>NC_089491.1:106626615-107876615 GCF_036850765.1 Saccopteryx bilineata | reverse complement strand
GTTTACTTCTAACTTTTCATTTCCTGAGAGTGAATGAACATTGCACTAGTCCAAAAGTTTCCACTCACAGTGAATTCTATGGCACTCTGCAAATGAATTCAAGGTGCTGCCTAGAGTTGTCCAAGAAAATGGTTCTGGTTGAAATTGCATTCTTTCTGGGTTCTAGCTTTTTTTTTTCTTTCAGGGACAGAGAGAGAGTCAGAGAGAGGGATAGATAGGGACAGACAGACTGGAAGGGAGAGATATAAGAAGCATCAATTATTAGTTTTTCGTTGAGACACCTTAGTTGTTCATTGATTGCTTTCTCATATGTGTCTTGACCACGGGCCTTTAGCAGACCGAGTAACCCCTTGCTCAAGCCAGCGACCTTGGGTCCAAGCTGGTGAGCTTTTTTTTTTTTTTTTTTTTTTTCCTCAAGCCAGATGAGCCCACTCAAGCTGGTGACCTCAGGGTCTCAAACCTGGGTCCTCCACATCCCAGTTCGACGCTCTATCCAATGCGCCATGGCCTGGTCAGGCAGGTTCTAGCTCTTTATGCAAGAATATTTCTTGTCATCCTTCTGGTCCAAGGCATTCTCTAGAACTCCACACAGATATTAAGACAGGAACTTGAAGTCACCAGGATTGACAAATATCCTAAGGCAAAGCTGTCTTTAGTACCAGCATTTATTGCAGGACACCTGTTTTTACTTTATTTATTTATTTGTTTGTTTGTTAGTTTGTTTATTTCACAGGTTTCTAACTTTCCTGTCAACTCAGAAATAATTAAAAGAAAATATTATTTTAATTTTATTCAGTTTTTAATTATTTTAATTAAAATAGTCATTTAGTTAAGAGTATCTATTCCAGTGTTTTGCCAGAATTGGAATCCTACATGTCATGTTAGTATTTGAATACATGTAGAGAACCATTTACGACAATTTAATTTAGAACAGTAAAAACATTAAGAGGCACAAAAAACTAGTGTTTTATTTAATGATATCCTGTATCCTTAGGAGACTTTTTTCCTTCCAGGTCATAATATGTGGCAATATATCTAGGAAAAATTACTTGCCTTGTCATAAATCTTGCTTTAGACCAAAACTAATTATTAATCTTTTATATATATAAAAGATTACACATATAGAATCATTTTAACATGTTTTTCAGTCCTCTTTCTTTCATCTTTGTGTTCTGCAGTACAGGATAGCATGATACTGTTACAAGTATTTGAATTCAAATATTATCCTACAAACATTATTCTGTAAAATCATAGTATGAATATTTTCACAAGATGTAATTTTTCTTATGCCCATTTTAGTGAGTAATTCATCTTCACCTTTCTTCATTTAGGATATTTTCTACGGTCACATCCTAGGGCCCTTGGATGAGAACTTCAGAAGAATCGATTTTTAGGTTGAAATTGTTTTAAGCACTTATTTTATTTTATTTATTTATTTTTAGTGCCTGATACTGCACCAGAAAATATTACTTACAAAAATATTTCCTCTGGAGAGATTGAACTATCATTCCTTCCCCCTAGTAGTCCCAATGGAATCATACAAAAGTATACAATTTATCTCAAGAGAAGTAATGGAAATGAAGACAGAACTATAGAGACAACCTCTTTGACCCAGAGCATTAAAGGTAAAACACACACACACACACATACACAACATATTAGATATTTATATTGACAAAGTGGCCACAAAAGATTAGCTTGTTATAGTAGAAATGGTAAGAGCGAGTAGGTTTATACAGACTATAGTAATTCTGGATTTCTGATTAAATAAGCTAGGAGCTTATTTCAGGTCACGTGAGAAAATATTCTAGGTCAAGCCTTGTCCACATTACCCTGTATTATTTTATCTTCATAATAGGAGTTACTATTTCAAAATTCTGCATTTCACTTAGCTTTTACTTTTGAAAGATTGGTAAGAGACATTTTATAGTTTGCCTCATACATATTATTTAAGGATATTTTAAGTCTCAATTTAATCAGTTTTATTTGTATTCAGGACTAAAGAAATATACTCAATATACGATCGAGGTGTCTGCCAGTACCCTCAAAGGGGAAGGGGTTCGGAGTACACCCATAAGTGTGCTGACAGAAGAGGATGGTAAGTATAGTAGGGGGTTGTGATGTATCTTGAATACATCACATTTCATAAAGGTATGAATGTAGATGAAGATGTAACTTATAAACCGCCCCAACCCCTTGTCTTTGACTATCTATTGTGTGCCACACCACATTACATAGATTTCATTGTCATGCTGTAAAAGAAGCTAGCATAGTCAGATATATCAATATGTTCAAGAAAATTAGAAGTAAAATGCCTTTTTTTTTCCTTTACTATTCTGGAGTCATTTGTGCTCTTTAAAAAGATCACTAATATTTTATTTAAATTTTTAAGGTCAAAATTTTGGTTTGAATATCTAACTATTTTTCAACTTTTATATTCATAAGACTAGATATTTATATAAGTTTTATAGTAGATTCTGTAGGTTAACATGCAGCCATCTTTTTTTTATCATATTACAATTAGTTCGCTAATGAGTTCAGGCTATTTTCTAGGCTTGCTACATAATTTGCAACATGGTAATTCTGAATGTTAATTGCCTTCCTATTGAATATTTAAACATACGTTTTCTTAACCTGAATAAAATTAACTTTATTACTGAGACCATTTTACGTCGGTACCTCACCGTTAGAGGCATATCATGTTAAGAAAATTACTTTTGAATAATATACACTGGGTTTGGTTTTGCATTTTATGTTTCATACATTGTGTGCTTTGGGACTATTACCTTTTTCCTGTAAAAGGAAGCCACATTGCCACTCAAGGTGGGCTTGTCTGTATTATAAGTATTTGTAGGGTATCATTTTTTTCTCTCTCTCTTTCAAGTTTTCCCAACTTCAACTTAGGTTGTACCCTGTGGATGTTCAGATTCTAGTCATTCATCAGAAAAAAAAAGTGCATTGTACAGTTCTACAGGAAGGCTCTTCTCTGCGTTGCTCTTATTTTACTCACCATAGTAACGTCTTTGGAGTGCTCTTCCTCCATTTCCGGTCCCTCATGGTTTCGCCTCCCCCAGATTACTTCACCAAGCACGGTGGTAGTGTGCTCTGGGTGGCCCCAGTTTCTAAGTCTTTTTAAAGGTTTGTCTGCCTTAGTCATTGCCTCTACTTACTATGCTTGTTTTGCCATCAAATTGTATCTGCCCAAACCTGTATTTTTAAATTTTAAACTATTTTTTAATTACAGTTTACATTTAATATTAATTTATTTTAGTTTCAAGTGTACAGCACGGTGGTTAGACAATCGTACACTTTACAAATTGTCCCCTTTCATATTCTCAGTACCCACCTGGCAATGTAAATAGTAACTACAGTATTATTGACTACTTTTCCTATGCTGTAGGAATATATTGCTTTTCAGATTCCTCATATAAGTGAAATCGTATGGTATTTATCTTTCTCTGACTGACTTTGAGTTAGCATAATTCCTTCTATGTCCATTATATTGTTGTTTATTTATTGATAATAGCCATTCTGACACAATAACCTAAAATCTATGGGACACAGTGAAAGCATTTCTAATAGGGAAATTCATAGCATTACAGGCCTATCTCAAGAAACAAGAAAAGTCTCAAAAAAAAAACCTAACTTTACAATTAAAGGAACTAAAAAGAGAAGAACAAAGCAAGCCCAAAGTAAGTAGAAGAAAGGGAATAATAAATGTCAGAGTAGACACCACTGTCCTTGCGGTGGTGCAGTGGATAGAGCATTAGACTGGCACGCAGAGAACCCAGGGTCTAAACCCTGAGGTTGTTGGCTTGAGCAAGGGGTCACTCGCTCTGCTGTAGCCCCTGGTCAAGACACATATGAGATAGCAACCAATAAACAATTAAGGTGCCGCAACAAAGAATTGGTACTTCTCATCTCTCTTCCTTCCTGTCTCTCTGTCTCTACCTGTTCCTCTCTCTGATTCTTTCTCTATCTGCATAAAACAAAAAATGTCAGAGAGGAAATAAATGAAATAGAGTGTAAAAAAAATATGAAAGTTCAATGAAACCAAGTGCTGGTCTTTTGAAAAGATAAACAAGTTTAATAAACCTTTAACCAGACTCATCAAATAGGCAGAAATGAAAGAGAAGCAGCAACTGACACCAAAGAAATACAAAGGATTAAAAGAAAATATAATAAACAACTATATACCAACAAATTGGACAATCTGGATGAAATGGATAAATTCCTAGAAATGTACAATGTTCCAAAAATAAATCAAGAAGAAACAAAGTTTGAACAGACCAATTGTAACTATTGAAATTGAAGCAGTAATCGAAAGACTTACAGCAAAGAGAAGTCCTGGACAAGATGGCCTCAGAGGTGGAATTTTCCAAACATTCAAAGAGAAACTAATGCCTATCCTTCTTCAATTATTTCAAAAAAGTTCAAGAGGAAGAAAGACTTTTAAGTTCATTTTATGAGATCATCATTATTCTAATTCCAAAAGCAGATAAAGAGATTACAAAGAAAGAAAATTATAGGGCAATACTTTTGATGAACATAGATGCAATGATGCTTAACAAAATCTTAACAAAATAGCCCTGGCTGGCTGACTCAGTGGTGGAACTTTGGCCAGTCATGTGGTGTCTCAGGTTTTATTGCCAGTCAGGACGCACTGGGGAAGCGACCATCTGTTTCTCCATCCCTCTCTTATCCCTTCTTTCTCTCTCTTTTTTCCCCTCCTGAAGCCATGACTCTATTGGATCAAGTCCATAAGCTCCAGGAGCTAAATATGGCTCTGTGAAGCCTCCACCTCAGGTGCTAAAAATAGCTCAGTTGTAAGCACAAACCCAGATGGGCAGAGCATTGGCCACAGCTGGGGGTTGCCAGGTGTAGTTTATTGGGGCACATGTGGGAGTCTGTCTCTAGCTCCCCTCCTCTCACTTGGAAAAGAAGTTAAAAAAATCTTGGCAAAATTAATCTGGAAATACAAATAAAAGATCATATACCATGATCAAGTGAGATTTAATTTTGAGATGCAAGATTGGTACAATATCTGCAAATCAACTAACATGATACACTACATAAACAAGATGAAGGGTAAAAATCATATGATCAGATCAATAGATGCAGATAATTATTTGACATAATCTATCACCCATTTATGTTAAAAACTCTGACCGGCCCTGGCCGGTTGGCTCAGCGGTAGAGCGTCGGCCTAGCGTGCGGAGGACCCGGGTTCGATTCCGGCCAGGGCACACAGGAGAAGCGCCCATTTGCTTCTCCACCCCTCCGCCGCGCTTTCCCTCTCTGTCTCTCTCTTCCCCTCCCGCAGCCGAGGCTCCGTTGGAGCAAAGATGGCCCGGGCGCTGGGGATGGCTCTGTGGCCTCTGCCCCAGGCGCTAGAGTGGCTCTGGTCGCAACATGGCGACGCCCAGGATGGGCAGAGCATCGCCCCCTGGTGGGCAGAGCGTCGCCCCTGGTGGGCGTGCCGGGTGGATCCCGGTCGGGCGCATGCGGGAGTCTGTCTGGCTGTCTCTCCCTGTTTCCAGCTTCAGAAAAATGAAAAAAAAAAAAAATAAAATAAAATTAAAAAACTCTGACCAAAATGGATCTAGAGGGAACATATCTCAACATAAAGACCATATATGACAAGCCCACAGCTAACATAATGCTCAGTGAGAAAGAACTAAAAATATTTCCCTTAATATGAAGAACAAGACAGGGATGTCTGCTTTCACCACTGTTATTCAACATCGTACTAAAAGTCCTAGCTACAGCAATCAGGCAAGAAGAAGAAATAAAAGACATCCAACTTGGAAAGGAAGAAGTAAAACTGTCATTATTTCCAGATGACATGATGCTATATATAGAAAACCCTAAAGGTTCTACCAAAAAATAACTAGAACTCATAAACTTAGTAAAGTAGCAGGATACAAAATAAATATACAGAAATTGGTTGCATTTTTATACGCTAATGAACTATGAGAAAGAGAAACTAAGAAAACAATCCCTTTTATAATTGTATCAAAAAAACCAAAAACAACCAAAAACAAAACCCCACAATTTAGGAATAAATTTAACCAAAGGAGGTAAAAGATCTGTACTCGAAGAACTGTAAGACACTGAAGAAATTGAAAAAGAAAGAAATGGAACCAAATTTGTACTTTTTATAGTTAGATTTATCTTGTTCTCAAAGTGAAAATGACTTAATCAATCAATTCTTCCTCCCACACGGGACAATAGTTAAATGCTAGCAAATGTTAGATTTCTTTTCTATCTTAGATAATACCCAAGGAAGATATATAAACATTTTAGCAGGGTGGTTCTGGATGTATTATCCAATCCTTTTTTTAAATCTAATTAAATTGTTCTGAGATGTTGAGGTCCTATGTGAAATAACATAATGAACATATATTTCAAACAATCAGAGTTTTTTTTACCTCTCAAGTTTCAACTTATTCTAATTATCTGAACACCTGGGCTGTTAAAAATATGGAGTCAAGGTAAACTGTCATCTAAATCCTTGACATAGTCATCACTCTAATTGCTAAGGAATAGTGTGAACTTATCAAAAAATTACAAGAGTCCTGAGAAAGTTTGCTTTATTGGGTGTTAGGAGCTCCTCACCCTCCTGGAGCTTGCAGTTCAGTAGAAGAGATATAATTTTAATAAATGTGTAAACAAGTAATTTTTATAATTCAATTACTGGTATAAATGTTGCCCAAAAGTATTCACCAGGACAATAGAGGGTCTCTAGTAATTCTGAGGCAATCGCCAAAGTGTAGCTGAGAAAGTTAATGTTGATGCTGTGATTTGAAGCAAGATGAGTAAGAGGGAGCCTGAGAGATAGGAAAGAGCATGCCCGGCAGAGAGAGTAAGAAGCTTATGGCGACCCTTCTCATATATTCTCATCTGCTCTGTCGTGATGAATTGGATAGATTGCAAAATGTATTGCATTTATTTTTCAAATTTTATTTTTTAGATTGTATTTTAGAATACAAATGCCAAAATAATCAAAACTTTCTGCTGTCATAGATATGCAGTATTTTGTTTAGATAGGCATGTTAATTACATTTATTAAGCAATACAAAGTTTTACATAAAAAGAAAACACCCAAGGATATTCTAAAGATTATATATAAAACACTAAGAATTATTTCATATTTCTCAGAAATATCTTAAGGCATGTTATATAATAAAAATACTAACTTATATCAAATCAAGTTCTGAATCAGTGCTATTTTTGATTGAAATCTCTTTTTTTTCAATAATAAACAAAAGTTAAGTTCTGTAAATCTATTAGGGAAAATATCATAGGCTATGCCTATCTTGGGAAAAAGACAGCTCCAAATGATATATGGATTCTTGTGATAATTAGAATTTGTTAGCATTTTTATTGTAGTGCCAGTGAAAATACCAATTGAAAAATATAAATCAGCTGTCACCATTATTCATTAGAACTATCTCATAAACCTTTTCTCTGCTCAATGTACTTTTATCTTTGAAAAACTTTTGTTACCAAAATAATGAAAACACACAGAGAGACATATGTACATACACAACTATAACTGAGATTATTCAGAAAATAAAAATTAAAATAATTTAGGTAGTATTTTTTCCAAATTATTGGTAAAAGTGTTGTGCACATATACAAATTAATAAATAAACACTGTTTGAAGATATAAAAAATTATCAGAATTTCTGTTAGCTTTCCATTTCTTCATTTTACATATAAAACTATAACAATGATCAAGATTTTAGTAACTTATACCCTTTAATATGCAAAAAGTTGTTTATTAATATTCTAAGACATTACTGTTATATAGGAGCTGAGAAATGCCATTCTAAATGTTTTATCTAAATCAGCAGTTCTGTGATCTAAATGGAGATATAAACTTGGCCAGCTAGTTTACAGTGATGTTTTTAGTGCTTATTCAATACAGAATGGCTAAAGTATTTGAATCCTTATAGTATTATAGCAGAATTAAAAGTAGACCTTAAACTGTATTTTCCTGTTTATGTGCTGCATTGGTGTGCCCTTTTCTTTAAAATTTGTTATTTTTTTTTAAATTTATTCATTTTAGAGAGGAGAGGGAGAGACAGAGAGAGAGAAGGGGGGGAAGAGCTAGAAGCATTAACTCCCATATGTGCCTTGACCAGGCAAGCCCAGTGTTTCAAACCGGCAACCTCAGCATTTCCAGGTCGATGCTTTATCCACTGCGCCACCACAGGTCAGGCCCGGTGTGTCCTTTTAAACCATTCAATTTTGAAGATTATATGAACAGATTTTGGTATTATTTTACATTTCATTGATAAAATTGAAATTGAGGAATGTAGTTTTTATGAGGTCAGTTTTTTTTTTATCAAATGAGAGGCAGAGAGGAGGAGAGAGAGACTCCCACATGCACCCTGACCAGGATTCACCTGGCAACCCCCATCTGGGGCTGATTTTCTGCCCATTTGGGGTCGCTGCTTTGTTGCTCAGCAGTGGAGCTATTTGAGCACCTGAAGTGAGGCCAGGGAGCCATCTTTAGTGCCTGGGGCCAACTTGCTCATTCGAGCCATGGCTGTGGGAGGAGAAGATGGAGGAGGTGTGTGGAGCAGCTGATGGTCATTTCATCTGTGCCCTGACTGGGAATCAAACCTAGGACTTCCACTTACTAGGCCCACGCTCTACCACTGAGCCAACCAGCCAGGGCTATGAGGTTAGTTATTTTAACTACTGTCCTAATGTTCTGCTTACAACTTTCCTACTTCTTACATGTATGACTTTTTTCTATCTGCTTTTATTTGGGAGGAGCTTTTTTGCTGTATATTATGTTTATCTAACTCATAGTTTTATTTTTATTAGAGACTGATAATTTACCAAGATGTACTTGAGCAGTAGGTGAATCACTGTGACATACCCCTTGTTCTTTTTTCTCATGAAATGTTTTTTTCCATTGAATCACAGAAACAGATGTTCTAACACCACCGTGCAAAATCTTCTTTTATCATCTCATTTTGAAAGTAAACATCAGTTGCCCATGTCCATGGAGAAAAGTGCTATACCTGATTCACTTAGCAGAAAGTGTATAATAAAAATTTTGTGCATCTTTATTTCAACCTTTTTTATATACGTTTAATAAAATACATTATTCTATACTCTTAACTTTTCAGCTCCTGATTCTCCTCCCCATGACTTCTCTGTAAAACAGTTGTCTGGTGTCACAGTGAAGTTGTCATGGCAACCACCCCTAGAGCCAAATGGAATTATCCTCTATTATACAGTTTATGTCTGGTAAGAATTTTTTTTTTTTTTTGGAAATAGTTCTGAGAACAAGTATTAATCTGTAACATAATAGGAATGTAGTTTTTTTATTTCAAAATATGATACCCCATTAGGAACCTGATTATTAATAGGCTAGTTAATATGCTGTTATTAAAAAACAAGTTTTTTACATGTAGAGATCCAAGCATAGTCAAGGAATATAAATTTTTTTGTAATATAGTTTTTATAATTAAAATAAAAACAATTATGTATTATGCATAATTATACTAAATTTATGCTCTTTAAAGATTAGATTAATTTAAATAATACAGTATATAATTTTCAACTCTTTGGAAGTTTTATACAAATATTCTCTATATTACTTTTTTTTGGTTTCCTTGAACATAATTTTAACTGATATTTTACTAGAAGATAGTTCTTTAAAAATGTTATTTAAGGTCAGTTTTCCATTGCCATGTGGACAGAGGATTTATTTTTTTCTAATCACCTTCACCTCATTATCTATTTGTGTAATTGTGAAAAAGATGAAACTTCATAGTGTGTCCCATGTCAATTAACAACATGGCTATACTGCTTCATGAAAACTCAATAGATAAAAATCCTAAATTCATTTAATGTTAATGCTCTTAAAGGATTCATCGGTTATGTAATGTATTTCCTAGTGCATTTTATTTTTTATTTATTTATTTATTTATTTTTTTCATTTTTCTGAAGCTGGAAACAGGGAGAGACAGTCAGACAGACTCCCGCATGCGCCCGACCGGGATCCACCCGGCACACCCACCATGGGGCGACGCTCTGCCCACCAGGGGGCGATGCTCTGCCCATCCTGGGCGTCGCCATGTTGCGACCAGAGCCACTCTAGCGCCTGAGGCAGAGGCCACAGAGCCATCCCCAGCGCCCGGGCCATCTTTGCTCCAATGGAGCCTTGGCTGCGGGAGGGGAAGAGAGAGACAGAGAGGAAAGCGCGGCGGAGGGGTGGAGAAGCAAATGTGCGCGTCTCCTGTGTGCCCTGGCCGGGAATCGAACCCGGGTCCTCCGCACGCTAGGCCGACGCTCTACCGCTGAGCCAACCGGCCAGGGCATTTTTAAACATAACTTAGAAAATACATTTTATACAATATTTTATGAACATAGATCATATGCATTTCTCACTTTTAGTTTCCTGACTTGAAAGATCCAGCATTTAGAAGCTAC
Organism: Saccopteryx bilineata; assembly: GCF_036850765.1. Lineage (NCBI taxonomy): Eukaryota > Metazoa > Chordata > Mammalia > Chiroptera > Emballonuridae > Saccopteryx > Saccopteryx bilineata. The sequence goes on along the minus strand of NC_089491.1, from coordinate 107,866,157 downwards.
AACAATTTAAAGAAATATACTTTCCTTTCTTCTAAATTCAGATTTTTAAAATAAAATTTTATTTAGAAAATTAAATATAATGGGGTGACATTGAGCAATAAGAGTACATAGATTTCAGGTAAATATTTCTATAGCTTTTGAACTGTTGATTGTGTTATGTGCCCATCACCCAAAGTCAAATCATTTTCTGTCACCGTGTATTTGTCCCCGCTCTACTCCACTCTACCACGCATAAAATCATATAGTTCATTTCCTAATCTCTCTTTAAACTTTTGGCATCTCCTACGTTCTTACTGCCTGATTCCCAGTCATTTTGCCTAGATCTGAGGAGAACATAGAGCTTCCTGTCATGTGAAGATCTGCAGGTAAAAGTTTTCCAGGAAGAAGGACATCAACTGCATAGGCTCTGTGGGGAAACACAACTTACCATTTTGAAGACAAGAAAAGAGGTCAACATTGCTAGGGTAACAGAGGCAGGAGGGGTAACACTGGGGGAGCAGACAAAGGTCAGGGTCCAAGCCACAGTAAGGGTTTGGTTTCATTTTAACAGTGGAAGTTATTGGAGAATTTTAAGCATTTTGGATACTTTAAAGAGAATGAATTGTAGGGAGCCAAAGGCTTATCAGGGACCTGTAGGCGTACTATTTTTGTAGTCTGGGCAATAGATGATATTGGCAATGGGGGAAAAAAATGGGCCACTTTGAGCTAGTTATTAAGAGGAGTTGACAGGACTTGATTATGGATTGGTTGAAGGGATAGAAAAAGAGAAATCAGTGATAACTGCTAGATTTTTTAAATCAGGTGCAATCACTCCAATTTTTTGACACTGTTTTACTGAGTTAGACAAAACTGAAAGTGAGATTAGTGAAACTAAGGATTACCATTTTTCTGGCTGGGGTTTATAATTACACATTGAGAGAACAATATTGTCTCTCTATGAAGTAATCATGCTTGTCTTACTAAAGCTCCATGTTATTTTTAGCACGTGTGCACCTAAGCACATGAGATTACATAGCATTCTGAAGGCTATGTTTACCTGCTTCTTTTCTTTCTGGGTATGAACTGTTAAAGTCCATAGGTACCATCTACTCTAAGAATTTAGCTATAATTTTCTAAGTTATCTATTTTTAATTCTAAATTTTATAAAGCTAGTAAGATGTGTTGAAATAAATAGTGACATTTATATATATTATACTACCTTTTCGGAATGTAGCGAGATTATAGAATTTTGTATGGTTTATATGAATTCAGATATATAAAACATTACTTTTTATGTTTTTTAACTGTTTCTTTGTGCATCTTGCAATGCTGGTGTGGGCAGTGATGGCACTGATTCAGGGTAACGCATTTTTTTTTATCAACCTACCAGGATTTAATTCAATTTCTTTTGGATAAATATCCAATCAATTTTAAGTTCATCTCCCGAACAGTGTTTTTCTCTTCTTTTTTTAAGAGTATACCTTTTCTGTCTCACTTCTAGGAAAGAAGAAGCCAAATGGAACTGGGGTGAGGGGATTTCAAGTCTGTGATACTGTGTTTCATCTCACCTGGCTTTTGGTGGATGATCCTGTCACTGACCTGCAGTCATAGCTTCTAATTTTTAGGTTTTTATTTTCTATTTTATCCTTGAGCCTCAGATGCTCTTGGTTGTTTTCTCTGCAACCATCTGTGGTATGCATGATGAGAAGGTGACTTCTACAACCTTCCGTAGCTCTTCATGGCCTGAGAGAGAAGCCCTAAGGTCTTACTGGACATGATACTATATACATAGAAAACAAGGATTTTCTGAGAGACTTGTCATTGCTCTCCATCCTGAGGAGGAACAAGCCCTTTACAGTGGTATTTCCTTCACAAGCCTATTTAGGTGTTTTTACCTCTACCATCACCCTAAGATCCCAGGACACTCTAGTCTGACTGCCTTGCCCTTTACTTCCTTTTCCACTTTCTCAGTAGCGTAAAGCTTTTTCTTTTAATTCTTGATTGATAGGACCTTTCTTTTTTCATATATTTCTTCTTCTCTATACCATCGCTATACACACACACACACAGACTGAGACCCATTTTATTTCAATATTTATTTTGTTCATTGCTGTATCTACAATAGAAACCTAATTAGTTATAATGAACTAATCTCATTAATGAGATAGTATCTCATAATTGAGATAGTATTTTTGAATGGATGGATGAATTAGGAGTAGTGGTATATTTTTAGAGTTAGAAGTTGATACTGACTTTCTCTCTGAATTTCTGCCATAGAGTAGTGATGCTCTTTGAGACAGGGGATGTCTCAAGCTAAGTAGGATGAGATCATATAAAGAAAGAATGGAAATGAGAAAGCATGTTAAAATGTTCAAGATTATTATCTATAACAGACTGACATATATGGTAATGATAATGAAGTATATAGATATATTTTAAATTTTCCAGCATCTTCGAAGGTACTTATTGGAAGCTTTAGCTCATTTAGAATAATCATAATTCTCATAACTTGGGGTTCTTTCAGAATCACTCAAGCTTTTCAGGATTTTTGCCATATGTTATATTAGGAAAATAGGAGGCAAGTATATCATAACATAATGCACATGGGTTTTTTGACTCAGTAAGAGATGGGTTTGAATCCTGACTCTGACAATTATTTGTATAGTTCTCTTAAAATACTGTGTGGCTATCATTATTAGCAGGGTTCCAATTTCAGAGGTCAATATTTGTCTCATAATTCTATTTCCCTTGTTTAATTATTCCAAATATTTTATTTTTTCTGAAAAATAACATCTTTGAATATTTACTTTTCTCTGTATGTCCTAAAAATGCAGACTTCTTATTACATTTGTTATATTAGATGACCTCTCTGTCATAAATATTTCTTTATAAAATATCTCATGAGAGATATGTGTAATCATTTTATATCCACTACTATGTGAGTCACAAATTATAATTTGCATATGATGTGCTCAGAAATCTATCTTAACTCATGACATTTTAAATTAATTTTTTCTTCTAAAATTTGCTTTGTGGAATAAATTTTATTATACAGCAAGATGGTAAAGTAGCATTTTTCCTTAATTATATTAATTTTACTTTAATATTTTCACATAATACATAATCCTTGCATTCTTAGAGCAACTAATGTAAATAAATAAAATTTTATTAGAGCACTGTAAGCTTATTCTACTTATACACTATGGATTAAGTAGACTGATATAAAACTTAATTATTTACTTATAGTTGAATTCAACTTGGATTTGTTTAGCAATTTTACTTCTATATTGTCAGTAAAATGTAACAGCAAATTTCTCCTTTGTTTATAAAACTTCTGAGTGAATGTTTTATCAGGTTTGGCTAAGGGACTGTGGAACAAAATAATGCTGAAAATTCTAGCTCGTGCATGGATCTTGACTTTGATATGTTTCTCACTTTTCTTTTTTTTTAAATTTATTTATTTAATTTTTTTTACAGGGACAGAGAGAGAGTCAGATAGAGGGTTAGACAGGGAAAGACAGACAGGAAGGGAGAGAGATGAGAAGCATCAATCATCAGTTTTTTGTTGCGACACCTTAGTTGTTCATTGATTGCCCTCTCATATGTGCCATGATCGCAGGCCTTCAGCAGACCAAGTAACCCCTTGCTTGAGCCAGTGACCTTGGGTCCAAGCTGGTGAACTTTGCTCAAGCCAGATGAGCCCACGCTCAAGCTGGCAACCCCAGGGTCTCGAACCTGGGTCCTTTCACATCCCAGTCCGACGCTCTATCCACTGTGCCACCACCTGGTCAGGCTGTTTCTCACTTTTCTTAGCAGTAATTATGAAAAGCAATTTTGAATCAGCCTGATGGATGTTTATTAAAATCTTTGGGGAGATATAAAATATATAGAACCTTAAAATGATTGTAAACTAATTGGAGATAAAATATGCTCATGTAAAATAATTTAAAGATACTTGCTAAGCAGTATGTTAGTCAAAACAATTCTAATGAAAAATTTTAATTTTTTTTATCAAATTTCACTAGTCAAGTAACATCCCTATAGTATAAAAATTTAACCTTTGAAAATGGCCTTTCCTATGCTAAAAAGCATTTTTAACCTATTTCTTCTAGTTTATAAAAGATTTTCGCCCTTTAAAAGATTTTCACCCTAATGGTAGTTCAGTGGTAGAGTGCCAGACCGGCGTGTAGAAGCCCCAGTTTTGATTCCCAACCAGGGCACACAGGAGAAATGCCCGTCTGCTTCTCTGCCCTTCCCCTTCTCCTTTCTTTCTATCTCTCTCTTCCTCTTCTCCCCACCCCCCAGAGCCAAAGCTTCACTCGAGCAAAGTTGGCCCGGACACTGAAGATGGCTCCATGAACTCTGCCTCAGGTGCTAGAACGGCTTCTGTTACAATGGAGCAACACCCCAGATAGGCAGAGCATCCCCCCCTAGTGGGAATGCTGGGTGGATCCCAGTCAGGTGCATGCAGGAGTCTGTTTCTGGCTCCCTGCTTCTCACTTCAGAAAAATACAAAAAAATTTTACCCAATGGTTTGAGCATATAATAGATACATATCGATAAACGAAATGGGAAAGGGACATTTCAAATGTCATGAATTTACTTTGCTTTTAGAATGAAGGGGTAAAGATAGCTTCATAAGTAGGAGAACATCTCAATGCTCAGAGGCAGCATGAATGCACTGTATCAGAAATTGATAAACAGCATTATAGAAATGTAATATTGCAGCCAAATTGAGATGATGACTGATACACCGATAGAGGGAGTAGTTGAGTAGAAGGGTGCTCTTGATCTTTCAACTTGAGGTTGCTAGAGAGATGTTAAAAGCTCTGTCTTTGCTCTTTCTTGCAAGTCTTTTTTTACACAAGGATATAGAAGTTTTATTGTTTTATGCGTCTGCTTCTTGTTACAGACCCTCATAAAACACTTATTCTTGAGCAGAAAGGTGGATAAATATGAATGTTCATTACAGCATTCATCCCAGCCACCACAAGACCTAAGTTACCAACCACAGTAGGTTAATTAGTAAAAAATGAGGAATATTTATTCAGTGGACTACTATAAGACAGTTAAAATGGGTAAACTTGAGCTACAGGTACTTGATAAATAGCAAGACATAATGATAAACAAAAAAGATGAATAGCAGAACAGGTGAGCATAACCCATGTACATAAATTTTAAAACATGTCAAATTATGCTATCCAGTGGTCAGCAAACTCATTAGTCAACAGAGCCAAATATCAACAGTACAACTATTGAAATTTCTTTTGAGAGCCATTTTTTTTAAACTTAAACTATATAGGTAGGTACATTGTTATTAACTTAATTAGGATGGAGTACCCTTTGTGGGAGAGCCACACTCAAGGGGCCAAAGAGCCGCATGTGCCTCCAGAGCGGTGGTTTGCCGACCAAGGTGCTATACCTTCTTTTGTAATTAAAAAAATGTATTTTTAAATTCTTGCTAGTCATTTTTAATTAGTGACTTGGTTGTAGCCTCAGGGACAAGGTCACTAACAGGCTATGTGTGAACCACCCATGTTTTGTTGGACCTGGAAACTGTTAATGAATTTTGAATAAAAATACAGCAGCACTTAAAAAGAACTAGACACCTGGCAAGAAGTCAGGTTCCTTTGTTTCTTACAAAAATAAGAATACATCTGCTATATTCCCCCTGACAAAATCATGGGGTTGAATACAGGCTGTCTTTACATGGAGCATTTGCCCTGTGGTTTACCACAGTTTCTACCAAAACTTGCTCTAAGGCCAATCTTTTTAGTCATTTATTTTGCCTGTCTGGAGCTCAGATATTTAATCCCTAAAGTTAGGCGATCTCTTCACTCTATTTGTGAAACGCACAATACTGGGAGAGGTTGTGATTTGCCTGCACAACAGATTTGGCAAACAAAATATCTTGGAGACCTAAAGAAAAGGTCTCAAGAATGGTAGTAGAGATGTTCCCATTTGGGGACAGATACTGTGTTTGGTCTCTTAATTTATTTTTCACAACAATGTCAGAAAGAGAAGCATGTTATCCTCATGTGGAAATCAAGTCTTGATGAGTAATTTAAATTTGCAGAACAGGAATATGACAGCATCAAATTCAAACCCAGATCTGTCTTACTCCCAAACCATGCTTTGCTTTTCTTACATCACTAGGGATCATTTTAAATTTATTTTTGTTTTAAAAACTAAGCAGTATACTTACAGAATTTGGAAATTCATAGTTTGATAAAAGGATTTGTGGTAAATACAGAGTACAAATAAATTGTTTATTGTATCAATTCATTCATATGGAATATTTTTAGCAAAAATATCATTGGCTTGCTACTGGTCTGCATTAGTTAAAGGACTGTATTTATTATGAGAGAAAACTTCACTGTTTCATGTGTAAACAAGTTGGATTACTGGTTCCCACAGTTTAGATAGTATATGGACAAAAAAGAGCTTGTTTTGGGGAGGAGTGATAGGGTGGAAATACTCAGGACCAATGCATATGAGAAACATTTAAAAGAATAGGAATAATAATTAGTCAAGATTCCTTAGTTTCCAATGACTGGACTCAACCTATATTGACTTTAGCAAAAATAGGATTTTATTGACACATGTACCTAAAAACCCCAGGGATATACTAACTGAATATAAGACCTCAAATAATTTCAATAGCAAGAAACTTGGCGAAGACAACAACAAGATGGCTATGTGTCTCGAGTATAATGGCACAGGAGGAAATGGGAAAAGCTGAAGCTGGAGAGGTGGTGAGCCAGACACCACAGGTGAGAGAGAGAGAGAGAGAGAGCTGAAGACAGACAGAGAAACAGAGAAAATTAATCTCAGTATTTCATGGGATTTTAAAGTTTAATATAACTATACATCCAAAGTTCACACTCTTGGAGAAAACATTCCAAGAATTTTCATTACTCTTAGAATAAAATGCAAATTCCTTATTTTGGCCTGAGGGATTTTGTCCACACCCTTCTCCAACCCAAGCACCAGTGGTAGTTAACCTGGTCCCTACCGCCCACTAGTGGGCATTCCAGCTTTCATGGTGGGTGGTAGTGGAGCAACCAAAGTATAAATAGAAAGATAGATTTAACTATAGTAAGTTGTTTTATGAAGATTTATTCTACCAAACAGCAAAAATCTGACATAAAGCACTTGGTAAGTAATTATTATTATATGCTTTAACTTGCTGTAACTCTGCTTTATAAATTTTATAAAGTAAAGTTATTACCCTACTTTATAAATCACCATTACCGTGGAACAGGTGGCCAATTAGAAAATTTTTCTACTAACAGAGATACAAAAGTGGGCGGTTGGTATAAAAAGGTTGACTACCCCTGCCAAGCACAATCCCTTCTCTTTCTTTTGGACCCTAATTTCTGATGTCTTCTCCAGATTCTGGTTTATTAAGTGCATTCATCCTCAGCTTCAACCTCATTCTCTTTAGTGGATTTTTTCTTTATCTTTTAAATGTGTCTTTTTCTGCTTAAGGCAAACAAACAAAAGTAAACCAAATCAACCACACCAAATGATGACAATAAGAGCAATAACAGCTTGAATACCCTATGTTGACTCATACTTTCTCTGAGACAAGAAAAGCTTTAGGATCATAGAAAATGAAATTAATTATGCCTTGCTAGTTTGGGGCTGTTTTATACATAACTACTAAAATATTGCTACTACATGGCTGTGCAGAGAAATTATTCTAAAGTATAACATAGAAAAGCTTTCTTGAAGAGTTTTCTGGGAGTGGGAAAATATGAAAGAGAGAAAGATTAGATAAAATGTCAAGTTAATGGATGTCATTAATGGATGTTGAAAGTCTTTATTTTGGGGAGTGGTATTTAGTGAGTGAAAAAATTTATCTAGATTAAAGTTTTGAAAATGAATTCATAGAAATGAACAGAGATGGATGTATCATCAGAGTAGATTGCCCATAAATAACAAAATATAAAATGATGTAGGTTAGAATGAAGATGACCTTTCAATAAATGTCAGACCTTGTGTAGAAAGCCATTTATGTTCACACTTAGGGAAATGAAAAAAATTGTTTAAGTCTTCCCCTGGGTTTTTGGTATTCATAAGCAATTGCTGCCTGGCGTAGTCTTGATGTGATAGAAGTTAGGCAAAACAATTGTTAAAGCAGAGCAAGGGAACTGCTCTTATGCTTTAGAATTTATTTATGCCTGCCAAATTACATATTTTTCAAATAATTTGAGTCATTTGAATACTATAGATTTTTTGAATTCCAAACAGCTTTAAAAATGTTATAAATTCCTGGAATTAAATCATTGCAATACCTGCACTGAAGATTTCCTCATGCTTCTGTTTGAAAATTTGCACCAATCAGGAGGTTTGGCAGATGTTGAAAAGTGAGCTGTTTTAGAGGTTAAGTGGTACTGTGTGACATTTACACTCCTTTCATGTCTATATATAGTCTGCGACTTTGGGTATGTGTGGGTTAGACCTGCTTTGACAGGTAGGCCTACTGTCTTCTTCTCACCCCTCTCAGTCCTCTATTCTACTCTCAGATCTTACAAACAAGCTCTCTAGTAGACAATTTTCTGCCTCTTTAGGATTTGTGGCTTTATTTTCCTTTTCTACTCATTAGTCAAAACTATTTTTTTTTTTTGCTCATTCTTTTTTCTTTTGCTGGTAGGCACTGGCAGGAAATTTTATTGTTAGGTCACATGGTTATTAATGAAGTGTTTTGTAATTATTTACTGCTTTCCCTTTTTATTTTGAGGATAGAAACCATACGTTATTTGTATTTATGTCTAATATAGTTCTTGACATAAAGTAGAGACTCAATAAATTTTGTTGAATTTGGCTGAATATTGATTGCATACATATCATCTCTAAATTCAGAGAGGGTGGAGAAGCTATCTTTGTTTGTTCAGAGCACTATCTAAAAAAGCAATGCCTCCCAAACTCTAATGTGTATAGTTCTCCATTTAAAAGAGAAAATAAAATAGAGAAGAGAAAATACATTAATAAGTTATTTTAAAAATGGACCACAGTGACCAATAAATACAAGAAAACATTGTATCATACTCATGGCCAGAAATGTGCAAATTACATTGAGGTTTTTTTTTTGTCAATTAAACTTGCAGAAGTTAAGAAGATTAATATCTAGTCTTGTAGTGATAGTTTGCCAAAATGTGTACTTTCATACATTATTGTGGCGACTCTAATTTATAATAAGTTATAATTTGGAAAAGAAATTGTTTTGGAACAGTAATCATTGAAATAAAAAAATTCAAGCCAAGCCGTTTGATTCAGTCATCATATACACTACTAGGAATTTAGCCTGCAGAAATAAAATTACCATCATGAAAAAGTATTTGTGTAAAAATGATTATTACATTATTGTTAGTAATAACTAAAGAAAAAAAGAGAGACAACTTAAATATTAATTTAAAGAAGAATATCTAAATACCTATAATACATTCAAATTAGGCAACTACAAAAACGTAGTTTTATAGATCATTGTTATTCATATGCCAGGAGAAAAATAATCAAGATATAGAAGAGCATATTCTTTTGTATGGAAATAAAATGCTATAATGGAACATATAATAATTCTATTATAATATTTTTAAACTAATGAGAACAAAACAGATTTTAAAACTAAACCAGTTAAAACCAAGTGTAACAACTAGTTATAGCAGTGTCAAAGCGGGGCTTCCCTGCAGGGAAAGCATAAGCCCTCTACACTGCTGGACTGCTCACTGAGCTAGCTCTTTGGAGAGCAGAGAGCTCAGGCCCCAGCACAAACGTTAACGTATGTTTCTTCCAATCAGGTAACAGCATAAGAGCCAGGAAGAGGAAATCAGATCCTCAGGGACAGCTTCACATGTCTCCTCTCCATGTGTCTCCATTCTCATTTTTATGGCAAACTGGCTGTTATATAAAGGATACATTCCCAAGTTGTGTTGAAAGTTAAAATTCCAATTAGAGTTCATTAATGCTCAGATATTTTTTTACTTTAGTCATGAAAATGTTGGCCACAATCCTGAACTCCAGAAGAAAAACAAATAAACCCTACACAGATAAGACATATTAGTACTTGGAAAATTTTGTTAACCTGAAAAATTCTCTGGAGGTGAACCAGGATAGCTATAGAAACTGTAGGTATATATGGTAACTGAGCTGAATTAATGAGTGTTATTTAGATAATTTATAAATACCATTCTGTTTTTACTGAAATACTCAAAAGTGTGAGACAAAATTTATTTTGATCTGCATTTTTATGAGAATTGCCTTGATTCTGCACTATCCATGGAACATAATCACGATATTTCTCATTGTTGGCAGATACTTAACTGCAACATTTTACTGTGAAGATCAATCAGAGCAAGAAGATGATGCAAAGCAGTAGACAGCATTGAAAAATATGTTTGATAAGGAATTGAAAAATAGATATAATGCAATTAATTAGATGAACTAATTTTCTAGCCTTAGAGATCTGAATTGGATTAGCTATAGTGTAATGTTCTGATGACAGGAATATGGAATTGGGTAATGTTTCTATGTCTCTTTGTATGGGACTAATAGCCAAAGCCTTGAGTGTTAAGGGACCCTACCCTGTAGGGTCAGTGAAGTCAAGGAAAGCGCCCCTACTGCCTCTGAAAAATGGGATCTGATCCAACGGTTTCAAATTGCTTCATAGCTTGGCTCTTTCTGCCTGTCTCCAATAGCAGACTCTAAATCAATATTTTTCTTACTATGGTAAGCTTTCCACCTACTTTTCAGATAACCATACTTATATTTGGAGTGCATTGATGTATGGAATGGTAAAACCATGGCTGAAATGTCACCTTGTGGATACAAAGAGACAAAAATCTGTTATTTCTTTTAATTGTTCAAGAATAATTGCATTATTCAAGAATTCAAATATTCCAATAGTAAAGAAAGTACATTTTGGCTTCAGAGGGAAATATCCATTTACATCTTGGAAATCTGGTGCTTCTGAAGGAAAACATGTATTCTTTCTGTGATATTGGTCATATTTCCTTATCTAAATGATTTTATAATTTATTGCTCTTAAAATCTAAATTATTTTAAGTATAGTTTTGGCACCTCTATATGCATGTTTATTCATTAATTTAAGTTCTAATCTATACCCAATAGAAAGCTATGGAGGCTAAACTAACATAACTGAAATGAGATAATAACCGTAGTGTGCTTTTACATAGCAATATTTTGTTCTTTAGACATTTTTCCCTTCCTTCTGAGATTTTGGTACTACCTTATGGAGTATTGAGTCAATATTTACTTTCTTTTATGTATTCACATTTTAAATGCTCTTAAGATTTTAATTGAGTGAGAGATGTGAACTCTATTTTTTTCTATATGTTATATGTACATTATTTTTAGTCTTGTTTCTAATTAAACAATAACTCACAGGCTATTTTAGATACTACTGTTCTGATATTTACTATTTATTTATTTGAATTTGTCTGAAGTAGATGTTACTTTTGTACAATATATGAAAATGAGTTTGTTTGATAAATATATAATATAAATAAGATTTTGCCAAGACTTAAAATAACAAATATTTGAACAACTAAAATGTTGGTATGAAAAGAAATGCTATGATTACTTTGAATATACAGTATCCCCTAGAGATTAATTAAGATCAGTCTAAGCCAACTCTAATAAAAAAGATCTTATTAACACTTGCTTGACTTACTGAATATATTTAAAAATAAATTCATTTATTGAATTATTCTGAAATTCTTTTTAGCATTTCAGGATAAGTGGTATCTTTACTCATTAGTCTGGATTGATAAATTTCTGTGCATATGTGTTTATTTTCAATGTACTTCTGCTTAAAATATAGACAATATTTAATTTAAAAGTTAATTATACAGATAATCTTTTTTGTTTACTTACAGGGATAGGTCATCATTAAAAACTATTAATGTAACTGAAATGTCATTGGAGTTTTCAGATTTGGAATATAATGTTGAATATAGTGCATATGTAACGGCTAGTACCAGATTTGGTGATGGAAAAAAAAGTAGCAATATCATTAACTTTCAAACACCTGAGGGAGGTGAGTTGTTATCCATGTAAGCTAAGTAGAATATTCCACCCATATAAAATAAGTGTTAAACATAAATATGTATTATAAAACCTAATATCTATCAATGATTGGATGCAAAATTGCTTTTTCGTCACTTCCTAGCTGTGTGATATTGGTAAAGTTAGTTGCTATTTCTGTGTCTCCATTTACTATCTGTATTATGGAAGCAATACAGTATGTACTTCACAAGGTTCTATGAGGATTAAATGAGTTGATATTGTAAATGCACTCAGCACAGAACTGAATACTTAGTAAGCATTCTATGTGTTTTTAAATGAAACAAAATAAAATGCATAAAATTGGCTCTTTGCCTTTCTCTTCTATTTTTCAATTTTAAAATTCTAAGTTAAAATTTTATATTACGTATTCTATACTAGAAACTTGTGATAGCATTGTTCTTAAATGCAAAGCAGTAGACATATTAGAGCTAAGATAGTGTTTTGTGTATAAGAAATTTACCTTTTCTCCACTTGGATATTGCTATAGTGCTAGAGGGACTACCTAATAAGCCTTACGGATTTCATTTCTGACTTGTAATTAGATATTATTCCAATTTAAGGGTTTTTTTAAAGGTTTTTTTTTTTAAAAAAAATAATTATCACTTGTCAAAGGCAGGTAAGATTTAGAACATTTCAGATATTATTTGAAGCCAGGTGGTTCAGATTTTTTTTGCAATTGCTTTTTATATAGCACCGAGTGATCCTCCCAAAGATGTTCATTATGCAAATATCAGTTCTTCATCAATAATTCTCTTTTGGACGCCTCCTTTGAAACCTAATGGGATTATACAATATTATTCTGTTTATTACAGAAATACCTCAGGTACTTTTGTACAGGTAAGACCCGAGTTTTCTCCTAGTTCTGTTTTTTTTCTTCTCATGTCTAAATTTCATTCTGGAATGTAAAACTCTTTTTAAATTTAATTAAAGTGTAGTTGGCATACAATATTATATTAGTTTCAGGTGTACAATATAGTGAGGTTTCACATTTGTATTCCTTATAAAGTGATCGCCACAAAAAGTCCAGTATGATCTGTCACAGTACAGAGTTACCGAGCTATTATTGACTGTATTCCCTATGCTGCACTTTCCATCCCTGTGAATCCCCTTGTTCTTTATTTGCATCTTTCAGTTTTGTTGATAATATGGACTGGGCATGGTATAAAAAATTTTTTATTTTACGTTGATAATTACATGTAGACATTTTGTACAACTCCCATTGACATAGAAAAACATTGTGGAGAAATGTCAGATACACACACATGCATTTCTGTATCAGCTTCAAAGGTATTATCAGCGATGAAGCTGCTACTTATTAAAAATTCTGAGCATAAATATAGCCCTCAATTCCATTCTTCCAAGAAGAGTTCTGTAAAGAGTGGATGGTTCATTTACCCTCAATTATTTCTCAACTAAAAAATATTGCTTTTGTTTGTGTACAGTAGAAATACTTTTTATGTTTGGATGTATTTGTGTGTTTTTCTTCATTTAAATAAATGTTTTCAATTGTTAGCAGGAAAGGTTATCACTATTATTATTATTATCAGATATAATGAAAATTAGAAATGTAATATGCAAGGTACTAGGGTCACACAGCTTGCAGGTGGACATTTCTGGGATGTGATGATAGTTATGAAAATAGCTAAAATGCATTTTGTTTAGAGAAATATTTTTTAATTTTTCAGGAAAATTTCTCTAAACTAAATATTTTACAGAACTAATGTATATTAAAAGAATAAAATTGAAACAGTTGTGACTGAATCAAGAATGGGGAAAGTTGGACTAAAATATGGAAAACATTAATCTAGAAAAAGTACTGCAATATACTGATATGTACCTTACTGATAAAAACTATTGAATGCATTTGGTTATGATTCTGGCCATTCTTATTTCTTTGTATCTTTTTGCGCAGGACAATAGACACAAATCATAGTCGTTCCAAGGTGCCTGAGTTTATCTGTGACTGACAATCCAGGTTTAGTCACTAGAGTCACTCTTGGTGAACAGCAATCTCTAGTCTAGGGCTGAAGTGTGACTTGCTGCAGTGTGTCAGTAGTAGAGTTTACACTGATGAATGGGGTCAGAGCAGAACTTTGCAAGCTGTTTCAGGAGTGGGCCGGCAGCGAATAAAAGAAAGTCCAGGGGCTAGTTTGGTTTTTACTTTCTGTTCAAGGCCCTCTAGAGTGGAGGCTCTCTAAGAAAGGCAGATCCTTTTTTGTTCCCCCTAGTCCGTACATCAAGCAATTTTTGGTAGACCTTTTTGTTCTGCTCTTTTTGGGGAAGATATGTGAGGATTAGTATGCAATTTATTATTATTTTCTAACTACAATGTTATTTATACATTGAACAATGTCATTATGTCATGCGGGTTATTGGAATTGCAGACTTTTCTTCCTTCACCCATTTAATAAATATTTGGCAAAGTGGCATCAGTAGTTCTGAATCTTAGCAAAGATTTGCTTCTGTACAGTTTACTTTATGGTTTATATCTGGTTCAATTTCAGTTCTCTTTGTCCACATCTAAATAATCAAGTGTAAACATCTAATTCTGATTTCAACACAATCTTATGAACCTACTTTTTTGAACTTGGGTATATAATATGATCCCTTTTGCAATTTATCTATCTTAGAAAATGTAATCTTTTATTAAATAATCTTAAGAATGCTTTTAAGTGTGACAGCTGCAAGAGGACACAGACTAATGATGTTAAAACATTTCTCATATTGCGTGAAGTTCATCTGTGCTTTAATTTATTCCTGAAGTCAGTGTTAAATATAGATCAAAATCTTCACTATTTAATTTTCTATTTTGGAGTTAAAGAATAGAAGAAATCCTTAAAAATAAAAGTTATATAGCAGAATAAGTAACTTTTTGTCTTCTGCTTTCTTTTCCTCCCCCTTCTCACCGAAATTTGTAGAATAGCTCACACGTGGCACATCAAATTTTGCTTTTTATTCCTGGTATCTTGGACCTGTCTTAGGCTCCCTTATGCTGTAAGAACTTGAAGAAAAGGGTCATGTGACACTTATCTTTCCATCTCCTGAAGTTCTCTGGTATTAAATCATATGTAGGTTTAATGCTCAATAAGTATTTTAATTGAAAGAACATAATTATTTTAATAGACTAACATTATTTTCAGTACTTATTGGTAATTTTGGAGCACTTGAGTTTGTAGTGATCTTTACTTTTTATTTTGGGGAGTTTAATCTCTTTACTACAACTTGGGCAATCCATCCTATTCTTCCTTCAGTTGTTGCATGTGTGTTTTGTATAATGTATTAATGCTTCAACATTTTAACTTTTACCCACGTATGTTATGTCTCCTCAGTGTGCCTGACTTAGTCTTATTATATTATAAAGTGCAAAATAAGTACTGGCTGATTAACCAAATTTGAAAAGTTTTTAATAAATACCTTCTGACTGCATTTATATATACAAGAGAGTAAATCTTTATTAGATACTTTGAACCACATGATGTTTTTTTCTAAAAATAAATAGATGAATGAAATAATCTAGATAATTGATCTAATTCTAAATTTGTTACATGTCTGTGCATGTCTTGCATGTCTATGCACACTCCGCATGAGTGACTTTTGGCTAATTCAAAATAATTTGTTACTTAAATGTCGTCAAGGTAATAGGTAATCAGAATAAGTTCTTTAACAAAGAAAAACTAAAAGTCACACCAAGAAGCTACATTACTATTTTTTTTTTTGTATTTTTCTGAAGTTGGAAACGGGGAGGCAGTCAGACAGACTCCTGCATGCACCCAACCAGGATCCACCCGGCACGCCCACCAAGGGGCGATGCTCTGCCCATCTGGGGCGTTGCTCTGTTGCAACCAGAGCCATTCTAGCGCCTGAGACAGAGGCCATAGAGCCATCCTCAGCGCCCGGGCCAACTTTGCTCTAATGGAGCCTCAGCTGCGGGAGGGGAAGAGAGAGAGAGGAAGGAGAGGGGGAAGGGTGGAAAAGCAGATGGGTGCTTCTCCTGTGTGCCCTGGCTGGGTATTGAACCCGGGACTCCTGCATGCCAGGCCGACACTCTACCACTGAGCCAACCGGCCAGGGCAAGAAGCTACATTAATATTTTATGTGATACTTTACATAAGCCTGTTATTCCATGTGTAAAGTAGACATGTTAGAAGATATTAAAGTTCACAGATTATATTTTCTGTGGTTGTTATATTATTTTAACTTGTCCATTTCTAAATAAATCACCACAAAATTGAAATATATCTTTTATTAAACTAATTCTCTACCCCTCCCCAATATTGGCAAAAGAACCACAAAAACTTGCTGAATTTAATTTGTTGATACTTTGTAAAACCATCCTAATGATAAATTTTAGTCAAATTGATTATTCAATTTCATTAATTTCAATTAACTAATAACCATTTATTGGTTTTTTATTATGTGCCAGACATGGTTTTAATTGCTTTCTGTGCTTCATTTAATCTAATCCTCTAAAGCTCTCTGTGAAGTAGAAATGATTATTTTTATTTTATAGTTGAAGAGGAGAAGCTTTGAGTTTAGATGATTTTCCAGAGGTACCCTGCCAGAACTGAATGCAGGTTTATGTAGACTGGATGATTTAGATTTCTCAGTGTAGATGGATAGTATTATAAAATCATTCACAGTAATTGCCAAGTCTTTTTAACAGTTTGTTTTTCTTTATTTTAAAATTTATTTTGTTTGACAGTATGTCTTGTGTTTAATATATGCTCAGACAGAAAATGATTGCATAAATTTCCTAATAATTCAAAAAATGCCTTGGGACAAATATAACTAGGAGTCAGGCCAGATAATTATAAAATGTCTCTTACTCTGCATATAGGAAAGTGCATCAAACTGCCTTCCCATTCTCTCCATGGTTGTGGAAAAGAACTCATTAAAGATGAATAATTATATCCAGAGGAGTTAATAGAAATAGGTGAACACTTTCACAATTTCTTCATCTTTAACAGGAAGGAAAAAATTAAATTTCATGATATTCTCAAACTTCTTTAAATATGTAGTTCACGTTCTGAAAAATACTTGAATGTTTCTTAGGAAAACTAACACTGTGAGCACAGTTGTAACATTTTCAGTTGACCATTGGGCCTTCTCCATTGCTGGGCATTTTTATTCTTTGCTAGTGTATAGTTAATTTTGTAGTAAAAAAATACTACCATCTATTCCCCTTTTAGTATAAACATATTCCCAGTTTAATTATTGCAATAAAATGTTCTATGTTGATTTTCTTCAAAGATGAACATATTAAAATAATGAGGCAATCAATTCATAAATAATTATTTTGAAATGTTCATGTATACTAAAACTATACTCTGAACACAATATGTTTATTTTTCAGAATTTTGCACTCCATGAAGTCACCAATGACTTTGACAATATGACCGTATCTGCAATAATAGATAAACTGGCAATATTCAGCTACTATACATTTTGGGTAACAGCAAGTACTTCAGTTGGAAATGGGAATAAAAGCAGTGGCATAGTTCAAGTATACACAGATCAAGACAGTATGTAATTGAAATGTATTTACTAATTTTTAATAGGATTAATTTAAAATTTTATTATTTTACAATACTTTTCTATTTGTATGTATCAGTAGTGAAATCTACATTTTATTTAGGCATATTTTACTAGTCATTATTGAAGTTTGAAAATCCATTTAACATAGCTATAAAACTATTAAATAACAACCTTTTCTCTTCAAAAAATTATCATCTATTCATGAAAATAGTGTTGCTGTTATTTCTTCAAAAGATGCCACAGCCATCCGTTAATGGGCATGAAAAATACTGTTGTGCACATGGGGCGGATTTTATAATAGCTTATCCATCTGTTTAGGAACTACATTTTTTTTCCTCCAGCCACTTGTTTTGTTTCAGTCTTTGAATCCACATAGGACCGTACACAACATCTTTGTTCTTATTGTACTTGTGACTAATATACCCAGAATCTCTCTCTTTTTTTAACCCGAGAAGTTTCTTGTATATGGCTTTTGCAGAATCTTGTTTGTGCTAAGCATCCAGAAAACTATAACTGCAACTCTTGATTTTTTTTTTTTTTTAGGTTTCAACTTTGAGAATATAGTGATGCATAGATTATTGCCTATTCTTCTGGTTGTTACTTTTGTATTATTTTGTATTAGTTTCAGGTGTACAGCATAGGTTAGACAATCATATATCTTACAAAGTGTTCCCTCCAATATTTCAAGTTTCTATCTGGCACTCTATGTAGTTATTACAATATCATTGACTATATTTCTTATGCTGTACTTTACATCCCCATGTCTATTTTGTAACTACCAATTTGTACTTCCTATTCCCTTTACCCTTTACACCCAGTCCTCCAACCCTACCTTGTCCACTTTTTTTTTTAAAGACTATTCTCTTATTGAGAAATGATATTGACTGATACTTCTGCTGAGAGTAAAATGCCATGGTTATTATCTAAGATTATAAATTGACAGATGCTATATATGTGAGGAGTGAATACTCTTCTTGTTGGAACAATCTTTTAAATAGTTCATGAGTTTACCAAAAGAATAAAATATGATAAAATATATGGAAATGTATGTTTATAGAGTCTTTAACAAAGTGTTTTAGTGCAATATGTGGTCAATATCATTTCAGGCATTCTTTAAATATAGATTTCTCCCAAAATTTTTACCAGCTTATAACCTTTTATGAGTTATTATAGCACCATGAATAATAAACATGTCCTGTACTAAGAAGTCCTAGATGACCTTGTATGTACAATAAGGATAATTTGGAATATAGAAACAGAAAATATTTTATGGATAATATACATTATTACAACATTTAAATATATGCTATACATACACACATGTATGTGTATATATACACTCATAATCTCCATGCTGTAAGAAAGACAAGCCAAGAGAATAGTATAGAAAACAGTTCTTACACATATTAAATGTGTGAGATGACAGGTTTTATTTGGATGATTTTTAACATTATTTAGAAGCGACTTTATAACAGGTGATGTTTACTGTGTCCTCATGTAAATAATTTAAGAACTGATGATATAATCGCTGCGATTTCAACAGTTATCCTCAGTTTGTGAATTTACTCAAATTTATTTAGGGTGACTGATAATTTTTATATTTTGCACATTACCTGTCATAGTACCTGAAGGGCCTGTTGGAAACCTGACTTACGAGTCCATTTCATCAACCGCAATAAATGTAAGCTGGGGCCCACCATCTCAACCAAACGGTGTAGTCTTCTACTATGTTTCTCTGAGCTTACAGCAGACTCCTCGCCACGTAAGACATCCTCTAGTTACGTATGAGACAAGCATGTATTTTGATAATCTGGAAAAATACACTGATTATATATTAAAAATCACTCCATCAACAGAAAAGGGATACTCTGATACCTATACTGCCCAGCTACACATCAAAACTGAAGAAGATGGTAGGCTGGATCCTTTTATTGACTATTAAGCAGATTGTTAGTATTTTTTAAAAATTTATATTGCTTTCTGATAGAAAACATTGTTCTTATAATTATGTAGAATATCTGTTCTAAAGTAACAAATCTTTCAATAAACACAAGCTCTGAATTTCCGAAAATTAAAAAATAATTATATGCTATTAAAATGAAGTCCCATTATTATTAAAGCCTCTTTTTGATGCTAATTCACTTTTGTTTCATTTAATATTCTTTTTTTCTTTTATAGTCCCAGAAACTTCACCAATAATCAACACTTTTAAAAACCTTTCCTCTACCTCAGTTCTCTTATCATGGGATCCCCCAGTAAAACCAAATGGTGCAATAATAAGTTATGACTTAACTTTACAAGGACCAAATGAAAATTACTCTTTCATTACTTCTGATAACTATATAATATTGGAGGAGCTTTCACCATTTACACTATATAGTATCTTTGCTGCCGCAAGAACTAGAAAAGGACTCGGTCCTCCCAGTGTTCTTTTCTTTTACACAGACGAGTCAGGTAAGCCCGACTTCCTGTTTCTTGCAATGATGCACGATTGCAGCACTTGCTCTCTCTTTTGAAAGGAACCGCATGGAAAAGGGGAGGATAACTTGAATGTCTGTTTGTAACAGGTTGACAACTATTCATCTTTGCTGGACTTTTTTCTTTTTTAAAAAAAAATTTGAGATTCAGAACCAAGTGTTCTGTTTAAAGCTACTTTGGAACTACTGAGTTCCAGGATGGAGACATAGTTACTCATGCTATGTATTTCTGAAATTAAAATATGACCATTTTATAAATCTTTCTTAATTGGTGTCTTCAGGAAGCTACAGTCACGATGCTATTTTTATGTTAAAATTATGAATGTAAGTTTTATAATGTGTTTTCCTACAGTGCCTTTAGTACCTCCTCAAAATTTGACTTTAATCAACTACACTTCAGACTCTGTATGGCTGAGATGGAGCCCGAGTCCTGTTCCAGGCGGTATTGTTAAAGTATATAGTTTTAAAATTCATGAACATGAAACTGATACTATATTTTATAAGGTACGTTGATTATGACAGTATGTCTTTATTTCAAAAATTCATAAATTGAGTTAAAACTTTTGACAAGTAGGGGGAAAATGGGCAGCTTTAAATGAATAAAGGACCCTCTTTTAAGAAACCTTTTTTGTTTCCTACCATTTAAGGATGCTTGTGGAGATCACAGAAAACATTTGCCAAATAGAGAAGCTGAAGAGTGTAGAATGATTTATGTAGAATTTCTAATATCTACATGTCCACATTCTAAGAGATAATTGCACCATTTTGTGAATGCTGAAAAGTATATAGTAAAATATTTTTCAGACTAAAACCTGTCATTATCTTAAATGTAATATATTTCTATTTGTTATTAAAAGAAGTGCCAAGCTTATGGTTTTAATCTTTTCAGAAAAGTGTTTTTACTGGACTTCTGGTAATCTTCCCTGATAAGGTATAATCCCACACTAATTGGTCTTTTAAATATATCCTTATCCTTTACTTTGAACACAAATTAGTTTGCAACACTAAACACTCTTTTCCTCCTCCATGTTTAGGTTTCAGAGTCAATGAAAAAGAAAGACCCAAAGAACTGATGTAGCAAAGGGCATCAAATGTACTTCTATGATTTCTAACATTTAATTGCCAAAACATGTTATAATATGTGGCATTTACTTAAAAAAATGTCATTATTTTTCCCCCCAAAGGCAAATTGAAGCACCGGAATGCCCTTATTTACTTACACAAAGAAGAGTGCAAAAACTGCAATAAACATTGTTCCCAATGTTGTTAATATGCATTTGAATATATTACTGATGATATATCATTTTTGTAGCATATGTAGCTTACAGAATGAATGGTAAAAGGATCAAAAGCTGTGATTAAGGTTATGTCATAAGAAACAGTGCTCTTTCCTGAAATCAAGGTGTTACTTCAAAATCTGAAATGCTGAGTAGAATTTGAATTATATTTATTAATCCGTAAATGTGAAATCTCTTTCCCAAAGGTGTGAAATTATATTAATGATACTGAGTCTCTATCCCTTTAATATTTATCTCTGGTCTAATCTTAACATGTTCCCACTTTTTAACTGCTTTGGCTGCGTCGGTCACTGGGAAATAGATATCAGAGTGGATAAAGGAATCATTTTCTTAGTCATCATGTCTGAAGGATAATTGTGACTGTGTATTGGGGCGTGGACATCTATCTGTGATCTTTTCTCCTCAGAACAGCGACCTCTAGCATTGACAACATTGGCATAGTGGTAAATCAAGGGCTTTGGCATCAGATTGCCTGGTTGTAGCCCTGCCTTTAAGACTTGCTGTGCTGCATTAGATAAGTTGTGTAACCTCTTTTGGCTCAGTTTCTTCAAGTGCAAAATGGGGATTATAAAGATTCATGCTTGGCCCTGACCAGTGTCTCAGTGGATAGAGTGTCGGCCTGGTATGTGAACGTCCCAGGTTCGATTCCCAGTCAGGGCACACAGGAGAAGTGAACATCTGCTTCTCACTCCCCCTCCCCCTCTCCCTTTCTCCCCTTTCCCCTCCCATAGCTAGTGGCTCTATTGGTTTGATTGGTTCAACGTGGCCTGGGCACTGAGGATAGCTCAGTTGATTTGAGCATTGGCCCCAGATGGGGTTGCTGGATGAATCCCAGTAGGGGTGCATGTGGGAGTCTGCTTCACTATCTCCCCTCCACTCACCTAAAAAAATATAAGCATACCTTAAAAAAGTGAGGATTATAAGGGAAAATCTATAAAAAACATTTAGAACAATCCTTGGCATGTGATAAATGTGTTAGCTATTGTTATTATTATACAAAGGTATAAAAAGGATGAAAAACATCCATCCAGCAATGTAATAGCACTAAGCCTAAAATGATATGCTATTACCTGAATATGAAAATAAGTTATATTGTTATATATTTTTTCAGACATTTCTGTTTTCTCAATAGAAATGCTGCCATTAATATTCCACTAGTAGCAAAAATATAATCTTTATACCATAAAGTATTGAATATATCATTTTTTGGATGGAAAATGTAGTTTTTCTTTAATCTGCTACTTGTAGTTATTCTTTTTACTTCTGTTTTCTCTTCCATCAATTTTCATAATTTTGTATTCTTTCAAGTTCTTTTAAATATACTCTTGCGCCTTATTTTTTTCTTACTTAACATCTAGTTTATCTAGTTCCCTCCCTCTGTTTTCCTTTTCTCTGTAAGTGCATTTTCACATATTTCTTTTTATGTTTTCATCTAAATGGGCACTGGCCTATTGTCACAATGGTACGGTTTCTATTACTTTTAATTCTTTAATACTATATGTGGGTTTGTGTCAGCAGAATAATCCTAGGACCACTCCAAATGTTTCTGCCATCCTGGTCATCCCAGGGTGGTTCACAGTGAGATCGATAAGATCCAGGTGTGTGGGTAACTCAGAATACTCGTGTGTCCTGAAGTTGCTTATTCAGTAAGAAGTTCTATTACATTACATTTAGAAATATTTCTCACTTATCTCTCCTTCTTACGACGACTATTCTTGTGTCAGTCTGTTGCCTATCCACTCTCACACTTTCTTTATGAACTTGAGTTACAGTCACTTCTCTGGGTACCAGCCCTTTCTAACCAAAATCTAAATTTACCTTCATTGCATTTAATTTCTTCTCAGTAAACAACTATTTGTAGACTTTTATCATTATTAAAATTCCTTGATGACAGGGACTATGTGTTATATATCTTTAAATATACTGGTTATCTAACACTATGCTTTGTAAATAGTAAGTTTGAAAAAAATGAAAAGAAAGGCCCTGGCTGGGTAGCTCAGTTGGTTACAGCACCCTCCTGATGCACCATGGTTGCAGATTTGATTCCTAATCAGGGCATATACAAGAATCAACCAATGAATGAATAAATAAGTGGAACAACATACTGATCTCTCTTTCTCTCTCCCCATCTGTTTCTCTCTCTCAAATCAATAAATTAAAAAGAGAAAGGAAATAGCACTGAGCTCCTAATATATGTCAAGGACTTGTAAGAGATTAATTTAAAATATGATTCTAATTGTAAGTATCCCAAGAGTTAGTAATCTTGCTAAATTTCTGCTACTGAGATGTCAAAGTGTTTTATATTTGGTGTCAGATATAATGCAGTATTCTTAAAATTACACCACACTGGAGATTTTACTCTTCATATAACCAATTAATCTTATCTACTCTCTAGGTTAGGATAATTACTTTTGAATGAAAACTTCATACTTAATGGTAAAAATTTTCCATGAAAAAACATATTCTTCATTGGGCAACTGTACTGTTTTCTTCCTTTTCTCTTTTTCCTAAGATTGTGTCAAAATAGGAAATTTAAGAGTTGTCAGGGAAAAGTCATAGCTTAAGCTTTGGAGGAGCAGAGGTTTTGTTTTAGTCATTACTGTATTCCCAGTGCTTAGCATACAATAGGTGATGAGTAGATTTATTTACATAAAATGTTACTGGATATTTAAAATAAATTTAGAGGAATTCAAGAAAAGTCAAGTGTAGCCCTGGCCAGTGGTGGATAGAGCTTATGGACATCTCAGGTTCGATTTAGTTTCAGGCTCTCAAAATAGCTCAGTTCTTGAGCACTGGCCCAAACTAGGGTTGCTGGGTGGATCCTAGTTAGGGTGCATGTGTGAGTCTGCCTCATTAGCTCCCCTTCTTTTACCTAAAAAAAAAGACAGTAAAAAAATTAAAGAAAAAATAAAGTGTCATGGAATACCTATAATTCAGATTTAAATTGGAGACTTTACTTTTAGCAGATTTAAAGAAAGTAATTAGTATATAACTCTGGGTAAGAATCTGGGAGGCAGAATGCAAACAAAACAGCTTCTTTAAAAATGGTAGTAATGGAAATTCTTCATGGTTGAAAGAATGTCCAGTTTATCCTTGTATCATCAGCTGAACATACCTTTTGCCACAAAAAATATTTAATATTTGTTTTCTTTTAATTAAAAATACCCATGCTTATTAAATCATATGTTAAACATAGAAGGCATAACTTTGAAGTGTTAAAATATGTCTTCCGGTTACAAACAAGTGTTTGATGATGCATTGTGACTAGGAATTTCTTTCTGCTTTTCAGAATATTTCAGGGTTTCAAACTGAAGCCACACTTGTTGGACTGGAACCGGTCAGCACCTATTCTATCAGCATTTCTGCCTTCACCAAAGTTGGAAATGGCAATCAATTTAGTAATGTACTAAAATTCACAACCCAAGAATCTGGTGAGACACAGGTTTTTGAACCTAAAATATTTCATTTGTATTTAATCTTTTTTTTTTTCTCATTCTCAGTTTATGTGATAAAATATTACTTAATAGTTCACTCAAAAGAAAGTTAAATTTCAGTGCTTTAAAGCTAGGTTCAGTCTTGTCTGTTAGCAAATGTACATACGTATATATTCACACTTTATTTTCTTTTTGAACTGAGGAAGTTGAAATAAAAGACTAGTTTAGGAACAAAGTAGGCTCTTCAGGGGTCTCCAAACTTTTTACACAGGGGGCCAGTTCACTGTCCCTCAGACCATTGGAGGGCTGCCAAATACAGTGGTCCTCTCACTGACCACCAATGAAAGAGGTGCCCCTTCCAGAAGTGCAGTGGGGGCTGGATAAATGGCCTCAGGGGGCCACATTGCGGCCCGCGGGCTGTAGTTTGGCGATGCCTGCATCTGTGAAAATTACCTAATTCCTAAGAAGAAAAAATTTATGCCCTGATTGGTTAAATAAAAGGAAGTTTTCAACTTTAAGGATCATAATATCAGTTGGTTAATTGTTTTTAGCTTCAGACTTAATCAAATAGATGGTCACCAAATTTAATTTTGTAAACTAACCTTCAGTAAGTTGTCAGCTGTCTCTTTTAGCATATTTTATGACAATACTGTTACATGCTTTTGAAACCAAGGAAGCAAATATTTAGTGATATTTGATTGCTAGAGTCCTGGACCAAACTTGAAATGGTCTTTTCTTTAAATTCCACTCCTCCTGTTAAGTATTCTCCATTAGTTCTGATGCCTTCATCTTCCAGAGGAGGAAGGATTTGTAAAGATAGAAATTTAGTCCAGGGGAGAGAACTATCAGCAAGTCACAGTTGACTTCAGGATTCTTTCAATGACTATGTTTTACATGATGACAGCAAGTTGGTTCCTTTCACTACTAGTTTGCAATCCACAAATTGACTATATGCTAATTTCCCTGTGCCATCCTCTTTTCACTGTAATGGGAAATCTATGCTAACATTAGGGGCCATTATATAATTCGACGTTTGCCTGGGAAGTAGCCAGTCTCTCCAGACTGCAGTCACTCTGGTGGTCTTGGGGTGTTGGTTGCTCTTTAACTAGGTCTACCAGATAGAGTGCACCTCTGAGAAGCTGGGTCACTTCCAGGTGAATTCAGGGAAGCTCTAAGAAAAACTTGGGCTGAATTATAAACTGGAACTGATTGACATTTTTTCTTCAATGATTTATCAAAAGGTACTGAAGAATCCAGTCTTCACGATTCTTCCAAATAAGCCATCTAAATATAAAGCAACCTCCCTAAATTAGCTGCATGTTTGCTCATACTGTGAGGCCCTTGTGTACCATATCAGAGTAGCACCTACATCTTTGTTTTGCACAAAAAGTTTCCATAATAAAGTATTGCTAAAACGTTTTTCTGATTGAGAGAGAGAGAGTATGTTTCAGTCCCTCGCTGCCTGAACTTCATGCTATGCAGTTCCCTCTGAGGATTTGAGGAAGTGACTGTTGCATTGCCCTAGGAAAATATTAAGAAAATGATTTAGTATTGTAAGGGTTCACATAATAGCAAGGAAAATAGGTCAATTGCCATTTGATTCAGGCTTTGTAAAGAACTTCCTGAGCACAAATGGAAGGATTGATAGGTTAAACTTTTATTGTCTCTTCTCCTAAACATGATTTATTTAGCAATCACCTAATTAAGTGATTTATCTACTGCATGTGTATGAATTTTAACTTTGAGCATTTATCTCTTAAGTTCCAGAGGTTGTCCAGAACATACAGTGTGTAGCATCCAGCTGGCAGTCTGCTGTGGTGAGGTGGGATCCACCCAGAAAGGCCAATGGGATTATTACACATTATATGATAAGAGTTGAAAGGAATTCTACAAAAGTCTCTCCCCAAGATCACATGTATGCTTTCATGAAACTTCTTGCCAATACCTCATATGTCTTTAAAATCACAGCTTCAACCTCAGCTGGTGAAGGTGATGAAAGCACGTGCAATGTCAGCACGCTCCCTGAAACAGGTAACTGATCCAGAAGGGTAATTTACCTGAAAGAGATAACTATCCTGAAAAAGGCAACTATTCGTGGATTGTGTCATACTTTTGTCTTTTCCTTTTGTGATCTCTTTTTTTTTTTTGTATGTTTCGAAGTGAGAAGCGAGGAGGCAGAGAAACAGACTCCCGCATATGCATGACTGGGATCCACCCAGCAAGCCCATTAGGGGGCGATGCTCCGCCCATCTGGGGCATTGCTCTGTTGCAACCTGAGTCATTCTAGCGCCTGAGGCAGAGGCCATGGAGCCATCCCCAGCCTCCAGGCCATCTTTGCTCCAATGGAGCCTTGGCTGCGGGAGGGGAAGAGAGAGACAGAGAGGAAGGAGAGGGGGAGGGGTGGAGAAGCAGATGGGCGCTTCTCCTGTGTGCCCTGGCCAGAAATTGAACCCGGGACTTCCACACACCGGGCTGACGGCCAGGGCCACCTTTTCTGATCTTCATAGCACATTTATTTAAAGCTATGAAAGAAATATTAAAAAATGCAAAACATACATTTTTATGCCATATTTTACCAGAATCCCAGGTGTATTGTACCTTTACCCCTCTTTACAACATTGGGAGATTGAAAGGAGATAAAAAGAGAAAATCTGCTTTATTGTGTTTCCACAAATGCCAATTTTTTTTCTATCCAAACTTACTTAATTTTGCTTTATCATAATTTAAAATAGAGAATGAACATGTAAACTTTTAGATATCCCTGGTTTTTCTTCTTAATTGATTTTATGGGATTCTGGATGTTCTCCATTCTGTGGCTATATACTCACTTTCACCTATATCCTTCCTTGTATGCCAGGCTTTATGTTTTATATTTTTTGAATGAGAATATCCCGGTCACAAAACTCTAGTATACAAAGAAAACTCATTTTCCCTAACAGTGGTCCATTTCTGTTATAATCTCCTTCATCCTCTACGGTCTCCAACATTGAACCTGCTCACAGAATAAAGACCTGATTCCTTCCCGGTAAGGCCACTTCCCTGGGTGTCTTCCCTACTGGAGACTGTGGATATTGGCGTACTTACTTACCTTGCACATCCAGATCCTTCATCTTGGAAACATTTTAACCTTTCACTATTTTCTGAAAACAGTGTCAATTTCTTCCCTTTTATTTCACTTTTCTACCCTTGAGGCTATAAACTGCAGAATGTCAAGACACCGGGTACCATCTCCCTGCTTTCAGCATCCTTTCCTTCTAATCCAGCGGTTCTCAACCTGTGTGTGGGTCGCGACCCGGAGGGGGTCCAAGGATCAAAACACAGGGTTCGCCTAAAGCCATCGGAAAATACATGGCTTTAGGCGACCCCTGTGTTTTATATTTTCCGATGGCTTTAGGCGACCCCTGTTTTTTGTTTTGTTTTGTTTTGTTTTTTTGTATTTTTCTGAAGCTGGAAACCGGAAGGCAGTCAGACAGACTCCCGCATGCGCCCGACCAGGATCCACCCGGCACGCCCACCAGGGGGCGATGCTCCGCCCATCCGGGGCATTGCTCTGTTGCAACCAGAGCCACTCTAGCGCCTGGGGCAGAGGCCAAGGAGCCATCCCCAGTGCCCAGGCCATCTTTTGCTCCAATGGAGCCTCGGCTGTGGGAGGGGAAGAGAGAGACAAAGAGGAAGGAGAAGGGGAGGGGTGGAGAAGCAGATGGGCGCCTCTGCTGTGTGCCCTGGTCAGGAATCGAACCCGGGACTTCCGCACACCAGACTGATGCTCTACCACTGAGCCAACCGGTCAGGGCCTGTGTTTTGTATTTTCCGATGGCTTTAGGCCACCCCTGTGTTTTGGTTGTTCGACCCCCACCAGGGTCGCGACCCACAGGTTGAGAACCGCTGTAATCTTTCTAATGCAGCATCACTTCAGACTTCATTGTTCTCCCTGCCCAGCTGCAATGGATACACTTCAACACCTTGCTCCTGGTCCTTAGATCTCAAACCATGTCGTTGTGGCTCATCTTCCAGGAGACTCCCAACTGTGACAGATTTCTACTGTTGTTTTTACCAGATTCTGACTGATGAAGGGTGCTAGAAAAAAAAAAAATAGAATGGTTCTTCTTTGTTCAGCTATAAATTCACCAAGTCTCCCCATTGCTACACAATCTTCTGTACACCTCTTCTTTACACTCCATCAGTTTTCCATAGGAAAATTCTGCTCTCGTTCTGAATGTAGTCTACTCCTTTATTATCCATATTTGATGCTATTATTCATTTTACTGTTGACTTACCCTCCATCAAATTTTACTTGTACATTTATGCCCTCAGCAATGCCGTTCCCTTCCTCCTTTCAGGAATCTGGCTGCTCAGTCTCATTTTTCCTGCAGAACATTACTTTGTCAATTTAATCTACATTTCTCTGCATTTTATCCTTTGTCCCCCCTCCTCTTGTACATGCACACACTGCCTCTCTTTCTTACACATAAACATATGCACACACACATACACACACACACATGCACACAGAAAATTTCAACTGCGGACCAGGTTGGTATAACAACCCCAAATATAGTCAAGATAGAATTATGTATGTTGCGTAAATTCTTCTTTTCTTTCTTACTTTTCTATGCCTGTTCTTTATAATCAGTTGGACACTACACTTCATATTCTCATGTGACATTTTTCTCCCATCTCTCCTACATATAACTGTATTTTATCACTCCGATCACTGCCATGGCTCTGCAGATTTCCCCTTCTCCAGCTTGACTGCCCCCATCTAATTTCCGACCTGTGCTGCTTCCTGTAATAATACCCTCAAGTAGCCTTATCGCCCGTACTCATCCAGACTGCCCATCAGCCTCATCTTTCTAACACTTACTCTGATTAAATTGGCTCCAGTATATAATTTAGAGCATTTATGTGTTGGCTGTTGAAGTTTATTATCTGAAGGATAAGAATTAGATGTGTGGATCTGAGTATCTGAGCATAGAGGTGATAATGAAAGGCACAATGTATAGGAGATGGCCGCAAATACAGCCAGTGTTTCCCTTATTCTCATTGTCTACAAAATGCATCCTAGAACTCATCACCTATTAGAATCTGACTTCTGTCCGGCTTTGTATCCTTATGTCCCTCTATTACATTTCTTTAAACTTCATTTATCTGGCCCATTAAATTTCCTGTATTTGATTCAAAAACATTTATTAAGTACCTACTATGGACTCACCATTGTTTAGATTCTCTTCTTTAAACATACTCAGCACTTTTCACGATCAGATTGCTTCACTTCTTATTACATTATTGTCCTCCCATTCTATGTCACACATGATTGTATTAATTCTTAAAAGCCCAGTTTAAATGTGTGTTATTGTTTTTAATTCTTCAATGATATGCAAAGTCCAAGGCTCCAGATTTCTGGACTTCACCCCAGACTTCTCAATCATTGCCTCAAAAGATAAAGCCGAAGAACCTGTACTAACTATTAAGCATCTCTCCAGGTGACATGATGTGCTATACATTTTGGGGAATACTGAAGTAGATTATCCAGAAACTTTGATGGCAGGTGATATGTAGCAGTGAGGACAGGCAAACAGTGTCAGAGAAGTCCAGAAAGGAGTGACAGGTGTTTCCCCAGTGGGTGGGCAGCAGATCATTGCTTATGCACAGTCTGGGAGAGGAAAATATGTTCAAGGCCAAGCAGGTGGTCTGCATCAGGGTCGTCTAGCAACAGGTAAAATGGGCTTGATTACTGGACAGGAGCAGAATTTTAGAAAACTTGGGGGAAAAGATAGAACAATAATTCTGAGATAAATGAGAGGTTCAGGACTCTGGAAATAAGGGAGATGACTTGTTATTACTGAGTCCACTGGAACTTAAGGTGACCACTTAGTCACAGGAATCAACCAGAAGTTCAGTTCATAGAACCGAGACACATGATCACAGTGCACTATGTGCACTTGACACAGAGACACCTGAACTTAAGGGTCTGGTCTTCTTTTATTACATTCTTTAATGAAAGATTTGAATTAAACCTTACCTCAGGATTGAAAGAACCTGTGAGTGGAGGTTGAAGAAATTCTAAATCATTTAATTCGGCAGCTGTTATATATGTTGTACAATGTACTATGAACTTTCTTGCTACTAAAAACAAATGGTTCTCAGAACTTGGACTTCCAATTCCCTGCAGCAGAATGCGGGCACATCTCTGAGGTCCTACTCCAGACCTTTGGAATCAGAATCTGGAAATTATGACTCACAGGATATGTGGGTAAAGCAGTGCTGAAGGTTGAGAACCACTCTATTTCACTGTAAATTCTTTGCTTTGGGGGACTGTGTTTTATATGTCTTTGTTCTGCTCCTAGCTCCTAGCAGAGAGCCTTGGGCTCAGTAAGGCACTCAAATATTTGTAGAAAAAAGAAACGGGTTTTCTTATGAAATTCATAATTTTTCATAATGGTTCTACTCCATTGCAACAATTTATTTCCAAATAACTGTGAGGCAAAATTATATTTCCTCTCAGGCAGATATAAAAGTTTTATTTTAATTAAGGAGAGTCATTTATATGGAACATAAATATTAATTGTGGCTTCAAAGATATTTAAATATATTTTTCATCTTTAAAATTAAGTTTGGGGTCTAGTTTGCAATTGTATTTATGATTACAATACTTATTAGGGAAATAATTTGCTTTCATCTGGGTTCACATGAATTGTTTGCTGAGGCAGTAGATGTTAGTAAGAACTAAAGATTCATTGTTCAGAATGGAAACGGTTTTATAGCTGTTGCAAACTTGAAATTTATGGCAGTCTAAGATTAGTCACAGTGTATAGTCAGCTCTGAGTCACTGACTGCTGATTTTTGACATAAAGTAAAATCAAATTTGACTCACTCTCTCACTGCCTAGTGTCTGACCTTAACATTCCTTCCAGGGATTATTGGGTATTTTTCTCAGTGTAAACTTGGTCATATCTGAGCACAGTTAAACATGCATCATGATGATTGAATTTATGAGGAGATTAGTGTTTGGTGTCTAAACTGGTTCCATTGTCACAGTCAAACCAGTGGGATAGGGCAAATATAGGTGAAGGCCCCCAAACTTGTACTTTTAACAGCATTTTATGTCCAAATAGATCATATGTACCAATAAAAAATATTACAGCAAGTTCATGTGCCTGTAAGACTTATCTTTTAGAGTCTCAAATTAGTCCAAACTGCACGCACTGATCCATATTATTTTCAAATCTTAGTAAATGTCGTGATTTAATACTGAGTTTTTAATTTTTTTTGGAAGATAACCTTAGAGTTGGGATTTATTTAAAGCTCTTTCAAGTTCAGTAATTTAGAATCAAAAAAACAAAATGAGCTGTGTCCTTCAGATGACCAAAACTTAACTGAGGGAAAGTGAAATATACAGTTTAGTTTTAAGGAATGTTCTTTTCAGTATTGATTTTTTTTTTTATTAGCTAAGAGATCAGGTACCTGTAGGGACTCACTGGAAGTTCACTGAACTTACAGTTATATTAATGATACACTATAAAAGGGAGAAAAAGCTAAGAAAGCCCTTTGTTATACACTTTATTCAGACCCCTATTTTGGGGACCTCCCTGAGCAGTGCTGAGATTTAGTGTACAAACTGTGATTATGACTAAATCTGATCTCCATTTACCAGATTAAAATATATATATATATACATATATATATTTATGTCATTTATATGATTCATACCTTTCTTAAGTACTGTTTCATAGATTGAGTGTAGGTGGTGAAAGTGTTTCGCAGGGTTGCAAATTATTGCACTAATACAAAAGTTCACTTGTTCCTTTGTCTGCCTCCCCAGTTCTCACCCATCTCCTCAGTTGAGATGAGAAGTCAAGCATGCAGGAAAATTGCAGGAGCCTATTTGTTCTTAAGCAAGGGAATTGACACATTCTACTTACCAGTCAGTAATTGCTGAAAGCACAAAAACCATTAGAGATGCCTGTCACAGATCAGAGAGAAATAGCTTATTAGCATTGCTATTCTGATTGAAATTCAAGTGTTTTCCAAAGTATCTTTCTCACAGATTTAATTTTAAAATATAATACTTTCTTAAGAATGAACATCAGATGAGAAGTATCTTTTACACTTGTAGTGTGGTGGATGTTTGACAATATATACATATTTAATATTTACCCTGTGCAGCATTGTGTTTGGGGTTCAAGAGCCAGATTTGAGTCCTGAATGGCATTGATGATCTCTGTTCTACATGACCAGATAACTCCACAATTATTGTAAAGACATGTCCAATAAATATAGAGCAACGAAATGTAAACTTACATAAATATATCTGCTATATATATTAGGGAGTGAATCAAATAAGAATTTAAGAGAAATAGATTTTATTGCAGACCATAATTAGGTGGAATAATAATTGGATTTTGCTCTTTGATAGCTTCAGAATTGCTTATAGGAGAAAGTTAGACTCAGTAACC
This sequence comes from Saccopteryx bilineata, assembly GCF_036850765.1. Classification (NCBI taxonomy): domain Eukaryota; kingdom Metazoa; phylum Chordata; class Mammalia; order Chiroptera; family Emballonuridae; genus Saccopteryx; species Saccopteryx bilineata. The sequence goes on along the minus strand of NC_089491.1, from coordinate 107,832,888 downwards.
TAACTGGCAGGTAATGATATGGTCTTGAACGTTGAATTTCAGAAGCAGGTATACTTAATGTTTAGGTTGTCTGATATATACCAATAAAGTAGTCATGCGTTCTCAATATTCTTTTTTTGTTGTTCTTTCAGTAAGCTCTGAGAAAAATGTCAATTATGCGTATCCAAAAAAATTCTTATTTTCAATTGAGCTCTTTTATTTCTTTTCTGTTTTTTTTTTTTTAAATTCATTTTAGAAAGGAGAGGGAGAGACAGAGAGACAGAGAGAGAGAGAAGGGGGGGAGGAGCTGGAAGCATCAACTCCCATATGTGCCTTGACCAGGCAAGCCCAGGGTTTTGGACCGGCGACTTCAGCATTTCCAGGTCGACACTTTATCCACTGAGCCACCACAGGTCTGGAAAATTGAGCTCTTTTAGGTGCTGGGGGTGAGGGAGATCTGAAGATTATGGGTGTGCTAATGAATTCATAGCAAACCACCCTGTGGCACCATCACCTTCATTTTTATGAAAATAGTGAGATTAATAGATACAGAAGAGTAAATAGGAACCCCAACATACAGAATAAGAAAAGAAGGTAATACAAGGGTCCATGCTGAGATGGACATCTGACTAGAGAGCATTGGAAAGAGTATAAGATGGGATATTGAATAAAGTGGGCCTTTGCTCTCAGTTTTACCTAATTGCAGCAGAAATTTAAGTATACTATCATAGAAAATCAGATATTCTGGCCCTGGCCGGTTGGCTCAGTGGTAGAGCGTCAGCCTGGCATGAAGGAGTCCTGGGTTCTATTCCTGGCCAGGGCACACAGGAGAAGCACCCATCTGCTTCTCCCGCCCTCCCCCTCTCCTTCCTCTCTGTCTCTCTCTTCCCCTCCCGCAGCCAAGGCTCCATTGGAGCAAAGTTGGCCCGGGTGCAGAGGCTCTATTGCCTCTGCCTCAGGTGCTAGAATGGTTTGGTTGCAACAGAGCAATGCCCCGGATGGGCAGAGCATCGCCCCCTTGTGGGCATGCCGGGTGGTTCCTGGTAGGGCGCATGCGGGAGTCTGTCTGACTGCCTCCCCGTTTCCAACTTCAGAAAAATACAAAAAAAAAAAAAAAAAAATCAGATATTCTACTAAATTTAGAGTAAGAAATAACATAGTAACTAAAAAATTAGTGATTCTTTTTGGCCGTTTTTCTAAAACACTGTAGTCCTCTTTTTAGATGGAGGATTTATTCATTACCTATTTACTGAGCCTCTCAAGTCACAAATAACTAATTCCACAGTCATTTTAATGGCCCACAAATTTATTTTCAACTCATCATTCTCTTATTTAAATATGTTTCTTCTCCTTCGTCTTTTGAAATTTACCCTCAAATACTACCTCTTCAAAGAGGATCTGACTGACTTACAGTTGAATTTCCTTCCAGCTGGAATTTTCTATCCCCCTTCCTGCTCTGCCTTTTGACACGCGTGTCATTGTCCATGAATCTGTAGTCATTACAGTGCATTATCAATGAGGACAAGAAATTTTCTTCATGTACTTGACATTTATTTCCATTACCTAGAAATGTGTCTGGCATATAGTGATGCTCCATCAATATACTATGAAAGAGTTAATCAATCAATAAATAAATATACAGGCCAAGAAGAGTGAAAGGCACAATATGCATACATTGGGTGCCTTATGTAGAAACTTGTGTAAAAAATTTATTTTTACACAATCATGTGGTAAAATATCTAAGAGAGACATAACCTCTGGGGTAGTTTTTTAATTAAATAATTTATTTTGAGATAGTTGTAGATTCACATGCAGTTATAAGAAATAATACAGAGAAATCCTGTGTAATCATACCCAGTTTCTTCTAATGGTAATTTCTTATAAGGCTATAGTACGATATCACAAACAATATTTATATAGATGCAATCAAAGTAGAGAAAATTTTCTCATGGAAATAATTTCTCATGTTGCCTTTTTACAGCCAGACACAGTTCATGCCCACCCTCCTTGCACCTCCCCTTATCTTAAACCTTTGACAATCACTATTTTATTCTCCATTTTCCATAATTTTGTCATTTCTTGAATGTTATATGAAAAATACTTATGGGGATGTAAAGTACAGCATAGGGAGTAATAATATTGTAATAATAATATTGTTAATAATATGTTAAGAACTATGTGTGGTACCATCTGGGAATGTGAAATATTGGCGGAACACTTTATAAAGTATATGATTGTCTAACTATTGTGCCATACACATGATACTAATACAAAATAATAGTAAATAAATTGTTATTGAAAAATAAAAGTAAAAATTAATAAATAATAAAAGTCCTTTAAACACAGTGGTTACTACTAGGAAGAGGATTTCAGAGAAATTAGGATTTTATAGTTTTTTGTTTTTGTTTTATTATTATTATTATTATTAAATGAGAGGCAGGAGGCAGAGAGATAGATTCTTTCATGTACCGGACCAGGATCCACCCAACAAGCCCCCTACCAGGTGACGCTCTGCCCATTTGGGGCTGCTGCTCCATTGCTCAGCAACCAAGCTATTTTAGTGCCTGAGGCGAGGCCATGGAGTCATCCTTAGCACCCAGGGCCAACTTGCTTGAACTAGTTGAGCCATGGCTGTAGGAGAGGAAAATAAAGAATGTGAGGGCGAAAAGGAAATGGGAGCAGTAGAGAAGCAGATGGTCACTTTCCCTGTGTGCCCTGGCTGGGAATCAAACCCAGGATTTCCACACACTGGGCCAATGCTCTACCACTGAATCAACCAGCCAGAGCCAGATTTTATAGTTTTGTATTGCTGTATTTTTTTATAGCAAGTTTCTGTAGTTTACAAATAAACAAAAATTAGCAATTAGTAGATCTTGGTGATTACAAACAAGGCTGTGAGTCAGAGATTCCCCACCAACCAGATAGTTCAACTATCTCAACCTTGGTTTTCCTATGTACTCTCCCTCAAATAAGGACACTAGTACTTACCTTATATGAATCTTGTAAGGTTTTCTTTTTCCTCTTATGTATGGTGTCTGACTTAGTAACTATCAATTAAAAATAAGAATGGTATGTAAATATTTCATTGCATGATTGACATGTTTATGTGATTTTCTTCTTTAATTTGATAATGTGGTTGGATTACATTGATTGATTGTTTTATATTAAGCAAGCTTTGCTCTCTGGAATCAACTACACTTGACCATGGTATAATCTCTTTATATATTAGTAATTTCTATTTGCTAATATTTTGTTGTTTTTTTACATCTGTATTCATGAGGGATATTGGTTTATATTTCTGTGGGTTTATTTTTCACTGTCTTTGTCTAGTTTCTGTATCAGAGTAACACTACGTTCATAATATGAATCTCTTCTAATTTCTGGAAGATATTGTATATGATTGGTGTTAATTAATTTTTTAAACATTTGATACAGTTCTCAAGTGACACTATCTGGGCTGGAAATCTCCTTTTGTGGACTTTTAAAATTATGTTTAAGTGCTCTCAGGATACAAAGTTGGAGCTGAAATGTGATATCAAACTAGTTGCAAAAAGCGATACCTCTAAATAATCCATTTGTCAAAAAGGAAGTCTCAAGACAAATGAGGAAATATAGTAAACTAAAATGGTTTTGAGTTGATATGAAATTAAAATATAATATATCAAAATGTGTGGAATATAATTAATATAGTAAATAGATGAAAATTTATGTCACTCAATGCTTATATTGGAAAAGAAGAAACACCTCAGATCAATCATTTGTTTTTCCACTCCTCTACTAGAATCTAGAAAAAGAAAATAAGCCCAAAACATGCTGAAGGAAGAGAATAATAAAAATAAGAATAGAAATCAGTGAAATTAAAAACAGAAAAGCAGTAGGAAAAGTCAGTAAAACAAACAAAGAGCTGCTTCTTGAAAAGTTAAAATTGACAAACCTCTAGTAAGCCTGGCAAAGAACAAAAGTGAGAGGACATAAATTTACCAATATTTAGCAATGAAACCACTGTACACACTGCAGACATTCAAAGAAGAATAAGGAGCTAATACCAATGATTTTATGTACATACATTTTATAACTTAGATGAAATGGACTCATTCTTGAGAAAGCACAACAACCACAGCTGTCCTAAAACAGAAAGGATACTTTGAATAGCCCTGTAACTATTAAGATCATTAAATTCCTAATGGTTTTCTTTGATACCACTTTGGTAAGCAAAGGGAGGGCACCTCTCCATCCCGTCCCATGGAGGTAGGAATCTAAGTCTCCATCTCAGTCTTTGCTGGCCCCCCAGGAGAGGATTCTGGATGGACATGGGAAAGAGGACTAGCCACTAGCCATCATTCAGAAGGCCTCCAGGCTCTGCCCTTATTACTGTTCCCTACATGTTCTCCACTGACATGATGGAAGGGTCTGGGTATTGGGGTATGATTTACATACCATAGAACTCATACATTTTCAATGTATGGTTCAATCATTTTTTTTTTTTGTATTTTTCTGAAGCTGGAAACGGGGAGAGACAGTCAGACAGACTCCCGCATGCGCCCGACCGGGATCCACCCGGCACGCCCACCAGGGGCGAGGCTCTGCCCACCAGGGGGCGATGCTCTGCTGCTCCGAGGCGTCGCTCTGCCGTGACCAGAGCCACTCTAGCACCTGGGGCAGAGGCCAAGGAGCCATCCCCAGCGCCCGGGCCATCTTTGCTCCAATGGAGCCTTGGCTGCGGGAGGGGAAGAGAGACAGAGAGGAAGGAGGGGGGGGGGAGAAGCAAATGGGCGCTTCTCCTATGTGCCCTGGCCAGGAATCGAACCTGGGTCCCCCGCACGCCAGGCCGACGCTCTACCGCTGAGCCAACCGGCCAGGGCCAGTTCAATCATTTTTAATAAATGTACAAAACACAATTTATACCAGTCTAATATTAGAATATTTCTATCACCTCATAAAAAACCCTGTATCCATTTGTAGTCACTCTTCAGTTACATTACTCAACCTGGGTGTCCACTTACATATCTTGTCCTTTCAAGACTAAATGAAACTTTCTCTTTTTACGAGTAGTTTTAGAATTTTTACAAATGCTTGATTTCAAAATGCAGTAATCCTGGAGCAGAACCTGGTTATAATGGAAACATTTGGGTTTCATGGTCAAACAATCCCAGCATTCTCATTTCCTAGTTTACAGCCATCTTTCAGGATTCTGTAGTGGCCCCTACATGAGCAGAGGACCACTTAACTTTTCTGAGATCCTTTCCTCACTTGGAAAATATGGATGAAACCCTGCAGTGTTATTTTGGACATTTGATAAGATACCATAGTACAAGAGTGTGCAAGCATAGTAATGCCACTTCCTAAACCCGTGCTGTCTGAGAGGACTTTCTGCAGTGATGGGTTAGCTCTTTCTGGGTACTTACTGTTCAATATGGTCGCCACTAGCCACCTGTGGTTATAGAGCACTTGAAACGAGACTAGTGAGACAGAATAACTAAATTTTTTAATTTGGTTTTTAAATATTTAGAATATCATTTTATGCTAATTTAAATTTAAATGCCAACATGTAACTAGTGGCTACCATATTGGACTCTGCAGTGGTAGACACACCACATGTCAGTTTTGCTTCCAGATCAGACAAGTGTAAATTTGCTATTTTAATAATTATATTAAGTGGACTATGGGATAGTGGAATGTAAAATCATGCAACAAACAGTAGATAGATTTTGATGGGAACAAGAGTATCTGTCTCTTAACAGCCTTAAGGTTCTGCTGTGTACTCGTTTCCCCATTTGACCTTTGTTGCTATGGGAGGGAGCAGGGTCACAGTTGTTGTCTGTGGTACTGGGGTTGAGCTGTTATTGTCTAAAAGTTTTCTATCTTGCTAGGCCTTACTCTTTTGTTTTTGGCTAGAGAGAGAGAAGCTTTTATTGGGTCTTTTGGGCTGAGCTGATTGTCATTTCCAGGTTGCTGGCTTCTAGGATATATGAGTCAAAAAGAAAACCTGGGAAACTCACCACTGTGTTGTTCCTTGGGCCCCGAGCTCCCTCGCTGCACTGCCTTCCTTTTGCTACCTTTCAGGATCTTATGTTTGTTTTATATTTACTGTCCACAGTTTTAGTTACACTTCATGGGAGGAATAGGGAGAATGCCTCTCCTCTGTCTTCTTTAAAGCAGAAGTCCATTCATAGGAATATGTTTATTCTCTATATGTGGCACCACTTTTATCCATATATTCAAGATCAAGTTATTTAATACATATTATATGAGAGTCTGTTTGGAAGAATCTTTTTTAAATGAGAGGAGGAGAGATATGTTCCCACATATGCCCCGACCAGTATCCATCGGGCTACCCCCATCTAGGGCCAATGCTCAAATCAACTGAGCTATCCTCAGCACCTGAGGCTGACATGCTTGGACCAATTGAGCTACCTTCAGCAACCCCCTGAAGTGGTTCAAGGGGCCACTGCTTGAACCAACTGAGCCATTGGCTGGAGGAGGGGAAGAGGGAGAGAATAGGGAGAAGGAGTGGGAGAGAAGCAGATGGTCACTTCTCCTGTGTGCCCTGACCGGGAATTGAACCTGGGATGTCCATATACCAGGCTCATGCTCTATCCGCTGAGCAACCGGCCAGGGTCAGGAAGAATATTATGAAACAAATTTATTTCCCATGCTTTTAAAATTTAGGATGATGTAATTTTAGCTCTTCATTGGATTTCAGTGATAATGTAAGTCAATCATTGATTTCACATACATGAGAAATGAAACAAAAAGGTGATGTGTCTGCTAAATGTATTATAACTTATTATTAGCAAAATTCTTACTAATCTAGAACTCTTTCTACTATGTTACAATACCTTTCTTACCTTAGAATTTCAACAAATCATTGAATAGTTTTTTTCCCATTATTTTACAGAATCTAAATCAAGTCATTATGGAGTGTGGGAAATTTGGGTCCATTATATGAATTTCTTTGTTTGTACAGATAGATATATTTATGATGTAAGCATAAATATACTTACTTACCCAAATATAGATTTAAAATTCAGAAAAAACTAAATTTCTATTATTATATATTTAACCTATGATAATAAAAATTCTTTTAGCTAACATGATAAGATCTGTAAAATACTGAAGCAAAATACATTCTGGGAACATTGTAAAGGTCTGAGACATCTCACATTTTTTATCCTGGATCGGTTCCAAAGGTGTAATGTCTGCTGTTATGAAATTGTCTTAGGTATCAGATTCTAAATTATAAATATAAAAGTCCTTTTAGATGTAATTCTTTCTGTAAAAAAAAATGAATTTGAGTTCCTCTGTATAATTCTTCTTGACCCCATTGATGCTCTAATACTTTTCATTAAGTGGACTCCAGGAATTGACTCTTTTCTCCATCCCAGCTCCAGCTAAAGCCAGCTGTTCTTGAAGCAGCATTTTTATTAACTTATTTAGGAACTGGGGCATATCTTATTACACTATTTTCCATTCCTGTAGTATGCAGCTGTAGCTGATACTTTTCAAACAGCCTTTACATATCAACCTCCTCCCCTGTTTCACCCCATTTTTTTCTTACTTTCTTTTACTTCTCTTTTTAAGTAAATTAAGCATTTGTGTGTACATGCAAAAGCCCCCTTGTTTCTCTCTTTCTTTCCTTCTAATAATAATATTACTTACAAGCTTCAGAAACTTGACTATTGTTTTATAAGATTTTGAACTTCCGGAGAAGATGTTTGCTAATGGTATAAAAACTGTAGAATGTAGGATTTTAATGACAGCAAAGTTTTATTACTAACATGACCTTAATTTAACTCAGTTTTTAAATTAGTGCTATATAAATATAAAGAAAAGCTTTGAATATAAAGTGCACATTACTGTTAACTCAAATTAGTAAATTTCAGATATTATAAGTTTCATAGTATACAAAAGCAACTTTGATGGAAGAAGCTATTTTATAAATTTAAGACATGCATAAATAGCAGACACTGTAAAATTAAACACTTTCAAAATTCAAATATAGAAGCATTTAACTTAAATTTTTATGACCTATTTATTCACTGCAGCCTTGAAAACAGTGACCTATTCTGTGCCTGGATACATTATGAAAGAGTAGTACTTTAAAAAAAATGGCAGTGTTAGAAAGATAACAAATATCCCATAGAGAACGTAACAATGAAATCTATACCAATTAAAGAATATGTTAAAAATCAATAACCTAATTTTCTTAAGTTTGTTACTAATCAAATTAGCCTACTTTAAATAAGATTAAAACTATTTTTAATTGATTGATTTTAGCAAGAGAGAGAGAGAAAGACAGGAACAGTGATCTGTTCCTGTGTATGCCCTGACCGGGCATGGAACCAGCAACCTCTGTGCTTTGGAATGATGCTCTAACTAAGCAAGCTATTCTCCCAGGACTAAATAGGATTTTTTTAAAACCAAGATTCTGTTTGTAATTTTTAAAATGCAACTATATTATTACTACTTGTTAGGTATAAAAGGTCTAACATTTTTAAAGTTGAAACTTGAAATTTTTTTTTAAATGGTATTGCAGAGAAATGGTAAATTATATATGACATACTCCTAAAAATTGGATAGAATTCTATTCTCAGAAGTACTGTTAGGAACTTCATCTGCAGATTAAATAATTACTAAAAGGTATTTGAAAGTAGTTCACATACTTAGGCTAACAAAACTTCATTTCTAGTATAGATATATGAGAAATTAATAAAACTCATGATTGTTATTCTATTAGCTGGAAAATATTACGGTCTAGTGTTTTAAATTTCTATATAAATGTAACATATGACTCACTTTAAACATTATTGTGAAATTTTTATGGAAAGCTTTTTTCTTTTCACATTTTTATGATTTTATGTTTTTCATTTATGGGAAATCATATTTTGTACAGTGAAATGCACAGAACGTAAGTGTACAATTCAGTGAGTTTTTATAAATGCACACACCTGTGTAACCACCACTCAACATCATGTTGAACATTTCCATTTTCCATAGGAGGTTCTTGATACCCACTCCCCAAAGCAAACACTGCCCTGATTTCAATCAACATAGAATTAATTATTCTTGAGCTGTATGTATTCTTTTATATATGGTCTTTTATTTAACATAATTGTGAAACTTATGTTGTTGAGGGTTTCATTAATTTATTCTTTTTTAATGTTGTGATTTTCCATCATATGACTATCCCATTATTTGTGTGTGTATTTTCTTTTAGTTGTTTTAAAATAAGTGTTATCACTAAAACTGCTATCAATATTATTGTATAAATCTTTTCTGTGGAATGTCTAGCTCTTCAAGAAACTGACAGTTTTCTAAAATGGTTGTACTATTTTAGATACATATCCAACAACAGTGTATGAGGTGCTATTTCTCAGTTATCAGCAGAATTTTGTATTATTTTTAATTTTAGATATTCTAGTTGGTGTAAAAGAATGTCAGTCTCATTATAAATTTAATTTCATTTTAGTGATTATTAAGTATATTAAATTTTTAACATGGTTATTGACCACATATAGGCAATTTTTGCTTAACATGTTAGAGTGTAAACTGTAATCTGAATATGCCTCAAGTAATCTTCATAATCAATGGGGAAAACTGATTGTTCATTGATCTTCAAAATGTTTTATCACTATAATAAAAATGTTTTTACTGTCAGATATAAAAAATGAAAAATAATAGGACCACTATTTATTTACTACTCTTCAATTTAAAAGATTAGAAATATTGAGAATTAAAGTGTTTGATTTCTTTGTAAACAAGTTATTGAGTGGTTGCTTTATTTTTTGTTTAGGTTACAATACAGAGAGACCATCTTTTCTATGACTTGGCAAATTTTTATATTCCTTTCAAAGTGTAGATTAGCTTCCAACATTTTATCCCTTACACTTTCAATGTTATGAAATATAACTATTTCTTCATATGTTCATAAATTTTTGTAGTTGTTATTGGTTTTCTTTTTTAAAATTTTATTTATTGCAATTACATTGGTTTGCAAAACCATATAGATTTCAAGTGCAGAACTCAACAAATTACCATCTCACAGCATCAAGTGCCCCCTGCCCCTAGCAACATCTCTTTCTGTCTCTATCTCCCCTCCATGTTCACCACCACCTAGCTTGTTTTTATTAAGTTTCTCTGGCTGTACATCTAAAGTTTCTTAAATGGCAGCAATGTCGACATTCCCATGATGAGCTATTCTAAAACTCCATTTATATTTTATTCAGATTTTACCTCCAGCATGCTGTGCTGCCATCTTTGTTATTCAATATGTCACATGCATATGGGCATGTGACATATACACATGGGAGACAAGGAAGCAATATAACTACACACTTTGGTGACTGTACATGAACTAAATAACAGATTCATAGTGACCAATCAATGATAGGCTTTAAATGAAGTGCCATGATTGGTCACAGATTATAAGGTACATCTGTTACTTATGTAGCAATTTTGTAGACAAAGAGCTAGCAGCAAAGTTCACTTTATGCAAATACTCATAGTTAATATACAGTGGTAACACATTTTAACCACTGTTTTGGACAGACAAGTGTTACTCAACTAAACCATAGAAACAGAAATTCAAACATGGTGGAATATGCTAAGTGAGGGTTGTCCTATCTTCTTTTGTGAAGTTTATATTCAAGTCTTAGCCCATTATTTTCTTCAGTTTTATTTTTTTTTAGTATTGTTATAGGACTTCTTTATATATTTTGGATATGAGTTCTTTATTAAATATATGTATAATAAATATCTTAGTCAATGACTTGACTTTATGTTTCCTTAATGTACTTTGGGATGAGCATGTGATTTTAATTTTGCAGATATTTAAATTAGCAATTTTAAAGTTTACATTAGTACATTTTTACTGAAGAAATATTGTCAACTTCAAGATCCTAAGACATTTTCCTGTGTTTTATTCTAGAAATTTTATAGTTTTAGAGTTTACATTTAAGTCCATGGTTCTTCTCTATTTTTTTTGCATGTATGTAGTATGAGGCATGATTTAAGGTATTTTCCAAATATTTATTCAGTTTTTCAGAACTATTTCTTTAAGACTTTTCTTTATTGAATTACCTTGATAGCTTTGTCAATAATCATTAACCCTAGGCTTGAATATTTCTATATATCTGGGATGTAACGTACTCCATTTGTTTATTTACCTACCTTTATGACAATACCATGCTGTATTAATCATTATAACTCTACAAAAAGTCTTGAAATCAGATAGTGTAAGTTCTAAACACATGTTATTTATTTATTTATTTATTTTGTATTTTTCTGACGGGGAGGCAGTCAGACAGACTCCCGCATGCGCCCGACCCGGATCCACCCGGCACATGTTAATTTTTAAGATTGCTTCAGCTATTTTGGTTCTTTGCATTTTTATATCATTTTTTTCTTCTAATCACCCCTCCAAAGAAACAAACAAAAACAACTCTGTAACATCTCCATTGGGATTTTATTGACTCTATACATGCATTTGGGGAGAATTGATATCCTAATAAATAAGTTATCTGATGATTCATAGATATGGTGTATGCTTCAGTGTTTTTTCAACTGCCAGTCCTCAATATAGATCCAGTAATTATAGACTCTATATCTTCATACAACCTCACAGTGGTTAACTCCTTTACAAACCACACAAAATTTCTGGCAGACCTGTGCCAGTCCATGGACCAGTGGTTGAAAAATACTGTATTACTTCATTTTTAGACTCTGATTTTCTTCATTAATGGTTTGTAATTTTCAGCAAATGTATTTCTCATGTCTTTTGTTAAAATTAAACCTAGATATTTAATTTTAATGTTATTATGAACAGAATTATTTTAATTTTACTTTCTAGTTGTTTTATATAGAATATACAAATATACTTGCTTTTGTATATTGATATTGTATCCTACAACTGCTAAATTTACTTATTAGTACTAAAAGGGTTTTAAAAATATGATTATTTAGCATTGTCTCCATTAAAAATATTTTACTACAATTAAAGTCATTTTTATCTCTGTCTTTCTGAACTCTGACTTTTTGTATTCATCTTTGATACTAGATATGGTAAAAGCAGACATCTTTGGATTGTTCCAAATCTTGAGAAGCATTAGTCCTTCATCATTTTATATGATGATTGCTGTAAGATTTCTGTAAATGCCCATGATCATATACTGTTTTTGTCTTTTATTTTGTTACTATGGTAAATGACATGATTTTATTTTTAATGCTATATATATTTACATTGCCATGATTGATGACACTTGGTCAGATGCATAATCATTTTATACATGGTATGACAGGTATCTATGAATTTTAGTAATTTTTCTAAAGAACTAACTTTTGAATTTGCTAATGTTTGTTGTTGCTAATCTGATTTCTGTTTCATTGACCTTGATCTTTATTATTTCCATTCTTTTGAATATTTTTGTTTTAATATGCTTTTTTTCTGATTTCTTATGGTGAAATATAGATCATGATTATTTTTATCTTTCTTTTCTGTCTTGATCCCCTAGTTTTATTGAGATATGATTGACAAGTAAATATTGTATACATTTACAGTATAGTGATGTTTTTATATATGTATATACTGTAAAATGATTTCTTCAGTCAAGATAATTAACCTGATAATAACTTCAGATATTTACCTTTGTGTGTGTAGTGAGAACATTTAAGATCTATTTCCTAGCCAATTTCAACTATATAATACATCATTATTAACATAGCTAATCCTGTGTATTAGCTATCCAGAACTTACTTATATAATTTTTATCCTTTGACTACATCCACCATTTCTCCCATCCCCAATTTCTAGCAACCACTATTCTACTCTGTTTCTAGAGTTAGACTCTTAGATTTGACATACAAGTGAGATCATGCACACATCTTTCTTTGTCTGGCTTATTTCACTTATAATGATATTAAATCATTGTTCTTTTCAAATATAATCCTTTATACCTATAAATCTCTTTCTAAGAAAGATCAAAAATTTTGATTTTTTTGCTTTTAGATAAAAAATATTTTCAAATTTCCACTGCTGTTTCTTCTGTGAGCCATGATTATTTTAAAACAGGGGTCCCCAAACTTTTTACACAGGGGGCCAGTTCACTGTCCCTCAGACCATTGGAGGGCCGGACTATAAAATAATCTATGAACAAATCCCTTTGCACACTGCACATATCTTCTTTTTTTTTTCTTTTCTTTTCTGAAGTTGGAAATGGGGAGGCAGTCAGACAGACTCCCGCATGTGCCCGACCAGGATCTATCTGCACGCCCACCAAGGGCTGACGCTCTGCCCATCTTGGGGCATCGCTCTGCTGCAATCAGAGCCATTCTAGCGCCTGAGGCAGAGGCCACAGAGCCATCCCCAGCGCCCGGGCCATCTTTTGCTCCAATTGAGCCTCGGCTGCGGGAGGGGAAGAGAGAGACAGAGAAGAAGGAGAGGGGGAGGGGTGGAGAAGCAGATGGGTGCCTCTCCTGTGTGCCCTGGCCGGGAATCGAACCCGGGACTCCCGCACGCCAGGCTGACGCTCTACTACTGAGCCAACCAGCCAGGGCCTGCACATATCTTATTTTAAAGTAAAAAAACAAAACGGGAACAAATACAATATTTAAAATAAAGAACAAGTAAATTTGAATCAACAAACTGACCAATATTTCAATGGGAACTATGCTCCTCTCACTGACCACCATTGAAAGAGGTGCCCCTTCTGGAAGTGCAGCGGGGGCAGGATAAATGGCCTCAGGGGGCCGCAGTTTGGGGGCCCCTGTTTTAAAACATGTTTAATTTCTAAAATTTAAGGCCTTCTAATCATTGATTTAATTTATTGCCATTATTTTCAAAGGATATTTCTGTAAGACTTAATTTTTTTGAAATTTGTTGAGACAATTCCTGTGACTCAGCATAGAATTTACTTTATTCAATGTTCTCTCATGTACACTTAAAAATAATACATCTTCCTTTTGGTCATAATGTTCTTTGTATTAGTTCAGTGTGGTGTTGATGTTTCATGGTTGATAAATCTATATCCTTACCACATTGTAGCTTATTATACTATCTATTATTGAGATATCTGTTGCTAATATGAGGATTTTAAAATAGCCAACAACAATTGTGATTTTGTCTAGTTCTTTCAATTCTGTCAGCATTAGGTTTATGTATTTAAGTTTTATTAAATATATAAATATTTATGATTGTTATAATTTCCTAACTGACCCTTTACTCATAAACTGTCATCTCTTTAGGAGCACTCCTTATCTTAAAGATTCTTTTGCTTGTATTAATATAGCACACATTCTTTACTGTTTGCATGTTATATATTTTTTTCTATTATTACTTTAAATTATTTATGTCATATTTAATATGAGTCTGATAGCAAAATATGTCTTTTTGGGGCAGCATCTAATTGAGCCTTTTATGTTTATCTTGTCTGACAACCTCTGCCTTTTAAATGAAGTGTTTTATCTATTTATATTTCAAGTCATTGTTAATCAAAGTTTAGTTTTCTGGTTTGCTATTTATTTTCTATTTGCTCTCACTCTTTTTTTTTTTTTTTTTTTTAAATTTAATGCAGTGACATTGATAAATCAGGGTACATATGTTGGGAGAAAATATCTCTAGATTATTTTGACATTTGATTGTGCTGTATACCCCTCCCCCAAAGTCAAATTGTCTTCTGTCACCTTCTATCTGGGTTTCTTTGTGCCCCTCCCCTCCCCTAACCCCTCTCCCCTTCTTCACCCCATCCCCCCTCCCCCAACCCCCCGCCCCTGGTCCATCACATTCTTGTTCATGTCTCTGAGTCTCATTTTTATGTCCCTTCTATGTATGGGTTCATCTCAGTTTTTTTTCTGATTTACTTATTTCACTCCATATAATGTTATCAAGGTCCATCCATGTTATTGTAAATGATCCGATGTCATCATTTCTTATGGCTGAGTAGTATTCCATAGTATATATGTACCAAAGTTTTTTAATCCACTCGTCCTCTGACGGACACTTGGGCTGTTTCCAGATCTTCGCTATTGTGAACAATGCTGCCACAAACATGCGGGTACATTTCTCCTTTTTGAGCCGTTCTATAGTGTCCTTGGGGTATATTCCTAAAAGTGGGATAGCTGGGTCAAAAGGCAGTTCGATTTTCAGTTTTTTGAGGAATCTCCATACTGTTTTCCACAGTGGCTGCACCAGTCTGCATTCCCACCAGCAGTGCAGGAGGGTTTCCTTTTCTCCACATCCTCGCCAGCACTTATTCTGTGTTGTTTTGTTGATAAGCGCCATTCTGACTGGTGTAAGGTGATATCTCATTGTGGTTTTAATTTGCATTTCTCTAATGATTAGTGATGTTGAGCATTTTTTCATATGCCTATTGGCCATCTGTATGTCCTCTTTGGAGAAGTGTCTATTCATCTCTTTTGCCCATTTTTGGATTGGGTTGTTTGTCTTCCTGGTGTTGAGTTTTACAAGTTCTTTATAAATTTTGGTTATTAACCCCTTATCAGACGTATTGTCAAATATGTTCTCCCATTGTGTAGTTTGTCTTTTTATTCTGTTCTTGTTGTCTTTAGCTGTGCAAAAGCTTTTTAGTTTGATATAGTCCCATTTGTTTATCCTGTCTTTTATTTCACTTCCCCATGGAGATAAATCAGCAAATATATTGCTCCGAGAGATGTCGGAGAGCTTACTGCCTATGTTTTCTTCTAAGATGCTTGTGGTTTCACGGCCTACATTCAAGTCTTTTATCCATTTTGAGTTTATTTTTGTGAGTGGTGTAAGCTGGTGATCTAGTTTCATTTTTTTGCAGGTAGCTGTCCAATTTTCCCAACACCATTTGTTAAAGAGGCTGTCTTTACTCCATTGTATTTCCTTACCTCCTTTGTCAAATATCAGTTGTCCATAGAACTGTGGGTTTATTTCTGGGTTCTCTGTTCTGTTCCATTGATCTATATGCCTGTTCTTATGCCAGTACCAGGCTGTTTTGAGTACAATGGCCTTGTAGTATAACTTGATATCAGGAAGTGTGATACCTCCCACTTTATTCTTCTTTTTTAAGATTGCTGAGGCTATTCGTGTCCTTTTTTGGTTCCATATAAATTTTTGGAATATGTGTTCTATATCTTTGAAGTATGTCATTGGTATTTTAATTGGTATTGCATTGAATTTATAAATTGCTTTGGGTAATATAGACATTTTAATGATGTTTATTCTTCCTAACCATGAGCACGGTATATGCTTCCACTTGTTAGTATCTTCCTTGATTTCTTTTATCAATGTTTTGTAATTTTCCGAGTACAAGTCTTTAGTCTCCTTGGTTAAGTTTATTCCTAGGTACTTTATTTTTTTGGTTGTAATTGTGAAGGGGATTGTTTCCTTAATTTCTCTTTCTGACTGTTCATTGTTGGTGTATAAAAATGCTTCTGATTTCTGAGTATTGATTTTATATCCTGCCACTTTGCTGAATTTATTTATCAGGTCCAGTAGTTTTTTGACTGAGACTTTAGGGTTTTCTATATACAATATCATATCATCTGCAAATAATGATAGTTTTACTTCTTCTTTTCCAACTTGAATGCCTTTTATTTCTTCTTCTTGTCTGATTGCTGTGGCTAGGACTTCCAGGACTATGTTAAATAAGAGTGGTGAAAGGGGGCACCCCTGCCTTGTTCCTGATCTTAAGGGTATTGCTTTTAATTTTTTCCCATTGAGTATGATGTTGGCTGTGGGTTTCTCATAGATGGCTTTTATCATGTTGAGGTATGTTCCCTGTATTCCCACTTTGCTGAGAGTTTTGATCATGAATGGGTGCTGGATTTTATCAAATGCTTTTTCTGCATCTATTGAAATTATCATATGGTTTTTCTCCTTCTTTTTGTTTATGTGATGAATCACATTGATTGATTTACGAATATTGTACCAGCCTTGCCTCCCCAGAATAAATCCCACTTGATCATGGTGTATGATTTTTTCCATATATTGTTGGATCCGGTTTGCTAATATTTTGTTGAGGATTTTAGCATCTATATTCATCAGAGATATTGGCCTATAATTTTCTTTCTTTGTGTTGTCTTTGCCTGGTTTTGGAATCAGAATTATGCTCGCCTCATAAAAGGAGTTTGGAAGTCTTCCTTCCTCTTGAATTTTTTGAAATAGTTTGAGAAGGATAGGAGTTAGTTCTTCTTTGAACATTTGGTAGAATTCCGTTGTGAAGCCATCGGGCCCCGGACTTTTCTTTGTTGGGAGTTTTTTGATAACTGTTTCGATCTTCTTTGGTGTAATCGGTCTGTTTAAGTTTTCTGATTCTTCCAGATTGATTTTTGGAAGATTGTACGTTTCAAGGAATTTGTCCATTTCATTTAGGTTGTCTAGTTTTTTGGCATACAGTTCTTCATAGTATTTTCTTACAATATTTTGTATTTCTGTTGTGTCAGTTGTTATTTCTCCTCTCTCATTTCTAATTTTATTTATTTGAGTCCTCTCTCTTTTTCTTGGTGAGTCTACTTAAAGGTTCATCAATCTTGTTTACCTTTTCGAAGAACCAGCTCCTAGTTTCATTGATCCTCTGTATTGTTTCTTTAGCCTCTATGTCATTTATTTCTGCTCTGATCTTTATTATTTCCTTCCTTCTACTACATTTGGGCTTTACTTGCTGTTCTTTTTCTAATTCTTTTAGATGCAGGGTTAAGTTGTTTATTTGAGCTTTTTCTAGCTTCTGAAAGTGTGCCTGTAGTGCTATGAACTTCCCTCTCAGCACTGCTTTCGCTGTGTCCCATAAATTTTGAGTTGTTTAAAACAAAGGATATAGTAAGAGATAAAGAAGGCCACTACATAATGATAAAGGGAGTAATCCAACAGGAAGATATAACTATTATAAATATCTATGCACCTAATATAGGAGCACCCAAATATATAAAACAGACTTTGATGGATTTAAAGGGCGAGATCAACAGCAATACTATAATAGTAGGGCATTTCAATACCCCACTAACATCACTAGATAGATCCTCAAGAAAGAAAATTAACAAAGAAACAGCAGACTTATTGGAAACACTAGATCAACTCGATTTAATAGATATCTTCAGAACATTTCACCCTAAAGCAGCAGAATATACATTCTTTTCAAGTGCTCATGGTACATTCTCTAGGATAGACTACATGTTAGGGCACAAAAGTGCTCTCAACAAATTTAAGAAGACTGAAATCATATCAAGCACTTTCTCCGATCACAACGGCATGAAACTAAAAATGAATCACAACAGAAAAGCTCAAAAATTCTCAAACACATGGAAACTAAATAGCAGGGTGTTAAATAATGAATGGATTAAGAATGAGATCAAAGAAGAAATAAAGAAATTCCTAGAAACGAATGACAATGAGCTCTCACTCTTTTTTACTTCCTTTGTTCTTTCTTTTGTGCCATTCTGTGAGTTAATTGAAGAGTTTAGCTTTCTATTTTAATTCCTTTATAGGATTTTTGTTTATACTTTCTCATTTAATTATTTTTAGAAGTTGCTATTGTTTTCATACATTTGCCAAATTGTGTACTTTAAATAATTTACATCTATGTACATAGTAAAACCCACAATTTAATCTATTATTTTTACTTACTGAGCCAGTGATATTTAAATAAATCAAGAGAAGGCTACATATTTCTTGTATTTACTTACTACTTGTGGCATTCTTTATTCTAGTAGTTATGAGTTGCAACTAGAGTCATTCTTTTAGGTAAACAAGTTTGAATTTTTTCTAGTACAGATATGCTAGCATCAAGTTCTTTCAGATGTTTGTTACTTAAAAAATAGGTTTAGTATGCCTCCACTCTTAAAGAATTTTTTTTTCCTTATAGATGTAATATTCTAAATCGATTGTTGTCCACTCCATTATTCCCAGTATTTTTCAGTTTAGATATGTCATTCCTTTTTCTTCTAATACTCTTTGTTTCTGATGAATTGTCAACTGCCATTTATTTATGTTAGTTCTTATATGTTAAGTATAATTTTATAGCACTTTTTAAAATTTCTTTTTTATATTTACTTTTAAGCAGTTTGACAATAATATGGGTAATATATATTTTGTTGTATTTGTTTTACTATGAGTTCATTGAATTTTTTATTTTGATGAGTTAATAGTTTTTCAAAATTGGAGACATGTTTGGCCATTATTTTTTTCAAATATTTTTTCTGCCTTCTTTTATCCTCTATTTCTGGGACTCCAATTAGATAGATACCTCTTGGCAACATTCTTAAAAGCTTTATTAAATTTTTTACTTTTGTTTTCTTTTTTCTTCAGATTGGAGTTCTGTTGATGTGTCAGCAAGTTGATTAACTCTGTATTTTGTCATTTTTAATCTGGTGTTAAACATGTCCAATGAATTTTTCATTTAGGATATTGTACGTTTGAATTATAGAATTTTTATTTAGATCTGTTTCATTATTTCCATTTCTCTTCTGAAATTGCCCATTTGCTTTTTAATTATGACTGTGTTTTCATTAAGTTAAACAAAATAATTATAATAGCTTTTTAAAACACATTTTCTGCTAATTTCAATATCAAAATTATTCTGTGATCTTTTTCTATTTAACACTCCTTTTTCTTGAATATGAGTCTTATTTTCCCGTTACTAGTAATTTTTAAACTTATGTTGGATATTGTTGGTGATGTTTGCAGAAACTCTGGATTTTGTTATCATCTTTTGAAGTGTATGGATTTTATTCTAAGAGATCATTATATTACTGAATGGTAATTTCATAAATGTATGGTTTGGGGTTTATCTTTATATAAAAAATTCTTTAATTCTGCAACATACATTAAAGTAAATTTGTGGCCCTTTTGAGATTTTAATAAGATCTGAGCTATCTATCAATTTCCAAATTCTGTCACTCTTGCATTTGGAAATAACTAAAATTTCTACACAGTTTTAATATGTTGCTTTCCACTGCACTCCTTCTCTTGCTCTTTATATGTGCACAATTAACAGATTAGCCAAGGATTTCAGGTGATTTAGACCCAGAATGTAGTTTAACTCCTTTGTTGTTCCATTCTTTTTATTTGCTTCCCATTCTGGACACCTCAAGCCAAAATTGCTTTCTTTTCCCCAGAGTTCAAAGTTATTATCTATAGGAGGACTAGTCTGATATAGATATTCTGGCATCATCAGAACAAATTCTGCAAATTTATTTTGTTTGTGCATTGAAATATTTTGATATCAATTTGGCTGCTTCTATAAAGTTATTTTTTGTATGATTTTAACAATTCTAGTCACATTTCCTATTCTACTTCCCTGTCCATTAACTACTGAGTTCTAATTATCTGCTGCTCTGACACTATAAAAACTTCTCTTAAATATTCTTTCACTCCCATGATTTCTTTTTTTTTTCTTCTTTTTTTTTTTATTCAGTGAGAGGAGGGGAGGTGGAGAGACAGATTCCCGCAAGTGCCCTGACCGGGATCCACCTGGCAAGCCTACTGGGGGGCAATGTTCTGCTTATCAAGGGTGTTGCTTCATTGCTCAGCAAATGAGCTCTTCATAGCACCTGAGACAGATGCCATGGAGCCTCAGTGCCCAGGGCCAAATCACTCTAATCAAGCCATGACTACAGGAGGGGAAAAGAAAAAGAGAGCAAGAGAAGGAGAAGT
Organism: Saccopteryx bilineata; assembly: GCF_036850765.1. Lineage (NCBI taxonomy): Eukaryota > Metazoa > Chordata > Mammalia > Chiroptera > Emballonuridae > Saccopteryx > Saccopteryx bilineata. The sequence goes on along the minus strand of NC_089491.1, from coordinate 107,812,283 downwards.
GAGAGGAGGAGGGGTGGAGATATAGATGGGTGCTTTTCCTGTGTGCCCTGACTGGGAATTAAACCAGGGATATCCACAAGCTGGGCTGATACTCTACCACTGAGCCAACAGGCTAGGGCTTATGATTTCAAAGCTTGTGTATACATATTTACCTCAATTTTTTTCCTGACCTCTTACTCTAACCTAAGCTTCTCCTCCCCAGACATCTCTATTTATCTATGCTAACAACATATAAATAAACATTTTATTTACTTATATCTATCCTCGTGTGAATCCCTATAAACCAGTACATCTTTCCCATTCCTCATCAGTACTAATGGTTCACTTTAGTATCCAGGTGTTATAGGAATAGTCTTAATAGACAATTAACTCTACTATGTAATTACTTCCCTAAAAACTATTTCATATAAACTATTTTAAATCAAAGTTGTCATTTTTGATAGATATTTTGAGATAATTTGCTATATAGCTGTCAAATTAATGACTCTATAAAATAAATAACTCATTTTGCCTCCAAATAAGACATGTATAATCAGTTTTCCTTATAATAGTCTCCAAAACAAAAGCCTTTTTTTTCCCCAGAAGTATTACTGAGATAGTTTTATAAATAAGTTCTGTGATCATAATACCTGGTTTAAAAACTAATATTATTATAGCTGTTATTCATAGAATTTTAGATCCTTAGTTGTCTGTGTATATACATGCATTGGGGCAGACATGTTAAAAATTTTTAGGAAATCTCAGCCTTCCTTATAGACACTTTCTCCTCATAGTTTCCTTTCATGTAAATGGTTATGTTAAGATGATTTAATTTGTCACAGTAATAAGTGTGTCAATTGATATTCTCAGCTTTGTACTCTCACCTAAAATCATGTTTATGTAGCATATTTTGGTAAATACTGTTCCAGCTACTCCAAAATCTATCTCTGGCTTAACCCAGAGTACCCAAGAGAAGTATACCTAAATTAAATAATTAGAACATCTGAAGAAATAGTTTTAAAAAATATATTTGATAATTATTTTGCCTACTCACACCGAGAGATATTATAAGAAAGAGTTAAGTCAAAAGTACTTATCATTTCCCATGTAAGAATGTTGTTGAAGACATTGTAAATTACATGCTATCCTTTATGTGATTTTCAGGAGAAAAATATATCTTTGATCTTAGTACCAGAGATTATTGCATTTTTCTTGATCATTTGTCTTTATTGCCACAGAGATTTATGTAGATTTTTTGTATTATTTGCTATAACACTCAGAGTAAAATCAAAACTTACTTCTAGAAAATATGCAGCATATATTTTATCTATTGACTGAATCCCTGAGCTCATTTCATTTGTTGTACTCCTATTTCCTCTATGCCCAATAATTTATCACATTCTGCCAACATTCCTTTGTCTTTTATTTAGCTTTATTTTTAATTATTCTTTGCCATCATTTTAAACTTCATCGTACTGCATATATACAATATCCAATCAGTTTTTAGCAAGTTTACTTTTTTTCCAGTAACTAGCCAAATCAAGGCTCAGTCTTTTCTTTGTTTATACTTTACCAATTAATCTCTGCTGGTGTCCTCTATTGAATACAGTCGTTATCTAAACTCATCTCTCAAACTTCCAGTTCCTTGATATCACACTTGATGGCCCCCTATTTTTCATATTACTTCCTCAGACTTTCTTTTCTCTAGTCTAGTATACTTTCCAGCCATTGACAAACATTTTATTTCCTTTTATATATCTCTTGTCGTATTCAATTTGCTTAAACATCTTTTCCCAATCTCCACTAATCCACAGTTGTACTTTCAAATTATAGCTCCCAAATTTTCCCCTCCCATTGAGTCTTACCTTTTGTCATCACCTAATTTGTGCTGGTTCCCATTAGCTAAATTGCTTTTCATATATGTAGGAAAAGGAGCTGATACAGTAAGAGATAACTTGCCCATACCACTCAGTGTGAACGTCCAATAAATGATATTGATTAAACAAGTTCACGCAAAATTTATATGTAATATGCTGAATTTTTCTTTGCGTTCAACTTTGCAGGAATTTCTATTTTTATAGTTAGCCATACTATGTTGGTGTTAGTAAACTATACCTTTATTTGTGTATGCTCAGATTATGTATTTGTTCCTTGTGCTTCTAAAAGGGTTGTAGATTATTTAAAATTAGAGGAGACAAAAAATATTCTTAATAAACTAAGAAAGACTATATTGGTACTGTTATAAATATACATTTTCAGACATCTGCTTCGCTTGAAAGAGAGTAGTACATCTGTGCTTGAAGAAAAAAATATATAGTCATAAGTAAAGAATTAAGGGAACTTGTCTTTCATGTTAGTATACTAACCCAGCTCAGTGAGAAGTCAATAAAACTACAATAAGAATCCTATCATAAGGGTTGGCAACTTCTAATAATTGATGTTCATAAGTTTAGAGAATAATTATATTTACACACATTTTCATCCTCTAAGTGGAATCTATGAAATAGTCACTAAAACTGACATGCATTGAAACCTGTAACAAATTTTACTGACACAGACCGACAGACTTTTATTTCAACCATGATGAAAGTATTTCACCGATAAGAATAATTTATGAATAAAAATGTAATTTACAGAATACCTTGGCAGTGAATGTTGATCGCTTCATCACAGTTCAGTCATGTTTAGAAAATCTAAGCAAGCTGCATGATTACCCCAGGAAGCATGGAATGATGTGTTCAAATTAGTACCATCTGTGGATAGAAAGAGGTTGAGGTTTTTAGTCATTCTTAAAGAATGGAAATCGGATTCTCCATGCTAAAATGAGTGTAATCCTTTTTGTATCTGTAATTCAATAGGGCAGTTGCCTTGAAATAGTCTAGTGCAATACACAGTTTATCAAAAGAGAAGATACTGGATATAAATGAGAGTTACTGCTGGTCCTTAATGAGTGCCTCTGAGGTAGCCATGTTAAAAAAATTGTGTATGAGTTGTACTAAATTTTTGGCCTCAGAATTCTGGTTCACTCTTTTAAATGCATTTGGTTAAAAAATGTGGACATCCTTTTGTATTACATGAAAACTCAATGACTGTTTCCATGAAACATTAGTTGATTACATAGTCAACATTTACCGAGTCAGACACTAGATGTCTGTTCAGGGTCCATCACTGTACCTGTCACATGGAAGGCAATTGCAATTTTTGTTACTCATTCTTTAGCCAGATTAAAAATAGCTCTTGTATGACCTTGTTTCTTAGTCAAGCTAAAATACTTTTCTACTTAGATATTTACCTCTTTGTAACACTTTTAGGAGAATATTACTAAATTATTTTTTACTGTGGAACAAAGTTTGCCATTGAAGTCTTTTTTTAAAAAATCTGAACATTTAGGAGAGGGAGGAACATATTTTATAGAACGATGAACTTCTAGTAATCCCTACTGCTGGAATGGGAAGAGTGTAACCCTATTACTTCTCCAGTTTACTGGATAGTTAATGCATCCATTCCCCCCCCCCACCTCTAGTTGCTTTGCAAATACTTGGTAAAGAAAACTGAAACATAGAAGTAATGATTGATGGTAGAGTCAAAAGGAAGGGAAATCTCTATTCCCTAGCTCTCACGAGGAAAAAAGAATTTATGGTTTAAATGCAAATGGAAAGCCAATCTAAAACTTCCCAAGTCTCCCCACTGCACTTAAGATAAAAATAAAACTCTTGAATCTAGTCTAGAAGGCTCAACATTACCTGATTTTGACCTACATCAGTGACTTTCAATCTTCCTGTGCATCTCCCTGTGTGCCCAGCATACTTCTTTCAGTGTTTCCAATGTACTACATTCTTCTCCCTCAGACTCTGAACACATCCTGCTGTTTTTCACCTGGGAAGCTACATCTTATCTGTCAGGTCTTTGATCAAATTATAACTTATCAGAAAATTATTTCCTGACCATCTATCTAAATCAAGTCCCTGTTATACCCTCTCATTTATTTGTTCATACATTCAACATTATTTATTAAATGCCTCCTTTATTCTAATTCTTAATATAGATCTTCAGGGATACAATATAATAGATATACAGACATTTGTGTATGTGTGTGTGTGTGTGTGTGTGAGAGAGAGAGAGAGAGAGAGAGAGTGTGTGTATGCATACAAATAGATATAATACATGTAGGTGTTCAATCTTTTTTTAAAGAAATGAATGCAGGATCAAAATCAGAACCTTTTTAGATCTTTGGTGTAAATGTTGGAGTGAAGTGGAGATGACAGTTATATTAGGCCTATTTGATGTGGATTTTCAGTGTAGATCTAGGATTTATAGAAAGATAGATTATAGGATGATATATATCAGATCAAAATAAGGCCAAACAAACTAACAGAATTATCTGAAAATAAATTTTAAAATAAAGCCCCTTAAGATTTTAAGTTTCTGGTCCTGGCCTGTTGGCCAAGTAGTAGAACATCAACCTGGCATGTAGAAGTCCTAGGTTTGATTCCAAGTCAGGGGCACACAGAAGAAACATCCATCTGCTTCTCCATTCATCCCCCTCTCCTCTCTCTCTCTCTCTCTCTCTCTCTCTCTCTCTCTCTCTCTTTCTTTCTTCTGTTCTCTCTACCTTCTGCAGTCATGGCTCAGTTGGAGCAATTTGGCCCCAGGCACAGAAGATGGCTCCATGGCCTCCACCTCAGGCACTAAGAAGAGCTTGGTTGCTGAGCAATGGAACACCACCTCAGAAGGACAGAGCATCGCCCCATAGTGGGCTTGCCAGGTGGATCCCAGTTGGGACACATGGAGGAGTCTGTCGTTTTGCCTCCCCTCTTCTCACTTAATATAAAAATATATATTTTGAGTTTCTCTTTGTATATATTTAAACAAAGGCTAGATAAGTAGAGATTGGTCATTTTGTAGAGGAAGAGTATATTAATATTCTATTGTGTGTTGTAAATTATCACAAACTTAGTAATTTAAAACTTCAATTATTCACACCATTCTGTAGGTCAGAAGTCTGGGCATGCTGTACCTGAATTCTCTATGCAGAGTCTCAAAAGCTACAATCAAAGTGTCAGTTAGTATCACTCTCAGGTAGAGCTCAGGTCCCCTTCCTGGCCCATGTAGTTGTGGCAGAATTCAGTTTCTTACAGTTTAGGACTGAGATCATCATTTCCTGGCTGGCTCTTAGCAAAGGGCTGCTCTCAGCTCCTAGAAATGTCCTAAATTCTTTATAATATGGCCCCCTCCTTCTACAAAGCCAGCAGTGGAGAAATTTCAGTGCATTAAATCTATCTCTTTTTTTAAAGTGTCTTACCTTCTATTTTATAACTAGTCAAAGAAAACTCTCTGCTTCTACAGGTCTCATTTTATAAAATTTGGGGCACTTTATACTTCCTCCCTATTTGAAAGTAAACTTATTTGGAGTCAATTACAGTGGGACAATTTCATCACATCAGCAGCTATCTCAGTGTTTGGTTGAAAAACTGGAAGAAGCTGTTTAAATCTTAGGGAACATCTGCCTACAAAAAGGTCAATCATAAAAGGACAAGTTGACCAAGATCACATCAAAACTTCTTTCACATTCTGATTCTGTGATCTTCTGATTAATTTGCCTATTCTATGAATTCAACCATCAAAGTAGATCTAAAACTACCTTTTATTCTGTTGCTACCAGCTTGTTTCTTCTTTCCTGAACAAATCAAATAGGTCTATGAATTGTTCCTTTTCCTCCTGTGCAATTACCAAACTGCACTTGATAAAGTGTACTTCTGAACATCTTATTCTGACAATCTGATGGCTTCTCATTGCCTGACAAACTATCTAAAGTCCTGCTGACACAGTCTGTCCCAGGCTATTGTGAAGTCTTTCTATTTGTTATTTCCAATAGGAATTATATGTTATGGCCAAACTTGGCTTAGATTGCATTACTTCTGTTCTAGAATGTCTACCTTTAAAATCAATAAAAGTCTTATCTCATATGCCATTTCTTCTCTTAAAATCTTTCATAAACTCCCAAACCAGTCACATTTCTCTGCTTTGTGTTCAAATATCTGGAAGATGTATCTTTTCTTCAAGTAGTCTGAGTTCAAACTTAGTGGCTGAGAGATTTAAGTAAATTATGGAAATCCTACTTTTTAGCCCATTCTAAAATTAATTGCTTCTATAAAGGTCAATTTTTCTTAAAAAGTAACTTTTCTATAATTGTTTTTCTACATAACTAAAAATAGAAGAGGAAAGATATTACAAGTAGTGTGTCAGTGTTCTGTGTGTAATGCTCCTTTAATGGTTGATGTTTGCTTAATTGCAGTAATATTTTATGATAAATATTAATATTGAAAACAGAAATTGTATTTGATCAATGGAATCTTACTTGTTTTCCATTGCATTAGACTTTCTCTTCACTTCCAGATTTAGGCAAATACACAAGCAATATGTCTGTAGATAATTCAGTAAAAATTTAAGAGGAAATCCAAAATTTTAAGTCAAGTCTAGATCTCGCTAGAGAACTCCAGACCCATGTATCTATACACTATATGACATCTTCTGGATATCTGATAGGCATTTCAAAGTAAACACACAAAATAAATTCTTAATCTTTCTCCTTGAAGCTTACTTCTTCCGCACATCCCCCTTTTGGTTAATAATGCCTTCATTTTTCTTTTTTGCTCAATCCAAAGACCTTAGAGCTTTTCTCTACTCTTCTCCTCTTAGTCCCCACATGTCACACATCAGTAAATCTCATATTCTTTCATTTAAATTGTATTTAGAATATAAATACCTCCTGTCATTTCTGCTGCTGCATTCCTGGTCTAGGCCATCATGATCTCTTCTGTTGACCTTGCAATAGCTTCCTACTTACTCTCCCTGTTTTCATCCTTGTCTCCCTTAGTCTATTCTCAACATAGTAGCTCATTTGATTCCATAAAAACATACCTCAGAGCCTGTCACTCCTCTATTCAAGTTTAAGTCATGATGTCTTACAGTATTGTATATATTCTAACCTTCAGTGTTTTTTCTCAGGCCTTGAGTCACTGGCCACTCTAGCCCCCATGTCACTCTTTAAATACTATATATCAAGCCTGATTCCAATGTAGGGTCCTTAATAATGCAGTTTCCTCTGCTGGGAATGTTCTTCCCCCAAGTTATCACATGGTTAGTTTCCCCACCTCCATCAGTTATTTACTGTCTTCTAATCAGTGAAGCCTTCTCTAACTATTCAATTTAAAATTTCAATATCCCTGGAACTCTCCTTCTTCACTTCTTAATTTTTCCTATAACATAATTCATCAGCCAAAGTACTATGTCTAATAATTATTTTTATTTTTATGATATATCAACCTTCTGAATGGAAATTACACAAAAATAAGAACTTTGGTTTGTTTTGTTGTATTCCCGACAGCTACAATGGTACTTGAAACAAATTGGGTGCTCATTTGCTATTAAATAAATGTTGAATTAATATGATATGTTTAGAAATGAATGAGTTATTTATTTATTTATTGTCTTATTTTTAAGTACATGTTGACATATAGATTTTATAAATTATGTATTTTTATATGTCATTGCTACTGTTCACTGTATCTCAACCTTCTGAGCAAAAGCCCTTGTATATAATATAAGCAGAGTTGAAGAAAGTTCACATACCACTTATTACATTATTCTTTCATATTTCTAACCATAACATGCTTATATTTCTTGTCTAATAAATGGTTATTTCTAAAACCAAGACATAAGCTTTATATATCTTTAAGCCTTAAACAGGCTCAGAGCCTGGCACATGGTATGAGTATAGCAAAGCAATGGTTAATATGAAATTTAGTAAATGACTCCAAGTAGACCATGTGGTTATAGAAGATATGCAGATACCTTAGTGTGTGTATTAATATCAGTATGCTGGATGATGTTCTAGAAAGGGTTTTGTTAACTTTAAATATATGTAAGATATAATAAAGATCAACTCTAATTATATATTTAATTCATTTAATAGTCTTGTTTAAAATCATTTCATAATCAACAGTTATTGTACATAGGATGCATTTGTGTCTGTCTAGACATTTAAATATAGAATGTCTTTCTTAGGAACTGAACATTGAAAACTCAGACCATACCTAGAAAAGAACATAGGGTTATATGAGCATGCAATTTTCTTTTGTACCATTGCTTGTATATGAAGCCAAATTTTACATTATGAGTACTTTTTGGGGGGGGGGGGAGAAAAATTAGGAATAAAGTTAACTATAATTATTTTGTTAGAACTAGTAGTCTCTGAAGCATCACCTGAAGGTTCTGCTTATTAAATGTGGGGATATTAATCTAAGGGCAATTGTCATAAGGTACTTTATTATTCCACTAAGTATAAGTATCTTTAGATTCCCTTTTTAACTTCTGACTACAAATTGTCTAGTAATTCCAAATATTTTTTCTTTTTTCTTTTTAATTTTTAGTTCCCAGTGTTCCCACAAATATTACTTTTTCTAATGTTCAGTCAACTAGTGCAACATTGACATGGATGAGACCTGACACTATCTTTGGTTACTTCCAAAATTACAAGATTACCACTCAACTTCAGGCTCAAAAATGCAGAGATTGGGATTCTGAAGAATGTATTGAATACCAGAAAATTCAATACCTCTATGAAGCTGACCTCACTGAAGAGACAGTATATGAATTAAAGAAATTTAGATGGTACAGATTCCAAGTGGCCGCCAGCACCAACGCTGGCTACGGCAACGCTTCCTGTTGGATATCTACACGAACCCTGCCTGGCCGTAAGTTTTGTCCCATATATGGATATGTTTTTGCATTCAAAATAAAGCTCTTCAAATGGCTTTCCATAGAAATTACTCAGAGTCTAGGTAAAGATTACTCTTGTAAGTTAAATTTTATTCTAAAACTAACTGTTCTAGTTATTGTGACAATATCATTAACCTTAGGTAAATAATTTTCTATTATTACCTTCTGAGTACTGTCTACATAGAATTGTGATGGCTTTCATCCAATGTGTGTGTATACACACACACATACATACATATACCTGAGAGTATATACTCACATATATATATTTGTATATATAACATATATACACACACTGATTTCTGCTGCATTCTATATCTATATATTGATTTCTCCTTAATTAAATTCTGTATAAAATCACTGAACATAAAAATTACTGAGTTAGTACCCAAAATAACTCATGTAATAACATATTTACTTTTAATATAAGTAAACACCAATGGTAAAGTCATTTTCTATCATTATTCAGGTTTTTCTCAAAAACTTTCAGTTTTGTGAAGGTGCTAGAGTCTTATATTGCAACAAAGCATTAGTCTTCTCTTGTGGTCCTTCATTAGACTGTACTGGTTGATATCAAGAACGTTTTGTCCATGCCTACATTTTTTCTTTACATCTGGTGGATATGAAGCCAGACTTTACAATCTTTTCGGTGACTATAGGCTTGCACACACATATGCACACACACTCTCACACACACATGAGCACACATAATTACTATAGCCCAGACAGATCTATTTATCTTCCAACAGCTTTTCAGTGTATGCTTTTCACTTACACAAGATTCTGAAGCAAAGGAATACCCAGGGTATGATTTACAGCTTGAGATAGGGAGAAGAACAAAAATAAAGACAAGAAACACAAAATAATCTCTCAAGATTTTTCTGCCATCTATGCATATTTCAGAATTTGTGCCTTGAAGTAAACACTCTTCAAATGCTATTCTAGAGAAATCACGAAATGTAGGTAAAGATTGCAATGAGTTTTATATTTTAAATCTAGGTAGTTACCATACTAGCTTAACAACATTAACCAGAGTTAAGTAAATATTTCTATTACTTAAATAGAATAATATCTGTATATCGTTTTGATGGCTTCCATGCAAGAGAAATAAGTTGTAAAACAAGTCCTACAAGCCAGAGAGCTCTGAGAGGTGGCTACCCTGTCTTTGCAATGCCTTTACTGTCCCAAACTCTTCAGAGCAAATTTTAGGTAGCCAGGTCACCCATTCCAACACCATCCTACATAAACCCTCCATATAGTGGGGGCCTATGTTACCTTCCTCCTATCTTAACGAGTACATTTACTAGGTGATTCCTTTTAAACCCAAATCACATTTTCTTTACAAATTATTATATCTATCAGTAGAGTAACACACACACACACACACACACACAAGGTTTACAGTAATAAATGGATGCTGGTGTAGTCCTTTATAGAGAGTGAAATAAGCTTTGATCTAGAGGCTTTATCTTCTAGGCCACTAAATGTGTCTCTTGTTTCTATTTCCCAGAATACCTCGCATCAAGTTTGTATAGTATATATCCAATACATGTTAATGCAATTCAACATTTGAGATAGAATCTAGACAACTCAGCCTTTGACACAATTGTCCAACTTCTGCTCTTTGTAGTACTTTGACTTTTGGTTTCTATAAAGTCTGTCCTTCTGGTTTATTTCCTGCCTTCCTGGTAGCTCTTTCTAAGCCTTCTTTGCTTATCCTTTTTTTTAAACTCTTAAGTTTTAGAGCACCAAGTGATTTATACTTGGCACTTTTCTTTTATCAACAAACAACCCCTGGGGGATCTTTTCTTACATGTTCTTATTCTATGGCTTTAAATCCTATGTATATTGTGTTTATTCTTAAATACCTATTTATTTCAAGCTCTGACTGCTCCTCAGAACTTAGAATAATATATGTACCTATTCAACTGATATCACTAGGCATGTGTATCAAATACATCTCCCCAAATTAGCATGGTCTTAAACACCAAACCTTCTCATCCACCACCATTTCCTATCTTAGTAAAGTGCACCACTTAATAAAGTGAACATCTGGTTGCAGGAAAAGAAAACCTAGGCAGTGTTCTTTTCTTCCTCAACTCTGCCAACAATATATTTCTACTGTGCCCTTTTCTTAACATATTAGTCCTATCCTTATTAAGTGAGGGGCGGGGAGGCGTAGAGACAGACTCCTGCATGCATTCTGACCGGAATCCACCTAAGCCCCTACCAGGCGATGCTCTGTCCATCTAGGTCTGCTGCTCTGTTGCTTGGCAACTAAGCTAATTTAGCACCTGAGGTGAAGGCATGAAGCTATCCTCAGCACCTGGGGGGGGCACAGGAACCATTCGAGCCACTGCTGCAGAAGGGGGGGGGGAGAGAAAGAGAGAGAAAAAGGGGAAGGAGGAGTGGAGAAGCAAATGGGCACTTCTCCTGTGTGCCCTGACCAGGAATCAAACCCGGGACTTCCACATGCTGAGCCGATGCTCTAGTGGTGAGCCAACTACCAGGGTTAGTCCTATTCTTCATTACTGTTATTATATTAACCTTACTAACCTGCTGAGCTTGCAGGCTGATCTTTTTAAACCTAAATCAAGCGACTTTACTTCCTTTTTTAAAGCCATCCAATTGTTGTTAGAATGCAATTTTAATTTGTTAACATGATTAACAAGCCCTATATGACCTGGTTCTTACCTAATACTCTAACTTCATCTATAACCACTTTCTCACTTACCCTTACTCTCCCCTCATTGGACAATTTTATTCTGTTGCCTGAACACACTAAACTCCTAGGATTTGGACCTTTGCATTCTCTGTTCCTTTTGACTAGAATAATCTTTCACCTTTATTTTCCCATGACCATCTTCTTTACAAGGCATGCCTGTCCTTAACTGATTCCAGATCAGTTAAAGCTAGGGACTTTACTTATTGGCTTTAGCCAATAAGAATAAATAAAATCATAAGTGCAGATTTGATAGAAAAATGGGATTGACTGAGTGAATAAATTTTAAAATCTCAGGGATAACCAGCAGTTACTTAAAGGGGTCAAACAAGTACCATAATGAGAGAAGCCGTTGATGTAAGGCAATTGGGAGCGGTGGAAGCCATGTGACATTCACGGAGATGCACCATCTAAAGGGACAGCTGCTACTCGCCTCTGGCCTCTTACTCTCTTATAGACAGCTTGGGTTTTTAGGAATTCTGATGTTTTCAAAGAAACAGAAAGTTAGATTTGTTTTTAATGTGATATTACTCACTTCTTATTTTTTTTTAATTTATAAACATTTAGTTGTTTAAACCAAGTATATCAATAGCCCAGGTCTGGCCTATGGGCAGCTAATTTTTTTTCCTTCTTGTTGAGGAGGGGAGATAGTGAGACAGACTCCCATATGCATCCCTACTGGCATTCATCTGGGAACCCCATCTGGAGCTGATACTCAAATCAACCAAGCTTTTTTTTAACACCTGAGGCTGATACGCTCTGACCAATTGAGCCATCTTCAGTGCCTGGGTCCATCACTCCAGACAATTGAGCTACTGGCTGTTGCAGGAGGGGAAGAGGAAGAAAAAGGGGAGAGGGAGAGGGAGAAGGAGAGAAGCAGATGGTCACTTCTCCTGTGTGCCATGACCAAGAATCAAACCTGAGACATTCATATGCCAGGCCAACGCTTAATCTGCTGAGCCATCAGCTAGGAGAGGCAACCATCTGCTTCTCTACCACCTCCTCCTCTCTCTTCTCCCCTTCTATCTCTCTCTTCCCCTCCCACAGCCATGGCTTGGTTGGAGCAAGCTGGCCTCTGACTCTGAGGATGGTTCCATAGCCTTGCCTCAGGTGCTAAAATATTATAGCTTAGTTGCCGAGCAACGGAGCAACAGTGCCAGATGGGCAGAGCATCACCCCATAGGGGGCTTGCTGGGAGGGTCCTGGTCGTGGCACATGCAGGAGTCTCTTTCTCTGCCTCCCTGCTTCTCACTTAAAAAAAAAAACAGTGAAAAGATTTATATGCAGGATTTGGCAAAAGTAGATTTATATGTGTGAGTATGCAAAACAGTTTATTCTAGTATTACTATTTATTAATTATTTTATTGTTTTTCATATGAATAGCTACAAACCTACTTTTGCCCCAACAGGTATTTCAGAATGTGTAATAATACATATAATTTTTTAACATTTTTTAAATTACTAGCTTTTCATCTGAGTATTTATATGTAGGTGGAAATAGTAAATTATTTTAATCGTATAAGTCAAGAGAATAAGTTGGTTGCTTTCCCTTTTATTTCAGGAATTAAGGAAACTTTTTTAATGATAATATATGAATTTCATGATTTTACAGTAAAAAATTTTATTTATTATATTAGGCCAAAAAGAGATCATCTGAGATTACATTTGATATAAAAGAAAAAAATACTACATATATTATTGAGAGATAATAGGTATTTGTACTAACATATGATATAAGAATAAAATCAAAACAGTCAAGAAACAAAAATCTTGAAATTAGTAATTTTTTAAAATTAAAACTAAATAATGCTTAGATGTTGATTCTTTAGAACAAACATGGATATTTTGCAAACATAAATAATCTGGATAAAAAAATTAGTAAGTTTTTATTATCTATCACTGATTCAAAAAAAATTGTTGCTTCATAATTTATGAGAAGATAAACTTATGAAAGTGAACAATTTATCTGAGTAATAGAAAGGCCAAAACAGCAATATAAATTAATATAATATTACTATTTCAGATATGTGTATTTTATTCTAATGGCACCTAGTTATGTCCAAACTCAGTCAAATAGAACTTCTTATGAAAACCTGGAGCTTTTTGGTAAGGAGTTAGCATTGACAGCTAGTTTGAAATCAAATTACTGACTTTGAATAATTCAAATAAAAGACTATCCAGTTTGTATAATAAGTATTATTTTTAAATATTCTAAAATGTCTTATAGAATTCTCTCTGAGCTAGTAAAGAAGAAATTCCAGCCTGACCAGGTGGTGGTGCAGTGGATTGAGCATCGGCCTGGGATGCAGAGGACCCAGGGTTGAAACCCCAACTCACCGACTTGGGCATAGGTTCATCCAGCTTGAGCATGGGGTCACAGGCTTCAGTGTGGAATCACAGATATGACCCAGGTCACTGGCTTGAGCGCAAGGTTTCTGGCTTGAGTAAGAGGTCACTGGCTTGGCTGGAGCCGCAAATCCCCATTCAAGGCACATATGAGAAAGCAATAAATGAACAAATATGAGTTGATGCTGCTCATCTCTCCCCTTCCTGTCTGTCTTTCACCAACCAACCAAACAAACAAACAAATAAATAAATAAAAATAAGAGGAAAGAAAGAAAAGAAACAAAAAAAAATTCAAATTAAAGGTCCAAGAAGCAGAGTTAGAATGCAATTGAGAATTAAATTGGGTTACTTTCTGAACCTGAATCTACCACTGTACACTAAAGTGAATGAGGAAAACAATATTCAGCCAACACAAGGTAACATTTCTTTTCTCCCACATAATCTGATCTAGATAATTGAAGCCAAATTGCTATTCTCCTTAACTCATCTGCATAATAGCCATAACTCTCTACTTCATGTTGAGTGTATCTAGATACAAACAAGCACAAAAATTACAAATGACAGAAATATTTAACTTGAAACATTAAAATCTTATAGATCATTTTACTAATCTCTTGTTTTTCTGATTCTTCCTATACTCAAAAGTAATTTGAGTTGGGTGTGTGGAGGGGAAAGAATATAGAGTAGAAAGCTGCTAAATAGCTCTGCGGGGCACACCAGGTACTTGTAATGCTGAGGAAATGTACGTCTTTAAAGGAGTGTGGGTGTGAAATTAGTATGGATGAAATGGGACTCTTATAATGTAGATCTCCTATGGACCACCAGGCCTGGAAGACAGCAAGGAAGGAAAAGTCCTGGGGTAGCACTTAGTTTGTAAAAACCACAGGATACCATCCTCATGAGGAATTTTAACTACCCAAACATCTGTTAAGTTAAAAAAAAAATTCAACAAAACATGCCTCATCAAAGAAGCTTCCAAGGAATGCAACTTTATAATCTAAAAAGAGGACAAACCAAATAGAGGGCAAAGTGTGCTGTAACATTTTTTTTTAAATAAGCAATTGTTAATGAGTTATTCAATTACTTTATGGTGTAATGCACTTATAATGAAATGAATGCTATCATAACAGAGGTAGATATTATCCTTCAATAAAGAAGCTATTATAGAATGATAAGAAGCCATACATAAATACTAGAAGAATACATTCCAAGACGTAAAGAAGCCCATTTGGTTTGATGCATTTTTAGAATAGATTCTATCTTACTGCCAGTGGAGAAAATGAATATAATTTATTCTAGACATGATGATATCAGTTAGATGTTGTTGAAAGTCTTCTAAGTTAATTGTCTGAAACTTCCAAATGTGCAATTGAAGATAACACATCTCTCTTCTAGACCCCTGGATTGAAGTTACTAGTTTGTAGTATGATGACTACTTAGGTTTCTACAGACATCTCAGACCCCATATTACCATGACCTTTTCCCCACTACAGAGCTTTTCCTGTGTGTTGCCTGTCTCAGTGTATTATAAATTATTCATCTGACAGTTGAAATGAGCAATCTAGGAATAATTTTAAATTCTTTGTAGCCATCCTCACCTCCAAGTCCATATCTGAGTCTAATTGAATTTACTTTCTAAATATTTCTCAAATTTATTTATTTTTGTAAATCCAGACCCTTAAAATTTATCTCTTAGAGTATTACAAAAGATATCTAAATGGTCTTTCTGTTCTCATTTTTTTCTACCCCCCCACACCAGAACTCATTTTTAAATACACCTATATGACTATGTTATTCCTCTGCTTAAAATCTTTGATAGTTTTGTTTTCCTGTTGTGTATGTAAAAGTCATACTTTAAAAATTATTATTATTTTAATTTTATTGATTTGAGAGAGACTATTAGTTTTCCATTTATTTATACATTCAGTGGTTGCTTCTTGTATGACCAGGGGTCGAACCCACAACCTTAGCATATTAATACAATGCCCTAACCCAGTGGTCTCCAACCTTTTTTGGGCCATGGACAAGTTTAATGTCAGAAAATATTTTCACGGAACGGCCTTTAGGGTGGGACGGATAAATGCATCAAGTGACCGAGACAAGCGTCAAGAGTGAGTCTTAGACGAATGTAACAGAGGGAATCTGGTCATTTTTTAAAAATAAAACATCTTTCAGACTTAAATATAAATAAAACAGAAATAATATAAGTTATTTATTCTTTCTCTGTGAACTGGTACCAAATGGCCCATGGACCGGTACCAGTCCGTGGCCCGAGGGTTGGGGACCACTGCTCTAACCAACTGAGCTACCCAGCCAGGGCCAAAAAAAATTGCGTACTTTTTACATGTTATAGAAGGTCCTATGATTTTGTTTATATCCCCTGTCATGCCTTGGTTTTTTTCTTTGTGCTTCATTTTTTTATAGTTCTTTCTTTTAGAGAGTAGCTTTCTAAAATTCATCTTTCCTCTCCACTCTCCCATCAGTTTCTAAAATACTAATTATGTAGTGTCATAATTGTTTCTTTCTTTCTCTCTTGTGGAACTCAGAGCTTCTTATGTCTCTGAGTCCCACAAGATATCACTCTGAGGTGATTATGTCTTGTATATGTTTCTACCTTTCGTGCCTACTCAGACTGAATGAGTTTGGCATTTGGACTTCAAGAAGGTATTTGACTTTAATGTGAAAAAATTTCAATGTCAAAATTCTCCATATTTGAAAATAGTTTATACTCATTTTCATCATTTTTTTTCTCCAACTTACCTTTCAAATACTTGCATGGTTATTGCCAAAATTAAAATGTGCCATGTTATACATGTTCAACTTCTTTTATTTAATAAGATGAGTTTATTTTATATTGTTAGTATTTTTTATTTTCCCTTTTCATGAACTTAAGCAGTATGAATTACTGAATATAGGAAAAATATGCATTTTGTAAATAGAGAAGTATTTAAGCAATAAATAAAAATAATAAATGCCTATTTTAAATAGGTTGAAGTATTAACTGTACCTAAATGATTAACTGAGATAATAAACTGTTCATGAATTTGTATAGCAAGCTAGATCATAATAGGTCAATATTTCATGAAGAAAACAAAGGAGAACAATGTCTAAATTTGAGCTGCTAAGTATGATTACAAAGAGAACATATTTGGGTAAAATCATAATTTATAGGACATAATACTAAGCTTATAAAATTAAAGTATTTAATAAAACCTTCAACTATATATTTAACTCAAAAGAGCTATTATCAGATCATTCAATAAGTTCAGAATTTAAATTAAAAATATTTTAAAACCCCGTTATGTAAGCATATAAAATTCTTTTCAGTAGAATCACAAAAATTCAAAGAAAATTATGAGAATCATCACTATATTATATTTTAATATCAATATTATAAAAAACTTGATTTTCCTAAGGAAGAGTCTTTCCTCCAGTGATACCTAGCTGTATTTTATCATTTTAAAATTCAAATGAATTCTCTCACTTTCTCATCTTAAATGTCAAATCTCATGTTGAGTTAAATATATTTTGACTCTTCTGAGAATCTTCTTGCTCTTGGTTTAGAGAGAAGTGTGCAGTAAGCTTCATTCTCTGTGATTTTGGTCATTGACCTCAGTTGAGGTCTGTTAAGTACTATGCTCTGTATCAAAAAAATTTCAGCTCCATTTTCTTCTACATTTACGAAGGAAGTGGGGAGAACTTTGTTTTAATTATGGAAAACTCCCAATTCTGAAAAAACCACAGGATTATTATGCCTGGTAGTTTAGGGTATTTTCTGATTGGGCCCAGTAATTGCTTTGAGAGCCCTTGCATGGATTGTTAAGAATAATAACAATAGTTAAGTTTATCAAGTGTTTGCTATATGCTCGTACTATTCTAAAAACTTTACACACTTTGATTCATTCATGAACCTCATTCCTTTCTAGGGTAGAGCCTGTGATCCTAGATCTAGACTAGGACTTGGGCAAAGCTTCATTTGGTATGAAAGTACTGGGAAGTGGAGGGGTGCTTAGTAGGATTACAAAAAGGAGATATTCAGGTGGAATCATAGTATAAAGGAAATAATACTAAGCATATAAAATTAAACTTTAATAAAGCACTCAATTCTATTTCATATCAAAGTTTTTGCCTGGTTGTTACGCAAGTTTTCCAGAATATAAAAAAAATTGAAAATTCATTTGCTTAAAAAATGGAATATCTTTTTCATCAGAAGTGCTAGAAACTAAACAGTTAAAGGAAATGCTAGGGATTATCACTATGTGATATTAATTTAGACAATTGGGAATACAAATGAGCTGGAGATATTATACAAGCTCTTAATAAGTAATTCAACCATCTTCCTTCCCTAACAAATTAGATAGGATTTCCCCTAACTCATATAACCCCACACTGCACTTTTAGTTTCTTTTCCCTTTTTTATTGTACCCTTAATTTCCCTGCATAGAGTGAATGGCCAGACAAAATAGCAACAGTTATCCTGGTTCTAACACTCTTATGCCAATAGCCTTATCTAAATTATTCTACGTTGTTCCAAACGCAGAGCTTCAAAGTAGAACTAATGATGTTTTCTTATGTTCTTATGAAACATGCTGATCTTTTATTACTCTAGGAACTTTGTAAATTGTAGGGGGTGATGATAGGAAGAACTTTTGGTTGTTTATCTAGAATGAAAATGAATGGAAGGTAGGAGGAGACCAGTTCATAGAGTGTTTGTTGGCTAGATGCATGTTTCCATGTTTATCACCAGCACCCAAGCCTTCCACCACAACTTTCCTTGACTTCACAGAGCAAAAATTTAATCCCCCCTTCTGACCTTATTACCAAGAGTTGTAATCATGAATTACAACTAAAACCTAATCTGAAAAGCAGTGCCACTATTTTTTCAAATAGTATATTGATGTTGTAGAGTAGTCGTTCTTAAACTTGTACCACAGGCAATAGAATCATCGAGGTAGAGGAGGGGTAGAGTGTTTGTTAAAACATAGAGTGCGGCCCTGGCCGGTTGGCTCAGTGGTAGAGCATTGGCCTGGCGTGCAGAAGTCCCGGGTTCGATTCCTGGCCAGGGCACACAGGAGAGGTGCCCATCTGCTTCTCCACCTCTCCCCCTCTCCTTCCTCTCTGTCTCTCTCTTCCCCTCCTGCAGCCAGGCTCCATTGGAGCAAAGATGGCCTGGGCACTAGGGATGGCTCTGTGGCCTCTGCCTCAGGTGCTAGAGTGGCTCTGGTCACAGCAAAGCGACGCCCCGGAGAGGCAGAGCATCGCCCCCTGGTGGGCAGAGCGTCGCCCCCTGGTGGGCGTGCCCGGTGGATCCCTGTTGGGCGCATGCGGGAGTCTGTCTGACTATCTCTCCCCGTTTCCAGCTTCGGAAAAATACAGAAAAAAAAAAAAACATAGAGTGCGCCTGACCAGGTGTGGCGCAGTGTATAGAGCGTCGGACTGGGATGCAGAGGACCCAGGTTCGAGACCCTGAGGTTGCCAGCTTGAGTGTGGGCTCATCTGGCTTGATCAAAAAGCTCACCAGCTTGGACCCAAGGTCGCTGGCTCGAGCAATGGTTTACTTGATCTGCTGAAGGCCCACAGTCAAGGTACATATGAGAAAGCAATCAATGAACAACTAAGGTATCACAATGAAAAACTGAAGATTGATGCTTCTCATCTCTCTTCATTCCTGTCTGTCTGTCCCTATCTGTCCCTCTCTCTGACTCTCTCTTTGTTCCTGTGGGAAAAAAAAAAAACAAACCCAAAAAAATAAAAAACAAAACAAAACCAGAGTGCTGGAGCCTACGCAGAGCTACTGATTCTGTATGTCTTGGGTGTGGCCTCAGAATTTGGTTTTCTAATAACTTCCTAGGTAACATTGTTGCTGCTGGTTCAGAGATCATATTTTGATAACCACTGTTGTAGAAAGTTGTTTTATAAATATGATACTATTTCAAAAATGATGTTATTTGATTCTAACAATAATGGTATTAATATTAGAAAATGCTCAATCTTATCTGCATAGCTAGTAATGAAAGTGGCAGGAAGATGATAGATGATAGATAGATAGATAGAGAGAGAGAGAGAGAGAGAGAGAGAGATAATTCAATTTAAGCCAGTCTGAAATGAGTCAGAAAACTACTAATTAGGCACCAGATAAAAACGTCATATAATGAAGTCTAATGCTTTAGATGGCCATGAATCATCCTTAGTACTTATCAAGTAGACTAATCAGACAGATTCTTAGGCTTATAGTATTTGCCCTTTGTTATATCATCTTGCTGTTGGGAAATGGAACTACAAAATAAAATGAAAGTTTTGTAAAAACAGTAGGAGATTTAATACGACAGCAGTAGTCTCCCATCCTGGGCAAAGAAATCACTGGGCTCTAGGGAAACATCTAACACTAGGGTAGGACATTCAATTACTGTAGTATTATAACTGGTGGGATTTGTCCTGAGATGCTCTTGGCCTGTATAAATATGGTTAAGCTAATGGCTCAATTTCTTCAAGGCCCTTGATGCCTTGTATTATATAGGACACAAGATATATACCCAAATTACCCAGCCACATTTTTAGGCCTGAGAAAATTTAAAACTCAAAGCAAATTCTTACAAGCATGCTGACTCAAAGCCAATTTACAATTTTAGAAGTCACTAATATTTGTATAGTTGAGGAAGAACAGTCTTTTATTTAGTGATGACAATAGCTAGGGATCTGATGGTACAGTGTACCAAATTCTGAAACTAAAATATCCTGAAGGGTAGGCCCTTTAAATAAACTTTAAACTGACCTTAAATTCAAATACTGTACAGACAATTTAAATCATTTGTGTGCAGAGCACAAGATTTTCCATCCTTTGAGATGCTGTAAAATCATTTATTTATGTTTATTCTTGTAGGAATGTCACTTTAGCATGGTGCACTAAAAACCACAGAGTATTTTCTACAATGTTTTTCATCATTAAATGAAATTCACAAGGATATGCAGAAGTCAAAAGTTACTAATACATCTTAGAATGTGCTTATTCTGAAAGTGTTGTATTAGACACACCAAAATTTGAAGGTTCTTAATCAATGTGGCGCAGACTTGGAGGCATTCAAACTTTTGTATAGACTAGGCAAAATGATGGTCTATCCAGACTCACCTTTCAGCTAACACACTTAGCATGGGGACACAGATGGATGGGAAAGATGACCCTGACCCACAGAAGACCCACATTCCTGTGCAAGGATAGAAGCATGATAATCAGGAAATGATGCTTGTTAGTTACAGAAAATGCATTATTGTGAAAACCAGAGGGAAAGTGCTTATGAGAGGAAGTGATTGGATTATGGGGGGATAGATCATTCCTACTGAGTAAATTGCTGTGATTTATAAGAGAAAGGGTATAGTGATATCTTGGCTCATTACTGACTAGATTCATTTCACAAACAATCCTAAATCAGAACGTGACAGTTTATGGGGAGACAAGCAAAGTCTCCCAAGGATGCTTATAAGTTACTAAGCTTTTAAAGTGACATATTTCAACTCCCCTACCTTCCCTGCCATCAACTTCTATTATTTTAATTGTTGACCTTCATAACTCTAATTTTGTATTCTCCTTATATGAGTCTAATAATTATCACACTGTGATAAAAGAGATAATACTGGATGTGTTTTATTATGTATTTTGGAATTTTGGTAAATTCCAAGGAAAAATTACCTAAAAGAAACTTGAATTTTTTATATACTTATAGGTACACTATAATATTTAGACAATACAAAAACAATTTGATGCTGTTTTATCATAGATTTGAACATAAGTATTCTAAATATTTCTCAAATTACCTGAGTTAATCAAATAGTCATATTCATTGCTTTATACAGATGAAATATATATCATATATTATATGCACATAATATATTCATATATCAGTTCAGTTATATATGTTTGCTTTTATTTTTTAGTTCAGATTTAATAGTTCTTTTTCCATCATAGTCTCATCTTTCAAGTATACAAATTGAATAATACATTCTAAGAGAAAATTTTCACAAGGGATTCAACAATGAAAACACCATTGCAACATTGCAGGCAATTCTATCAAGTTTACTAAAAATGCAAATGTGTAGAATGATTGTTTCTTAAAAAGTAAGAAAGAAAGAAACTGGGAAAAGTTCAAGAACTGGCATTTATTAAAGTACAGCTCAGCAAGAGGCTAAATACTTTGCCTTTTCATAATGATTGAATACTGTATAGACCTTAAAATATTTAATAGTGTAAGTAGTTACTATGTGCCAAGAGTTATTTTTGAATGTCATTTTTCTTTCGGATCTGCTTGGGATAGCAGACACTCCCTGATGAGGGCTTTGATAGCTAGTATTAAAAGAATGATTAAAAAAAAGAATGATTACAGGATTGTCATTTTACTGTGAAAAACTAGAAGTTGAAGTAAGGCATTATACTTCTTTCTGAGTTGTTGTACAGACATATTTGCAAAACTAGCCAAGGTTCTCCTTGGGAAATAGTTTTGGATCTCTCCTTAGTTGAGTCCCCAAAGATCTAGACTATGGAGCTGAGAAGACATGGACATATTTCCCTGGAAATATTTCCAACTACAAGCTACTATTAAGATAATCACAGAAAAATCTTGTCAATTTTCTTAGCCACAAAAAATTCTCAGTAAGATGTTTGTGATGACTGGACAATAATCATGCACCACCTGTCTGCCTGTTAAAATGAATTAGGTTTAAAAATGTAGTCCTGACAGCCATTGAGTTGGTATACTCTATTGAGGTACAGGAATAAAATAGATTCTAGAGATAATCTGTCCTTTTTTTTAAAATTTATGATTTTAATTTGTGTTTACATAGATTCAAGTGTCCCACTGAATATATCTCCTCCCACCCCCTTATTCCCCTCGGCCCCCTCATGCCCCTTCCCCCCAATGCCTTCCCCCCTTCTGTCCAGGATTTGCTGTCCTGTTCTCTATAATGCTGTGTTATGTATATATAATTAATCTCTTTCTCTTGTCTGATTCCATCTTCTCTTCTACTTTCCCTCTGATAGCTTTCCCTCTGGTTCCTTTGATCCCACCTCCGCCTCTATTCGTTTCTCAGTTCACATTGTTCATTGGATTGCTCATATGAGTGAGATCATATGATATTTTTCTTTCTCTGCCTGGCTTATTTCACTTAGCATGATAGTTTCCAGGTCCATTCATGTTGTCACAAAAGGTAAGATTTCCCTCTTCCTCAAGGCCACGTAGTATTCCATTGTGTATGTACCATAGTTTTTTTATCTACTCGTCTACTGACGGATATTTGGGCTGTTTCAGATCTTGGCTATTGTAAACAATGCTGCCATAAACATGGGGGTCCATTTCTTCTTTTGAATCAGTGATTTGGTATTCATAGGATATATTCCTAAAAGTGGGATAGCTGGATCAAAGGGAGAATCTCCATACTGTTTTCCACAGTGGCTGCACCAGTCTGCATTCCCACCAGCAGTGCAGGAGGGTTCCCTTTACTCCGCACCATCTCCAGCACTTATTCTGTGTTGTTTTTGTTAATGAGCACCATTCTGACAGGTGTGAGGTGGTATCTCCTTGTGGTTTTAATTTGCATTTCTCTAATGATTAGTGATGTTGAACATTTTTTCATATGCCTATTGGCCATCTGTATGTCCTTTTTGGAGAAGTGTCTATTCATTTCTTTTGCCCATTTTTTGATTGAATTGTTTATCTTCCTGATGTTGAGTTTTACAAGTTCTTTATAAATTTTGGTTATTAACCTCTTATCAGATGTGTTGGCAAATATATTCTCCCATTATGTGGGTTGTCTTTTTATTTTATTAGTGGTGTCTTTTGCTGTGCAAAAGCTTTTTAGTTTCATATAGTCCCATTTGTTCATCCTGTCCTTTATTTCACTTGCCTGTGGAGATAAATCAGCAAAAATATTGCTACAAGTGATATAGGAGAATTTACTGCCTATATTTTCTTCCAAGATGTTTATGATTTCATGACTTACATTTAAGTCTTCGATCTATTTTTAGTTTACTTTTGTGAATGGTGTAAGTTGGTGATCCAGTTTCATTTTTTTGCAAGTACCTGTCCAATTTTCCCAACACCATTTGTTAAAGAAACTGTCTTTACTTCATTGTATGCTCTAACCTCCTTTGTCAAATATCAATTGTCCGTAAAGGTGTGGGTTTATTTCTTGGTTCTCTGTTCTGTTTCATTGATCTGTATGCCTGTCCTTATGCCAGTACCAAGCTATTTGGAGTACAATGGCCTTGTAGTATATCTTGATATCAGAAAGTGTGAAACCCCCCCACACTTTAATCTTCTTTTTCAGAATTGCTGAGGCTATTCATGTTCTTTTTTGGTTCCATATAAATTTTTGGAATATTTGTTTTATATCTTTGAAGTATGTCATTGGTATTTTAATATGAACTGCATTGAATTTATAGATTGCTTTGGTTAATATAGACATTTTAATGATGTTTATTCTTCCTATCCATGAACATGGTATATGCTTCTACTTGTTTGTATCTTCCTTGATTTTCTTTATTATTGTTTTATAATTTTCCAAGTACAAGTCTTTACTCCTAATTACTTTATTTTTGTTGTTCTTGTTGTAATAGTGAACGGGATTGTTTTCTTAATTTCTCTTTCAGACAGTTCATTGTTGGTGTTTAAAAGTGCCACTGACTTCTGAATATTGATTTTATATCCGGCCACCTTGTTGAATTCATTTATCAGGTCCAGTAGTTTTTTGACTGAGACTTTAGGGTTTTTCTATGTACAGTATCATAGCATCAGCAAATAATGCTAGTTTTACTTCTTCTTTTCCAACTAGGATGCCTTTTATCTCTTCTTCTTGTCTGATTGCTGTGGCTAGGACTTCCAGAACTATGTTGAATAAGAGTGGTGAAAGGGGGCACCCCTGCCTTGTTCCTGATCTTAAGGGATTTTTTTTTAAATTTTTGCCCATTGATTATAATGTTTGCTTTGGGTTTGCCTTAGATGGCCTTTTTCATGTTGAGGTATGATCTCTGTATCCCCACTTTGTTGAGAGTTTTGATCATAAATAGGTGCTGGATTTTATCAAATGCTTTTTCTGCATCTATTGAAATTATCATGTGGTTTTTATCCTTTCTATTGTTTATGTGTTGAATCACATTGATTGATTTGCGGATATTGTACCAGTGTTGTCTCCCTAGAATAAATCTCATCTGATCATGATGTCTGATTTTTTTTCATGTATCTTTGGATCCAGTTTGCTACTATTTTATTGAGAATTTTAGCATCTAAGTTCATCAGGGATATTGGTCTATAGTTTTCTTTCTTTATGTTGTCTTTGCCTGGTTTTGGAGTCAGTATTATGCTTGCCTCATAAAAGGAGTTTGGAAGTCTTTTCTCCTCGAGTTTTTTGAAATAGCTTGAGAAGGATAGGAGTTAGTTCTTCTTTGAATATTTGGTAAAATTTGCCTGTGAAGCCATCTGGCCCAGGACTTTAGTTTGTTGGAAGTTTTTTGATAACTGTTTCAATCTCATTTGATGAAATTGGTCTGTTTAGGTTTTCTAATTCTTCTATATTGATTTTTGAAAGATTATATGTTTCTAGGAATTTCTCCATTTTACCTAAGTTGTCTAATTTTATGGCATGCAGTTCTTCATAGTGTTTTCTTACAATCCTTTGTATTTCTGCTCTGTAAGTTGTTACTTCTCCTCTCTCATTTCTAATTTTATTTATTTGAGTCCTCTCTCTCTTTTTCTTGGAGAGTCTGGTTAAAGGTTTATCTATCTTATTTACCTTTTCAAAGAACCAGCTCTTGGTTTCATTGATTCTCTGTATTTTTTTTTAGACTCTATGTCATTTATTACCACTCTGATCTATATTATTTCCTTCCTTCTACTACATCTGGGCTTTACTTGCTGTTCTTTTTCTAGTTCTTTTAGATGCAGGGTTAAGTTGTTTATTTGAGCTTTTTTCTAGCTTCTTAAGGTATGCCTGTAGTACTGTGAATTTCCTTCACAGTACTTTTGGTGTGTCTCATTTATTTTGAGTTGTTGTATGTTCATTTTTATTTGTTTCAAGGAAATTTTTGATTTCTTCCTTGATCTCTTTGTTAACCCATTTGTTATTTAATAACAAGCTATTTAGTTTCCAAATGTTTGAGTGTTTTCAGTTTTTCTATTGTAATTGATTTTTAGTTTCATGCCATTGTGATCCAAGAAGATGCTTGATATTATTTCAATCTTTTTAAATTTGTTGAGACTCAGTTTGTGTCCTAGCATGTGGTTTATCCTAGAGAATGTACCATGAGCACTTAAAAAGAATGTATATTCTGCTGCTTTAGGGTGAGTTTCTGAAGATATCTATTAAATCTGGTTGATCTAGTGTGTTCTTTAGGTCTGCTGTTTCTTTGTTAATTTTCTTTCTTGAGAATCTATCCAGTGATGTTAGTGGGGCATTAAAATTCCCTACTATTAGAGTACTGTTATTAGTCTCACCCTTTATGCCCATCAAAATCTGCTTTATATATTTAGGTGCTCCTATATTAGGTGCATAGATATTTATAATGGTTATATCTTCCTGTTGGATTGCTCCCTTTATCATTAGGTAGTGACTTTCTTTATCCCTTACTATAGCCTTTGTTTTAAAATCTATTTTATCAGATATAAGCATTGCTACCCCAGCTTTTTTTTCATTTCCATTTGCATAAAATATTTTTTTTCTATCTCTTTACTTTTATTCTATGTGTATCTTTTGTTTTGAGGGTGTTTTTATAGACAGCATATGTATGGGTCCTGTTTGTTTGTTTTTATCCATGCAGCTACTTTATGTCTTTTGATTAGAGCATTTAATCCACTATATTTAAGGTTATTATTGATATGTAGTTGTTTATTGCCATTTTATTCTTTAAATCTGCATTCCTCTTTTACTAGATTTTTTTTTCTCCTTTTTTCTGTTTATAGCAGGCCCCTTAACATTTCTTGTAGCATTGGTTTGGTTATAATGAATTCCTTGTGTATTTTGTTGTTGTTTTTTTGTCTGGGAAGCCTTTTATTTCTCCTTCAATTTTAAATGATAGCCTTGCTGGATAGAGAAGTCTTGGTTGTAGGCTCTTGTTTTGCACTACTTTGAATATTTCTTGCCATTTCCTTCTGGCCTCTAATGTTTCTGTTGAGAAGTCAGATGTCATCCTTAAGGCAGCTCCTCTGTAGATAATAGACTGCTTTTCTCTTACAGCTTATTATATTCTTTTTATCTCTTAATTTTTGTATTTTAATTATGATGTGCCTTGGTTTTGGCCTTTATGGGTTCATCCTTAGTGGAACTCTCTATGCTTCTTGAACTTGTGTGACTTTTTCCTTCATCAATTTCGGGAAGTTTTCAGCTATGATTTCTTCAATCAGATTCTCTATCCCTTGTTCTTTCTTTTCTCCTTTAGGAACCCTATGATGTGGATGTTATTTCTCTTCTTGTTGTCACAGAGCTCTCTTAGAGTTTCCTCAGACTTTTTGAGCTTCTTTTCTTTTTGCTTCTCTGCTTCTGTGCTTTTATCTTGTCCTCTAACTCACTGATTTGATCCTCAGCTTCATCCATTCTGCTTTTAAGTCCTTCCAGTGTGGTCTTTATTTCTGATATTGAATTTGTCATTTCTGACTGATTCTTTTTTATTATTTCAATGTCCTTTTTTATACTTGCTATCTCTATTTAGGTGCTCATTATGTCCGTTCATTTTTGCTTTAAGATCTTTGAGCATCCCAACAATCATTATTTTAAACTCTGCATCTGGTAATTTTGTTATTTCCATTTCATTCAAATATTTTTCTGGGGATATCTCTTGTTGAATCATTTGGGTTGCATTTCTCTGCCTCCCATTTTGTCTCTGTATAAGAAGAATGTGGCCACAGGAGTCTGATGGGTGTGGCCTCTGTGTTCCCTAGGTGTGGTCTGTCAACTGACCCATCATCCCCTCTACCACTGCCTTGGATGTTTGGGCATGGGTGCTGCTGGCACTGACCCACTGCTATAGCCGCTGCGACTTCTGCTTTGCCTTCACGGGTGGGACTGTGTTTATGTGCCTAGGCTGCAAGCCCTGGCTGGTCCCTGGCCTTTGCCCCACCCCCACGGTGGGACTGCATTCACGTGTTTGGGCTGCAAGCCCTGGCCGGCCCCCTGCCTCCACCCCACCCCATGGGTGGGACTGTGCTCCTGTGTCCAGGCTGCAAGCCTTGGCCGGCACCAGGCCTTTGCCCCACCTCCATGGGTGGGACTGTGCTCCTGCACCTAGCTTCATGTTCTCAGCCAGTTCCATGGCCTTCGCCTTGCCCCTGCAGGTGGGACTACAGGCGGAGTGTTCTGCGGGCTGGACTTCTTTTGTGTATCCCTTCCACTGCTCTGGCCACCCTTGGCCTCCACCCCTGCCAAGTGGAACTGAGCTCATGCTGGGCCTCAGTCATGACCAACCTGAGCTTCCACCCCCATGGGCCAGACTGCTCTCACACCCAGACTATAGCTGTGTCCAGCCCCCAGCTTCCACCCCCACCAACAGGACAGCACTTCTACATCCTGCCGCCACCTACCCTCTGGCAAGCACTCAGCAGTGTGGACAGGATGATGCAGCTCAGACCTTAGCACTCAATACTGTATCCCTGATGGCTCCCTGTTTCTAAGTGAGTTTTTGCTCTGATTACAGCAGGAGAGCTACTATTTGGCTGGTGACCTGCTTCCCTTTGCTGGTATTGCTGGTCCAGGAAAATATTCACTTTAGATTTGGGGAGTGACTCAGCCCAGGGGTTAGGGTGGCTATCCCTCAAAGTATTTCTCCCTATGCCTCCTAGATTACACTCTCTTCCTGCTACTCTGGTCCTCTCAGCTCTCTCCATACCACAGAACCCCGGGTGTGTGGTAGTGAAAGAGGTTTTCTGCACAGTCTCTTTAAAATGAATCCTGGGTCTGTGAAATCTGTCTCTTTCTCATAAACAGTATCCTGGCTTTTTTCGCAGCTAAATACTATCTGTACACCTTTTCTAGGCTCTGGGACTGCAGGCTGGGGCTTTGTTCCTGGGCCCAGGCCCTTCCCCTCTCCGCTAAACTCACTTCCCACCCTGCGAGTCCCTCTGGGCTGCCATTTGCTCCCAGGAGCTGGGAAGCCCTCTCCACATTTCTGCTTTTTCTACCAGTCTCAGTGTGCCTTTTTCAGTGTTCCTTGGTTAAATAGTCCTCTTAGTTTAGTCCAAAGTTGGTTTTTCCAGATAATTGTTCTTAAAATTAAATTGTAATCTACTTTGGTTCTGGGAAGTGGAAGTTGGTATGTCCACCTACTCCATCACCGTCTTGCTGCCCCTCTAGTCTGCCCTTTTTGATCTAATACATTTTGATTTATTTTACTGGTACAAGTCAGATACCAAGCACCAAAATCTATAGAGGCCCCTTCTAGTTCATGATAATGAACTATAGAGTTTTTCTTCTTTTTCCTGTGATAACAGTTCTCACAAAGACCTAAGCAGTGGTTTCTAAGGCCCTACATACCTTGACCCCCATTTTCTCACCAACCTTCATTCTGACTTAACTCCAGACTCACTGGAGTTCTTGTTATTTCTAGAACAAGCCAGGCATAATCCTGCCTCAAGCCTTTGCACTATCCATTTTCCTCCCCATGACACGATTTCTCCAAACAACCCCATGCTCACTTACTGCCTTCAAAGCTTTGTTTGAACATCACCAGCTTAGAAAGAACACAATATTTAACATAGCAACTCCTATCAGCATCCCATTCTCATTACTGCGCTTCATTGTTTACAATGGTACGTATTATTTCTTAACATGGTATAGTTTTTACTCATGTATTGATATTTATCCAATTTTTTATACTAATACATTATTTGTCTCCCTCCACTAAAATAGAGGTTCCATGATATCCGTCTCTGTATCTTTTCTCTATATCCAGCACTTCCAAAGTGCCTAGCACATAGTAGGTGTTCACTAAAGAGCTCTTTAGGGAAGGAGAACCATTTTATACCAGAACTGTATATGGATAGGTCCATACCTACCTTGATTGCTTCTATGGGCTTTGTGTTTTCTTGGTGCCAGGAACATAGAAGGTGATCAATAAATGTTTGTTGGTTGAATGAATACATAACTTCATCTAAGAGCCAACAGAACATTTGGGTACAAACAAAGAGAAGGAAGTGAAAAATATTTCCGTGTCTTATACCACTTGAAATGTGTGGCCTGTCAGGAAATTGTTTCTCCCACAATGATTTCTACAGAGCTAGAGGCAGGTTTTGCAAAAACATTAATAATCAGGAGGCCTAATAAATTTATACTTAGCTTCCAGCCCATTTTCTTTTCAAGATTCAAAGGCAGAAGATAGGTGACTGAAATCCACAAAACAGTTTCTATTCTTCAAAGCAGGTTTCTCTACGGGGAAAGTATGTAATAATTATCAGTAATGTTTTACTAGTTCCTGAAGCCTATCACTCATTTAACATTTTGAATAAAAAGATTTAGAGCTGGTGTTTCTTAAGAAGAAGGAGAGCATAGCATTTATAAGGAATATCCAGTTTGAAAGGAAAAGGGTTGCCACTCTTGAAAATAAAGTGGATTATTCTGTGAGGACACCGAAAAGCAATTAATTATGCTGGTGGCAAAAGAGGTCTCATCACTCTCATTTGCTATGTACAGTAACAATAAATTATGTACAATTTGAGTCAGTTTTCATAAATCTAGAAGTAATAACACTGAAGATGGTAGGTTATGCAGAGTCCATCATATTTTCTGCTATAGTCATTGGACCCAATTCTGTCATCATTATTAGCACCTCTTTGTTCATCAAATCTCAGAATCCTGGGTCATCCATCACCTCCTCACTCCCTCCTGGGATGCTTCCCTGGGCCGTTTGGACTGGATCTCTGAGTCAGTGGTCAGAGTATTGTGCAAGGGTCCAAAGAGGTACAAGTAGCAAGGATGTGTTTGGTACCCCAAAGGCATTTTTCCCACAGAAACTTTCTTATACATATTTGCTAGATTGCTCTATAGCAGTAAATTTCAATCTTTTCATGGCACATATAAACTAAATACTAAATTTCTAAATATTATATAAAATATATTTTTTGCTGATATGACCAAAAATGGGTATAGTTTTGATGCATTTACACCAAATGAATGTTGTGTTGGCTGTTATTTTTTTTTATTTGACAAAGAAGTCAGTGCCCCTGACTAAATAGTCAGTTATTGTATGTTTTAAAAATTCTTACAGCACACCAGTTGAAAATTGCTGCTCTATAGTAACAGTTAAATACCATCATTAAAATATTGTATTATTATTAAAAATATTTGAGTTCAGTTTACCACTAAATTCCACATACACCTTCTCTCTTAAAAATATGTTCTAAGTACCAGTAATTCATTCATAGTTTGAAGAGTGTCACTACTATTAACATCTTAAATACCTTTAAGCTCTCTTCAGAACATGGAAATCACTTGAAGTAAATATACTTGCCATATTTATATTATCGCAATTTGTAAGAAATTATCTGAAATTAAAAACAACAACAGAAACCTTTTCCATCCTGTCTTTCTCATTTTAGTCTCATCTTTCTAATTGTCAGGTAGGCACCTCAGTCCTTGTGAACTTCTCAGATTCAATGAGTACAAATCCAAATTTATCATCTCCTTCCATGGTCTTATCCCTCCCCAAACCCATTATCTGTTTTTTAATGTGCTATTGTTGTGAACTGTATGAGCATTCTCCTAGTATTAATACATGAATTACTTTTTACTAATTCCTCTATCTTGGTTTGTATGTAGATCTAATAAGCTTATAAGTTTTTGAGTTGTTTTTTTTTTTTCTAAGGCCCTGGCTGTTTAGCTCAATCTGTAAGAGCATTATCCCAAAAAACCAAAGTTGTGGGTACAATCCTCGGTCAGGGCTCTTACTGGAAGCAACCAACAAATGCAAAACTAATTGGAACAATAAATGAATGCTTTTTTTCCTCTCTCTCTCTCACACACACACACTCTTTTTCTCCTTCTTTCTCCCTCCCTCCTCTGTTTGCCTCTTAAAATCAATCAATAAAAAAAGAATTTCTAAATGACTTTAGGATTCTCATCTTATTAGTATCTACTGTCACTATTTTAATTTAGTGTCTCATTATATCTCACCTGCCTTTTTGGAAGCAGCCTACATGGACTTAATGCTTGAGAGCACTTACCTTTTTAAAAACTTCCTGTGCTTTCTCAAAAACCTCAGTGGCATCCCATTGTTTAAATAATGAACTTCAAGCTCCTTAGTATAATATTCAAATGCTCCTTGACTTAGTTCCCATAATACTATTTGAAGCTTGTTCCTTACTATCTTCTTCCATGAATACTGGTCTCTCTGTGATACTTTTATTCTTTGAATTTAGGAATTCTGAATCTTTCCTGTACCATGGACTCTTTTGGCTATAAGGTGAAATGCTTGGACCCTTTCCTAGATTAATATTTTTGATGTATAAAGTATAATAAACAGAAGACAACCTAAGAAAGCAGCTCTAAAGTAATAAAATTCTGTTTGTGGACTGTATTGTTTATGTCTTTACGGCTGTGCTTATGATCCTCTTCCCATAGAAGTGCCCCTGAAACTGCTCTTCTATCAAAATCCCTCTCATCTTTCAAAGCCTATTCAATTCCCATCTCCTCTGTGCAGTTTCACCTTGACTTCCTACCCCATCTATATTCACCACTTTGCCTTCTCATAGATTATTTATATTTTATATTAGTCCTTATCTTACTTCACTCTTTATTATATTAATTAATAATGATGGGCCAAACACTAAACTGGCAAGTTTCACATGTTTTGTCTTCATATTTCTTTTTCTTTTTTTTGTACTTTTCTGAAGCTGGAAACGGGGAGGCAGTCAGACAGACTCCCGCATGCACCCGACCGGGATCCACCTGGCACGCCCACCAGGGGGTGATGCTCTGCCCATCTGGGGCGTTGCTCTGTCGCGACCAGAGCCACTCTAGCGCTTGGGGCAGAGGCCAAGGAGCCATCCCCAGCGCCCGGGCCATCTTTTGCTCCAATGGAGCTTCAGCTACGGGAGGGGAAGAGAGAGACAGAGAGGAAGGAGAGGGGAGGGGTGGAGAAGCAGATGGGCGCCTTTCCTGTGTGCCCTGGCCGGGAATCGAACCCAGGACTTCCGCACGCCAGGCCGACGGAGCCAACCGACCAGGGCCTATTTTTAAAATACTATGAAATATGCATATGAAGAGGAAACAGATCCAGAAGTTTTGTTGTTTGACCAAGATCATATTACTTTCTCCTTTTATAAAGTATTTGAGGAATAAAATATTTTATCTTCTTCTGTATACCTTCTCAGAATTTATGGAATAATATTTTCCCATTAATAGTTGCTTATTTAATTTAAAAATTAGAAATACTGGGAAATACATATTTCCCAAATATTTTATGTCTCTAGAATGAACTAGGAACTGAAAGGGACAGGATGGATACAACAACTGTGTTCCTAGGTCAATGTCTAAGCCAATTAACTGGGACTAAATACTTCTTAATTTTTTTTTTTTTTTTTTATTTTATAATTTTATTTTTTTAATGGGGTGACATCAATAAATCAGGATACATATATTCAAAGATAACAAGTCCAGGTTATCTTGTCGTTCAATTATGTTGCATACCCACCACCCAAAGTCAGATTGTCCTCTGTCACCTTCTATCTTGTTTTCTTTGTGCCCCTCCCACCCCCTATCCCTCTCCATTCCCCCCTCCCCCCCGTAACCACCACACTCTTATCAATGTCTCTTAGTTTCACTATTATGTCCCACCTACGTATGGAATAATACAGTTCCTGTTTTTTTCTGATTTACTTATTTCGCTTCGTATCATGTTATCAAGATCCCACCATTTTGCTGTAAATGTTCTGATGTCATCATTTCTTATGGCTGAGTAGTATTCCATAGTGTATATGTGCGACATCTTCTTTATCCAGTCATCTATTGACGGGCTTTTTTGGTTGTTTCCATGTCCTGGCCACTGTGAACAATGCTGCAATAAACATGGGGCTGCATGTGTCTTTACGTATCAATGTTTCTGAGTTTTGGGGATATATACCCAGTAGAGGGATTGCTGGGTCATAAGGTAGTTCTATTTTCAGGTTTTTGAGGAACCACCATACTTTCTTCCATAATGGTTGTACTACTTTACATTCCCACCAACAGTGTATGAGGGTTCCTTTTTCTCCACAGCCTCTCCAACATTTGCTATTACCTGACTTGCTAATAACAGCTAATCGAACAGGTGTGAGGTGGTATCTCATTGCCGTTTTGATTTGCATTTCTCTAATAGCTAAAGAAGATGAGCATCTTTTCATATATCTGTTGGCCATTTGTATTTCTTCCTGGGAGAAGTGTCTATTCATATCCTCTTCCCATTTTTTTATTGGATTGTTTGTTTGTTTGTTGTTGAGTTTTATGAGTTCTTTGTATATTTTGGATATTAGGCCCTTATCTGAGCTGTTGTTTGAAAATATCATTTCCCATTTAGTTGGCTTTCTGTTTATTTTGTTATCAGTTTCCCTTGCTGAGCAAAAACTTCTTAGTCTGATGTAGTCCCATTCATTAATTTTTGCCTTCACTTCTCTTGCCATTGGAGTCAAATTCATAAAATGCTCTTTAAAACCCAGGTCCATGAGTTGAGTACCTATGTCTTCTTCTATGTACTTAATTGTTTCAGGTCTTATGTTTAGATCTTTGATCCATTTTGAGTTAATTTTTGTACAGGGGGAGAGACTGTAGTCCAGTTTCATTCTTTTGCATGTGGCTTTCCAGTTTTCCCAGCACCATTTATTGAAGAGGCTTTCTTTTCTCCATTGTGTGTTGTTGGCCCCTTTATCAAAAATTATTTGACTATATATATGTGGTTTTATTTCTGGACTTTCTATTCTGTTCCATTGGTCTGAGTGTCTATTTTTCTGCCAATACCATGCTGTTTTGATTGTCGTGGCCCTATAATAGAGTTTGAAGTCAGGTATTGTTATGCCCCCAGCTTCATTCTTTTTCTTTAGGATTGCTTTGGCTATTCGGGGTTTTTTATAGTTCCATATAAATCTGATGATTTTTTGCTCTATTTCTTTAAAAAATGTCATTGGAATTTTGATGGGAATTGCATTAAATTTGTATATTGCTTTGGGTAATATAGCCATCTTGATTATATTTATTCTTCCTAGCCAAGAACAAGGTATATTCTTCCATCTCATAATATCTTTTTCGATTTCCCTTAACAATGGTTTATAGTTTTCATTATATAAGTCCTTTACATTCTTTGTTATGTTTATTCCTAAGTATTTTATTTTTTTTGTTGCAATCGTGAAGGGGATTATTCTTTTGAGTTCCTTCTCAGTTGTTTCATTGTTGGCATATAGAAAGGCTATTGACTTCTGTATGTTAATTTTGTATCCTGCGACCTTACTGTATTGGCTTATTGTTTCTAGTAGTCTTTTTGTGGATTCTTTGGGGTTTTCGATGTATAGGATCATATCATCTGCAAAAAGTGATACCTTTACTTCTTCTTTTCCGATATGGATGCCTTTTATTTCTTTGTCTTGTCTGATTGCTCTGGCTAGAACCTCTAGTACCACATTAAATAAGAGTGGAGAGAATGGACAACCCTGTCTTGTTCCTGATTTAAGGGGGAAAGCCTTCAGTTTAGTGCCATTTAATATGATGTTAGCTGATGGTTTATCATATATGGCCTTTATCATGTTGAGATATTTTCCTTCTATACCCATTTTGTTGAGAGTCTTAAACATAAAATTGTGTTGTATTTTATCGAAAGCCTTTTCTGCGTCTATTGATAAGATCATGTGGTTTTTGTTCTTTGTTTTGTTGATATGGTGTATTACATTAACCGTTTTACGTATGTTGA
This sequence comes from Saccopteryx bilineata, assembly GCF_036850765.1. Classification (NCBI taxonomy): domain Eukaryota; kingdom Metazoa; phylum Chordata; class Mammalia; order Chiroptera; family Emballonuridae; genus Saccopteryx; species Saccopteryx bilineata. The sequence continues at coordinate 107,776,557 of NC_089491.1, read as the reverse complement.
ACCATCCTTGAGATTCTGGGATGAATCCGACTTGATCATGATGTATTATATTTTTAATATGTTGTTGTATTCGATTTGCTAGTATTTTGTTTAGTATTTTAGCATCTGTATTCATTAGAGATATTGGTCTGTAGTTTTCTATTTTTGTGCCATCCTTGCCTGGTTTTGGTATGAGGGTTATGTTGGCCTCATAAAATGTCTTTGGAAATATTGCTTCTTCTTTAATTTTTTGGAAAACTTTCAGTAGAATAGGAACAAAGTCTTCTTTGAATGTTTGATAAAATTCGCTGCTATAGCCCTCTGGGCCTGGACTTTTATTTTGGGGGAGGTTTTTAATGGTTTTTTCTATTTCTTCTCTACTGATAGGTCTGTTTAGGCTTTCTGCTTCTTCTTGACTCAGTCTAGGAAAGTTGTATTTTTCTAGGAATTTATCCATTTCTTCTAGGTTGTTGAATTTAGTGGCATAAAGTTTTTCATAGTATTCTACAATAATTCTTTGTATATCTACGGTGTCCGTGGTGATTTCTCCTCATTCATTTTGGATTTTGTTTATATGAGTTCTTTCTCTTTTTTCCTTGGTAAGTCTTGCCAAGGGTTTGTCAATTTTGTTGATCTTTTCAAAGAACCAGCTCCTTGTTCTATTAATTTTTTCTATAGTTTTTCTGTTCTCTAATTCATTTATTTCTGCTCTGATTTTTATTATCTCCTTTCTTCGGCTGGTTTTGGGTTGTCTTTGTTCTTCTTTTTCTAGTTCCTTAAGGTGGGAAGTTAAGTGGTTCACTTGGGCTCTCTCTTGTTTGTTCATATATGCCTGAAGCGATATGAACTTCCCTCTTATCACTGCTTTTGCTGCATCCCATAGATTCTGATATGTCGTATTGTCATTTTCATTAGTCTGTATATATCTTTTGATCTCTGCACTTATTTCTTCTTTGACCCATTCATTTTTTAAAAGTATGTTGTTTAGTTTCCACATTTTTGTGGGATTTTTTTCCTCTTTTTTGCAGTTGAATTCTAGTTTCAAGGCTTTATGATCAGAAAATATGCTTGGTACAACTTCAATTTTTCTGAATTTGCTGATATTGTTTTTGTGGCCCAACATATGGTCAATTCTTGAGAATGATCCATGTACACTGGAGAAAAATGTATACTCAGTCACTTTGGGATGAAATGTCCTGTAGATGTCTATCATATCCAGGTGCTCTAGTGTTTTGTTTAAGGCCACTATGTCTTTGTTGATTCTCTGTTTGGATGACCGATCTAGAGCCGTCAGCGGTGTATTGAGGTCTCCAAGTATGATTGTATTTTTGTCAGTTTTTGTTTTAAGATCAATAAGTAGCTGTCTTATATATTTTGGTGCTCCTTGGTTTGGTGCATATATATTAAGAATTGTTATGTCTTCTTGATTCAGTGTCCCCTTAGCCATTATGAAATGGCCATTTTTGTCTCTAAGTACTTTTCCTGTCTTGTAGTCAGCATTATCCGATATGAGTATTGCTACACCTGCTTTTTTTTGGATGTTATTTGCTTGGAGTATTGTTTTCCAGCCTTTCACTTTGAATTTGTTTTTATCCTTGTACTTAGATGAGTTTCCTGTAGGCAGCATACAGTTGGATTTTCTTTTTTAATCCATTCTGCTACTCTGTGCCTTTTTATTGGTGAGTTTAATCCATTTACATTTAGTGTAATTATTGATACTTGTGAGTTCCCTATTGCCATTTTATATCTTGCTTTCTGTTAGTTTTGTGTCTTGTTTGATCCTTCTCTTTCGTTTTTCTATCTTTTGTTTTTATTTGGTTGTATTCCATACATCTTTCCTCTGTTGCTATCTTTTTTATCTCATGTGCTTCTGTGGTGGTTTTTTCAATGGTGGTTACCTTTGAGTAATGAAAAGGGTCCCTACCCTGTTCATTGTAGCGAACTATTTTGTGAGTACTTTTGCACTCCATCGTCCTTTGCTACTGTTAATCTCCGTCTTCTCCCCCTCTTTCTTTTTGTTGTTGTCACAGTTTAAATTTGGTTTTATTGTGTTCTTCTTGGAGCTTTTACTTGTGGCTCTGTTTTTTTTTGTTCTTTGTATCTGATTGGAGAACCCCCTTTAGTAATTCCTGGAGTGGGGGTTTTCTGATGATAAATTCCCTCATCTTTTCTGTATCTGTGAATGTTTTTATTTCTCCTTCGTATTTGAAGGATAGCTTTGATGGGTATAGTATTCGTGGCTGAAAGTTCCTCTCTTTCAGGACTTTAAATATTGGGGTCCACTCTCTTCTAGCTTGTAGAGTTTCTGCTGAGAAATCTGATGATAATCTAATGGGCCTTCCTTTATATGTTGTATTCTTCTTTTCCCTGGCTGCCTTGAGAATTTTTTCTTTGCTGTTGGTTTGTGTCAATTTCATTATGATATGCCTTGGAGTAGGTTTGTTAGGGTTAAGAAAACTCGGTGTTCTGTTTGCTTCTTGAATTTGAGGCTTTAGTTCTTTCCACAGGCTTGGGAAGTTCTCATCTATTATTTGTTTGAGTATGTTCTCCATTCCATTTTCTCTCTCTTCTCCCTCTGATATACCTATTATTCTTATGTTATTCTTTTTGATGGAGTCAGATAATTCTTGTAGGGCTATCTCATTTTTTTTAATTTTTGAGTCTCTTTCTTCTTCTCTCTGTTGTGCCTCAAGTTGCTTGTCTTCTATTTCACTAATCCTCTCTTCTATCTGACCTGTTCTATTAGCTAAGCTTGTTACTTCGTTTTTCAGCTCGTGAATTGAGTTTTTCATCTCTGTTTGATTTGTTTTTATAGTTTCAATTTCCTTGGACATATATTCTTTGTGTTCATGGAGTTGTTTTCTGAGCTCCCTATATTGCCTTTCTGTGTTTTCTTGTATATCTCGGAGGATTTTTAGGATTTCTATCTTGAATTCTCTGTCATTTAGCTCCAAGGTTTCCAATATATTAAATTTTTTCTCCATAGATTTTTCCTCATCTAGCTGTGTTACCTCTCTTTCTTTTGTATCCATGATATTCGATTTTCTCTTCCTTAATGGCATCTGATGGTGGTTTTGTTGATAGTATTAATGAGATTTAATAAAGAATAAAAAGTTAAAAAAAATAAAAAAATAACAAATCAAAAGAGTTGTTTTTTTAAAAAAAAATTAATAATGAAATAAAGAAAAATAAAATAAAATAAAAATTTTTTAAAAAAGGAAATTATTCCCCCCCTCTTTTTTTCCTCTCCTCTCCTCTCCCCTCTTTCTTGAGAAAATCTTGTGGTGGACTGTGAGTTATAACAAACAATGCCTGTGATGGAGGGCCTGAATTGGGGAAAAGTAATAAAGGGGCAAAAAAGAGAGAAAGAAAAAAAAAAAAAAAGGAAAAAAAAAAAAAGAAAAAAGAAAAAAAAAAAGAGCGTATGGACCCACAAAAAGCAAATAAGGAAAAAATTTGGGTCAAGAATAAAATGATTTGCTTTTAGGTGTTGGTTTTCTAAGAGTTATGATGGGAGGAATAAGAGGAAAATGGAAAAATGGGGGGACAAATTAAAAACTTACTATTGTATTTAGTGGAACAAGAACTAGATAATATGGAGAGTCAGGGATGGGAGCACTGCTAGTGAGTTAAAAAGGTGAAGTAAAAACCCCCCAAAATGCCACAAACATAGGTTTGAGTCCCAGATAAGATAATTTGTTTGTTATTGAGGTTTGAATGAGAGGAGATGTAAAGGAGAAAGGAAGAAACTAATATAGAGGGAGAAAAGAAAGAGAGAGAGAGAAAAAAAGAGGGAACCACTAAAAGAAGAAAAAAGAAAGGAGAGAGAGAGAGAGAGTTAAGGGTTTTGGAGTGCAACCCTCATAGAGAGAAAGGAAGAGAAGAGAAATGATAATGGGAGATGTAACACTTATGGGTAGTGTAGTTCAAGGGAGAGGAGAGAGTAAGACCGGTAGAGAGTTAATCGGCCAAATTGGAGGAGGAAAGAAAAGTCTCAAGAATGAAGATAAGAGAAACAAACGAACAAATATAATAAAATGGGATAGGTTATAAAGTCTGCAGATTATTCTTGATTTTGAGAGGTTATCTTCTTGCTTTTTCTTTTCTCTCCCTCTTCCTGGTCGGTGACTCTGTACCCCGGGTTCTGCCCCTTTGGCACGCTCAGGTAGAGGTTTGCAGTTGATAAGTCTCTATGGCAATGTCATGTATTGTGCTTTATTCTCGTTGGGAGTCGAGGCTCATTAGCATTTATAGGCTCCGACAGTGAGAGAGTCCGTGTTCCTGGAGCCTTTCTCCTAGTCTTTCCTTCCTCAATTAGTAGCCTGATAGTCCAGGTATGGGGTTGCTGCTGCCTCTGCCTGGATAGTAAGAGGCTCAAATTGCTGGCAACTCCCCACTCTATTTCCACTCAGCACAGGTCTCTGGGTAAGGCTCAGTCAGTCAGAGCTGCTAGCATAATCAGGCGGGCTTTCCGCCCACTCGAAGTCCTCTGGCTCTGCCACTCTATCCGGTAACACAAGCGGGCGCCCACTTCCGGGGCGCTTGGAGGAAACTCTCACTCACTGTCTGCAACCAGGATATCCGGCCAGCAGTCTCACGCTCTGAGTGAAACCCCCAACCGCAGGGAAAAGTTGCAGCGTTGGAATTGAGTCTCGCTCCGTCCCCGTGCGCGGCTTTTGCAAGGCGCTGGGGCAGCCCGAGATTCCGCTTTGGCCCACACAAAGGCCCCTGACTCTGCCCCTCTGTGCGATAACACGGGCGCGCACTGCCGAGGCACTCGGAGGAATCGCTCACTCCTTATCTGCGCGCGCAAACCAGGATATGAGGCCGGCCGCGGTTCCCTCTGAGTGAAACAGCCTCCAGCACGGAAAATCTCCACCGTTGGGATTAGTTCTCACTCCCTCCCATGCGTGGCTTTCCCAGGGCGCTGGGGCTGCCCAGAGACTCTGCCCTCAGCCCACAGAAAGGCCTCTGACCCTGCCTCTCCGTGGGGCAACACGGGCACCCACTTCCGCGGCTTAGGAAGAAATCTCTCTTCCACTAACTGCGCACCGACCAGGAGACTGGGTAAAATGGCCGCTCCACTTGTCTTTCTTTGTTTGGGTTTGGCGCGAGTGTTAGCTTGTATTGCCCGGGTTGCCACAGGATCAGATTTTCCTCGGCTTGGATCTCTGAGCCACAGCCTGGTTCGGCCGTTTTTGCTGCGGTGGCCTGGATCTATTCACCCCCTTTGCCCGCCTCAGTTTCTATATTCACAGTTACCAGAGAAAGCCGCCCTGTTTAGGTTAGTGAGGAAGGCGGAGCATTTCTTACTCCCTATTTCCTTCGGGGTTTGGTTATATATTTAGCCAATTTTTCACTCAATCATACCTTTGGGTGTATTGCGAAGAATCTGGAAGCTCCAAGTATAGGTTTTTCTGTTTCTGGTTGAAGATCTTGTTGAGTTTTGGGGGAGATTTATCGGTATCGCTTCCTACTCCGCCATTCACTGGGACTAAATACTTCTTAATTTTTTTTTTTTTTTTTTATTTTATAATTTTATTTTTTTAATGGGGTGACATCAATAAATCAGGATACATATATTCAAAGATAACAAGTCCAGGTTATCTTGTCGTTCAATTATGTTGCATACCCACCACCCAAAGTCAGATTGTCCTCTGTCACCTTCTATCTTGTTTTCTTTGTGCCCCTCCCACCCCCTATCCCTCTCCATTCCCCCCTCCCCCCCGTAACCACCACACTCTTATCAATGTCTCTTAGTTTCACTATTATGTCCCACCTACGTATGGAATAATACAGTTCCTGTTTTTTTCTGATTTACTTATTTCGCTTCGTATCATGTTATCAAGATCCCACCATTTTGCTGTAAATGTTCTGATGTCATCATTTCTTATGGCTGAGTAGTATTCCATAGTGTATATGTGCGACATCTTCTTTATCCAGTCATCTATTGACGGGCTTTTTGGTTGTTTCCATGTCCTGGCCACTGTGAACAATGCTGCAATAAACATGGGGCTGCATGTGTCTTTACGAATCAATGTTTCTGAGTTTTGGGGATATATACCCAGTAGAGGGATTGCTGGGTCATAAGGTAGTTCTATTTTCAGGTTTTTGAGGAACCACCATACTTTCTTCCATAATGGTTGTACTACTTTACATTCCCACCAACAGTGTATGAGGGTTCCTTTTTCTCCACAGCCTCTCCAACATTTGCTATTACCTGACTTGCTAATAACAGCTAATCGAACAGGTGTGAGGTGGTATCTCATTGCCGTTTTGATTTGCATTTCTCTAATAGCTAAAGAAGATGAGCATCTTTTCATATATCTGTTGGCCATTTGTATTTCTTCCTGGGAGAAGTGTCTATTCATATCCTCTTCCCATTTTTTTATTGGATTGTTTGTTTGTTTGTTGTTGAGTTTTATGAGTTCTTTGTATATTTTGGATATTAGGCCCTTATCTGAGCTGTTGTTTGAAAATATCATTTCCCATTTAGTTGGCTTTCTGTTTATTTTGTTATCAGTTTCCCTTGCTGAGCAAAAACTTCTTAGTCTGATGTAGTCCCATTCATTAATTTTTGCCTTCACTTCTCTTGCCATTGGAGTCAAATTCATAAAATGCTCTTTAAAACCCAGGTCCATGAGTTGAGTACCTATGTCTTCTTCTATGTACTTAATTGTTTCAGGTCTTATGTTTAGATCTTTGATCCATTTTGAGTTAATTTTTGTACAGGGGGAGAGACTGTAGTCCAGTTTCATTCTTTTGCATGTGGCTTTCCAGTTTTCCCAGCACCATTTATTGAAGAGGCTTTCTTTTCTCCATTGTGTGTTGTTGGCCCCTTTATCAAAAATTATTTGACTATATATATGTGGTTTTATTTCTGGACTTTCTATTCTGTTCCATTGGTCTGAGTGTCTATTTTTCTGCCAATACCATGCTGTTTTGATTGTCGTGGCCCTATAATAGAGTTTGAAGTCAGGTATTGTTATGCCCCCAGCTTCATTCTTTTTCTTTAGGATTGCTTTGGCTATTCGGGGTTTTTTATAGTTCCATATAAATCTGATGATTTTTTGCTCTATTTCTTTAAAAAATGTCATTGGAATTTTGATGGGAATTGCATTAAATTTGTATATTGCTTTGGGTAATATAGCCATCTTGATTATATTTATTCTTCCTAGCCAAGAACAAGGTATATTCTTCCATCTCATAATATCTTTTTCGATTTCCCTTAACAATGGTTTATAGTTTTCATTATATAAGTCCTTTACATTCTTTGTTATGTTTATTCCTAAGTATTTTATTTTTTTTGTTGCAATCGTGAAGGGGATTATTCTTTTGAGTTCCTTCTCAGTTGTTTCATTGTTGGCATATAGAAAGGCTATTGACTTCTGTATGTTAATTTTGTATCCTGCGACCTTACTGTATTGGCTTATTGTTTCTAGTAGTCTTTTTGTGGATTCTTTGGGGTTTTCGATGTATAGGATCATATCATCTGCAAAAAGTGATACCTTTACTTCTTCTTTTCCGATATGGATGCCTTTTATTTCTTTGTCTTGTCTGATTGCTCTGGCTAGAACCTCTAGTACCACATTAAATAAGAGTGGAGAGAATGGACAACCCTGTCTTGTTCCTGATTTAAGGGGGAAAGCCTTCAGTTTAGTGCCATTTAATATGATGTTAGCTGATGGTTTATCATATATGGCCTTTATCATGTTGAGATATTTTCCTTCTATACCCATTTTGTTGAGAGTCTTAAACATAAAATTGTGTTGTATTTTATCGAAAGCCTTTTCTGCGTCTATTGATAAGATCATGTGGTTTTTGTTCTTTGTTTTGTTGATATGGTGTATTACATTAACCGTTTTACGTATGTTGAACCATCCTTGAGATTCTGGGATGAATCCTACTTGATCATGATGTATTATTTTTTTAATATGTTGTTGTATTCGATTTGCTAGTATTTTGTTTAGTATTTTAGCATCTGTATTCATTAGAGATATTGGTCTGTAGTTTTCTATTTTTGTGCCATCCTTGCCTGGTTTTGGTATGAGGGTTATGTTGGCCTCATAAAATGTGTTTGGAAGTATTGCTTCTTCTTCAATTTTTTGGAAGACTTTGAGTAGAATAGGAACCAAGTCTTCTTTGAATGTTTGATAAAATTCGCTGGTATAGCCGTCAAGGCCTGGACTTTTATTTTGGGGGAGGTTTTTAATGGTTTTTTCTATTTCTTCTCTACTGATAGGTCTGTTTAGGCTTTCTGCTTCTTCTTGACTCAGTCTAGGAAAGTTGTATTTTTCTAGGAATTTATCCATTTCTTCTAGGTTGTTGAATTTAGTGGCATAAAGTTTTTCATAGTATTCTACAATAATTCTTTGTATATCTACGGTGTCCGTGGTGATTTCTCCTCATTCATTTTGGATTTTGTTTATATGAGTTCTTTCTCTTTTTTCCTTGGTAAGTCTTGCCAAGGGTTTGTCAATTTTGTTGATCTTTTCAAAGAACCAGCTCCTTGTTCTATTAATTTTTTCTATAGTTTTTCTGTTCTCTAATTCATTTATTTCTGCTCTGATTTTTATTATCTCCTTTCTTCGGCTGGTTTTGGGTTGTCTTTGTTCTTCTTTTTCTAGTTCCTTAAGGTGGGAAGTTAAGTGGTTCACTTGGGCTCTCTCTTGTTTGTTCATATATGCCTGAAGCGATATGAACTTCCCTCTTATCACTGCTTTTGCTGCATCCCATAGATTCTGATATGTCGTATTGTCATTTTCATTAGTCTGTATATATCTTTTGATCTCTGCACTTATTTCTTCTTTGACCCATTCATTTTTTAAAAGTATGTTGTTTAGTTTCCACATTTTTGTGGGATTTTTTTCCTCTTTTTTGCAGTTGAATTCTAGTTTCAAGGCTTTATGATCAGAAAATATGCTTGGTACAACTTCAATTTTTCTGAATTTGCTGATGTTGTTTTTGTGGCCCAACATATGGTCAATTCTTGAGAATGATCCATGTACACTGGAGAAAAATGTATACTCAGTCACTTTGGGATGAAATGTCCTGTAGATGTCTATCATATCCAGGTGCTCTAGTGTTTTGTTTAAGGCCACTATGTCTTTGTTGATTCTCTGTTTGGATGACCGATCTAGAGCCGTCAGCGGTGTATTGAGGTCTCCAAGTATGATTGTATTTTTGTCAGTTTTTGTTTTAAGATCAATAAGTAGCTGTCTTATATATTTTGGTGCTCCTTGGTTTGGTGCATATATATTAAGAATTGTTATGTCTTCTTGATTCAGTGTCCCCTTAGCCATTATGAAATGGCCATTTTTGTCTCTAAGTACTTTTCCTGTCTTGTAGTCAGCATTATCCGATATGAGTATTGCTACACCTGCTTTTTTTTGGATGTTATTTGCTTGGAGTATTGTTTTCCAGCCTTTCACTTTGAATTTGTTTTTATCCTTGTACTTAGATGAGTTTCCTGTAGGCACCATACAGTTGGATTTTCTTTTTTAATCCATTCTGCTACTCTGTGCCTTTTTATTGGTGAGTTTAATCCATTTACATTTAGTGTAATTATTGATACTTGTGAGTTCCCTATTGCCATTTTATATCTTGCTTTCTGTTAGTTTTGTGTCTTGTTTGATCCTTCTCTTTCGTTTTTCTATCTTTTGTTTTTATTTGGTTGTATTCCATACATCTTTCCTCTGTTGCTATCTTTTTTATCTCATGTGCTTCTGTGGTGGTTTTTTCAATGGTGGTTACCTTTGAGTAATGAAAAGGGTCCCTACCCTGTTCATTGTAGCGAACTATTTTGTGAGTACTTTTGCACTCCATCGTCCTTTGCTACTGTTAATCTCCGTCTTCTCCCCCTCTTTCTTTTTGTTGTTGTCACAGTTTAAATTTGGTTTTATTGTGTTCTTCTTGGAGCTTTTACTTGTGGCTCTGTTTTTTTTTGTTCTTTATATCTGATTGGAGAACCCCCTTTAGTAATTCCTGGAGTGGGGGTTTTCTGATGATAAATTCCCTCATCTTTTCTGTATCTGTGAATGTTTTTATTTCTCCTTCATATTTGAAGGATAGCTTTGATGGGTATAGTATTCGTGGCTGAAAGTTTCTCTCTTTCAGGACTTTAAATATTGGGGTCCACTCTCTTCTAGCTTGTAGAGTTTCTGCTGAGAAATCTGATGATAATCTAATGGGCCTTCCTTTATATGTTGTATTCTTCTTTTCCCTGGCTGCCTTGAGAATTTTTTCTTTGCTGTTGGTTTGTGTCAATTTCATTATGATATGCCTTGGAGTAGGTTTGTTAGGGTTAAGAAAACTCGGTTTTCTGTTTGCTTCTTGAATTTGAGGCTTTAGTTCTTTCCACAGGCTTGGGAAGTTCTCATCTATTATTTGTTTGAGTATGTTCTCCATTCCATTTTCTCTCTCTTCTCCCTCTGATATACCTATTATTCTTATGTTATTCTTTTTGATGGAGTCAGATAATTCTTGTAGGGCTATCTCATTTTTTTTAATTTTTGAGTCTCTTTCTTCTTCTCTCTGTTGTGCCTCAAGTTGCTTGTCTTCTATTTCACTAATCCTCTCTTCTATCTGACCTGTTCTATTAGCTAAGCTTGTTACTTCGTTTTTCAGCTCGTGAATTGAGTTTTTCATCTCTGTTTGATTTGTTTTTATAGTTTCAATTTCCTTGGACATATATTCTTTGTGTTCATGGAGTTGTTTTCTGAGCTCCCTATATTGCCTTTCTGTGTTTTCTTGTATATCTCGGAGGATTTTTAGGATTTCTATCTTGAATTCTCTGTCATTTAGCTCCAAGGTTTCCAATATATTAAATTTTTTCTCCATAGATTTTTCCTCATCTAGCTGTGTTACCTCTCTTTCTTTTGTATCCATGATATTCGATTTTCTCTTCCTTAATGGCATCTGATGGTGGTTTTGTTGATAGTATTAATGAGATTTAATAAAGAATAAAAAGTTAAAAAAAATAAAAAAATAACAAATCAAAAAGAGTTGTTTTTTTAAAAAAAAATTAATAATGAAATAAAGAAAAATAAAATAAAATAAAAATTTTTTAAAAAAGGAAATTATTCCCCCCCTCTTTTTTTCCTCTCCTCTCCTCTCCCCTCTTTCTTGAGAAAATCTTGTGGTGGACTGTGAGTTATAACAAACAATGCCTGTGATGGAGGGCCTGAATTGGGGAAAAGTAATAAAGGGGCAAAAAAGAGAGAAAGAAAAAAAAAAAAAAAAGGAAAAAAAAAAAAAGAAAAAAGAAAAAAAAAAGAGCGTATGGACCCACAAAAAGCAAATAAGGAAAAAATTTGGGTCAAGAATAAAATGATTTGCTTTTAGGTGTTGGTTTTCTAAGAGTTATGATGGGAGGAATAAGAGGAAAATGGAAAAATGGGGGGACAAATTAAAAACTTACTATTGTATTTAGTGGAACAAGAACTAGATAATATGGAGAGTCAGGGATGGGAGCACTGCTAGTGAGTTAAAAAGGTGAAGTAAAAACCCCCCAAAATGCCACAAACATAGGTTTGAGTCCCAGATAAGATAATTTGTTTGTTATTGAGGTTTGAATGAGAGGAGATGTAAAGGAGAAAGGAAGAAACTAATATAGAGGGAGAAAAGAAAGAGAGAGAGAGAAAAAAAGAGGGAACCACTAAAAGAAGAAAAAAGAAAGGAGAGAGAGAAAGAGAGTTAAGGGTTTTGGAGTGCAACCCTCATAGAGAGAAAGGAAGAGAAGAGAAATGATAATGGGAGATGTAACACTTATGGGTAGTGTAGTTCAGGGAGAGGAGAGAGTAAGACCGGTAGAGAGTTAATCGGCCAAATTGGAGGAGGAAAAAAAAGTCTCAAGAATGAAGATAAGAGAAACAAACGAACAAATATAATAAAATGGGATAGGTTATAAAGTGTGCAGATTATTCTTGATTTTGAGAGGTTATCTTCTTGCTTTTTCTTTTCTCTCCCTCTTCCTGGTCGGTGACTCTGTACCCCGGGTTCTGCCCCTTTGGCACGCTCAGGTAGAGGTTTGCAGTTGATAAGTCTCTATGGCAATGTCATGTATTGTGCTTTATTCTCGTTGGGAGTCGAGGCTCATTAGCATTTATAGGCTCCGACAGTGAGAGAGTCCGTGTTCCTGGAGCCTTTCTCCTAGTCTTTCCTTCCTCAATTAGTAGCCTGATAGTCCAGGTATGGGGTTGCTGCTGCCTCTGCCTGGATAGTAAGAGGCTCAAATTGCTGGCAACTCCCCACTCTATTTCCACTCAGCACAGGTCTCTGGGTAAGGCTCAGTCAGTCAGAGCTGCTAGCATAATCAGGCGGGCTTTCCGCCCACTCGAAGTCCTCTGGCTCTGCCACTCTATCCGGTAACACAAGCGGGCGCCCACTTCCGGGGCGCTTGGAGGAAACTCTCACTCACTGTCTGCAACCAGGATATCCGGCCAGCAGTCTCACGCTCTGAGTGAAACCCCCAACCGCAGGGAAAAGTTGCAGCGTTGGAATTGAGTCTCGCTCCGTCCCCGTGCGCGGCTTTTGCAAGGCGCTGGGGCAGCCCGAGATTCCGCTTTGGCCCACACAAAGGCCCCTGACTCTGCCCCTCTGTGCGATAACACGGGCGCGCACTGCCGAGGCACTCGGAGGAATCGCTCACTCCTTATCTGCGCGCGCAAACCAGGATATGAGGCCGGCCGCGGTTCCCTCTGAGTGAAACAGCCTCCAGCACGGAAAATCTCCACCGTTGGGATTAGTTCTCACTCCCTCCCATGCGTGGCTTTCCCAGGGCGCTGGGGCTGCCCAGAGACTCTGCCCTCAGCCCACAGAAAGGCCTCTGACCCTGCCTCTCCGTGGGGCAACACGGGCACCCACTTCCGCGGCTTAGGAAGAAATCTCTCTTCCACTAACTGCGCACCGACCAGGAGACTGGGTAAAATGGCCGCTCCGCTTGTCTTTCTTTGTTTGGGTTTGGCGCGAGTGTTAGCTTGTATTGCCCGGGTTGCCACAGGATCAGATTTTCCTCGGCTTGGATCTCTGAGCCACAGCCTGGTTCGGCCGTTTTTGCTGCGGTGGCCTGGATCTATTCACCCCCTTTGCCCGCCTCAGTTTCTAAATTCACAGTTACCAGAAAAAGCCGCCCTGTTTAGGTTAGTGAGGAAGGCGGAGCATTTCTTACTCCCTATTTCCTTCGGGGTTTGGTTATATATTTAGCCAATTTTTCACTCAATCATACCTTTGGGTGTATTGCGAAGAATCTGGAAGCTCCAAGTATAGGTTTTTCTGTTTCTGGTTGAAGATCTTGTTGAGTTTTGGGGGAGATTTATCGGTATCGCTTCCTACTCCGCCATTACTCTGACGTCATCCTCCACTTCTTAATATTTTTAAACCCTTCTGATACTTAGTGGTTTTCACAAATTGAAAACTTTAATCCCACATATGAATGAATGAAATCATATGGTTCTTTTTCTGACTGAAGGAAGATGATTTGAATTTGGGTGGTGGGCACACAATGCAATATACAGATCATGTATCATAAAATTACACTTGAAACCTATATGGTCTTATTAACCAATGTCACCCCAATAAATTTAATAAAAAAAGAAAACTTACACAAGGGTTTTTACTAATCATTTTCTTAAAACATTATCTATTGTTTTGCACTCTTGATGAAAAAACAATAATAAAAGTAGAATAAATTAAAGAATTTGTTTGTAATTGTAATGAATCCAGCAAATATTTACATTTGTAACAATAAGAGCAGTTATTTAACTTATTTACTTTGCTACCCCGTCAGTGAAAACGGTAAGTCAACCCAATTACACTTACATGACAGTACACTTTAAATCTGATTACTTTGTGCAAGTTTCACATTGTGTTGGTCAAATATGTTTGCAAGTTTTCTTAAAACAACATTTTTAGGCTATCTATTTTAGAATTTAAAAATGATTTATTTTAGCAATAGTAAAGCTGTCTTTTCAATATTATTTTAGTTTAAAAATCTTGTATTTATGATTATTATTTTCTTATGTGGAAGTTCTTCACGTATAGTACTTTTCAAAGGGATTACAAATTTTTATTTGCCAAATATTTAGCATGCTGTGCACAATAAATTAATGCATAATTAAATCATTATGGTTATCCATTTTTCATGATATTTTCTATTGTAGCAACTACTAACTCAAATATAAATGAGTAAATGATTTTTTATTTTAATAGCTCCAGATGGTCCTCCTGAAAATGTGTATGTAGTGGCAACTTCACCCTTTAGCATCAACATCAGCTGGAATGAACCTGCTGTTATTACTGGGCCAACGTTTTATCTGATAGATGTCAAATCGGTAAGGCTTGTCTTACCTTCTACAATAGGCAGTGTAAAGCATGGAAGTATACAAACAAGAAAAACAAACAAAACTCATAGACACAAACAACAGTATGGTGGTTACCAGAAGGAAGGGGGCGGAGGGGTAGTAAAAGGTGAAGGGGGTCAAACAGTGACAGAAGATTTGACCTTGGGTGGTGGGCACACAATGCAATATACAGATGGTGTATCAGTATCATATACTTGTAACCTATATAATCTTATTAACCATTGTCACCCCAATAGATTTAATTAAAAATAAAGAATACAGTTTTTAGAACCAAACTCTTTTCATTTTAATTCACAGTCTGTTAGACTTTCAGTAACTTACTTAACTGATGTTTCAGTGTCCACATCTATAAAATAAAAATTAATAATAGATCATAGTATCTAGAGTATGGAGATTTTGTTAAGACTAAATCAGTTAATATGCATAAAGAACTTAAAACATTGCCTGACACATAATAAGTACTCAATAAATGCAAAATACTATTAACATGATCATTATATTGATCCTCAGGATGCAGGTGATGTATATAGAAAAATGGTCAAATTGATAATAATACATTTGTGTTAAATACAGAAGAAAAGGAGTCAATATCAAATGAAAAGTGAGAAGGGAATTAGAAGAACATATCCTAAATATATAATCATTATCTTACCTCTCATGTGCATTATCACACCTTATATAACAACACAATGTAAATCTTAATATCTTCATTTTGTATAAAGAACTAAGGCACAGACATGGTAAAAAATTTCTCACATGGCTGAAACCTGGTAAGACCAGCAGATAATGATGTGATAGGAAAAAGAAAAAAAACATTAAATAGCAAATAAAATTAGTCAAATTGAACTATACACTCTCCAGAACCACTTTGGATCAAAGATAGCAAGAATTGACACAGATGTTAACACTTTACAGTTTCCCTGGGATTCTCAAAATTTAGTTCCTTCCTCCCTTCATTGATTTAACACAAAATTTTAAGTAAACCCAACATGCCAGCATTAATCTAGATTCTGCGTATGTAAAAGTGAATAAGCTGATGTGGTCACTGTCTTTATAGAGCTGATCTAACTCTCATTTTATGAATATAAGCTATCTATATTCAAAAATTATTGGCTCCGAGACCCAGGAAGAACATATATCATGGAATTGAGGACTCTTAGTATAGGCTGGACTTTGCCCAATACTAGCCACAAGAACATACAAGTCTCCCCCTACACAAATCAAAGTAAGCAAAAATTCACCATCTTAAATAAAAATCTATGAACACAGATATCATTCTTGATAAGTCTACTGAAAAGTGATGCACTTTGTAGTGATTTTCTCATTGTCTTTATTTTTTCAAAATAATAAATATTTGTTGAGCCACCTTTATTTACCAAAACAAAGATGGAAAGTAGTTTTGTTCTCAAGTAGTTCACACTTACGTGTGAGATACTAGAATATATACAGCTAATTACAGAGTTTGAGGTATGCAGGAAATAGTAATAAAATCTAACAAAGTAATTAAATTTTCTGTTATGGGGGGTCATAGAATATAGGCAAGACTTCACAGAGCAAGTTAAATTTGTTGTGGGGCTTGAGAAGTAAACAAGGGTTTACCAAGTGGGGAAGGATGAAGATTGGACAGAAGAAGGAGAGAAAAAAGTCTAATTACTGATATTGTATATAAAACTACCATACTTCAAAAATAAATATAAACATTTCATAATAAAAATAGGTAATGAAATATAGTATGAGCAAACAACCTTGGAACTGATTAAAGGGAAATAAATAAGTAAGGTCAGAGGTATAAGTTCCAGGTAAGTGGACAGACACTGGTTAATAACAAAGACAGAGAGGTTCAGTGAAGAAAGATAATAAATTTTACACATGTAGTATTTGAAGACATACCATTCTTTTTTGGATTTTAGTAAATATTTTTTAAGATATAGTAGATCATATACATGCTATGTTTTATTTTTACTTCTTGATTTTTTATTCATTATTTTCAGAAAAGGCATTGAATAGATTAATTTTACTTTATAAGATTATGCTCAATGAAATTATGGTATTGTAGAAAGTTCTGGACTATTGAAACACCTAAGTGCAAATCCTATGTTAGCTACTCAGTTGTTATGGAATCTCTTTGAATTCACCTCAACTCTATAAATCAATAACATTAATGAGCATTCAAAATGAAGCCAACTGGGTGGGGCAATGATGAACTGGAGATCCATGTCCCATTATAAGAGTCAACTGTTACTCATCTCTAGATAATTGTTACCCAACATGAATATAAGCTTAGTTTTAGGAACAGATTTTAAAGCCAGATGTTCATGTGATATTTAAATATTGACAATTAATTAAATACACACACACTTTCTACCAGTGGGAATATGCACCTCAACTGAATTGCTAAGCTAATGTCATTTTCTGCCATTTTACAGTAGTGGAACATCTTCCACTGTCTTAAGGTAGGAACAATCTTAGTCTTTTTTTTAATGCGGGTATTATTTATCAGCCTTTTGCTGAGTATGTTGGATCAAGTTAAAAAAGCTCTCAGAAAAGACTTTTTGAAAACAATATACTGAATAAAAAGCCACCTTTCAAAGTTACCATCTCAAGCTGAGAATGAACTTAATACTGCAAATAGTGTGTCTAACCTATTTTAGAGTGTTTCAAAATCATGTACCTGAGAGGAGCACGCATAATAGGATATCACATTTCCTGATGTTCATCTCAGGAAAAGCCCACTAAGTATTAGAAACTTTAGCTATGTTTAATCCCTCCAGTAAATAGGCCAGACTCTCCATCAAAGAAAGACCATGTTTAAATATATTATACAACTATATTTAGTATACCTATGGGTATTAATCTGTGCACATTTAATAACTATCACATCCAAACTGAGTTCTTATCCAGTGCCATGCATAGTGCTGCATCAGATTTTTTCAAATTGCAATCAAGGCATGCATTTTCAAATGAGTTAGAATGAAATTAAAAAGAGCAGAAAACACCAAGTGTATTTCAAAAAGAGGTTGTATTTCTGAAAATTGTTTTTCAGGTATAAAGAAATATACATATGAATATATAAGCACACAAATATCCTAAATTATTTTACAAAATATGAATCCTTTCTGTGAGCCATGGTATAAAAAAATACTTCAGATCTATTTTTTGTAAATCTCAACAAAACACTGTAAGTACATATTACTACCCTAGTTTTACATACACAGAAAGTGAGACAGAGAGCATAAGTGACTTGACAAATGCTATATAGGAGCTACTAAGTGACTAAGTTGGAATTTGAACCCTTGAAGGAGGGTACCAAAAGCTGTGTTCTTTCTTCTGTAAAGCACTGTAGTAGAAACTGGTGTTTCACTGACTGCAGAAATGACTTTTGTTTGTTGTTGATGATTTTTGATGGGTTAATTATTTTCTTTTAATTGTTGAAATAATTGCTAATTAGAAAACTATTAAAGTAACACTTTAGATTTCCTGGGACAATCTGTTTAAGAAATTTGGTTCCCTCTTGAACAACATGGGGTTAGGGACACTGACACCCCCCAACCCACTGTTGAGAATCTGCATATATTTTTTTACTCCTCTCCACCAAAACTTGTTATTCCTCAGTATCCACAGGGATGGTTCCAAGACCGCCTGCAGATATAAAAGTCCTCAGATGTTCAAGTCCCCTACATAAATTGCATAGATAAATGCATACCGTCAGCCCACTGCCTCTGTAGACTCCTAATCTCAGATCATAAACAGTCCAGGTATATACTTAAAAAAAATCTTCATATACGTGGACCCATGCAGTGTGTACCTATGTTGTTCAAGGATCAACTCTATCTTAAACTTTGATTAGATAAATATATCAATTACTATTATATTTTATATAGCTTTGAATTATTACATTTTGGTGATTTGAATATCAAAGGCTGCTTCCTTTAACTGTTTGCTCATTTTTTTTCCATAGGTAGATAGTGATGAATTTAATATTTCCTTAATCAAGTCAAATGAAGAAAATAAGACCATAGAAATTAAAAATTTAAAAATATTCACAAGATATGCTGTGGTGATCACTGCGTTCACTGGAAATGTTAGTGCTGCGTATGTAGAAGGAAAGTCGAGTGCTGAAATGATTGTCACTACTTTAGAATCAGGTAAGACGCATTTTTCATTATTGCTAAAAATTAACCTAGTTACTTTTTCTTACAGTTTTTCACATCCCACCCTAAAAAAAAGGTATGTGTTACAAAAAAATTTTAAACATATAAATATAAAATTCAGCAACTCACTGTGATTGACAAAAGTGCAGCTTCTATTTTTGAGGCAAAGTGGAGTTATGTAGAATAATCAATCCTTGTAAACACAAATTAGTTCATAATAAACTCAATTGGATGTTTTTTGCGTTTCCTTAAACACTAAATGTTTCAGAAATTGTTACCTTGCTGAAGAGATCATTTTCCCATTGACTACAGCCAATAATGCTTCACCTAAAATTCCATTTTAATTATTTCTGTCTCATGATTTAAATTCACATTAAAATAATACTCTGTTACTAAATAATTCAGAATTCAAAGTTAGAGTCCAGGTCATGTTTACCATATCTGTTTTCTTCGCTTAGTTAAGTGACATGTTTTATTATATAATCTATTTGATAAATGTCAGAATCCACACAGATTTCCTCAAGTTTCTGTGAACAGGGTCTGAATGAATAAGATTGTAACCAATAAGAATTAATGTGGAAAGTCAACTTCCCAGAACTCGCTTGCCCCATCCTCCTTCAGACTCCTGATGTTCTTTGTCACCAGATATATCTTTGGAAAGAGCACATGAAGGGATGTGTTGCTATAGTTTATTTGTTGCTATCTGTAAGGTAAGTATAGGAGGTAAAAATAATTTTTAGTTAGTCTTTTCATTTTGTTATCTACTATGTTGTCTATTGTTATGGTTCTAAATTAAAGGTGCATTTTAGTTTCTGAACCCTAAAACTCCATTTGTTTCCATTTTTCTGTCCTGTAAGTTCCAGAATCTATTTTCTTACTAAACCTGTTGCACTTTTCCTTGATTATCCTACCTGTCTGTGAGGAAAGAGGCCGCTGAACTTGTTCACATTTGTACCATAAAGCATTGGTTGCAAATTTTAATGGGCTACCTCTTCCAAGGATATGGTACTTTAATAAAATTTTACTAAACATCTTATGGTTAAATTTTAGATATGAATCCAAATATATTTTCAGAATAGGAAGTTATTTCTAGCATTTATATAATTCTTCCACTTATTTGACTTTAAACCTGATCTTATTTTTGGGAAACATCTCTTGTAAGAAGAAAATATACAAAGTATTTCACATATATCCTAAAAATATTTGACAGTTAATGTTGCTAAAATGTGTGTTGAACCAATTTAAACTTTATTTTTAGCTATGCAGTTTTTGCACTTGAAATGTGATATTTGGCACCATAACATGTTATCTGATTCTCTCTTTTTTTCTTACTGTTATTTGTTAACATATTTTTTGCTTGCTACAGGACACTATCTCTAAAAATGTTTTCCAGAAAACAAAGCTTGTACCTGAACTACTAGCAGCCAAATATTAACAACCTTTTTCATGGAAATTCTTTACTGAGAATGGAAGAATATACCCACTTCAGTTTTATCAAAATAAATATATTCATTCAATCAAATAAAGAATGCTAATATATAGTATACAAGAACTAGTTTATAAAATATATTTTTATTGTGAATTATATTCATAAAGTAATTTTATCCTCATATACATCATTTTCTTTCACAATAATTTACTGCTAACATTTATCCTGAGAGCACAAACATGCCGTTCTTTTTGCCACTTCTTCTTTCACAGGTGTGCATGTCCTAAACTCTAAGAGATTCCAAGAGACTTGCAACCAGGGGAGCAGTGGGCGGTGGCAGCTTGCCCAGGCTAACCCTCTCAGCCTGTCTCCGAGGCCCCTTTTACTCTGCTTCTCAGTGAGACAAAGCAGCCCTGCTCAGGCTTGACCCTGTTGCTTGTTCTGTCTAGCATCCTTCCTTGTTTCACTGTCCCGGCTTCAATAAACATACTCTCAAAATCCAAAAAGAAAAAGAAATTTGAATATCTAGACTATATAAAGAACTTTCAAAAATCAACACTCAAAAATCCAATTAGAAAATTGACAGAAGACATTTCACCAAAGAGAAAATATGATTGGCAAATAAACTCAAGATAAGAGAGATTTTCACTATCATTACTTATTAGGAAAATGCAAATGAGATATTAATTGCAAATTAAAATGCACAATGAGATATTAATATGTGTCTACGAGCACAGATAAAATAATAACTTTAAAAACAGTGAGAATACCAAATGCTGGCAAAGATGCAGAAAGACGGGATTTCTCATACATTTCTAGTGGGAATATAAAAGGGTAGAGCCACATTCGGAAGTAGTTTGGTAATCTTTTATAAAAACCAAACATGTGCTTAGCACATGATCCAGCAATTTACACTCTTGGGGATTTATCGTAGAGAACTGAAAACTTGTGTTCATGCAAACACCTGTATGTAAATATTAAGAACAGATTTATTAGTAATAACCAAAAAAATGAAAATAACGCCCCCAATTTTATGATTAAACCAATTGTGGTACACCCATATAAGGGAACACTACTGGACAATAAAAATGGAACGAACTATTGATATATGCAACAGCTGTGATGAACCTCACAGTCATTATGCATTGTGTTTCTCAATTGTGTTTTTCAAATGAGAAAATTGTGGAGATGGAAAGTGATTAGTGTGCGGGGAGGCATGGGGACCATATACAAAGGGGTGCTGGGAAGAAGTTCCTTTATGGTAATGTTTATAGGAATCTATACGTGAGATCAAATTGCATAGAACTACACACTAAGAAGCATGAAAATATGGTTAAATTTGATTATGTTCTGTAGTTAACAGCGTGGTACCAATGTCAGTTTCCAGGACTGATATTAAGCTACATTTATATATGATTTCATCACTAGGGAAAGCTAGGAGAAGGTTACTAGGGACTGTGTATTACTTTTGCAAGTTTCTATGAGCCTATATTATTTTTAATTCAATTCAAATAGTCATGGAAGTGTGTTCTGTATAAAAAAATGCATACATAGAGCTAAATGAATAAAAGATAAATAAGCAAAGGAACTGGATCAGCATTATGGTTCCTGTGACCTATAGATGTCAATGATTTTACAATGCACCAGCCATTCTGCTTGTTTCCATAATTCTTAGGGTTGAAATGACCTGTGTAATAGTCTTTACAAATGGAAATTTGAAATAAGTTTTACATGCAGGTGGAAAAGAACACATTTTGTTGGTAAAATTTAATTGCTAAATATTTTATTTTAGTCCCCAAGGATCCACCTAACAACATGACATTTCAGAAGATACCAGATGAAGTTACAAAATTTCAGTTAACATTCCTTCCTCCTTCCCAACCGAATGGAAATATCCAAGTATATCAAGCTTTAGTTTACCAAGAAGATGATCCTACTGCTGTCCAGATTCACAACCTCAGTATTATCCAGAAAACTGACACATCCGTCATTGCAATGTTGGAGGGACTAAAAGGCGGACATACATACAATATCAGCGTAAGCACTCATAGCTTTTAATTTTTCATCTGTTTTACAAAGTCAGTTTACAAGCTCAGCATTCAAAAACATTGCAGTTTATGTACACACTATATTTTTCCTAGCTTTTTGTGAGATGTTTAAGATATGCTAGCAGAAAATCGATTTAGAGAAATGTTGATTTCCTACTATAATACAGCAAACCCTATGAAATATGTAGATAATCAAATCATTTGTATGATTATAGTAGAAATGCAGAAATAAGATGAGAAAGGAAGTGCATGTTAAAAGCAAAAGAGCAAGAGCAGTGATATAAAGAGATAATCCTGCCAAATAGAAAACTGTTAATGTGTTATTATAAATGGAAAATAGAAAAGCAAAGTACACAGACAGAGCAGAAATTACTATTTACATGATTTTAATTCACAGGTATTTCTCATAACTCTTACAAAAAGCTAGCAACATTTTATGTGTTTATTCTTAAATTATCCATTTTGGGAAGTAAGCATGTACGTGAGTTCATATGCTTATATACAAACATGTACACACACAATTTGTTTTATCCTTGGATGCTTTTTGTAGCATGTCTTTCAATTTTCAAATAGAATTATCTGATTCAGAAAGTGATCTTTCATTAGCTTATTAACTAATTCTATCAACCCTTTAAAATTAACTGAATATTATCATCAATGATTTGTGTTTGTATCTTATATCTCTTCCCTTGCTTACTATGTATCTTATTATATGATATGACTTGTTAGAACTCTTTTTGCCTGTATCATTTAATAGGCTACCATTGTGAAAGATCTATTAGAGTAAGAGCGGTGGATAAGATAATAAAATGACCTTGGTTCTAATGCTGACTTTGCTGTTTTCTGTATCTGGTCAATTTCCTTAAATCTATATCTTAGTTTCCTTATCTGAAAAATTAGTAATAAGAATAATAATTTCTTTATGAGAATGTTGTGAGTGTTAAATGATAATGAGTAATGATAATTAGCGAATATGCTATTCGTTTTGCTGATTGTGAATGCAAGAAAAAAATACATAGGAAAAAAGCACAACTAATTCATAATTTAAAGAATAAGAAATATGTTCTCTGATTGCTCTCCAAGTGCAATTTCCAGCATCCTCAACTCCTAAGGTTACAAGAAATGTATAACTTTAGCACCTGTAGCCATCTGCTGAATCAAATTCTACATCTCTTTATTTAACAGGATTTCCAAGAGACTTCTTTCCACAATGCAGTCTGTAAAGCACTCATCCTTTATTGTGTCACTTAAATGATAGGTTGTACAATAAATAAAATTAATGAAGGACACCATTATATCATTTTTTTTGTAGATACTTTCTTAAATTTACAAATGCCAGTAAGTATTTTCTTTAGATATTTTTTAACCAAATATTTGGGCCTTGGTTTATTTAGCATAACTACCACATGTTATATATCATTATAATTTAATTCAATCAAACTATCTATAGTATGGAGTGTGTGTCACTAATATATAGGTAAACAAATTAATTAATTTCAATAAACTAATTATATTCTGAATTTTTTATGAAGTACCATGAAACTAACCAAGAATATAGTCTTTGTTTTATAGAGCAAGATAACATGAATAAAGGAAGATTCTGTTCCTACAGATTCCTAAGCGCAAAGTTAATTGAAAGGATCCACATCTGTGTAAATCACCCTCTGTATATACAAACAGAAATGCTTTATGTGTATATGCTGCATTATGCAGGTTATAGCGTCAGATACTTTGGGGCAGGGGTGAAGAAGGGCATAAAGGGCAATGTTCAGAGGGATGATTTAATACAGGAAAACTGGGAGGCTGAAGGCATAGGATTTCATCTCAGAGAAGGAAAAAAGGGGATCTTGAATATGAATTTACAGAAAGTCAGTTGCCCAGCTTACAGAGAGGAGGAACAGATGTTAGAGGAGACAAAGAGAGAGAATACATCCAAGGTCTTTTCTTTTCCTTTCTCCTCTGGGTTCCGATTGAAGGCACAGTCCTTTCCTAGTCTCTGTGATGGACTTGTTTAGGTTACTCAACCTGTGTTCTCAGGATTTACTTACATAAGATCATTTGTAAGAATTACTTTATTGTTAATGTTCTTCCTCCATATATAATAAGCATTTAAGTGAATACAAGAAAAATAAAGTTGATAGACTATATGCAATTGTTTTTAAAAGTAGAATCATTTTAAAATTACATATTACCATGTCAGTTTTATGTATACACAAGCCATAATTTGAAAATATTAACAAGATGTTTCTTTTATTTAGGTCTATGCAATCAATAGTGCTGGCGCAGGTCCAAAGGTTCAGATGAGAATAACCATGGATATTAAAGGTACATACACGAGCTGCCTTTTCACAAGTGCAGTTGTCTTAATCTATATTAAAGTTAAGGATGTAGTCCAGCTTTTAAATGATGCATGTGCATATAATAAACATATTTAAATAATAATGTATGCTTATTAAAGCCATAGTTAAAATGCCTAAATGATGATACATATTACTATGTTAAGTAGTAAAGAGAATGCGCACCTGCTATTTTTTGTATATTTCTTTTCCTCTAAATTTAAATTTTTCTGAGACAAATTTTATAGTCCATTATATTTCAAAACTCATTCTTTAAATTATCCATGGCTAGAAGCTGACTAATTTTAATTAGAGTCCTTGAATGACCTTTATTTTCATTGAAAGTCAGGTTCTTTACAGTTAATCAAATAGTGTTTACTGAACTACCATGTATTCAGCTCTATGATTCTGACTATAAAATTTTTTATCCATCAATTTATTGTTCTGATGGTTAATTTTTATAGAAAATATAACTTAAATTTGGAGCCCCTCACCCTAAATCCACAAAAACTAAAAAAGATTGTTAGGAAGAATTTAGAGCCATACAGTTATTCAGAATGCCTTCTCTTCCTGAGATTGAAAACATGGGCCCTGGCCAGTTGACTCAGTGGTAGAGCGTCGGCGTGGTGTGCAGAAGTCCGGGGTTCGATTCCCAGCCAGGGCTCACAGGAGAAACGCCCATCTGCTTCTTCACCCCTCCCCCTCTCCTTCCTCTCTGTTTCTCTCTTCCCCTCCCGCAGCGAGACTCCATTGGAGCAAAGATGGCCCGGGCACTGGGGATGGCTCCTTGGCCTCTGCCCCAGGCACTAGAGTGGCTCTGGTCGCGGCAGAGCAACGCCCCGGAGGGGCAGAGCATCACCCCCTGGTGGGCAGAGCTTTGCCCCTGGTGGGCGTGCCGGGTGGATCCCCGTCGGGCGTTGGGCTCATGCAGGAGTCTGTCTGACTGTCTCTGTCTCTCCCCGTTTCCAGCTTCAGAAAAATACAAAAAAAAAAAAAGAAAGAAAACATGAATGTATTTGTGCATCTCTCTAAAAATATGTATAAAACCTGCAGAGAGCTACAAAAATAAAAACAAACAACAACAATAAAAAACCTTAAGTGTATTCTACTTAAGCAGACCTTTAGTAGAATCTCACCGTCTGATGCTTTTCTACTTAAAGCAAGAACTAACTTCTTAGTCTTTGGTAAGGACAGCAGAGCACAGTGAAGAAAAGCCAGCTCTAGGGTGAGTGGAGGGTCAAACTGCTGATAGTGAATCCTGGATTGGCCTCTTAATATCCATTTGACTTTGCACAAGTGTCATAACCTCTATAAGCCTGTATAGTGGAGATAATACTAGTTCTTACTTCATAACTATTGTGAAGATTAAAGGAGATAATCTTTGAAAAACCCTCAGGACAGTGCCCAGAACCTAGTAATATCAAGAATAACAAATATCCTCAATAAGATGAAGCTGATAAATATTATCTTTTCATCAATAAGTAGTTTACATAAAGTAGCACATGTAATTATTATTTGCTTTTAAGTGATAAATGATGTGCTTAGACTATCCAAAGACATAAAGTCTTCAAATATCAGCTATTTTAAAAGTGACTTCCTGATAAAGGAATAATCTCCATTATTCAGCAGTAGACATGCATACAGTTAACAATGGATGTGTTATGTTAATTTTTAGTAAAAATTTCCCATTTCTGATGCTTTGGTCATCCCAGGTAGAGAGGATTAATTCTGACTGTCCACTCTTCAGACAGGGAAGACAGACATGTGACCAGTTAACTAGAGAAGGTGTAGGAGGACTGGCGACAGTGGTGAGGTCCTGGAGACATTCATTTCTCCTCAGGACTGTGAATGATTTCATTAGTAACATGGAATGACATTGAGTTCATAGCAGTCTCATTAATAGTTTTCCTTTGACAGATGGTGTCAGTTTGGATAGGAATGTCCAATGCCAGGTTCTTCTAACCGGGAGATTTTTCTTGGGGACTCTGCAGGTGCTTAGTTGAGAGCTTCTCAGGACTCCCTGAAACCTGAGGCTCTTCCTGCTGCATTCTTTCTTCCTGCTCCCCTTCCACAGGTGTCAGACCCGGGAAGTGGGTCCAACAGCCCTCGCCAGTTACTTCTGCTCACTGTCCTTTTGCTCTTCAAGATCTTTTACCCAGTAAACTTGCTACACATTTAATATTGCAGGATCAGGAATGAGCTAAAGGATCAAGTCAAAAAGACCTGGTTCCCTTTTATAGCTAAGTGACACAAGGCCATTTCCTCATGTGTAAAATGGAAATAATATTGCCAATTTTATAGCATTATTGAAAGGGCTTTTACTATTTGATAAGTATGGAAATTGAAATTTGATTAAGCAGCTTGCTGGTACTCGAACAGCTGGTATTTGTTACTATTAGATGAAAATTACATATGAATGAGAACCTATATAATTTGAATTTATTTAATATATGAAGATAAATCAGATATCTGAAAATCACACCTGAGTCCCATTATTTCAAGTGAATCTCAAATGTGTAATTATACCATCAGGAGATAATAATTGCTAAATATTTGCTCTATTAAAATGAAACTGTTTCATTTGTTCTCTATGTCATCACTTTATCTGTCAATTACTTGCACAAAATAAAAATTTTAAATATTTTTTTTCTTCAGAAACAAAAAATTAATTATAATATTTCTTCTTTGTTTATAGCTCCAGCACGACCAAAAACCAAACCAGCCCCTATTTATGATGCCACAGGAAAATTGCTTGTGACTTCAACAACAATTACAATCAGAATGCCAATATGTTTCTACAATGATGATCATGGACCAATCAAAAATGTACAAGTGCTTGTCACAGAGGTCGGAGGTATCATCAAATATCATATTAACTTATCTTGTTAAGTTATAAAGTATTAATTGCTGAATTTCAGTACAAAATTAGTAATATGACTCCTGATTATTATATCACATAACTGTTGAGCTTCATAGATTGTCAATATTATCAATAAGTATACTAATCATATATAAATATTTATGCCTAATTTTTATAAAAGTAAGAGAAGGCATAGTTGAAGTATGCAATTTATTTTTTCCATATGCTGGTAAGATTGTTCCACCTTTGACAAGATGGAGTGTTGGTGGCTTCTTTGGAAGTGTGCACACAAGAGTTACTTTTGACTGAGGGATGTTTTTTTTCTCTAGCTTCATATCCACTTAAATCAGCTGAATCATCCCTGGTGGTTCATAGAGTGAGAGATATTTCATCCAGGTTTTCCTCATGCAAGTGAAAGCACCCTTTGTAAATGTGAACATATATGTGTATATTATTGTAATCATCACCATTTTTTTTCCTGAAAATAGCTCAGCATGATGGAAATGTAACAAAGTGGTATGATGCATATTTTAACAAGCCAAGGCCATATTTTACAAACGAAGGCTTTCCTAACCCTCCGTGTACAGAAGGAAAGACAAAGTTCAGTAGCAATGAAGAAATCTACATCATAGGTGCTGATCATGCATGTATGATTCCTGGCAATGAAGACAAAATTTGCAATGGGCCTCTGAAGCCAAAAAAGCAATACTTGTAAGTACAGTTTATACCTACCATGCACGTTAGCAAGCTGGTTGACATCTTTCATCTAGCCATCCGCCTATTCTTTTATCTTTCCAGTAAGCACTGGGCATCTATCATGTGACCTGATTTTTTAGGCCCTAGGAATGTAAAGATCAACAGAAGATTGTTCTCAGATTGCATAGACATACAGTTCTATAGGAGAAGCAGGCAAACTAAATGTAATTATGATTTGATCTGAGAAGTGAAATAAGGTCAATATGAAAAATCTGCACTTGGAAAATATGTATAGATAGGAGAATTTAATTCTTTCTGCAGAGGACAATGTGACTAATTTGTAATATTTTGTATTTTTTACTCATTATTTTACCATGTATTCTAATGTGCAGGCTTTTAGAAACACTATCTTAGACTTTTGGTTAATGATGATTTTAATTTACCTTATTCACAGCGATAATTTTGTGCTCTTTATAGCATCAAATATCTGAATGAGTGATTAAAATCTTTACAACTCACTTTAATATTTGGCATTTTGTAGAGCCTAATAATTGAATAACATTAAAAATCAGTGCTGATATTTTGCTTTGTTAACTTCTTTGTTAAATTTATTTTTTTCTACTAAATTGACTATTACCTTTCTGTCATAAAATGACATCTTTTAAAAAGTCTTAAGTTGCCCTGACCGGTTGGCTCAGCGGTAGAGCGTCGGCCTAGCGTGCGGAGGACCCGGGTTCGATTCCCAGCCAGGGCACACAGGAGAAGCACCCATTTGCTTCTCCACCCCTCCGCCGCGCTTTCCCTCTCTGTCTCTCTCTTCCCCTCCCGCAGCCAAGGCTCCACTGGAGCAAGGATAGCCCGGGCGCTGGGGATGGCTCTGTGGCCTCTGCCTCAGGCGCTAGAGTGGCTCTGGTCGCAACATGGCGACGCCCAGGATGGGCAGAGCATCGCCCCCTGGTGGGCAGAGCGTTGCCCCTGGTGGGCGTGCCGGGTGGATCCCGGTCGGGCGCATGCGGGAGTCTGTCTGACTGTGTCTCCCTGTTTCCAGCTTCAGAAAAATGAAAAAAAAAAAAAAAGTCTTAAGTTGCCAGACCAGGCAGTGGCGCAGTGGATAAAGTGTCGGACTGGGATACGGAAGACCCAGGTTTGAGACCCTGAGGTCACCAGCTTGAGCGCGGGCTCATCTGGTTTGAACAAAGCGCACCAGCTTGGACCCAAGGTTGCTGGCTCCATCAAGGGGTTACTCAGTCTGCTGAAGGCCCACGGTCAGGGCACATATGAGAATGCAATCAATGAACACCTAAGGTGTCACAACGAAAAACTAATGATTGATGCTTCTCATCTCTCTCCATTCCTGTCTGTCTGTCCCTATCTATCCCTCTCTCTGTCACTGTAAAAAAAAAAAACAAACAAACAAAAAAACACAACTCTTAAGTTATTTCATTTTCAAAATATAATATTTTACTACTAAATTTGAAAAATGCATCTAGTCACATCTTGCCAGCTACTGTAAGCATGATCAAATTCTTTATAAACATCCTTCTCCAAATTAGCATTAGAAAAGTTAGAGAAGTTAGGTAATTTTTAAAAATGCTCTTTCTATTATTAAGTACAGTTACTTTGGTTGCAAAGTAATCATTATATGTATGGCAGTTATGAAATGGTATATCAGAGTTTAACATTTATTCAGATATTTTTATTTTGCATATTTTTCCCAAATATCAATACTTTTCATATAATCAATATAATCATGAGAATTTAAAAATAATTAAGATGAAATACATTGCAATAAATTAATGTTAATTGATTTAATATTTCTAAATGCCTGGATATCTATAGATTTCAAATAAGGTGTTTCAGTTGTCTTTGCAGATATTAGAATCACTTGGTAATTTTTGAGATTGGTTCTCTTCTTCATGTGTCATAAAAGTATAGGAAGTAAAACTACAGCTGTGCACACACAAAATTAAGAAATACTGTTGTTAATTATGTACATATTAACAAGACAGTTTTATATGATTCTAAATCTAGTTCACTGGTATTTTCAAAGGTGGTCAGGTTACAACAATTACTATGCTTTATATTTATAAAGTATGTTCATGCAATACACTTTTTTTTTATCAGAGACAGAGGAAGAGTCAGAGAGAGGGATAGACAGGAATAGACAGACAGGAACAGAGAGAGATGAGAAGCATCAATCATTAGTTTATCGTTGCGACACCTTAGTTGTTCATTGATTGCTTTCTCATATGTGCTTTGACCATGGGGCTGCAGCAGACCGAGTAACCCCTTGCTCGAGCCAGCGACCTTGGGTCCAAGCTGGTTATCTTTGCTCAAACCAGATGAGCCCACGCTCAAGCTGGTGACCTCAGGGCCTCGAACCTGGGTCCTCCGCATCTCAGTCTGATGCTCTATCCACTGCACCACCGCCTGGTCAGGCGCAATACATTTTCAGAGACACTAAATTATTTCATCCAAACTAGTCTGTGAAGAAAGTAATCTGCTTCTGTTTACCTGCTCACAAATCAGCCCAAATTCTTAGTCACTCTCTCATAAAATTCATGAGGTTCATGTACAGGAGAATTTCTCATCTCACAGAAAGATAGCGTATATTTGACCTGACAGTAATCAAATTTCAAGTTTACATTTTAAAATTCATTTTATCTTGAATAAAAGTGTTTTTAATAGCCATTTGCTAAATTAGTCATAGAAAAAGGTTATATGGCATGGAAATTGTTGTCTTTACTATTTTTTCTATTTCACAGATTTAAATTTAGAGCCACAAATGTCATGGGACAGTTTACTGACTCTGATTACTCTGACCCTGTTAAGACTTTAGGTAAGATGTATTTTGTCATTCACTTTCATTTATAATCTCAATATGCTAATCATGGTGCGACATTTATTAGTAAATGTATTCATCCATGACTGAATGTTCTCAAGTATAAAATCACTTCAAGGTTAATTAACCTGATTAAGAAAAACTAATATTTTGTAATATCCTATTAAAGATAGATGTTCTAGCCATTTGAATCTGAACATTGATTTTGAAATGGTATTGGTTCTATGCTGATGTGGACTAACATACTAAGGAAATATTTATTTTATACTAAGAAAATATTTATTGTCTGTTTAATAGACACTCTTACAGTAGAATGTTTCTATTTAATTAAAGAAAAAGGCTTATGGCATTTTTTTCTGAAATCTAAAAAACTAGACATTTATTGGTACTCTTTAGTTTTGTTTTTTTTCTAATCAACTCTTTCATGAGTTTTTTTTATTATATCTGAGTAAAACACAAATACAGTTTAGTCAGATGCAAGTATATTTCTTCCTCTTCCTCCTCCTCCTCTTCTTCTTTGTTACCACCATCACCTAACATTAAATATCTATGCCAGACATACTTTTAAGCTTTTTGAATGTATTAATGGATGAGCTCTTCACCAAATATCCTTTAAGTTAGATCCGTGATTTTCAACGAAAGTGATTTTACTCTCTAAGTGACATTTGATAATGGTGGGAACCATTTGTGTTTGTCATTACCGTGGAGGCTGAGCTATTGGCATCTAGTGGGCAGAAGTGAAGGATACTGCTGAACATCCCACAATACATAGAACTGCCTCTCTCAGCAAAAACTTATCTGACTCATAAGTCAGTAGAGCTGAGGCCTAGAGACCCTGTCGTATGCTAATGTTAACTCCAATATACACAGGAGGAAACGAAGGCCCATATTAAGTGTCTAGACCAGGTTCCCAGCACAGATTTCATAGCAAATTATACTACAAATACAAGACTTAGACCTGAATTCAAATTATGGCTCCTCCACTTGGGAGAATAATTTAATATCTGTAAAGCTCAGTTTCCGATTTGAAAAATGGTGATGATCACATCTACTTTGAAAGATTTAAATAAATTAACATATATAAAGGCATTCATATTTTAGAGTTATAAAAAATTTAAATGCTTAATAGTTTATTTTTGGATAGATTACAACTAAAGACTTTAGCAATATACTAATATTTGCCTGGAATTTCTCTGAGTGGATCACAACTTCCAGTTTTGCTTGCACCAAGCTTCGAGAGTTTGGAACTTTGTATTTTGCTCAGATACATGGTATATCATGAGTTGTAGTAGATTTCCATGAGATGGTTAGCTAGAAGAAGATAAATTATCTATCATTCTTAGTTATAAATTCTCACCAAGTTTTTCAACATTAATTGTGTAGAGGGTGTAGCTTCTACCGCCTCCACTTAGTTAATAAAACTTTGGATCTTGAAGAAATAAAGAAAGGGCATGTGATTCACTACAAGAATGTTTATTAGAGGAATAACATATTTCTTTGGCTATCCTAATTTCATAAAATCACTGGCTTGATTAACATTACCCAACACATTAGTCATTTAAAAACTGGCAAACTAGACTCCTGACACTGAAATAATGTTGTGTGTTACTTCATTTGATAGGTGATTTTATCACACAGTGATACAAACCACCCTGGTAAATGCCTTGGAGGCATCAACATAATTTCCTTGAGATTACAGCATTCAAAGACTATTACCACAGCTAACTAGTAATCCTGGTATTCTTAGTGATGGAAGAGAAGAGACAAAGACAAAGTGCATGGCTCATATGTCTTATGGAGATGACAGTTTGCAGTAACAGTGCTGAAAAGAGATGACTGTGTCGTGCTGCATCATGTGCCATGTGCTGCATCTCTCATAGCTTGCTGGCTTCATTCAAATTATTGTTGAGAGGACAGCACATTCAGTCTGTTCTCTGAGAGACAAAGTTGGGACATGCAAGATAATAGAAATGAAAATGAAAAGCCATAAAAGGGGGGGGGGGAGGTAAGCATCAGGGACCGTGGTGTACAGGGACTCAATTCTTGTGATACAGCTAAATGACTTCCCTCTGGCCAAGGATGGGGTTTTGGCTCAAGGTTCTCCTTGGCAATTGTCTTCTTTTTTTTCTTCCTTTCTCTCACAGACTAGGGATTGGAACACAATAATTAACTCTAGAAAATAACAGAAATACACAGTTTTGGGTTCTTTCTTTGGAGTCATAACTACCACCACCCCCGTTGTCCATTGTCAAGGTACTAATGCCTATGTGCCCTGGTAACAACGGGCATCTAGAAGGCATGTTAAAATGTGGAATGAAGGGCAGAGCACAAGATCCTGCCAAGGCTAGGGAAGAAGGAAATATTGGACGCAGTAGGTATAAAGGTGCTGGTTGGTAACGGGAGGTGACAAGAAAGGGTTTCATACATCTATGATCAAATTTCATACATTATTTGTAAACCAGTGACATGAGGACAGTGTTTCAGGTTCCTCCTTGGAGGGTCTTCCATGAGATCTCTTCTGATAAATAACGGTGTTGTAATAAGTAGGCTTCTGCTCTGAATGCTTATTCTGGATTGACCGCGTGGAGTTCTCTGTTGTCATTTATGGCTAGTAAAACAGTGACAGGCTGGAGTCGTGGAAATTACTAAGACTGCAACCCTGGGTTTTGGTGAAATGATATGTTCATATTTGGAAAAGGGAGTGCACCATTAGAGTGGATTTCCTTGATGATTAGCAAAGCAGTCCAGCCACTTTACTGATGTGTGGGTTTAACACCATCAATTTCTGTCCTCACATCTATTTTCTACCTGGCTATTGTTTATTATGGTTCTTTAGAGATCAGATTAACCCTGATGAGCCAGGCACAAAAGAACACCCTCCAGAAACAGCCCTAGTCCATAATTTGACATTAATAAAAGGCCATGAAGTCATAAGAGTTTTTAGAAAAAGTACATTACCGAGAAAGGTATTGTGGGATTAAAAAAGTAAACTTAGCCAAAAATGATTTCATAACTGTGACAATGGGGGCAAGCAAATAATAAAATGCATTTATACAATATCATTGATGTCATCATAAAATTACAAAACATGTTCAAATCCTTTTTTTACTCTCAAATAGGCCATGCATTGGGATTTATATCAATAATAGCATTCACAATGGGCTAGAGGCTCTCAACATTCTTAACAAGCCTGCTAACGACTTATGTGTGTATGTGATCCCAACCCTCAGTGAAAGGATAGGTCTCATTTAGGCCATCAAACCACCAGTAGGAATGCATTCATTCTCTGGTAGTTTGCATACCACAAGCAGTGAGCTCCAAGCAGAGGTGCCTATCAAGCCAATCTTTAGGATATAAGAGCCTTTGCAAGGCTGTGTTTCCAAATTAGTACAAGGCATACACTTCTAAAACAGGCCGTTTTGATAGTGGCTATGCCTCTCAGACACGTTATTCAGAAGTTAAAATTATGAACAAAAAAAATCTCTATAGACTGATAGACTAAAAGGTACTTTAGTGAAAAGGGCTAACAAAAGTACAAGTAAAAAGGAAGCAGGCAGAGCTTAGCTGGGTGAGGATGAGTGGGTGTAAGAGGAGTTTGAACTTAGGGAAATCTTTATGGTGTGAAAGAATAAACGTGGGAATGACATGCACCATTGTTTTAACCCTAAAGAAATACAATTTATTGGATGTTTTTTCACTCAAGATTAAGCATTAGCATTTTTATTAACAAAACTCACAAAAATCCCCATTAAACTCATTTTGAAAATGCTCCTTAGGCACATCAGTTTATGAAAACTGCTTGTAGACAATGTTTTGATTACAAGGTTTAATTATAGAGGATTCTTGTGCTTTGAAAAACAGACACTCCTTTCTGCACCTTACAGGGCTTCATCAAAGCTAAACAAAATGCAACCTTAAACCCCATGGTGAAGGTACTCTGTGATTGTTTTCTTCTGTCATACACATTGCTTTTAATTACTAAGCTAATAATGAAAATTTCCAATATGCTCACTTATTGTAGAAACAGAAATGGGGAATCTTTATGTATTGTTTGCTGCAAAAGAATCGCTTGTCCCTCAAACAGCAGAGATATAGGGAAAATGTTATTATGTTAAAGAGGTAGTGGTAATGCAGGGGTAGACTTCATAAACTGGCATATATCAGAGACTTTGGGCATATATTGAATTTATGCGACCTGTGGTTAATTATTTAAAAATTAACTTCTGAAATTTCATTTCCAAAATGAGAAGAATAATACTGATCTTAGAAAATAACTGAGACATTAAATCTGATAAATGGATGAATGACTCTGAATATCACCCAATGAATTTAATTTAAAAATTTCTAAATAGTCTTTATTTATGTGCTAAGAGTTTTCAGAGTTTTTATATGTAACCTCACGCATTCTTCACAACAACCCTGTAACATGATCTCCATCTTATAAATATCATCTATTTATCGGTAAGAAAACTGAAGCTGGCTTTTTAAACAACTTGCCCAAGGTTCCTGAGCTAGGAAGTGGCAGCACCAGCTTGTCACCACTGTTGCCACCTTGCCTGAAAATCATTAAGTGCCCTAGGAGCTTTCAATTTCATTACTGTTGATGTGTTTCTGCTCCCACAGACTTCCTATTCTTGCTGTACCATTTTTCCTTCACATCGGTTTAAATTATTTCTAGCTGTTCTCTTTTCACCTTCTTGTCTTAGCTTTTGAGGTTAACGTTCACAAGTGAGTATGCTTTATTTTCACACATAGAGATACAATCATTCTTTTTTATTTTTTTTTCAGCAACAAATAAGTGTGACTTTTCTTATACCTTGGAAACTACTATCTATTATCCACTTTTAAAATTTTGCCAATCTGATGTGTGAAAATTACATCTGTCTAGGTTATTTTTTGTTGTTTCTTTTTATTTTATATATTTCTTGAATTTTAAAATTGAGTAACTTTTGGTAAATTTTTGTGTACTATTAGAATACCCAGGATAACTATGTCAAAGGAGAAGGGTCCCTTATAGTTAAGTTCTGTGGAAAGAATTTGTCTTCTTTTAGGGTTAATAATAATATTAATAAGATCATGTACTATGCACCTCTTTCAAGAGCCAAGCATTATAAAGCCTATATAACTCTTTTAACTTAAGTTTCTTAGAGATATAAAACTGGTTTAATAAATCAGATCCATATGCTTATTTTAAATAATGTTAATTTCAATCAAAAGATAATCCTGATGAAAACCTAATTAGTATTTCATAATTATGATTTGCTTAATTACAGTAGTACAGTTTATTATGCAAATATGACATCATTTAATTTGACCTTTTACCAAATTTTAACTCCAGCGAGGAAATGATTTCTGCTTATTTCAAAAAGATTTATGTTTATATGTTTAGGTGAAAGAATTTAATTCCCAACAAAAGGATTTATAGAGCGTCTTCATTCTCTGCTGCCTGAGCTCTGTGTGTGCGTGCAGAGCAGTGAGTCAGAATTTGTTCTCACAGTCAGGGCACATTTTGTCCTTCCCTAGTTGTCCTTTTTAATACATGTGCCCATGGGATTACATCTTGTTTATTAATACACTATATGTCATTTCTTCACTTCACTTGGCTAATGCTTTGAAATGGTAATCTAATCTGAAAAAACTTGTTGTGGTCTATGAAATAATTTTTTTTCCCTACTGAGTCCTAAGGGCCAGTGATTCAATATTACCCGATAAAGAGCCTTTTCTCATCTTCGTGCTCCTGTCCCAAGCACACGTGATGAAAGTGCGCATGTGAAAATTCATCAAACCAACCACTCGTATTTTAACTTACAAAAAAGATATATCCAAAATACTTTACAAGGTACTTGCTGCTTTAGTGTCTTCTAAATGTTGCTGTTGAGTCTAGAAGACCATGAAACTATGGTAACTCTAAGATTTAGTGTTCATTCAAATCTACCTGCAAGATGGCTATAGGAACCTGTTCATATTAACATTTCAGAAGCCTTAATCCAGGGGAAAAATATAAAACATTAATCCTGCCTACTTTACAATTAGTTAACCTACTTGATTTTTTCAGTTGGCTTTAATGGTTTTTACAGTAAAATTTGAAATCAATAAATTAAAATTGATTACAGTTTTAATTAGTAGCTGTCTAAAATATATGATTAATAAATTATATATTCTTATTTAGTTCCATGCCTGATCTCCAACCTGAAAACATTTAATATCTGTTTAAAAAATCTACATTTTTGTTCATTAGTCAATTTATCAAATATATATTGAGCATGCATTATGTGCCTGGTACTATTCTCAGAACTTGAAATGTAGTTTTTTGTTTGTTTGTTTGTTTGTTTTTGTGGGGGGTTTTTTTGTGTATTTTTCTGAAGCTGGAAACGGGGAGAGACAGTCAGACAGGCTCCCGCATGCGCCCGACCGGGATCCACCCGGCACGCCCACCAGGGGCGATGCTCTGTCCACCAGGGGGCGATGCTCTGCTCCTCCGGGGCGTAGCTCTTCTGCGACCAGAGCCACTCTGGCGCCTGGGGCAGAGGCCAAGGAGCCATCCCCAGTGCCCGGGCCATCTTTGCTCCAATGGAGCCCCGGCTGCAGGAGAGGGGGAGAGAGAGACAGAGAGGAAGGAGGGGGAAGGGTTGGAGAAGCAAATGGGCGCTTCTCCTGTGTGCCCTGGCCGGGAATCGAACCCGGGTCCCCTGCACGCCAGGCCGACGCTCTACCGCTGAGCCCTGCACGCCAGGCCGACGCTCTACCGCTGAGCCAACCGGCCAGGACTTGAAATGTAGTTTTAAATAAAATAAAGACCCCTGTCCTCAGGGAGCTTACATTCTGGGCAGACAATAAACAACAAAGATAATAAATAAATGAATTGTGAGGTAAATTAAAGGTGACAAGGGCTATGGAAAAAAGAAAAAGTAGAAAATTATATGAAGGATGTAGAAGAGAGGAGGCAGGAAGTGAGCTAGTTGTATCTTTCAGTTTTAAATGGTGGTGTCTCAGCTGGCTGGAGCTGCCCTCACAAAATGCCATAGACTGGGTGGCTTCAACAATAAAATTTATATTTTCACAGTTCTGTGGTTAGAAGTGCAATATTGAGATTGCAAATTAGTATCTGGTCAATTTGGTATCTGGTGAGCACTCTTGTCCTTGCTTGTAGAAGGCCTCCTTCCCATTAAGCTCACATGGCCTTTTTTAATGTATGTGTACAGAGGGAGAAAGCCCGCTTTCTGGTGTCTCTTCTTATTAAGGTAATAATCCTAGAGGCCCAACTCTTATGACCTCATTTAAACTTAATTACTTCCTTACTCTAAATGTACTCATTCTGGGGCTTAAAGCTTCAACATAAGAATTTTGGAAGCACCTGTATTTTCATCAGAGGCAATCAGCATAGGCCTCATTGAGAAGCAAACCCTTCAAGGTAATGCAGTGGCTCTCCAGGCAGATATACAAGAAGGTATCTTTCTAGGCAGAGGAAGAAGCTGGTGCAAAATTCCTTGGTGTGTTCCAGGAAGAACAAGGAGGCTTGTCTGGCTCCAGAGGAGCAAACAAGGGAAGGATTAGAGGGAGGAGTCAGAGTTAACAGAGAACCAGACAGCGAATGAGGGACCAGGTCAAATATTTGAATATAAGGACTTTTTACTTTTCTCTAGAGAAGAGGATTTAGGTAGAGAGGTAATGCTTTAAAAGGACGATTCTTATTGCTTTGTTGAGAATAGATGGAAAAAAGACAAAGGTAGATACTGGAAGACTTGTTGGGTGTTTCATGTAAAACAGGATGATATCTTGGATCAAGACCAGCAGAGGTGGTAAGAAATGAGAAGGGCATACCCAAAAGTTTTGAAGAATATAATGAACCCCCCTAAACCTACTAATTAAATTGAATAATAATTTTAACATTTTGCCACGTTATTTTATTTATGCATTACTTATTTTCCTTCTGAAGTATTTTAAAGTAAATCACAGAAAACATCATATTCCACCCTGAGATACTTGAACAATGTTTCTCTACTACATACATACATATCATGTTGTCACATGTAAATAAATAATAAATCCTTGATAGTGCATAATGTTGCATACATTTTCAAATTATCCTCTGATATTTTTCTTTATATTTTGTTTGAATCAGAATCCACATAAGAAATTCACGCATTATCTTTGATTGTTGAGTTTCTTAATCTCTTTTCATTTACATAAAAGAGACTTCTCTTCCCTTTTTTCTTTCCCTATGATACAGACTAATTGAAGCAACCAGATACTTGTTCTGTAGGAGGTCCCATATTCTGAATTTGTCTGATTACTTTCACTTGGCTTCATTTCTTTTTTACCTCCAGTGCTTTCATCTAAATTAGAAATAAGATCTAAAGGTTTGAATATTCACAATCAATGTTTTTGGCAGGGATAATTTAAAGGTGTTGCTACCACATCAAAACGCCTTACTTCAGAAGGTGTATAGTATCTTGTTGTCACATTTTCAATGATACTAAAATTGATCAGTAAGTTTAGTAGTTGTGACAGCATGGTCCTTCATTGGAAAGTTGTTGTCTCCCTTGTTATAACCAGCAAATCATCTGCAGGGTATTAGTTTGGCATTCTATAAATGTCCAATTTCCTGTCAACCTTCCTCCTAATCATTTAAGGATGTAGTTATGATTGTTACCTGAATCAGGTATTTCAGTAGAAATGTAATATTGTGAATTTCTAATTTTAGTATTTCTTCCACTGTTATTAAACAGAATTATCCTTTAATTAGGAGCTTGATCTATTTAACTAAAATTATTGTTGTAAATTCATAAATTACAGTTCATATGAGAAAGCCAGATAAAAATGCCTAATTTTCACCTGACCAGGTGGTGCTGCAGTGGATAGAGTGTCAGACTGGGATGTGTAGGACCCAGGTTTGAGACCCCAAGGTCTCCAGCTTGAGCACAGGCTAATCTGGTTAGAGCAAGGTTTACCAGCTTGAGCCCAAGGTCGCTGGCTCAAGCAAGGGGTCACTCGGTCTACTGTAACCCCCTGGTCAAGGCACATATGAGAAATCAATCAATGAACAACTAAGGAGCTGCAACAAAGAATTGATGTTTCTCACTCTCTCTCTTCCTTTCTGTCTGTCCCTATCTGTTCCTCTCTCTGACTCTCTCTCTGCCACAAAAAAAGCCTAATTTTTCCCCTTTAATTACCAATTTTTAGAGTAAAGGAATGGTTTTCTAGCTATGGCTAATATTTACAAATTAGCATTTTTGCTTATTTTTTATTTTTCTTTCATTGAATAATATTAGAATGTATGGATTTTAATATACTGACTATTTCAATTAATTTCAGTTTTTTATTTATTGTAAAGTTAAAATTGTTTCCTCTTTGGCCAATAAGAACCTCTTCAAGTGGACCTTTTGTTCTCATATTATTAGTCTTTGAATGCTTCTTAGCTGTTGTGCCCCGTTAGATAAGTGAATTCCTTTTGTTCCCTACTCTCACTTTAGAATTATCATCCAAGTTTTCCTAATTTTTTTATTGAGAATAGTATATAATTTGAAGATTAAAGCCAACAGGGTTTTCTCAAAGATTTTGGATATGTTCTAAGAGAGAGACAAGTATGACTTTAAGGTTTTGAGCCTGAGCAACTGGAGCCATAGGGTTGCCATCAACTAGAAGTCGAGGGATACACTCAAAAGATAAAAAATAGAGGATTTTAGCTTTGGAAAAAGTGATGTTTTGATTTTAATTGCACTTCTAGGAGGCAGCTGGTTGTTAAAGTAAGTTCAATAGGTAACAATTAAGTAGTCAAAATTATATAGATAAAATTTAAAGCCATGCGGGTGGATGAGCTCACCAAGGGAGTGAGTTTAGATAAAAAAAAAAAAAGAAGAGGAGGTGCAAGGATTGAGCCCCAAAATTAGAAGAGTTAGGATAAGAAGGGAAACAAGTTTGTACATTTTATTACCATTCTTGAGCAATATTCCAAGGAAATATTTTTTGTTTTGAGATCCAAGACAGTATTATATAATCATAATGAATGATGATGTCATTCTTCCTCCTTTTCAGGTGAAGGCCTTTCAGAAAGAACTGTGGAGATTATTCTTTCAGTCACTTTGTGTATCCTCTCCATTATTCTTCTTGGAACAGCTATTTTTGCATTTGCAAGGTAAGAATTACTTGCATTCACATTTCTAGTTACGTTTTGTGGGCATTATTCAGTTACAGTCAAATCAGAACACAGAAGCCACAACTGAATAGGAAATATGGAATTAGAAGGCTCATTAACTAGCAGAAATAGTTAATTATTAGAGGGGATAAAGAGAACTTTACGAGGTCTAGAAGTAGTAAGTGCAGCCAAACAGGTGCTCTCTCTAGGCTGAGAGGGGGGGGGGACAATAAAGGAACTAAGAACTAGAAAGGTCCCATTCCCAAGACTGACAAAGAATGGCTATTGCAAGCACCTATGGCCTATTACCTCTTAGTGGGCAGAGAACTCTGATGGAGGGAAGGGGCTGGAGCTGTTCTTTAGAAGCTGCCTGGCATTATCAGAGGGTAGACCACCAGAGCTAGTCTGTAGAAGCAGCCCGCTCTTGCTGGATGTCATGGTGAGCTGGACCTACTTGTCATTCACCTGTGGGAAGAGCATGCACTTCATAGGCAGCAGGAATTCATCCAGGTGGGCTGCTGGGATCCGACAGAGAATGATAATATTGTGGCATGGAGCCACAGGGGAAGTGTCTCCCTGTCCCTATATCCTTGCAGCATCAGTCCAGTCTCTTCTATTGACAAAGCTTCATGTCTCGCTTCCTGGAAAAGAAAAAAATGCTCTACTGTCTAGCTCCAATATCAAAAAGCAGGACAAAGAAGAGTGATTGAGAACTGAGAGACAAAAAAGTGATAACATAAAAGCAGAGCCTGCTAGGCTTTCTACATTTTTACTTTATTTTATTTTTTTATTAATATTAATGGGGTGACATTGATAAATCAAGATACATATGTTCAGAGAAAACACCTCCAGGTTATTTTGACATTTGGTTATGTTGCATACCTCAAAGTCAAATTGTCTTCCGTCACCTTCTATCTGGTTTTCTTTGTGCCCCTTGCCTCATCCCATCCCCTCCTCTCCTTATGCCCCCCCTCTGTAACCATCACCCTCTTGTCCATGTCTCTGAGTCTCATTTTTATGCCCCATCTATGTATGGAATCATATACTTCTTACTTTTT
Source organism: Saccopteryx bilineata (assembly GCF_036850765.1). NCBI lineage: Eukaryota > Metazoa > Chordata > Mammalia > Chiroptera > Emballonuridae > Saccopteryx > Saccopteryx bilineata. The sequence continues at coordinate 107,734,663 of NC_089491.1, read as the reverse complement.
TCTGATTTACTTATTTCACTTCGTATAATATTATCAAGATCCATCCATGTTGTTGTAAATTATCCGATGTCATCATTTCTTATGGCTGAGTAGTGTTCCATAGTATTTATATACCAAAGCTTTTTAATCCATTCGTCCACTGACGGACACTTGGGCTGTTTCCAGATCTTCGCTATTGTGAACAATGCTGCCATAAACATGGGGATGCATTTCTCCTCTTGAAACAGTACCATGGTGTTCTTTGGGTATATTCCTAAAAGTGGGATAGCTGGCTCAAAAGGCAGTTCCACTATTAATTTTTTGAGGAATCTCCTTAGTGTTTTCCACAGTGGCTGCACCAGTCTGCATTCCCACCAGCAGTGCAGGAGGGTTCCCTTTTCTCCACATCCTCGCCAGCACTTATTTTGTGTTGTTTTGTTGATGAGCGCCATTCTGACTGGTGTGAGGTGATATCTCATTGTGGTTTTAATTTGCATTTCTCTAATCATTAGTGATGTTGAACATTTTTTCATCTGCCTATTGGCCATCTATATATCTTCTTTGGAGAAGTGTCTATCCATTTCTTTTGCCCATTGTTTGATTGGATTGTTTGTCTTCCTGGTGTTGAGTTTTACAAGTTCCTTATAAATTTTGGTTATTAACCCCTTATCAGATGTATTGTCAAATATGTTCTCCCATTGTGTAGTTTGTCTTTTTATTCGGTTCTTATTGTCTTTAGCTGTGCAAAGCTCTTTAGTTTGATATAGTCCCATTTGTTTATCCTCTCTTTTATTTCACTTCCCTGTGGAGATAAATTGGCAAATATATTGCTGCAAGAGATGTCAGAGAGCTTACTGCCTATATTTTCTTCTAAGATGCTTATGGTTTCATGGCTGACATTTAAGTCTTTTATCCATTTTGAGTTTATTTTTGTGAATGGTGTAAGTTTCTGGTCTAGTTTTATTTTTTTGCAGGTAGATGTTCAATTTTCCCAACACCATTTATTAAAGAAGCTGTCTTTACTCCAATGTATGCTGTTACCTCCTTTGTCAAATATCAGTTGTCCATAAAGCTGTAGGTTTATTTCTGGGTTCTCTGTTCTATTCCATTGATCTATATGACTGTTCTTATGCCGGTACCAGGCTGTTTTGAGTACAGTGGTCTTGTTCTATAACTAGATTATCGGGAAGTGTGATACCTCCCACTTTATTCTTCCTTTTCAAGATTGCTGAGGTTATTTGTGTTCTTTTTTGGTTCCATATAAATTTTTGGAATATGTGCTCTATATCTTTAAAGTATGTCATTGATATTTTAATTGGTATTGCATTGAATTTATAAATTGCTTTGGGTAATATAGACATTTTAATGATGTTTATTCTTCCTAACCATGAGCATGGTATAGTCATCCACTTGTTTGTATCTTTCTTGATTTCTTTTATCAATGTTTTGTAATTTTCCAAGTACAAGTCTTTAATCTCCTTGGTTAAATTTACTCCTAGGTACTTTATTTTTTTTATGGCAATAGGGGAAAGGATTGTTTCCTTAATTTCTCTTTCTGACAGTTCATTGTTGGTGTATAAAAATGCTTCTGATTTCTGAGTGTTGATTTTATATCCTGCCACCTTGCTAAATTCATTTATCAAGTCCAGTAGTTTTTTCACTGAGACTTTAGGGTTTTCTATATACAATATCATATCATCTGCAAATAATGATAGTATTACTTCCTTTCCAATTTGGATGCCTTTTATTTCTTCTTCTTGTCTAAATGCTGTGGCTAGAACTTCCAGAACTATGTTGAATAAGAATGGTGAAAAGGGGCACCCCTGCCTTGTTCCTCATCTTAAGGGGATTGTTTTTAATTTTTGCCCACTGAGTATGATGTTGGCTGTGGTTTTGTTATAGGTGGCCTTTATCATGTTGAGGTATGTTCCCTGTATTCCCACTTTGCTGAGAGTTTTGATCATGAATGGGTGCTGGATTTTATCAAATGCTTTTTCTGCATCTATTGAATTTATCATGTGGTTTTTCTCCTTCCTTTTGTTTATGTGATGAATTACATTGATTGATTGATTTGCAAATATTATACCAGCTTTGCCTCACCAGAATTAATACCACTTGATCATGTTGTTTGATTTTTTTTATATATTGCTGGATCCGGTTTGCTAATATTTTGTTGAAGATTTTACCATCTATATTCATCAGGGATACTGGCCTATAACTTTCTTTCTTTGTGTTGTCTTTGCCTAGTTTTGGAGTCAGAATTATGCTCGCCTCATAAAAGGAGCTTGGAAGTCTTCCTTCCTCTTGAATTTTTTGAAATAGCTTGAGAAAGATAGAAGTTAGTTCTTCTTTGAATATTTGGTAGAATTCACTTGTGAAGCCATCAGGCCCAGGACTTTTCTTTGTTGAGAGTTTTTTGATAACTGTTTCAATCTCATTTGTTGTAATTGGTCTGTTTAGGTTTTCTGATTCTTCCAGATTGATTTTTGGAAGATTGTATGTTTCAAGGAATTTGTTCATTTCATCTAGGTTATCTAGTTTTTTGGCATACAGTTCTTCATAGTATTTTCTTACAATATTTTGTATTTCTGTTGTCAGTTGTTATTTCTCCACTCTCATTTCTAATTTTATTTATTTGAGTTATTTTTTGTGAGTATAGTTAGAGGTTCATCAATCTTGTTTACCTTTTCAAAGAACCAGCTCCTGGTTTCACTGATCTTCTGTATTGTTTCTTTAGCCTCTATGTCATTTATTTCTGCTTTGATCTTTATTATTTCCTTCCTTCTACTACATTTGGGCTTTACTTGCTGTTCTTTTTCTAGTTCTTTTAGATGCAGGGTTAGGTTGTTTATTTGAGCTTTTTCTAGCTTCTTAAAGTATGCCTGTAGTGCTATGAACTTCTCTCTCAGTATTGCTTTTGCTGTGTCCCATAAATTATGAGTTGTTGTATGCTCATTATCATTCATTTCTAGGAATTTTTAAATTTCTTCTTTGATCTCATTGTTAATCCATTCATCATTTAACAACCTGCTATTTAGTTTCCATGTGTTTGAGAATTTTTGAATTTTTCTGTTGTGGTTGATTTCTAGTTTCATGCCATTGTGATCAGAGAAAATGCTTGATATGATTTCAATCTTCTTAAATTTGTTGAGACCGCTTTTGTGCCCTAACATGTGGTCTATCCTAGATAATGTACCATGAGCACTTGAAAAAAATGTATTATATGTTCTGCTGCTTTAGGGTGAAAGATTCTGAAGGTATCTATTAAATCCAGTTGATCTAGCCTGACCTGTGGTGGCACAGTGGATAAAGCTTCAACCTGGAAACACTGAGGTTGCCAGTTCAAAACCCTGGCTTGCCTGGTCAAGGCACATATGGGAGTTGATGCTTCCTGCTCCTCTCCCTTCTCTCTCTCTCTTTTGCTCTCTTTCTCTCTCTCTCTCTCCTTCCCTCTCTAAAATGAATGAATAAATAAATAAATAAATCCAGTTGATCTAGTGTGTCCAATAAATCTGCTGTTTCTTTGTTAATTTTCTTTCTTGAGGAATTATCTAGTGATGTTAGTGGGGTATTGAAATCCCCTACTACTATTGCTGTTGATCTCGCCCTTTATATCATCAAAGTCTGCTTTATATATTTAGGTGCTCCTATATTAGGTGCGTAGATATTTATAATGGTTATATCTTCCTGTTGGATTGCTCCCTTTATCACAATGTAGTGGCCTTCTTTATCTCTTTATCTTTGTATTAAAGTCCATTTTGTCTGATACAAGTATTGCTACCTCATCTTTTTTTTCATTTCCATTTGCATGAAATGGTTTTTTCCATCCTTTTACCTTTAGTCTATATGCATCTTTTGTTCTAAGGTGAGTCTCTTGTAGACAGCATATGTTTGGGTCCTGTTTTCCTATCCATGCAGCTACCTTATGTCTTTTGATTGGCTCATTTATTCCATTTACATTTAAGGTTATTATTGATATGTAGTTGTTTATTGCCATTTTATTCTTTAAAGCTGTATTTGTCTTTAGCTATATTCTTTTTCCCCTTTGATCTGTTTACAACAGGCCCCTTAACATTTCCTGCAGCATTGGTTCGGTTTTAATGAATTTTTTTAGTTTTTTTTGGTGGGGGGAGAAATCTTTTTATTTCTCCTTCAATTTTAAATGATAGCCTTGCTGGATAAAGTAGTCTTGGTTTTAGGTTCTTGTTATGCATTACTTTGAATATTTCTTGCCATTCCCTTCTGGCCTCAAGTGTTTCTGTTGAGAAGTCAGATGTCAGCCTTATGGGGGCAGATTGATTTTTGGTGTATAAAAATGTCTCTGATTTCTGAGTATTAATTTTATATCCTGCCACCTTGCTGAATTCATTTATCAGGTCCAGTAGTTTTTTGACTGAGACTTTAGGTGGTAGAGTTTTTCTTTCTAGCAGCTTTTAATATTTTCTCTTTATCACTTAGCTTTGGTATTTTAATTATGATGTGTTTTGGTGTAGATTTCTTTGGGTTTCTCTTTAGTGGAGTTCTCTTTGCTTCTTAAACTTGTGAGAGTTATTCCTGCATTAATTTAGGGAGGTTTTCAGCTATGATATGATTGAACAAAGTCTCTATCCCTTGTTCTTTCTCTTCTTCTTCAGGAACCCCTATGATGCAGATATTATTTCTCTTTATGTTGTCACAGAGCTCTCTTAGAGTTTCCTAAGACTTTTTGAGTATCTTTTTTTTTCTGCTCTGCTTCCATGCCTTCGTTCAACTTGTCCTCCAACTCGCTGATTCAATCCTCAGTCTCATCCATCCTGTTTTCAATTCCTTCCATTGTGGTCTTTATTTCTGATATTGTATTTGTCATCTCCGACTGATTCTCTTTTAATATTTTAATGTCCTTTTTTATACTTGCTATTTCTTTATTTAGGTGTTTGTAATGACCATCCATTGTTCTAAGATCCCTAAGCATCCTAACAATCATTATTTTAAACTTTGCATCCAGAAGTTTGGTTATTTCCATATCACTCAGGTTTGTCTTGTGGTTTTATTTGGATTGCACTTCTCTGTCTTCTCATTATGTCTCTGTGTTTGGGTGTGTCGTAGAGCTAGTTGAGTCTAGGCTTGGTGTTGCCTGCCTCCAATTTTTCAGTTGTGTTATTTCTAGGTCTTCTTGGGTTGGCATCAGCTGTTATTTGTAATCCACTGTCGGATTTGGCTTTTCTAGTAGAGCTGCTTTGAAGTCTTGATTTGTTTGTTTTCTTCTCAGTTTTCTTAGCATGGTGGTAGTTTTCACTTTCTACATTTTTTGAATCCCTTATGAGTGATAGGTTTAATTAGAAATATTTTAAGTTTAATTTAATGTTTGTACAGAACAGGTAATTTTTACAGTAAGTACAACATTAAAGCTGTCCAACTTCTTTTTATTGTGGGCCCTTTTCTTATATTTGCTTTATCAACATGTCTGTACTATATTTTCTAAATGTCCTTCCAAATTCTGAGTATTCATCTCTTAATTCATCTGTTGTTTACAGGACCTCAGGGGTAATCTTAGTGATGACCCTAAAATCTGTTTTTATAATATAGATTGCTGAGTTGAAAGGACCCTATATTTGTAAAAAATATTATTCTACTAATTTCCTAAGTAGTAATTCACTAGGCTATATTTTAATTTTATCTGAAGAACATTGTTCTGCATTCTGTATTCCACACACGATCTATTTCATCTCAAATCTCTTAAATCATTTTGAGGGATAATTTGAAAGGCTCTTGGAAAAGATATTTTTCTTATACCATATACTGCTCTCAGATTCAGCCAGAGGTTGAGAGAAAGTCATTACTTTAGGCATTTTAAAGCTATATTGTGTAAGATGTGGCATTGTCCCTAAGGAGGCACACGTCAGCCATATTTATATTGTTTCCCTGCTCTAAAATCTTTCTTGACTTTTCATATCCTTATAGAATGAATCCCTTATTTGAGCAGGAAATAGTTTTCCCTTTTTCCCTACAACATCCCTACATCTCTTTAGTCAAACAGGTCTGTTCTCACCTAAACATACCTTGGACTTTTTATACAACTCTGTTTTTGTTCAGTCATTCAGAAATGTATATCCTCCTCCTTCTCATTCTAGAACATGCAAGTCAAACCCCACTTCTTCCTCAAAATAATGAGTTTTAACCACTTATGTAGCATTTTTTAACTAACCAGGTATTGTTATATGAATTATAATTTGCTGTTTCTAAATTTAGGTCCTGTTTCTCAACTAAATTGTAGTGTGCTTGAGGATAAGGACAATATTTTATACTTCCTCTGTCATCTTTAATGCATAACATAATAAATAATACATGTTTGAAACATACAGTATAGATAAAATATCTAAATAATACTTTGTAGTATTCTATACTGTGTCCTCAAAATATAATCATGTTAATGACTTAACCTGAAAAGATTTTAAATTTGATTCTCAGATTTATGTGACTTTTATTTTTGAACCTGAGTTTTCTGATTGTAAATCAAGATAATAATATATATCACAATATTTTTTAATCAATTAGAGAGCCCTGGCCGGGTATTTCAGTTAGGGTTAGAGAGTCTTCCCAATATACCAAGGTTTCAGGTTCCATCTTGGTCAGGGCACATACAATAATGATCCAATGAATGCATAAATAAGTGGAACAACAAATAATTTCTCTCTCTCTCTCATTTTTCTCTCTCTCTCAAATCAATAAAAAAACTTCAAAAAATTAAAAGTCAGTAAGACAGTTTAAAACACATTTTTGTGTTATATATGTAAAAAAAATTTTTTTGCATGTAAAAGCAAAGCATTGTCTTTTAGCACTAGTACTAAAAGCAATGAGCTATTTTCACTTGGGCATATTTTCTATTCATAACAAAATAAAGTATTGAGAAAAAATGTTTTAAAAAGACATACAGAGTCTGCTGATTGAGATAAGGAGATATGGATAATACACTCCTGTTAATACATTGTCATAGTTATACTTGATTTTCATAAATTCTATTGAAAAGTGAAATAACAATATATGAAAAACGAAGGAAAATTTAGTTCAGTCTTAACGAACTTGGACTCTTAGCACTTTAATATAGAGAGGGCTCTTTCAATATTGCTAGCAGCAAAGCCTATAACTGCTCATATTATCATTGACTAGACCTGGACTTCACATGACTACATACAATTCAGCAGCAGCAAACAATAATTAACTAACAAATAATCACTAAGTAATAATTAATAAATTAAGACAGCTGGAGGGAAGGAGAAAAAATCTCACAAAATCAGTCCCATTTGCTCTATATTTTAAATGTGCCAGTAGCTCAGGCCTTCGTCAACTAATTCTCATTAAAATTTGAAATGTGAACAAAATAACATGTTAAAAAATATGTAGTGGAATAGGTTCTATGATATTCAAATTGAAAAAGAAATTGAGTCACTATAAACCTGCAGTATATTCATTGAGGCAATTCCAACAAAGAAGTTATTTGACTCATGTCTTTACTCAAAAAGAAAACTAGACTTAACTCCAGGTGCTTTCTGTGGCATTCCATTCTTGAACTTTACTACACTTATTTTAGAATTCGTCAGAAGCAGAAAGAAGGCGGCACATATTCTCCTCGAGACGCAGAAATCATTGACACTAAATTCAAGCTGGATCAGCTCATCACAGTGGCAGACCTGGAACTGAAGGACGAGAGATTAACGCGGTGAGCACACTCCTCTGGGCGGACAGTGGTCCAAAGGGCCTGGAGCCATGACCCTACTCTGACCTATGCTTGTTGGAAGTGTTTGTGGGGCTCCTATTTATACAGGTCACAGAGATCTTCTTTCAAAGGGTGACCTCCATCTTCTGCACACTTCTCACTGATGTTCGGAGAATCACTTAATCTTCTTAATGCTCAAAGTTCAATATGAACCTCGGACTACAGTGTTCAACCAAGCTTTTTTTTCTGAGACATATTTTTACATGTTAAACCTTTAAAATTATGTTTAATGATTCACTTCATATGATAGACCTTTTCTTTACAGCAGACTTACTGGAGGTGTTCACATTTGTAATCACAACTTTAAGATAATTAAATATGTAGCTACTTGATATTGTTTATTTTTAGAAAACCCTTCTATATAACTCCTTATTTTAGTATGAAATTACCTTAAAACCATAAATTATATATTGCAGCTTTATTTTTTAAATTACTATTTAAAAATTAAATACAAAGTAAAAATTACCTTTGGAAGGAAAAGTAAATATGTATGCATTAAGTATGTTTTATTAATTGTATTGGAAATGGCAAAGTGCTTAATTTTAAAGAATAGTTAATATTGACTTCTTTTATTTTTTATTTTTTAACTGAATTTATTAATGTGACGCTGCTTAAAAAATTATACAGGTTTCAGGTGCACAATTCTACAATACATCTCTGTACACTGTATTGTGTGTTCACTCCCCCAAGTCAAGTCTCTGTCCACCATCTATCCCTCCATACTCTCCTTCACCTCCCCACCCCCCATCAATCACTACACTGCTGTCATCATAAATCATTCAAAATATTGGCGCATTTGAAAAAATTCTGTCTATTAAGATAACATCAAATTACTAATAAATACTATTATCAGGCTTTCTTAACAAGTTTAGATTCTTTTAATAGCCAATATTGTGTAATGCTTAAGCAAACACAAGGCAATTGTTACCAAACCACTCAAATGAAATTTTAAAAATCATTAACTCTGAAAATATGGCATCAAAGATCTTGAACTTAAAAGGAAATCAATCATTTATAGCTGTCCTTTATATATATATATCTATCTATATATATATAGATATATATATATATAGATATATATATCTATCTATCTCTCACAAAATTTGGCCTTTTCCTAATAGATTGACTTTGCAAAGTATTTTCGGCATGTCTAAATGTGCTGTAGAGGGAAGTGTTATCTGATAAGCAGGGGCCTTCCAAATGCTACAGAATGAAAGTTATTACGTGTTATCACTAAATTACATGGAAATTTGTGGGGTCTTTTGGATATGAAAACTCACTTTTATTGAGACATTTGTGTTAATATTCTAATACAGGCTGTTCCCATCTAAAATGGATATTACTCCAAAGACTATGTATAAGATGGTTATATATTACCCAGGACATAATTTTCAACACAAGAAATGTTATGTATAAAAGATCAGCAGCTCCCCAGGGTAACCTGCCAAAGTGAAACCACATCATAGGAAGAGTAGAGCATGGCTGCTATGAGGCTATGTCTCTGAGTCTTTGAAGGCTCATACTGCAGACTGAAAGGAAGTTTCTGATCCTTTCACCTGTGGACCAACTGAATTTCAGTTGTATTCTTCCGACCATCACTCTGCGCTCCTTTCTCAAGTCGTGGTGCCCCTCCACCAGCCTGGGGGCCCACTCTCTTCTTCTACACCCCAAAGTGTGCAAGTGATAAAACTTCAAATCTCTCAGTGCCATTAATTTTACTTGTTGAAACAATTTTGTTGAATCTATTCATACTAAAATGTGAACTTCTAAGTGTATACTTTTAGAGAGTTTCTTAAAAGACTTTTTTATTAATTCCCAAAGTCCTTAGTAAGCAGATTTTTAGCAGATATAAAATAATTACGTGGGGATAAAAAAGCTAAGCAGTATCAAAGACAGTATCCTTTATTAAGGAGGTTATAATTGTATGTAGGCTTTGGTGGGGTCAGAGCCCCTGATCTCTGCATTTCTTCAGTTTGTGCCTTCCTCCATTTCTGAACACAGCCATTGTCACAAAGGTAGAGGGTTGGTTTTGCTTGTTTATTTGATGTTTTAACAATAATTGTCATGGCAGTTAATACAGAAGGTGGGAGCGGACTGTACAGATTATTTATTATTCGGTATTTATAATTCAGGAACTACCTTATTTAACTTTGACTCCTTGTTATATATATATTTCTTGCCTTTCACATTTATTTATTTATTTATACGTCACTTTATTTGTAAAAAGATGTAGAAATATCTTATAAATATATTTCAAGTAACTCTTATTTTTGTGCATAAAATATTAGCATATATTACCCCTATTAATAGCAAAGTTGGAAATTTTACTGTCCATGTTTTCTACTTTTCTCAGTTGTTTGTTATGGTTCCAGTATATGTGACTGTAAAACATTCTAGTTTGTAATTTCAGTGGCATATAATAATATTATTTCCTTGATTTATTATAGAAATTTATTAAGATAGCTATTAAGTGGCTTTTCATTATAAATATCTATCTACAGCTTTACTGTTCATTGATGTTTTTCATCTTAATGAAGTCACTAACACATTAGACAATAAAACTAGAAAAAATACTTATTAACCAATTCACAATTAGGTGTTGGAAAATCTAAACCTGTTCAAAAACAATACAGGTCCGATGAGGGTAGAACCACAGAGATTGAGGGTAGATAGTTGGTTCTGGGAGTGAAGAATCAGGGAGTTGGAGTTAGCTTCCAAAGTGTGCAGTAATTTATGCCATATTTCTTTGTTATTTGCTGGAAAGAACTTAGCTAATTTTCTTTTAGCCTACCCAGCTAATATATGCTCTTTTCTACTTGAAGCTCAGGCATGTTCTTTTCCATAGAACCCACTCAATTTCTTCATGCTAATTGGACTTGCAGTTTTCCTCAGTGCTATATGTCCCCACATGTCTATAAGAGAATGATAAAAGAATATATCTATATCAGTCTATATTAATTTTAGGAAGTTACCTAGTTTATCAAAACAAAGTAATTATGATGCTTGGTACTAAATCCTTTGATGGATTTTATAGTTCAGAAATTATTTAACTATTTTGTTACTTACCTTTTTATTTACATTTTAAAATTTAGCCTATAATTGCTATATATAAACTTATTGTTTAATTATAATTTACCTTGTCTCACTGAAGATCTGAAGAATTCTCTTTATACTTTTTTTTTTGGCAAAGGAGAACAAAACTCAAAAAGAGAACATTCAGGGCTACCCCTAAACAACATTTTAAAATTTCTTATTTGGAATGATCATTATATTATTTTATTATTTGTATTTTATATTTAAGTTTAAATAACATGAACTCTATATTTTAGGAAGAATATTTAAATTTTGGTTACCAGGTTAGCAAATGACCCCTGGGTTTTGTTATACAATAAACAAATGAACAAAATGACATTTTGTGATGACTTCTTCAAAACACAGCCACTTAATTCATTGAAGTGAAAAAGGTTCCCAGGGGAATATATTGGCAAGATCAGCAATACACACACAGGTAAAACAGAGATCTGTTTCTTTAAGATTGTCAAGACTGACCCTGTGGATTGTTTTTCAATTAATTTAAATGTAACACAGACTATCTGCCCAAAGAGTTATAACACAAGATAGAGTTCTTATTCATTTAAAAAGTTTATTTTTCATCTCCTTTTCAAACTTAAGTTATAGAAGTTTTGTTTATTATGGTGACCTAATCAGAAAAAAATAGTAGAATAATATTAATCAGTGTTTTTAGTATTCTTTTTTTTTTAATAAATTTTTATTAATGTTAATGGGATGACATTAATAATTCAGGGTACATATATTCAAAGAAAACATGTCTAGGTTATCTTCTCATTAAATTATGTTGCATACCCCTTGCCCAGAGTCAGATTGTCCTCTGTCACCCTCTATCTAGTTTTCTCTGTGCCCCTCCCCCTCCCCCTCCCCCTAAATCTCTCCCTCCCTCCCTCCTGCGTCCTCCCTCCCCCCACCCCTGGTAACCACCACACTCTTGTCCATGTCTCTTAGTCTCGTTTTTATGTTCCACCAATGTATGGAATCATGTAGTTCTTGTTTTTTTCTGATTTACTTATTTCACTCCGTATAATGTTATCAAGATCCCACCATTTTGCTATAAATGATCTAATGTCATCATTTCTTATGGCTGAGTAGTATTCCATAGTGTATATGTGCCACATCTTCTTTATCCAATCTTCTATTGAAGGGCTTTTTGGTTGTTTCCATGTCTTGGCCACTGTGAACAGTGCTGCTATGAACATGGGGTTTTTAGTATTCTTACTTGACAATTACTTCTAAACCTCAATTTTTTTCAGAAATTTTGTGCATCATTTTTATGCTAATGATTTTGCCTATTTTAGTTGAATAACTATAATTGTACTTTTTTTTTTTAAGACTCAAGGTCCAATCCAGTAAAAATGAATGGAATTAAAATTCTCAACAAAATGAAGCAAATAGATGAATTGCTAGTTTAAGAGTATCTTTTCTTCTTTAATAACTTTAGATATTTGCATGTTGAATTTTTATTAAATGTATAGCTGGGTCCTCAGGAAGCTTACCATTTGAATCATATGAATGTGTTTTGTAAACTATTGAATATAAATCAAAATACATTTGGTTTTGTTGTTAGTTATAATATTTATAAAATTAAAAATTATTCTAACTACTTTCATATAGGAATTTCTAATACAATAATTGCTACTGTTTATGAGTAGTCACTATGTGTTAAATTCTGTGTGTTAATGATCTCAAGTAACTCTTTCAGTCTGTGTAATAGGTACTCTTGTCTTCAATTTGAAAATGAAAACCAAAAGGTGCTTAGAGATTTTAAGTAAATGTTCAAAGTCATACATCTAGTAAATAAGACAGCTATGATCCTAGCCAGGTCTGTTTGATTCTGGGATATCAAGATTGTGTGTGTGTGTGTGTGTGTGTGTGTGTGTGTGTGTGTGTGTGAGAGAGAGAGAGAGAGAGAGAGAGAGAGAGAGAGTATTTAGCTCTGAGGCATAGTAGATGAGTTCAATATACGTAAACCCATTCAAATAGACAATGGCTCATGGTATTCTTCAAGCAGCATTTTTTTTTAAATTGAGATAATTTTAAGGGAAAAACTTATTTTGAATTTTTTATTTTCTAGTGACATGGAGCAAAGCAGTAATGGAATTTGAGCATAATCTCAAACTTGTAGAAACTGGAAAATCTTCAGTAGTATAATAACTTTTTGTGTGGCTTTAATAAGAATACATAGTATTTGATACAGGAAATTTACATAAAATAGTATTTTCATTGCCATCAGTTCTTTGGAAGATTCCAATTGTTAATCTTACTTCTATCATAAACTATTTTACAAGCAATGGCAAAAATATAAGAATCCAAATAAGAAATGTGTGACCAATATGTAGAATAAAAGCTTAAGATATCTAATGGACTTGTTCTTGTAGTAGCAAATCAGAAGTAATGCAGTATTTGTATACTAAATTAATGAATCTTTACTTCCAGATACTCTTCGTTTTTCTTTAGACGCAAGGAGATTTTTGTCATTCAGTAAGTTACTGTGGTGATGCAGAGCTCTGCTGTGATTATTTTAATCTTGTCAAGTGCTGTGCTCTGTATTTTAAAATACATATTATTGAGCATTTTGTTGTTTACTGTACATTTTTTTCCAAAACCATCCTCTGTGCTTCCTACTTGTAATATGTATTCTATAGCATTGCATGCTATTGATATGGTAAAATTGATCTTGTCAAAATGCACATTGATTCCCAATGTGCGTATCCTGAGAATTTGCTGTGTTCTCATGTTGTGTTAGCTTTGATAGTAAAACAAGTGTTCACTTAAATTTCTTCACATGCTTTCTTGTCTTATTATAACATTGATACAAGAGTTGAATTTGCCATCTGACAAGTGGAGGCTGGGTTTATTAGACTTTGCACAAACTCATTTCAACTACCACAGGTGGTAATCTGTAAGGACCAAGACGATGACATTTCCTGTTCTCTGAATCTGGGGCATACACAAGAGTACATTTCATGGAGTCTTTCCTTCTACCCTGATCACTGGATAGCCAACTGTGCATGCTCCCAGGCACTCCTGTGATTCTCTGAAATGTCATTTTGAACTTAGCACAAGAATTGCTTTATGTATTCTGATAACAAAATGTCAACAATAGATTGGTCCCCATCAACTGATTGAGTACACCAGAGATAGTTAATTCTGGCAAAGGATGTGAATGGAGTCAGACAGTGAAAACACATTTGATTTCAAAATCTCAAATCTACTACAGAGGAATTGGTCTTCATGAGCCACAATGCTGAATGGGGCCAAGTCTCCTGACATTCTTATCGACCATGAATAGTACTCAGCATGATCAAAACAGAGGAAAGCACATCTAGTTCACTTTAATCACATTAATAATTTGGAATTATAATTAACTTTGTTTTACTTTATGTTCACTAATTGTCAAGTTCCCATTGACATAATTAAAATAGTTTTATGAAAATACCTTTTTTTCAAATGATCTGATTGATTAGATTCAAACATTTGTCAAGGTGAGACACTGTGGAGCTGAAGATTGAAGCGATCATGTCACATCTAAAAAACCCATCCCTAACCAGCCCTCAAAGCCGACCTCTCAGCATTCCAGAAGCACAAGTGGTCTATTTGGGCAACTCTGTTGAATTTCTTTCTTCATCATCATTAAATATGATCTTTTGACCTCTTTTGCTTTATGCCATTAGTACCTCAGAGACAAATGCTTCCATTTTCAGAGAATCCTGTCTCTCCTCTTGCATCAATTTTTTTTTCTTCCAACATCCTGAATAGTTTTCCTGCTCAGTCAGAGCCTTACTTTGACAGAGCTAAACATAATAGTTTGGGCTAATGAAAATCTTTATAGAACACCTCAGTATAAACCATATTTATTAAAGTAGATGTGGTCTTCTTCCAAGTTTAGTTTTCTGAAGTTGCCTTCTAACCCCTACCAGAACTTCAGTGCTTACCTGGCTCACTAACTAGTAATTCTGGCTGTAAGGATGTTTTTTCCAATGGTGTTATGCCATCTGTCTCCTCTTCATTAAGTCCTCACTGAGAACTTTGCCAATCTCATCACACAGCTGTCAGCAGTCTCCTCATCCTCTCTGTGTACTACATTAGCCCTATTGCCCCTGCGGTAGCCAAGCTCACATCCATGGTTTTAATTTAGAATACATGGTTGACAAAACAAGTGTCAAGAATTTGTTTTCAAATGCGCTAATGTGGAGAGGCTTAGTAATTAGGAAAATACGACTTCTGCTCCCTGGGAATCTCATCTCAGCTCTTTGACATCAGCAAGAAGGTTGCCTTCCCATCTATATCCCAAAGTCCATTTCACCTTGCTTGAATAAAGAAGTAATGATTGGGTACCTATTGAGTGCATGGCACTGTTCCAGACTCTGGAAATACTGTGATAAAACAGAAAGGGGCATTACCTTCAAGGAGCTGCTTTCAAAGAGCTCAGCTCCTTTTTATCCAAGCTGTCCTTGCAGATATGAGGAGACATACTGAAAAAGTATACTTGGATATCACTTACTAATTGATTGTTTTTCTAATTAAATAAGGAAAACATTACATTACTGAGTTATTTAGATTGTATGTTTACCTTATAAAATGAAGTTTTAGCATCAGCTAAATAGTACCAGCCATTGGTTAGGATAATATTTTTAATTTATATTGAAGACCACAGAAAAGTTATTGGTAATTTTATAAAGAATGAAAAAGAATCTGAAAGGATGCTATTTTAAAGGCTAGATAAAAACAGTAAAAATTCATAAATTTAGACACCTTTGAAAGCGTTACATTGCTTTATCAGAAAGATAGAGGGTTCACAAATTTTATTTGACTAATAAGTACATACTAGTGTGTGCAAATTACATATTTTTACATCAAGGCAATAAAATTTGAGGGTTTTTTCTTTTTTTGCCTAACTGATTAGCAGAAAACGCAAAGTTTCTCAATTTGTCCTATGCCACTGGTAGTGCTGATTTAAGCTACTCATCTATACACTATCATCTATGGCTCTCTATTTGGACTATATTATAATTCCCTATAGATTTCAACTAATTGACCTTGAGGGAAAGCTGAGTCTCTGTGACAATATGGTCTTCAATCACCACTGCCAACATAAATAAATGGTTCCTCTCTGGATCTATCAAGAGTAATCTGAGTGGAATTTAAGTTTTTGATAGACTTTTAAAAATGAGACCAGACATGAAATAGTACCCTTTTCGGCAAAAGGGCACAGGATTTAAGAAAGCTAAGATTCATGTAATAAAACTGTTTAGCCTTTAATATTGGAAAAGGGGTCAGTTATCTTATTGAAATCTGGACAGTTCCCAAATTGATTTATATACTAATGAGCTGAATATGATTTAACAACAACCTTAAATATTATAAGTGAGTAAAACAAGAGTACCATACCAGTAAAATGTTTTCCATTACATTTTTTAGAAAATTTTTAAATGTTAATAAAAATAAGTGTTCTGTTTGAGTTTCTTTAAGTGGTCTCCACAGAACACTTGATTTGAATATAACTCTTCTTCCAAAATAACAGTGTTGACTTTCATGCACATCAATTTGTGTAAATTTTTACATGTATTTAATGAAACACTTTTTTCTAAATAACTTCAATGACCTCATCAGTGATAAGTCAATTTATTTTTCTCATATTATGTCCCACCTTCTTTTCAAATTTTCTATACTAATTGTCCAAATTAATAACCTTTATTATTTAAAAAATAAAACTTTAAAATCTCAAAGAAATACAAAATTTAGAACATAGCCAATAATTAAGAGGAGAATAAAACCTTATAATGAGGCATACATATGAGTCTGTGGATACCACAGACTACAAGAAGAAAACAATTAACTATTATGTGAAATAAGTAATTTATGCCCATTCTGGCATAAATTTAAGCTATCCAAATAGGTATTTGAAGATTTTATTTCAAACATAATTGAGATATAAGCATAGATGGGGCAATGACATAAGAATTAGACTATTAGAGCCTTATTTCTTTCATTATATAAATCTAAATGTGAAAGACATTACATAAAATGATTGAGACTCATGGACATAGATAAAAGTTAAGTGGTTACCAGAGGGAGGATGACTTAGGGGAGGGGGGGTTCAGGGAGGGTATGGTTGGAAGGGTATAAATAAGGGCAAATATAAGGTGACAGAAAATGATTTGACTTTGGGTGATGGGTATACAACATAATCAACAGTTCAAATGCTATAAAAATGTTTACCCGAAACCTATGTATTCTTATTGATCAATGTCATCTTGTTAGATTTAATTTTCTAAATAAAATTTTAAAAAATAAAGTGATTGTGTTTAGATAAAGAGAGTACTACAAAAGAAAATAAAGCCAAAACAGACCCTACCTTTTTTAAAACCTAATTTTATTACTTAAGTAGGCAAGAGCAGTGTATTGTTCCTATATCTAATTTCTTAACAAAGTATCTAGCATCTGTTAACTTCTAATGTTAGGTTATAAACTTTGGGCTTTGTTTATACTCTATATTGTTTGTTGATACATATAGTGATCATACTTATCCAGATCTTTGAGTTAGGACCTTCTGAAAATTCTCAATGGCTTAATATTTTAATAAAAAATTAATTTAATTCAGATACTCATATAGTAATCAGAGCACCTATATCTAACTTACTGTGTATCTTGATCTGAATTTATCCACTTGTATACTTAACAATGATTTACTCATTGTCTAATATAAGGTTATGAGGGACTTGTAGTAAATTAAGTGTTAATCCTGCCCCTGCCTTAAAGTATACATGAACCGTAATGCATGTATCCTTAATATATATAGTTAAATAACTACAATACAAGATAGAAGATATTTTTCCTAAGAAATTTGATTTCTTAGAAGAAAGATACTTTTTCTGTCATAAAATAGGGAAAATTACATGGAGGAATTAGCATTTGAGTCAGCTATTAAGGAATCAATTAAATTCTGGTTGTGAGAAAACACCTGGAATGTGGTCCTGAGAGGGAGAAATACCAAGAGAGCATCTGGAATTCAAACACAGAATATGAAGGGGAATTGTAAGGAATGATGTCAAAAAATGTGGGCATGATTAGAAATGCTTTCATTGGTTATATGAAAACAGTTATTATAGCCATTATATAACAGATTCATTTAGGATCTTGAAATAAGAACTAAAAATCAGACTTGCATTTGAAATCTAGATATTTTTAATCACTTTTTATGGAGAAACCTGGATTAGGAAGAATAAAATCTGAAATCTTACTGCTTAATCTAGCACAATCTAGTCTACCCTTTTTTGAGTAAATTTAAGACAGAATATTCTTGTAGGAACAGAAAAAACTTCTCTATATCATTATAAATTTTAAAAACAATGCGTAAGAGGAGCTTGAGTTATACAAAATGAACTAGAAAAAGTATAGTACTAATGATAGTAACTAACATTTATGTATTGCTTACTAAAGCCAGGAACTTTTCTGAACATTTTACATATGTATATGATCTTGATTTATATAATTTTACCGTTTTTCAAATTAGGACACCTAGCACAGAAAGACCAAATAACTTGCTCAAGACAATGTAACTGGTATTTGTTGGAATGGGTATTTGAAGCCATTAATAGCATCATATTTTAAAAGAAATGAATTTACAAATATTTACTTAAGTCCAATTAGTATCATTAGAGAAAGCTTTCAAATGCGGAGTAAAGTAAAATCAACTTTCTGTAGTATTTTTCACTGAAAAGAAACAGATTTAAAAGAAAAATAATTATTCAATTATAATTTCTATTTGAGATAGAGAGCATTAATAAAAGAAAAAGCAAGGATGTGAGTAATAACATGGTGCTTTAGCTATTTCTTGTTTATTTATATTTTAATTTGATTATTCATGTTTAACATCTCTTGGAAATTTCATTAACATAACTAATTCTTCAAATGACTTACTGATAGCTGCCCAGAAACTAACTCTATTTTAGATTCTAGATATTCTAGTCAAAATATTTTACCAGTCCAGCCTGGATCCTCATGTAATCCTGGATCTTCTGAGAAAAGAGAGAATATTTGCAGTCTGATTGTCCTTGAATAGATGGACCATCAGCCTGTAATTAAATCTGATGTAGTTTGTTTGAATTTCACCAATCACAAACCAAATAATGTTCGTTACTGTGCAAATGATCTCTGTGCAATTCAAGAACTTCCATGTGTTTGGTAGCAGGGAAATTGATTTGCTGATTTATGTACCTCATTTATTTCCATCTGAAGCTCAGTTAACTAAGATTTGCCCAAGCTAACCTTACCCTTTCCATTTTTGTTTCTGAGGAACATTATGGTCAAGGAACATAGAGGCATCAGACATCCAAGGGGGCTTGGGTAGTGTGTCTTTAGAATGTGTGTTCAGTCCATCATGTCTTTTTTTCTTGGTGGTCTTTGATCAGGGGTAGTTATTTCCAGTTGTTTCCTCAGTCCCTGCTGTTACTATGTCAGAGGATTTCCAAGGCCTCCAATTTAGATTCTGTCTTCCTGTTCCAAAACCAAGGATATTTCTGATTCATTGGCCCCTCCAGCCATCTCCATATCCATCTGGTTAGAGTCAAGATTTCTCTCTGGCCTTCTTAGAATCACTAGAGCTTGTTGTGGAAAGCCCACAAGTTCATCCACCAAGACTTTGCTCAAACACTGCTACTTTATCACTGTCATGCCATGTCAGATAGTGGGATGCTCAACCAGGTTATATAGCCCAAGAATCTGGGAGATATCTCCTTCTTAAGAACACCTATATAGCATTAACCAAGATTCCATCATTCTTTTTGATAATACTGGTTCTACTACCCCCCATATTTGCACCAATCCCTGCATTAAAATGAAAAAGACTTCTTTTTGTCTCGTTTTCATCATTGAACACTCCCCTTTGTGACCATTTTCTTAATATTCATTATGCCACATTTTTCAATCTAATTATTTTTCTTTCATTCATCCTTTACTTCAGTTCACATCTTTTTATAAATAGTTTTCACTAAAGAAATACAGTAAAATTATCTTTAATAATATTTAAATTTTTAAGCTTTTATAAGTTATGTGTTTTATTTCATATTTCTTTGTGCCTTTTGTGTTTTTGCAGTGCTAATTTGCTGTGCATGACAAATGTATTACTAAAGATGTGCCCATCTCTGAATTTATGTGTGCATAGTCTATTTAGCTGTTAAAAATAATTTCAATTTTTTTCAGAGTATGAATAACGTGACCCATGAACTGTCCCAAATGGTATATCTAAAGGAACCTAAAATGATAGTGATTTTGTTATGATTATGTAGTCATCAAAACTCACTCATGAAACAGGACTTAGGCAATATTATTCCATTTTTCAATAATCCATTCTTGGTTCAACACTCTCTATGGACAAAGAAAATATTCTTTTAAATCATTATTAACTTTCTTAGACCATTAAATACTATGCAATATATTAAAAAGTGACTCAAATTTAATGTAGTACCCAAAATGCCTAACAATATAGAAAAGTTCTTAGCTTGAGAGAAAAGCTAAATTTATTATTATTTGTTTATATTTGGGTCCAAATAATATATAATATTTTAAAATAAAATGTAAACTTAAAGAAGGGATTACATGTCATTTAAAGGCATTCCACATTATACAATACTGGTTTTATATTTTTTCTGATTTTAATTTAGAACTCTTCTTAGACAGAGCCATACCCTCAACTCATAATACATTTAACACAATCTCTATTGCAGGTTACTTAGTTATAGAAAATCCATCAAGTAAGTTTGTCAAATATCTTTTCTTCTTTTTGAATATCAACTAGACTCACTGATTTGATGAATCTTAATGTGTGGTTCCTTTTTTGTATGTTTGTTAGAAAAACCTCCAAGCTGGATATAAATCATAAAAGCATGACTAATTGCATGGTAACTGGAGAAATGCTCTCTCCCTCTCTGGGGTGAAGTCTGCATGTCTGTATTTTAGCTTGGGAAGTAATACGGGGATATTTAAACTCCTTGGGGTTTAGAAACCATGTCATTATGAGAATGAGGTCACTGCAATATTTTATATCTTCTAAAACCTTGTAATGTATAAAATGTTTTCTGTATGACAAAGAGGTATTATGTGCTTTAGGATTCAATGATAACTTTATGCCCTTACATTTACTTGAGAAAATTTTTCATTAAAATGTTAAATCATTCACTTAAAGTCACTTAAAAAAATAGAAGGAATTTTGAACCATGAATACAAAGAAAGTGCACTTAAAGGAGAAAAGTTAATTTTGTAAGTATGACAGAGTGACTTTCTGGGGCTGGGTGGTTTATGGGTTTTGAAATGTCCATTGTTCTTTTAACTGGTTAACCAGTGCCAATGCTAAAGTGGAAGAACACAATCTAACATGACTCCATTTTTTACCTTTCCTTGCTTGGAGGCCGATAAGCAAGAAATCCTTTCTACAACATGTTGAAGAGCTTTGCACAAACAACAACCTAAAGTTTCAAGAAGAATTTTTGGTATGTTACTAGCAGTTGTCACAACATTGCCAGACCTCCAGTCGTTTCATGTGTCACATTTCATGTCCATTTTAAGCATGCAAGGCCATGAAGGACTCTGGCCTTGATAATCAATACCCAATTACCAGGTTGAGTGTTTGGATAGTAATGTTATACTGGGCGGCCTCTGGTGCAACCTGAACAGAATTATTCACCTACTGTGTCAGAAAAAGGTGCACTTCTTCAGACCTCCCGGGGAACGCATCCTGGCCTCATTTCTTCGCTGCTCTCTCATCCAGATGTAGATGCTAATTTACAATGCTGTATTCTTTAGTTTTTGTTTGTGTACAAGGCCTGTAGTTTATATGTAAACAATTATTTTAGATAGAGAGACTAATGAATTCCAATTTATTGTTGACTGCTTAGTCTATGTTTGCAGTATAGGTGAACCTGAGAGCAGAAGTTGATGTTTCTAGGAACTGTACAAATGTTACTTCTAGAACTATCCAAAATAATAAAGATAGATAAGCAATGTCAGTGTTTTACAGGGCCTATTTTTAAGTTACTATGAAAATAATGCTAATTCCTATTATGGAGAGTAAGTAAAGAACTTGTCACCTAAAAACTATTGAAAAGTTAAGAATAATTTTATTGCGCAATTTCATATCCTATAAAATTGAAATTCTTTTAAAACATAAGGTAAATATCAAGTCTGCAAGTTATTTTAAAATTTGTAAGCATCTTTCCTTACTTACATGATTATTTTATATTATCAAAATAAAACAGATTTCTAAATGTCACCAAAACTTTCTGGGGGTTTTTTTCCTATGAAATTCACATGGTGTGTGAACTTATGAAACAAAGAATCAAGCAATTGGCTTGAATAATTCAGGATTATAATATTTCAGTCTCTCAGGGAATAATATCAAAAAATGTGGGAAGATTAATGGTATTTCCTACAGCTTTTTGGTTATGCTTCTTAGGTAATCTTGGTCTGGACTTAACAAAATCAGGGGTACCATAAAACTCCTTTTAGCATTTACGCATTGAAAACTCTCAATTGTTCAGAAGCAAAAGTACAATTTCACTAGAATAGAAGCGAATATAATTACATTATGCATGACTGAAGTAGATGAAAAGTGTTATTACTAATAACATTTTCACATAGATTATATTGAGAAACTTTCTAGTTTAGCCTTTGTGGAGATTATGGTTTTAAGATCTTGGTGTATTTTTATATAAATATTTAGGTTTTATGTATATAGAATATAAATGGAATTGCTTTTTAAAATTGTTTTTATCCTAATGCTGTTAAATTTTTTAAGTAACATTATGTTTTAATAAACAAATGCCTATTTGATGCATATATTTAAAAAACTTTATAACTTAGGTTATATTCACTTGTTATGCTTTCAATATTTATAACCTCCTATTATACATGATAGGCATTGTATTGGCACATTGATATATATCAATTCAACATTTAATGGCTAAATGACCTTGGGCAAATCACTTAAACGCTCTGTGCCTCTATATCCTCATATCTAAAATGATAGTATCTACCTCATTGAGTTGTAAATGCTAAAATGATTAAATGCATGTAGTACTAAGAATAGTGGTTGGCACAAGTGTTAGCTATTGTGACAGTTATTCCTACCCCAAAGAAGCTCATATTATGATAAGAACTGCAGACATGTATAAGAAAATATCATGAGAGAGCTATTTATAAAGAAATGTGGATCAAACCTGGATAGCAGTCAGAAAAGACTTCACAAACACGTGACTTTTGAGATGAACTTTAAGAAAAGCAGAAATCCAATGAGTAGATAAAGGAGAAAAGGTATTCCAGAGAGATGGAGTGAATGTAAAAATGTAAGGACACAAAAACAGTCCAACTCATCTGTGATCCCACTGGAAACAGGAAACAGTAGGAGAAAGAGCTAATGGCAGGGAGGATGGTGGAAGCCCTGTGTGCCCTGATAAGAATACGGCCGCCAAGTGTAACAGTGGTGTCCAGGCAGTCAATCTGGTAATTGGTTGTTGATTATCAAGGCCAGAGTCCTTTAAATCTATCAGTGGGCATTTCTATGTGAAATTATTACAGAAGTACTACTCTTTAGGTCATTTCCAGTTCACCTTTCTTCCCCCTTCCCCGCATAGTTCTTTGTCTCTTATAAGTAGGCTCCTAAAACCTTGACACATGAAAGCTGTTTTAGATTCCTCAGTTGTTTAATTTTTTTCTAAGCCTCTGGTGCCAACACACCAGAATTCAGATGTTTACACTGTCACTCTCTTCTAACACATACATATCCACTTGCAACAGATTGTCTAGATTCTCCTTCTGAGGAAAAATAAGGTGGAAAGGGAGAATTATCCAGTTAAAATAAGTGATTTATAATGAGGTTGAATTAATTGTAAAAACCAAATGTTTGTAATAGTTTTTAAGGAATTTTGCAAGTGGAGACATTTCTAAAATGAAAAAGTAAAAATTTCATAAATGTAAGTCTTAGCTTAACAAAATAATGAATATACGTATATTTTGCAACAGATTTCTTAATGATGATTAGATATCATGATTTTTCACCAAAATGTCAATAATAGGTCTCCTTGACCCTTCCTCTGTGTCTGATAATTCTTAATCACACCTTTGCATTCTACTACCAATTGACAATGCCTTCTGAGGACAAGATTTGACTTTTGGCATCTTCTTAAACTGACCAGTGTTGTACCAATTAATAGGCATGAAATCACACTGCTTGAGGAGAAAAAACAAAAAATAAATCACTGAACTCCTTTCTCCTCCTAAGTAGACATTAAAATGTTAAATAATATTATGTGTGTACCTGACAAAACCATTAAGAAAAATATATTAAAGGATTACTAATATGGTTGCCAAATATTAGAGTTTTCTAAGTTACAAAAAAAAAAATATTATACCAGAGAGCAACAGCTCAATTGACCAGTTTTATTCAGGATATTTATAGTGAAAGTTTACCCAAGTTCATTAAGGTTAATTTCACTGTTATTAGAGGTATTTTCAATTTAAAACTAAAAGGGTTTAGAAAAAAGAATTGTCTTTTACTACGTGGAATTTCTTGTTTACCGCTGAAATCAGTGTAAACTTTGCAATGACTTCATCCCGCAGGAATTACCAAAATTTCTTCAGGATCTTTCTTCCACTGATGCCGATCTGCCATGGAACAGAGCAAAAAACCGCTTTCCGAACATAAAACCATGTATGTGCACTTTTTGTCTCTGGTTTTAGCTGTAAAATGCTTTAACATGCCCACAAAATACATTTTAGCATTTTTTAATTTATTAAATGTATTTACTGCATATTAATTAAATTATAATGCTATATTTTTGTTAGCAGCAACTTTCAAATTGTAGCTTTTTGCTTTGTTAATTTTGTTAAAGTTAATGTACATGGTTTTCAGCATGCTCACACAGGGTTCACTTAATGCAGGTGCAAGAAATTGTAGACCTAATAGTTTCTTAGCTTTGTAATCTAATCCAAGTAACAAAACTCTCTAACATCTTCTTATAGACCTCATTTTCAAATGAAAAGAGAAAGTTCACATGCAACTTCATGCAATTGTTTTCCTTAAGAGCAATGCAGTGTTTTCTTATGGAATATAAGAATACATTACAAAATATTCATTGAAGATCAAATTTATTAATATATATTATACATATTTATATATATGCTTATCATGATTGGTTTTACAAATAAGACTGAGTTGTGCTTTACCATACTAAAATTGGCTTTGCTTTTCAATGAGTAAGGAAAGAAACCGTATTGTTGCTTTAAGAATTAAAGAAAAAAACATGACACACCTCTGTTAATAATAGCTATGTTTGATGTTATATTTTTAACATGTTTATGCCATCTGTATTCTAGTTTTATACTCTTTATATTATAAACCAAAAAGTGACTATTTTGATGTTTAAAAATATTGTCAATATTTTTTCAAATCTAAAGTTTTGAAATATTTTTAATGTTAGAGTTAACATTATAATTTTCTCTTTGTGTTATGCCTTTTCAAAGCTATATTGAAGAAGATTCCATACTTAAAAATTGGTGTGTTCTAGTCTAAAAAGATAGAGACTTAGAGAATGATACAATCACAGAATGTATAATCATAAAGTATGTATATGAATAGGAAGAAATGAAGCAAATTCTGATATTTTAGAACTAGAGGATAACTGAGACATGAAATAAAAAAAATTAAGGAAACATGATATAGGAGGTAGTAATCTAATGGAATCTGCTAATACCCAAGAATTAAAATAGGATGAAAACACAAATAGCTTTAATCCTAAAATCCTTTCAGGAACAAAACAAATCATAAGTAAATTACTTTCAGAGCAGTTGACAAATAAGACATTATTCTAGGAAATAAGAAATGTTCTACAACTCCAAATCTCTATGGCATAACCTTTCTGAAAAGGCTCTTGTTTTTTCTTTCAGAGAGTTAACCTGGGTTGGATGCATCATAAGCTTAAGAGATACAGAAATTCTCATGTTTTTATGCCCATCTGTACCTAAATTTCTTTCAGACTGTCTGCTTCATGTTTACTCAGAGATATTCTGTAAAAATAAATAATAATTGAAGTCTAATTGAAGGACAGTTACACTGTAATATGTGATACTCATTTATAATTACATAGTTGGCTGAGTTAATTTATTATATATCAGTACATATAAAATAAGTAATTCGCCTGACCTGTGGTGGCGCAGTGGATAAAGTGTCGACCTGGAAATGCCAAGGTCGCAGGTTCGAAACCCTGGGTTTGCCTGGTCAAGGCACATATGGGAGTTGATGCTTCCTGCTCCTCCCCCCCTTCTCTATCTCTCTCCTCTCTCTCTCTCTCCCTCTCTCTCTCCTTTCTAAAATGAATAAATAAAAAAAAAAAGAAAAAAAAAAGAAAAAGTAAAAAAAAAAATAAGTAATTCAGGCATGTCTAACTAGTTGCCAAGGATCAAAACATATCTAATTTAAATATGTAAAAATTTCAGATGTTAGAGAACTTTTTTTAATGTGATATTTAAATCTTTTGTTATTAAGATTTTGCTGCATTATCTGAATTCACATCATAGCTATTAAGAAAATTGGACAATATTAGCTTATTACTTATAGGATAAAAAGAGAATAATGGTTGATAGGACTAAATTACATTAGAATAACAGAAGAACTGAAGAGTATGACTACCCTAACCTTTCATTTCTGAAGCTAAGACAAACAATAATTGTTCATGATGAACTTAGGTTATAAACCAAGGATGTTAGAATGGACATTTCATGATTTTTTTTTTTTTTTGCTAGAGTCAAATAGTAATGTCCAATTGTTTTCTGCTTTCTTCTTAATTTCAGTACTGAAAACCTACAGTAATTTTTAAAATAATATATTACATCTACGTCAAATACTTTATCAAATTTGTTAGGAAAAACTTTTCCTTAATTGTTCTCTTAAAGAATGAGAGGTTCTATAAGAAATAATTTTGTTAAGTAAAATTTTATATTTTTCAAGAATATTATTAGAATAATTAATTCAACTAATACATACTGTCAGCTGTATAGTAAAAAAAAAAAAAAAAAAGCTAAGAACACAAGGCTTCTAATTGAACACCCTGAGTTGTGATTCTGTTTACCCACTATCTTAGTGACCGGACATATTATTCCTGGTCTCTATCTCTCACGGTTATTGTGAAGATCAGATGAAATAATCACATAAATCACTTTGCCCAGTAGTGGAACAAGGAAAACATTCAATAAATGTTAGTTTTCAAAAGATTGCTTATTTTTAAAAACTACTAATTTTCCAGGTAAATAAGATTTAGTAATAGGCCTTTATGGTTTATAGTCTGGGGATAACAAGCCCACTTTCCTAGCCTGGGTTAAAAGGCAAGGGGTAAACTCACAGCCATCCCCCCTCACACATGGAATAAGCAAATAAGATGTTTAGACTAAATATATTTCCCCATTGTGCTTGCAGGGAAGCTGTAATGCCGAAGAAACATGTTTTCTTCTGTAGAGAATGAATTCATTTTAACAGAGTCTGAATTTTAACTGGAGCCAGCTAAGTGAGGTGCATTGTTTCCCCTGAGTAATGTAGGAAGTAGGATTTCAAATATCCCAGTGCATTTAGAAGATATTGGCTTACAGGGCTTTAAGATACTAGACTTAGCAACAAATACTTGCAGAAGGGATTTGCAAATCTCTGTTTGACAGGACACTTTGACCTTCAGAAGTGTTCCAACACTATGAAGAAAATATTTAACTTGTTGACTCAGATAGTTATAAGCAGGTATATCAAGTGATAGAAACCTGATGGCTTCCCTTTCTTAGTTAGAGGACTAGCCACGATTAAAATAGTTAGATTATACCAAATTCAAAAATTTCAAGACATAATTATTGGCATGAATTTGCTAAAACATTCCCATCTCTAACCTTAAGCCCATTGGGCAGGTCTAAATTAATTACTAACAATATGGCTACATCATTTTACTATATAATTATGTGCTTAGGTTTAAGAATATGAGAAAATGTACTGAGTGCTTACTATAGGCTTTCAAATAAATTTTTCTCAAGAGGATTTTATAAAATAAATATGATAGCTACATATTATAGCTGGGGTAACAAATGAGCAGAAAAGCCAAACAATTCACTAAGGCTGTATTTATGGTAGATAGATCATCTGGAATTCACACCCCAACCCATTTACCTATTTTACCTTCATTATTGAGTGCCTTCCCATTGAGGTTAAAAAAAAAAAAAGAGAGAGAGACATAAGAAAGAATAATAAACCTTCAAAGAATTAAGTAGTAATGGATATTTTACTTTTATCATTTTCATGTTTAGTTAAAATTAGCACTGGACATTGTAATTATAATACCAGTTAGTAAAAAAATTTCTCTGGAAAAGTATATTTTTGAAGAAACGTAATAAATAGGGGTTATTCACTTTTTCCAGATTCTAAAATATTCTTTTATATATATATATAAATAAATTTTTATTTTAATGGGGTGACATCAATAAATCCGGGTACATATATTCAAAGAAAACATTTTCAGGTTATATTTTCATTTAGTTCTGTTGCATACCCATCACCCAAAGAGAGATCGTCCTCCATCACCCTCTATCCAGTTTTCTTTGTTACCCCTCCTCCTCTCCCTCTCCCTCCTTCCCTCCCCCCACCCCCCGTAACCACCACACTCCTGTCCTGAATCATTACCAGCTAGAAGCAGCGGTCATTGGGACTTGGACATGAGCTGCAAAGTATAGAATGGTGATAACAACTCCAGTGCCATGCGGACTTTTCCTGGATGTGGACTTTTCCTGGACTCCTGCCCCCTGTGACAGTTCCTAACAGCCTGAACTGTGGTTGGGTTGCATTTTTCAGGGATTTGGCATGTTGATGGGGCCAACTTGGTCTTGGTGAACATGTTAAGGACACTACTCTTTTATGGATTCTTGCAGATTCTAAAATATTCTAAAGAATCATAAATTAAAGTTTGGTATTAAATAAAGAATAGGCAGATATATTAATAGAAGAGAATAAATAGTCTAGAAATAGACCTAAATATACAAAAAAATCTAGTATATGAGAAATGTGATATTTTGAATAAGAGGAAAGGTGAAATGTTAAAAATCTGTTATATGTCACTTCAAATGGCCATAAGCAAACAAACAACAAAGAATAGATTTACCTCATTGTGAAAAATAAATAAATAAATAGGTAGGTAAATAAACAAATAAATAAATCCCAATGGCTTAAACATTGACATATTTGAAACAAAAGCAGGAAAACACATTAAAGTTTCAGAAGAAACTATGAATTAATTTGTGAAAATAAGAATATTGTTGCCTGACTGGGTGGTGGTGCAGTGGATAGAGTGTCAGCCTGGGATGCTGAGGATCCAGATTAGAAACCCCCAAGGTCACTGTCTTGAATATGGGATCATAGACATGACCAATGGTCACTGGCTTGAAGCCCAAGGCCACTGGATTGAGCAAGGGGTCACTGGCTCGGCTAGAGCTCCTCCCACCACTCTATCCCCCTATTAAGGCACATATGAGAAAGCCATCAATGGACAACTAAGGTGCTACAACTAGGAGTTGATGCTTCTCATCTCTCTTTCTTCCTGCCTGTCTGCATTTCTCTCTTTCTCTCCCTCTCTCTGTCTCGCTAAAAAATATAGGATAAAATAAAAATAAGAATATTGTTGACAAAAACCTTTGCATAAATGACACAAGAAGCTATAATGAAGCCATAATGAAAAGAAATAAAAATTTTGATTACAAAAATAAATTATATGAATGTAAGATAGCTAGCTAGATTGATAGATTCAAAGACAAACGACAAACTAAGAAGAAAAGTTTAATACATACTCCAATAGGCCACATATAACCTTTGATTTTAGTATTTAGAATAGGAAAATGGTATAATATAAAAAGTCAGTAATATAAAAGGTATTTGTAATGGCCAATACATAAGCAGAGAAACTCAAATTTACTTGAGATAAAAATAAATACTATGGGCCCTGGCCGGTTGGCTCAGTGGTGGAGCGTCAGCCTGGTGTGCAAGAGTCCCAGGTTCGATTCCCAGCCAGGGCACACAGGAGAGGCGCCATCTGCTCCACCCCTCCCCCTCTCCTTCCTCTCTGTCTCTCTCTTCCTCTCCTGCAGCCAAGGCTCCATTGGAGCAAAGTTGGCCAGGGTGCTGAGGATGGCTCCATGGCCTTTGCCTCAGGCACTAGAATGGCCCTGGTTGCAGCAGAGCAACACCCCAGATGGGCAGAGCATCGCCCCTGGTGGGCATGCCGGGTGGATCCCGGTCAGGCGCATGCAGGAGTCTGTCTGACTGCCTCCCCATTTCCAACTTGAGAAAAATACCAAAAAAAAAATTAATTAATTAAAAATAAATAAATAAATAAATACTATGAAATACTGGCCCTGGAAGGTTAGCTTAGTGGATAGAGTGTTGCCTGGCATGCAGATGTCCCAGGTTCGATCCCCAATCAGGGCACACATGAGAAGTGACCATCTGCTTTTCTTCCCTTCCCTCTCCCCCTTCTCTCTCTCTCTCCTCTTCTTGCAACTAGTGTCTCAGTTGATTCCAGCATCGGCCCCAGATGGGGGTTGCCAAGTGGATCCTGGTACAGGCACATGGGGGATGTCTGTCTCACTATCTCCCCTCCTTTCACTTAAAAAAATACTATGAGATATTAATTTGTATCCATCAAAAGATCACAAATTAAAATATTTGATAATATAATGTGGTAGTAAAAGTAAGAGGAAACAGAATTGTTAAAACATTTTTGTTCAGAGTATGAATTGATATAATTAGAGAACAATTTTGGAATATATATTTCAAAATTTGAGATGCATAATATGATTTGGAAATTTTATTGTTGGTAATGTATTGTGAAAATATGTTCCAACACACATGCAAAATGTTCATTTGTGTTTATTCAGCATTTTATAAAGTAAAATGAGATTAATTTAAATCTTTGAATATGACATGTTCAAACAATGAAATGCTACCTGGCTCCCTAAAATAATGAGCTAAGTATCTTTGTTTAGTTTGATATGGAATGATACAGATAAATGAAAAAAGCAATTTTGCAGAACAAAGTGTATATCATTCCCCTGTGATTAATTTTCTGTTAGGATACACAGAAAATTCTGGAAACATATGCAAGTACAAAAGAATAGTTCTTGTTTCTAGGTGGCGGCAATATAGGCTGAGAGAACTTTCACTTTAGTTGTACACCCACCTGTAATATAGAATGTTATATCATAAACTTTGTATTATGTTTATGGTTAAGAAAAAGTAGTGACATTTAAAATTGAGTTAGCATTGATTTCTTATATATTTTTTTCAGATAATAACAACAGAGTGAAGCTGATAGCCGATGCCAGTATTCCAGGATCGGATTATATTAATGCCAGCTATGTTTCTGTAAGTTGCTATTTTTGTATATGTTATATTTTTTTACAACAGAAATATTGAAATTATATTACTCTTTCAACTATTTAAAACAACAAATTCATTACAACCTTGAGATCTCTCATTGGATCTTGAGGTGCCAGTTCCTTACAGCTGTGTACTCCCATTTTATAGATGGGGAATGGAGGCTCCTAATAGAGATTTCAATATCCCAACAATCATTTCACTAGTAACTGGCAGGTTACATAGCCGCTTGTTCTTTTTACTATTTCATATGCTTTTTCAATATATTCTTTGTGTACAACGAGTCCTGCCAGTATCTCAAAGAAAAATTAGTCGAATAGACAGTCATGTTTATATAATATGAAAATCTATTATATTTTTCTTCCCTTCTAGATTTACTTTCCTTTAAGGGGTCTATGATGCCATGTTCTTTTCCCTATCCTCACCTTCTTGTCAAATGTGAACTGTATTGTAGTTACTCAGTAAATATATATTAAATGTGCCTGGCCTGTGGTGGCGCAGTGGATAAAGCATCAACCTGGAATGCTGAGGTCACCATTTCAAAACCCTATGCTTGTCTGGTCAAGGCTCATATGGGAGTTACTGCTTCCTGATCCTCCCCCCTTCTCTCTTTCTCTCTCTCTTTCTCTCTAACTCTAAAATGAATAAAATTTAAAAAAAAATTTTAATATGTCTTAAATGAACCATCATGGGGGAATCATGACATGCCTAGTCTACTGTCTCACAATTACAGATAATAAATGCTTGCTGAATTGGATTGAAATGGAATGAAACCAAGTTGTTAGGGATCTCTCTCCCTCTCATTCTCCATGGCTCTTTTGTTCTATCAATCCTCATCACTATCAGAGGTACATAGAAACCTTCTTTGCATACAAGATCTCTACCTAAGTTGATACATCCACAAAATTTCAGAATAGAAATTGCCTTTGTGGTTAATTCAACAATTCACTTTGGTATTCTAAAATTTCTGATAATTAGATGTTACTTCTCTTGGCAATGTTTCATCCACTGCATTCTAAGGCATATGATTCTATTTCTGATCAACTCTTACTGATGTTTGTTTCTTTGATGAGCTCTATTCCTTATATTTTCTCCCACTGGGTTCAATTCTAATACATAGCTAGGTTTATCATCTTTATCATGGCGATCTTACAGATACTTGATGGTTTCTTCTTCTTCCCACACTCCTATAGGCCTTTTATTTTTTTCTTATTCATGGGCCTTCTCACCCAGGCCTGCCTTTCCCTTGGTTCCATTGGGGCTCTGTTTATGTAATAATGCTCAATCCTTTCTCCAACATCAAATGTAAGTGTTCTGTGTCCTATTACCTCCAAGTTTGAGTAGGTGATTTATTCTAAATTCTATATTGGTTGACAATCTCTCCAAAATACCAATCATATATTGGGTCTTACTGTGAAAAGAATGTAGAATGGGAGAATTTAAGATTATTCAATAGGAAAGCAGTGTAGGGGGATTGAGGAAGTTAAGGCATCCTTTGAATGTCACCCTATTTTTATGCTAGAACTTTAAATCTGTATTTAAAAAAAAGTTTATTATTATGATATATATTTTATCTATTTACCAAGTGATTGATTCTCTTGAAAATATAATTTTCCTCTAAAGATTTTGGTGAAATCCTGTGCTTACTAATTTTCATTGTAGCCTAAACTATAGCATGTTGAAGTTTTACTTTGATTCACATATTGAGGCATATATGCATTTAGATATTTAAATTTAATCAGTGTTCTAATGATCCTATGTCTTGTGAAAACATGGGAACAGGAAAAAGCAAATAGTTATATCAGTAACCTATAGATAGTACAATTTTTTAAATTTACTAATAAATAGATACAAATTAATATTTTACATCCTCTAATGCAGTGGTCCCCAACCTTTTTTGGGCCACAGACTGGTTTAATGTCAGAAAATATTTTCACAGACCGGCCTTTAGGGTGGGATGGATAAATGTATCACGTGACCAAGACAAGCGTCAAGAGTTAGTATTAGATGGATGTAACAGAGGGACTCTGCCCATTTTTAAAAAATAAAACATCGTTCAGACTTAAATATAAATAAAATGGAAATAATGTAAGTTATTTATTCTTTCTCTGCGGACCAGTACCAAATGGCCCACGGACTGGTACTGGTCCATGGCCCGGGGGTTGGGGACCACTGCTCTAATTTTAACGAGATATAAGGGGTGACAGCATAAGATATGAATATGATTAGGAAGGACACCAGAGAGTTTTAGTAGGTTTAACTGAACACAAAGATGACATAAGCAAAGGAATATATTCTTGAACCCCCACTATGAGCTCTAATATTATAGGTTGTCAGGAGACAACTATGAGAAGATGATAATGCAAGATAAACAATAAACTTAGAAATCTGAATATATATATATATATGTAATCAAATGATGTTATAATATAAGTCTTACAACAAGATCACTATAACCCAAATTCAGTGGCATGCCTCATTACTGAGCTGCATGGTAAGCAGGCCCAAATGTAAAGCACATTAAGGCAGCTGTCAGTATTGGAGTGAGCAGTATATGTACTGTAGTCTTACTTTCAGGGAAGTCTCCTTTGCTTGAGATGACAAAAACAGATAGAAGTAGACAAAACCATGACAGTATGGTGGCCCTCACCTATCCATCTCCAAATTCAGGCAGTCTTCACATCAGAAAGGAGTCCAACATCTCAGTTTCCCCAACTCCCCAGTTTAGTTCCATGGCGCATCCATCTGAAAGTTCATGAACAGTTGTACCAGGAGCAAAAGACAGACTCCATCTGCAAATGGATTCTGGATGCTTGTTTCTTCAGAAGCTAGAGGAAAGGGAAGGAGAATTATAGAGGGAGGTAGGGAAGAAAGCAAAACCACGAGTATATGCGGATCGGAAAGCAAAGAAATGAGGTCTCAGAAAGGGAAAGGGGAGCACCAGCAAGTGGTCTGAGGGATATACTTCAAGGCTGGGGAACTCCAGGCCAGGGTCTGTAGCTAGATAAATATTCCATCAGTGTGGCCCTGGCTGATAGGCTCAGTGGATAGAGTGTTGGCCTGGCATATGGACATCCCAGCTTCAAATCCCGGTCAGGACACACAAAAGAAGCAACTATCTGCTTCTCTTTCCCTCTCTCTCCCTCTTCTCTCCTTCTTCTCTCCCTCTTCTCCTCTTGCAACCAATGGCTCAGTTGGTTCCAGTGTCAGCCTGGGGTGCTGAGGATAGCTCAGATGGTCCAAGCATTGGCCTCAGGCAATGAGGACAGCTTGGTTGATTCAAACATCAGCCCCAGACAGGGGTTGCATGGTGGATCCCAGTAGGTGCACATATGGGAGTCTGTCTCACTCTCTCCTATCTTCTCACTTAAAAATTAATTAATTAAAAATACATAACATATCTATCTATCTAAATACGTACACATATACACCATCAATATAAATATTGCATCCCTCTGCCTTTGGGTGTTCTTGGGAATTGTGCTCCTGGAGCTAGGACTCACAGAGAGCTTGGAAAACTTTTATGAAGAATGGACTATGGGAGAGAGGTAGGGAGGAAAAGATATATTGCATCCTGAAAACAGCCACTAAGTATACGAATGAGTTTAGCAATGTTTTCAAGAATGCTAACAATGAAAACACTGTGTAATGGGACAAGAAGAAGATCCCAAACCCTAAAAATTATCTATCTTGTCAACTGGATGTCTGAAATTTATATTAACTTGAGAATAATTTTACCATAATTAAAGATAGAAGATGGAAAGTTATAATGCTGACCTGACCAGGCAATGGTGCAGTGGATAGAGCATTGGACTGAAATGTGAAGGACCCAAGTTTGAAACCCCAAAGGAGCTGGCTTGAGCACAGGCTCATCTGGCTTGAGCAGAAGCTCACCAGCTTGAGCGTGGGGTCACTGGCTTGAGCATGGGCTCATAGACATGACCCCATGGTTGCTGGCTTGAGCTCAGGGTTGCTGGCTTGAAGCCCAAGGTTGCTGGCTTTAGCCTAAGTTTGCTGGTTTGAGCAAGGGGTCACTTGCTCTGCCATAGCCCCCGAAGCAATCAGTGAACAACTAAGGAGACTAAGGAGCTGCAACAAAGAATTGATGCTTCTCATCTCTCTCCCTTCCTGCTTGTCTGCCCCTATCTGTCCCTCTCTCTGTCTCTCTCTCTCTGTCACATACACAAAAAAATGTTATGATGCTAAAAAAGTTTATGATGCAAAAGAGCAATAATAATATCAGAAATATCAAATTTGTTCCCATTATGAGAAAGTATTATACCTAAGGACATTGAGTCCCTGAAAAAAGTGAAATGCAAATGATTGGGAGAAATATTATGTACTGAATATATATTTCTTTTTTAGCTTAAAAAATCCTAAACTTTTCAATGTAAAATAATTTAATAGTCATATTTACTTCAACCAAGACTGGAAAAACAGAAATGCTTTAACATATAATGTATTTAAGAAACTCCAAGTGTTATCCCAGAGACTGTTACTGGCTAGCACTGTGATTTGCAAGAATCACTGAAAGTGCCTCATTATTCTTTCAAGTAAAATAAATTGCTTGAAATTTAAAATGTATATTATCTTTGCATAACACTCTATTTTGACTTCTGAGATAATTCTGATTTGAAAAGAAATTTTACCTTTTATTCCTATTCCTTAAACATTTTTATTTTTAGAATAGGTATAATTCCATTACTACCCTTTTTTTTAAAATATAGTACCTTTCTTTAAGAAAAACCCACAGATTCAGCTCAAGTTGCCTGCTTACATTCCAGGTGAATGGACCAAGGCTTAGAATAATTTGATAAAATGTACAACAGCTGTCACAATAGAGTTTGAGACAAATCTCAGGTCTTACATTAGTTAAATAAACTTTTATATTACCCCACATTACTCTTTATCCTCTTCATTTTATTTTTATTTTTTACTTTTTTCTATTGCACTTTATATTCAGTAATATTTTGTATTTGTTTAAGGTGAACAGCATAGTGCTTACACAATCACATCTTTAAAAGTGATCCCCCTGATATTTCCAGTACGCACCTGGCACCATACATAGTCATTACAATGTTATTAACTATATTTTTGTGCTGCACTTTACGTCCCATGACTATTCTGTAACTACCAACCTGTACTTTGCAATCTCTTCACTTTTTTCACCTAGTCCCCCAACCCGTTTCTCTTCCCTCTGGCAGCCGTCTGTCTGGTCTCTGGATCTGTACCCCACATTACTCTTGGATTAGAGCTCTGGAGAGCAACTACTAATGCCACAGGTTAAGTAGATAAGTAAGTTCTTAGAAGAAGAGTATGAAAATATCTGCAAAACCCATAAATATATGACAAAATAGTGAAATGAGCAAGAATGCCGGCTCTGGACTCATAACAACTGTGAAACCTTGAGCAGATTCACATGTCTAAGCTTCAGCATCTTCATCTCATAAATGAGGACAATAATAATACTAATTCACAAGGGTTTTATAAAAAATAAATGAATTAAAATACTAACTATAAATTGGTTAGTATATTGTCTGACATATATATATATATATTAAGCATTTAATTAAGGTCGCCTTTATTGCTGTTTTCTTTATGTAGTCCTAAATGTTTTATTGAAAAGTTAGAATATAAGTTTTAAGAACAATTAGTTGTATAGTATATCACATTGTGAGGTTAAAATTTGATGTTGGAAATTTTATTTATTTTTTTTTTAAATAAATTTTTATTAATTTTAATGAGGTGATATTAATAAATCAGGGTACATATATTCAAAGAAGACATCTCCAGGTTATCTTGTCATTCAATTATTATGTCTACCGCCATACCACCCTGAACACGCCCGATCTCGTCTGATGTTGGAAATTTTGAGTATCTAATATTACTTATCAGTCAAACTACATAATATTTTAGATCATTTTACAACTAGTATATTTCTTATATAATGCTCAATAACTTAAAACTATTATATATATGTAAATATTGATGCAATGTGTATTCATGTCCTTCCAGGGTTACTTATGTCCAAATGAATTTATTGCTACTCAAGGTCCATTACCAGGAACAGTTGGGGATTTTTGGAGAATGGTTTGGGAAACCAGAGCAAAAACATTAGTAATGCTAACACAGTGTTTTGAAAAAGGGCGGGTAAGTTTTTTGAAAATCTTATTACAAAATGTTATTTTACAATTGTGTTATTATATGTGTGGCATTTTAGCTAATACTGTGACTCATCAATAAGGCAGTTTTAACTTAGTAGCAATAACTGTGATATATATCCATATAATAGCGGTTCTTATAACTAGTGATTTTCTCTGAATATAGATCAGATGCCACCAGTATTGGCCAGAGGACAACAAACCAGTGACTGTGTTTGGAGATATAGTGATTACAAAGCTAATGGAAGATGTTCAAATAGATTGGACCATCAGGGATCTGAAAATTGAAAGGGTAAAAATGATAGGGTCAGAAACCTGACTAAATATGAGTGCTCTAAATATCTAAAGTAAAATTAATTTCTAGAAATCTTTTTTGCAATGATACTTATATAGTCAACAATGCTTTCCTATTATTTTCTTGAACAGAAGTTTAGAATTGTTATCTGACTTTAGTATCTATGTCATTGCGCTTGAATTCCAAATCATGTGGCTAGTGTTTATATTAACCAATAAGCATCAAATTCTTTGGTAGATAAGGGAAGAAAAGGAAGAAACAACTAGATCATTAGGTTTATTTTATTTAATAAAGAAACTTTAATCTTTGACTCAAAGCAAGAATTTCTCAAGTCACTTATCTCTGTTTACATCCTAATAATTTGATTTTCTATTTAATTCAGAACCAATGCAGAAGTGATTGTATAGGATCCCACTTTATCAGTTTATATATGTATATATACAGAAATTAATATAAGGATCTTTATACTTTCTGACATTAATAGAAACCAATACTGGGTTTTAAATAATTGGTGAATGTGTTTCTGTTTGGGATCAAAATTGTTTCAAAATTTACTAGTCCAATTCTACAAAATGTTATGCTACATTTGAATATAAACTATATTGTTATCTCTTTGCAAGCTTTCATATTGTTTCTGTTCACACTAAAAGGCGATTTTCTTTTTGGTAGCAGTAATAAAAGACCCTTCTTATAGGATAAAAGAGAACACAGTTCTTCTGTATGGTAAACAGTCATTTTTTAAAGATCACCTTCAAAAGCTAAGATATCAGCTATCTTCAGCATTTATTGTGGTATTTAAATAATTGTATCATGCTTCTTTCACCTGTCACTTTGTTTAGCATGGGGATTGCATGACTGTTCGACAGTGTAACTTTACTGCTTGGCCTGAGCATGGGGTTCCTGAAAACAGTGCCCCTCTAGTTCACTTTGTGAAGTTGGTTCGAGCAAGCAGAGCACATGACACCACACCTATGGTTGTCCACTGCAGGTAAGAAAGATACATTGTTCAAACCTTATATGAGATACTATAAATAGTCTTTAAATTTAGTGTGGTCTTTTTATTATCATGATACCATTGATTATTTTTCTGGCAGAAGTTAATGTAGATTCATTCCAACTTTAACATTTCAGATATTTTACTGGCCATTATAAATGAAGATGTAGCTTTTTAAAAGTTCAGATGGCGGAAATGAGTGATGAGTGTGTCTAAGAAAAGAAAAAGTATATATAGCAGCACAGAAATTTTCTTTTATTCTTGATTGGATTATGCATTTACAGGCTTTTTAAAAATTAAAAATTATAGGCCATCATTAATGTGAGTGTGTTTATGTAAGATTTTATGAATTTTATGAATAAACATCTGATCTTTTATTTGAATTGGTATTAGTATACTGTTATTATAATTCAAACATTTCTTTAAAAGCAAATTTCTAGACTGGAGTAAAAATGATAAAAGAAAATGAAGATCAAGTTAAATAACCAAGCCAAGTATAATTCCAAATTTTTACAATATTTTTGCTATTCAAATGTCTTCCTTTGACTTGAATTTCTGAACATGGTTAATAGACTATGAGTATAAAAGAGATTTTTTTCTCATTAAAACTCTTAAATATAAAATTTTAATACTCTTAAAAATAAAACTTAAGGTTGGTTAGTGTTCAGAGTTTTCCTGGACAGAAGGATATGACTTGTGTTTTCTAACATTATGTATCTAAATCAATTTCAACTTGACTCTCTTCAACAATTGGCATTAAGAGATTAGATAAAAAATGGGGATATTATACTGTTTTATAATTCCACTTACATAAGATGCCTAGAATAGATAAATTAATAGAGACAGAAAGAATGGTGGTTACCAGGGACTTCGGGGAGAAGGAAATGAGGAATGACTGTTTAATGGATACAGAGCCTCTGTCTGGGATGATGAAAAAGTTCTGAAAATTGACAGTGGTGATGATTGTACCAGTGTTAGTATGCTTAATGCCACTGAATTATGTATTACACATTGTTAAAACAGTCAGTTTTATGTTGTATGTCTTTTACATTAAAAACATTTTTAATTAGCAGTATCTTTTGAGCACATTAATAATCAATTTGATCATTAATTATAATTCCAATAATTAGTTTATTAATATTTTTCTAATAAGTGTATATACTATAATTAGTGTGGTTAAATAAGTAAGAAAATATCTATCTAGTCTTTTTATTTTTTTTAGGGGAAATGACTCAATATGTAATTTAAATGATCATACATCTTTCAGGAATATTTTGGATTCTTTTAGTTATAAGCGTAATACATAAATGCTTGCTCAAGATAAAATACCTGAACAATGTTTATATTTAAAAAAGCACATAGAACAAAAAGTAAAGGCCTCATTTTTATGCTATCAATTCCATTTTTCCTTTCATATACATACAATTTTTAACAAAGTAGTATATTGTATAACTGACACGACTTCTAAATTTAGTGATTGATTTTAAACTGGCATCATTAACAATTATAGATAGTAGTTGCCTTTAACTTCTCCGTATCTTCTATATACACTGCCACTGGTACTAAAACCCATCGGAAAAGGAAAGCCCTTCACCCTTGTGATTTAAATAAATAAAAGAGATAAAGGCGGGAAAGTATGCTTATATTAATAATCACCTTTAAATATCATTCTAAACCTACTAAACTTTTATCTCCAAATCTGACTTCTCACTTCAATCAACTATATATAGTTACTTAGTTAACTTTCAATTCAGCTGACAACCTGAAAGACCAGAAAATTCTGAAAATTAAATGTGTCCAAAACTGATCATTTGATTCAGTTTCCAAACTCATTCCTCCTTGTCCTGTTTGTAAACAGCAAGTTTCCTCTGCTTGCTCCAGAAACCTGAACTCATCCTGACCTTCCTGTTCCTCTTATATTCCACATCCAATCACCAGTTCTGACTCCCAGCCCCTGTCACCTCTCCACTCCACTCCACTCCACTCCACTCCACTCTACTCCACTCCACTCCACTCCACTGTCCTCACCCTGATCTCCACGCTCTTCTCTGAACATATGGAACATTCTCCTGCTCAGGTCTGTTCTTTGTTCCTTCCAGCTGCTGTGCTCCTGTCCCAGATACCCACACGGTGCGCTTTCT
The DNA here is from genome assembly GCF_036850765.1 of Saccopteryx bilineata. Classification (NCBI taxonomy): domain Eukaryota; kingdom Metazoa; phylum Chordata; class Mammalia; order Chiroptera; family Emballonuridae; genus Saccopteryx; species Saccopteryx bilineata. The sequence continues at coordinate 107,693,822 of NC_089491.1, read as the reverse complement.
AACTTATTCAAGTTTGTTTGTGTAACACTATAATCCATCCTCTAGGATACAAGCTTCATATGTGTATGGACTTTGTACTGTTTGCTGTTACACCCCTAGATGCCTAAGACAGTGTCTGACACTCAATATATTGAATGATGTAATCAGTTATTACTCTGTTCTGGCATATGTGTTATGTAATTGGATTTATATTATAATGCTCACTATTTCTTAGGTCAAATCATAGGAAATCAATGACTTCTCAAACTTTTCTTATCTACAAAAATGGCACTTCATGTTGTTTAAAGTAACATTTATAACAGTAGGTGACCTTTAAAATGTCTTTTTTATTTTTAATATTTACTTACTATAGTAATCATTTAAATACTAATTGTTCTAAAGAGAGTTTTTTAATCTTGTCAGGTTTATCAATTAAAAGTTTCTGTGGAGCACATACCTGTCCTTGGGTATTAAAATAAGATTTTAAAAGAAAATATCTTGTCAATTTTATTATGTATAGAAAGTAAAAAAGAAAAAAATCCTGTGGGAAAACGTAGTAACACCTGAGAAAAATTTTCAATATCATGCAGAGAAAATGCTATCTGGGCTAAGTATTTGACATTTAAAATGTTCTTTTCTTTTCTTTTCCAAGTCAGAGGAGGGGAGATAGAAGGACAGAGACTCCCACATGTGTCCCAACTGGGATCCACCCAGCAACCCTGTCTGGGGTCGGTGCTCTGCCCATCAAGGGCCATGCTTGCAACCAAGCTATTTTTAGCACCCGAGGCAGAGGCTCCATGGAGCCATCCGTAGTGCCCAAGGCCAATGCATGCAAACCAATTGAGCCATGGCTGTGGGAGAGGAAGGGAGGAAAAGAAAGAAAAGAGGGGGGGAGGGTACTTCTTCTGTGTGCCCTGACCAGGAATCAAACCCAGGACATCCACACGCCTGGCCAATACTCTACTACTGAACCAACCAGCCAGGGTCCAATATTTGACATTTTTAATGTTTAGCATTCCTATTAGTTACCAAAAATATGTTCAATACAAAGTTTCTGGTGTTAAGAATTTTAATATACATTTTTTTTGTATTTTTCTGAAGTTGGAAATGGGGAGACAGTCAGACAGACTCCCACATGCACCTGACTGGGATCCACCAGGCATGCCCACCAGGGGGCAATGCTCTGCCCATCTGGAGCATTGCTCTGCTGCAACCAGAGCCATTCTAGTGCCTGAGGGAGAGGCCATGGAGCCATCCTCAGTGCCCGGGCCAACTTTGCTTCAGTGGAGCCTTGGCTGCGGGAGGGAAAGAGAGAGACGGAGAGGAAGGAGAGGAGGAGGGGTGGAGAAGCAGATGGGTGCTTCTCCTGTGTGCCCTAGCTGGGAATCGAACCCGGGACTCCACGCCAGGCCGACGCTCTACCACTGAGCCAACTGGCCAGGGCTAAGAATTTTAATATTTTTAAAAATCTGTTCCATACTTCTCCATCTACAACCCTTAAAATATTATGAAAAGAGAAGTGTTACTTGTTTTTTTTAAAAAACCATATTTGAAAGAGTATTGATAATAATGATCTTGCCTTGTCTGAACACTCTTGGTAATAATTTAAATCCAAAGAAACCCCAAAAATGCCCTGGCCGGTTGGCTCAGTGGTAGAGCGTCGGCCTAGCGTGCGGAGGACCTGGGTTCGATTCCGGCCAGGGCACATAGGAGAAGCATTCATTTGCTTCTCCACCCCTCCGCCACGCCTTCCTCTCTGTCTCTCTCTTCCCCTCCCACAGCCAAGGCTCCATTGGAGCAAAGATGGCCCGGGTGCTGGGGATGGCTCTGTGGCCTCTGCCTCAGGCGCTAGAGTGGCTCTGGTCGCAACATGGTGACGCCCAGGATGGGCAGAGCATCACCCCCTGGTGGGCAGAGCGTCACCCCATGGTGGGTGTGCCGGGTGGATCCCGGTCGGGCGCATGCGGAGTCTGTCTGACTGTCTCTCCCTGTTTCCAGCTTCAGAAAAATGCAAAAAAAAAAAAAAAAAAAAAAAAAGAAACCCCAAAAACAACTACCTCCAAATAAAAAAGAAACTGTTTAGAATGTATTGCTACTGTAGCTTATTTTTTTCATCACCATCAACATGAACCACCTCTTGCTAGATAATTCTCATGTACTGTCATTCTGCTGCAGTGCTGGAGTTGGAAGAACTGGAGTCTTTATTGCACTGGACCACTTGACACAGCATATAAACGATCATGATTTTGTGGATATATATGGACTGGTGGCTGAACTGAGAAGTGAAAGAATGTGCATGGTACAGAACCTGGTAAGATCTAACACTGCGTGCAGCGTCAACTCCCAAATTTCTATGTGGGAGGATCTTAGTGGCAGCGGTCTGGCCGGATGTGGACTTGAACTGTCTTTGCATAGCAGAAAGTCTCTTCTTCTATGCCATGAACCTCCTTGGGGGAAGGTGTGAAGGAAAGGGGGTGTCTTAGGGAGAGCAGCTGATGGAGATTGTGGGAAAACTAAAGCCCATGTGCCACAGTCATCCTTCAACAATGTTACTTGACTCATCATCAGAACTTGTTCACACTTTTAGGCATAGAGAAAATAATTAATAAAATTGACTTATTTTTAACATTTAGCAAGTTTGAGTAGTTTAGAAAATGAATCAAGTCAATCTCTTTTGTAAACATGCTTCCAATCATAATAGGGGAAAAGTTTACAATACTGGCTGTTTTGAGGTACTACACATTTCATTCACTTGTCTATATTTATCCCAATTGCATATTAGTGCCAATAATTATTATTATATTATGTATTAACTGACTGGGAGTCTTTGTTTTGTTGTTTTGGTTTGGAAGTAAAAATATTCCTACAATAGGTAGATTTTTCTTCATTAAAAAATCACATAGTATAATAATAATAATAAGACTAAAATCTCCTTTGTGGGGCATCTAGTGGGTTCCAAGTACTGTACTAGATTCTTTACATGTATTATCTTGTTTAATCCTTTATTTGTAAAGTAGGTCCAATAAAACTAATCAGTAGACTGAGTATTATTGGCTCTGCTTCACAAACACAGAAGCAGATGTTTCAAGTAGTGAAGTGATATGCCAAGGTTATACTATTCATAACTATCAGAGCCAAACCCAAGTCTAACTATAATATACAAGATGTTCCTATCTGTATTTTTGGATTGAATTTGTATGCTATACAGGTAGAGATTTTTCTCACAGTAAATATACAGATCTTTTCTAACAGTATTTTCCAAGGTACATCCTAGAAAATGTGAGGGGCATCAAAGTTGTTAAAAGTATGAGAAAACAAGTGTGCTAAATAAGTTTGAGAAGTTAAATTAGTTTTTTTAGAATTTCTTAGAGCCTCTATATTAATGCACATTGAAAATTACAAATGAGTCTCCCACATGGGCTACCTTTCCTAAACCTATGATTGTGAAATCCTTGAACCTTTTTTTATACCAGAACCTATAATGCCACATCAAAGGACATAATGTTCTTAGCAAGATGTTGCTCTAGACCAGAAACCTCAAACCTTTTGGACTGCACATCCCTTTTAAGAAAAATGTTTGAGCAGTCAACTCCAATACATATGTATTTATTTTTTAATTGTAGATTGTACAGTTACATAAATTATTAAATGTATACAAAATAAGATAAAAACATAAATAAGATAGGTAAGTTATTTTTTTGAAAATCTTGCTAATTGTGATGGCTTTATGTTAGTTATCATTAGGTCTTTTTAAAAGATAAGATATTTAGGCCTGACCTGTGGTGGCGCAGTGGATAAAGTGTCAACCTGGAAATGCTGAGGTCGCCGGTTCGAAACCCTGGGCTTGCCTGGTCAAGGCACATATGGGAGTTGATGCTTCCAGCTCCTCCCCCATCTCTCTCTCTCTCTCTCTCCTCTCTAAAAATGAATAAATAAAAAAAATTAAAAAAAAAAGATATTTACTTAGCACAGATTAATTCTGTTTTGATAGTGGTGTTAAATACATATTTTAAATTATTTCTATTTTTTTTTTAAGTAATCTAGCTTACTACAAATGGATTACCTATTCTACAAGCACAAAGAATGTCACCCCTGCCATTATCTTGTCATTCATTTGGGCTTATATAATAAATATTATCTACAGTCTGTTAGTAGGGATCTTTTTAAGCCACATCAATGCTCTGATAGTTAGGTAAAGTGTAAATTTAATCCATATCCATTCCTTTATATGCTAAAAGGAGCAAATAAATATTACTCTTCTCTTCCATTACTTCCACAATAGAATATGACCAGGGTTGGCTTCATAGGAATGCAAACCTATGCAGCTCACAGCTCCCCATGCTCAAAAGGGCCTTGTGCCTGGTTTAATGTTTGCTTCCATTATCTTGAAAATCTAATAATTTTTGAGAAAGAGAACATTTCTCGTTTTGCAGTGGGCCGTGCAACATTATGTAGCTGATTCTTATCCAGAGGTCTTATAAGGGCTCCACTATCAAGACACTGTTAATCATTATTAAAACTCAAATTGTTGCCCTGGCTGGTTGGCTCAGCGGTAGAGCGTCGGCCTAGCGTGCGGAGGACCGGGGTTCGATTCCCGGCCAGGGCACACAGGAGAAGCGCCCATTTGCTTCTCCACCCCTCCGCCGCGCCTTCCTCTCTGTCTCTCTCTTCCCCTCCCGTAGCCGAGGCTCCATTGGAGCAAAGATGGCCCGGGCGCTGGGGATGGCTCTGTGGCTGGCTCTGTGGCCTCTGCCTCAGGCGCTAGAGTGGCTCTGGTCGCAACATGGCGACGCCCAGGATGGGCAGAGCATCGCCCCCTGGTGGGCAGAGCGTCGCTTCATGGTGGGCGTGCCGGGTGGATCCCGGTCAGGTGCATGCGGGAGTCTGTCTGACTGTCTCTCCCTGTTTCCAGCTTCAGAAAAATGAAAAAAAAATAAAAAATAAAATAAAAAAAAACTCAAATTGTTTCATATTTTTAGTTAACAATAAGAATAAATAAATAGAAAGCTGATTTTCCTCTCATGTGTTTGGGTACACATATGCACATGTGCACTGGTGACCATGCTATTGACATTAATCAAGATTGGTTGGCTCTTTTGAATAGAATAGAGTATAAGACTGATTCAGATATTGTATCCTTCTAGAGGTTAGAGTCAATCAAAAAATAAAAGTTGAAAATAATTTTGCCATACTGTACAACTTTGTAGAACTGAACTTTGTAAAGAGTGTATTCAAGAATGTCTAGTAATAAGGTCACACAATTTAGTATTCAGTATATGTTATAATCTTCATATATTATACTTATTTAAACAACCAGAGCAAAATGTTGCCATTGGGTAGGGGAATGGAAAGAGCATGAATTTTGGAGTTGGAGAATTGAGTTCAGAATACAGGCCCTGGCTGGTTGGTTCAGTGGTAGAGCATTGGCCTGGAGTATGGATATCCCAGGTTCGATTCCCAGTCAGGACACACAAGAGAAGCAACCACCTGCTTCTCCACCTTTCTCCCCCTTTTCTCTCAGTGCCTCTCTTCCCCTCCCATAGCCATGGCTCGATTGGTTCCAGCACATCTTCCCAGGCTCTGAGGATGGCTCCCTGGAACCTCCCCTTCAGGTGTTACTAAAATCAGTTGCAAGCATGGCCTCAGATGAGCAGAGCATGGGCCCCAGACAGGGGTCAGCACATATATCCTGGTCAGGGCACATGTAGGAGTCTGTCTTTATATCTCCCATCCTCTCACTTGGACAAAGAAAAAAAAAAGAAGAAAGGAGAAAGAAGAAGAAGGAAGAAGAAGAAAGAGGAGGAAGAATAGGAGGAGGAGGAAGAGGAGGAGGAGGAGGAAGAGAACAAGCAAGAAGAGGAGGAGGAAGAGGAAGAGGAGAAGAAGAGAAGGAAGAGAAGAAGGAGGAGGAGAAAGAGGAGGAGGAGGAGGAAGAGGAGGAGGAGGAGGAGGAAGAGGAGAAGAAGAAAGAAGAGGAAGAAGAGAAGGAGGAGGAGGAAGAAGAGGAGGAGGAAGAAGGAGGAGGAGGAGGAGGAGGAAGAAGAAGGAGGAGGAGGAGAAGGAGGAAGAGGAGAGGAAGAAGAAGGAGGAGGAGGAGGAGGAAGAGGAGAGGAAGAAGAAGAGGAGGAAGAAGAAGAATTCAGTCCTGCTAATTACAGGCTCTGCAACTTTCTGAAATCAACCTCTTTGGGCTAATTCTCTTTTGTAAAATAGTCATGTTATGCTTTTCACTAGTTCGTTGTCAGTATTAAATAAAAGTATCTAAAACAGCAAGCATGTAGTCAAAGCCCAGTGTACAGTAAATGTCCGACAAGACTCTGCCAAGTCCCTCCTTTCTGAAAAGCTGGTCCTCTGAAGCTCTTTCACCCACCTTCATTCCTAGAGATTTTGCTCTTTACTGTCCTTTCCCTGTGATGAAAACAAGGAAATTGAGCACACCTTGGCTCCCATCCGTACAAAGCAGCATTGCCTTGCACAAGAGTGGTTTCTTATTTTCTTCTCTTGCACCAGGGAGTAAAGCCAGTTTCTATGAAGAATGCTCACATCTCAGCACATATTACAGTAGCCATGGGCAGGGGCAGGGGAATGCGGACCCTGGCAAAATATTGCCACAAAAAGGCACCCGCAGGGCACAGCCCAAACCCCAGGAGAGAGCTTCATCTGTCACTGTCTAGCAAAAAGAGTTCATTGCAACCTCAAGAGATTTGAAAGGACTTTCTGAAAGAGTACTCTATGGTGATATAATACCCTGAGATATTTACTACTGATGCTTCAAAATAAGAGTTAGTTTGTATGAGCCTCTGTCTTGCTCAGGATCTCCTGGAAATTTACTGATGTAAAGAAAGTGAAAGGAAAAAAGACTAATATATTTTGGGTGCCGGTTTTTTGGCAGGCACTTTACATGTTAAGTCCCTTAAATCTTACCACTTAGGTTTTATCATCCTCTGATGAGAAAACTGAACATCAACAAGTTTAATTCTTAGGGTAACATAATGCTTTAGGGGAGAATATGAAATTGCACTCTTCACTGTCTCTTTGGCACTAACACACCGTGGCTGAGGGACCTTGGAAAACGGAGTGCTGCCCCATGGAGCACAGCCTGCCCTGCAGGCAGAGTTTCCGCCCATCATTCTTTCCAGTGGAGGTGAGATGGAGACAGTCAGAAGCTTCACATATCAAATATGACTTCAAATTCAAATGCTATTATTAAAAAAAAAATACCAGACCTCATAAATCTCGATTGGTGTTTTCAAAGAAATTATAGTGTGTCGATATATTTCTAACAATAATGTTATTCATTGTTGGATAATTGTTTGAAAATACTCTTTCAGAATTACCTTGAGAAATGATTTACTAGCAATTTCAGTAGAATTTGCATTACTTTATAACAACACTTCATTTCTTACGAAAATTGAATTCTGTAACGTGATCATCCACCTCACTTATAAAAGTTGATCCTTAATGACTTCTGGATGTTCTCCAAATAAAAGCTGTCCTTAAATGGTTAAGATTGGCTTAGTGGTAAGAATTAAATGAGACTAAGTCAACAAACATTTATTATGCAACTATGACATGCCAGGCACTATTACAGGCTATGGGAATTTAGCAGTGAATATGAGAGTTCTGCCCTCATAGAAGTAACATCCTGGTCATGAGATGTTTGTGGAAATATTGTGTAATCCACAAAGAAATAGATATTTCTGGTAATGACCAACAATTTCTAAGACAATTTCAATAAAAGATTTCAAAAAGGTTTTGTGGTACTGTAGCAATAGATATAAATATAACCTCTTAAGATGGTCACTTAGAGGACATTCTATTTAAATCAATTGTCTATTTGTATACTTATATATCTTAAGCATTCAGTTATTTCCCTTTAATGTCAGGTATGTTTCCTATGTAAAAGTGTGATTTTTATTATTGTAAACTCAGAAATGTTAATAAGTTATTAAATTTTATTGAATAAAGTTAAAACACTCAGATGGAACTAAATTTAGCCAAAGCATTCAGATGAATTGGGAGTTCTTGTCCAGCACTTGGCTATTTGGATAGTTCAATGGTCTACTGCATTTTATTTACAATTAGAGACAAGGTACTTGACAATAGGTAGGCTAAATGTTACGTGATTACCAGAACTGATAAACATGTTTTATATATGCTGATGGTGTGTGGATATGCTCACTCCCAGATTTTGAACGTAAATGTATCATCTGCATCCCAGTAACCATTCTAACAAGAAAACTATTATAAGAAAAATTACTTAATTAGACCTAATAGGAAAAAGGAAACTTGTAAACAAATTTACATAATCTAGTTTGCCAGTTCTTATAATCATAGCAAGAAAGAGTAAATTAACATTTGGATTTCAATGATAAGAATTTTTAGAGAAACCTGAAGCTATATGAAGCTACAGGAATTTGGAAAACCTTACCTTTGAAATGGTAGAAAATCATTTACACACATGATAAATTCTGTGCCTCTAATGTAGCTATTTAACATTTGTGAAATTCAATATTAATTTTTATTGTAACAGTGTAGCTTACCTTATAGGTAATATCTCCACCATATCCATGTATTTAATCACCCTTTTTTGTGTCTAGGCACAATATATCTTTTTACACCAGTGCATTCTGGATCTCTTATCAAGTAAAGGAAGTAATCAGCCCATCTGTTTTGTTAACTATTCAGCCCTTCAGAAGATGGACTCTTTGGATGCCATGGAAGGTAAACAGAGGCAATGTGTACCCAATTTATTAGCCCTTTGCCACATACAGTGGGAATATTAATTTAATAATAACCATATGTTGAAAATGTTTGAGAAGCTTGGTTGGTGCACTCATCAATTTTTTCATTTCTAATTCAAGTTAGGAGACTAGCTTTTCCATTTGCACCATACCTTTGCTGTGAAATATTTAAATCTTTTAAACTGTTAATTAACTTCAGTTTTCTCTTGTGATATGTTTCTTTATATTATAGGTGATGTTGAGCTTGAATGGGAAGAAACCACCATGTAAATATTCAGACCAAAGATTATAACTGGAAGATATTTTCAAATCCCAAAGCCAAAATTACCCCTCATTCTTCTGAATCATGAAATGTGCTACCTTAAAGAAATTTCTATGCTTTCCCAATTGTGCCTTACTAAATACAGTGACATTTTATGAACAGTTCTCATAAGTAGCTAATTTGGGATAGTTATTTGTATTGTACAAAATAAATATTATGTGCTTAGAATGTTTAAGCAAAAATATCCCAGAGGTTTTTGAAGTCTTCCATATTTTTGAAATGAGCCAAATATAAAATTATTATTATAATAGCATTGTTTCCATGTGAATTTTCCCTATGTATTGGATTTAATCTTGAACAAAAGTTGTAAATGTTGATTCAGTAGTGCTATTTTGGCCTCCAGGGTGTTGACGTTTCTTGTGGATAACTTCCAGGACTGTCATAATGATCTGTACTTCCATGTCCACCGCTGTGTTTTGAATCCTCTGTTTTATGAGTGCTGAGATATCATCTCATGATCTCGAACAGCTGAACAGTAACCCCTGACACTGCTGGGATTACTTCGCTTTTATACAACACACAGTAGCTCTTCGGGGACACTGAGGGCTATTTAAATTGCATTGTGATCTTTAGTTTGAAAAAACAAGAAAGAAAAATTAGGCAGTACAATCGCTCGTATGAAGCTGTAGAGGACTTTTCTAGCCTGTGTACATTTGTACGTTTCAGGCACAAACTGTACCACTATATTGTATATTTAAATTTATAGTTAAATGTATCAGAGTATTTGTCCATTAAATATATATGCAACCTAATATTTATAATTCTGAAGGTTTTCTTCAGCAGAAATGTATAAAAACAATAATAAAAACATGTAATGTGTTGCAAGCTTGTAAACTAATGCTGTGCTCCCATGGTGCCAACAGAGACTTCAGATAGGTTACAGAATACAGTCTTTATTTTATTCCCCACGTTCAGTTATTGAGGAGTGGATTTGGTGGAACTAAAAACAAAGAAATCAACCAGGTTACAGCAAATTAGAGATTAAAAAATATATATATATTTCAACCTCCTTTTTGTTAGATAGTGACTATGTATTTAGTAAGTTTTGAACTATATGTTATTATTTTGTCAAATTTCAATTGAGTCATAAAACAAAATAATATTAATTATTTTATTAATTCTATGATAGGAATGATATCTTCTGCATATTTCTGCTGGAATATAAATATAGGAAATGTGATGGCCAATAAAATTGAATTAAGGATTTGAGTTACTTTGCGGTGTGATTTAAGAGATCCTTATAAATATAAATTTGATTTTCTATATACAGTTATTATAATATAATGAAGTATATTATGTAAGTACAGTATAAGATAGTATAAATAATTAAGATATTATCATTTCCCATGGCACATACAGATGATTTCTAAGTTGAATTTATTATTCAAGAAATTAAATCCTTTAGTCTTGCAAGAACCCTTGCTTCCTGTTTTTTCAGGGCAAGGAAGTATAAGTAAATATAAGCCCTCTATTGCTCCAACCAACAATTTATTTCATAGAAATTTTCAGAAAATGATAAGATATGGTGAGAACTCTAAAAGACTCAGGTTGGAATTAGAAGTTCTTCACTTTGTTTCATGTGTCAGTCATGGAAAATACGTAGCACACCAGTGCTGATATTTGTGTGTTTTTGTGTTTGTGGAAGACAGGTACAGCCTGTGAAAAATATTGATGAGATTATTTTTAATGTATTAAATGATAAAAAAAATAGTTCCATGTGCAGGCCAGTCAATTTTCTGTTATATCTGTATAAAACAGGTGTGCGCAACATACAGTACCAGGTTTGACCCATATATATATATATATATATATATATACACACACACACACACACACACACATATGTGAGTATAAAATGGAGATTTAATGTAAGGCTTCCTCTAAAACAGTGCTTATCAAACTTTATCATATCTTTAGATCACCTGAATATTGCATTAAAATGCAGATTCTGCTTTAGAAGTTCTAGGGTAGAACTGGAGAAGTCTTCATTTCTAGCAACTACTAAAATTATAATAGTATTGCCTGATCTCAGGCCATAGATTGAATAGAAAATCTCTAAAAGACACTAGGATCAGAATAATTCTGTGTTCACCTGAAATTATTTGAAACACGTTAAAAAACGCTTGGCTTTATTATCAGAAAAATTACTACAGAGCACCTGGTAAGTGTGCGTAGCTTACTAGCTATGTCTTGAAACTATGACTGAAATTGAATGGATAATCACTTATTAACTATAGCTAAATTTTCTCTTAATTATGTTGTGAAAGGACTAGTTTAAAACCAAGTTCCATTAGTGACTATTATGTTCAAATTAAAATAACGAGGACCATCTGTAACATTTTTAGATCTGATTTGTCAAAATACATTGAAGTACATGTACAGTAAATGAGCAACATGTGTTCAGCTGAAACGAATGAAACTGGAGCCTCTCAGAATGGTTTGCCAGAGAAAAGAGCAGCTGTGGATATCACCTCTGCTTTCATCCTATAATATGCATAATTTTATTTTCTTTTGGTTTATAGGTAAACTGTTTATCGGTTTTTCTTGAGAAAAAATATACTAATTAAATCTTTCTCTTTTTGTAAGGGAGATTCACTCTCCAAATCTGGTACCAAACACTGATTTTTGAAATGGGATTTAAGTTCAGCAAAATATTCTACAAGTCTATGACATTATTGTGATAAGTACATTTTCATGGGTCAGCTTTTAGAAATGTCACAGTAAAATATTTGATAAAGCTGGGAATACAAAATGATCTGAAAGTCTCAACAGAATGGTATTAAAATAAAAATATGAAAAAGTTTATAAAGCATAATCTTGGCAAAAAAGCTTGCCTTCTTAGGATCGGTAATATTTCATGGTAAATGACTTCATAAATATGCCTGAGGGTCCATGTGGAATCAGGATTTCTATGCACACCAGCTCATGAAGATGTTCTGAAGAATAGATTAGCTCACACTTAATGAAAGTATTTTTAAAAAGTACAATCAATTCTTTAAAGTTAATGTAATATTTTATCCAGGCTGGTCAATGTGTAATATTTATCAGTAAGATAATGTATCCAATTTTAGGATTGTCTTGTTCTTTGTGATATTTAGTGCTATATTTGTATGTCTATTTCACATGTAGGGATTAAAGAGAAAATTCTGGCCATTATATTGACTTCTGCTGAATAAGATCATTGATATATTTCTATGAATGATTAAGAGCATTCTCAAGGAATTTTTGGACTAAAATGAGTAGGCAAACATGTACACAACATAAAATATGATTTGGAAAACAAGTCAAGAAAATTTTCATTACAGACATTCTGACAGGACATTCTGAATCAGTGTCTGAGATATAACCACTTGAAAATAAACCTGTAACCTAACAGAAGGTAACAAAGGGCCTAATTTATTTCTATTAACAAAATTATGATTCTAGAGTCCAAGACCATTTGTTCTTGGATTGGGAAGTAATTATAGTAACAAATAAACTTTTTAAAATACTTTTGCATTCATCATCTTGATTAATGCTTACAAAATCCTTTAAGACTTATAGTGTTCCATATTACAGATAAGTCTTAATTGTGCTCTAGACTGCATTTAGTAAGGGCAAAGCTGCATATCACAATCAGGTTACTGAAAGTCAACGATAAATGTAAAATTTTTAATGGCAACAAAGAAAATAGGGACCTGTTCAGGGTTACAAAGATAAGAAATTATTTCAGCTTCTATTTAGAAACAATGAAAGCCAAAAGAAAATGGAATGACATAGTCTAAGTGCTGAAAGTACCTTCTAAGCCTGATTATGGGCAACTATAAAAAAGTTAGAGCTAAGAACATAAAGAGTTAATAACATACTTAATGGTGAAATAATAAAAGACTTCAACCTAAAATCAAGAAAAAAGCAAAAATGCCAATATTTACAACTTCTATTCAATATTGCAGTGGTGTTCTTAGCTATTACAATAAGGCAAGAAAAAAATGCATAAGATTTATAAAAGAAGAAACAAAACTGTTTATATGAATAGAGGATATAATCATGTATGAAGAAATTACTGAGAAATGTACCAAAGAAAAAGCTGCCAAGTATAATAAATAACTTTAAAATATTAATAGATATAAGACCAAGATACAAAAATTAATTTTACTTATACATACTATCAATGAACATCTGGAGAGTGTAATTAAAAATATCATTAACAACAGCACCCATAAACATGAAATGATTCAGATAAATTTAACTAAATATGTGCAAAAACTATACACCAAAAATTATATTGATGGGAAAAATTAAAGAAGACTCAATGTTTTTTAAAATGCGTGCCCATGAACTCAAATACCTACTTCATATTAAGATGTCAATTCCCTTTATATTAATATATAAATCCAACAGGTTATAATTCTTAATTCCATAAGGCTTTTTCCCCTAGAAATCATGAACCTGTTTTATAATTTCTATAGAAATGCTACACAAGACCTAAAATAGGCAAAACTATTTTTAAATAGAACAGAAAGAAATGATTTACAGTATAGATATATACTATTTCTCATTCAAAGAAAAAATAGAAAGTTAAAAATATAAATCTACATGTTACTTGTCAATTGGTTTTCAACAAAGGTGAAAATTTAAGTCAATGAGGAAGAGTAGCCTTTCCAATAACTAGTGTTCAAACAACTGGTATTCCATTCGGAAAAACATGAATCTTCATCTCTATCTCATATAGCAAATACAAAAATTAACTTGAAATGGAACATGAGTTTAAATGTGAAAGCTAAAACTATGAAACCTATAGGAAAAAAGAAAACTAAGAGAAAATCCTCATGATCTTGGGATAGGCAAAGATGTCTTAGAATACAAGAAATAAAATGTTAAAAAAATTGATCAAATGTACTTTCTCAAAATTATAACCATTTGCTCTTTAAAAGACACTATTGAGAAAATGCAAAGTCGAGGCATAGGCTGGGAGAAGAAGAGAAAATATTCACACTACATGTGACAAGATACAAGTACTGAGACATTTGCAGAATACATAAATATTTACAGAACAATATATGCATAAATGGCCAATACATGAAAAGATGCTCAAATCATTAGTCATCAAGTAAATTCAAATTAAAATAAGAATTAAATAATTATACCAATAAAGTTATAAAAATTTAAATGACTATTATTATCAAGTCATCCTGAAAGTATTTGGTATAATCACTTTGGAAAACAAGTTGGTAATTTTTTATAAAGTTAAACATATACCATATTACCCAGCATGCCTACTCATTTATCCAAGAGAAATTAAAGTACATTTTCAGAAAATATTTCCATGGTATTTTTACACAATATATTAATACTATTCTTAGCAGCTTTATTCACAATAGCCAAAAAAAAAAAAGAGTTCAAATCCCCATCAGCAGGAATTAATGAGTAGGTTGTAGTATATTTGGACAATGAAATACAACGTGGAAATAAAATAGGAATGGACTATTGATACACATAGAACAGGCAGGAAAACACTCAAAAACATGTTGATTGGAACAACAGACAAAAAGAAATACTTATTGTAAAAATCCTTTTAAGTAAAGCTCTGGAACGGGTTAAACTAATCTATAGTGATAGAGATCAAATCAGTGAATACCGGGAGTGGGGTATATGTGGAGATTGACTGCAGTGGGCAAAAGGGAACTTTTGGGGAGCGATTAGTGTTTGATATCTTCATTTGTCAAAATGCTTTAAATTCTGTACACACAATGAGTGCATTTTATTTCATGTAAATTATAATTCAGTAAGGTTAATTTAAAAAAAACAGGGATAATGAAAAAATAGTTTCAAGACATTTACAATATGCCATTTACATAATGTTTTAAAACCACAAGGAGCGTTTTATGGATTCATACATAAAATTATGAATGGGAATGTAAGTGTTGATGTCAGATGGTGGTTTCCTCTCATATGGGAACAATGCAGGCAGGGAGACAGATTGCCATGGAATCAGAGATCAACAGGGTTTCAAATGCATTTGTAAAATTTTTCTTTTAACTTAAAGCATATGTGGTAGCATGGATTGTTGAAATTAAATAATGAGCAAAAATATTTATTATATTATTTTTAAAAGTTTTCTTTGTGTTTGAAATAATTTATCATTTTTAAAATATGAGTAAAATTTAAACTTTAACAACTTATTAAAGTAACATAAAATGTTTATGGATTATTTTCACAGATCTATCCAAGTGTCATGCCCTCCTACTTGAATGAGTGTGATACAGAGAGAAATCTTTACATACTTTTGTTACGTAGTGATTCCATTCCCAAAGCACGAACAATTAGTGTTCTAATATTAAAAATAAAACTTGTGCTCCGAATGCTCTTCAGAGAATTCGCAAAGTTCTTATTCACTTAGCATTTATAATCAGGTGAATTCCCACGAAAGAGATAATGACGTCACTTGCTGAGCACACCATATCATCACTAAGGCTGATGATGCATGCTCACAGGATTAATGGCTACTTCCTGGCTGTTAACATCAGAAATTTTACAAATTTACATTTTAAGGATTATACTTTAAAATTGCGGTATGGATTATTTGCAGGAAATAGAATATTATAGTTTTATTTACAGCAATTAATACAGCTGTCTTTATTGAATCATTATGTGCTGGTACTTTTCTAAAGACATTACAAATATTAATTATTACTGATAATTCTTGGAAGTGGGTGCTACAATCTGCCATTTACACGTAAGAAAACAGAAGCAAAAACAAAAAAGAAATTTTAAATACCCTGCTCAAGGTTACTCATTAAGTAAATGAACGATCCTAGACTTGATGCGAGAGGCCTAATTTAAAAGCCCATACCTCACTATGTTACCTAGAGACCATCAGGTTTATCATAATATCTTTGATATTACCAACTGGCATGTATAACACACTTGAACTCTAATTACTCCCATCTTCAAAAAATGAAATTTCTCTGATAACTTCAAAAATAGACCACTTTATACTCAGTCAGTGAAAATACTAGCCTTTTGAATTCATGTATTAAGTCTAATATTCTTTCTGTTATGTGTTGTCTTCTCCAATATATATTTGGTCCAAACCAAGTTGTATTATTTTTTAATTCTCTTCTACAACTTGTTGCTAGATTAATCTCCCTAGCTCTAAATTGGTCATTTTACTGCTGTTTAGTAGCCCTTCATTGCCTATGGAATTAAACTCATAGATGATTCTTTCCCTAGAATATTGCTCCTTTTTCCAAGTACTAAAACCAAACTAGAATATTTGCTTTGTACTAAGACACACCCTACACATTCCCAGTATCATGCTTTCAGGCCTACAATTTCCTCAATAGCTCTTATCTATTGGAATTCCCCACTCACTAGATTGTCAGCTACTTGTGAACAAGGACTAGATTTTTCTCATGATTTTATCTTTTAGATTTTATTTATTAATTTTAAAGAGAGGAGACAGAGAGAGAGAGAGAGAGAGAGAGGGAGAGAGAGAAGGGAGGGAGGAGCAGAAAGCATCAACTCCCATATGTGCCTTGACTAGGGAAGCCCGGGGTTTTGAACCGGCGACCTCAGTGTTCCAAGTTGATGCTTTTACCCACTGAGCCACCGCAGGTCAGGCTTTCTCATGATTTTAACCAATTAGCACTTAGCGTACTATCTCATACATGAGATAAAGTAAGCAAATATGTTCAACTGAAAATTTGCCTTAGCAAAAGTAAAATAATGTTCTTATGTGACTGTATATTGCACATGCAAGAATATCTTTTTGATCAAAGAGCAAACACACACTGGTGGATTAGAGAAAAACGTCAGTGGGAGAGCAGAGAATACTGACCTGCAGTCCTGTGTGGTTTTTTCAGGTTTTTCAGTTATCCAGAACGAAACCAAGATCTTAATATAATGCAAAAACTCTTTAACAACTGAAGTTGACAAGAAGGAGTTCTATACAACTGGCAACTTACTAAAAAGTTCATCAAATCTTTTTAATTTTCTTACATCATAGATACTTCAACATACTGACTTTTCCAGTTAAAGGAGTTTGGAAACAGCAAAGCTAATGGGTTTATATCATTATATTGTGTATACATACACATACATATGTGCATGCACACACACCTTTCTATTAAAAGCACATAGGCCTTCAAAACATAAAAAACCAGGACCATTTATTGAAATCCAACATATATAAATAGCAACTAAATAAAACAAAAATAAATATTACAATCTAAGTCCTTTGTGAGAAAACACATTTTTCCCCTCTTTAAGTTACATTATATTTCTGCTTTAAGGAGACAGGAATGAGTTTAACATGTTCTTTTGAAGAATTTATAAAGCTGATGAGATTAAGACGGCGAGGAGGTTTTAGAGCAGGGATCGGGAACCTATGGCTCGCGAGCCAGATGTGGCTCTTTTGATGGCTGCATCTGGCTCGCAGACAAATCTTTAATAAAAAAAAAAAATAACGTTAAAAATATAAAACATTCTCATGTATTACAATCCATTCATTTCCAACCACTCATGTTCATGTTGCGGGTGGCTATAGCCAATCACAGCTGTCCTCCTGGACAACACCAAATTTTTATTGGATAATGCGTAATGTACACAGGTCGTTGTATGGCTCTCAAGGAATTACATTTTAAAATATGTGGCATTCATGGCTCTCTCAGTCAAAAAGTTTCCCGACCCCTGTTTTAGAAGCAGTTTGGAACAAGATAGCCCACAGGGTCGAGGCAGGTCTGGAGTTATGGCCAATGTGCACATACTCAGAGGCAGACACAGGTTCAGAGAAGACAGTAACAAGCAGCAGGTGGCAAACCAGGCCAACAGGACACATGAGGGTGGACTAGGAAGAGGTAACATATCGTAACAGGCAAGCTAAAGAGAATCCAAGAACTAGCCCTGTAAAGATCCAAAAATGCCAGAGGCAGGGGAGTGACTCAGCAGGAAGCAGGGTTCCACTCACCACAAGATTCAGAGGTGGCTCTCTTCCTTAGGGCAGACCTCTCATTTCCTAAAGACAGATAAATAGATGAATGGGTAGATAGATGATAGATAGACCTCTATCTGATAGACCTCTATCTATATATATCGCTCCTTCATAGTGCTTAAAATTACTAAATAAATGTTAACTGAGTGAATGAATGAGTAAATGCTTTAAATAAGTAGAGTATTAGAGAAATTTTAGAGGTTAAAAAAAAAAAATCAAAATTCACCACACGTGAGACATTTACACTTTCTTCACAATTTATAAAAATTTAAAGAAGTATGTCCCAAAAACAAAAGCTGAAGTTTAGACTAGTAGGCTACTTTAAGCAACCTTACTTCCCAGTCCAATAACTTTAATTAAAGTCACATAAAACATAATCCCTATAAAATTAGGATGGCCCTGGCCGGTTGGCTCAGCGGTAGAGCGTCGGCCTGGTGTGCAGGGAACCGGGGTTCGATTCCCGGCCAGGGCACATAGGAGAAGCGCCCATTTGCTTCTCCACCCCCCCCCCTTCCTCTCTGTCTCTCTCTTCCCCTCCCGGCGCTAGAGTGGCTCTGGTCGCGGCAGAGCGACGCCCCGGAGGGGCAGAGCATCGCCCCCTGGTGGGCAGAGCGTCACCCCTGGTGGGCATGCCGGGTGAATCCCGGTCGGGCGCATGCGGGAGTCTGTCTGTCTCTCCCCGTTTCCAGCTTCAGAAAATAAATAAAGAAAAGAAAAAAAAAATTAGGAAGGCTCTTAGTCATATGACTGAATTTCCTATATAATAGTAGCTTATCATTTGGAGCAAGCCACCTGGTTCTTTGTTCCCACAATCCACATCGCTGTGTATCAGAAGCAATTCCATTTAACCAGAAAGCTCAGCCTCACTCTAACCTCTGGGAAGAATTTAGTCCTTGTCTAGAGAATTTAAAGGTATATTCCTTCAATACTCTTGGATCATCAGCATCAAGAGAACTTTGCTGCAAATCTCCTGGCCGGAGGACAGCTATTATTAAGAGTCTTGAGTGGTGATTTTTATTCTTTTATTCTGATTATGGTCACTGAAAGAAGTGCATCAAGATTTCATGATGATACCTAATAATTGGTGAGTTTATGACATTGGCTAGAAATGTAACCATTTCGCTTTCAAAGTTTGGATTTGAATTATTTGTCTTTTACAAAAAAAAAAGTAATAAATGAATCCATTCAAAATTCTACTACATTAAGTCAATTGAAAGGAAAGGCCTTCTTCACTGAGTGTTCCATTATTATGGATTCTTTAAGTTTATTGAAACCTGATTATTTCAATAGCACCTTATATACAATAGATTACTGTGATTATGTCAAAGTCCCCTTATAAATGGGCTATCCAGTATGTAACATTTATGATATATTTTTAAAATGAGGCTTTGCTAGGGTGCAATTATTTTATGAAATTGGGTTATTTTAAAGTAAATTAAAATATTTTGATTACTATAAAGACAAAACTTTTTGCAGAGAAAGTTGAAGAATACAAAGAGGGGAGTTAGGATTACTGTTTCCAATGCTGGCTTCCTTACTATTCTTACCACCTTCAAGTACCCAGGGAAGCCTGAATCAGCAGGGTTCAAGAGGTAAAAAGATAGAAACACAGATCAGCTTCTGGAGAGTGCCTTGAAGAGTGCCCAAGGGTAAGATAGCCACGTGGCTGAGGCTCTCCCTCTTGCAGTCAGCTAGCTGAAATAGTAACACATTGACAGGGAGAACAGGAACATCAAGAAAGGCCAGGTGCCTGACCTGTGGTGGCGCAGCGGATAAAGCGTCGACCTGGAAATGCTGAGGTCGCTGGTTCGAAACCCTGGGCTTGCCTGGTCAAGGCACATATGGGAGTTTATGCTTCCAGCTCCTCCCCACCTTCTCTCTCTGTCTCTCTCTCCTCTCTCTCTCCCTCTCTGTCTCTCTCTCTCCCTTTCTCTCTCCTCTCTAAAATGAATTAAAAAAATTTAAAAAAAAAAAAAAAAAAAGAAAGGCCAGGTCTTCAGGAGGTAGGTAGCCAGGAACAAGTAATCCACTAATACTTTTAAAAAAATAAAGTCAAAGGAGGAAAATAATTTTTTAAAAAAAGTACTTTACTGTAAGGTTTCTTGTGTCAATCTAGCAATGCTGCACATTTTAATTCCAAGTTATGCTTTTATTTTCAAACTGATTTTTTTTAGCCTGACCTGTGGTGGCACAGTGGATAAAAAGCATTGACCTAGAACGCTGAGGTCGCCATTTCCAAGCCACGAGCTTGACTGGTCAAGGCACATATGCTTCCTGCTTGATGCTTCCTGCTCCTCCCCTTCTCTCTCTCTCTCTCTCTCTTTCTCTCTCTCTCTCTCTCTCTCTCTCTCTCCTCCCCTCTCCTCTCCTCTCTAAAATGAATAAATAAAATCTTTTTTAAAATGTGATTTTTTTGTATCACATACAATTTATTTTATTTCATATTTTAATTACAGTTTACATTCAATATTATTTTGTATTAATTTCAGGTGTGCAGAATAGTGATTAGACAATTACAAACTTTACAAAGCATCCCTCCCCTCTGATATTTTAAGTACCCACTTGGCACAATACATAAATATTATAATATTATTGACTATATTTCTTATGCTGTACTTGACATTCCTGGGACTTTTCTGTGGCCTAGGGGTACTATGCTCAGGGAAATAAGTCAGACAGAGAAAGACAATACCATATCATTTTACTTATATGTGGGATCCAAAAGTGAAATCAGTGAACAAACAAAATAAAAAGAAACTATGGATACAGAGAACAGACAGATGCTTGCCAGAAGGGAGGGCAGGTTGGGGGCTAGGTGAAAACATAAAGGGATTAAGAAATATAAAATGTAATTTTTTAAAGAGCTGATTTAAGGTGGTCAATTTTGAACTCAGAATGATTTTACAATCCTAGTTTTTCCCCTTTCCAACCTTCCCTCTCTCATCCCTTTTTTCTCCCCTCCCTCTCCTCCTGTTCCCCCTCCTCTCTCTCAATCATTCGCCTTTACTCTAGATGGACTATTAAAAGCATCAGAGCCCCAGAAGAGTCTTGCTGCCCACTTCTGAAGGCAGAGCTAAATTACTGCACCCTCAGGAAATCTCACACTAATCTTATAAGATTTTATAAGATCATGCTTCATTTTTTCCTGTGGCTGAAGTTATTGCTCAGATAATGTATTTATAAAACTCTTTAAGTAACACACCACTGCCAAAAATAGTATTATAGTATTATCATATGTCCAAAAGCTGATTTTAATCATCACTTTAATCTTCAAAAGATAACTTATTCCATGGAGAAGACTGGGATTTTCTTCAAAGTCAGAAAAAAATAAGCTTTCTGGTGAATTGAAATGGGTAAGATTAAAGAAAAAAAAATTCTGTTATGGGAGTGTTAGAAAGCTATATAAAATACCAAACCCTCAAAGAAGTAAAAATAAAGTTGGAAACCTAAGAAGTCTGGCTGTCTTAAATCATATGAAAAACAATAAAGAATTAATATCTTGAAATTATTTACTTCTTTTAAAAAATGTAGGATGTGTTCTTTGTGCTATTACGTTAAAACATATTACAAAGTCTAAAAGATTAAACCCTGTTAATTTATCTGCATAAAATGATAAAAGAATATAAAAACAATCAAATATCAATTGTTACACTTACATTATTTTTAAACATAATAACAAAAAAATTTGCTACCTTTTGCAAACTTGAAATACAAAAATTGCCTGGCACAACAGATTGGTCAAGTGCAAAGCAACCCTTGATACTTGCATTCTTTCTTTGTGATGTGATGTTTCTCACTAATCCAGAACGAAACCGAGACACAAGACAAGAGCTTTTGCCATGGAAAAATCACATCACTCATTGCCGGGTCCAACTTCATTTTATTACAAAACAAATATACTATTTACAGCCATTATTTTTATTATTCATTTTTTATGCTCTTACATCCTCAAAATGCTGGGGTTTCACAATCACAAATAAAAATTAGCAAGGTTCATCATATTTCACAAAGGGATACACAATCATTCTCCGTTTTCTGGGATTTAGTGCTTTCAGTCTTGGCTCACACAGAGCATGCGCACACTGTCTCCCAATTTGAGGAGGGGGATTTTCTGTAAATTTATAAGTAGGGATCTATTGGATCCACTCAGGTCAGGTGTGTGGAACGTTACAGGTTGGCACAGATTTACTGCCATCAAGACCACTGAGTCTTGGTAGAGAGAACTAATTGTGCTCTTTTCACGTTTTAAGAGGTCAAGCTAAAGTTTCCCTCTGTGAGAATGGGTGACGGAACAAGTGGCAAACGCACTAATGACTGTGACATACTTTACGGCGCTGGTGACAGTCTTCTGAACACAGAAACGGTCTTCAATGAAGAGCTATATTACAAAAGTTTTAAAACGTTAAATTGCAACAGCTGAGAAAAAGATAATAGTTCAACTGAAAGGAAATTAATGAACAAGTGTCAAAACGGACAGTTGGTGTCAATTCCTAGAGGATTTGGAAGTAAGAAGTGGAGTGAGACAACCAAGTTAACAGAGCTCCTGTTTGTATGAAAAGAACATCGTACTTCACAAATATCCATCATAAGAGTTATGCTTGTCACAATCCACATTAGTCTGTGTTTAGCAGAAAAGAATACTTCATTTCGGGCCACGTAAGCAACTCATTTTCTTGATCTCCAACAGCATATGATTGTTTTCTTGGACACAAATTTAGAAAGAAATTCTACCCTCAGCCAATGTGGTAATTCTTGGACCAAAATGTGCCCACCATTTTGAGAAATAAAAGACTCTTTCAAGCCCAAACTATTTCTGAATGAATTTAAAAAATATTTGGAACTAAAATGTTTTAAATTCTAACCTTTTTTAGTAGTAACCCATTGAAACCTAAGTCTTGTCTTTTCTGTCAACTAATAATAAATGAAGTAATAAAAGTAAATAAACATTTTCACGTTGATTATTAAAAGTTTCTATAGAATTAGTTAATACTGTTTGAAAATTTAAAGTGTGTTTCTTCTTTATCTTAGGAAGATATTAAAGGGATTTCTTAATAAAGGTTTTCTTTATGAGTGGCTTATATGAAATAATCTGTTAAAATTCAATGTAATTTACATCAATAAACCAAATATGTCAAAAACAATTATACTGAAATTTAATTTGCTTCATTCAGCACATGGAAATTATGGGGGGCTTAAAAAATGAAATTGTTCTTTCAAAAGATCCTGAAATGCTTTTTTTTCCAATGTGGTGTTTCATAGAAATTGATAAGATCAGTATCTGTTTTGGTATCTTTCTTTATTTCATTGACCACATTTGCATTCAGACATTTCAATAATTTCAAAGAAACCACCCTAAAAATAAATGATGTCCAATTGGAAAAGACTTTCTTACTGACGATACCACAATAGATACCATGACAAATTTTCACAGAAGACCAGTAGAAACATGCAGTTTTTTAATCTCAAAAATGTCTAATGGATCTCTATTCCCTATAAGCTTAACTCCAATAGTCAGAATATTTATACCTTTAGGTCTATCTCACCATTCTCATCACAGTTTGGTCATGTCCTGTCCTCATGTCATCTCCTATTCAGATACTGCCCATCTTTCTAGGTCCTTAAAAAAAATCTCATCTTTCCATGAGATCCTCTAGTTATTCAAATAGCCCTTCATTTATGCCATATTCCCTACATTATTCATTTTGGAATTTCACTTTACAGTATATTAATTAGTAGTACTATTACTACTAATTAGAAATACTTCAGAAGATACATCTCATATCTTTAATTAGATTGTAAACTATATGAAAGCAAGTAATATGTTGATCTTTCTGAAATTAACAAATTTTGCATAAAATGAAGGCATATTAAGGAACAGACAAAAAAGGGAATGATAATAAAAGGAGAATTTTAAAAATATTCCATGTGGGGGAAGAACTAAGGGGTTTTATTGGAATTCTGTACATTTTACTGTATTTTTCTGTAAGCCTAAAACTGCTTGTCTATTTATTTTATTTTATTTTGTTTCTTTAATTAAATTTATTGAGATGACAACAGTTAATAAGATTATATAGGTTTCAGGTGTACAATGCTATGATACACCATCTGCATATTGCATTGTGTGCCCACTACCCAAAGTCAAATCACCTTCTGTCACCATATATTTGATCCCCTTTACCCTTTACTACCTTATCACCTCCTTTCTCTCTGGTAACCACCAGACTTTTGTCTGTGTCTATGAGTAAAACTGCTCCTTTAAAATGTTTGTTAATTTAAAAAATAAAAAAACCCCACATTTCAATGGCTGTATTTTTAAAAGGGAAAGATATCTTGAAATTTTTAAAAATATATAATAAACACAGAATGCAGACATGGCGAAATAAACTTTGATCTATTGCTCAATAGTTAACCAAATCAATGTTTGTAACATAACCTGAAATCTAAAAATCCAAGGATTACAGTGATAATTTGTCTTCAGCAAGTACATAAACTATATGTGAAATATAAGTTTGGGTTTGGGGACTATAAACAAGTAAAATATCAACTTTCAAAAACAAACAAAGAAGGGATAAAGAGAGGCAAATAGAAATTAGACAAAATTAACTTTTATAAAGACAGATCTATGTTAAGTAATTCAAACAAATTAGTTAAGAAACTAAAAACATCAAGAAATAGAAGTTCTAGTTGACACGGTTATAAAAATATGCATTTTCTGTTATATAAAATTATTCAATTCTACCATAGAGAAGAGAGGAGAAAACAAGGAGAATAGATGAAGCTAAACATGAAAGCAAATAGCTTGGTAAACATGTTAGACATAGATAAAGTAGGTGTAGCCTATGCCTGTCAACACAGGAAGAGACGGATTAAGCATCAAATCATCAAATACATCAGAGACACCCAATATTCAGGAGGTCTAATACTGAACCACTCATTGGCAAAATCTATTCTGAAGCACATAAATTAAAGCCATGGCTGCCCAATAGATTATTGGGGAGTTAGAGCCTTTGAACAAAGATGTGTCATTAGAGATTAAAGCTAAGATCATCTCTTACTCCCAATTACTATGTCTGGATGTGAAAGTTGTGAAGAAGGCTGATAGGAAGAATGTAATTAATTCATTTGAAATAGAGTGTTAGTGGAAGGCTGTACAGATACCCTGAACCAAAAAAAAAAAAAAGTGGGTTTTAGAGATAATTAAGCCTGAACCATGGCTAAAGGCAAACAAACAAACAAACAAAAAAACACTAAATCTATCCTACTTTGAGCACATCATGAGAAGACAGGGTTCTTAGACAAGACAATAATTCTGGAAAAAACTAGAAGGCAGCAGGAAAAGAGAAAGACCAAATATGAGATAGATTGATTTATAATAGAAGCCATAGAATGAGTCAACAGAAGCTGAGGAGGACTATTGAGGAAAGACACTGTAGACATTACTCTGTTCATAGAGTCACCAGAAGTTAGAGCCAATTCAATGGCATATAGCACATCAATTTTGAGTAGGTATATAGAGTATTTGCGTATTGGCTCCAGATACCTTCCATCTTCTGAAATCCCACAATTCTAGTCCTTATAACTATTGTAAGTGGAGTAGACTAAAGGGTAAGGGAGAAAGACAGGATATATGAGCATTGTATAACTCAAGACTTGGATGGTATGGTTTCTCTACCCAACTTTTACCCTATCGTAAGTGTGCTAACCTAGTTACTCCATCTTTTCCCCTTTGCTTCTTGCTGTGTATTTTTAAATAATGAAATAGACCATGGGTTTCAAGCATTTTGATTCGACTTAAACCATCACTTCTGTGACCCCCTTTACTACTCTACCACCACCTTTCTCTCTGGTAATTACCGTACTGTTGACTGTGTCTATGAATAAAACTGCTCCTTTAAAAAGTCTGTTAATTAAAGAAAAAAAACTGGAAAGGATGCATTTTTAAAGGAAAAAGTTATCTTGAAATTTAAGAAATATATAATAAATACAGAATGCAGACATGATGATATAAACTCGGATCTATTGCTCAATAGTTAACCATATCAATGTTTGTAATATAACATAAAATCTAAAAATTCAAGGATTTTAGTGAGTAATAGTTTTTCTTTAGTGGATACATAAATTACATGTAAGAATATAGATTTGGATTTGGGGACTATAAATAAGTAAAATGCCAACTTTCAAAAATAAACAAAGAACAAGGGATAAACAGAGGCAAATAGAAATTAGAAGAAATTAAACTCTGTCCTAGAGGGCAGAGCTCTGTACATGGCAGTACGCATGAAAACTACCATTGCATCTTTATTTCCCAGTGTGACAGTATGCAGCTCCAAATCTCAGTCAACAGCTATCAGCACTTCCTCTTTTAGTCACTCCATTAGAAAAAAACAGCTATTGATGGTGCCTGTTTTGGCTACTCTAGTACACAAAATGTAAGTTACCCTGCAGGTGGGCAAATAAATACTCAAACACTCCTCTAAATTAGTTTGTCCTAGATTTTTTTTTTCACTGAAGACCATTCTTTTATTATTCACTATAAGGAGCTCAGAATAAACATTTTTTTTTATCATGTAAATCCCTGCTAGAAGGGCCAGGATTTGGTTCATAAGCATGTAACCTTGGGCAAAGAGATTAATTTCTCTTTGTTTTTTTTTTTCTTTTTAAAAAGAAGATAATTATATAACATACTTGGTAATAAGATCACTCATTTAAAGCATTTCAACACAGAGCCTGCTGCCTTTTTTTCAGAGTGAAAAGATGGCTAAACAATGGCTAACAGTTTACAAAGTAATAACATTTACATATTTTTCGTTCTATATTCTAAAAGCACCAGTTCTTGAATCTATATTGTCAAACATCCTAAATTGCATAATAGTTTACACTTAAATAGAGGAAATGAAAATTCTATTTACATGGTTTAATAAAAAGAACATAATTATATGGTAAAATTACATAGCAAGGCTTTACCAATCACATCTAGCCCACATCATAAAATTAGGATAATCAGGTATATAAAGCATATGATTTAAAAGTTTCATATTCTATGCAATTTAAACATATTATAACTTTCAATATTTTTCTATTACTTAATAGTCTCAAAACTAACATGTATTTTCTAAAGGCAAAATTGTCTGAGCTGAAAAGTGTAAAATATGTGTATGTCTGATTAAACAACTTTTTTTCTCCGAACTGGTAGAAAAACTATGGAATAAATATGTTTGTACAGTGGTGGTTATTTGTCACAGTAGGCTCTGACATAAGTATTAACACACCAACTATTTTAGACAATATGTCATAACCAGCCAGTTGGAGGGCAGTAACAAAATACTTGGCTAACTACTGTATAGTAGAGACATCTGTTTAGCTTAGCAAGCTAGTAACACCAGATACTACTGTAATTTGGATCATCTGAATATCACAATTCATTTAGTTTTTAAAAGATGTAAACAACTTTGAAAAATCATTTTAGATATCCTAAACATTTTAAATATTAGTTATACATAGCATGGAAAAATATTTATGTAGTATTTTCAGTGACAGCGCCAATATAGACATAATACTGTATTATGTTTATATTTTTAAACTAATATAATACAAATTTTACATTATGTAATATTGCACTATATACAATTTTTGTTCATACAGAAAACAAAAACAAGCAAAGTATGTTTTATTGAGGCAACATGTAGATGATGATTCTTTTCCTCAATCAAAAGTTAAATATAATACTTATTTGTATTTATTATCTACTAGACACTGTCCATTAAGTATTTCACTGGCATTATTTTCATCTCTAAATCAACCTTATAAGGTAATATTAGTTCCACTTTATGAACTAGTTGAGACTTAGAGAAGTTATATAACTTTCCTAGGTTAACTATCTACAAGTGGCAGAACTGGACCTAAAATCTAACATCAAACCCTGCATTTGAAAGTACTTTAATTTTTGTAATCAAAAAGTTTACTTTATATATCCTGCACTTTGTTCATTGCTCTTATTTGTGAATAGCACCCTATCCCGTTTTTCTGGGAAATAGAGTGACAACTCATTCTGATTTGTCTGGGATTTCCCAGCTTTAGAGTATAAATTGACCCTCCTGGGACCCACCTTAAGCAAACCTATGCCAGCCAGTTGGTAACCCACCAGGAAGCGATACTTAACCTGGAAAGAATCTACTGGTTCATAAATTTCACTCTCACAATTCGTAAATCCAAGTGAAAATAGGGAAGATGAGGAATTATGAAGAGAACTTCATTTTTAAGCACCAAGGAATGTTTCTCAGGTAGAAGAGCACTCATTGTCTTTTTCCCTGGAAATTATGGCGAGAAACTAAGAAAGGAACAGCAAGCAGCCTTCTTAAGTAGTAACATTTTGCAGCTAGTCTGTGAACCGAACACAGGTTTTTGTGGAAGTTCTACCCCCAAAGGAAGGGCATTAGAGGTGAGAGCAAAGAATAAAAAATATATTTCTTGGAAGATCTGCAGAGCAGCCTCCCTGTTTCCTCCTGCGCCTGTCACAGGCTCATTTCTTCGGAACAGAAAAGGGCGGCTGCACCGCTGCCTCATTTCTCCGCATAACTTCTCACCGCCACGGTCTGCCAGGGATTTGTCTTTAAAACCTCTCCTTTTTCCTCTGCTTGGCTTGTGCCCCTCCCCCAGCGTCTCTGAAGTGACTGGAATGTTCTGTCAGTCTAAGCACAAAACTATTTTTACCACAGTGCTTGGGAATCTCTGGGCACAAACTGTCGGCAGATTAGGTAAATTACAGGTGCACAGGTTCATGTTACCTTTTAGCTGCCACAAGTGTAAAGCGTTCGTCTGACTCGTCAGAATTTTCCCTTTCAGTTAGCGGGCCCTCCTCCACCTTCCATTCCCTGCTCGCTGGCCTTGCTGGTTGATCCTTCTTCCACCTGAAGGATCGATTAGTTTCTGCTCAGTTTTTCTCCTTCCCCTAAGCCCCTCTTTCTTCTAACACTTTTCTCTCTTCTCTTTCTTTCCAGTACTGAAGGAAGGGACATCCCTTTTCTGTCCAGGCCTCTCGATTCTACTTGCTTAGTTATAACTGAAACTGCTTTCTCTGAATAGTCCTATCTGTTAGATGTTAACTCACCAAAGTCTCTTTGCCAGGTTCTGACAAACCCTCATCCGTGTCTGTTTCTTCCTGGAGCATCTTCTTACTGTCACTGTTTCAATCCACAGGCTTGTGAAGAAACTTCACCTTTGCTCCCTAGAAATACCAACCCAACATCTCAGGAACTTCTGTCCCCTTTCCCAAGCTTCCCATTCATGCCAAACTCTTCACTGTTACACACTTGTGTAGAACCACATTCTTTTCCTCCAAAGTCCCTAGCTCAGTTATTTCTTTGTGTGATTTTTAAATTAGTGTCTGTCCCCCAGTAAATTGGAAATGTGTTGAGGGCATAAATACCTGAAACACAATGAAGTCACTAGTTTCACTATTTTTGCTTTCATTATAATATTAATTTTATTATAAATTTCTAATTTATTATAAACACCTGTCTCACCAAATCTAGGTATTTTATTAAATTCACTAGGGCTATTTTCAATCAGAGGCCTTATGAATTTAGTAGGGGAAGAATGGAAATTAACATTTGTTGAGTTATTTCATGTCACAGTTAAACATATATTACTTTATTTTATGCTAAAAACAAGCCTGTGATGTATGTGATCACTTATAAAACTGAAGCTTGGAACATACAAGAAAGAATGGCTAGGACTTTCATTCTGTCTTACTCCAAAGCTCTGTTTTTCCATCACATACAGCACTTTTCCAAAGGCTGAGTTAAAATCCACCACTGACTGAAAGAGCCATAGTTCTTCCCTCCAGCTCCTTCTCAAGGAGAGAACCAGGAACCAGACCTATTCAATCTTTTGTGGAAATGGTGGGGAAAAAATGCATTCACAAATAACTAAGTATGAAGCAAGAATAATCGGGTGGCAAACAAGTTGAGAACTCAGTTCTATCACTCACCTAGTTTCAGATTTTGTTTGAATGAATCTAGGCTCCCAAAGTGATTTATTGATACTTAATATTATTATCTTATTATTATTGCCTACTTTTCCTGCAATATGTAAAAATACATTTGAATTATTTAAAGCCTGGGGTATTTCAGTTTTCACAAACTTGTTTTGACCACTTGTCAAGGTCTGTGGCTCTCAAGTTCTACTGAGAAATAATGTAATTGCAATTACAGGCATCTCATATTTTGCAAACAGTTTGAGTTCCAAGAGTTCACTAGCTTGTTGTTTGAATCATTGTGTATTTTCCCATTACCTAATCTAATAAAGGACGGTTATTTCTCAAGCTGGCATTTCCTTTTTCTCTCCTCTCATTCTCACCTCAAAACAACACAAGAGAGAAATGTCTTTTTAGCCCAAGATGAACACCACCACTAATTTTACTGGCCTAAGTTTTACAGAATGTTGGTAAAGGGGCTTTGTAACTTTTTTTTTTAATTTTTCACTCATTTGAGAGAGAGTGAGGAAGCAAGAGAGATAAACAGGGAGAGAAAGAGAGAGAGAGAAGCATCAATCCATTGTTCCATTTAGTTGTGCACTCACTGATTGCTTCTTGAATGTGCACTGATTAGGATTGAACCCACAACCTCCAGGGTGCCAGAGAGAGGGGAGGTTCTATGCACTAAGCAATGCAGCCATGACTTAAGGGGCTTTTTAAATTAAAAAGAAATGATAATTCAATAGTGAAGGTTGAATAAACACAGGAAATGCCACATCAGTCTGAGAGGTTACTCTTGTTCAGCACCTTGGAGATTTTTTCTACTGTTTTCTAGAATCTTCTTTTTCTACATTTTGAACTCACTGTTTCTCCAGTGGTGACACTTGAATGAATTAAAAATAAAGAAGAAAGAGCACATTTTCTTATTCTTTAGCAGTTCATGATGTGTAGACTCTCACATCTATCTGTTACATCTTAAAATCAATGGTGAGTCTAAGAATAGTACCACCTTAAATTATCCAAGCAACATAATTTCTTAGTAAGACTATTTTTCCTGTCTCATTTTTCTCTATAACTAATTTCAGCAGTAAGAGTACTTTTATAGAGTATGCAACATTTTTGAAGTGATTTTACATTTTTAAAAACTTCATGTTTATCACGGCCTATAAGAATAGTCTGTCTTTTGTCATTGTATTAATTTTATGGGTCCAAAAAAAAAAAAAAACCCTGAGAATTTGAGATGTTAGGATTGACTAAATTCTCACAGGCCCCAAATGATTAGAATCTAGCCTGTGCATACCCTAATTCCAGGGCTATTCTTCCTCGTTTTTTTTATACCTTACTCAATTTCACTCATATTTCTGCATTCAAACTCCAAGAGAAAAGGAATCATTTTTTACTGCTTTATCCTCAGCATCCAGGACACTATCTGGCTTTTAGAAGGTACTCACAAAATATTGAACAAATGTCAGTTATTATCTTAGTAACCTTTGCAATTATACTATACAATTTTATTAGTCAAATATGATTTGTTCAAGTTATTTATCTTCACAATATAAAATGTAGTATATAATATTTGTTTAAGAACATAGAGTAAGTTTCCACAATGGATGTTAGACAATACCCAGAGTTATTAAAGCCTCCAATCTGCGGTCTTAACTGCTGACAATACCACAACCAGCGGGCTGGTAAAAATAGGAGAAAATATCAGAAATGGGGTATTGACTTCTTCTTATTCTTTCCTGTGCTTCCTACTTCTCCAAAAACCTAAGGATGATTCTCAAATTTGATAGGAATTATTCAACTGCACACACACACAAAAAAAATCCCAAATGTCAACGTAATGCCTCAAATCTGTGACTCAATAGAAAGAGACATGAAGAATCACCTTCTAGAATAAGTGACTTGACTCAAAAATGTAGCTAGTTTCTACGTTGTCTGACCACTGATTTCTGACATTGTCTTCACTCTTCTCACTTAGGAAAATGATGTCATATTGAACATGGCTTATAATTGTCACTGCTTGGAGTAGAATAGGAAGACTTTTGGTTTCCATCTAGTTGTTCAGGCACTGATTATAAAGACCAAAACCAAAGGGGACTGCATTCCAAAGACCACTTATAGGTGGAGTGGGTCCTTCCAAAATTCTAAAAGAAAAAAACAGAAAGGAAAGCAGAGAGAAGTAAAAGGAACAACAAGAAAAGAAAGAGTACAATAACAAACAAGAATAAAAGAAGAGCCTCTGCAATAGCTGTGCTTTATTTCCTTCATAAAAAATGGGCTTAGCCTTGACACAGCCTTACGCACTCACGTTCATCAAGCAGTTAGCATAGGCTATATGCTTCACATGCCTATCATTTGATTGAGTCTTTACAAAAATTCTAGGAGGCAACCACTATTATCTTGAAGAAATTGAGATCTAGTACTTTCCTATACACACACAAACAGAAATGAACTAAGCTAGGACTTGAAGGGAGTCCTTTGAATCTAGGGCCCCTGCACTTCCTCCTATGTTGTATTGTCTCCCAACCACCATACTTGTGTGTCATGGACTACAGGGAAGCTGCAATTAAAAATTCTATTGCCTTGCTTGTGCCTCATCTGATTCCTATGAAACAAGTAATGTGGAGGTAATGGAGAGCAAGTACACCAATGAAAATGCTATGAGCACGGTGTGCAGAACAGAAGCCATAACAGAGGCACCTGGAGTCAGGGCCACATGGAATCCTGAAACATCATCTAGCTTTAGTGTGAGTCTTGTTTCCACTAAAAACTATTTTTAAACAGAAGTTATTACCTGTTTTGCATTCACATCCTTTGTTCCACCCCTTACCTCATAGGTTCCACCATGGAGAGGTACCGAATTCAGCTCTTGATTACCTACTCTAAAAAAAAAAGGCAAAAGAAGAAATCTGAGCACTCTCCAGTCACTGTGTTCTGTTCGGCTCCCAAATTATCTTCAGTCTTATTTAAAAGAAGGGAAAGAGATTTACCTGATGCTACTGAGGCTGCAGCCTGAACGTCATGCAAAACCTTTGAAGGACTGTAATGGTTTTAATAACATCTTTTTGACAGACAGGAGAGAAAAGAACTGAACCACTCTGCAAATATTAAGCAGCCTATTTTGGAGCAATGGCTATTGCCTTTGAAATCTTTCATCATGGGTCTATACTTAGAATTCAGAGGAGCCTGGGGGAGGGGTATGGGGTAGTGTTAATCCCCAGTTGTTTTGAAGTTGTCCTGTAAGTAGGTTAGCATCTAAACTGTCCCAAATGGAAGCATTCAATGCTAAGTTTAAATTGGGCCTTTCTCTATATATTTTGTTTTAACCTTTTCGGCATATAAATTGTCACATCATCCTGGGAGTGACATTTCTAAGTTTTCTTTCAAACTAGATGTTCTAAGAACCCTGGCTGTACCCACATTGGGAGACTGATGCTCCATGACACTTAATGTTGGATTGAGTTTCAGGAGCTACTATATATAAAGCTGGGGTGACTTATGTCACCGCACTAATTAAATGCCATCTGCGTGGTTCTTCTGGGTTTTTGAGCCCATCACCCAGTTCAGACCGAGTCAGAGGCCAAGGAGGAGAACATGATGATGGACCTTTTTGAAACTGGCTCCTACTTCTTTTACTTGGACGGGGAAAATGTTACCCTGCAGCCATTAGAAGTGGCAGAAGGCTCTCCTTTGTATCCAGGGAGTGATGGTACCCTATCCCCTTGCCAGGACCAAATGCCCCCTGAAGCTGGGAGCGACAGCAGCGGAGAGGAACATGTCCTGGCGCCCCCAGGCCTACAGCCTCCCCACTGTCCAGGCCAATGCCTGATCTGGGCTTGCAAGACCTGCAAGAGAAAATCTGCCCCCACCGACAGACGGAAAGCCGCCACCCTGCGCGAGAGGAGGCGGCTAAAGAAAATCAATGAGGCCTTCGAGGCCCTGAAGCGGCGGACTGTGGCCAACCCCAACCAGAGGCTGCCCAAAGTGGAGATTTTACGGAGCGCCATCAACTACATTGAGCGGCTGCAGGACCTGTTGCACCGGCTGGATCAGCAGGAGAAAATGCAGGAGCTAGGGGTGGACCCCTTCAACTACAGACCCAAGCAAGAGAACGTAAGCCCAGATGCTGCCCGGGTAGGGGAATGCACAGTCTGATTAGACGCTTTCCTTGGGGCTTTAACATCCAG
This sequence comes from Saccopteryx bilineata, assembly GCF_036850765.1. Taxonomy (NCBI): domain Eukaryota; kingdom Metazoa; phylum Chordata; class Mammalia; order Chiroptera; family Emballonuridae; genus Saccopteryx; species Saccopteryx bilineata. The sequence goes on along the minus strand of NC_089491.1, from coordinate 107,659,642 downwards.
CTGGTTGGTCTCCTTTCCCGTCCCCATTCTACTCCCGCCCCTCCCGCTCCTTCTGTAGTGAACCCCCAGTGACCCGTGGGCGCCGGGTGCCTGCAATCGGCAGGAAATGAGCACCTGGCTCGAGGAAGCAGGGGAGCCGTCTCCACGAAGGCACCCCCAACCTCCGGAACCGAGGTTTCTCTCCTAATCTGCTGGCTTGGTTTTCCTCCAGCTCGAGGGTGCGGATTTCCTGCGCACCTGCAGCTCCCAGTGGCCAAGTGCTTCGGATCATTCCAGGGGGCTCGTGATAAATGCTAAGGAAGGTAAAGTAAAAGAAAGGGCACTGGGCTGTGCTAGGGAACACCCCGGGAGGGGGCTGGGTGGTTCCTCGGGGCAGGAAAGGCTCAGAGCTAGAGCAGGGACGCACCCCGGGCGCAGTGCGCTCCTTTCGCGAGGGGACCCTGAGCTCCCTGGTTTCCCTAAGAGGCCTGGAGCAGGACGCGGAGCTGTCTCTTCCTTCCTTGGGTGCTATGTGTGTGTGTGTTTTCTGCACTCAGGAGGGGCAAGCATCGATTCGTCGGCCTCGAGCAGCCTTCGGTGCCTTTCTTCCATCGTGGACAGTATTTCCTCGGAGGAATGCAAACTCCCCTGCGTGGAGGAGGTGGTGGAGAAGTAACTCGGAGCTGGTGTTCGCGGTGTGCACCGCAGCAGGAAGATCTCACCCTCCCTTCTTCGCCTAATCCTTTGGATTAGATCACATTACATTAACGTTGAGAAACCCAGACGCAGGACTTTATGAAGGGGAGACATTCACAAAGAAACTTCTCCGAAACAGTTGTGCACGCTCAGAAGTAAAAGTCCTTTGGTTTGGGGCTTTAGTTTTTTGGAACAGGAAATGACTTAGGTCTAGTAGCCTTACTTTCTTTGTGTTTGGTTGGTTTTTGTAATATATTTACTTTTATTTACTGTGATTTTTTTTTTTTTTGCCATCATCAAAAGAAGTTCATTCCTGTCTGAAACAAAGTGGGAACGCTGCATTTAAATGTTAATGGTATTTAATATATTTTTGTAAATAATCCTAGTACTTTCATTTTATATGTAAACCTAAGAAGTATATTTTAAATGTAAAGAGGCAGATGTATTGTAAAACAATGTGAGAGGATCCTGGTATTGTAATATTAAAAGATAACTTTCTAAATGAATAAAGTTGGTCATATTTTGAGTCAGCTGAAAATATATGTTTGAAACATATATACATAAAGAGAGCCATATCCTAATTTAGACACCACACACCAGCCCGTATATTTGGGTGTTTCTTAAAGGCTAATTAAAAGGGAGGAAATTAGGTTGTTTTCCTATGTCTGAATTAAACTCTTCACTTTTCTATAAGGGAGGAATATCCAGGAGAAAGCTGTCCTTTTGGCTCCTATCAGCATACTTTCTCTTTCTGTTTTAACTGTCCTCCACCTGGAGCTTTAGATGAGATTTGCTTCCCCAAAGTTCACACTTGAATTTTCAATCCAGTAAAAATCTCATCGTTACACGAAATTGCCCACAAAAACTCTCTGCTTATTTTTCTAAAAAATCTTCAGCTAATTTAGCCCCAATTACTCTCCCTCTTTGACTTTGCAGGCCCAGCCCGCGGCTCTCACGGAAGAAGCATTTCATCCGGAGTCCCCGGGGGCTGCCCTGCCCTCCCAGCCAGGACTCCCTCCCCGGTTTTCTTGAACTAGACCGGTGACTAGAAGACTGGAATGTCCTCAAGGCCTCGTGTGGCCTGGATTAGTTTTCCAAAAAGAAAGATAAAAGAAGAGGACAATCTGTCTGTTGAGGTGGGGCAGGTTTCCTTGGAGAAAAGGCTGCTGCCCCAGGGATGGAAGGGTTAAATGGCTGAGGGCAAAGGACAACAACAACACACATGAAACCTCTTAGCTGGGCCAAATAGCAAAGCCCCAGAGAGGCCTGCAGCCCCAGGAGCTCCTCGGGGTGAGGGTTTTACAACGTGTGCCAGGTTGTTTATCCTGTGACCTCGGGCAGAAATGACCACCAAGAATCCAAGTGCAGAGGAGAGCAGAGGAGAGGGGCTCGCCATTTCTTCGGAACTGCCGCTTCTCTTCCATTCTGTAAATGGCGTGTTCCGTTTGACTCCCTTTCCCCATTTCTACTTTCCTTCTTTTTCCAGTCACTGCTAGTCCTCCGGTGAAAACTGTAAAATTCAAATCGTGTTCAGTATTTCCCAGCCCAAGCTTGCATCCTAACACTCCATTCTGGACCTTTCTGTTGCACAATACAAGCTCTAGAACTGCCACAGGCAGCGCCCCCTTCGGGTACTGGGCTATATCTTGCCCCTTTTCCATCTCAAAAAGCCTGTTCCTGGTAATAATCAAATACTTTGGGTTTTTTGTTTTTTTGTTTGTTTTTTGTTTGGTTTTTTTTGAGCATCTGAAGAATTCTTTCTCCTAGCATACTTTTAAAATGCAGAAAGTTCCACAGAGGAAACTGACATTGATGTATAATCCCTCTCAAAGGTTTGAGAAGAGCAGTTGGGGGTGTTAGTGGATGCAAAATGCCTTATTGGGTGCTGACAACCTAGACTGAATCTGGTCTTCTACTGGGTAGTCCTGAGTTCTAACCACTCCTCTCTTCATCCATTTGTTCATTTATAAAATAGTAGGGGCCCTGGCCGGTTGGCTCAGTGGTAGAGCGTCGGCCTGGCGTGCAGAAGTCCCGGGTTCGATTCCCAGCCAGGGCACACAGGAGAGGCGTCCATCTGCTTCTCCACCCCTCCCCCTCTCCTTCCTCTCTGTCTCTCTCTTCCTCTCCTGCAGCCAAGGCTCCATTGGAGCAAAGTTGGCCTGGGAGCTGAGGATGGCTCCGTGGCCTCTGCCTCAGGTGCTAGAATGGCTCTGGTCGCAACAGAGTAATGCCCCTGATGGGCAGAACATCCCCCCCTGGTGGGCATGCTGGGTGGATCCTTGTCGGGCGCATGCGGGAGTCTGACTGCCTTCCCGTTTCCAACTTCAGGAAAAAAAAATTTTTTTAAATAAAATAAAATAGAAGGGATGACAATAACAGTGTTCTACTCATAGAGTTGTCAAGATTCAGTGAGATAACCCATATAAACTGCTTAGCCAAAAGAGTGCACAAAATAAACACTCAATGTCAACTCTTTTTTTTTGTTTGTTTCCTGAAGCTGGAAACGGGGAAGCAGTCAGACAGACTCCCGCATGCGCCCGACCGGGATCCACCCGGCATGCCCACCAGGGGGCGATGCTCTGCCCATCCGGGGGCAGATGCTCTGTCGCGACCAGAGCCATTCTAGCGCCTGGGGCAGAGGCCAAGGAGCCATCCCCAGCGCCGGGGCCATCTTTGCTCCAATAGAGCCTCGGCTGCGGGAGGGGAAGAGAGAGACAGAGAGGAAGGAGAGGGGGGAGGGGTGGAGAAGCAGATGGGCGCCTCTCCTATGTGCCCTGGCTGGGAATCGAACCCGGAACTTCTGTACACCAGGCCGATGCTCTACCACCGAGCCAACCGGCCAGGGCCAACTCTCTTTACTTTTCATTAGTAAATATAAATTGAACACCAGAAGGCCTTTCTTCCACCCAAAGCCACAGTAATGTCAGATCCAGCCTTTGCAATCTCTGGCTGGGGAAATTATTAATAATAATGAGACCAGCACACACATGAATGAGCCATTTGTAGCATTTTACATATTAACTCATATAATCCTGCAAAAGAAGTACTAGTGTCATATCTGTTTTAGAAGAAAGAAATCTTTGGGACAAGGATTTTTATAAGCAGAGAGCCAGAACTCAGAGCCAGAAAATATCAAAGGCTTCCAGCCTATTCTTCAAAATTAACATGCACCCCCAAAAAAGACACCTTGGGAAATAAAAAGGAACATTTATCATCTATAGAATAATTTGGCTCTTTGACAACTGTTTTTCAAAAGTTCTTTCTCAAGAGTGATTAGATAGTAAACTACCTTAGAGGAGTAATTTAATTTAAAAATAAGTGGGCAAGCATTTCATATATCCAATCAGAGCATGTGTGAATATGTTACATGGTGTTTATAACCATTAATCATATTTATTAGGTGTCTATAATTTGCTCCTGAAAATCAATAGTTTTTTTTAATATGTGTAAATACACACACACACCTATATTTTTAAACATCAGATTCATACCACAATGAAGTCAAATATTATAATTGACCGAGTGAACTCATTAACCTTATGAAAGCATATATATTTATAAGATTTGTGTTTTATTCTGCTCAGTAGCAGAATGCTTTTTATAAATTCATGGACTCTACTTGCTGATAGATTTGATTCAGTCTTTGCAAACCAAATCCTCCCTATCTCTCCTAGCTGGGTAACTTGAGAAATTGTTTAGAATAAGTTTCTTTGTTAAATAAAAGCAAATATTTTCCAAAGATTTCACGTGACCTCCGTTGCTGTAGCTGACATTAGTTAGGCTTTCCAATGAAATCCTTGGTGTGTTTGCAATTAAAATATTTTGATTAGATATTAACAATGATAATTTTTACTAAGGCCAAACCCAAAACAAATAGGACCACGGGAACAAAAAAAAATCAAGATGTAATAACTTGGTAAAGATAAGCAATTTGCAATTTAAACTGAGCCTCTTCCCAGAGGCAGGCATAAAGTTATCAAGCATAAGCGATTTTTTTTATATTATTACAGAAATAATTTGTTAAACATGAAACATCTGCTTTCTCTAACTTTGATCATCACACCCAAATCACTGAATTCCAAGCCTGAAGATAGTGGAAATCTACTTATGTCTAATATTTTTATATATTAATTTTTTAAAAAAATTTTGGTACTTACTCTTGCACATGTTTGGAGGTAGGAGTGTGGAGTGTGGTGCTGCAACTCAATGTCCCAATTACTCTTGAGACTGACTGACAGACAAGTGTTGGGTTGGTAAACTAACTTCTAGCCTTAACAGATTTTCTTACTTAAAGTTACAATGTATTTATTTGTACTTTCTTTTGGTAATATTTTAGCCCATTGATTCATCTCAAAATCTTCTTCCCAGAACACCATATCTGAAAAACTATTTTAAAAATATTTTAATTTAAACTTTGACTATCTCTTTTCCTCACTTAGTGCATTAGAAAATTAGCAGTAACAGGGTATTTCCTTGAAGAGCCAAGCCATTAACATATTTCTTCAACAAACCCCTCCAGTGACTCCCCTAAATGCAAAAGAATTGTTACAAAAGATGACCGTTTGTCTTAGAGGTTTTATTCTGAAAGAAGCAGTTTTGTAAGCCTAGTTCAGTGTCAGCCTATGATAGGGAATGGCTATGCCATGTTGCTGGAACAAAGATAATGTTGCAAGAACTGGCTACTTTCTCTACTCTCCAGGCTGCTAAAAGTCCTTACTTTGATCTCTCCCGGGAGTCCTCGAATTCAAGCTGAGGCCAATGTCTTCCTCAGCTGTCTTCTCCACAAATTCTTTCAGCAGCTTTGGCAGGTACTAATGTGTTTACTTAGGTGTGCCTGGTTCCCAGCACTAATAACAGCTTAAAATTTTTTAGCACATTGTGAAGTCAAATATAATAAGCAAAAATCTCTAGAACAATTCCCTTTGTCCAAGAGCTGATAAAGGTCTCAGGTTGCCGCCAAAGTGAAATGAAGTGGACATATCTTTCCATGTATAGTTGAATCTCCAAAAGAGAGAAGCATGCAGAATCCTAAGGTCAGCAAATTTTACTAGAAAGGGAAGCTCTGAGCATCATTTTGCTGGTGTGGTCTGTCCGTCAACACTAGGATTGTTGCCATAATGCTTAAACTAAAATAGGTTCTATGAAAGAAAGAAAAAAAGAAAGAAAGAAAGAGAGAGAAAAAAGAAAAGGAAAGAAAGAAAGAAAGAAGAAAGAAAGAAAGAGAGAAAGAAAGAAAGAGAGAAAGAAAGAAAGAAAAGGTTTATGATTACTTAAGGGTCTAGGAAATTAAAACCTGCTTATAATTCTAGCTTGTAAGAAAATCAAACATATACAATCAGTTTCAGGGTTACAAACAAGATAGGTTCTGTAGGTTTGAAAATGTTCAAGTATATGCGTAGGAAGGTAAACATAAATACTATGTTAAGACAACCATCTGTCTAAGCTGTATTTAATAGATACATGTACCTGTTTCAATGTACATACAAATTCACCTTAGGAACAGACCTACAGAACCCATCTCATTTGTAACTTGGGGACTCCCTATATTTATTTTTATTAAGAATGTAAAATTAAAAAATTAAATTATGTATCTACTTCACCAGAACCTTGGTGGACATTCATTTATAACATTCTTCCCCTCATTAGCCTCTTCTGAGACTTTCCTAGCAGTGTTGGGACATCATTTCTAACAACCTGTTTACATATTGAATACATATAAGTTTCTTCTGCATGTGAGAAGTTCACTGCTCTGGAGAAACAGTGGAAAACAGATTGTACTTTTATTCTGTTCTATGAGAAACAAAAGCCATAATCTGTCAATTTTGAGTAAAAGAGAACCCCCAAATAACCAGCAGATCTTTCTCAAATGATTTTAACCCTTTTTCATACATCTTGGGCGGGGTGGGGTGAATTTTTTTTTTTTTTTCTCTCTGTATCGCTCACTCGGTTTTCCATTTTTCTCTCACACTTTCTCTCCTCGGGAAAGAGCAGGGAACCTCTCCTGAACTGAGGGCCCTAGGCATCTGTGAGGCGCTGGCTTTCTTTGTACACTGCCTCCCATTTTTTCGTTTCTCTTCGAGCCTCTGACAACAGTTTAAAAGTTTTTGCCTCGTTGTGTGTGTGTGTGTGTGTGTGTGTGTGTGTGTGTGTTTTGTGTTTTGTTCTTGACTTTGGTGCGCTGAGATTCTATTTTCAGCACTTGAGTCCCAAGGGCCCTCAACCCCAGACCCTGTTTCCCCCTCGCGAGTCCCATTAAGCCCCCGGGCGCTTGTGTTTTCTTGGCTTCTTTAGTTCCACTCGGCCGCGGCACTCTGGCAAATGTGTTTGGAGATCACCTTACCAAAGCAGCACTAACCTCTGAGAACCAAGGCTACCGAGGAGCCCGAGGAGCGACAGCGTCGTCCGGGACCCGAAGTGCAGACGGAACCGTCCGGACCCAGGTTCTGCGAGTGTCTGCCCTACCGCGCAGAGCGGGCGCCCTGTGCCCGAGCTGGAAGAAAGAGAAAACAGACACAACTCACCTTTAGGAGCGTCAGTTAGACAAAGAAATGCCTAATTTCCAATACTGCGTGGCCTAGGGCAAATTACTACCTACCCGTTGAACTTTGGTTACCCTCCTTAAAAAAATGGATCTAACAGTGAATTAGAGTTCCTGTAGTCTCGTTGGAAGGGGCAAATGAGTGAATACGTGGGGAGACTTGAGAACGTGCTTGGCAAATAGAAAAGTCTTAGTACTTGTTTGCTACAAATATCCCACACCGAGGGACTATGTGTGAGGTGGAAAGAAATCAGCTGAAAGACTTGGGGAAGCTTAACTTCTTCCACTTAAACTTTAATGAGCAACTTCATTTGTGCCCAAACCATAAATATGCACATAATTTTGTTTAGCTACAGACAGTGTGCTAACAACGTCTGAACTCTATAGCTAAAGAAAGTGCTGGTATTGCTGCTGGCCAGAACCTTTGGGAGCTGGCTGAGAATCCCTGGGTGAGAATATCTCCCCACTATAGCACTGATCAGAGGCCGCAACGTGCATTAAATTCGAATGTTTTCAGCGGGCGTGGATATAGCCTTCCATCCTGCCTGGGGCCTTAGGAACCTGACCCTTCTATCTGGGGTAGCCCTGGGTACTGTATTCATTTCAAAGGCACCCACTGGTTAATAGTCGTAAATAAGGTGTGGATGGATTTCCCACTGGCTGGACAATTAAGCAGCCCCTGGGTGTGAATGGGAGTCTGATTTTCAAAGGGTGTTGGTAGTGGTGTCTTTTGCCTTGAGGGTGATAAAGCATAGAAGAGGGGACTGCAAACAGCACCTCGTAGCGAACCTGAGCACGGACCCTCTCCCACCGCTGCCGGCTGACCCTCTACCTCCGGGGCTTTTCGCAGCCTTCTCTGTGGAGAGCTGCTCTCACCTGAAAGGTTAGCACTTCTCTGGCCCCTGCAGACGCAGCCTCAACCAGTCAGGGTTGCCTTATGAAAATAATTTTATGGAAAAGGAATAGAAAGGAAAGCTCCACCTTCCCCCAAGTAACTTCAAAGCCACAACACTTACTGTTTTGGATGAACCTAGGTTGAAGTGAGAACAATCCCAATTTTAATAGAGCCTGCGAGTTTTGGTCCAAAACCCCAGATTACTTAAATCTGTTTATAAACCTTAAGTAATTGGTTTTTCCTATGGATCAATAGCACCCCCTACCCCCAAGTGATCTGAAGTGGGTTAAGGGCAGAGAAGCACTGACAAAAGCTGATTAGTAGATTCATTCTTGCTTAAATGACAGCATCACCTCTCGTCTTCCACCCACCAAAGTTTCAAAGATCCTGCCACGATTGCTTTTCTGGAAGGCTTTTGTCGCGAAAGTGTGTGAAGTTACTCAGGGTTTGAGCTGGAAATTTTACACGAACTGAGAAGGATTGCTGTACCAGCAGCTGGGATGCATCTGTAACGGTGTTAGTTGGCCTGAGAGCAGAAAATGAGCGACCCCAAAGCCCAGCTTGGCTGTTTAGTCTGTCGAAATGACAGGGCGGAGCAGAGAGAGGGGAAGAAAGGAAACGCGCCACTAGAAAGGGAGTTCGTCTAAAACTTCGTTTCTTCGAATGCAAATCAGAGACTCGTCTGTGCGGATCTTAGGTGCACTCACGGTCCGGCCAAGGCCTGGTACGAAGGGGGAGGTGCTCAGTCACACGTGCAGAGGGGGAAAGCAAAGGAGGACTCACCTCATCACCTGGCCCTTGAGCAAGGCAGAGAGAACCCAGAGCTCCCCTCCTACCCCCAGTAACATAGGACTTACAAAGTGACAATACGATCAGAACAAAATGGATTTCGTAAACAATCTAGACTCACTCCATGATTGAAAGGGTCACTTCAAGTTTGAACAACTGTTATTCCAGCCAACCGCCCCCCCCCCAGCAAAAAATCCTGAGATATCTAGAGTTCATGATAAAAGAGAAACAGACACTTAAAACTAAGGTGACTCCTCACGTCCAGGATTGGGAAGGCAGGTCAGTTTTTTGGTGAGTTATATTTATTAATTACTTTTTTAAAAAAATTGTGTGAGCAATGGCACACACACACAAAAAAGTTGAACTTCCTTCGTTTCTATTGCTTGTGACACTCACTCTTTAAGAGAATCTAGAGAGTGTAAGGGAGAGGGTTGGGGAACCGTCCCCCGCCCCAGCAGAAATGTTGTAAAACCATTAGCGTCAAAAGGGGCAGTAAACAGCAAATTGTCTCTGGAGAGAAGGCGGAGGTTTGCCCAGACAGCCCCGGCGGGGTTGCGGTGGGATATGCTAATAGTGCCCGGCCACTGGGGCCGGCCTCCCTCCCCCAAGAATATATAAAGAGCCCTAACCCCAGCAAGGCCGACCCAGGCCGCTAGGCGTCTGCCCTTGTTAATTACTGGAGAAACCGACCAGGGAACTCCGCCCGGGGGTTTGCCGGCCCACAGCAGCGCCAGGCTCCAGTTTCGCCCCTATCCCTCTCGCTGCTGTCCAGGTGCACAGCCTGCCTCACCACAGAGGATGGACATGATGGACGGCTGCCAGTTCTCCCCTTCTGATTACTTCTACGACGGTTCCTGCATCCCGTCCCCTGAGGGCGAGTTTGGGGACGAGTTTGAGCCTCGAGTGGCTGCCTCCTTTGGGGCGCACAAGGTGGAGTTGCAATGCTCAGACGAGGACGAGCACGTGCGTGCACCTCTGGGCCACCACCAGGCCGGCCACTGCCTCATGTGGGCCTGCAAGGCATGCAAGAGAAAGTCCACCACCATGGATAGGAGGAAGGCGGCTACCATGCGCGAGCGCAGACGCCTGAAGAAGGTCAACCAGGCTTTCGAGACCCTCAAGAGGTGCACCACAACCAACCCCAACCAGAGGCTGCCCAAGGTGGAGATCCTCAGGAACGCCATCCGCTACATCGAGAGCCTGCAGGAGCTGCTGAGGGAGCAGGTGGAGAACTACTACAGCACGCCGGGACAGAGCTGCTCGGAGCCCACCAGCCCCACCTCCAACTGCTCCGACGGCATGGTAAGGAAGAGGCAGCTGTGGCACCTACACGGCCAGCCCTATCATTTCCAAAATTCCTGATATGTCGTTTAAATCAGGTGTGGCAAACAAATATTCAGTGGTTACTTTGTGGGTAATTGGGGGGAGGGGAGGCAGTAGCTGCAAGAGAAGAGAGGTGCCACATTTTAGAAGGATCCCAGGAGAGAGAGAGCTGTTGAACAACAGTACTTCAATTTGACTTCCGTGTTCTAGACCCTCGGGGTAGGAGAGAGTTGTCACGTGAAATAGGTGGTTGTGAATGATCTGCCACTTGTTTTCTCTATTGCTCAGTTTATTTCCAAAGTGTGCCACCAGCGGACCCTGCCATACGCTAACATCTAAAGACAACTCGTTGAAGCTCCCACTGCCCCACAGTTTATAACTTAATGGGGAAATGAAAAGAAATGCATAGGCCCCCAGCCCCTGCTCTGCTGAGGTCTGGCTGGAAGGTGATGCTGATGCATTCTTTACAGAGTATGTTAGCTCCAGCGCTGCCAGGTTTCAATGTGTCTTTGCCCTGGGAAAGTGTTCTCTCCCTGCATTAGTGTGGCTTCCTTCTACTCCAATCCATTTTGCATGGTTAACCCAATGCACATTGCTGCTGAAGTCCACTCCCCTCTTCCCTTTGCTGCTGCTTTCCTCTTCTCCAAGCAGAGATTGACCTCAGTGCCCTTGCGATTTGGTAGAGCTAACCCTTCCTAAATCAAGGCAATGGAGGTGATTGACACTGCTCAATTTAGGGAGCTGGTGGGCAAGCAGAGTTTCACTGTAGAGCTGAGAAATCTTTTGTCAAGACCTGGAAACACATTTCTTCTTTTGTGTCTTATGTTACAGCCTGAATGTAACAGTCCTGTCTGGTCCAGAAAGAACAGCGGTTTTGACAGCATCTACTGTCCTGATGTACCAATTGGTAAGAGTTGGAGACTTCAGAGAAGTTTAAAGACCAGTTCAACTTCACAATTCAGCCTGTCAAAGTAGTCTTTCTCCATAGTATTGGGGAAGGTAATAGAAGTGATGGTTCTTATGTGGAGTTCTTGGCAAAGCAAAATACACACACACACACACACATACATACACACACACATTTCTGTTCAAAATCCACCTAACATATGCACACATACACTTTTGCTTGAAACAGTACTAGAGGGATTTTTCACACCCTACTTTCACCCTCATTAATTGCTAGATATTTGCTGAGGATTCTTACATCAGGCTCTTTCTGACTACCTGATCTCTGGTGTCAAAGGAGCTGACCTACAGTTTAAAGGGCAACAACGTAAACAAGCCTGTATATTTGGGACTTTTTAAAAATGATTTTCTCTTTGTATCCTTAGTATATGCCACAGATAAAAGCTCCTTATCCAGTCTGGATTGCTTATCCAGTATAGTGGATCGGATCACCAACTCAGAGCAGCCCGGATTGCCTCTGCAGGACCCGGCCTCTCTCTCCCCGGTTGCCAGCACTGACTCACAGCCTGCAACTCCCGGGGCCTCCAGCTCAAGGCTAATCTATCATGTGCTATGAACTAAAAATTTAATTTCGATCAGTTCTCCCGGGAGGGCCTATTACATAGGAGGAAGGATGCCCAGAGAGTCCAACAGCAAGTTGACATGTATATAAAGATTTCCTTTCAGTTGTAAATTTGTACATATTATCTTGCCACTTTATAAGAAAATGTATTTAACTAAAAAGTGACCATTGCCATTAATACTTATTTCTTTTCTCCTCCTTCCTCTCCCCCTCCCTTCTTTTTTTTAATTCATAGTTTTAGATACTTAGATCAAATAATATTATTTCTGATAGGGGCAATTTATTGAAGGTAGCTTGTTGCAATGCTTAACTTATATTTTTATATATATTGCTTATCAAAATATATCTCTGGTGTTTAGACCTATATATTTTTTCTTCAAAACATTAGAACACCTAGAAATCAGTTACAGGAAAATTTAAATGTATTTAACTTTTTTTCTCTTTAATCCTTTGGTTATATTGTATTAAATAAAAATATAACAATACTGCCTAATGGCATATATTTTTATCTTTTCTTATAAGAAATACATCTTTTAATGTAAGCACAAAATAGTACTTTGTGGATAATTTCAAGATATAAAACGTTTTGAAAATTCCACCATAAATAAAATTGTTTAAATGAAGAAGTATTTTGTTTCACAACTTTTTTGAAAGAATAGCCTTAATGGAATTGGCAGTCATTGACATAACAATTTTAAGATAGGATTGAAAATAACAAAACAGTTGGTTTAGAGCATAAATCTGAATGTTTTTACCATCTCATGGGCTCAGATGAGGTCCGGCTGATGTCATAAATGAGAAAGCAAAGCATATTTGCATTTTAATCCTATTTCAAAGGAGCCTGCTAAATAAATGTTTTCCATTAAGTGCTGTACCATATAATGTCAGGCTGTGTATGTGTGTGGAGGAAGATAGGAATTATTCAGGACAACAACAGATGTTGTACAAAGAGAATGTATCATATTATATTATTTTAATACCTATAGTACATTAGAAATCATGAGTTAGGTCATGTTAACTTTATCTACTTGCCTGAAAATATCTTGATACATTAATGTATTAATATTGTCAATAAAATATTTAAAGGTATTGAGCTGATTTTTTTTTTGTATTGTTGAAGTGCTAGAATTAGAAAACATACACTGTAAAGTGAAACAGACTACAATTGGCTTCCGTCTTTTCACAGCCTTTTTGATTTTATTAACCATGTTGTGTGTGTGCATGTGAGAGAGCAAGAAAGAGGGCGAGAGAAAGAGAGCCAGTTGGGCATGCATCTCATTGTTCATCACGAGATGAAAAATGAAACAATAAAGTAGAAAATTATGTTGACACAATCATGGGGGGTAATTCTCACACATTTACCATCCAGAGAGATAAAAAGGCAAGCAACAACTCTTTATAGAGAGCAAATACAAATAATTGTTTCATCTTTTAATTTATACATTAGTTTAAAATTGCCAAGGTTTTATAGTTACATATTTTAATCAAGGAAAGCTGCCAGGCTCTGGGACAGCTCAGGAAGATTTTCCCTTCTTTCTGATGTTTGAGTTATTCACTTTGTTTAGACACTGCTAGGTACATTTTCTCCTTTTAATACTTCTATGGAGAAGTTGCAGATTTACTTTTGTTCTTAGTAGAATTAGAATAAAAGGAACTATCCAAAGATTGCCTTTCTTTTTAAGTTCAGTTTTAAAATACATTACCATACATAAGAGTAAGCAGAAACTATTATGTAACTTTTAATGCAAGTAAATAGAAATTAACTTTCTTTCTTACCAAACTCCAGTTACTTTTATAACTTGCAGATGGATTTAGTATTCTCGGTGAATATTATCATGGCTCAATGTATTTAGTTTGTTTTCCAGTGGTCTGGATTTAATACAGGTGGTGATCAAGATATCATTGAAGACAATACTCTCAAATCTATATTCCTCAATTAATCTCATTTTAGTGCAGTAACATTGAAAGCTGATGTTTACCCAGAAAACAGTTCAGCATAACATGTCACATGCAGTCACATACACTTTTTTGACAGATACTTAATTTTAAGAAATTGGTTCTTGAGTCTTCAGACCCAGAAAAGTATTTTCTTCTCCAAGAAAGTGGAAAGGGAGGAGGATAAAGGAGTGTTATTGGCAAAATATTTAAGTAAAGACAGGATTTTGTCATCTATAATCTCTTTGAGTGAACCATTGGGTTACCACTGAACCTGTATCAGATCACCTTACCTCAGCTGATGGAAAAATGCAACCAACAATTAAATTTCTAGGAGCAACTAGGAAAATGTTCTCTTCACTGATGGCAAACCTGATGGGAAGGAGTTTCTTAGGAAATAGAGTCAAAAGAGATTCCTTCCTCCTCATGCCTTGTAAGTGCAAGCTCACCAGGTTACATATGGACTATACAGAAAAGTTAGGGAAATTGGGAAATACTATTTGGAAGCAAATTGCTTTACTTATAATCAAGCTGTTTGATTGTTCTTATTTTCTTCTCCTTTGGAAGATGCAAGTCAGATAAAATTAGTGGTTGTATGATAACCACGCATGCTTTAAGTTGGCATTCATACAGATACTTAATCTGAAAATTGTATTTCTTAAATCTCTCTTTGGGGTTTTAACAGTTACTAGATTCAAGTAGTTATTTAATTCTCTGACTTTCAGAAGTGGTATTTCTAGGAATGATATTAGAAGAAAGCTATACATAATTTCAGAAAAGCCTTGCTCAAATAGCAAAGTACCTCTGAAAATATCACCACTGAATGTTTCCACATTACAAAAAGCACTGAACATCAAATTTATTTCCTTTATCAATTCTGATTATAGATGTTTTAGCTGACACTAATGATTTGTTAATAATAATATGATACATTTGCCAAATAAAGAACTAGAATTTAATCCAAAATCTAAACCAGTTTTAAAATTATTAATGTATTTCTCTCTTTCTAATTTTATTTGCCTCATCTGTAAAATGGGTTAGATGATAGTTTATGATAAGATTATAATTACTACTAAAATTATGATACTGTGTTAAAATATTATAAAAATAATTCTTTGCAAAAAGATTAAGCCAAACCTTATCTCCACTTATGCTACTTAATTCACTTCATTCAAAATTAAGTGGGTTGGCCCTGGCCAGTTGGCTCAGCAGTAGACTGTTGACCTGGCGTGGATACCCTGGGTTCAGTTTGGGGTCAGAGCACACAGGAGAAGCAACCGTCTGCTTCTCCCCCCTCTCTCTTCCTCTCTCACAGCCATTGCTCGATTGGTACAAGCACATCTGTGGAGCCTCCACCTCAGTTGTTAAAAATAGCTCGGTTGCCAGCATTGCCCAGATGGGCAGTACTTCAGCCCCAAACAGGGGTTGCCTGGTGCATCCCAGTCTGGGCACATGCAAGAGTCTGTCTCTCTGTCTCCCCTATTCTAATTTAAAATAAATTAAGTGGGCAGTAATGATAAAGCAGCAACTAGCCATATTGAGTGAATACTTATCATTATGCAAATAAGAACATTGAGGCTTACTGAGCTCAATAATTTGCCTAAGAACACTTTATCTGGGCTTGCTATTTGGGGCTTTCTTCACAGCACATGTTCTAGGAAGCTCAGACAGAAGTTACGAGGTTTCTTATGAGCTAGCACCGGAAGTCCCAGAATATTACATCTGCTGCCTTCTTCTGGTCAAGCAAGTTATTAAAGTGGACACAGAATCACTGAGAAGCAAATTAAACTCTACTTTTCAATGGAAGAAATTGTAATGATTTTGTAACCAAAATCAATCTATCACAATGACTGGGATACACTTGTCTCCTCTATTTCTTTACCTTCCACCCATGCCATGCATTCACCGTGATCTGGCTCTGCCTCTGTCACCATCTGTGGTCCAGACACCTTCAAGTCAATGAACTGTTCTTGTGATGGGCAAGAGTACATTTTCAGCCCAGATGTCTTTCCTGTTCTTTAGACCTATATATCCAACTGATCGTTAGACCTGCATGTTCTTGACATCTTTTGAATATCTCAATGGCATCTGCAAGTAGATATGTTTCAAATTAAACTCATGATGTTCCCCCTCTCTCTACCTACCTTTTAACCTGGCTACCTTTCAGTTTCAACTCTTCAGTGAATATTACCAGTTATGTAACCATGAAATTTAAGACATGCCCCTGATACTTTAACCCTCTTAACCTCTTGTCTAATTCATTACAAAATTCTGAGTTTATTCCCCTAAATACCTCTTAGATCTCTACTCTCAATCTAAACTATGGTATCTCTATCCAGAAATGTCACAATACCCTCTTAACCTGTCCTGCCATAATTTCTCTGGATCTCCCACTTCTGGAGACAGCACCTAAAGTTCTCTTTGGAGACTGTCCTTTTCCAGGGGGACGGACTGCACCTCCTGGCTCCAGAAGAAAGCAGGTCATTCAGGTCTGACCTTGAGTGTGTCTTCTTCCTTGGCCATAATGGTTGTTTCACAGAGGGATCTGGAATCAAGTTGTTCACTTAAGTGGCAGTCCTGGTAGTATTTCCTGGAAAGGCAGAGAAAAAGAAGTTCCTTTATTTGCTGGGGTAATAATATATGATATATATATATATATATATATATATATATATATATATATTTTTTTTTTTTTTTTTTTTTTTTACTCCAGGCTGCCAGCTTCCATTTTATCCCCAGGAGAAAAGATTCTGTCTGAAAATAAAGCCAACGCAGTATAGAGCTGAGATGTAATACAGAGGGATGTATTCCTGAAAATATAATTAAGTATTTGGATCCCCAGATGCCTGAATATCTGCTTTTGGCCATGCTTTACCATTTTAGAGCCAACATATAATCTTTGTCCTTAAACCAGTGTAAGTGGAAACTTTGTTAATTGAAACTGAAAGAATCTTGCCTAATACCACTATGATCTTTTCTGCCTGGTCTAGCCAGGGAAATCAACTCAAAATATTCCCTGATTATGTCAGCCATCCATTCTCCTCTCAGCTTATAGCACGTAGGGTAACAATAGACTGAATTTAACATTACCTTCCAGTTTCTGCATGCCTGCCTCCTATTTACCTCTCTAGCATGATCTCTTTCTAGAGGTAATGTCAAGTCCCTGCTCCTTTCTCTCTGGACACATAAGGGACTTTTTATCAGTCACCATGTCCCTTTTTGTCAAAGCAGCTTTACACATTCTCTCTATCTAAAATCCTGCCCCGCCCCCTTCAATTCACCTAGTCAATTCCCAATCTTCTTTCGGATCTCAACTCAAACATCAACTCTAAGGCAAATTTTCCTTGAAAGCTTTCACAGTATCGACTCTTCCTGTTCTATGATCTCAAAATACCAGATACCTCTTCTTTGTAGTATATCTCAGAATTGCAATTAAGCATTAATTTGTGTGATAATTAACATTTGTTTCCTCCACCTTGAAAGCAAGGACCTGGTCCGGTGCTCAACCCTGGGTCTGTGTGTAAATAAGTGAATTGATACTGCTGAAGCATTTGTTAAGAAATGCACTCTCATTTTCCAAACTTTCTCCTTCATAGACTTCCTTAGCACTGTTTTCCATTTTTTCTACTGGTTCTCTAATTTTCTATTTTATATTAATTTCTTGTTACTGACATTTCTTGTTCCAATCAATTTTTATATATTTTTGCCTTAGTGTTTTGTAATGTGACTTTTCTTTTTTTGGTCTACTGTGGACCTTTCACCCTTCCGTAGCTTCACCCCTACATATTTTCTATGGTAGAAATGTTTCTGTCATGGCTTCATCTGTACCTTTTCTAAGGGAAGCTTCCCTGTCCCCACAGCTTCTGATTGGCATGATTGGCCTTTTTATATTAACTATTAATCAGTTAGAGATGAATATCTGAGTGGACAATCAGTCCATAGACTGAGCGATATTTATGAAATTTATAGCTTGATTCCAATATATGTTTTGAGATGCACAAATGTTTTTTCTGGGGGAATATAAAAGTGAGGTGAACCAGAGAAAGCCACTGATAGAGGAATAGAGCAAGTTGAGAGATATAATAGGGCACAATGCCCACCATGTGCCCCTTATTTGCAGTAGGTCTGGGCCTGAACAAAAGCTGAAGTTGGTTCTACGTAATTTACCACTAATTAGTTGAGGGAATATAGGTAAGTTTCTTAAATTCCCAAAAGCTGTTTTCTTACCTATAAATGTGGATAATAATAGAGTATGAATTATAGAATTTGTGAGGATTGCATGATATAAGTCATATGATATGCTTAGCTTAGTGCCTAATACATACCAAATACTCAAATGTTATAATTAATGAAGAAAGTATAATGGTTGAGACTTCATTACTTAGGATGAAGACTCATACGTGTCTAATGTGGGGCTCTTTGGAACCATTCTGATTCCAGAAATATCCCTCATTACTCTTCATGGATCCTGTATATGAGCTCACTTGAGTGTATCTGCAATTAAAAGAATCACATTAAACATTCTCCAAATATTAATCTGAGGAATTTAATTTCTTTTTTTAAAAATTCTTATTTATTGATTTAAGGGAGAGAGAGACAAGGGAACATTGAACTATTCCCATAAGTGCCCTGACCGGGAATTGAACTGGCAACCTCTACACTTCAGGATGATGTTCCAACCTACTGAGCTATCTAGCCTGAGCTAATCTGTGGGATTCTTTTAAGAAGGCCATTCATGTTTTTAATGGCCAGCTAAACCTTTCCACCTTAATGGAAATCTCAACATTCAATGAAATTTAACTCATTTCTTCACTTACATTCCCATTTTGGGGACATCATATGCATATGCGGCCATGCAAATTTTAAAATAATTTTTGATTCTTTCTTTTCCCTCAAAGAAATTAATTTAGTTTTTTGGAAACATAACATAAAAAGCAATTATAAAAATAATAGTAATAGAAATAGAAACAATTGATATTTTCTTAATAAGCATAATTTTCCACTAATTTATGAATTAGTCTTAATTTTTATGGTCTTTGCTTACATTTAGTAGAATATGCTTCCTTTTTTACTCACAAAGTTGTTTTAAATTGAACGCCTTCTAATCAATGGAATTTTAAGGTCAAGGAATATTGACTTTAAGCAAAAGTTACAAAAGGACATTCATTAAATACTTCTTTTATACCATAAACTGGGTTTTATATGTATTATTAATTTTTATCACTAATAGATAAAAATAATTACTTCTACTCATGTTGTGACTACTATCCTGGAACTGCTTTTAGAGTCTTATATGCATAACATATAACTAAGCATACATTTAGTTCAGTAATATGAGTGCTACCTACTGAGGCTAGAGCTGAGGAAGGGTATACACAAAGAGAAAAGTAACATGATTAATTTATACGTAGTGTTTTGATAAACCCTCCAATTGTGGATTTATGCAGCAACTACAGAGTTCAGTGAAAACTTGAAGCAAGGCAAATACTTTGAGCAAACAACTAAGATCTTGAAAATGATATTTTAGTATTCTGGTAGTTTGGAAATGGGAGAAGGGAGAGTTAGGAGGACTAATTAAGAAGATATTGTAATAGCCTATACATGAGGTGTCCGTTGTCCCTTAGGCCCTGTGAGTTGTCCAGCACAAGGGAGGTGTGGTGGTTCTCAATGAAAGTTGTTGACTGATTGAAACTCTGAGGTTGTCTGTGTGATGCCAGACATCTGGATATAGAGAGTAAAATTCAGTCATCCAGATGTTTAGGTTACATGATACGTCGCCATCAAATATTTAAAACTTTTAACTGATTAACTGCCTTTACTTTTGCATCCAGATGAATTGTATTGAGTTAACTCAGCTTGAGCTATTCCTTAAATGGCTATTTCTTGATTTTTTTTTTTAAACCAGGGAATGGTAATCAGGTTGCCAGTGAGGATGAATCACTAAATTATAAATGGTGGTATAGCAGACAGGTGAATATCAAAATAAGTGAAAAAGGAAGAAAGTTAAAGCTTCAGATTATCACAAATGCATTTTAAACACTATTTGTTGTTGCTTTTCTTCTTTTTATTGAAAGAATTTTCATTGGGTTGGATGTCTTAAGCTTACAGCATTACAGTTTTCTAAGTAACTATTATTTTTTTCACATCAAAGCTAACTCCTTGAAAATATTTCACAGATAATTAAATGTTAACACTTTCCTTCTGTGCACAGTTAAAATGTGATATAACAGTAAAGCATTGTAATATCATATTCAGTTCACTAAAAGTAAATTTTATCCTCCTTAACAACTATATTGCATGTAATAATGTATTTGAAAATCCTAGTTCTGATAAAACCATACTGCAGCAATAACTTGAACATAAGAATATATTAATTTATCATTGAGGATAGTGCCTTTTAATCAAATTCATGCTATGTCCAAATGCTAACCTGACTTGTTAAGAAATAAAAGTTTGAGTAAAATGACTGGTTAACTGGATGTTTTGTGAACCATGCTAATAATTAAAGGTACTTTTTGAATCACTCGGTTAGGTTTACATTCTGTGTATAAGGATAATGGTACCTTGGCAAGATAAGCTTTCTACCCAGGAAGCGACAAAAAGATTTGAGGTAATTTTGTGGATAACCAAGACTCCACCAACTTTATTAGTATATTTTGGGAAGAACTAGAATTTTTGGCTAAAGAAGTTTAAAAGTGGTTTGTTTTTGTCCCTAGTTGGGAGGTTATGATTTCCTTGAATGCAGAAATTTTCCCTGTCTCCCTAGCTCCTAGTCTTGTTTTGGGCACACAAAGTGGATAAAATAAATGCTCATTGAATAAGTTTTTATTCTCATATCAATTTGTGTACATGAGTAGAGTATCTATTCAAGGAATTCAAACTTCTTTTCATCTCTAATATTAGATCAGAATACCCATCTTGTTTTAAATGTTATGATCTCTTTTAGAAAGACAGGATATATCATATGAATAGTCTCATACAAATTTAGAATCAATACAACATTTAAAAAATGAATATCCGCTACAAAAGCCACCTCTTTACAATCACAGGCTTAATAATAGTTCTAGAAATAATTGGATCAAAACAGTCTGTCAACATTTGCATTTGAATGGCAATAAATTTTTTTTTTTATGAAGTTACATGAAGAGTTTGAAAGTCTTTTAGACTTGCTGTGCTGGAAGGATAGATGTGTTTTACATTGACATATTGCCAACTCAAAGCATCTAAAAGTTCTTTCAGAATTACATATAAACAAGAATCACTTCACCCACCTCTGGGCTGGAATGTGACAGCTGGTTAGAGTAAGCATAGCAACACCACACAACAATGTCAAACAGGATGAGTGGCTTAACCAATCAAAAATAGAGCTTTGAAGCAAAACTGCTCAAATTAGATTTCTGCCCAGGACAAAAAGGTTAAACGTTCTGTACTGGAATAAAGTCTCTAGGATCATTGATGACTACAAACGCCACCTTAGTTGTTAGTGAAGCCAGGAGAATTCAAGATGTAAGTCAATGGTTTAACAGGTCTTCCCTATCACAGAGGGGATTTTTGTGGTTTTCTGATCCAACATAGAGAATATAGAAAGCTATGAGTATAGTAGTTAAGCAAATGAGCTGTGAAATAAAGAGACCTTGATCCAGTCAAAAGTTCCCATTTTATAAATTGATTAGGCATTTTACTTCCGTGTGCTTTATTTTTCACAGTCATAATATAGAGTTCTTAATCACCTCTGCATATATATGGGTAGATAATGTATATCAAGCTCTGAAACCAGTTCCTAGTACATAGAACACATGCCATACCTGGAGATAATTAATTTTACCTATTAGTGGTCAGCAAAATTTATACAAAATGCTGGGTAGGGGATTCTGACAAATATTTCCCAATATGAGAAACCAGTCTTAGCCTAGGGATTTGACAAGTGGTTGGCTCATAGTCTAGTTTAATTTAAGATATTTTAGCAATAGTGTTTGACAAATTACACACCATAAGCAAAACTTATGTTTAAGTAGAACTAGAGAAAACATAAACATATTAATTTTTCTCTTTTCTTTTGAATCTGCCTAGCAATAAATATTTAATCAAAATTCCAAAATAAATTTTTTAAACTCATTTGACAAACTTTAGAGTTTTCAGATATTAATGTTCATATAGGAAGTTATATAATACTCTAATATTAAAGTTATTTAAATAAACCACCTAAAATTATTGCTCTTTTTATTTTGGTTAATTTATAAGTTTTAATAAAATCTTATATTCAACACCAAAGACTACACCTTTCCAGCCCATGTCTTTTCTGAACTTTGGTTTTTATTCTTTGAATTAATATATGAAGATATAATTTTAATATTTTTTCACAATATAAATTAAATTTTGAAATATATATGAGAAAATAATATAAAAGTGTTATTAAACCTGTTTTTTAATAATAATCTTTAGAGAAAAACATGAGTTACATTTTGAAATCATATACTAGTGATTGGCATGCATGATCTACATATTATAAATACAGTGCTTTTCAATCTACCTAGGATTATATGGCTATTTCTGAGTATGAGAGAAGACAATTTTTAATTCTTACTTGAGTGTGATAAGCAAATTTATCTTTTTCTTTTTTAAAATACACATATATCAAAAGTAGAGTGGCGAGACATAGCTCACGGAAACTTAAATACAAAAGATTCTGATTGTTAGTCTAATCCTCTCCGGAGGTTAATTCTTAAAATCATGGCTATTAAGTTTCATGTTATATTTACTGTGGCACTTGGGAACATTGACAAAGGGTTGAATATCCCTGGTATGTCATTCTAGCTTTACTCACTGAGCAGTTAACACTTGCTGGCAAGTTATATAAAAGACTTCTATTTTTTATGACTGGTATGTTTTTCAATTATTTTATATACTAGTTCCCAGTAAATGTCCAGTCAAAAGTAATGACATTTTCTATAATGTTGCAAACTTTTCCTGCAGTACATGAACTATAGAGTCTGAGATATTAATAGATGAAGAATGACAGTGCATTTGGATGAAGAGACTATGGATATAGTTGCCCCAATTATTTTATTTCTTTTTAGTTTTTTCAACATTTTCTAAATGGACACTTTAATAAAGAAAACCAAACAGTGCAGAGCAATTTATACCACTCACAAAAATTAGTAGATATAATATTATATTTCCTAATTTTTGTAAGCAGTATATATAAATGTTTCTTATATCACTATTATCCAATCTTTAACTTTTCTTTTAGGTAGTTAGTTGACTTTTGAAAGTAGCCCTAATGTTTCATGTGCTGTTTGCACATGGGTACTCTTATTAAATTTGACCATAAGAAGGAAAGATAAGATTGGAAAAAATGGGGCTGTGTATAAGAGCAGGTGCTGGAATACTTACCACACTTACTGTACTTGTACAGAAGCCTTTATGAAAGCTAATGTGAGCAGGTCTCTTTCCCTACTGCCCCAGTGATTACGCAGACCACCCCCTATAGAATAGGTCCACCCCACATATTATTTATGCTCAGAACATCTTTAAGCAATACCATGCTAATCTGAAGACATAAAAAATATATCGATCTCAATTAAAGCACTTATAACATGTCTATTTTAGGGCCTAGAATAGGTACTGATAATTGTAACTCCAACATCTCTTCTAGACTTCTCATACAATTACTGGTTTTAGATAACTGCAATATAATTATGTTAGTCCACTTTGCATAATGTTAGCTTTTATTAATTTTTGCAGTTATAAGACAAGTTTAGCCCTGGCCATTTGGCTCATGGTAGAGCATTGGCCCAGCATGTTGTTGTCCTGGGTTCAATTCCTGGCCAGGGCACACAGGAGAAGAGGCCATCTTATTCTCCACCCTTACTTCCCTCTGTCTCCCCCTCCTGCAGCCATGGCTTGATTGGAGCCAGTTGGCCCCCAGTGCTGAGTATGGCTCCATGGCCTAGGCTCAGAGCTAAAAAGAGCAGGGTTGCTCAGCAACGAAGCAACACTGCAGATGGGCAGAGAGTCGCCCCCTAGTGGGCTTGCTGGTGGATCCTAATCAGGGCACATGTGCAAGTCTGTCTCTGCCTCCCCTCCTCTCACTGAATTAAAAAAAAGAGGTAAGTTTAGTCATATATTCAAGACTCTAATCAAAATTTAAATGTGGGTTTATTACCAGTGTATCTCTAGTAATTTTTATCATTTTTTTAATTTATTGATTTCAAAGAGAGAGGAAGGGAGAAAGAAAGAGATAGGAACATTGGTCTGTTTCTGTACATGCCTTGAACAGGGATGGAAATAGCAACCTCTGCGCTTCGGGACAAAGCTTTAACTAATTGAACTGTCCGGCCAGGACTCTCTAGTTTTTGTTTTGTTTTGTTTTTCGGTAGACAAAGTTGTCTCCCACTAAAAAAACAGGTACTTATAGTCATTTGAAGAATATTCCAGAAGTACTAGGAAAATATTAGTCTATACTGAAGGCTAGAAATGAGTGACTTGTAAAGCTCTAATAAAAATTACAAAATCGGCCCAGGCTGGCTGGCTCAGTGGTAGAGCCGAGGCACACAGGAGAAGCACCCATCTGCTTCTACACCCTCCCCTTCTCTCTCTCCCTCTCTCACACAGCCATGGCTCGATTGGTTCAAGCACACAGGCTCTGGGGGCTGAGGATGGCTCCATGTAGCCTCTGCCTCAGGTGCTAAAAATAGCTTCGTTTTGAGCATGGCCCAAGATGGGCAGAGTATCAGCCCCAGGTGGAAGTTGCCAGGTAGATCTCAGTTGGGCGCATATAGGAGTCTGTCTCTCTATCGCCCCTGCTCTCACTTGGAAGAGAAGAAAAACAAATCATAAAATAATATGAGAACACACACTTCATGTGAATTTTCTAATAGATTAACAGAAAATTTTCTTTCTAATGAAAATGATAGTCTGGCTATAAGAGATGAAGAAATGTTTTGGTGAGTTCCTGCTAAAGCACAGGCACCTGGAACACATTTCTTTATTTTTCTTTCTCCCTCTAAATCCCTTTCTAGGTTTTTGCTCTTGTTTTTATTACAGTGGCATATACCTTCATATTTGAAATATTCTTCCAGTGAATTATGAACCCCAAATAACTGTGAGTAATGTCTACAAGGCTTGCCTTCTAAAGGACTTAAGCTGGGCTGCATAGTTTATAGCTGATAAACCAGGAGTCAATCTTTCATTGCAATGATGAATTCACTGCACTAAGAATCATTTCCATTATAAATTAATTCTTGAAATGTTGGGCCATAAATGTCACAGTATCATTACCCAATCTGCTCCCAGAAGCAGTGACTCTGTCAGTTGGCTGCAGGTGCTAGTTTCTAAAAGCAAGGTGCTGCAAACCAAACACATTAAACCATGACTCTATTCTTAAGGGCAACTCCTTTGAAAGGCCTCTTTGCTTTCTGCTGCTTGGCAGAGAGATTAATGGAGGCCATTTCTGATACGCGACTGGCTTCAAGGATTTTTTTTGGCCCTTTCAGAAAGAGGTACCCTTGAGTGCCTCTTACAAATATATTCCCTAAATGTTTCTCCTTTAGAAGAATACACTAGTTCACTCAGAATTCATCCTCTTTATGCCTTTGTCTGGAATACATGGATTTAAGATATAACCAGTTCTCAGGTCTCTATTGAGTCATCAGTGTGCTGAGAAGTTAGGAGGGGCTGTGTGGAGAGTTAAAGAACCAGTCTGTGCAGCTTAGGTTCTATAGGGTCAGAAACAAACCTGTCACAATGAATCAAGGAACAGATAATAAGTGAAACAAATTTCAGGTGTTTGTGACTGAGGGCCCTCATCATGCATTTTTTAGCATTTATTGGGGAAAAATATTCCTGGGGAACTACCAGTTTAATCCATTGGCATGTATTTTGTTGAGTGGCACATCATTTGAAATATTATATTGATTCCATAATTGCTATAAGGAGCTGATAATTTTATTTTATGTTTATTATATTGATTTTAAAAAGGCAAAAGATTTATGCGATCTGAAGAGAAACCAGAGTATTTTTTTATTTTTATTTTTATTTCTTTTTATTTTTCCGAAGCTGGAAACGGGGAGAGACAGTCAGACAGACTCCCGCATGCGCCTGACCGGGACCCGCCCGGCACGCCCACCAGGGGGCGACGCTCTGCCCACCAGGGGGCGATGCTCTGCCCCTCCGGGGCGTTGCTCTGCCCCTCCGGGGCGTTGCTCTGTTGTGACCAGAGCCACTCTAGCGCCTGGGGCAGAGGCCAAGGAGCCATCCCCAGTGCCTGGGCTATCTTTGCTCCAATGGAGCCTCGCTGCGGGAGGGGAAGAGAGAGACAGAGAGGAAGGAGAGGGGGAGGGGTGGAGAAGCAGATGGGCGCTTCTCCTGTGTGCCCTGGCCGGGAATCGAACCTGGGACCCCTTGCACGCCAGGCTGATGCTCTACCACTGAGCCAACCGGCCAGGGCCCAGAGTATTATTGTATTGATTTTAGAGAGAGAAAGGAAGGGAGAGAGAGGGGGCGAGAGAGACAGGAACATTAATCTGTTCTTATATGTGCCCCGACCCGGGATCAAACTGCCAATCTCTGCGCTTCGAGACGATACTCTAACCAAGTGAGCTATCTGGCCAAGTCAAGCAGACAATTTTAAAAGTAGTTTATTTGTTTGTCTTGAGATGTTCTCTTCTTTTTAAACTGTCTGGATTAACTCAGTGGAGTGTGCATAAGATCTAAAGCAACTATCTGGTGAAAAACCTTTGGAGTTGCCAAAGAAAACTTTTATTTTTTAAATTTGTCTTTTAATTTTGTATTCCAGAGAAATAGCTAAGACATTTTCTGCTCCTTTAAACGTGCTATAATCTTATGACTAAACCTCATTCTCTTGGTTGGCCTATGTCCTTGGGCTGTGACCTTCACAGACGCTTATTTTCTTTCCCCCTCCTTAGGTGACACAGCTAGTGGAGGCTAGAATTGGGTAATTGCCTTTAAGCCTATGTGACAAAGGCTCTAGAAATGTATTTATCACTGAAGAATAAGCCTTTGTTTTAAAAAAAATAAGTAACAAATAGATGTCAGGCATTGAGGGGCTCAAGTTTGCCACTCATTACTTATACTGATTGAACATCAATTTAAAATTATTTTTTTTAAGTGAGAAGAGAGTAAGTAGACAGACTCCTGCATGTGCTCTAACCAGGATCCACCCAGCAACCCCCATCGGGGGCCATGCTCGAATCAACCGAGTTATGCTCAGCACCTCAGAACCAATTGAACTGCTGGCTGCAGGAGGGGAAGAGAGAGAGAAGGTGGAGAAGGAGGGGAAGAAAAGCAGAAGATGGTTGCTTCTCCTGTGTACTCTGACTGGGGATGGAACTTGGGATGTCCGCACGCCAGGACGATGCTCTAACCACTGAAACACCAGCTGGGACCAATTTAAAATAGTTTAATCAGACTTTTACTTTCAGGTGAATGGATTCTGGCGTTTCCCTACTGACTATTTAAAGAAGCAAAACATTTTTTATCTTTAGTGTCCTCATTTTTGCCTTCTCTGTTGTGATATTTTCCTAACAACCTTTCTTGAATGGATACTAAGCCTTTGAACCTCTGTCAGTTGTGCTCTGAAAGTAAGATTTATATCTGTCCCTCTGGTTTCTTTGAAGATTTTCTCTACATCTTTGGTTTTCTGCATTTTGAGCATGGTATGTCTAGGTGTTGAAAGTCTGAGCTACTTATATCTATGTTTTGGTGTCTGCATGAATTTTTAGAAAGTTCTTGGCTGTTATTACTTCAAATACTTCTTGTATTCTTTCCTCCCTTTCTTCTCCTTTTGGTATTTCAATTACATGTATATTACATCTTTTGAAATTGTTACACAGTTCTTAGATAATCTGCTCTTTTATTACTATAAATTTATAATTTTTATAAGTGACAGGAGGAAAAAAATTAGGAATATTCTGTTATATGTTACCATTATCAGTACCTATGAATTGGAATACCATTTTTTGAAAATATTACTTAGATTTGTTATAAGTGTATATTGCAGATTTTAGGGCAACAACTAAAATTTTTAAAATATATAATTAACATGCTTTTTAAATAGAGTATATTTCAAACAAAATTAAAATTACAAATATAAAATCAGGTATAGAGGTAAACATTTGTTTAGAATGAGAAAATGAATTACAACAAATTATTCACAAAGTTAACAAATACCATGAATATCACTAAAATCAGAAAAATAACACTATTTCTCTCAATTAACTATCATGTTTTATAATACATTTTCCTGACATTTCTTTGGCTGCATACATTTTCATCCTCTTCTCATTTGTTAATAACTTGGTAATACAAGTTTCTATAGAGAAAACAGAAGATAATTCAGTCTTTCTTCTATTAGAGCTAATGGAATTCTTTATTGATCTCAGAGGAGCCTAAAAATATGACTTTACACACACAGATACACTCACTTGTTATAGTGTGGCTATAAGCAATATCTTTCAGCGTAGGGATTCTGATAAATTCCTGTTATCTTTATTTCAAAATGTACTATGTATTCTTAAGTTGCATATAATGCATTTCTGTTTTTAATCTTATTTATTCATTTTTAGAGAGAGAGCAGAGAGAGAGAAAGAAGAGGGGGAAGAACAGGAAGCATCAACTCTCATATGTGCCTTGACCAGGCAAGCCCAGTGTTTCAAACCAGCGATCTCAGCATTCCAGGTTAATGTTTTGTCCACTGAGCCACCACAGGTCAGGCAATATAATGCATTTTTAAATGAATTCCTTACATAAGAGAACTTCTGGTTTGACTAGGTGTTGATAAGAACTGAATCCTTCTTGACAAGTTTGGTGGTCCAATAAGTAAAATAATTTTCTTTACCATACCCTTCAAACTTCATTTCTGCTCCACTATCTGTCTGCTCCTTCTGCTGGGACATCTTGAAACAGCTCACTAGCTCTATGACATAACAGTTAAAACCCTTCACCCTGAACCTTTATGTGACTGTGCCAAGTAATTTGGCACAATAAAAGCCTGCGCGGGGATAGTAAACAATACTGGAAATACCCCCCGATCCAAAATTAAACATAGCTCGAACTCAAATTCCTATTAGCCAGATCATAAAAATATCAACAGATACTCTTGTGTACCCAAAAGGAGGGGCAGTGTGATATTGTAAACTTCAAAAGAGACATAGTAATCTTAATGAATTGTAAAGTATCTTACTTTTCTGAGTGACCATGTGAACACATTGTAAGGGCACCTTCTAGGACCTTCTAAGGGACTTATGCAAGAGAAAGGCTTGGAAGTTTTAACTTCATCGTCCTTACTGTAAATCCACCTCTGAGGTGACTATTATCTGCTGGAATTAAACCTTGAGGTCCTTGTTTTATTCTTTCCATTTCCTCTTTGCCTAAAAACTCCAACCTGTTGTCACATCCCCCATCTCCTCTGAAATATTTTTTGTGGAGAATAATTTCTCTGTCTCCAGGGTCTAATGTAGAAGTCCTTTATCAGCTCTGTGGCCTTGTTACAGCAGCCTGATTTCCTGGCACCCAGTATTCTCCAAATCCTAAGCATTGTTCAATCTTTAGTGGAACTAACCAAAAAGTCTGCCAAATTCTTGGAGGCCAGAAGCAAGTAAGAACCAAAATTCACAAGTGACTGAAGGACGTTTGGTGATCCTTACAGTCCTGCATAGAAGAGGGAACAATCTGGTAAGATAATGCGTGAATCAAAAGAGGAAAGGGGAAAAAGTCAGGAAAGCACATGATTGTAAAAGAGAGAGCTCTAGCATTAGTCTGATCCCATGGAGAACTCCGGTGTGTAAATCCTAGCTCAGAATTTGTCCTTATAAAGGGAAAAGAATTGAGCTTTTATAGTTATCAAGTCAGTCAGTGCCTAAGGACCCTGCTGGTGACCTCCCAGAAACTTCCTGCTCTCTGCATTTGTAGCAAAGTGGCTCAAGCCAAGTTCAGCACTTTGCATAGTAACAGGGCACACTGAACCTGGAGATAGATCCACAGATAATATCAAAAGGATGTAAGGGAACCTTTGTCCCAGTAGAAGACAGTGCTATAGAAAGAGCCAGTCAGGATCTCCCAGAAGTATAAAATGAGCATTAACAGGATGAAAACAGGATGGATTCCAGGGGCTATCCCTGTCTCTGATAAATTATATATATATATAATATATATATTAGTGAGAGTGACAGACAGACAGAAAAGTAAAGGAGAGAGATGAGAAGCATCAATTCATAATTGTGTCACTTTAATTATTAAATGATTGCTTCCATATGTGACTTGACTGGAGGGTTCCAGGAGAGCCTGTGACCTCTTGCTCAAGTCAGCGACCTTGGGCTCAAGCCAGCAATCTTGGGCTTTAAGCCAGTCACCTTTGGGATCAAGACAGTGACCAGGGAGGGGGTCATGTCTATGATCCCACAGTCAAGCTGGCAACCTTGCACTCAAGCTGGTGAGCCCACACTCAAGCTGAAAACCTCAGGGTTTCAAATCTGAGTCCTCAGCACCCCAGGCCAATACTTTATCCACTGCCTGGTCAGGCTTATTGGTTCATTCTTGTATGTTCCCTGACTGGGGATAGAACCTACAACCTTGGTGTATCAGGATGATGCTCTGACAAACTGAGCTACCTGATCAGGGCACCATTTCCTTTTTCTTTTCTTCTAGTCTCTCTTCTTCTTCTTCTTCTTCTTCTTCTTCTTCTTCTTCTTCTTCTTCCTCCTCCTCCTCCTCCTCCTCCTCCTCCTCCTCCTCCTCCTCCTTCTCCTCTTCCTTCTTCTTCTTTGTAGTAGCAGTGCTTAAGATCTACCCTTTTTAGTAGATTTTAAGTATACAAGTGTTTCTTGGCTGCTGTCAGCACCAGATGAAAGAAACACAGGTCTAGAATTTAAGGCTTTGTAAGAATGCAGATATAAAAATGAAATACCAATTAAAGTTGTGATCTGGTAAAGAGAAAGATGTAAGTAATATTGCATATGAGAGTAAATAACAATTTCATTGAAAGGTTTAAAAACTCATTTCCTTTGGAAGTACCAAATATAATTTTAAAGTGATCAAGGTTGACCATTCCAATCATATATCAACTAGAAATATTTTGGGCAGAAAGTAACGGAAAACTGTACAAAATCATGATTAAACAAATAAAATAATATAGTGGTTGAAGAATAGGTTCTGGAGACATTTATAGATTCAAATTTTAGAAAGTAAACTTGAGCAAATTATCTCTCTGTACTTTTAAATATAAAACATCCACTTTATAGTTAATTATGAGAATTAAAGTTGATATATGTAAAGTACCTGAAATATACATGATGCAAAAGTGCACCTGACATGTAGTAATATATTAATAAATAAGTTAAAATTTATTTTGAGGCTACATAAGTAAGACATAAAGATGATTTTGTTGTCATGGATATTTATTAAGCCCTAGAATCAGTTACCAAGGAGGTGGAGACTGTGATACCCTCTCAACAACGAAGTCTTTACTTATAGGAAAGGGATAATTAACTCTGAGCCAATTAATTTGTTATGCAAGTAAAACACCACTTATTTTTGTTTATGTTTTATACCTTGGTTTTTTGTTTGTTTGTTTGTTTTTCTGAAGCTGGAAACGGGGAGAGACAGTCAGACAGACTCCCGCATGCGCCTAACCGGGATCCCCCCGGCACGCCCACCAGGGGCGACGCTCTGCCCACCAGAGGGCGATGCTCTGCCCCTCCGGGGCGTGGCTCTGCCGCGACCAGAGCCACTCTAGTGCCTGGGGCAGAGACCAAGGAGCCATCCCCAGCGCCCGGGCCATCTTTGCTCCAATGGAGCCCCGGCTGCAGGAGGGGGAGAGAGAGACAGAGAGGAAGGAGGGGGAAGGGGTGGAGAAGCAAATGGGCGCTTCTCCTATGTGCCCTGGCCGGGAATCGAACCCCGGTCCCCCGCACGCCAGACCGACGCTCTACCGCTGAGCCAACAGGCCAGGGCCTTATACCTTGTTTTAAACAAAATTCAAACATCTTTTCACATAAGTACCTGTAAGTATTCCTCATGCTTTCTAAAATTAGTATAGTATTCCCTTATATGACTCCACCATCATTGATTGTACACTTCCTGTACTGATGAACATATAGGTTATTTACAAGCAACACTGCAATGAATATCCTTGTATATGGATTTTTAGCTATTAAATAACTATATTTAGAAAGTCAAATTAAGAGGTAAAGCATATGATATGGTCTTACTCTGTGTAGACTATTATATTAAAAATTATGAAGAATTCAGAAAAAATGAGAATAATGACAGAACAGGTTAAAACTAGACATTTAAATATATTCCACATGATCAAAACACTCTGTAATTAAATCTAATCAAATGTATGTTAAAAACTGGGACTGAATACTGAAAATTCTACTTGACTAATCCTGTCAAAGAACTTTACTGTCAACCAGCTCTGCCTGTGTCTAAAAGCTTCTGATCAGCTTTTTAATAGCAGACAACCAAGAATCACTATATGTACAATGAAAAAAAAACAAAACCCAAACAAATAGAAAATAAAATTTCGGAGGAAAAAAAGACAATGAAGAGAGAATAAAGATCTATTAAAAATCCCCAGAGAGATACATTTAACAAATATATGAGGACCTACTATGTGCCAGACACTAGGGATTCAGTAATAAATAGAAAAAACTCAGCCCTTGTGATACTTAAAAATTATTGTATCATGAGGCCAGAAAAATTCTATAAAAAATATTTGGAGAAAGAAAAAAGAGCTCATAAAAATTTAAAAAAAAAGAAAAAAATTCAAGAGAAAAACTGAATGGTAAAATTTAAGGTACTGCCTGACCAGATGGTGGTGCAGTGGATAGAGCGTTGGACTGGAATATGGAGGACCCAGGTTCGAGACCCTGAGGTCACCAGGTTGAGCGCAGGCTCATCTGCCTTGAGAGAAAAAAAAAAAAAAAAGCTCACTGGCTTGGACCCAAGGTTGCTGGCTCGAGCAAGGAGTTGCTCAGTCTGCTGAAGGCCTGTGGTCAGGGCACATATGAGAAAGCATCGGTGAGCAACTAAGGTGTCACAACGAGGAACGGATGGTTGATGCTTCTCATCTCTCTCCATTCCTGGCTGTCTGTCCCTATCTATCCCTCTCTCTGACTCTCTCTCTGTCCCTGTGGAGAAAAAAAAAATACAATAAAGTTTAAAGTACTTTCCAGAAAATTGAAAAGAAAGAGCAAATATTGGAAAGAAGATTGAACATTTTATTGGACCAGGCCAAGTAGCTTAACATCTAAACAACAGTTCTAAGAAAGGAAAACAAAAGTGCAGTGGAAAGGAATAATTTTTTAAAAATCAAAATCAAAACATTTCCCAAGAGTTAAGAACAGAATTTTTCAGATTAAATGAGTACATTGAATGCCCAAGACTGACCTAAACCTAATAACATTAATATGCAATTTCAAAAAACTGAGGACAGAAAGAAAATTCTAAAACCTTCCAGAGAGAAGAACACAGGCTTTATACACATGACCAAGATCAGAAAGGTAATAAACACCTCAAGAGCAATACTGAAAGATAAAAGGCAACAAAGCAATGACTTCATAATTGTGTGAAAATTATTTTTGATCTAGACTTTTTTCAATTAGGTGTGAAGGCAGAATAAGAACATTTTTAGCAGAATGTGTGGTTTCCAAAATCCACTTTCTTGCAGAGTGTTACTGAAAGATATATTTCACTAGTAAGAGAGAGTTTACAAAGAACAAGTGAGACATCAAACCCATGAAATAGTAAAGCAAACTCAGAAACACACTAATGGAAAATTTTAAAAGGAAAGACCACTATTCAGCAGGCTCATCAGATTGGGACAAAGCAGAAGTGTCCACAAGAAACACCTTCAGGAAGAGAAAACTGAAGAACACCTTCTGTGTTTAAACATATTGATAAGAGTAACAAAACACTGGGAAAGTTAGGGAATGAATTGAATATAAATGTACAAAACATACAATGAACAAAGAAAAGAAAAATTAGTTCTATGGGGAAAAGGGTTGTGCAGGAAGGAAAGAATAACCCATAGAATACATGGCCCCTCTGTGAGTAGCATTTACAGAATCCTAACACCTAAGACTGGGAGTAATCTGAAAAGAGGATAATACCATAGGCTGATTGGTGGGTTTTTTTTGTTTGTTTGTTTGTTTTGTATTTTTCCAAAGTGAGAAGTAGGGAGGGAGTCACACAGACTCCTGCATGCCCCCCCCACCGGGATCCACCCGGCATGCCCACCAGGGGACGATGCTCTGCCCATCTGGGACGTCGCTCTGTTGCAACCAGAGCCACTGTAGCACCTGAGTGAAGGCCATGGATCCATCCTCAGTGCCCAGGCAAACTTTGCCCCAGTGGAGCAATGGCTGCGGCAGGGGAAGAGAGAGATAGAGAGGAAGGAGAGGGGGAACAATGGAGAAGCAAATGGGTGCTTCCCCTGTTTGCCATGACCAGTAATCAAACCCGGGACTTCCTCATGCCAGGCGGACACTCTACTGCTGAGTCAACTGGCCAGGGCCTGATTGGTGGGTTTTAATTCAGTTCCTTAACATCACCCAGTTTTCAACTGAATTTGATCACAAAATCTTCAAGGCTTATTTGTTGACTGGGTAAACTGAAATAATATGACCACAATACTTTGCTGCATGTTAACTGTGGGCTGAGCTTGTGGCTTGCTTCAACAAATAAAATGTGATGTAAGTCATATTTTACAGGTTCTTAAACCTAGGACTCAAGACCCTTGTAGCAGTTACCTCCATGTACTTGAAAGCCTAAGACCATCATGCTGTATAAAAAGCAAAGCTGACCTTGAGGGTAAGAGAGTCCACAGTGTGAAAGACCCTACTGTTCCAGCTTCCCCAGCTGAACACAACCCCCATTAACAGACCAGCCAAATGTAAGGTCCGTGAGAACAAGACTGCTCCAGTGAAAATAGCTGACAGCCACCCAACCAAGCCACAGAATCATGAAAAATAACAAATGGTTTTAAACTACTAAAATTTGGGACACATTACTATATAGCAATAGATAATTGATACAATGTACAGTATTTATGTATGTTTGCTACTTCCGGTAGCACCTCTTCCTTTTGCAGCCCGATTTAATGACTTTTACCGTGACTAATGCTAGCTGCTGCTTTCCCCAGGACATTAAATATTTTCCTCATTAAAGCTTTTTTTTTTTAAACTTGTTTTGGCTTTATTTCTCTTTCTAACATAAACTTGGTATCTACTATATAGTTCAAGCTTTTTATTTCTTTCACATAAGATCTGACTTTTGACTTTATTTCTGGTCATCACCCCATTGCATTGCTTGACCTAGTTGCAACCCTCCTATAGTGACATTTATTTCATGCGTCTTAGTCTTGAAGACATCCTGCCCTCTCACTGGGAATAATCTTTCTCTTAAATTAGCCTGGCAAATGCTTACCTAGACACATTGTCATGTTGCTATTTCCATGCAAATTTAAAAATTTGGCAATGTGGGTCCCCTGTGAGGAGGTCTTATTTGTTTTTGCTCAGCATATTTAAAACATCTTCCACTGGAATCCATGCTTCTTATGCTGTGGTTCTGCATTAACCGACAAAGCCTTCACTTTGTCCTGGGTACATTCACAATGACTGCTCTCACTGCCTTTTTGTTGTGTTGTTCTTTTACGCCTGGGAAACCAGAATGTTTGGGAAGGGTTTCAGCTGGTCTCCACACTTGTTCAGCTGCAGAATCACCTTCAGCCTATTTCCGAACAGACCCTGCCGTTGAAGTTTTTAAATTTGTGTTTCAGGGTCCAACAAAGACCAACACCTCTGCTGTGTGCTTGCCAAGACCTTGTCTTCCTGCAGCTTTGAATATTTCAGACCTTCCTGTGCATATTTTTACAGAGCTGTTATGTTCTTTATTTCCCTTTGATGTCCCCCAACTTATTTTAGAAAAGTTCAGTTCTGCTTTAACAGTTTATCTGATTCTTAAATTGCTCCTTTTTCTAGTTTAGTCAGTTACAACAAGCAATATTTGCCAGGTCTGATAGTCTTTTTTTCCCTTTTCTTTGTCTTCTGGCTCAGACTTTATTTTTCTTACATATTCCTCTAGATTTTGTCTTACTGGTGTCTGCCATCCTTAGAAATACGAAGTTTATAAGGCTACTTAAAAGCTTCTACAATTCAAACAAATTGTGTCTATTTTTACTTCCCCAGAGTCAGGTAATCTCAACCAGGAGATAATCTTCCATTGGACAGACATCCCCATCAGACAGGGATTTTGTTATTGTTCTGCCTGGCTTCCTTACGGATGTCTTATCACATCTGTGCTTTCCCTTGGACTTATAATGTCAAAATTCCTCTAGCATATCTCTTCAAAGCATAGGCAATATATTTACAAGGTTGTTGACAATACTGTCACTTTGAAAAGTTCACCAATGTAAAGTCTTGATATCTATATCAGTTTTCTCAGGGTTGTTTTTTTTTCTCAGCAGGTCCAAGTTTTCTATATTAATCCAGTATCATTGTCCTTTTCTTCAATGGGGTTTCCCACATGGGCTCACATGGACTCTGCAGCCTTATCTGAACTAACTGCATGGTTAAAAGTCAGCAATTGTCCAAATCTTGCTTTTTTGAAGAGCAGTCATTGTAATCTGATTTTTAAGATTTTGCTACACTTCCTGTGTTAGAAGTTGGTAGATCCTACTTACTTTTTTGAATAACAGGAGCAAGTCCTTTATTTCATAAATTCTATTTAAAATAAATGAGATCTGGAAGAAGCATTTCCTTTCCTTCTTTTATATCTGTTTATTGTGGCTTTGAAGGTTTAATGCTATTTTTCTCTTCATATCTGTCAAAATGTCATTTATGATCTTAAAATTAAAGACTGCTTTCTCTTCCTCAAGTTTAATTATTTGCTTTCTTTTATTTATTTTTATTTTTTCTCCTGCTCTTTGTGAGTGTGTGGCTGAAACCCATGTTTTTCAAACAATCTATTTCTTGATTTCCTGGGAAGGAAGATTCTAAGAAGCATGTGGTTGCAACCACAGATCTCTTTAATTGCTTTCACAACCTTTA
Organism: Saccopteryx bilineata; assembly: GCF_036850765.1. Taxonomy (NCBI): domain Eukaryota; kingdom Metazoa; phylum Chordata; class Mammalia; order Chiroptera; family Emballonuridae; genus Saccopteryx; species Saccopteryx bilineata. Next base: position 107,622,890 of record NC_089491.1, on the reverse strand, counting down.
GTTTTACCAAAGTTTCATTGGACTGTTTTTCTGCCTCTGGCCAAGAAGCAGGGATATCCTCTTTATGGTAAGGGATTAAATAATTTTATTTTTTTTCATAATTACTAAAATTGACCATCCTAATATAAGTAAAAGCATAGCTGGGGCCTCTGAAATGTAACGCTCTGCTCAGAACTTGTGGAATAAACAAGGTGACAGCCATTTTGAGACCATGAGGTGATGGTGGTGAAGAGGATACCTGTATGAACACATAACATGGCACAGGAATCAAAGATGTTAACTCTTTGCCATAAATGCAGTGAAGACAACCAAAAGGAGAAGAAAATTTCAGGCTGCTGGTCTAGCACCGTCTGTTTAGGCACGACAGGGATAAATTAAAGTTTGAAAGTCACTAGTGCAGTCCACTGGGAACTGACTCACCAGCCTCTGCTGTTCAAAGAACTGATGTGAGAGCCTGGCTGAAGAGCAAAGCATAAGTGGCGAGTGCCTTCCTCCCGGGCGCTGTTCAAAGGGACTGGATTGATTTTCCTGTCTCTTCTGCAGGGCCAAACAGAATAAGTTTACATCAAGCTACAGCAGCTTGCGTTCTGGAGCCCAAGCAGCCAGCCTGCCAAGGCCATCGCGGCCCATTTGTACTGAGGTTCAGTCAGTCGCCTGAGGGTAAAGCCACCCTAAGCTGTGATGACTTGTTCAAGTCAAAATGACCATGTAGTTTGGCTTGCACTCATACAATCCCAAGTCCTAAAGCTACTCACCTAAATTATGACAGTTTTAAAAAAATTAATTCATTCATTCATTTTAGAGAGGGGAGAGAAACAAAAGAGAAGGAAGGGGGGAGGAGCAGGAAGCATCAACTCCCATAGGTGCCTTAACCAGGCAAATGCAAGGTTTCAAACTGGTGACTTCACCATTCCAGGTAGATGCTTTATCCACTGCGCCACTGCAGGTCAGGCCTAAATCATGCCAGTTTAAAGTGAGCAACAAAACCTTGCTTAGAAGCATGTCATGTAGTACAATTTGACTATCATCAAGTACTTTTTTTTTCTTATTTTTTTTTTTAATAAACACTTGATTAAGTAAACCATCACCAAAATTTTAAGCTCCAGGTAATACAGAAGCCCAAGAGCAGACAATCTATAGTCTCTGAAGGCAAAGAGATCCCAGAAAGAATCCAGAAGGTGCCTGGCCATGCATACTTAGTTCCTTCCTGCACATTCTCCAAACACATGTCATCCCTCCTTCGTGCGAGGCATGGGATTTTACTTCAAGGCAGTCCACTATACCACTAGTTCTCAAATGGGGGAAATTTTGCCCCAGCGACAATGTCTGGGGAAAATTTTGGTTGTCATAATTGAAGGGGTGTTACTGGCATCTAGTGGGCAAAGGCCAGGGATGCTGTTAAGCAATGAACAGGAAAGCAATGAACAGGAAAGCTCCCACAGCAAAGAATCTCAGGCTTAGAATGTCAGTGGTGAAGGGGCCGAGAGAGACTGCTCCATGTAGAAATAGAAAAGTTGAAAAAGAATATTTAGCCTTAACACCAGATTCATCATCTTACCAACACTGCCGATGAGGGAGGTAAGCATGACACTCCTGAGGATAGTAGTGCAGGTGAGTAGGGGAAAGATACCAAAGGACAAAATGACAACTATCTCTTTCAAAATGATGTGTATCTGTGTGTATGTGCACATATTTGGGATTGTTAGGAGTAACTGTCTATATGGCAGTATTTTAGGTGATTTTCATTTTAATGTGTCCTTTTCGTTTCTATTTGAACTTTTTATCAGTGGTTAATTAATATTTCTGGAGAGATACATTTTAAGGAGAAAATTACTTCCTTTATTTGAGATGTTCAGTCTGAGGCTAAGTCAAGGGAAAGAGAATAGATCCTACAACATATTCTGAGCTTCTCCAAAACACCAGGAAGCCTGTGTCCCCCAGTTGCAATATTGCAAAAAAGAGAAAGTACTGTTCAGATTCTGACGGTTCCGCTCGGAACAAATAAGAACACATTACAATTATTATGATTTACCTTTCAAGTGGCAGCAGAATTCTTACTGCTTTGTGGACCAGAAAGGAACACATGATTCAGCAGATTCTTTATCATGAGCTCCCGGGAGCCTGTATTCTCCCCTTTTGTGTCACATCACGGGGAAGACAGAGCTGCCTGGCTCTTACCATATTATTAACTCTGAATCACATCTGAAATGGAAACCCTGCGAAGAGGATTTAGATAACAACACATCAAAGAAAAAACAGTCTAAAAATATTTGGTTTAAAACCTCATTCACAATGTGCCAAGTATTATTTTCTTTGACATGCTCTCTTGCCTGCCTTTGCAAAACTATAATCAGAATCATTTCCCACTCTTTTCAGTGGGAGAGAGCATGGTGATTTTGTGACCCAGCTGGAAAATTATTAGAAATTGAAGAAATCTAGCTCAAAAAACTTTAGCATCATAAAATTCTGGAGTGAAAAAATAATCATTATGATGATTCAAATTAACTTTATTTTTAGAAACACAGAAACTGAGACTCCCAAACGGAGGTATATCTTGCTAAAGATCACATAGTATGTTAATGAAAAAACCAGATGTCCTATCTGCTGTACCAGTCTTTCTCTACTCTTTGACACATCGTCTCACCAAATATTCATTGAACATTCATTAGAGGCGCTTTGATAACCCCCCAAAAAACACAGAATTCTTAAAGGCCTAGCAGTTTAGTAAGAGAAAGGACTTTTATCTTGATATTCATAAGAACAGATATTAAGTGATGCATGACCTGAAAGAGATGTAGGCACTGATGGGGAACATCAGAGAAATGAAACTCAAACTCCTATTGAAACTGGATAGATCATGGAAATGAGTGACTAAAGGGTTTAGTGAGGACTGAGGAAAAGAGCATCCAGAGGTTTTTCTTTAATTTTATTGATAGGTTGATTTTAGAAAGAGAAGAAAGGAGAGAGAGAAAAGAAGAGAGGAAGAGAAACATCGATTTGTTGTTCCACTTATTTATGAATTTACTGGTTGATTCCTCTATGTGCCCTGTCTGGGGATGAAACCTGTAACTTTGTCATATTGGGACAAAGCTCCAACCAACTGAGCTATCCAGATAGCCAGGGCTAAAATTTGCAAATGTTAAATAATTTCAAAGTTAATTTTTTTTTGACTTAGGACAATGAACACACTATGCAACATACAGATGATGCATTATAAAATTGTACACCCAAAACCTGTAAAATTAATTAACCAATGTCACCCCCATAAATTCAACAAAAAGAGAAAACCAGAGCCATTTCACATTCAGCTCTAGCTAATTATCATCAGGAAGGAATGCAGGCCATTTTTTCCCCAAGAACAACTATGACTCTCAGTTTTTATGTGAAATGATTATAATTTTGAATGGTGTCAATTAAATTTGTTTTAAAGTTCTTAACTTTGTATACATGAGAAGTGCACTGTGAGAAAAGGGAGGGATGATAAGGAAAATAAAGAAAAAGGATTGACTAGAAAGATGATGAGAAAGAGGCTTTGGGGTTGAGATGGCCATCCAGGTAGAACACCAAATGTTTGCAGCTGACAATCCTCCTAGGATCCTGTTATGATATATATATGGTTTAGTTTTAGAGTGAGGTAATTATTGAACTATTTTGTATGTCTTTTCATTATCTATATAACTGACACCTTTTCTGACTCTAACAGGTTTGATATGTATCCTGGGTTCTATCTACTATTTGCATTTTTCTTTTTTTCTTTTTGTTTGTTTTTATTTTAATTTATTGTGCTTACATGGATTTAAGTGTCCCACTCAATATAACACCCTCACTCGTCCATCTCTATGTACCTATTTATACCCCCTTTGCCCGCCTCCCTCTAACTCCCTCTCCCCTTCTCTCTGGGATTTGCTGTCCTGTTATCTATATCTCTGTGTTATGTGTATATAATTTCACTAATCCCTTTATCTTCTCTGATCCCATCCCCTCACCCCCCTTCCCTCTGAAAGCTGCCCTTCTGCTCCCTGTGACCCCACCTCTGCCTCTATTCCGTTCCTAAGTTCACTTTGTTCATTAGATTCCATGTATATGTGAGATCATATGATATTTGTCTTTCTCTGCCTGGTTTATTTCACTTAGCATAATAATCTCCAGATCCATGAATGCATTTTTCTTAAGATTGAGATTTGAAGTATTTCTGCAGCTTGTGTGCTACGCCTTTGAATCTCATTAAGTACTCAGTCTCTTTTGTAGCAATTTTGCATTGAAATTACAAAGCAGATGGGAGCCTGACCAAGTGGTGGCGCAGTGGATAGAGCATTGGACTGGGACGCAGAAGTCTCAGGCTCGAAACCTCAAAGTCACTGGCTTGAGCACAGCTCACCAGCTTGAACCTAAGGTTGCTGGCTTGAGCAAGGGGTCACTCAGTTTGCTGTAGCACCCCCAGTGAAGGTACATGTGAGAAAGCAATCAATGAACAACTGAAGTGCCACAACAAAGAATTGATGCTTCTCATCTCTCTTCCTTCCTGTCTTTCTGTCCCTATCTGTCCCTCTCTCTGTCTCTTTCTCTGTCACACAAAAAAAGCAACAAAAACAAAGCAGATGGGAGTTGGCTAGAAATCATAAAAAACAGAAGAAAGCCCGGCATGAAACCATCCAGTAATTCTCTACATTAACTAGCATGGTGTATACTGGGAGACCCAGAATATTCAAAGGCTAACAGAGTTCATTCTTTTTCTTTTTCTTCTTCTCTTCCCCCTCCACCTTCTCCTCCTCCTCCTCTTCCTCTTCCTCCACCTTCTTTTTCTTCTTTGTTGTTATTTTCTTCTTCTCCTTCTTATTTTTTTATTTTTATTTTTGCCAAAGAGTAGTGAAAGCTTTTTGATAAATTTTAAGCACCTGCATTTCCTCTCCTGATGGGAAAATGATGATTTTCTTTCAGACATGGAGTGGTTTGGTGACAGAATAGGGAAATGGTCGTTCTTTTCACCAGCCACAGCAGGAGTTGCTGTGCCACTAAAATAGGAAGTACTGTTCAGGGATGACACTGCACAGACGACATACCTACTGTGATTTAAGGTTCTTAAAATACAAATGTGCAGGAGTAAATCCTATTTCATCTACATACTTACATAACAGGAGAGAGAGTGGTATTGCTCTTAGATTAAGCACAGAAAGTACAGACTAATTCATTATGGATTACTTTAGTTTCCATAATTACTCTGTTTGTCAATGGAAAAAACAACTACTGGGAGGAACATTTATTGAGTACTATGTGCAGGGTATTGTCTTCTTGCTGGGATTTGTCAGATGAACAGTATAGTTGTTAACATATGCCATGCTCTATTTTAGCTTTTAAGTCTGGGAAATGCCATTGCTTCTTTCTGAAATGCAATTCCCCTCTACTCATTCTTCAGATTGCAGCTTAAGTTTCTTCTGTCAAAAGCCTTTCCAGCCCTGCGAGGCTGAAGTAAGAGCTCTTCCAATGTACTCCCCTAAAAGTCTGTGCACATCTCAGTCTAGAATTCCTGCCTCCTCCTCTCCAGCACAACAGGAAGACAGAGCTTTATTCAGTCTTATAAAGCTTTAATGTCTCTCCGACTGCACACATTCAATGAGTGTTTGTTGCACAAAGGAGTATATAAATGAACAAACAAATAAATGACCAGATGGATGAATGAAATATACTCCCAAATAGAGTGTCATAGGAATGACTAATTTCACTTAAAGGAATCAGAAAGAACTGTACAGCGAAGGTAGAACTATTTCTTAGGACTTCAAATATTCTTTTAAGTAATTTAGTATAGATTTCTTGATGATCTAGTCAGTACTATATGCTTTTCTAGGTAGTACATACACAGTCAGTGTCTACTTTCAGACTTACAGAGTAGGGCTATTGAAACTATAAACAACAAACCACAAATAAATAATAAGTTAATTGATGAGAAAATTTTGGATAGTGGTAAGTGCTATGATGAAAATAAAACAGTATTATATGAAAGGGTGTGCATAAGGGCAAAGAATGAGTACAACTATTCCAGAGTTTAGCTTAACCAAACTCATACAATTTTAGTAACTAATTCTGTTGAACTCTTAGACTTCTTGCTCATGAGAGGTATCAAAATTAAACTCCAAGTCTCTCAGCAAGCAACTTGTACCTCTTTTTGTCTCCCTAGCTAAAATGTTCCAGGAGAATGCAAGAAAGTAGAGAAGGAATCAGTTTGTTTTATTTGGGCTTAGAATGCACAGAATAGGTTGTGAGGTTGGGCAGGAAGTTAGCAGGCATGGAAGCAAAATATCTTCCTCCCAAATAGGAAGTTCAACACTGTGGAACTGGTTTGTCTTTGAGCATTCCACATGGATGTATAATAAATCTTTGGCTATCAGGAGACAGATCCTGCAAACATATTTACTAATAAGCAAGGAATTTAGATACTGGTCAACCTAAAATACATATTACAATTTCAAAATATTCAGTGGAATCATCAGAGTGTCAACAGAGTTGTCAGAATTCTCTCTGACTGAATATGAGCATATTCAATTCAGGCATTTTATAACTTATACCCATAGGCATTATGGCTATGTTCTATAAAACCCTCAAAATTCATTAGAGATAAATGCTTAATAAATCAAATTTCATGCATAATTATTGTTTAGTAAGCTGTGCTCTTCCTATAGCAATACACAGGTCATAGATACTCAGACCAACCACAGGTCATTTTGGTTGTCTAAAACACCACGAAGCATGACTTATAACACCCATTATTCCAGCATCTGCATCACTCTGCCAAAAAATCCAGTTTCACAGTAAATTTAAGATGCCTGTATTACATGCAGAACTTCTCAATATAACTTGAGGCTTCCAACTTGGATTTTTAAAGTGAAAACAAGCACTTTAAGAAAGCTGTTCTATTCTACTAGTACCTAGTGACCAGTACTTTATATTTATTGATCCACTCAACAAATATAAATGAAAACCTACTATGCTGATTGCCAGAATGCAATATGTGTGAACTTTCTAATTAGGAAGATATTAATCAAATAATTGTACCAATGAAAGGTATATTATAAATGATCCAATGGTTCCAAAGGAAAGGCATATGGTACTTTAAGAGCAAGCAATAAGGATCCTGATCCAGACTAGACCAGTGGTTCTCAAAGTGTGTGCCAGGGCGCACTGGTGCACCCTAGAAGATTTCCAGATGCGCCTTATGGTATTCCAGAGAAATATGTGCCTGTTGTGGACCAAAAAACCAACAGGGTTTTTGGAGTTTAGATTTTTGGGGGACAGAGAGTGTGAGGAATTGGCTGTAAGCTAACAGCCTGTCCAACCCCCCCACCTCACTTGCCAGATTAGGTTGAAAAAGGCTGTTAAACTGTGGTGCTGGATTGTTTACATTACCCTCATGTTCCCTGGAAAGACTGGAGGCAAGTTTTTTCTATCCTTTGTTTGGTGTACAGTTAAGATAATATGTATGGTGGGGGTTTTCTGCACTTGGTAAAATTCTTGGGTTGCCTAGGAAACATGATTATAGACCATTGATTTGCTAATAGCCTCACTTTGCCCTATAAATAAAGCAAGATGCAGTTTTGGGGCAAGCTTTGTTCTTGCCAGCAGCAATTTCAGGGCCCTTCCAACCCTATATTTTCTTAATTCTGCACTGTTCCCACTTGGGACCTGGAATTACTAGCTGTGCTGGTTCACAGCATGTTCCCAGATATAAGAATAAATATAGTTACTCTATTATACCATTTCATTACATAAATACCACTCTTTTTGTTAACACATCATTATTAACACATCATTTTATTATTTTTTAGATAAAAACACTCAAATAATTTTGCTCAGCAAGAGAAACTGATAAGAAAATAAACAGACAGCCAACTAAATGGGAAATGATATTTTCAAACAATAGCTCAGATAAGGGCCTAATATCCAAAATATACAAAGAACTCATAAAACTCAACAACAAACAAACAAACAAACAATCTAATAAAAAAATGGGAAGAGGACATGAACAGACACTTCTCCCAGGAAGAAATACAAATGGCCAACAGATATATGAAAAGATGCTCATCTTCTTTAGTTATTAGAGAAATGCAAATCAAAACTGCAATGAGATACCACCTCACACCTGTTAGATTAGCTATTATTAACAAGACAGGTAATAGCAAGAGTTGGAGAGGCTATGGAGAAAAAGGAACCCTCATCCACTGTTGGTGGGACTGTAAAGTAGTACAACCATTATGGAGGAAAGTATGGTGGTTCCTCAAAAAACTGAAAATAGAACTACCTTATGACCCAGCAATCCCTCTACTGGGTATATACCCCAAAAACTCAGAAACATTGATACGTAAAGACACATGCAGCCCCATGTTCATTGCAGCATTGTTCACAGTGGCCAGGACATGGAAACAACCAAAAAGCCCATCAATAGACGACTGGATAAAGAAGATGTGGCACATATACACTATGGAATACTACTCAGCCATAAGAAATGATGACATCAGATCATTTACAGCAAAATGGTGGGATCTTGATAACATTATACGAAGTGAAATAAGTAAATCAGTAAAAACCAGGAACTGAATTATTCCATATGTAGGTGGGACATAAAAGTGAGACTAAGAGACATTGATAAGAGTGTGGTGGTTACGGGGGGAGGGGGGAGAGGGAAAGGGAAAGGGGGAGGGGGAGGGGCACAAAGAAAACTAGATAGAAGGTGACAGAGGACAATCTGACTTTGGGTGATGGGTATGCAACATAACTGAACAACAAGATAACCTGGACATGTTATCTTTGAATATATATATCCTGATTTATTGATGTTACCCCATTAAAAAAATTAAATTAAATTAAAAAAACATTCAAATAAAATGGATAAATTTCTCAAAAGGAAGTGTGATATTGAAGAATATGTTTCTGGAAGGGAGAAAAAGTTAAGTATAAATAAAATAGGACTTGAAGGCTGATGGGCAGAATTTAATTTACAGCATTTTTCATCACTTAACACTGAACAATACGATTGGATTAGAAACCCATTCATGGAAGCTTCAAGTGATTTTGGTTTAACATTAACAGAAGAAGAACTGGCAGCTATATCCATTGATTGTGGATTGATGATTAAACATAAGGAATTGTCTCTTGAAGCCTTTTGGATTTCTATAAAAGAAGAATATGTGGCAATATCTAAAAAAGTTTTGAACATTTTACTACAATTTTCAATATCCTATTTATGTGAATTAGTATTTTCTACCCTCAACACAATTAAGAGTAAAAAAAGAGGAATTCTTCAATGTATTGACAAGGAAATGAGAGTTTGCCTTTCAAATATATGCTCAAACATTGAAGAAATTGCTAGGACACATCAGGCTCATGTTTCTCATAAACACAAGAATGAAAAAACTTAACACATTCGTGCTGGGACCTGCCAAATTTACTAAATCTTACTAAGAATGTATCTATATATATAAAAAAATAACTTTTTTGTCATTTCTTTAAATTTTTAATCCCTCTTTTTTATGAATTCTAAAAAGCATAATTCAAAAAATATAACATAAAAATGTTTTTTAATGTCAGAATAAATTTAATTTTGTCATATTTATTTTGTTTAATTACCATAAAAGCACGCTTGGACTTCATATTTTTTCTTTAATATTTGACTTAATTATTATAACATATTTTTCAGAAATTTGTATATGGTGCGCCAACAATTATTTGTAGGATTTTAAATGCGCCATGACTTCAAAAAGTTTAAGAACCACTAGACTAGAGAGTCAGGGAAGGTTTCTCCGAGGAAGAAAGAAATAGTGTGAGATTTAAGGGAGTTAATTGGGGGAATGAAGGATGGCTATGGAGTGGGGTTGGGGAAAAGAGTTCCAAGTAGAGGCAAGCACTTACAAAGTCCCTGCACGGAACAGGAGTTCAATCAAAAGAGCCACTGTAGACGAAGACAGTCGTTCTGAAATGAAACTAGAAAAGAGGGTTGCAGCCAGACCTTGTAATATCCAGATGGACATTTTAAATGTTTTGTTCTTTATCTGAAGAGCAGCAGGAAGCTTGTAAAGAATTTGAGTCAGCCCTGGCCGGTTGGCTCAGCGGTAGAGCGTCGGCCTAGCGTGCGGAGGACCCGGGTTCGATTCCCGGCCAGGGCACAAAGGAGAAGCACCCATTTGCTTCTCCACCCCTCCGCCGGGCTCTCCCTTTCTGTCTCTCTCTTCCCCTCCCGCAGCCAAGGCTCCATTGGAGCAAAGATGGCCCGGGCGCTGGGGATGGCTCTGTGGCCTCTGCCCCAGGCGCTAGAGTGGCTCTGGTAGCAACCTGGCCACACAAAGGATGGGCAGAGCATCGCCCCCTGGTGGGCAGAGCGTCGCCTCTGGTGGGCGTGCCGGGTGGATCCCAGTCGGGCGCATGCGGGAGTCTGTCTGACTGTCTCTCCCTGTTTCCAGCTTCAGAAAAATGAAAAAAAAAAAAAAAGAATTTGAGTCAGAAGAATGATAATATAATCAGGCATGTGTCATGTTTGAAATAAATTTTAAGTATGCTACATCGTGTATTTTAATAAGAATAAATAAACACCTATTTTACTATGCTTGAAGGTGGTTAAAAAAAAGTTTGACTAAAAAAAGAAGACTAAAAGCACTTCTTTGTATGTAAACATGTTTTCTTAGTTGCTAAAGAGTCACAAACATGTTTATTCCATTTTGTATAAGCACAGAGCACCTCCCTCAAAAGAACCAAATGCCTATTGTGCCTCAACTATATACATATAATTTGAAAAGTAAGGAAAGTTCTGGTACATATTCATGAGGAGTAACATAACTTGCCAAAATGTTATCTAATCAATGATGTGATGGCTTATGGAACTGTAGGTCTAACTAATCAGAATGAGGCTGATATAACTGCAAACCAGTAACATGTTAGGTGCTTCGAGAATGCTCAGTTTTCTCAGTGAGCATGAAGGCCTGCTGGCCAGACTTCAAGACACGTTGACTGCCTGCACCCTTGAGAGTGTGCAGAGCTGTCCGCAAATTGCCATATGCAAACCAGTAGGTAACCTGTACCCTTGGCAAAGACACTTGCAAGTGAGAGCACGAGGCACACCTGCTGGTAGTGAGCAGTGACTGAGCGCATGAGAAAGCCTGTCAATCACTGCACATGGAGCAAGTGCCTTCCCCTCCCCTCCTGTCTTGCTTGCTAGAAGGTGACTCTTAGCTTCTTGACAAAATTAAAAAGTGAAAGTTGTTTAAGCTAAGTGGTGTTTATGTATAATTTATCTTGGTATTATAGCTCCTCAAAACTCCAAACTCAGGTTTTTGTTTTGACTTGTTGTGTATTTCCATATACAAAAAACAAAAACATGCTTTCTGAACTAGAGAATGCCCTCTCTGAATTTTGTTTGTTTATTTATTTATTTCTTTAATGCTAGCTATCTATTCTACACATGTCACTATGACTCAAGCATCAGTTCTTAGATATCTTCTCTGATCTTGATTTACTTATTCCCTTAGTGAACTCACTCAATCTCATGGCTTTAAATATTATCAAATGTTGATGACTCCAAATTTACTTCTCTAGCCTAGATTTTTTCCTCTGAACTGTAAGCTCACAAATCCAACTGTCCGATCAATCAATCTACGTAGATGTTAATTAAGCATCTCAAAAAGCACCTGGACAAAACTGACTTTTTTCTCTCCCCTCCCTCAGTAAATGATAATTCATTATTTCAGTTACTCAGGCCAAAGAACCTTTGTGCTGTCTTTGACTCTTTATTTCATGCACTGTTATGATTTATCAAAAAATTCTATTGGATCCACATTCCAAATATATGAAAGCCAAAAAGCTTCTTGCTACTTCCACTGCTGCCACATGGGTTTACCACCATTTTCTTGTACAATATTATTGCGAGTTTCAGCTAGTCTCCCTGCACATGCCTTGCCCCTTTCAGTCTATTCTCAGTGATCAGAAAAATCTTGATGGAAAGGGAGGGGGGTAGGAGGTGAGGGAGGGACATAAAGAGAAACAAATATAAGGTGACAGAGGATGATTTGACTTTAGGTGATGGGTATACAACATGATCTAATGTCCAAATGATGTGGAGATATTTTTTCTAAATCTATGTACTCTAGTTGACCAATGTCACCCTGTTAAAATTGCCTAAATTTTTTTAAAAAAAGCTCTCAAATCTCACCTCTACTGTTCTTTTCATGGTTGACCCTCACCACCTTGAACTCCTTGCTGTTTCCTGAACACGTTTTTTCATTTCTACCTCAAGCCTTGAGGTAGAATGTATCTCTTACAGATATATCTACCTATACTAAGAAGCAGAATGAAAGGAGAAAAGAATGATCTTGGGGAGTACAGGGGAAAAGTCATCGGTGGGGTTCAAATAATTTAACACCCGGTTCACTCATTCAGTACCTGCAATACTCTTTCCTAAATACCCTAGTGACTCACGCCTTCATTACTCAAATGTTACCTTCTCCAAACATAAAGCACTAAATGACCCTCCCCAATCCTTGCATTTTTCTTGCTTTTTTCTTTTGTAATTATTACAATTCAACAAAATCTATTGTTTCCTTTTTTCTTTATTATTTGTTTCTGTCACTAGAATAGAACCTCCTGAGGGAATGGTTTTCTGATAGATTTTATTTACTTTTATTATCTCCATGGCCTGGAAATTTTCTGGACCACTTGTTATTGTTCAATAAATACATCCTGAATGAAAGAATTCGTGTACAGGGCATAAGTGAAAATGTAGTGACTGCATTCAATAATGGAGAAGGCAGTAGAGAGAACTTAAACAGATGTAGAAACAGAGTCATGGATAAATTTTAAGAGCATAGTGTCAAGTGAAGATGAAATAAAACAAAGACTATAATCTTTTTTTCATAATTTTACATAGTTTTTAAAGCCATTATGCTTAAATAATGTATTTCTTACAGATGTATCTACCTATACTAATAAGCAGAATGAGAGGAGAAAAGAATGATCTTGGGGAGTACAGGGGAAAAGTCATCGGTGGGGTTCAAATAATTTAACACTCGGTTCTCCGCCCTAATGACCACTTTAAATATTAAAATATATATATACCAAAAGGTAGTTTATTATTTCATGCATTTAATACTTAAAGAAGAACAACAAAAGAGGTACACAAAACTAGAGTTTATAAAAGTTTTAAAATATTAATGAAAAAATATTAAATAATACCTGACAAAAACAATAAAACTGTTATTTAAGGTATTTCCATATTGCTTCTTTATTTTCTTTTTTAAATTTTTATTAATTTTTATTTATTGTGTTAACATAGACTCAAGTGTCCCACTCAATATAACACCTTCACCCCCACCCCCTATTCCCCATTACAATCCCTTTGCTCCCCTTCCCCTGACTCCTCCCCTCTATCCCTTGGGATTCGCTGTCCTGTTATTTGTATTTATGTGTTATGTATATATAATTTCACTAATTCCTTCACCTTCCTGATCCCATCCCCTCATCAGCCTTCCCTCTGACTGCTGTCCTTCTGCTCACTGTGACCCTGCCTCTGCCTCTATTCTGTACCTCAGTTCACTTTTTTTGTATGTGTGTGACAGAGACAGGAAGAGACAGAGAGAGGGCCAGATAGGAACAAACAGGAAGGAAGAGATATGAGAAGCATTAATTCTTCTCTGCGGCACATCAGTTGTTCATTGATTGCTTTCTCACATGTGCCTTGACAGGGGGCTACAACAGACCGAGTGACCCCTTGCTCAAGCCAGAGACCCTGGGCTCAAGCTGGTGAGCCTTGCTCAAACCAGATGAACCCATACTCAAGCTGGCAACCTCAGGGCCTTGAACCTGGGTCCTCCAATTGCAGTCTGATCCACTGCGCCATCACCTGGTCAGGCTCTCAGTTCACCTTGTTCATTAGATTCCACATATAAGTGAGATCATACTTACAACATCCATATTGCTTCTTGATTGGCATCCTAATGCAATTTTTTTTTCACCTATGGATGGAATGAACATTACTATGGGCGCTTAGAATATGCTGTTGTGCACATGAACATTAAAAAAGAGTAAGGACAGGCCCTGGCCGGTTGGCGCTGTGGTAGAGCGTCAGCCTGGCATGTGAAAGTCCCAGGTTCGATTCCCTGCCAGGGCACACAGGAGGGGCGCCCGTCTGCTTCTCCACCCCTCCCCCTCTCCTTCCTCTCTGTCTCTCTCTTCCCCTCCTGCAACCGAGGCTCCATTGGAGCAAAAGATGGCCCAGGTGCTGGGGATGGCTCCATGGCCTCTGCCTCAGGTGCTAGAATGGCTCTGGTCGCAACAGAGTGATGCCTTGGATGGGCAGAGCATCGCCCCCTGGTGGGTGTGCCGGGTGGATTCGGGTGGATCCCGGTCGGGTGCATGCGGGAGTCTGTCTGACTGCCTCCCCATTTCCAGCTTCAGAAAAATACAAAAAAAAAAAAAAAAAAAAAAAGAGTAAGGAATGTGAATTTGTGATTTCCACATTGGGCGACAGACCAGGTACCCACCTTGGAAAGAACCCGGATTACAAGTGCCATTTTAACAACCAGTTTGCCGAACTCAACAAAAAATTAGGGATCAGTTCTGCTAAACCAGTGGTAACTGGCTAAATCCCACCACTGGGAAAATAATAAAATAAGAGAAAAACATTGCATAGACTCATGATAATACTATGTCATGAGTTAAAAAATATGAATAATCTAACTCTTGACACTTGAGGTCTTAAAATAACTACACATACAAACAAGAATCATTCTTGCTACAGTAAGGGTAATGACTTGTAGGAGGTGAGAGTCAATGTGGTATTAGTCCTTTGGGATTGTCTAGGTGAGATGTGGTAGAATGAACCAGAATAACAGCAAAAATGGAAAAAAATGAATACATTTGAAAGATGCTTGGGAGGTAAAAATTCATAAAAATGATGCTGCATTGACTATTGGATGAGAGGAAAAATGGAGAGGTTTCAAAGACAATTCCTAGGTTTCTGGTTCTGATGCTGTCATTCACTAAAAAGAAAATATTAGTATTGGAATTTCCTTATAATTTTGGTTTTGTTGTATATTTATAATCGTGATCATCTAAATAAAATACATTCAAATGGTAATGTTCATAAAGCCAACACCACAACATTTTTGATAGATACTTGAATTATGTTTTATGGAATTCAAAATTTTCTGATTTATTTCAACTTCAGATACTAAAATGAATTAAATTGAGCCCAGTTAGCATTTTATGTAAAGTTACTAGTTTTAAAAATATTCTTTAAACTTCAGGATTCTAGGTTTTATACTTTGCAAAGCATTCCTAAAACAAATTGAAGTAGTGACAAATTAAGAGCAGAGAATCTGGTAACATAAAATAAAACCAATAGCAATTATCTGCAGTTGGCTGAGGTTAATTTAGTTGAAGCATCTTGCAAGAGATAAACACACACACAAATTTAAAAGTAAATGTTTCTAGGTATTGAAATTAATCATTCTTATTCTTGTCTTTCTTTGTGCTCTGTACCTTTATGATAACATTATCACATTCACAGTGAATTTTAATTATTGGTGTTACATGTCTTGCGTCTCCTACCCAGTTATAAGCTCTTCCTGGGCAAAGACAATGTCTCTATTTTTTGTATTGCCACTCACATTGGTCAATGAATAATGTTCATGAAATATGTTTTTTGAATTTAGCTGTCTTTTAAATGATTAGTTTTCCCTTTTGTTGAGACTTTTATTTTTTTTAATAGTCTGGATCCAAACTAGTTTTCTTAAGAATATTACTCACAAGCATCAGCATACATTTGATGAACTTGTTTGCTAGATGTTGAAGCATTGTAAGGTCTATACTTCTATACCTTCTGAAACTCCACTGAAAGAATTTGCCATATTCTTCGCTTTCCAATTCTTTACCCTATTCTTATTACTGCTGTCTTGACCCAACTATATGCAAAGAGTAATGATGTGACTCTTGTATTTTAGCATCTACTCCTGATATCCAGAAAGCAACTAGTACACAAGAAATGATGATACAAGTTTGTGGTAAGAAAGGATTGATTTTTGCCAACCTCATATAAAAGAGAAATAACAAGTAAATCTGTGTGTGAAAGTGCTTAGAACAGTGATCAATAAATTTTCACTGTCTTTATGCCTTTCTAGACACTTCTTTTCTCCTCCCACTCAGCAAATATTGACTATTTTAGATAGTTGGGACACAGCAATGAATAAAATAAACCAAAATCCCTGCCCTTGTGGAACTTATATTCAAGTGGAGTGAAAAAGACAAAATAAAATAAACAGCATAAATGATGACATGAGAGAGAAGGAGAGAGAAAGAGAAGAGAGATGTTGTTGGAAAGTGATGAGTACTAAGGAACACAAGGTAAGTAGAAAAGGGTAATATGGGTTGGGAGTGTGAGAGGTGTGGGCAGGCAGATTGCAATATTAAGTAGGATGGTTAAGGTAGACCATATTGAAAAATAAGACCTAAACCAAACTTTGAAGGATATGCAGGAATTAGTTAAACAGTTGTCTGGGTGAGAGGATTCAGAGCAGAGAGAAGAGCTTACTCAAAGGCCTGAAGGTGGAAATGCCTGGCATTTTTGAGGAATAGCCCACAGGCCAATGTGATTAGAAGGGAGCAAGCTAAAGGAGATGGGTAACTCCCAGGGCAGAGAGATGAGTGAGAGCTGGGTCACAGAAATCCTTGAAGAACATTGTACGAACATTGGTTTTTAGTCCAGGTGAAGAGTTATTACAGAGTTCTGAGCAGAGGAGCAATATTGTATTTTTAAAGAAGCTGGCTACTGTGCTTAGAATAGACTGGGGGTGAGGGTGTGGAGTAAGGGAGACCAGTTAAGAAAGTTATTACAATAATTCAAATAAGAGAAGGTGGCTGAGACAAAAATGATGACAATGAAATTAATCAAAAGTGGTCAACCTCTGGGTACCTTTTGTGGGTTAAGTCAACAGAGTTTCCTAACAGACTGGATGTCTGATGTAAAAGAAATAGTGGAACAGAGGGTTACACCATTGAATGTGACTTAAAAGTCTGTCATGGTGCAGCTGCCATAGTGAGATGGGAGGGCGCTGAATGTGGGGATAGGGTGGTCAGGAGTTCAGTTTTGACTGTGCTGGGTTTGAGATGTCTATTAGTCATCTCAGGTATTGTTATAGAACTTCTTAATTGAGAAAGAGCTTTGAGATTTCAGTCAATGCAATATTTGTCTGTCTAGTCAGTAACATCTCTTTATGAAATAAGAGGTACATTTGTGAGAAGGCTTGGATGACTCGCACAGGGTTTCACAGCATGACAATTAGTGTCATGAGCACTTTTTTTTTAAAACTGTAGTCTAGGCATTAAAGCATAATCAAACTCAGAATCTTCTGGCTCATTTATGAGAAAACCCTACCAGGGGTAATGATACCAGTCACCTGAGAAGGGGCTTACAAGGACCCTTTCCTTGCAATAAAGTCATACAATACAACTAACAATCATTAAGAGTTTGCGTCATGTTAGAAACACTTTCCCATGACCTCAGTTAAGCTCGCGGCAGCCCCATGAGCTTGATCCTGTAACTATTTTTCCCCTGTTTGCAAAAGAGGAAAAGAAACCACACAGCAGTAGAGCAATTTGCCAATAAGAGATAGAGCTGGGGTTTAAACCCAGCATTCTGACTTCTGAATCTAAAGTTCTGGATCTTCTCCTTTCAGTTTAAGCATTCAAGCCCTAATATGTAGTCAGTTCTTAGAAGGAAAACTTTGAAAGCCAGCCACTATGTCTTCATGGCAATTCATGTTGTGACAACAAGTACTGAGCGTGGGAAGAGCAGTCATGTGTATACTCGGCACTCAGGAAAGATGGGGGTTGGAGTTACAGAATATGTAACATGTAAAAAACTGGAGGGAGAAGATTGGATCCCCCAGATTTCAAAGACAATATTTCTAGCTTAATTTTACCTAAGACTAATTATTATTTGGAGTAAACCTGTTTAAATAAAACCCTGGGGAAGTTTTTACAACATTAAGTAAAAGTATATAGTTGATCTTGTGTATTAAATAATAACTTGTTTAAACTTGTCTGCAAACAAAATTTTATACTGTAATTTTATTGATTTTACAGTTGATGGACTAGAGTTTAATTTAAAAAGTGCCAATGAGATTATAAAAAAAGAATAAAATCCTTTTTTTAAATTTTCTAAGTGTGTGTGTGGGGGAGACAGAGAAGAAAACTTCCACATGCACCCTGACCGGGATCCGCCAGGCAACCCCCGTCTGGGGCCAATGCTCTGTCCATCTGGGTCTATGCTCGCAACCAAACTATTTTTAATGCCTGAGGCAGAGGCTCCATGGAGCCATCCTCAGCAGCCAGGCTAATGTGCTCGAACCAATCAAACCATGGCTGCAGGAGGGGAGAGAGAGAGAAATGGTAGGGGGAGGAGTGGAGAAGCAGATTGTCGCTTCTGCTGTGTGCCCTGACCGGGAATCAAACCGGGACTTTGTCATGCTCACTGGTGCTCTACCCTGAGCCAACTGGTCAGGCCAAGAATAAAATCATATTATTTGCTAAGTGAAATAAGCGAGTCAGAGAAAGAAAAATATCATATGATTTCAATCATATGTGGAATCTAAAAAACAAAATAAACAACAAAACAGAAACAGACTCATAGATACAATGTACAAACTGAGGATTTCCAGATGGAAGAGGGTTGGAAGAATGAGTGTAAAAGATGAAAGAAGTAATAAGTTACAAAAAAACCAGAGATGCAAAGTACAGCATAGGGAATATAGTCAACCATGTTGTAATAACTATGTATAGTGTCAGATGGGTACTAGAATTATCAGGGGACCACTTTGTAAATTATTGTAAGTATCTAACCAGTTTATGGTACATCTGAAACAACTATAAATTAATAATAAATAAAATGCGCCAGTGACTAAACTAAACTCTTTATTGGCACTTACACACTAAATTAAGTTGAGAACTCACAATTTTAAAAAAAAATTTTTTTTTTTTACAGCTAGTTTTGCTATGACTAAGAGAACTGCTAGGAAAGTCTGTGTCATAGATTAACTATGATGATGTCTCACGATGTTCATGTTCTTTAGTCTTGTCAAGTAATTCCAAGAAGGGGGCAAGATACATGCATAATCCTGACTTTCAGTAGCATCTTCCTGCTCACTTTCAGAGAGAGGAGACACTATCTCCTCCATCCAAACCTACAACGTTATTGACAGTTGATAAAAGCCTTTAAATATACTGAGATGAAAAATGGCTGAGATGTTCTGTGTAAGCATATGCGTTCCAGCATCCTTTATTTTTCATAAAAAGAATGATGGTTTTTATCAATGCATTTTATTTCTTTGGCTTTATTTATGTTCGTTTGGTGGTAAGTTTTTGACATTTTCATGTCTAAGTGATTGAAGGGCCTTTCTTTCAAGGCAATTGTCTGCTACCTGGTGGTCATATTAAAAATTGCACTTTCAAGCACTGGAAAACCATATGTAATTTCTCGGCCAAATAAAAAAATAGTAATAGTGTTTCAAATATGTATTCAGAAGTCCAGTAGCTCTCATATTACCAACAGGTGGGTCAGGCATTAGGTTAAATAATTGTTTACTTCATTTTATTGAGGCTTCAAATAGCCGTTTTTAAAATAACAAATGTTCTAACATATGCACAAAGAAATTTCTGTTTGCTTGATTTATATTGTATAGAGCTATAGCCTTAAAAATCAGTTGTTAATAAACAAAAAAAAGGAGAAAAAGGAAGATTAAGAGTCATTCTTGGAAATGGGAGAGAGACTAGTGTTTCATAAAATGCTTTTGAATTGCTAGAGTGGTAAAACTACAGCTTTCCTCTGGTTCATCTTCTCTTTTCTGTAAACATCACACACACACACACACACACACACACACACACACACACCCAGAAGTAAAGGATAAGCTTCCCTTGGCATTGATTATTCACTTTTAGTAATTTTCCATTTTGTTACCCAAGCCTACAGCAGTGTGGCTACTGTTCAGTCTAACCCCAAATGCCCTGAAATCAACAGCATCAGCTACTCTTTCTAGTTTTTCTCTCTTGCACTGTTTAGTCCCCAAATCTCTTAAAACATATCCATACCCAACCATAGGAAGGTTTACCCTACCCATTTGCAAGTTACCATATTACCTCACGTATAAGACACTCCCATGTATGTATATGATGCACCTTAATATCGAGGCCTGAAATTTGAAAAAAAATGTATTACATAAAGTTATTGAACTCAAGTTTTATTCGTCATAAAATTCATACAACTCCTCATCACTGTCAAAATTCCCATCCATTAGCTTGTTCTCATCTGTATTTGATGATGAATCACTGTCTTCAACAATAAGCGTAAAAGCAAGTACAAAAAAGTGGAATGCAAGTTAAAAAAATCTACAACCACTGTATATGAGGCAACCAGTTTTTAGACTCAATTCTTTCAAAAAAAAAGGTGCATTTTACACATGAGGGAATATGGTAACTGTGAATGAACATTTTGACCCCTCATCCGAATTTTAAGAGAGGCCCCAGCAAATGTTTTTACATCATCATATGTTTTTATACAATTTTTTTTTTAAAAAGCATTTTAATTTAATTTGTCAAGACCATTTTTCACTCTGACTGGCCCAATTCATACTAACCTGACAGTGGCCTTGGAAACTTTGAGATTGAAACAAGGGCACATTGAGCTCCAGATACTCCATTTTAATTGTAATTTATACAGACAGTGCAGAATGCTTTAATAAAACAAGTAAGAAATTATAAACTCTTGATGTAACTATTTATGGATTTTTTTTGCCACTTTAAAATGTATTAACCAATGGACTGAGAGAATATTCAAATTAACATGAGTGAAATATGAAAAGGTCACAAAATAAATTACAAAATTAATAGAAATTATTCTGATAGCAAGAAGTAAATTATAACAACAAAAATCAGATCATTCCAAAACAGTAATCAATTAAGAAAAAAAAAACTTTAATAAAAATTCTGAGTAGGGTTTGGCTTGATATATAATCTAATCAAAATGGACAAAGTGAGAAAAAAATGTAAATTTCTTGCTAATTTGACAAGAAATACTGACAGAAGAAGTAAATTTAACTACACTCATAATGCACTACCATGGCAGTGAGGTTGTCAGTAATGAAGCTTTTAAAGGGTATTGTCAACTCAAAGAGAATTAATATTAAGATAAAATACCAAGCAAAAATTGCCTTGTAAACTAATGGATTACATATGACAGAATGGGTTTTTAAAATTTAGCCACAATCCTAAAAAATTAATTTTGACATTCCAAATATCAAGGTATGAAGTAGTTAAAATCTCTTATAAATTACTGTAAGCCAGGGGCTGCCACCACTGTGGCCATCACATGCAGGTTCCCACTGCATTCGGGTAGATGGTAAAGAAAGAGTGGAGCCAAAAAATAGTGGGCCATTCCTTTATTAAAGTCTCGCACTGGCCGATGAGCAAACAGGCAGGGAAAACACTTCCTTTTCACTCAGGGCTCCCAAAACCCTGACACATTATTCGGTTCCAGAACCAGGAGAATCTTCTCCGTTTCCTCCTAGAATCAAAGTCCCCACCAGTCTCAGCAGAGCTCGCAAAGCCCCTCAGCTCTGGTTCCCCATCTGCACACCTTCTCTTTCCCTGCCAACATGGCTTCTCCTTCAAAACTCTGCATTCTCTCTGTGCTCACTCTGCAAACATGGCTTCTTTCTGTCTCTTCTCTCTCTTTTCAAAACTTTCTGGCATGAAAACCTCTCCTCCAGCAAACATTACCAAAACAATGGCCCTTCCCAAGCAGAAAGGTAATTTGCAATTTCACAGACCACATATGCATGGCACTGCCCAGTCCCCAATGCAAACTATAAGCCAGCATACATAAAAATCATATTTTAAAAACTTATTTGACTAATAACTATCAAATATTTTAAAAATATATATTGATCAACCAGTTTAGAGGAAACTGTTAAATTATTGTTCTCTTTTCTCCTTTGAAAATATTATATTTTACTACAAAAGCTTATAAAAAATAGTATTACAGTTTTAAATCATTAATAAATAAAAGTATGTAACACATCTAGATTTTGTGGTACTTGTCAAGTTCTGACAATTTAAAATTTCTATTTTTATTCTAAAGAAATATTCACTTTCACACTTTTAGAAGAAATTGCCTTTGTAATTTTTTTTAAAAGTCTTAAAGCTTTGGGTCTGTCAAAACCAGAATTTACCCTTATACACACCTTCACTGTAACTGTTACCAATTGTAGGTCTCTTCTCAATTCTTATGAAGCAAGGTCACAAACACACATACACACTTGCTCACTCACTCAGTAGAGATTCAGTTTCCTCTAAGAATAAAGTATGGGTAATGGCTATATATTTAACCAAATGGCCACTGTCTTAGCATTGCATCTGAAGGGTGAGTTAATGTCTATATATCTAATGGGGAAAGAGACTTTCTTACAACTTTCAAATTTGCTACTCTTCAAGTCTTTGCCATTACCATCATGGAACAGACAAAACAAAATACAAACAACCTTAGAACCCCAATTTCATTGAGGATCCCTTCCCCAGTATTTTGTGACTAATGACAATTCTCATTTAATTTTGCTTCCCATGACTGGAGCCAGTTTTTACAAAATAAGCATTTCTTGTAAAAATAATATATAAATCCAGGTGTTACCATTACTATAAGCACTGGTCAAATAAAGATAAGCCAGTAGTCTCCAGTTTCTAGTTTTGTGGAAAAAGAAGCATTGTTAGACTTTGTTCAATAATTTCCAGTCAAGGTATGTGTGTAAAGCCAGTAGCTGCAGCCACCATCATAGCCGCCTAGCCTGTGCAGATTCACATTTGATTCGGACAGACAGTAATGAAACAACGGAGCCAAGAAATGGTGGCTTTAATCCTAGCTCGCACCTGGCAGGTGAGAAATACACACAGTGGAAAAACACTTCCCTTTCCATTCAGGGCTTGCAAAGACACTGACTCATTCAAGTATTCCTAGATTCAAAGGCCCCACGAGCCTATTCACCTCTGTTCCCCATCTCCTTCTTTCTGCACAAACTCTGCACAAACTGGCTTCTCCTTCAGCACTCCACCATCTTGGCTGCCTTTCCTATGGAATGCTGATGGCAGGATCTGAGTGAGTGAGAGCCCCCAGTCTTCCTCATTTTATAGTGTAGAAATTAAAGCCTTTAAGCCAATATACAAATAAGAAAGTCTCTGATACAAAACCATTCATCTGAGGCATAAATGGGATTCCTCATGAGAGTGCACCAACCCACATCATGC
This sequence comes from Saccopteryx bilineata, assembly GCF_036850765.1. Lineage (NCBI taxonomy): Eukaryota > Metazoa > Chordata > Mammalia > Chiroptera > Emballonuridae > Saccopteryx > Saccopteryx bilineata. The sequence goes on along the minus strand of NC_089491.1, from coordinate 107,599,568 downwards.
AACAGTCAAGGGTGTGGAGAAAAGCTCAGTTTTGAGAAGATCTTAGTATTAAACGGGTGGGAAAGGCTTAGTCTTAAAACCAAGCCTTAGGCTATAAGGACCTTGCCAGCCTACAGCCTGTCCCCCATACCCAATGGAAACTATAAGCGAGCAAACATATATATCATATTTGCAAACTTAGTAACTAACAGTATGTATGATAATATCTTTATAATGTGGTGTGTTCTGTCCAATAGTAAATAAGAAATGCAAACCTCTTAATGTTGTGTTGAATGTGTGTTGGGCAGATAAAATAAATTATGCCCACTTTGTTAAAGATGGCACTGACCACGTGGAAGCTCATTGCCCAGGTGATAATATTAGTTGCCCTTCTTGCTTGGGATGGGCATGATTATCTTAATGTGTGTTGGGGGATGGTTGTGGGCAGGCAGGATCCTTGTAGCCTGGGACTTGGTTTTTAGGATTAAGCCTTTCCCAACCTTTTTGATGTGGGGTGGTGCACTCTTATGAGGAATCCCATTATGCCTCAGATAAGTGACTTTGTATCAGAGACTTTCTTGTTTTTATCTTGGATTAAAGGTTTTGATTTCTACACTATAAAGTAGGGCAGACTGGGAGCTTGCTCTCTTTAGGTTCCTGAGATTAGCATTAGAGAGAAGAGCAGAGAAAGGCCACGTGGAGGAGAGCAGAAGGAGCAGAATGAGCAGAATATGGCAGAATGCTAAAGGAGAAGCCAGTTTGTGCAGAGTTTGTACAGAGAGAAGGAGATGGGGAACAGAGGTGAATAAGGCTAGTGAGCTAGAAACTTTTGATTCTAGGAAACTCGGATAAGTCAGTAGCTTTGTGAACACTGAATGAGCAGGTTTTGGAGCACAGTGTGTGTTTTTACTTGACCTCCGGGTGCAAGCTAGGGTTAAAGATGATGGCCCACCAGTTCTTGGCTCCATTGTTTCTTTACCATCTGTCCAAATCTAATGTGAACCTGCACAGCCAGGTGGCTGTGATGGTGGCCGTGGCTTTACAATGTGCTTGCTCTTTAAAATTGTAAGTGAAATAAAAATTGCAAATTCAAAAGCTTACTTAAACACAATAGGCACATTTTTTTCTGAACATACAAATTTTTGCAAATTTTTGAACATGTCACGACAAGCCTCTGTATTGGCTTATCTAGTTTCTTTGGTAGGTTGGAAAAAGCAAACTTATTTTAGAGGTTTTAAAGCCAGTAGTCATGGCCACCATTTCAGCTGCCTGACCCATGCAGGTTTGCATTTGATTTGGACAGATGGTAATGAAACAATGGAGCCAAGAACTGGTGGGCCTTTAGCTTTAATCCTAGCTTGCACCAGGCAGGCAAGTAAAAACACACACTGGGCTCCAAACCCCACTCATTCAGTGCTCACAAAGCTACTGACTTATCTGAGTTTCCTAGAATCAAAGGTTTCTAGCTCTCTAGTCTTATTCACCTCTGTTCCCCATTGCCTTCTGTTTGCACAAACTCTGCACAAATTGGCTTCTCCTTCAGCACTCCACCATCTTGGCTGCTTCTCCTCTCCTCCATGTGGCCTTTCTCTGCTCTCCTCTCTAATGCTAATCTCAGGAACCGAGAGAGAGCAAGCTTCCGGTCTGCCCCATTTTATAGTGTAGAAATCAAAACCTTTAATCCAATATACAAACAAGGAAGTCTCTGATACAAAGTCACTTAGGGTAGGAAAGGCTTAGTCTTAAAACTAAGCCTTTGGGTATAACAACCCTGCCTGCTTACAGCCTGTCCCCCACACCTAATGCAAACTATAAGTGAGCAAACCTATATATCATATTTACAAACTTATTTGACCAAAAGAAGGAGATGGGGAACAGAAGTGAATAAGGCTGGTGAGGTAGAAACTTTTGATTCTAGGAAACTCGGATAAGTCAGTGGCTTTGGGAGCCCTGAATGGAAAGGGAAGTGTTTTCCCATTGTGTGTATTTCTTGCCCACTGGGTGCAAGCAAGGATGAAAGGTAATGGCCCACCAGTTCTTGGCTCCATTGTTTTATTACTGTCTGTCTGAATCAAATGCGAACCTGCATGGGCCAGGCGGCTGTGATGGTGGCCATGGCTTCTGGCTTTACACTTTCTTATTGTAAATCACAGTGTTACACAGGGCTGTTGCTCTGTTTGGTTAAATTGTGAAGCAAGTTCAGTGCTATGATTGGACCTTATTCAAACGTAAGCACTCAAAAAAAAGATAAAATAAGTTTAGTATTAGAATTATTATATATAATGGATTTATTGAAGAGTCTCTACACTTTGCGGTATAAAAAATGTTTTCCTTTTTTAAATCACTTTTTTTCCAGGAATGTTTTGTTGAACTTATAACCATGAAGAAACTCCATTTCTTTAAGATGACCCTTTCTCCTTTCTGTCTGTTCCTTAGGACACCAGACCCTGGTGAGCATCAAACTGTCTTAAGAACAAAGCCTCAGGTCTGCTTACCACAGAAACAGTTTCAATTAAGCTGAAGATAACATCTTGACTCCAGTTGTGTTTCAGTCCCATGCCCAAGTAAGTGGCACCACCCCTAGGGATCACACCCTCAGGAAACCACACAGCACAATGCTATGGCTGACATCAGGGCCTGAAACAGTGATAAGCTCCTCCCTAACCTGGCTCCAACCAATCAGGAGAGCCTGTGACACCAACACCTTTAGCCACCATGATTCATTACTTTTCCAGATTCCCTCTTAGCAATCGGAAAGTCAGGTTTTTGAGCATCAGCTTACCTGAGACTCTGAGCTTGGTATCATCTCTTCAATGAATAAACTCCTACTTTCTTGGCTTCAAATACCATTCAAGTTCAAATGAGCTTTGATGCATACAGGCAAACGGACCCCCTTTAGTCTGATGATGTCACTGGACAGGTGGAAAGGGACGGGGCTGAGAGTACTTCTGCTGCAGGCAGGCCTGTAGTGTGTGGGTTCTTGACTGCATGCAGGAAAGATTTCACAACATGAGTGCAGGTGATTTTGAGAGTCTGTTTATTAAAGCTGGGGACAATGAAACAAGGAAGGGCCTAGGATAGCAGAAGCAACAAGAGAGTCCAGACAGTGCTGTTTTGTCTCTCTAGAAATGGTGTGGGAAAGAAGTGAGCTAAGGCGGGGCTGCTGTCAGCTCACTAAAAAATGAAAGTCACAGTGACAGAGGTGAGCCAAGGTGAGGCTGCTTTTAGCTCCCTGAAAAGTCAGTGGAAAGAAGATCTTGGGGACAGATTCAAGGGGTTAACCTGGACAAGCTGCTGCCACCTCTTGTTCTTGTTCCAAGTCTTATGGGGACAATTAGAGTTTAGGAGAAAGAGAGCAAAAGTACGCACCGGGATGGGAGGGCATGGGGATGCTCCAAGGAGGGCACGCTGGCTTCTTTATTCTGAGGTTTTTAAAATCTGTGTTCTAAAGGCAAGCATTTTAGGAAAGTCTCAGGTAAAGACTTCAATAGAATATTCATCAGCTCCCCAGGTGTGCCCTTTAATATGCTGACTCATCAAAATGAGTGTATAGAGGGGTCAGGGTCATTCTCTGGTCAGTTTTACTGTCAAAGAATGTCACCAAAGAGGGACCAGAGGGAGGTAGATCTTCTCTGGAACAGTCTGGAATGTGTAAACTGTTTGCTTCTAAGTGTTCCTGGCTATAAATTGCTTGACAAGTTTGTTCAGCTATCTGTCTCAGGTTCCCCATTCATTTGCCAAGGAATTTTCCTAGCTCCTTGCTGACCTGCTTCACTAACAAATTCACCCTTGCAATTCTTTTTCACAATATCACAAATAACTTTTGGTTGCTTATGTTTATTGAAATTAAATCCAATTCTATTTAAAATGGCAATCTTGCCTGACCTGGTGGTGGCACAGTGGATAGGGCATCAACCTGGGATGCTGAGGACCCAGGTTTAAAACCCTGAGGTCACTCACTTGAGCACAGGTTCACCAGCTTGAGTGCCCGGTCACTGCCCTGAGCATAGGATCATAGATGTGACCCCATGGTCGCTGGCTTGAAGCCAAAGGTCTCTGGCATGAGCCCAAGCTCACTGGCTTAAATAAGTAGTCACTGGCTCTGCTGAAGCCTCCTGGTCAAAGCATATATGAGAAGCAATCAATGAACAACTAAAGTGCCTCAACTACAAGTTGATGCTTCTCATCTCCCAGTCTGTCTGTCTGTCTGTCATTCTCTTTCTCTTTCTCAAAAATAAATAAATAGGCCCTGGGTGGCTGGTTGAGTGGATAGAGCATCGGTCTGGCATATGGACATTCTGGGTTCAATTCCTGGTCAGGGTACAAAGGAGATGAGACCATCTGCTTTTCTCCCCTCCCACTCCCCCTTCTCTCCCTCTTCTCCTCTCACAGCCAGAGGCTTGATTGGTCTGAGCATTGGCCTCAGGTGCTGAGTAGAGCTCGGTGGATTTGAGCAATGACCCCAGATGGGGGTTGTCAGGTGGATCTCAGTCCAGGTGCATGTGGGAGTCTGTCTATCTCCCCTCCTCTCACTTAAAAAATAAAATAAAATAAGTAAATAAATAAGTAAATAAATAAATAAATAAAATGGCAATCTTTGCATTTGATCCAAAGTTCTTCTCTAGAGCATAGATAAGCTGTGCTGTTCAAAGTGTGGTCCATGGACTCTTTTTGGCCAATGAATGTGTTACCAAATGGAAAGAGTTGGCAGAGCCAGTGCTGGCAGATCTAAACACTAGACACTAAGAATTGCAGTGGAGAAATATTGGCTATTTTATTACAAATGGTGCCATAAGAGAACAAGAAGCTAATGCACAAAGCCCAAACTCCCCAAATGGGGTGCAAGTTACAGATTACATAAGAATAAAAGCACAAGTTAGGTTGGCTAGGGGGTTTGGTGTTGTGCTGGGAGCTGATTGGTTGGAGGAGAGGGCAAAAGTAATGAATCATTTCTTCAGGTCTGAGGATGGTTCTGAGGTCTGTTCTAGCATCCCCTGTCTGGTTTCATGGGAAAGTAACTAAGGGATTGTTTTACCTTCTGGACTCAGTAGCTGGAACATAACTTACAAGGCAAGATGTTATCTTTAGCCTGCCAGAGATTCTCACTTTGTGATCATTAGTCAGATCCCATGTCTTCTGCTGCCTAACCTGGTCGGCAAACTGCAGCTCGCAAGCCACATGTGGCTCTCTGGCCCCTTGAGTGTGGCTCTTCCACAAAATACCATGTGTGGGCGCTACATCGATAGGGAATGTACCTATCTATATAGTTTAAGTTTAAAAAATTTGGCTCTCAAAAGAAATTTCAATCGTGTACTGTTGATATTTGGCTCTGATGACTAATGAGTTTGCCAACAGGGGTAAAAGGCCAAATTTCTGAGGAATCTATACCTATATATCTAATTTATATATCTACATATTTATAGATCTATATATCTATATCTTTATCTATATAGATAGAGAGAGAGGGAGGAAGAGAAATACTATTTCTAGAGCTAGGATTTAAGAATAAATTTAATCAAACTTATAAGGACTCTCAGTTTCAAATGGTTTATTACTTACTGGTCAGAGGTTAAGTAAAATTAAATGAGAATAAGCATTTAAAAGTTCGTAAACTAACCTGGGATTGGTGTAATGTCCAAGCCCATCTCAGTCCCTTCTCTAAGTTCTATACTCATGCTGAGGACCCACGGGCATTATTGAAGCCCTCCTCTGTGAACCTTAGGGCCACAGGGAATAGAAATAACATTTAGATTGGTCCCCATTGTTGTTCCAGGCACCACATTTCCTTCAAGCCCTGCTGTCTCAGGCCTGCTCATGTATATACCCTCACAGCTCAAGGGTCACACCTTGAAGCTCTCCTCAGAATGTTCTTATTGCACCAGGTTACAAAAGTAATGACACCATTGGAGAATGATAGATTTCTGCACTTAAGCAAGAATTCAGCTGGGCAGTATGTTTCTAGTAATGTCTTCTTATAGTTTCCCATACATCTTTTTGAGAGATTAACTTGAAGCTTTCCTCTCTCACATGGCTTCAGCTGAATGAAAGTGGATGGAAAACTAAGAGCTGCATTCCCTACACCTCTCCCCCCACTTCTCTCATACTAATCTATCTCTATCTCTCTCTGCTGTTTGACAGTGGGGAAGGGGTTAAAGACAGTGAGCCAAATGTATTTACTACCTTATAGAAATTCTAAGACATTCTTTAGATTACAAAAATAATTAGTAAATTCTGATTTCTGCTTCTGATCTTAGCCACAATTGTGGCAAATAAGGAAAACAAAACAAAATAAAATTCGTCTCAACATTATGTGGTATCTGCCTTAAGTTGCATTCTGTTTGGGAGAATTAGATTCAAACCATCCATGATGGATAATTTTTCTCAACTTGACTGGGCTAAGAGATAGTAAAACATAATTTCTGAGTGGTCTGTGAGGGGTTTTCTGGCAGGAATGAGAATGCAACTCAGTAAACTAGAAAGTAAAGGAAAGCACTCTCATGAATAGAGGTGAGCATCACCCAATATATTAAGGGCCTGAATTGAACAAAAAGACAGAGGAAGGGTGAATTTACTCCCTTTGCTTGATCTGAAACATCCATCTTTTCTGCTCCTGGTTCTACGGAGACCTCAAAGCCTCAGATATGGACTAAATTACATCACCAGCTTTCCTGGTTGTCCAGACTGCAGATGGCAGATTGTGGGACTCTTGGTCTCCATAGTTACATGAGCCAGTTCCTACTGGGAGGGGTAGTGCTCCTCCTCCAATGTCTATCTCACTGCTGTCCCAGTGTAATACCGGTGACTGAAGCCGAACAGGTTCACATTGGATTCAGGCAGAGGGTAGATAAGCTGTGGAGCCAGAAAGCGTAGGGTCCTTCCTGTGTAATAGGTTCTTGCAATGGCAGCAAGCAAACAGGCCTGGGGAAACCTCTTCTCATGGCAATAAAGAAAATGAACAGCAAAATGGCCCCTTGCAGTGGTGGGCAAGCAGTCCACGTAGCTTTACACAGGCTATACGCATGTGGCTCTGCCAGGTGCTCACGCACTACTCATGCAAAGTATAAGTGAGTAAACCCAACACAGCAGTTTTCCCTACAGTATTGCTTCAAAGATTTTTCTCATTCTTCAGATAATGTGTTACCTCATATGTAATTGAACCCTCATTTTGATATTTGTGTCTCTTTTGTGGTTGTTTTCTTAGTGTGCCTTGTAGAAGAACAGCTAGTGTGCTACTCAACGTGGTTTTCCTAGCTAGTAAGTGGACACCCAGTAGGCATGAGACTGCCACCCAAGCATAGCCAATCATGTCCCATTTCTCATAGTGATTTGCCTCAAGAGGTGAGCACCAAAACCAATCAGAGTCTCCTGGTGTGATATAGACTCTGAAGGAGAGAGTCTTGTTTTCCTTTCTGATTAAGAACTCTAAGGATAAAGATCTGGTGCTGCAAGGGACTAGTAGAGGAATGGAAAAGGGAAACTGATGATAGCATAAATAGCAAGGGCTATAAACAACATATAAGAGACAAGCAGAGCTGAAGAAGAGAGAGATAAGAAGAGGTGAAAATTCTATCAATATTGAGACCCTGCATATGGCCTGCTTTGGTGGTAGTTAAATATTTTCTTATTCAAGCTCTATTGCATCTTATTGTGGTTATTTGCAATGAAAAAGAACCCTACCAATGATCTTGTGAATTGAGGGAGGTTCATGTGAACCATCATCCCAGTGATTTATCTCTTCTAGTCAGGTTGACACCATAAGGTGTTGTCTAAATTAAGGCACATCTAAGAGTTAAAGAGGGTGCTATTAATAATTATTTTGAGAAAACAAATGTTAACTGATACTGGCCCTGAGTTTCCTAGAAAACCCAAGTGAGCCCAGATCTATAAAATTGAAGAGCAGATGCTGGAAAGTTGTATTTCAAACAACGCCAGTATGAAACCCCTCGGGTCTCCTGAGGCAGCTAGTCAGCCCACATTCTTACAGCCCTTTTAGATACAACGATGTGGTTAATACACAGATGCCCACAGGAGGCAAGATTTATTGGATAGGTGGCAATTAAACTCTGAAACTTTCGTGTTCACATAGAATATTCCTTGAAGTTTTATTTGTAATTATTCAAACTTAAAGAATGACCAAAAAAATGCTCCTTTAAGTGTGTGAATTTTTCTTTTAGGATATTGTGCTTCCTATCCTAGAAAGGATGGTGCAAGGAGCACTAAATGGACATCATGTCTATGTTCAATGTTGAATGTGGTTTATAAATGTCCTACTCAGATAAAACTTTGTGCTGGCCACACAGTAGAACACAATGTATGACTAAGGCTGGAGAAATGTTTTAATGGTGATTAACTTTTCTGTTTCTATATGAGCTAAAGCAGTTGAGATAATAGTGATTTCTCTAAATCTCCCATTCCTGATGTAAGGACTTTGGGGGCTGGACTCCAGGAGCACTTACTGAGTAGATGAGTCTGTGATATGATGGAAAGCAGCAAGAGGCAGGACTGTTAACACAAGACTGAAGTACAATTAGAAGTAGTATTATGATGCCTATCTTGCCTCTTCAGTTGTTAACCTGAAAACCAATTTTACTCTTTACAATTTTTCCCATGGCATAAACAACGAAATGTGTGGGGATAAATCAGCAGTAAAATCATGGTCTGGGTCCTGGCTGGTTAGCTCAGTGGTAGAGCCTTGGCCCAGTGTGTAAATGTCCTGGGCTTGATTCCCGGTCAGGGCACACGGAGAAGTGCCCATCTGCTTCTCTACCCCTCCTCCTCTGGCTTCTCTCTCTCTTCCCTTCCTCCAGCCATGGCTTGATTGGAGCGATTTGGCTCCCCGGTGCTGAGGATGGCTCCTTGGCCTCCACCTCAGGCACTAGAAAGAGCTCAGTTGCTAAGCAATACCTCAGATGGGCAGAGCATCGCCCCCTAGTGGACTTTCCAGGTGGATCCCAGTTGGAGGGGCATGTGAGAGTCTGTCTCTGCCTCCTCTCCTCTCACTGAATAATAAAAAAAATTCATTGTCTGTGTGTAGATGAGGTAGTGGTCCCTGTCATCTAAAATATTTACATCACCATTCACATTCATCCTCAGCACAAAAGTCATATCAAAAAAACCTAGGAAATAAGAAATAAGGGTCACCACTTTTATGTTTACATTCTTTCTCTTTTAAAATAAAAGTATTCAATAATGAAGGCTTTTTTTCTCCTTTAAAAATGTCTAGTGTTGAGTTCTCTATTCAGATGAACTTCGTGGGTGAGTTACAGAGAACTGACATCGACCCTAAAATAATCCAGAAGCCATTCTGTGAAGTTGACAAGTGACAGGTAATTCCATTCAAGAAATATTAAGCACTCATTCCAGCATAACTGGCAACTACAGGGGGAATTAAGATAATAAAGACACTAATGGATATATGAAAAGCTAAGAAAAGACCTAAACAGGGGCTCAGCTATCACAATGGGGATTGATGCTGGAGTAGATAACATCAGGTCTAAAAAAAATTTAAAAAAGCTTCTTGGAAGAGGGTCCATTGGAAATGGGCTTTTAAAGTTGAAGATATTTTTTTCAGGCAAAGACAGGGTAAGGAAAGAGGCCTTTCAGAAATAATCAAAATATCAAGGGTAGGGAAATCTGGGAAATTTTTTTAGGAATATGTGGTTAGTCAACTTGAACTGCAAATTAGAACAAGAAGGCTAAAAGAGCAGTGTTATATAGCGGAGAAATACACATCATAAACCATACTTCTTCCTAATGTTAGCATAGTAGCTTACCCCCGCGTGCGCACGTGCACACACACACACACACACACACACCAAGCAAATACTTTATAATTGATTGAATGCAGTCTTGGGAGATACCTTCACCATGCAACACTGTTGTTCTCTCCTTATGCTTAATTTCATCTTGAAAAACTTGTGATATTTTTAGTGTCGTGGAACCTATGACTTCTATTTCACAGTCCATGCACCAGATTTCAGTGTCATCACATTTCATGTTCTGTATGCTATATGTGGTCGGGAGGGCACTCTAATGTTGTCCTTCCCATACAGTACTAGTGTTTTCATTCAGAGAATCTTGACTAAGAATCTGATTTGTGTGTGTGTGTGTGTGTGTGCATGCACGTGTGTAATGGACAACCCCTTGGAAGATTCTGAGTAAAGGAATGGATTCAGGGGTATTTATCAAAATCAATATATGGGGATGAGGTAAATGAAAAAGTTTAAAGCTCGCAAAAGTCCTAGTGGGGTCTACAGTATAGGTAGGAATAGTGAAAATGTGAAAATAAGGCAAGATAGCTTCAAGAGACTTTATCAAGGTAAAAATGTAATGAAGTAAGAATTGATGCGAATGGCAAGTGAGAAGTATGATTACATTTGTACAGAGAATGGTAATATCAGTAGAAAGAAATAAAGATGTCAAAAGGGAGTTCGAGAGAAGTTAACGAGTATGATTTTGAACATGAGACATTTGAATTTTTCTACTGGTATATTATGTGTAAAGCTAATCTTCCCCAAATGTTAATTAGTTAGAATGAACTAATTGATAGTAGGAAAGCATGAAAGAAAAAGTTTTAAGACAATGGCTTACTTCCACCAATATAAACCAGCACATAAATTGCATCATATGACCATTTAACTAGGAGGGTCAGAGAGAGAACACATTTAAATAATGCATGTGCCTTGACCTGATAGGCCAGATGGTTTTAGCATTGTCCAAAAGTGCAGAGATTGCCAGTTTGATCCCTGGTCAGGGCACATACAGGAACAGATCAATATTCCTGTCTATCTCTCTTCCTTCCTCTTTTTAAAATCAATAAAAATTTAAAAAAATTTTCAAATAATGCATGGGATTCCTGTTTGTGAGTGAATGAGATGGGAGCCAGGAGTTTATGTCCCCACAGAAGATGTCAGTTCCTGCCAGCCTCTGGAAGTGTGGGCACTGATCTACCTGACTGTGCTCAGACCAATCTCAATTTGCCTTTAATATTGGCTTTAGAACCTAAGCAATCAATAGTATGACCCCACTCTGTTGTTTACAATAGAAAAACACACATGGAACTTCATGTCCAAATATTCAGGTGCCTTCAGCATCCAAAAATCATTCTATATCCATGCTTTGAAAGAACTTAAAGTCATCTGACAATGAAGACAATTCTTCCAGTCTGGTGTTTAATATTTTTACTTCCCAGCAGCATAATACCACTTTGGTCAGGTTGAACCACTGAACAATTTTGTAGCGCTTTCAGAAAAATTATAAAAACAATTGGAAAGACACGATCACATGCAACGGTGAGAAAATAGTAGTACTGTCCAATCTTTCTCCATAAATGTGAACTAGCCTTGAATCATTGCCACACTGTGAATTTTTTTATAAGCCCTTATAACAAAGGGATTTTGTTTCTTTCAGGATTTTTTTGTTTTGTTTTGTTTTTGTTTTCTTTGTAGCACCAAAAAGACACAGTGGCTAACAACAAATAATTATGAAAAATCATTAAAATATTTATCACAAGTCAGACATTTTCTGGATCTGTCCTTTTAACCATGTCCCTGGCTTGAAGTGTTATTCATAAAAGTGACAAGATTGCATTCTCTTTCTGCCACTGACATGGTTTGTTGACTGTTAATACTTTACAAATTATTTTTTTTGTATACTACTTCACAATTTTAAAGTATTTTTATATACAGTAACTCATTTATTTTAATGTCATGGTGTCCCCCCAAGCCACAGATAATGATTAGAAACATGAACTCTTGTGTTACACTGTGTGGGTTCAAATCTGAGATCCACCTGCTAGCTGTGCGACCTTGAACGGGTCACATACACATCTGTGCTTGTTTTCTTCATTTATAAATAGAACCTACTAGGTCGAGTTGTTGAAGGGGTTCAATGAGATAGTCTATGAAAGTACTGAGCTCAGGAGAACCTAGTAAGAGCTAAATGTTAGTTATGAGTAAATTATTACTTATGTATTTCATTGGGGTATAACTAGGGTATATGGATAAGCAGTATTTTTTTAGTGTCATGCTTAGAAAAGCAAGCTCACATAAATGTATGGGTGGAATCTTCATGATTTCCATGGGGCTAGGGGTTTTATTTCCTCTATCAGCTGTGAAGAGGGATCTGACGAACAGGAAACTTTAGTCATTCCTGGAGTACGGGTTGTGTTCCTCACAGTAAGCTCCATGAGGGCACGGTGTCTGTCTTGAATGCCATTGAATTTCCAGAACCTAGCGCATATTAAGTACACAATAAATATTTAAGTGAATAAACACATGGAAAAGTTTTAATAGCTACGTGATTAATCTTAAACTCAGGTACATTCCAGGAATCAAATGAGAGTGATGTTTAGAAAACAAGGTTTAGAAATGGTTAACACCAATTACTATGAACTCCTTAAAAAAAGTTAATGAATGTTAAAGGGGATATTATGCCTGATAATGTGACTTCTCTTTTTTAAAAATAAAAGCATAATATTTTATAAAATTTATTAATGGAACCCTGGCTGGTTAGCTCAGTCAGTTAAGAGTGTCATCCCAAAACAACAAGGTTGTGGGTTTGATCCCCAGTCAGGGCACATATGGGAAGCAACAAAAAAAATGCATGACTGAGTGTAATAACAAATATATCCCTTCTCCCCCCTCCTAGTCTCTCTAAAAATGAATAAAAATTAAGCCCTGGCCGGATTGCTCAGTTGTTTGGAGCGTTGTCTCGGACCATGGCGGTTGGCAGTTTGATTCCCATGTCAGGGCACACACAAGAACAGCACAGTCTTCCTGTTCCTCTCTCTCCTGCCTCTCTCTCAAAAAACTTATTAATAGAGTTTCATGTTTGGATTATCTTTGCCAAGAAGCTTTCATAAAGACCTAGAAAGGTTGAGTTTTATTTATTGTAAAAACTCAGATTCCCCAAAACATTATTCCTTATTTAATTGTCCTCAAAACCTAAAGACTTTGAAATAGTTGATTCCAAACTCATACTTTTAAAAGCTATGTATGTATGAAGAGTAAATGCTAGTTCTCACTATGAAATTCAGAAACTATAGTTCCAATTAGTGTAAGTTGGTAATAATTTTCAAGTTATCAGAAGGCAAATTTATTTGTGCACCCATCTGTTCCGTCATTCATTCATTCAACAATTATTAATTGACCACCTATCTTGTGCCAGACATTATATCAGATGCCAAAGATACAGCAGCCCAAAAGACAGTCACAGCCCTTTCTCCTTGAATTTGTATCCTAGGTAGGGCTGAAATGAGGAGGGCAATACCAGTTTGGGGAGAACTTGCCTTATGTTGGCCTCCTCCCTGAATCTTTACAACATTGCTTCCTACTTCACAATGCTATCTAACGCTGGTCTAACAAGCTGTGTCTGTATGACAAACACAAACTAGCTAAAGACAAAAAATTCAAGTATTATTCACAAAGTCACAAATATCTATAGATGTTTAAAATAATGTCAACAAAATATTACAACGTCTTGATGTCCTATAGGCTCGGCTGAGTAAAATAAACTGAGCTCAGTCCTGTTTGATTTGTCATGGTTGACAAGTGCTTTTGCAAATTGGTGCAATTAATCTCTAGGCAAGTTTTCCAGAGACAGCCTTGAAGCCCCTGAATGCTGGATTTTGTATTCAGATCTTAGCATTGTCTTACAAAATAGTGGCAATTCACACAGAGAATTTCTTATTGATTACACGCTGAAGCACGAAAAGTCTGTTATTCTTCCCAAAGTCAATTGTAATTTAAGCTCATTATCTCCCTGAGGATGTTCTATTTCTATTTCAAATGCTACCAGAATTAAAATATCAATACCCCAATGAAAGGTTCCAGAACGGGTATTTGCCTTCAAAATCCTAGCAGAAGAGTTTAGTAAAATCAGACCACGGATATGACCAAGGAGAAAGAACTAAAATTCAACAGGATCACTGATGAATAGTCACAAGAGATACCTCCCCCATTAACATCTAATTTATTATATTAAAGACAGAGCTTCATGTAAGAACAAATGATATCTTTAATATGGTTTTGGACACGTGAGTAGCTCTGCAATGATTATAAATAATCAAGAGTATTAAGACAAGTTGTAATTTTTTCTGTTCTCTCTGGATCAGGGAAACTGGAAACTGACAGAGGTCCTCTCTAGGTCTTACTAATGGTGACTTTTGAATAAAACTTTAGGGGAAGACTTGCATTTCAACAACTAGGTCTCACTGAAGAAAACTGTCCATTTTGACTGATCACCTGTACACAGGACCACTGGATATGTAATTTGTCCTTAGGTGTCTCAGGTGTGATGGATTGCCCCATCACTGTGACAGAACAGCCTGGCATACATTTATTAGCACTTAACATTACGCAAATGAAGCATGAAAATCCAAAAATTTTGAGAAAACACAAATGAAAGATATCTGCTCATTTGTTCTCCAATTCTGTGAAAATATTTATATTGATAAGAAAACATAATTTAACATTAAGCAAACATGGCTAAATAAAAACACACTCACCTTAAGCTCCAAATTTATACAATGTATTAAAATGTGTTAACATGACTATTTTCTCATTTCAAGGATTCAGTGATTTCCCTGACTGAGAATCTGTGGCATCACCTAAATAGCTTTAATATTTCTTTGTTAAATGATAACTAAAATATATGTTTTATTAAATTTCTCTTATAAAAATGAGAAGTATCTCTTTCAAACTGAATACTACTCAAGCAGTCTCCATTCATTCCCTTTAGTCATGCTTGTGTCTTTTGTAAACCTATTTTATATAACATTCAGGGTCCTCCCCACCCCTCCCCCCAGTTCTAGCTAATATAAAATGATAGGTCTTCAAGAATGAGATTCTGTTTCCACAGCTGAACCTTGTTGAAACGGGTGCACCTTATGTCTTCTTGCCGTTCATCCTCTGTTGGGTGATGGACTATGAAGAGTAGGCAGAACTTGGCATTGACGATACCCGCCTGACAGGGCTAACTAAAACATGCTGGGCAATTCTGACTGGTTTTATTTTATTTTCAAGAAAACAGTTCCTAAGCAGGGCTTTCTACATTTTAATTAATTAATTTAATTTAATATATCTAAAATGTGAAATGTATATTGGAGAACCAATTTCTGTGTTTGAAAAAAAAAACATATTCAAATCCTTGCCTCAGTTTTAATGATCTATCCAGAATGTTTCAACTGGACATTTATTCTCTTGTTCAGGAATATGCTTGTGTGCTTAAAGTATTTAAGTGCCCAAATAATTATCGCTTCCTGTTTGTCCCATGAAGTAAAACCAAACTTGTGTGCCTACATTGATCAGAAGTCAAAGGTTATGATCGGTATATGTGGCTCTAACAGATCATTTTCCACTATATGATACTTTCTGAAAGATGATGATCTCATTGTCTATTTACCTGCATGAATCTGGTAATGAAGTAGGCGTCTTTGCCCTCTTGACGCAGCAGTATCTTTCCACTCACAGTATTAGTAGTACTGATTTACATATGCCCAATTTTAAAAGGAATACTACTTTGGAATCTTAGATTGCCAAAAATATCCATTTTATATTTGGAGAAACTGATCTAAACTTTGTATGACATACATACTTGTATATATATGCACAAGTATTATAATTTAGTTTTTTTTTTTTTTTAAGCTCTAGGCTTTAAAATATCAACTAGACTTCTAGGACAGCACATCAGTGTAGGTAGGAAGAGCTTAAATTTCTCTAGAGTTTATGGGTCAAAAATATAAAACAAAAAAAATACTGAGAGCAGGGTTATATATAAATATCAGTGAGGATCAATTCATGAAGCTAGATACTTTGCTAATTATTCTCTTACCAGGTTCATAACACTTGGTAAGAAAAGACGTAAGTTTGTAACAAATACACTCTGATAATATATATTTTGTGGAATAAATATACATTATATTCTGTTACAATTAATAGTAGAAACAAGCAATACTTAAATTAAAAAAAATACAGTACTAGAGCTCTCTATCCTTGCTTCTAGAAGCACACTAAAAGTTGAGCTGTACTGCCCCACTCTATTAATGCATAATAAAATTCATGGAAACAGAAACTAAAAATGCCAATTGCTTCGAGAACCTGAAAAGAGCATAAATATAGTATAATTACTTGTCGTTTTTCAAGAGGGGAAAGGATATTGACTTTGCAATTAACTGAACTTCTAATTCTGACAACTCAGCAGTACGGATGTGAGGGGTAATGTGCAGGTTTAAGTGGCAACAAGATAGAAACTGATGCAGTTTGGTTTAAAGCCTGATGAGGGATTTGTTCATCTCTGGAAAAGCTAGAGAAGACCCAAGATTCTCTCAATCTTGGCCCTGGTGATTCATCTGAAAGTCACAGACTTTATTCTGATACTGTTTCAGTCTGCAGACTGGAAAAGCTCTCTGGTGCCACACGGAGAATTCCCACCGCAGGGAATGGAAGGTCTGTGAGTGTAAAGAGCAGTAAGCAGCAGGGGCTCTGCCCCAGAGAAAGAAGGTGTCGAGTTGCCTTGGTAAAGAATTTATACACCACGTGTTCACAGCTTCTTGACAGCTATAATTATCAGTGTTGTCTTTTCTTTTTACTGTGTGCTGGGATTCTGAAGCACGATTTCAAATTTGTGACTATCGGATGTTTGATCAAGTAGCTTTTTCTTCAAGGACCTGAAAGAGATGGGGGAAGAGAGTGAAATTGGTGATTAGCATTTCTTTGTCCACTATGATTTGCTAAAAATATCAAAAGAACATGTGCTGTGTGAGAACAGCAGGGATTATCATTCATACCCAATCCATCACATAGGAAAAAAAAATTGTTTGATGTTTGCAAAGGAAGTAATTATCGAATGAGGATGCAAAGTACACCAGTTAGTCCCTAAAATGAAATAAAACACACCAGTTGGAAACATTTCAATTGTAAAGCATTTTATCCTCTCTATTTCATGTAACTACTTTTCTTCATGAAGGCAAAGAATAGATAACCTTTATATTATGACTCTTAGGGCAATGCATGGTGCTCTCAGTGAGGTACAACCAGCAACGCCTCTGACAGGCAGGAAGTACCAATGTTTCTTTTCTGAAGCAGATATTAAGCCCGTTTGTTCTCCCACAAGATCAGCCTGACAACAGAAGAGGCGGCTGCTCGTATGGTCTGACTTGGGGGAGTAGCCGCTCCAAACACTCTTCTGAGACCTGTCGATCTTCCATCACGATGGAGTCATTTCTTTCAGAGAAGACAGCAGTTTTCCATTGTTTTTGTTTGTTTGTTTTGAAAGTTGCAGGTGTTTTTATTTCGATGAATGCAGAGAACCATGCCCAACACAGATGCTAACACACTGTTCTTGGTTGATGTGGAAGTGTGTGAGGAGGGGCTCGTACTCCAGCGGCATGCCTGCTAGGGATGTGTCTGCAGGCCCATGGGGCTCACAGAGCGGGAGTGATAGCCACGCAGGAGGCCTCTGTGCTGCTTCAGGAGACACCCAGCAGGACAGTGCACATTACATCCGTCACTACCATTCCAGCAACTGCAACACTACCAGTGCTGCTGCTGCTGAGGGCTCACTAACTGCCATGGATTTTGTTAGGGTTTAAGCTGCTTTTTCTTATTTAATCTCCATAACAGACTGTTTTGCTGAATCTCAGATTAAAAAATTTCCTATCAGTCCCATGTGACAGAGATGTAGAAATTCTGATTTTAATACATTTTATATATATACATACATGTATATATATATATATATTTTTTTTTTTTTACATGGCCTAAGGGAATAGGTCTCAAAACAAGTACATTTTAGTAAGAGTCTTGGATCTCCTCATCCATCAGGAGGGGTCTGAGGAACATGCCAGCAGCTGAGAGAGCAGGGGCAGCCAAAATGCAGGTCCCGCAGCACCTGCTGAGAGCCACCATCTGCCCCAAGTGTTCTCCTTGTTTTTCTCATTCCCATGACTTATAAATTGAACAGGGTAGTGTTTTTTTCCTTTCATATTAGTATAAATTTTATTGGTCAAATTGCTTTGCTAACTTTTAAATGAGCCATTGTGGTAGACAGAATAATGGACCCCAACTAAGACTACTTCCTAATCCTCAGGACCTGTGAGGGTAATTTCCCTTTACCTCCATGGTAAAGGGAAATTGAAGTGGTAGATGGAATTGAGGTTGCTGAACAGCTGAGGTTAGAACAGGGAGATTATCCTGGATCGCCAGGTGGGCCCAATGGAATGAACAGTGAAAGGGGGAACGAAGAGGAAAGCCAGGAAAGGGGATGTGAGGATGGAAGCAAAGGTCAGTGCTAAGCAGTGTGAGGACTTGACTACCATTGCTGGTTGGGAAGACGGACGATGAGACCACAAGGCAAGGTATGTGAACAGCCTTTTGGAACTGGAAACCTCAAGGAGATGATTTTTCCCCTAGAGCCACCTAAAAACTATGTTGGAATTCTGTCCTACCGAATTATAAGATAATAGATTTGTGTTCTTTTAAGTAACAGAATTTGTGGTCATTTTTTAGGATAGCTAGAAGAAACTAATACAGCTGTGATAATAAACTACTTTGAAATATGGGTACTGTTTTGGATGTACGTGGGGAGGGTGAGTTGGATAACTCCAACTCTAAGCAGCATGAGAATGAATTGCTGGAAAGCTCATGTGACCGTGTCTGTGAGGAGGGACAGAGGAATATAAAGGCAAGCACCACTGATGGAAGAGGCGGAGTAGGACAGTGGGTAAGAAAAAGAAGCTCCGGCCCTGCCCAGTGGTTCAGTGGACAGACTGTCATCCCGGAGTGCCGAGGTTGCCAGTTCTATCCTGGGGTCGCTGGCTCCATCTGCTTGGATCTCAGGGTCACATGCTCAATCTCGAGGTCACCAGCTTGAGCCACAGTCAGGGCACATATGAGAAGCAATCAATGGTCAGACAACTACGTAGAACAACGAGTTGATGCGTCTCTTTCTCTCTCTTTCCCTTTCCCCACTCCCCATCTCCCTCTCTCTTAAAAAAAAAAAAAAGAATGAAAATGAGACTCTAAAGTCCATGTTTTTGGGTCTGAGTCACTATCCTATCACTCTCTAGTTGGGAAACGTATAAACATTTAAAAGTCGTACATGACTTCTTTAAAATGAGATGAAAAATAGTACCTACAATTCATAGAATTATTGTCAAGATTAAGCAATTTAATCTATGTGAAGTTCTTAAAAGAGTTCTTGGCACACCCTAACTGTTTAATAAGTTTTATAGAGAATCATGATTATTATTCCTGGTTCTGCTTTCAGCTTCGTAACTAGGGTTCCTTGGGCTCCATGTTACCAGTCACACTCTGGGCCCAGTGACTGGGCTGGCAGCTCAGGCAGCGTTCTCAGGGCCCGATCACCAGGCAGCGCTGTGGCAGTGGTAGTGGGAAGTATGGAACAGTCAGTAGTGGACAAAATAAAAAAATGAGGGCCTGAAGAGCAGGAGGAAGAAAAAGTTGGCTGGCGAGGCTTCTGGCAAATGCCAGCTGCTTTGTAAATCTGCTCAGATCCAGCCTGGGTTTGAACGTAAGTGGATTCTGCATCCTGTTCCAGCAATAGGAGGTCAGAGACATTGAAGAGGCCTGTGCTCTCGGCTTTCTCAGGATGCTGACATCTCAAAAAGTATTTCTTTTCCTTTCTACTTTTGTTCTTTGGTAATCTAGGTGAAATATATAGTATATTTCAGACATTTAAAGTCAGGCTTTAAAAGATGAGATGCTTAAAGTGGAATAAATTTAACACTCCCAAAACACTAATTTAGAAGATTATATGCACCCCTATGTCCATGGTAGCAATATTTTCAATAGCCAAGATATGAAAGCAACACAAATGCCTTTAAATAAACCGCTGGATAAAAAGTTGTGATACATATGCACAATTGAATATTACTCAGCTATAAAAAGGAATGAAGTCTTGATATCTGTGACAGCTTGGATGGACCTTAAGGGTATGATACTAAGCCAAATAAGTCAGGCAGAGAAAAACAAATGCCATATGATTTTACTTACAGATGGAGTCTAAAGAGCAAAATAAATGAACAAACAAAATAACAACAGACTCATAGATTCAGAAAGCAGGCTGATAGTTGCCAGAAGGAAAGAAGGTTGGAAGGCTGATGAAAAAATGTGAAGGGGTTAAAAACTATAACTTGGTAGTTACTAAATAGTCATGGGAAGGTAAAGCACAGCACAGGAAATATAGTCACTAATATTAAAATAACTACCTAATCGTGCCAGGTGGGTACTTAAAATATTGGGGGAACCACTTTTTAAAGTACATGAACGTCTAATCACTATGCTATACACCTCAAACTAATACAAAATAAAATTTCATGTAAACTGTAAATGAAAAATAATAATTAGAAAAGTGTGTATAGCATAAAAAACATATTCATATTCTCTAAGTTTTTGTAATATAATTATATAGTGATCATATGAGTTACATTTTAGAAAATGTGTTCTATTCTTCCTGATTATCAAACAGGGAAGTGGGAGAAAAGAATAACTGCATTTTAGTTTAATAGAATTCCACTTTAGCAGTAGATAGAAGAGAGATTCTCCACATACTACCTGCATACAACATATTTTTTCATTTGTATACAGCAGTTACCATTGCTAATTACTCTACAATTCCTATCATCTCAGATTTTTAAAAGTTATTTCTAATCTTCTAATTCAGAGAATAGAAATTATATTTTGTGTGATCAATAAGATAATATCTGACAAATATTTTGCTGTACCTATCTTTGCTAGACTTGTCAAACTTAAAACAACAACAACAATCTATCTGTTCAAAGTAAAACGATCAAATTAGCTTCAAATCTCTTTGCAAAAGCAACCACAGTGTGAGTTAGCAAGTGTACCAAATCCCGTTTAAATCCTTAGACATGTAAATTAATTAAAAGTTGACCAAGACCTAATGTAGGTCTCTTTGGTTATAAATTCTGCTTGTACTTGAAGTGGTCACTACAGTTTTCTCTCAAGGGGCCACAACCACGTTGACTGAAAGTGGTGTTTTGGTAGGCATAAACACAAATTTCATCTTCACTTAGATAGAGCTTTACTATGTCCTGTGCAAGAAAAAACATAGTTTGAAAATGCCTTTTATTAAAATGTCTTTGATGATGTGATGAAAGGAATACCTGCAGTGATTTAATGCAGGTTGATGGAACACAGAGATGATACTGGTCCAACAAATATTTATGGCCAAGTTGCATACATCCGAAGATGACCACAGAAACATAATGTTGTAAGATTTTTAGTAAGACCTCAGAAGTCAGAATGGCTCAGAAAATGCTTTTTCCTAATTTATATGAAGGCATCAATAGTCTGTCCCTGACCCTCCCAAGATATATTATTTTCCAAACTATCTCACATATGCAAGAATATGGCTGGACAACACATAAAGCAAGCAACTACAGTGTTTACATTTTCTAAGATTATTGTTTTTATTTGGTTGATTGATTTTTTTTGGATCATTAAAAATAATTAATTTTGCTCCAGCTAAGAAATTATATTAAAAAAAAGCAACAGCAAAAAAATCTAGATTATGTAATGGAATTTCCCCGTATCAAAGAAGGCACTTCTCACCTATGACATGTGGTTTTGCTGTGTTTGTTGTTGCTGCTGCTGTTGCTGCTGCTGAATTAGCAACTGCTGCTGCTGCCGACGCCGGGCCGTCCGGAGCTTCTCAAAGCGAGCCTCCATCTCTTCCAGGACTTTGGGGGTATAGCGTACCACCAGCTTGACGCTCTCCTTAGCAGCCTTGAGCAGTTCCACAGCTTTCTCATGGTGTTCGCCTTCCACACTCTGAAAATACAGTGACATTTTTTAAAAGGGGAAAGCTTCCATGTTCTTTTTCTTGAGCAACAAATCTGGTTAGTTTATCATATCAAAAAATCTCAAAGTTTGAGATTTCAAAAAGGCACGGTGAAGACTTAACTTGGGGGTGGGGGTGAACACACAATATGGCGTACAGAGATGTGTAGAAATGAGCACCAGAAACTGTATATTTGTGTTAACCAGCATCACCCTGATAAACTCGATTAAAAAAAAAAAGGCATGGCAAGTAGGATTTATTGCTATCATCATTTTATTTAGTACTTTTGTAGTTGAACTATAATTAAGCTAGGATTCAGTAGGGTACAGAGCAGATTGAATGGGGCTCCAAGTTAAGAGGGTGAGAAATACTGAAGACTTAAATTCTAATGTTAACATTTAGAATGGAATGTCTGAATTTTATTTGGAAGAATGACTGTACTAGTCATGAAAATTTTGAAAAAATTAAAAAATAGTAATGAAAGGTGACTTTCCTATCAGGTATTAAAACTTATTAAGAATCTATAATATGAGTAAAGTTGAGTCTTATTGGTGTAGTAAGAGATAGAACAGAACAGAGTCAGAAACAGATCCATCATATGTAAATTTTATTATATAATAAATGTGGAATTTAAATCAGAAGGGAAAATATTAGTAAATAATGGTGCTTAAACAAACAATAATTAAATTACTCCAATCTCATAGTCAATGTTAAAAATCACCGATTGATTAGAAATTTAAAGGTAAAAAACCCCCCACAAAACTAAAATACAATATAGGTGAGCAGTCATCAGCTTACAATGAAAAGTAGTTCTTAAGTAAAAATATCAAAGGTAAAAATTACAAAATCAGTTTCAAAAATTTTAAGTTTCTATTTCTCACACCCCATAAAAAGGTCAAAAACATACCAGAAAAAAAATATTTTCAATATATGACAGTCAATTTGTTAATATTCTTCAAATGAAAAGCTCTTATAAGTCAATAAAGATCTAAGCAAAATGGTTATGTGAACTAACGGACAAATAATTTAAAACTATGTGTTCATTTATCCTATGAAAAAAATGTTCAAGCTTCCTAGTAATCAAAGAAGTATAAACAAAAAATGTTTCATTTTTAGCTTAAAAGTGGTAAATATGTATTTCCAAATATAGTGTATTGACAAGAATGTAAGAAATGGGCCCCTCAGACACTGATAATAATTTAACAAAAACTGGCACAATTGTTTTTGGAGGGCATCCTTGAATAAACCTTTTATGATAGTTTTACTTTCAAAGAAACTTATGAATAATAAAATCAAAGATGCACATACACCTATAAAGTAGTTATAAGAAACAAAATAATTCTTGGATTTTGAGTTTCAAAATAATACTATGAACATAATGGCGTAGACCAGGGGTCCCCAAACTTTTTACACAGGGGGCCAGTTCACTGTCCCTCAGACTGTTGGAGGGCCAGACTATAAAAAAAAACTATGAACAAATTCCTATGCACACTGTACATATCTTATTTTAAAGTAAAGAAACAAAACGGGAACAAATACAATATTTAAAATAAAGAACAAGTAAATTTAAATCAACAAACCGACCAGTATTTCAATGGGAACTATGGGCCTGCTTTTGGCTAATGAGATGGTCAATGTCCGGTTCCATATTTGTCACTGCTATCCGTAACAAGTGATATGACGCTCTTCCGGAGCCGTGACATGTGCGTCCTGCGTCACCAGAAGTAGTACTATATGTGAGCGACGCCGTGCTTTGCAGCACTGCCACATACAGTACTCCAGGAGCACATGATGTGGATGCATCCTGTGCTCCTCTCACTGACCACCAATGAAAGAGGTGCCCCTTCCAGAAGTGCGACGGGGGCCAGATAAATGGCCTCAGGGGGCCGCATATGGCCCGCAGGCCATAGTTTGGGGACCCCCCTGGCATAGACAGTAGTGGGGGAAACTATATTTGCTCTAAGTAAACACAGAGAGACCTCTCCTCCCAGTATGAGGAAAAAGAAAGACTGAGGAAAATTGTCTTCAGACATTATAGAACTCTAAGAAAAAGAGACAATGCCCTTCCCTCTCAGCTTACCCTAGAACAGATGACATAACCTCTACTTTACAGGACTGAAGGACAAAGGCCTTTCTGATTTGCTCCCTGGATAAAGCTCCAAGAGGTACAGGCCACCAGCACACCTAGAGTGGCACCGCCTTGGCAGGGAAGGCCACCCACATTGACTGAGATTACATTTTCACAACCCAAGTAGAAGGGGAATGAAAAATGGATAGTGTATTGAGTTACAAAATGATAATGTGCATTTGAAGCACTGTTCAATTTATTCTTGCGATTCATATTCCTACTATTATACAGATTATTAGATAGGAAGATTAAAGAGGTTGTATTCCATTCTGCAGTCTGCTTCAGCGAAGTGGCTGTGGACTGAGATAAAACAGGGTTGAGTTTAGCAATGAGGCCGGCAGCAGCAGCCTGTGAAACATGGCCTGTCATTTGTCAGGAAACCAGGCAGATATTAAGAGTTTAAGAGATGACCATCGTGAGCCCTGGAGACAACTTATATAACCACTCCTCCGCCAAGGCTGGGTTACTATAAATAACTGATGGGCAGAATGAATCTTTATCTGTGGCTGCAGCCAAGAAAACAGGCTTGTTCACTGATTCATCCATTCTTTTAATTATTCACACCATCATTGACTTGGTCCCTCAGCAAATATTTACTAAGCATTTATTTGACTAGTGATTGTTCTTTGGAAGAACAGGAAAGATAGGAGAAACTTTGAACAATATAAACTCTATTTTCAGTGTGCATGTAATTTCTTTATAATTTCCCTCAACATGAATTGTGAATGTATGGAATTCTCATTTAAAAGGAAAACCAGGCGATTTGGTGTTCCATTTCCTTTCCTAATTTTCTTTTTCATATTAAAACTTAGATGTTTATATGTTTTGGTTACAACGGCTCATTGTTTTCTAGGCTTGATGACCAGTCTCCAGTTCTCTTTTTTGGCTTTTGTTCTACTTGCTTTCATTTGATAGGATTGGAACTTCTAGGCCAGGCCTGCAGAGGCCCATTATCCCAGTTTAGGCTATGCCTGTAATTTCGAGTTGCCACAGGAGGGCTGTGGCACCAATATATGGGGCCATTAGGCTCTCCCCACCGTAAATCGTTGAGAGCTACATGGCTGGTGTGCCGTGCCTGGCCCTGCAGAACTTTCAAGGTTCACCTCTCCCACCGCTGGCTCTGCCCTCCCCCATACACCCTTAGCAATTTATGAACACCAGACTCCATGGTCTTTGAATCCAATTTTTTTGCCTTGACACTCCGTGTCTGGTTTAGACATTGACTCGGACTAAGCAGAGTTAATAGGTCTCCTGCTTTAATTTACCTTTTGTCTTTTTCACCAGTACCCAGAACCGTCACCTAGAATCTGGGCAAGGTGTCAAAGATCTTCATTCTATTGCTAAAAATGCACTGTTAAAATAATATAAATTTCTACATAATTAAACACTATAATAGAAACTAAGAGGTATCTCTTCCAGTGAGATTTGAAGAACTATAAGTGCGTCTGAAGAATGTATTATTTCAAACACTTCTTCAGTTGTTTTTTCATTGTTGCCCCCCAAATTTCTTAACTCTTTTCTCAAAAATTGTCCTGGGTGGCTCTCTCTCTCTCTTTTATTCACTGACTTTGCCTATGTTTGACTTTGCCTATGTTATGAATATTCTTGAGATAATGTTTGTCTCCTTAGCCTATTATTGATCTCTTTTGTGCCTTTTATACCTTAGTATAACTTTTTAATAAGAATAAGGCAGTTTTCTCTCTTCTTGCTATCCTTTTTAAGGTAAGAAGCAAGAAGTAAACTACATGGAGTTCTTGTTCCACGCATAAAAAGAGGCCAAACTACGGGCTCAGTTAGGGTATCCGCATTGATATAAAAACACTTGTTAACAGGTATTCTTTCAGCCCTGACAGTTGATCATTTATTCCTACTTTTGACTTAGTTTCTGTCTCACTCCTAAAGTATGCCTTGTTTGAAGATGAATATTTAAAACATATTTTAAAATATAATAATATATTTGTAAACAGTTAAACTGTTTCTATCACAGATATATATCTATATCTATATCTATATCTATATCTATATATCCCTCCAGATTCAGGAATTGCCACTTATAACAATTGGCTAAGTCTGATCTGCCTTAAAAACTCATAGCAGCAGCCTTTCACAGAGAATGAAAATGTGGCCCTTAAGTGACTTGAGTAGACCTAAGAAGGCTTCCAATTTTAAAGTAACATCCCTTCCTCTGTTCAAAACCTGAAAGTCTATACATCTTATAAGAAATTTTTATACTTTCTAAAAGAAATTCTACACTTCAGATTTCATTCCCTTGCTTTTAGAGTTTCTTCGTACATATTGAAATTTGAGTGTCACTGGCATGGATTAATTTAACAAGACCTTCCAACCAGCATGTGGTCAGTTAGATCCTAGGAAGAAGGTAAGGGCTGGTGAAGAAGGCTTGGGGATGTACTAAGTACCCAGCACATACTTAGACCAAAGAGAAGGATGGTTCTAAAAGGGAAAAGCCCCTGAAGAGAAATATTCCCTACCCCACAGTTGTGCCTAGTCTGGCCATGTGCATTCACTAAAATAAAATACATTAAGAAGAACAGACATTCTTATCCTAAAAATATTTCCATCTTTTCCTGCTAACTTAAAAAATATATACACAAAATAATCATTTTAAAGAGAACTCAAATAAATTTATCACCATTTCCAAATGCATAAATACAAGCTAATAAAATACTAAACTGATTTTAAAAATCATAAGAACTGGACCTGCTATAATGATAAGATATAAAGGAATATATTTTCATTCAGGAAGCTGGGGAAAAAATAAGCTCAGTCAATAACCAGGAGCATACTTATGTCACCAGAAATCTCCTGCGGCAGTTAAGTTAGGAAGCTTTAAAGTCAGTTAACTTGATAGGTTTAGCAAATCTGTGGCTGGTAAACTAAACATGGCTGCATTCTAATATTTTACTCATTTTTTATCTCCACACATCGTAAGATATCAAAATGGATGGTATTTCTTGGTATGCCTTATTTCCTGGTTGATGACAAATCCTCTCTTAATAAGAGAGAATTTTGGATTATGCTGCAAATATAAATTCACTCATGATGTGTGCTCTCTACCCTTTGGTAGTTATTAAATTTTGATACTTGCTAGATCTGAGATGGAAGAGATGCCTGCCCTGGGGAGGAATGCCCCCTGGGGAGTTATCTGGCATAGTCGCTGTACAGTGGCCCATCCCAGGTCTTCTGTCGGTAGGTCTTTCCCTGTGGGGATGACATGAACATAATCCTGACCCAGCTTACTGATAGATAAAGTGTTTAAATGCTGTTGGATAACCAAGAGTTGGTTATATCTATGAGTTATTCTAGGCATATATAATCAAGGTTTATGCATAGATTCCCTAAATGAAACCAGTCATTCCTTTGGATTAAGGGCCCTAGTGTTATCAGGGAATAAATGTTATCAAGGCTATTGGATTATAATATTTTAGTACAAATAAGTAGCTGAGATACTCAGAACATCATACCTATAAAGGCCCTTAGAAACAATCTTGTTTATCTCCTTGCAACTTAATAGATAAGGAAACAAAGGGCAAGAACGGCTGTGACCTGGCCCATTTTATAAATTTGTTAGTTGCAGGGCTAGAATTGAGCTCATATATTTTTTTTTCAAGTAAAGGAAAGAGAGAGAGAGACACAGAGAGAGAGAGACAAGAACAGACAGATAGGGAGGGAAAGAGATGAGAAGCATCAATTTGTAATTGTGATACTAGTTGTTCATTGATTGCTTTCTCATATGTGCTTAACCAGTGTGCTACAGCTGAGCCAGTGACCTTGGGCTCAAGCTAGCAACCTTGGGCTTCAAGCCAGTGACATTTGGGCTTAAGCCAGTGACCATAGGGTCATGTCTATGATCCCATGTTCAAGCCAGCGACTTCAGGGTTTTGAACCTGGGTCCTCAGTGTCCCAGGTTGATATTCTATCCACTTCACCACCACCTGGTCAGGCTGATCTCATTATTCTTGATGACTCCTCTTCCAACAACCTCATTCTGTTTTTCTAGATTAGTTAATCTAGACCATGGTAGCTCGTTTTTTGTGTGTGTGATGTAGAAGAATGAGAACTAATAAGGCAAAATCTGTCAACTCCTAGCTCTAAACAGTATGAGCTGGTCAGTGAAAGAGCAGCGTGAATTGTTGGTGGACAATTCCCAGCTTTGAAAAGGTCCAAAAGAGCCAAAGATAGAACTACTCCTTTCCCACAAAGGTAATGGTGGTTGATCATTTTGTTCTTATGATAGTTTTGCTTTTAGTCATTACGGTGTTTTCAAATTAAGTGTGTGTGTCTGAACATAATGTGTATGTGTGTGTGTGTGCATGTGTGCTTTAATGTTTATTGAGCATTTATTAAGTGTTATGTGTGCACATCTAATTTTCATAACAATTCAATAAGAAACATAATGGAGAGCTTGAGAAATTTATTTCAGGTCTCCGGGTAGTAAGTAGAATAGATGGAACCGAAATGAAGACTAAGCCCTTACCTATCAATCCATAGCTTTAAATAAGATAATAAAGAGAAAGCAAATACCATATTGTGGCTTTCCCTGCTAAAGTTTTTCTTCAGAGTAGAAAGAGGGATAGATAGGTAAAATATTGTGATCTTATAATTTTGCCTTTGGTGTGGCTCTATTGTCAGAAGTTTTGGTCATTTAAAAAAAATCTTATTTTCATTGGGTGTTTAATTAAAAATGAAATATCCCTGCACAAACATATGATACGTTCAGAAAAACCTTTGTGACCATTTGATCCATTCCTTTTCTCAAATATGTTAATGTCCTGTTCTAAATACATTGTATATTATCTTTTACTGAAGAAAAGTGGCAAGTACATAAAAAGTATCACATTCAAACCTTGAAAAAATATGCTAATACTGTTTCATAGTACTTCATTCCTGCATAAATATGAATAGCTATTTCAGTGCAGAGCATTTTATCCCTTTATGATCATGTTGCTGTCACGAGTGTCTGAGGGCAGGAGGAGAGAGAGAGAGAGAGACGGTTTATTCATTGACTACTTACTGAACACACAATAATAAGACTCATCCTGCCCTTGGATAGTCTAGTGACAGCAGAATGATTATAAACTGATAAATTACTATGCACTATTAAGTAAAGAAGCTCAAAATTAAACCCAGTACTGGTTACTTAGCCTAATAAATACATTTTTATATAAATTGTGTGCATGTGTGTGTGTATATGTGTGTGTATACATTGTCAGCTTTGTGAATCATATGAGGTGCTTAGTATCTATAAAAGCCTCAGTTTGCTCATCTGTAAAATGGGCACCACAGAGTATCTACTTAATAGAATCATTACAGACATTAAATTTAATATATTTATATATACAAAGCACTTTGGAAGAACATCTGGCCCTTTAAAAGGGTACAACAAATGCTAACTCTTTTGAATTACTCAAGATTACTCAATTTCCTCTGTAGTAATCTTGCTGGTGCTCTAGGTGCTTAAAGACAACATCAACAACAACGATTTGCCTTTGCGGTAGGCTGAAGTTTCCTTTATATTATCTAGGAAGCAAAAGTTTACCAAATGAATTAATAATGTGTGACGATCACTGGAAAAATGTTAAAACTACTTAGGTAAATCAACTGCTTCTAACCACAGTCGAGTAATTTAGAGGCATCATTCCCATAAATACAGTTAATATGCTAATTATAAATGATCATTATTTGTTCATAAAGAATGGCTCCTCTTAGTCTGTCTGCAGTGTCACCCTCAGTTAAGGAGAGGAGGGGTCCCGGGAAGTCACAGGAGAAATCACAGGATAGGTCACGGAGAAAGTGAGCGAGCTGGAGAGGGAAAATCAGCAAGTGAGCGAACACTGCAAAAGAGCAAAGAGGTTAATGGGGGAAAGAAGCGTACATAATTACACACATTTCTATCCTGTGAGAGTAGTTATAAATAAGAAAAAGTATTTGAAACATGAAAGCGAAGAGAAGCAGGCCCAAGGGCAGAAAACTTAAAGGAAGCAAAAGCTTTAAAATATAAAATCTGTGCCAGAAATCACAAATCTAATATTTGGTGGATCTCCCCACCCTTTTCCAGTCTGGAGACTAAAACTGGAAACAAATGCAGCTACTTCATCTGTTTTAATGCTTTACAGTAACTCTGCTCAACTCCTCATGTTCTAGCACCAAAAGAATAAAAAAAAATCCCTGTTGGATGAAGATGAAACACACACACACATACACACAATAAACATATATACATACATGTACATATGCATATGTATACACGTGCACTTACACATATATGCACATATGCACATACACACATACACACACAAGCATCTTCACTGGTACAGACATGAGCACTCAAGATTTAAAAACAGAGCAAAGCCACATATAAAAATATTCCTACAGAATGAGCTATTTAAATCAGTCTGTTAATTTTTGAGTGGTAAATTTCATCCCAAAAGGTGAGATTAGAGGGAACTCTTCCCAATTATGATTCACACTGACTTGTGCTCCTAAAATGCATCCTGTGCCTGCCCACACCCAGCCATGACACTCGGTGACTCTAAATCCCCAAAAAGCGTTGCCTCCTGCAACTGTTCAGGAGCAGAAATGTCAAAACTGCAGATGCTCAGTACGTGCTTCCAGGTCTGGTTTGGTGTAAGGGAAGTCTTGTGGGCGAGTGATAACCACCACCTCTCACATATCCACGGAGAGGACCTGTCCATACTTGCCACTTCTACAGGTGCGCCAAAAGATGCAAATACATCGCAGTCACTAAAACGTAGTGTCACTCCTCAATCAAATCAATCGTCACACCAACCCTTAGTCCAGCCAGAGTGACAGGGTGGAAAGGTCAGGTATTGGGGTCAGGAGGATCCAGGTGGAAATAGTAGACAAATCACTGATGGACAGTGTGACTCTAGGGAATGACGTCTGCAGTGGGCCATTGAGTACCAAAAGGGAAGACAAGGAAAGCTGTGAGTGAAGAGAAAAGTTTGAAAGAGTAGGTAGAGGGGACCTGCATCGTTTTTGCTCACAGTAATTCTGCCAAGACCCTAAAGGCTGTGGTGGGATTCAAATAACTTAACAACTAGTTCTCTATTCTAATGACCGTTTTAAGTATAAAAAAATGATATACCAAAAAGGTAGTTTATTATTTCATGCATTCAATACTTAAATAAGAACAATGAAAGAGACATATAAAACTAGACTATAAGAAAGAGTTTTTAAATATTAATGAAAAAATTTAAAAATAAACAATACCTGACAAAAACAATAAAACTGTTATTTAAGATATCTCCATATTGCTTCTTTTTTTTTTTTTTTGGTACTTTTCTGAAGCTGGAAACGGGGAGGCAGTCAGACAGACTCCCGCATGCGCCCGACTGGGGTCCACCCGGCACGCCCACCAGGGGGCAATGCTCTGCCCATCTGGGGCGTCGCTCTGTCGCAACAAGAGCCACTCTAGCGCCTGGGGCAGAGGCCAAGGAGCCATCCCCAGCGCCTGGGCCATCTTTTGTTCCAATGGAGCTTCAGCTGTGGGAGGGGAAGAGAGGGAGACAGAGAGGAAGGAGAGGGGGAAGGGGAGAGAAGCAAATGGGCACCTTTCCTGTGTGCCCTGGCCAGGAATCGAACCCGGGACTCCTGCACGCCAGGCCGAAGCTCTACCACTGAGCCAACCGGCCAGGGCCTCCATATTACTTCTTGATTGGCATCCTCACTTGCAATTTTTTTTCACCTATGGACAGAATGAACATTACTACGGGAGCTTAGAATACACTGTTGCACAGATGAACATTAAAAAAGAGTGAAGAATGTAATTTGTGATCTCCACATTGGGTGGCTGTCCAGGCACCCACCTTAGAGAGAACCCTGATGACAAGCGCAGTTTTAACAACTGTTTTGTCAAACTCAACAAGAAATTGGGTATCGGTTTTGCCAACTGTGACAACCAGCTGAATCCTCCACTGCCTAAAGGCAGACCTGGTACCGGGGAGTGTTACCTCTTGCCACTGCAGTATCACAAGGATGGTGGAGCTGGACTTAGAATGAATGGCAGAGCTAGTTTAGAAGAAATACCCAGACTCAGGCGAAGGCTTTTAAATATTGATGTGCTGCAACTCCGGACACTGGCTGAAACCCGGGGACAAATACCAACGCCCACACTTCAAATACTCCTCACCAGGTTGTTATTGTGGTGGAGTCATGGCAAAGCTGGAAGGTTCTATGAAACTTTTCAACTAAAACAAAAATGCTTAGCATGAACGTTTTTGGGAAACCTTATTTTACTAATAAGCATGGAATTCATCATCCTATCTCCTCTCCCTAGGCGACAGCATGTATTACGCTGCAGGAACACCAGAATTCCATCAACCAGAGTAGCTTTTTTTTTTTTTTTTTTCCTTTCAGCATCTTATTCTAGTGATCTCACAGAGACCATAGTTTTCTAAGGGATGTCATAGAGACAATAATAGGCTTCTGAAATTATTCAGCCAAACCCTTCAAAGGATACAGTCTATTATTTAACCCGTTTTAGAATCCTAGGTGTTCAGGCAATTAATACATACAAAGCATATGAGAGAAACCCAACAAATTCAGGCAGAAGTTGTCTGTGCCCAGAGCTGTCAAGTGCATGTCCTGTGAAGTGTGAAGCGACAGGGACCTTTACGTTGCTGTGCGCCATACCTAAGAAACGTTAATAATAGCGATAACATTTAATTAAACTGCAGAGACTCAACATTTCAGATGCCTTCTTGCAGGAGAAGGGAAAGTTTAAAAAGAAATTCCAGTTCACCATCCAATATCTTACTGGCTCTGCATATAAATGTCTTTTCCAATTAAAAGCACACCCACTGAATATTTTTAGGATTTGTCATTAGTGACTTATACAAAGATTTTCAGGTAGATCTACAAAAAAATTCCTACTTAAAATGCTCTAATTGGATCTAACCTACAAAGACTCTTGTTACCCATTCTCTCTGGTTCCTGCTGTCACCAGCCGTGCAGCCATCCCAAAGGGACACCCTGGACACAGCTTTATTCTGCCCTCAGCTCACAGCCAGTCAGCTACCAGGACAGGTTGATCGTCATTCCCCCTTTGTGCCATCTCACTCCCTTCTCCTTCTTATTTCTTACAATGTCTTGTCTGGGTTTTAAAACATCCTCCAGCTCCTCCCGTGTCTAACCTCTCCTTTAGGTTTTGGTCTGAGTCACTTGGTCTTTCCATGCCCTGGCTTCATACCTTGTGAGGGGCAGGAAGAACACAGCTGTGGCAGACTGTGTCCTTGAGGGCAGGGCTGTGCCGTGTTGACTGTTTCTCCCCAGGACCCAGTGCAGCACACAGTACCCTCCCAACATTTACTTACTTAATCTGGGAGAGCTGGCTTTGAGGGTTAGGTCCAAAGATGACCAACTGTATGATTTAGGACAATATATTTCATCCTCTTAAGCCTCAGTGCCCAGACATGCGAAGCAGTGGAGGAACATTTTCTTCAAAGGTGTCATTTAAGAGTTAATGAAACACCTCCGTAAAGTGCCAGGTACTAAACCTGGTCCACAGAATGCACACAATCAACGCATGTTCATTCAGCCCACACATTATTTCCTCATTTTCCAAAACTGAAAATTATAATGTTTTATAGCAAGGAAAGTACTTCCCTCAAAGAGGTGGGCCTGATTCTATTTCTTTCTTTTTTCTTATTAAGTGAGAGGCAGGGAGGCAGAGACAGTCTCCCGCAAGGCACCCTGACTGCGACCCACCTGGTAAGCACCCTACAGGGTGATGTTGTGCCCATCTGGGGCTGCTGCTCCATTGCTTGGCAACAAAGCCATTTCTTTTGGCACCTAAGACAAGGCCATGGAGCCATCCTCAGCACCAGGGGCCAACTTTTCTCAAACCATTCGAGCCATGACTGTGGGAGGAGAAGAGAGACAGAGAGAGAGAGAGAGAGAGAGAGAGAGAGAGAGAGAGAGAGGAGAAGCAGAT
Organism: Saccopteryx bilineata; assembly: GCF_036850765.1. NCBI lineage: Eukaryota > Metazoa > Chordata > Mammalia > Chiroptera > Emballonuridae > Saccopteryx > Saccopteryx bilineata. Next base: position 107,565,666 of record NC_089491.1, on the reverse strand, counting down.
AGTGGCTTCTCCTGTGTGCCCTCACCAGGAATCAAACCCAGGACTTCCACATGCTGGGCTGGCACTCTATCGCTGAGCCAACAGGCCAGGGCCCAATTCTGTTTCTTTATATTCATCTTAAATATATAAACAATACCATGCTTTCAATTTACCACCTGTCTTCATGTTTCCATAAGTTCACAGGTTTATTCCTTCAGCCTAGAATGTCCTTCCTTTACTCTTCCATTCTAGAATATCTCCCCATCAGTCCAAGTCCATCTCAAAGAGCACATATTCTTTAGTAGGTCATTTTCTTGCTCAAAATAAAGTGCTAGCACCTTACAATGGCCCTCAAGGACCTTCACGACCTTTACTCTCTACTCTCAGCTGGCCTCTCCAACTCCTCTTTCTAAGGCTTTCCCTCTCATTCATACCCATTTGGTACCCATTTGGTACTGGGCCATTTGGTACCGGTCCGCAGAGAAAGAATAAATAACTTACATTATTTCCGTTTTATTTATGTTTAAGTCTGAACAATGTTTTATTTTAAAAAAATGACCAGATTCCCTCTGTTACATCTGTCTAAGGCTCACTCTTGACGCTTGTCTCGGTCAGGTGATACATTTATCCGTTCCAACCTAGAGGCCGATTCGTGAAAATACTTTCTGACATTAAACCGGTCCGTGGCCCAAAAAAGGTTTGGGGCCACTGCTCTAACCAACCTACCTAGCTGTCCAGGATATAAAAGTGTGTTTTTAAAACTTACTTAAGATAATAATGATACCATCAACTAACATTTGAGTATTTACTATCAGGTACTCTTCTATCTGCTTTTAATTTATCAAAATAGTTATTATTCCTAACAGCCTGGCGGGGGACGTAATGTTAACACCCAGGTGTGTGTACATAAGGAAACGGAAGCACAGTTAAGTTTTGATGGGCACACCATTAATAAGTAGCAGAGCTGTCTCCAAGCCTGGCCTCCTAATCACTGCTGTAGCACGTTTATCTCTAGAAATTAATAAATAAATAACTGACTAATGTACGTTTGCATGTGAGCATCTGTGTATACTTGAGTGCAGAGAAAACGTCTGGACAAATGTGCACTATCAGAGCGCTTCTACGTGAGGGGAGAGGAAGGATCTGGAATGAGCAAAGGCGAAGCCAGTGGTTAAAGGGACTTTTCAATCTGATGTTAATCTTCTCACAATGAATTATTCATGAAGTTTATAAGGATATGGTCACATATTTCTTGCATAATTTATCTTAATACAATAGCACGGTATCATCATGAGGAAAATGAGAGGGAAAATCACCTTAGCATGAACTGGAGAAGGTGGGACAAAAGGTGATTCTCCTTAAAAAGTGCTTTGAGGCACAGCTTTGAAGTAATTGGAGCAAAAATCAATTATAACTGTAATTGCATGGGTAATTTAGATGAAATGAAGGGATTTTTAGCTGCATTACCTCAGAAATCATGAATGTAGAAGTGTGATCTGTGAGCACTTCAAAACCTCAATTACAAGGGAGTGCCACCGAAATGCTGTTTGAACAGTCATGACTGAATGCTTTTTCTCCTGGTAGCTTTAATTTGTTGAAACCTGACTTTCCTTTCCTCTTTTTCTTCCCAGTTGTTTACTTATCCGTGCTAGTCCTTCAGTTCCGTGGCCTTGTAGATCATTCGTGTTCAAGTGTGACTGCTACACATCCAGGGTTTCAAAGGATGATGTTTGGTAGAGAAATGGGGAGAAAGAATTCTGAAATACTGCATGTTTAAATTTTTGATTTTCATCTAATGGCTCCCAAGATGAAAAACTGCAGTGATTTTGAGCTTGATAGATGTGACGTCCCAGAGAGAGTTACAAATCAGTCGAGCGAGGAAGGCTTTTGAAAATGAAATGAGTTGACTTGCTATTTCTTCTTGGCTCTTGTTACTGATCCTCTCCTTCCTTTCCCCCACATAAGTGTGTTGTGACAAACCACTGTTCCCCCCACAGTGAGATCTGTTTCCTCTCTCACTAAACACTAAGTTGCATCTACGCCTGGTTGCCCTGCTCAGATCCAGGCCTCTTCGACACCACTCTTCATGCTGCAATCAGTCATCATTCTAGCATGCAAATCTGATCATGTCACTCGCTTGCTTAAGATCCCTCTGAGTCCCTGTATTGCTCAGACACAGCTCACAGTCTTCAGCCCAGTGTACCTCATTGCAATCTGGCCCCTGCTTATATTTTTGGCTTTGTTGACCAACTCTTAAGTCTCCAAACAGAAGAATTTACAATTTTCTCTAGAGTCTGGACTTCAGTGTTGTTCCCTTTGGATGTGGCTCTTTCACTGTCCTCTCGGCCTTGAATCCCTGACCCAACACCTCTTGGCTGTGAGTTTTCTCCTCATGAAGAGCCATGTCTGGCCCTCCCAGGCAGGGGATAGATGCCCCTTCAATGATCTCTGAGGATCATTATTTGAAAAATAACCCTGCAAAGATGATCTTTCTTGCATATTTCTTCCCCACACTTATTAGCGTGAAACCAGAGGTATTTACTTTCTATCTCGTCAGTGATTAAGACAATGCCAGGCTCAATAATATTTTGCCAAATGAATGAATAAATATATACAGTGTGCCCGTAAAGTCATGGTGCACTTTTGATCAGTCACAGGAAAGCAACAAAAGACAATAGAAATGTGAAATCTGCACCAAATAAAAGGAAAACCCTCCCAGTTTCTGTAGGATGATGTGGCAGCATGTGCGCATGCACAGATGATGTCGTAACACCATATATACAGTGGAGCAGCCCACAGCCATGCCAGTTGAGATGTGGACGGTACAGAGGAAAGTTCAGTGTGTTCTGTGGCTGGCTAAATTCGAATCCGTGACCAAAATGCCACGTGAATATTGGCGCGTTTATAATGAAGCGCCACCACATAGGAATAACATTACTCGGTGGGATAGGCAGTTGAAGGAAACCAGCAGTTTTGTGGAGAAACCCCATTCTGGTAGGCCATCAGTCAGTGACGAGTCTGTAGAGGCTATACGGGATAGCTACCTAAGGAGCCCTAAAAAAATCTGTGTGTGAGCCCACATCGAACTGCACTGAATAGGTGTGAAACTGGGAGAGTTTTCCTTTTCAGGTGTCCCCAAACTATGGCCCGCGGGCTGCATGTGGCCCCCTGAGGCCATTTATCCGGCCTCCCGCCGCACTCCTGGAAGGGGCACCTCTTTCATTGGTGGTCAGTGAGAGGAGCACTGTATGTGGCGGCCCTCCAACGGTCTGAGGGACAGTGAACTGGCCCCCTGTGTAAAAAGTCTGGGGACCTCTGTTTGGTGTAGATTTCACATTTCTATCATCTTCTGTTGTTTTCCTGTGACTGGTCAAAAGTGCACCATGACTTTACGGATACACTGTATATCTAAGTTTTATGGATTGGTTAGTGGTTGTTCATCAATGCATTTGTAACTTAAATGTTGTCACTTCTCTGAGAAAAAACAGAGGTTTCTTATTTAAACCAATGGCTGATACCTTAATTATGAACTATGTAGTAACAATGATCACAACTAACATTTATTTAGTACTTGCCATGTGTTAGGAACTGTGTTATACCATACAAAATGAGGTAGTCACTAATATCATTTCTTAGCAATATGGAAACTAAAGTTCAGATAAGTTACCAAATTACTTCTCCAACTCCATAAATGACAATGAATTAGTTTTATTTTTTTTAAATTTAGTGAGAGGAGGGGAGGCAAATACAGACTGCCACATATGCTCCGACAAGGATCCACATGGCAAGCCCACTAGGGGGCGATGCTCTGCCCATCTGGGGCCACTGCTTTGTTTCAACTGGAGCCATTTTTAGTGCCTGAGGCAAGGCCATGGAACCATCCTCAGCTGCTGGGGCCAACTAGCTTTGATTAAGCCATGGCTACAGGAGGAGAAGACACAGAGAGAAAGAAAGAGAGAGAAAAAAGTAAAAACGGGAGGGGTGGAGAAGCAGATGGGCGCTTCCTCTGTGTGTACTGACTAGGAATCGAACCCGGGACATCGATGTGTTAGGCTGATGCTCTACCACTGAGCCAAACGGCCAGGGCCAACAATGAATTAGTTTGTGAGAATTAAATGGCCCAGTACATTTAGAATGCTTAGCAAATGCTTGGCCTGTTAGCTCTCGAGGGAAACCTTTTCTGTTAGTTTTGTTGTCAATTTTGTTACTCCACTGGGGGAGGGGGGACTGATGGCTTTATTTCTAAACTTAAGTTATTGTTTTAATGTAAGTTAAGTACAATATATTTTTTAATAGTTGCTATTTTTTCATTAGCAAAAACTTTAAAGATTAAAAAAAAAAGTGAGCTACCACTGCTGAACTCTTGACCAGCTTTCTTGTTGCTTCTCCAATATGCCTGTGCTTTTCCATCTTAGGGACTCTGACTCTTTTCTAGGGATGGAATGCTCTTCCCTAGATACTCATGTGGCTCACCCCTCACTGGCTTTAATCCTCTCCTCAAAGACCACCTTTTCACTGGGGTTCCTCTGCCCAGAACCACACCCTCCCCTTCAAACATTGACTCTTCTTGTCCTTACCCTCTACTAATTTTTTATTTTTCTTTAGTGCTTGCCACCATCTAACATTATATGTATTTACTTATTTGTTTTCTTTATTGGTTATCTACCCTACTGGAATATAAACTCCTTTCCATGAAGGAAAGATTATTTTTCCTTTTTTTTCCATCAAAGGATCCTAACAGCTTCAAATAGTGCCTGGCACAGTTTAGATGTTTAATACCTACTTTTTTGAATGAATACATGAATATTAAGACTATGTCCAGGAAATATTATAAATATATAAACTTGTTTGGCCACATATGTGTTCTGTATAGAGGACATTTGTGTATGCTTTGACAACTTACAGCCCTATTTAGTATATCTCAAACTAAGGCTTTGGTGCAATATCTGAGTAGCTAATCTATTAGAGAAAGTATATGGTGGTGGTTAGATCTAGGCAGAGAATACAAGAAAGATAGTTCAAGTTACAAGTCTGACTCCAGTCCTCACATTCCTACAAATACAGTCATCCCTCGCCATATTGCAGTTCACTTTTTGCAGTCTCACTGTACGTGGATTTTTTAATTGTATATATCTAATTTTGTATTGCAGATTTTTCACTATATCGTGGGATTTTATGCAGGTTTAAGAGTGTAGAAAGTGTTTAAGAGCATAAGAAGTGTTTACAAGAGTATGAGAAAGGTTAATAATAACAGTGTGAGAAAGGTTTATAAGAGTGTGGGGAGCGTTTATAAAGCCTTAAAATATATGTATATAAATAATAAAATGAATATAAGGTCGCTACTTCCTAGATTTTCACCTGTCGCGGAGGGTTCTGGAACCTAACACCCAAGATAGATGAGGGACCTCTGTAATTTAAAAGTGCATCACAGGAATTTAATGACCATATTTGATTTGTTTTATTCACAGACTACTTAAATATGCCTACTAAAAGGTTCACATAACTAAATGCTTGGTGATTTTCTTAAAAAAATAAAATAAATTTATTTAAGCCTAAGCAGGTTAAAAGTGACGAGGCTTCTTTGTGGAGCACTCCAAATAGGTGTGAAATTATACGCAGGACAGTGGGAGGAAGTCATATTTTTAACACCTGCCAATATTAATACCACCAAATCACTGATGTGTGATCTGATAATTAGCATCATACAGTTTTGCATTGTCTCTCCTGCAATTTAATAAAATTGGGCCCATGTGAAATAGTGTGTGCAATGGGTTCCTTTGGTAATTAGCTCTGTCTGAATTGTTATAGCATGGGCAATGGTATTCAAAGTTGCCTCTTATACTACTTAACTATGAAGAGTAACATAATAATGATCATTTACTATAAACTTAGAGAAACACTTGAAACAGCTCGTGGAAACAGAAATGAAGAGAATTTCAGGATGTACCCTGTTGGCCAGCTTCATTTCAGACCCATTTGTAAAACTTAGAGAGTTCTCTGTTTCTCTGTGGGTTCCAGTTACCCATCATCAGTGGTCAAATAAACATCAGGTCTTCTATACTGAGGCTGAAGAGAAAAGGTGAGGTCTTAGCGTATTTTCGTTTAGGCTGTTGGTGCAATATTCACAATATTTCTACCATTCACCCAAAGCTAAAGCTAAGGCAAATTATGAGTAATGCAGCCATTTCTAATTATGAAAAACTTAACTTGATGTTTCTAGAAGAATTAGATAAAACTAAGCCCTTTCGGATATGTTCTGTGTTTTGTTTAAACTGTTTCTTTTCAGTGCCAGGCACATGGCACATTGACAATCACTTTTTGGCAGTTTTGATTCAAGCCTGGAAGGTGATATTCTTAAAATACTGCAGAGATAGATTCAATAGTGGTGAGCTGTCCATCTTTTTGCCTTTTCATCCATGGTAATTAAGGTCAAGTGCATGGCTCTTCTTCACAGATCCCTCAATTCAGAGCTCTGGGTAAAGTCTTCCCCAGAATGGTCCTCATATGTGGAATTCCCTGCATGCCATGATTTGGTAGAGGTCCTTTTTATTCACACACACCATACAATGTATAAGGTATGAAATTCAGATTTTAATAGTGCAGCTCCTATTTGCTTTGTATTGGTCTCCATGACATTGAACTAATATCCCCTAACACAGTTTAAGGTCATGGTTTTCATATAAGCATGATTTTTGCCCCTCAGAGAACAGTTGATAATGTCTGGAGACATTTTTGATGATCACCACTGGAGTGGGGAGTGTTACTGGCGGGGTATACTGCCAAACATCCTATAATGCATGGAACAGCCTCCTCAAGAAAAGAATCATCCAGTTCAGAATATTAATTATTCCAGGATTGAGAAACTCTGGTTAAGACAAATGTAATTCAGTGAGAAGTTTACCTCGTAAAAATTAAAAAAAAAAAAAAAGTTTTCTACTTTGAAATGCTGTCAGCTTGCTAGAATTCAGCTAATTCACTTTAAATTAACCCCTGTAAAACTAAATAAAAACCTGTGCCTCTTTCCAAAACCGAATGGAGTTGTCCTATTTTATACACTTTCCCCTGGTTGACCCACTAATAATACCACAATGTGCCGAGTATCACGCTCCTCACTTCCTCACTTCCTCACCCGAACTCTTTTCTCCTGCATCAGCAGGAGACAGGACCCATCCGGGACCTTGGGAGTCCTTTAGCAATACTCTCCTTTCTCTCACATTCAATCAAGGAAGAAGTCTTGATTATAACATCATTACTTTCAAAACAGTTTTCAAAGTTCTTCCTTTCTCTTCATCCTAGTCCCTGTTCTTTCAGTTGAGACTTCCACTGTGCCTCTCCGTAGCTCCTCAGAGAATCCTGGTTGGCCTCCCCACCTGCAGCTTCCCCCCCACTCCTACACTCCCACATGCCAGCAGTCACGAGCACAAAACCATGTGGTGTTTGCCATTTCCTACCGCCTTCAAATGGTCAGTCCAGGCTCCTTCTCCTGGCTTAGGGGGCCTGCTGTGACATGGCCCCTGCCCACCCCTGCAGACCCAATGCCACCCCACCTTGCCCTCCTCTATGGTTACGGACATCGTGATGATTCTTATGTTTGTGCATATGTTCTCTCTGTTGCCTACAGTCATCCTCCACCAACCCACTCACTCTGACATTTCCATGGATGACTATTATTTACCCTTTAAGATCTTATATATCCTATCATCCCCTCTAAAAAGACAGAAGGTTTTTGTTTTTTTTTAATTAAATTCTAAATGATCTGCCAACACTGTCTTCATTCCCCAACGACAACAAGTGTCTGGAATTGTAATGGTGCATTTCCTTCCGAGACTGACACAGTTACTCCACTGGTCATCTGCATTCATTTATACAATCTCCTCTTGGACCCATAGTGGTCAAATTTATTATTTCTACTTCAAGGGGAGCCCTTGGCAAAACCAAATCCAGTGCAACATCACACTTCCCTGGCTTTCAGGGGTAGGAGTTCAGCGACTGCCTGGAATCCTCATCTTTTCTAATATCACATTTTATTGTATTTCTGCCTATGGAATGACGCATGCATATGTGGTGGTCCAGGATAAAAAGGTTGAGCTGAGTGCAGGTGTAGGGTGATAACCTAAGGCCTACACTAGGAGATCAAGTCTGGAGCATACCAGTTTGCGGTGATTTAACTTTATGCTCCATCAAAAATATAATCACAACTTATGCAGACTTTAACTCCAGGGTGTAAAGTCTCACACCTAGGTTTGTATTTCAAGTTAACAATCTTAAGTCTTAGACTGTGGCATATTTATATAATTGTTGGTGATAATAGGCACACTTACAAATAAGAATACAACTTCTCCTGAGAAGTGTTTAGGTGCCCCTGAGGGTTATAATGTAATTCACATGTCAGAGTAAAGTCAACAGTGGTAACTCCCAACTAATGCTTCTGTATCCATGAGAGGAGAGCGCTAACCAAGGAGGGAAGGCCTATGGTCAAAACAACACACTATTCAACTTTTTTTAAAAACTTAATTATTTTTAAACAAGTTTTTTATTAATTTGAGTATTTTAAAAAATTTTTAATAAAAAAAAATATATATTTTACATTTACTGTTATTTTGTATTAGTTCCTTACAACTTCCTTAAAACTAGCCATGTCTTTTGGCTGAACTAAGAAAGGTGAGGATCAGGCACCACAACTGCCAGATGCTCTCTCGGCATTTCCCGTATCTCAGCAACTCACAGCTGAGTTAGAGTTCCAGCATCTCAGGCGAACCTCCCCGTAAGCACACAGAACTTGTGACATGTTATTTGAGTCCCATCTGTATCAGTGACACTTTCAATTGAGAAAAATCAAGAAAAAGACAAGATCAAAATCCAATATAGAAAAGTGTGCAAACCCTAAGACAACTTTGTTTGCATTTCCTTGGGTACACTTATGCATCTGTGGTATGTTAACAACAATCAAACTCTGTTTAAGGGAGGCTGGTGGTCTATAGCCCAACATTGAACAAGGTAGAAGAAAGTTCCTTCTCAAGGAAGTTAGGTGTAAATTGAATTATAAAGCATAGCTTTTAAGCAACAAAAATTGGCTTCTTTACCAATGGTTAAAACAATCACTGGTAATAGGGTTTGGTGAGTTCCAGAAAGCATAATGATGCCAGAACTTGCTTTCGGAATTTGTGTTCTCTTGAGATGAACTACATATTTCTCAGCCAACAGAAAAAGGATGACCGTTATATTTGCATTTTCTGCTTTTGTAAAATCAGACTTTGTCGTAATAGTAAATATAGAGAGACCCATCTGGGAGATTGATTTAAAAAGCTGTCTAATAATAACATATAGCAATAATGTTGTGTTTTGTAGAAAGATAAGGTCTTATTTTTGCCAATGCTATATTTATTAATTCTCTCTTTTATAACTATTAGGAAAAGTAGATAGAACAGGTGTCGTTGCATCAGTTTTGTAGATGTAAGGATGCCAAAAAATCTAAAAATCTGTCAATACCTTCCAATAAGTGGGATGCAGGTGCCTATGCAATTAGAATATTCAATGGAGGAGTGTTACCATCTCTTGAAGTTAAACAGAGAGCAGAGGAAACAACTTATAAGTTTATATGCAGGCAAAATTATAAAATAGGAAGGGAACTATTATCTGTCTTAGAGGAAAAGAATTTACATTAACAGTTAATAATAATTAATAGTTAATAATAATGAAGTTATTGTGTTTTTGAAAAGGACCAGCCATAGTGGCAGATACTTTCACATACTTTCCGTTAATCTTCAGATCAGCACTTTGAGAGAGGTAATGTTATTTCTGCTTTACTGATGATGAAATGAGTCTCAAAGAGTAAATGATCATATCATGGTTAGAATATCTTAAATTCCTCAGAAACTGTAATAACTTGAAAGGCAATGTTTTCTTGTAAATGTTGAAAATATCGATTGACAATAAACACAATGTGGTCTGTAGATAGTGTTATATTGAGTTGTACACTTGAAACCTGTATGGTTGGTGAACCAAGTCATCCCAAAAATTCAAAAAAAAAAAAAAAGGAAACGAAATGTTAATACCATACCTGGAGCTTAGTAAATGGATTGTATGTTTAAAAATCCTTTAAAAAATAAAAGTGTACTAATGTCTATTAAAAGTAACAACAGAAAGATGAAAAGGTTTCAAAGTTGTTACTGGATGCCAGAACTTAGTGAAGTGGTTTAGTGTCTAGAAAGAAAATTTCAATAGAGAAATAATAATAATAATCCACTAAAATAGAAAAAAAGCATATTTTCATTTCTTAGTGAATAGTCATAGAAGGTATCCGAAATCGTTAGTACATCACCACATTTAAGAATTGATGGACAAACTGAGATTCCTTTTGCATTTAAAATAAAACAAAATAAAAGCTCGTTGGCAGCACCGATATGAATGTGCCTCATCTAGTTTCCAACCAACTCTTTAGCTGTCTTATCTGGCTCTCCACACCCCAGGCACTCTGTTCTTCCTTCATCCACTCCTACAAAGCAAGTCAAGCACTTTCCTACCCTGGGACTTTCTCACAAGCTCTTTCTTCTGATGATGAATGACTCTTCCTTGACTTCAGTCTCAGTTTAAATGTCACCCCTCAAAGAGGCCATTCCTAACATAGTGACTAGTAGTGCCCCTTATTGTTTTACATGGCATCTTATTTTCTTCTCCTTTCCTCCCTTTAACAGTTCTCATAGAATTTAATTAAAAGAAAGTATTTGATATTATAAGGAACCAGAGGGAAAGCGGACAGAGGGAAAGGGGATGATAGGATGGGATAATCCTGAAGGGAAGGGGGGAGAGCCTTGTGGGGAGGGAGGTAAGGGGTATGTTGAGGGGAACATAGGGGAGGGGTGGGATGCATTCGGGGTGACACTAGAATCTATGTAAACACAATAAATTAAAATCAATTTTAAAAAAAGGAAAAACCTTCAACCCTCAAAAAAAAAAAAAAAAAGGAAAATGTTACCTTATAAAAATACTGGTACTATATACTTAAGATATTACATGTAAGAAATGATTGAGGATTCTAGATATAGCAGATTATTATCAATGAAATTAAAATTTTAATTTTAATGCAATATTTATGGTTAAAATTGGGTACTATAGTTGGCTCAGCGGTAGAGCGTCGGCCTAGCATGCGGAGGACCCGGGTTCGATTCCCGGCCAGGGCACATAGGAGAAGCGCCCATTTGCTTCTCCACCCCTCCGCCACGCCTTCCTCTCTGTCTCTCTCTTCCCCTCCCGCAGCCAAGGCTCCATTGGAGCAAAGATGGCCCGGGCGCTGGGGATGGCTCTGTGGCCTCTGCCCCAGGCGCTAGAGTGGCTCTGGTCGCAACATGGCAACGCCCAGGATGGGCAGAGCATCGCCCCCTGGTGGGCAGAGCGTCGCCCCTGGTGGGCGTGCCAGGTGGATCCCGGTCGGGCGCATGCGGGATTCTGTCTGACTGTCTCTCCCTGTTTCCAGCTTCAGAAAAATGCAAAAAAAAAAAAAAAAAAAATTGGGTACTATATGAATTTCATAATTCAAACACTATTACAACTCAAGGTAATTTAAATATTACCTGGCTCAACCCCTTCATATCTATAGGTAAGAAAAATGAGGGTCGCAGAGCTAAATAATTAGCCAGTGATTTCGTGAGCCAGTCAGTAGCAGAAGCAGGACTAGAACTGAGAGCCCTCCATCCCCTAAGTGACTGCGCTCAGAGAAAGCGGGCAGGACTTCTTTAACTGAAAAAGAAGAGACTGCCTTAACTAAGTACTCTATAATTTTCCCTAGAACAGTTTCAAAACTACCAAAGAAAGTGTGAGTATATAAAGATGTTCTTTTAAAATCAGAGATTTCTAAAATGAAATGTAAATAAGCATTGTTACAGATGCTTTCCAAAAACATAAACCATTGTAACTATCCATCATTAGATAAACCAATTACTTGTTTATTAAGACAACTAAATTTGAAATACTGAGAAAATGTGTTGCAAAAATGGAACTTAAATGATCAATAATAAATTCTTGTTTTATGCCAATAAATATGAACAATCCTAATTAGGATTTATCTAGCATGTTTAGCTAATAAGGTATAGTATATGTGTAAATATGCCATATAACAGAAGTTTCCTTCCTTGAACATCCAAACTTTTATTGCTTAAGTTAAATAGAAACCTTTCTAAACTATCTCACTTTTCTGTTTTAAACAAAAAATAAACTTAATATTTGGTATTTTTTCTCTCACAACAACAACAAAAAAGGCAGTATTATATCCTGAAGTATAAATTTGTGTTGTGTATTTCCCCTCCCCCTTTGCTTCCTTTAACCATCATCTAGGGAGCAAAAAAAAGGACATGAAATTCAGTCAACAGCTTTGGCTATAAGGTGGAAAGAGAGGCTTGCATTTTTTTCACCATGCAAAGATTAAACAGGATTGGAGCAGGGGAAGAAGAGGAGACTGAGGGCCTTCACTGGCTGTAAAAGGAGAAAAGTACCCAAAGTGGAGGGGGAGAAGAAACTTGCACTGTCAGAACCAGGAGTCGGGTGGAAATACTGTACTCAGCACTTGCCATCTGTCCTGAGAGTAGAAAACCCTGTCCACGGCCTGTGGACAACCTGTCCCATTCCCTGTCCTGGACATTGGCAAGCCCTCTGGACTTAGGACATTAACACATTGTAGAAGGCTGGCTAATGGCCCTCAAAGAGATCAGGTCTCATTCTCTGGAACTTGTAAATGTTGCCTGAGGTGGAAAAAAGGTCTTTGCCAATGTCATTAAGGATTTTAAGGAGATTGTTCTGCTTTATCTTGCAATCACATGATGCAATCACACGAGAGAAGAGGAGGGAGCTCTGACACAGAAGAGAAGGTAATGTCACCAGGCAAACAGAGATCCGGGTGAGGCAGCCACCAGAAGCTGGAAGGAGCATGGAAGGGATTCTCCTCAGAGCCCCCTGAGGCAGCACAGTCCTCTCCATACCTTGGCTTTGGCTCAGTCAAACTGATTTCTGACTTCTGGCCCCCAGAAATGTAAGAGAATGCATTTTTATTGTTTAAACTACTAAGTTTGTGGTAATTTGTTACACCAGCCATCAGCAACTAATGCACACATGGAGTGAAAGTCTCGTTACTTTGACCTTGTGGAACTAAACAGACTCCCTGGGGGAATTTCCTTCAGGCTGGGAAACGGGGTGGATAGATCACCAGTAACATATACATGTATGTATTTATTATTATTATCATCATCATTTTCTTACCCTCGACCAGAGAGAAAATTCCCAGAGGTTTATAACCTTTTCTATTTTGTTCACCATCTATACCCAGGACTTAACTCAGCAGCTGTCACATTATAATTGTTCTGCAAATAATTGTTGAATAAACAAAGAACATTGTGAAAAACAGTACAAAATGAGGAAAACACAAGCAACAAGTGGTAAGAAAACGATGGCAATAACTATGAGAAAGACTGCACCGGCAACTAAATTGAATAGTCAAATATCCATTATCAGCAATGTCAGTGTATTGCTCAAAGCTCAAGTTGGCCTGAGAGCTAATATATGTGGTGCCCATTCCCGCTGGCTGAAATTGCAGGGTGGGAAGGCAGCACTTCTAGCCAGTGAGCTACTGTTACTTGTTCTATGGGGATAGCACAGTATCTCCCTGGTTCACTTTCTAAATGGAAAAATCTCTTCTCATGGGCAGACTCAGAACGAAGAGAACTCAGTGCCACCTTCTCAGTGTTGCAAAATATTCTAGATCATGCTGCCTCGTTTCTGCCATTTCAAAGGAGAATGGAATAAAACAACCTAATTGTACTTTTCTTGGCTCCCTCACAATTGTGAGTGAAGTGTCATGTGATGCCATTCAGTGAACAAAAATTTTCAACAGTTAACTGAAATTCCAGTTTGCACTTCTGTTTAATTATAACCTGTTGGGCAGATAAAATGTATTATGCTCACTTTGTTAAAGATGGCTCCGCTGCCCACGTGAGGCCGTCGCCCAGGTGATATTAATGTGTGTTGAGAATCCTTGTAGCCTGGGGCTTGGTTTGGGGATTAAGCTTGTCCCACCCTTTTTTGATGTGGGGTGGTACAATCCAATCATGCCTCAGAGAAGTGACTTTGTATTAGAGACTTCCCTATTTTGTATATTGGATTAAGAGTTTGGATTTCTACACTATAAAATGGGGACAGAGCGGGAGCTTGTGCTCTTGGTTCCTGAGGTTAGCATGAGAGAGCAGAAAGAGTAGAGCCAGCAGCGGGAGGAGGCCACGTGGAGGAGCCCAGGAAAAGCAGCCAAGATGGCGGAGTGCTGAGTGAGATGCCAGTTTGTACAGAGTTTGTATCTGGGATAAGGAAGGAGATGGGGAACTGAGGAGAATAAGGCTGGTGAGCTAGAAACCTTTGATTCTAGGAAACTCGGATAAGTCAGTAGCTTTGTGAGCGCTGAATGTGATTGGGTTTTGGAGCCCAGTGTGTGTTTTTACTTGCCTGCCGGGTGCAAGCTAGGATTAAAGACTATGGCCCACCAGTTTGTGGCTCCGTTGTTTCTTTACCGACTGTCCGAATCCAATGTGAACCTGCATAGGCCAGAAGGCGGCTGCTTTGATAGTGACAGCCATGGCTCCTGGCCTTACATAATCCAAACAATCTCCCACTCAGGTGCCAAAAAAGGTAAGGCAGCTGGGAATGACTCCTAAGCAGAGAGAGAACGTGGGGAGAATGCTTTACTTGATGCCCAGCCTAGAACGCAGGTGGAGAAGCTTACTCCAGGCCTCTAGGGCAACCAGAGGCTGAGGCTCTGCCCTCCCCCTCCCTATGTCCATCTTGGCTCCCCTCTACTAGTTAGGAGGACCAGGAGAGGGATTGTTGCTCAGGGCTAGGCCAGGCGTTGGGGCCCCTGGCTCATCCCCCTGGTTTCTCTAGCTGGCAGAAAGTGGAGTGATGAGTTAGGCAGCATGGAACAATTCAAATGCATTCAAACCAAACACCTCGTACCCCCTATCTCTTCTGAGCCATTTTAATTCAAATAATCTCCTTTTTCAAGATGTTACTATTTTGAAGACTTGTTCACAGAGGGTGGCAAGATGGCGATGCAGTAGGCGGACATACTAACTTCCATCTCCCAGAACCAAAGTGGATTACAACTTAATTTTAAGAACCATCATCTGGAAAAACCAACTTTGGGCTAAACTAAGAAAACTCTTTAACCAAGGAACACTGAAGAAGCCACACTGAGACTGGTAGGAAAAGCGGAAACGGGGAGAGGGCTGCTCAGCTCCTGGGAGTGAACAGCAGCCCGGAGAGACTCAAGTGGCAGGAAGTGAGTTTAGTGGAAAGGGAAGGGTCTTGGGCCCCAGGAATGAAGCCCCAGCCTACAACCCCAGAGCCTAGAAGAGGTGTACGGAGAGTGTTTAGCTGAGAAACAAGCCAGAATACTGTTTGCAAGAAAGAGACAGATTTTTCCTTTCTTCTTAAAGGGACCACAGAGAAAACCTCTTTCACAACCACATACCCGGGACTCCAGGGGACAGGGAGACACGAGAGGACTGGAGTAGCAGAAACAGAGTGTAATCTAGGAGGCACAGGGAGAAACACTTTGAGGGACAGCCACCCTAACCCTGGGCTGCGTCACACCCCAAATCTAAAGTGAATATTTCTCCTGGAACCAGCAATACCAGCAAAGAGAAGCAGGTCACTAGCCAAACAGAAGCTTTCCTGCTGCACTCAGAGCAGAGTCGCTTAGAAGCAGGGAGCCATCAGGGATACAGTATTGAGTGCTAAAGTCTCAGCTGCATCGCCCCCACCCACACTGCTGAGTGCTTGCTGGAAGGTGGGCAGTGGCAGGATGGGGAAGTGCGGTCCCGTCCGCAGGGGCGGAAGCCGGGCCAGCTGGGACAGAGGCTCGGCTTGAACTCAGTCCTGCCCTGTGGGGGCAGAGACTGAGGGCAGCCGTGGTGGCAAAAGGGGCGTATGAAAAGGGTCTGACCCGTGGCTGCCGGCCAGGTAAGCAAGAGTGGTAATGCCTGCAGTCCCACACGCAGGGGAAAGGTGAAAACTGGGAACCATGAGCACAGGTGCACAGCTGCACCGCAGACCGAGGCTTGGGGCCCTGGTGCATGAGTGCAGCCCCACCTACGGAAGTGGGGTGAAAGCCGAGGAACCGGCTGAGACCTGTGGCTGAGAAGAGGTGTGCAGTTCTGCCCAGGGGGCAAGGTTTGCAGCCCCCATGGCACGCAAGTGAAGCCCTGCACACAGGGGTGGGGTGAAGGCTGAGGCAAGCCAAGGCTTTTAGCCCCGGCAGGTGAACACAGTCCCACCCATGGAGAAGAGGCAGAAACTGCAGCAACTACCCCAGCGGGCTGGCACTGGAATCGCCCTTACCCGAACGCCGGAGGCAGCAGCAGAGGGGGTGGCGGCCTGCAGACAGACCACACCTAGGGAACACAGAGGCCACACCCATCGGGCTTTTGTGGCCACACCCTTTTTATACATAGACAGAATGGGAAGGCAGAGAAATGCAACACAAATGAATCAAGAGAAACCCCCAGAAAAGGACTTGAATGAGTCAGATATAACCAAATTACCAGATGCAGAGTTTAAAATAATGATTGTTAGGATGCTCAAAGATCTTAGAGCAGCAATTGATGGACATAAGAAACACCTAAATAAAGAAATAGCAAGTATAAAAAAAGACATTGAAATAATAAAAAAAAAATCAGTCAGATATGACAAATACAATATCAGAAATGAAGACCACACTGGAAGGAATTAAAAGCAGGATGGATGAAGCTGAGGATCAAATCAGAGAGTTAGAGGACAAGATAAACGAAAGTGTGGAAGCAGAGCAGCAAAAAGAAAACAGGCTCAAAAAGTCTGAGGAAACTCTAAGAGAGCTCTGTGGCAATATGAAGAGAAATAACATCCACATCATAGGGGTTCCTGAAGAAGAAGAGAAAGAACAAGGAATAGAGTTCTTGTTTAAAGAAATCATAGCTTTGCCTGACCAGGCGGTGGCGCAGTGGATAGAACGTCGGACTGGGATGCGGAAGTACCCAGGTTCGAGACTCCGAGGTCCCGCGCGGGCTCATCTGGCTTGAGCAAAGAGCTCGCCAGCTTGGACCCAAGGTCGCTGGCTCCAGCAAGGGGTTACTCGGTCTGCTGAAGGCCCACGGTCAAGGCACATGTGAGAAAGCAATCAATGAACAACTAAGAAGTCGCAACGCACAACGAGAAACTGATGATTGATGCTTCTCATCTCTCTCTGTTCCTGTCTGTCTGTCCCTGTCTATCTCTGCCTCTGTAAAAAAAAAAAAAAAAAAAAAAAGAGAAAAAAAAAAAAAAAGAAATCATAGCTGAGAACTTCCCTAAATTGATGCAGGAAAAAAATCACACAGGTTCAAAAAGCACAGATAATTCCATTAAAAAGAAATCTACACCAAGACACATCATAATTAAAATACCAAAGCTAAGAGATAAAGAAAGAATACTAAAAGCTGTGAGAGAATGTGGGTGGAGCGCAGAGTGCATTCCTAGCAGATGTGGCTGATGCAATGCTGTGAGAATACTCCAGCTCCCAGAAACCTCCTGGGCACACCCAGGAAGGAAGCTCGCCTGCTATAAGGAAGTGACTTAGCGTCAACCATGCAGCTCCCTTATATTTTCAGCCATGGCTATGAAAGATACGCTGTAACACCCTATTGGCTGAACCCATGTATATAAGCTTGCTTACTTCCTGAATAAAGTGGATCTGCGTCACTGAAACTGGTCTCCGGAGTCGGGTCTTTGCGTCTCCATCGTCCTCACCCCCAGCAGGACTTGTCCACAACTGGTGCCCAAGATTGGTCAGGGACCCAATCAGCATCCAAGGAACAGGTGAGTGACCCTCTACAATGGGAAACCTTCTCCCCCACTCTCGAGCCCTGCAGGCTTGAGCCCTGCATGCCTATTGCAGAGTAGGCGAGTTGAAGTTAGTGAAAAGGATCTCTGTACTTACTGGGAGATCCTCTCTGGTTTCAATCCTTGGCTCCAGGACATGCCTCTCTGGGACCCGGATACTTGGGCCCAAGCTTTCTGGCACGTTCGTTCGGCCGAAGTACATGGGTGACAAACCTTCCCTCTCAGCCTCATTCCAGCCCTGCTAGTGATACATGCCTGCCTGACCAGTGCTCCTGCTGGGGACCCTCCGCCGGTGCCAAAGATATTGCAGGCTGCCTCTCTCTCTGAGGAGCCCCTAGCTTCCTATTCGCCCCCCACCACTGAAGAAGAAAGTAGTTTAGCCTCCTATTTTGAGAAAATCGCAGCTGAGCACGCAGAAACAAAACCAACCGAATTGCTAACCATGCCATCAGCTCTGCCGCTGGAAAAAGCAGAGGTGGCTACTTCCGCATTCCCTGCCGGGGCTCAGTGCCCCACCCCAGCTTCTCAGATGCCATTTTCTCCAACACGTGTTCCTGCTGAAGACCATGGGTCAGCCTATACGCCCCCATGTGTTTTTTTACTTTCTGTCTGTCCATCTTGTCTATTTTTCTGTATCTCTCGCTCTCTCTCTCCCTCTCCCCTTTCTCTGAAATGATGCTGGAAGGACCCAGCCATAGCACAGTGGCGGGGATCACCCCCTCTTTTAACACAAGGGAGAGGTTACGCTTGTATTTTTCAGCCAATTTGGATCCCAGGAATCCCCCAACCTGCTTGACAGGGTTTCTTGGGCACCCACTAAATGGTTCAGTCTTCACCCATCCAAAATCACAGCCCTGGCCTTCTCCACACTGACTACACCTGAGGGAAACAGGTCCCCAGTGCTCCAGAAGACCTCACAGCCAACGTGCATGCCCCATCACCTGGAGGGATGGGGAAGCTTTGGCAGGGTGGGCCCAGAGAATTGCCCCTGATGAGCCCTCAGGCCCTGGTGCTCTGTTCTTGCTTATGTGTGCTATAGTAACTACTGACTCCCAGATGCAGGTGGCAGCAGCCTGGGGCTCAAGCCGGCAGTGCAAGTTGGTGTTTCAGTTCATATTTGGAGGATGAGGAGAATTGGGCCAGAGTTGCAATTCACAGACTCCAGAAGGTAAACAGCAGCAGCTGCGGCAGGAGGATGAACAGAAGCCAGGCTTGCATCACCGAATGGCTGCTGGAACGGCAGGGAGTGCCTGCTAAGCTGATGGTGGGTTTGCTGACATTTTGGGACATAAAGGTGGATGGCATCATGCTCTCCAGAACAGAAATGGAAATGCTGACTGCCATTTCCATGTGCTCCTCTTTGGGATAGTGTAAGACCTGCCAGGATGGCAGGGATGAAGGGGGTGGCTGAGGCCTCATGTGTATGGATTGATTTCCTGGACAACGACTGGAGTGGGCACTGGCTCCTTTGTTGGATGGACTTACAGATTTTGGACAATGTGAAATACCCTGATGGGATGGGGGCAGCTTTGCTGGAGGCCCTTACCCTGCCCCGGGAAGCTTTTCCCATGGCTAGAAAGAAGGCCGAGGACATTTTGTGCTTTTGGCAAAGTGCTCAGAGACTGGTGAAATGTACCTTTGTAATTGTTGAAATTGTATGATATGTCATGTTTTGTAATTTGTGCAATGTGCTTTGCAACCATATGCAGTATGCAGCCTGTAGCAAGCCATTTGTTTTGTGTTTGGACGCTGAGACCTTTGAGGGAAGGGGGCATGCATGGACCTACATCCATTTTTTACAATCAAAATGGAACTGTGTTTAACAGCACCTAGAATGTCTCTGTAACACAATGGGAGGGAAATGGCATCCTGACCTCTGGGAGGAATCCTCTATTTAATACCCCCGTTCTATTTCCTAACTAGTCAAACATTACAGAAGCTTGACTCATTGTTTAATCCAGCTAATCTATTAGCCTACAGTATAATAGGTATTATAGTTGTTTTAGTTCTACGAGGGTTCCGTTGCATAATGCATATCATTCAGAAGCTGTAACAGCAAGCTCTCATTCATCAAGTCCAATTGGCCTAAATTAAAAGAGAAGAGGAAGATGTGGGTGGAGCACAGAGTGCATTCCTAGCAGCTGTGGCTGATGCAATGCTGTGAGAACACTCCAGCTCCCAGAAGCCTCCAGGGCATAACCAGGAAGGAAGCTTGCCCGCTATAAGGAAGTGACTTAGCGTCAACCACGTAACTCCCTTATCTTTTCAGCCATTGGCTATGAAGGACACGTTGTAACATCCTATTGGCTGAACCCATGTATATAAGTTATCTTACTTCCTGAATAAAGTGGATCTGCATCACTGAACCTGGTCCCCAGAGTCAGGTCTTTGCCTCTCCATTGCCCTCACCCCTGGAAGGACTTGTCCACAAGAGAAAAGCAGTGTATAACCTACAGAGGAGCCCCCATAAAAATGACATCTGACTTTTCAACAGAAACACTTGAGGCCCAAAGGAATGGCAAGAAATATTCAAAGTAATGCAGAACAAGAGACTACAACCAAGACTACTTTATCCAGCAAGGCTATTCTTTAACATTGAAGGAGAAATAAAAAGTTTCCCAAACCAAAAACAAAACAAAACAAAAACACTCAAGGAATTCATTACAAACAAACCAATGCTGCAAAAAATGTTAAGTGGCTAGTTGTAAACAGATCAAAGGGGGAAAAGAACATAGTAAAAGAAGAATGTAGCTTTAAAGAATTAAATGGCATAAACAACTACATATCAATAATAACCTTAAATGTAAATGAATTAAATGATCCAATCAAAAGACATAGGTAGCTGCATGGATAAGAAAACAGGACCCATACATATGCTGTCTACAAAGGATACCCTCAGAACAAAAGATACACATAGACTGAAAGTAAAAGTTTGGAAAAAATATTTCATGGAAATGAAAAAAAAGCTGGGATAGCAATACTTATATCTGACAAAATAGACTTTAAAACAAAGGCTAAAGTAAGAGATAAAGAAGGTCATTACATAATGATAAAGGGAGCAATCCAACAGGAAGATATAGCCATTATAAATATCTACAAACCTAATATAGAAGCACCTAAATATTTTATATATAAAGCAGACTTTGATGGATATAAAGGGTGAGATCAACAACAATACAATAATAGTAGGGGATTTCAATACCCCCCTAACATTGCTAGATAGATCCTCAAGAAAAAAAATTAACAAAGAAACAGCAGACTTAAAGGACACACTAGATTAACTGGATTTAATAGACATCTTCAGAATTTTTCACCCTAAAGCAGCAGAATATACATTCTTTTCAAGTGCTCATAGTACATTCTCTAGGATAGACCACATGTTAGGGCACAAAAGCGGTCTCAACAAATTTAATAAGATTGAAATCATATCAAGCATTTTCTCTGATCACAATGGCATGAAACTAGAAATCAACCACAACAGAAAAACTGAAAAATACTCAAACACTTGAAAACTAAATATCCTGTTATTAAATAATGAATGGGTTAACAATGAGATCAAAGAAGAAATAAAAAGAATTCCTAGAAACAAATGATAATGAGCATACAGCAACTCAAAATTTATGGAACACAGCAAAAGCAGTACTGAGAGGGAAGTTCATAGCATTACAGGCATACCTTAGGAAGCTAGAAAAAGGTCAAATAAACAACTTAACCATGTATCTAAAAGAACTAGAAAAAGAACAGCAAGTAAAGCCCACAGGTAGTAGAAGGAAGGAAATAATAAAGATCAGAGCAGAAACAAATGACATAGAGGCTAAAGAAACAATACAGAGGAATAATGAAACCAGGAGCTGGTTCTTTCAAAAGGTAAACAAGATCGATGAAACTTTACTTAGACTCACCAAAAATAAAAAAAAGAGAGGACTCAAATAAATAAAATTAGAAATGAGAGTGGAGAAATAACAACTGACACAACAGAAATACAAAATATTGTAAGAAAATACTATGAAGAACTGTATGCCAAAAAACTAGACAACCTAGATGAAATGGACAAATTCCTTGAAACATACAATCTTCCAAAAATCAATCTGTAAGAATCAGAAAACCTAAACAGGCCTTAACACAAGTGAATTCTACCAAACATTCAAAGAAGAATTAACTCCTATCCTTCTCAAGGTATTTCAAAAAATTCAAGAGGAAGGAAAGCTTCCAAGCTCCTTTTATGAGGCAAGCATAATTCTGATTCCAAAACCAGGCAAAGACAACACAAAGAAAGAAAATTACAGGCCAATATCCCTGACGAATTTAGATGCTAAAATCCTCAACAAAATATTAGCAAATCAGATCCAGCAATACATGAAAAAAATCATACATCATGATCAAGTGGGATTTATTCTGGGGAGGCATGGATGGTACCATATTCGTAAATCAACCAATGTGATTCATCATATAAACAAAAAGAAGGAGAAAAATTGCATGATAATTTCAATAGATGCAGAAACAGTATTTGATAAAATCCAGCACCCATTTATGATCAAAACTTTCAGCAAAGTGGGAATACAGGGAACATACTTCAACATGATAATGGCCATCTATGAGAAACCCACAGCCAACATCATACTCAATGGGCAAAAAATAAAAGCAATCCCCTTAAGATCAGGAACAAGGCAGGGGTGCCCCCTTTCACTACTCTTATTCAACATAGTTCTGGAAGTCCTAGCCACAGCAATTAGACAAGAAGAAGAAATAAAAGGCATTCAAATTGGAAAAGAAGTAAAACTAGCATTATTTGCAGATGATATAATATTGTATATAGAAAACCCTAAAGTCTCAGTCAAAAAACTACTGGACCTGATAAATGAATTTAGCAAGGTGTCAGGATACAAAATTAAAACTCAGAAATCAGAGGCATTTTTATACACCAACAATGAACTGTCAGAAAGAGAAATTAAGGAAATAATCCCCTTTACTATTGCAACAAAAAAAATAAAGTACCTAGGAGTAAATTTAACCAAGAAAACTAAAGATTTGTACCTGGAAAATTATAAAACATTGATAAAAGAAATCAAGGAAGATACAAACAAGTGGAAGCATATATTGTGTTCATAGTTAGGAAGAATAAACATAATTAAAATATCTATTTACCCAAAGCAATTTATAAATTCAATGCAGTACCAATTAAAATATGAATGACACACTTCAAAGATATAGAACACATATTCCAAAAATTTATATGGAACCAAGAAAGAACTCGAATAGCCTCAGCAATCTTGAAAAAGAAGAATAAAG
Source organism: Saccopteryx bilineata (assembly GCF_036850765.1). NCBI lineage: Eukaryota > Metazoa > Chordata > Mammalia > Chiroptera > Emballonuridae > Saccopteryx > Saccopteryx bilineata. The sequence goes on along the minus strand of NC_089491.1, from coordinate 107,542,509 downwards.
TGGGAGATATCATACTTCCTAATATCAAGTTATATTACAAGGCCACTGTACTCAAAACAGCTTGGTACTGTCATAAGAACAGGCATATAGATCAATGGAATAGAACAGAGAACTCAGAAATAAACCCACACCTTTATGGACAATTGATATTTGACAAAGGAGGTAAGAGCATACAATGGAGTAAAGACAGCCTCTTTAACAAATGGTATTGCAAAAATTGTACAGCTTCCTGCAAAGAAATGAAACTAGACCACCAACTTACACTATTCACAAAAATAAATTCAAAATGGATAAAAGACTTAAATGTAAGTTGAAACTATAAGTATCTTAGAAGAAAACATAGGCAGTAAGCTCTCCGACATCTGCAGCAATATATTTGCTAATTAATCTCCACGGGCAAGTGAGATAAAAGAATAAACAAATGGAACTATATCAAACTAAAAAGCTTTTGCACAGCTAAAGACAATATGAACAGAATAAAAAGACAAACTACACAATGGGAGAACATATTTGACAATAAGTCTGATAAGGTGTTAATAACTAAAATTTATAAAGAACTGGTAAAACTCAACACCAGGAAGATAAACAATCCAATCAAAAAAAGGGCAAAAGAAATGAATAGACACTTCTCCAAAGAGGACATACAAGTGGCCAATAGACAGATGAAAAAATGCACAGTATCACTAATCATTAGAGAAATGCAAATTAAAACCACAATGAGATACAACCTCAGACCAGTCAGAATGGAGGTCATTAACAAAACAACACATAATAAGTACTGACAAGGATGTGAAGAAAAGGGAACCTTCCTGCACTGCTGGTGGGAATGCAGATTGTTGCAGCCACTGTTGAAAAAACAGTATGGCGATTCCTCAAAAAATTAAAAGTGGAACTGCCTTTTGACCCGGCCATCCCACTTTTAGGAATATACCCCAAGAACACCATATCACTGATTCTTACCTTTTGCTACAACATGGATGGACCTGGAAACTATTATGTTAAGTGAAATAAGCCAGGCAGAGAAAGAAAAATATCATATGACCTCACTCATTTGAGGAATCCAATGAACAATGTGAACTGAGGAACGGAACTGAAACAGAGGAGAGATCAAGGGAACCAGAGGGAAAGCGGACAGAGGGAAAGGGGATGATAGGAGGGGATAAACCTGAAGGGAAGGGGGGCATACGCTACGGGGAGGGGGACAAAGGGGATGTTGAAAGTAATACAGGGGAGGGGCAATGCATTCGGGGTGACACTAGAATCTACGTAAACACAATAAATTATAATCAATTAAAAAAAACCAATATACTGTAATAAAAGCTATGTGAATGTGAAAAAAAAAAAAAAAAGACAGAACAAAACTTGTTCCCAACCTTAAAGGTCAAAATCGTTTATGAGGATTTAAAAAGAACAAGAAACCCCCTCCCCACTAAAAATGCTCTTAGGCCAACCCATAAAGGGGAAGACACCTTGATCTTCTATCTGTGAAAATACTAATTTATTAATAGCTAAGATATTTATTCACCCTTAAATTATGATGAATAAGGCCAGGCTCTTCGGGTTAGAATTCCCAGCTGTCATTCCATAGCTGTGTGACTGTGGGCAAGTTACTTGATCTCTGTCTTCCTCAGTTTCCTCAATTGGTAAATGAAAGTGTTAATAATAGCATCTACCACAAAAGATCATTATGGGGAAATAATAAATTCATTATGTCAAGTGCTTACTGCAGTGCCTTCAGTTAAAACAAAGTATATGGAGCTTCAATTATGTGCAGGGACTGTTCTAAGACTCAAGACAAGGCAATGAACAGAAAATCACCGTTGTCACTGGGACAGGCATTTTAATGTGCAGCTCAAATTTTCTTAGTGTTTTTCAGAGTAATTTAAAAACCTTTTTATTTTATTTTTTTTCTTTGTTCAGATAACAGATAAATAAGGTTTTAATACACATTTCCTCTCTGAGATGCTATAGCTTCATAGCACTCAAATCTAGAATTTTAATGTTTTTTTCATCCTCATTTCACACCTGACAGTCTTTCTGCATAAATATAATTTGGGCTGTGAGTAGTCACCTTTAACTTGGCATAGGTATTTATAAAATGGGAATAGGCTAGATTCCAGGAAAACAATTTATTCTATTGCATCCCAGCATTTTTTACTCATTCATCTGTTATGCTTAAAAATCAATTAGCACTGTGCATACACTGTATCGACAGCTTTATTTAGGATTAACCAGAGCTGGGTGCATTTAACTGCAAAGTTCCCACTAAGGATGCTCTAAAACAATGCTTGAGTTTCAAATGCTAACAAAGGATTCTTTTCTCTATGACATATTTTTTAAAGTTCTTGTAATTTTATTTTATCTTTCTGTCTTCTGCTTTCTGCTTCCCTCCTGCCCTCTCTTTCCCATCAATGCCAGTGGGATACCACATTTCAGGTTGATTCTTTTAGGCTTTCTCCCTTTAAAAAAATCAGGAAATAGTTATAGATACACAGGGAGTTGAAATTAAATATATTATATATAGGGAGACCCCAAGCACACTTTACGCAGCCTCCCCCAATATGAAAATCTTGTAAAACTACTGTATAATATTAAAACCAGAAAACCGACATCGGTACAATCAACAGTGTTTACAGATTTCAGTGGGATGGACTTTTTTTTTTTGGTATTTTTTTTTCCCTGAAGCTGGAAACAGGGAGGCAGTCAGACAGACTCCTGCATGTGCCCGACTGGGATCCACCCGGCACACCCACCAGGGGGCGATGCTCTGCCCATCTGAGGCATCGCTCTTTTGCGACCAGAGCCACTCTAGCGCCTGAGGCAGAGGCCACAGAGCCATCCTCAGCACCCGGGCCAACTTTGCTCCAATGGAGCCTTGGCTGCAGGAGGGGAAGAGAGAGAGACAGAGAGGAAGGAGAGCGGGAAGGGTGGAGAAGCAGATGGGCGCTTCTCCGGTGTGCCCTGGCCGGGAATCGAACCCGGGACTTCCGCATGCCAGGCCGACGCTCTACCACTGGGGATGGACTTTTTAAATAATAAATTATTACATTCGGTAAGCACCAGTTCTAATCATGATAAAGGCTAAAATTTACTTCATGTGTATATAGATGGATGTGGATCTGGGTGAGCATTTGTGTGTAGCCATTTGTCTGTGTAGGTGTGAGTGACAGAGAAAAAGAGAGAGAGAGAGAAATCTACTGTATCCCTACGCATATCATGAGATTATTCTGAGGAACAAATGAGAGAATCTTGTGTGAATACTGTTCATAAACTATGAAGTACTAAATACATAAAAAATATTGTAAGTATTATATTACAGTATATTTGCAGTCTCTCTGTTCAGGAAAAAGTCTCACTAATGCTCAGAGAAACTAGGTGGAGTTTAGTCACCTGTATAAGGAGGTGTGTGTGTGAAGGACCGTATGGCAGTCTCATCAAAATCTCATCTGAAGACACAGACTCAGAGTCACAGAGTCAGAAGGACCCTTGGCCAACTGTTCCAACTCTACAAGAAATTACTCTTGCCCTTGGTCTTCTAGTCTCTGATTAGACCTCAAACAATGGACACATAGTCTTTCATGATTCAGTCTTTCCCTACTTACGGAGCTCTAAATGTTTAAAAGCTTTGTTGCTATAAGCTGAAACCTGTCTTCCTTGTGACTTTTGCCCACTGGTCTTGGCTCTGCCATTTGGTGCCTCACACAATGGAGGCAACTAAAGACAGCCATCATTCTCCTCATGTTTTCTCTATCCCAAACAGATCAAGCCCTTCTTTAACATGTCCATTATATGAAGACTGCTCCTCTTTGAACTAACTTATTGTTCATCATAAGGATGAAATATCCAGTTCAAGAGCTGAGCCAATCTCCTTCCATATTTACGCACAATATTTGAATTCATGGCCCCTACAATCACATTAACATGTGTTTCTTTTTCTTTTTCCCAACGTGCCTCATATTCCTCTTGAAATCTCTCAGGATTTTTTTTTTTCCTCACAGGTTTTGATGTTTAGGCCTTCTTCCCTAATTCAGCACATAGGTAGTTAGTTTTCTGTGTATACAAGCAGGCCTTCATGATTCTTATTAAATTAGGCCTATGGTGCCATGCTATTGAGATTTTTTTATATTTGGACTCCATTACTAAATGTGTTCACTGCCCCTGCTGGCTCCATATAGGTGTTGCCTTTATAGAGTCTTTTAGTCTTTCCTCAACATTGTTGATGAAACATCTGGGCACGAAAGGGTGAAAAGGAGATCATTAAAAAGCTATAAATTCTACCTGTCACATTTTGACCTCCTGTTAATGTTAAATTTTAATTGAGAATTCAGCCCGAAGTGTTTACTGAGGGTTGACTTAAGAAGCAGCCATACACAAAGGCCTCTTCATTTTCTGTCAAATTGCATGAGGTGATTCAATGTCTCATTTATAAGACTCCCATGGGAAATTTCTCTTAGCAGCAGGGATAGAAAAGAAAAATTCTCCCAATGATAACTGAGCTGTTATGAGTCTCTGCCACCTCCCCCCCCCCAGTTTTTACTTCTAAGATGCTTTATCTTTTCAAATGTTTAAAAATCCATAAAGTAACTTCTTTTCTTTCTAAGTAGGGCATTAGGAAATTTCCCCTAGAGCACCAAAGTAGTTAAGGTTTGTTTCAGCCCTACAAATCCCATCCTTCCCAAAGTTGTTCTCAGTTTAGATTGGCATGTTCTGAAAATCTTCCTTATTAATTTCCCCAAATGGTACTTTAAGTGTAAATAGTAATAATTTGATCATTTGCTAATCTTTTTCTTTTTTCTTTTTTTGGTCCTTTCATTACAGGGTAATTTTTTCATTAAATACTTTTGTCTGACTGGAATTATTTATACTAAAAAGATTTTTGTAGTGGGTGTTAGAAGCCAAGGTCTTTGCCTTGGAGTAAGTACTCTGGTGTAATTGTGGAACACCCATGGGTCATACAGTTTTTTCTCATTTACAGAAGGAAAATGACCTCTTGATGAACAACTGATAAATATTTGACACTATTAAAATGTATGTAACTTTTAAATAATTTAAAATAGGTCATTTATTATATATCGTATGACTATATGGTTGTGCAGTATTTTAAACATCACATTTAGGAGTTTTTTAAACCAATCCAAGGTGGTCAGCAAACATTGTATCAGAAGGCAACACATTAGAGGCTGGCCACTATAAAAGCATTTGTTATACCTATTTCAGTGAAAAACTGATGATTTTCTTGTTAGCAAAAAATATGGCAGAAATGGATTCTCATTGGCAAAATTAGGGACTCATTAACAAGCAGGCTAAATGCAACTTAATTAATTAACGTTCCATTTAATGTATGTGGAATATTAAAGACTTTTGGAGACATTCACCACCTTTACATGAATAGGGTACAAAATCGTCAGGAAGCCCATGGCCTGTACCATAAGATTTGTGGCATAAGTTTAATCACTAAATATTCCTATTCCCAGTAGTCCATTTAATAGATTTTCTGATTCTCTGATACTGAATAGAGGGGTCCTGAAATCCTGGTCTTGGAATGTTGTTTCATCTGCCGCAAGTAAGTCTTTCTGAGGTAATGATGGGAATATCTGAATAAACAGAGAACTATGATTTTACCAAACTTATGGAAGAGGTTGCATGAATCTGTTAATGCCTTTTGCTAATAAATGTTTGCTAAAATACGCCTATCTGTGTAGCAGACATTGCTTTAAGACTTACTTTAACATAACTAGCATTAGCATTACCAGAGAAGGACTGCTAGCCCTCTGCAACCGGCTTCAGTAGCCACCCTACCGTTCAGAGATGTGTCTGACCAAATGATAACTGCACAGTTCTCAACAGACATTTTGCCTCATTTTAAACTTCATCGGCACCAGTCAAGTTACTACTTCTCTTATTCAGATTAGGAAATTCAACTTTAGGGGATATTAATCCATAATCATATAGATATTGAGTGGTAGAGTCTTTTGTGTCTGATTTCATCACCTAACCACCACCTCGCCCCTACCAAAAATCTCCCACATAAACTCTCATGAAAGAAATGAATGAGTAATTATGAAAAGCCTACAGTTGTGTTCCCTGCAAATGTATTGGTTAAATAAAGACTCTAGCTCCCTAGGCAGATAGTTAAATGTGAACCATCTATTAAAGTGATTTCATATATATATATATATATATATATATATATATATATATATATATATATATTTATTGCTGGGTTATATAATTACAATTACTATTAATATGTTTTTGTTCCTTTTTGTATTTTCATGTTTTAAAACCTATACTTTCTTTTGATCTACCCAATATATTCAGAAAAATTGTAAATTCATACACTAGGCACAAATTAATTACTTTGTGACAAAATTACATGACCTAGCTCTCCAAGCAGTCTTCTAGAAAGTTTGACTCTGAAATTATCAGTTGAAACATGCTTTGAAAAAGTCATAGTTATCTAAAGGTCAATAAAGAGCTCATTTCAAAGCATTGCAAAATAGAGAAAAGTAAATGAAATGGTAATTTTAGAACTGGAATGCTAAAGTGATCTAAAATATTCATGGGTTGATGAGTTTGATGCACATCAGAGATCAGCAAAGTAAATGAATAGTTTTGGTTTCTACAAAAGTTCTAGTCAGGTAAGAAATAAAAAGAAATAAAATGTAAGACATAAATACAGAGCAATTTACTTCATAGTTACCAATAAAATATTATATTTTAACTCTATTTTATTTTAGATAGTCTAAGCTGAAATCACTAGTCTATAATAAAACCCAAATCTAGCTTATTAAAACCTTAAGCTCTCAGGAAAAAGATCTTAGGTTAATAGAAAGATATTCATTGACATGTTCCCATTTATACTTTTAAATGTGTGAATATAGGTTATTTGTTGTTGATGTAAATAGAACTTTGGGAGAGAAAACTATTCATTTTATAGTAAGGTATTCCTTTAGCAACTCTATTACACGAGGAGATAATATCATCCAAAGAATACGAGGCTATGGGCCCTGGGCGGTTGGCTCAGTGGTACAGCATCGGACTGGCGTGCAGGAGTCCCAGGTTCAATTCCCGGCCAGGGCACACAGGAGAAGCACCTATCTGCTTCTCCACCCCTCCCACTCTCCTTCCTTTCTGTCTCTCTATTCCCCTCCTGCAACCAACGCTCCACTGGAGCAAAGTTGGCCCGGGCGCTGAGGATGGCTCTATGGCCTCTGCCTCAGACGCTAGAATGGCTCTAGTTGCAACAGAGCAACGGCCCAGATGGGCAGAGTATCGCCCCCTGGTGGGCATGCCGGGTGGATCCCGGTTGGGCGCATGCAGGAGTCTGTCTGACTACCTCCCCATTTCCAACTTTAGAAAAATACAAAAAAAAAATACGAGGCTATGAAAAAAAGTATGTTCTTACTTTTACTTTAAAATGTTATATATTTTAATTTACTATATTGTCATGTGAAAAGTAATATATATTGAATAACAGATAACATATTCAAACATATTAGTGGGGGGGCTGACATTTTTATTGTATTATAGCTGTACAAGTAGCATAAAGAATTAGCTGTCCATTATCCTTTTCCATATGTATTATTATATTTATTAAAATTATCCTTCCTGGCCCTGGCCCATTCATTGACTCAATGGTAGAGCATTGGCCCAGCATGTGGATGTCTCATATTCAATTCCCAGTCAGGGCACACAGGAGAAGCACCCATCTGCTTCTCTATCCTTTCCCCTTCTCCCTCTCTCTCTCTTCCCTTCCTACTGCCACGTCTTGATTGGTTTGAGCACATCAGCCCTGGGCACTGAGGATGGCTCCATGAAGCCTCTACCTCTGCTGCTAAAAATCGCTTGGTTGCAAGGATGGCCCTAGATAGGCAGGGCCTTGGCCCCAGTAGGCGGTTGCCAAGTGGATCCCAGTTGGGGAGTATGTGGGAGTCTGACTCTCTATCTCCCTTCCTCTCACTTGGAAAAGAAGAGACAAAATAAAAATAAAAAACAGAAAATTATCTTTCCTTTTTAATTAAAATAGAATAGATAGGGTGAAGAGTTTTATCTTTATTTTTAAAATGCATTTGCTTACAGTAACTTTGAATAAAAAGCACCTGGAAATTATTATGTTCTTCTAATCATTAGTTCAGTTAATGTTATTATTAATTATATGAGAGAGTATTATATGGGTGAAATTCTACCACCTGGGATGGTTTCCCAACTGGTTCATACAAATTACATCTGAACAAGCTGAAAGGAGACATAAAAACTGTAAAAATCACTGCTTTTGTTGGTTTAATATCTGCCAATACTTGGGAAGCTGTTTGGACACAAAATTATGATTTGTTCTAAGATTTCAACACCGACTTGAGTCAAAGTGAGGAGAAAAGAGAACGTGTCAGGGAGACCCCTCTGGTTATTTTATGCACATACCACTCCGTTCACGGACAGCAGCTGGTCTCCTCTTTTGAGGCCTCCATGTCTTTCAGCCACCCCTCCAGGAATGATGCGAGAGATATAGATGGGGGAATTCTGCTCCTTTCCTCCCATCACGTTAAAACCAAGGCCTTCATCAGTCTTTGGCAGTTCGACTACCCGAGGGTGGGAGTGGCCTTCACTAGCAGCAAAAGCTGCAACTGTTGCCTGAAAGAAAAGATGGTCATTTGGTAATAAAACGAGGGAAGGAGTATTGATCTTACTCTTTGCAGTGGTGGGGAGATCAGCCTTCTGGGAGGAAAGAACACAAGAGAGGGGCGTTCTTCATTCACACATCATCTATGACTCCTTTTCTCTGGGAAAGCCCAGCCCAGCTGTTTCCAGCTTTCTAGACCTTATCCTTTAAGATAAAATTGTCCCTTTTCCATAAAAATTCTTTTCCAATTACCTCAATTAGGTGGAATTCCACCTATTCTTGCACTCCAAATAGGATGGGTCCATATGCTACCTACATATGTCATATATACTATAATTATTATGTAAAAATGGTAATTACGGCACCCAAAGGGTGGCTTACACTTCTTTGCATGACACACAGTCTAACCTGGTGCTTGCACACAGACCTTCATAAATTTTTATTCAATACACTGAGAAGCACTTATATGTATATATAGTGGCAAATACATCTATGATTTTGATATTGCCAGACCACGGGTTTAGCAAATTTGTTCTTTTTTTTTTTTTTTTTTTTTTTTTTTTTTTGAGGATGCCTAAAAGAAAAGCTATGATAAAGTAATAGATTGAAACAGATTATTATTTCATATTATTTCAAGAGGTCTTCTCTGGCACAGGCTTTTCCCCTCTGACATTGTACATTAATATTTCAACTACGACAGCGATGTAAGCACAATGAGAAGTCTATGGTTGTATGCTAGGTGTATAAAATATAATTTAGTATGGACACAATTTAATTTTAAAATTCAGATATTAATTGAAAAAAAATAAGCTGAAGGAAACAACTTACCATTAGTTCCCACCCCTCATGGAAATACAATTACAGCATTAAAGCAGTTTCTGTCAAGAAAAGATTCTCTGCCTGCTCCTTAGTTCTCACCTCCATTAACCTTTCGTACCCATAGCTGATTAGATGCCTGCTAGAAAGTGATTTACTCAACAGTATAAAAATATCGATTCCCAACTAGTGTACATTCTTTTCCACACACAACATTATCACATCAATTTAGCATTATGCTAACGTCTGCATTTAGTGAGATATATAGTGAATGATATGGAAATAATGGCTTGTTTTTAGCTACATGCATTGGCTCATGCAAACCTTGTCATCATGCGTAGATTTTAATGGCTGACATGGATGCAATGCAGACAGCCCAGAAACAACCAGAAAGTACTGTGCTATTGCAACATTATGCTGCTATCCTGCTGTTCTACATGAATAAGAAATGAGAATGGTAAAACACTACATAATTCACTTTCCCCTTAATTAAACCATGTAGGGATCATTTTTTTTTTTTCTGGTGTGTGTTCCACTTCAGTACAAGCAAAGCATGATGTAATGACAATAATACCCTCTTTTTACTTAGGTTAAAAAAAAACACACCTTACAAATCTGCAGTGTTCAGTTGCAGGATGAAATCTAAGACATCAGGAAGGAAACCACACAACAGGTGATGTAAACACACAAAAAAATTTAATGAAAAATTCTAATTATTTTCACCAGTTCTTATTTCTTTTAGTTTGTTAAAAACAGACAGAAAAGCTTTGAAAAAGCAAGTGTGTATTATAAGATTTCTGTATTTATAAGATAAGCACATTGGCAACTTTGGTTTAAAACTACTGTATCCTAATGGCATGTTTTCCAGATAATTTCATGATCCTATCGCTGTAACATTTCCACTAGGATAGAGTCTCTACAGCATCTGGATTTAAGGTTTTAGAGACCAATGTGGTCACTATCACAAAAGGTGGCAGGCCTTCCCTTTATGACCGCCTCACATTCCTTCAGCCACCCACGGCTCAGCTGAAGACATGGCAGGACCCTACACCAGTGAGTGTCAGGGGTGTTCTCTTAATGACCAACTTAAGTCAAATCTTTAGACTTGTGGAAACAAATCTTCATGCATTGAGTAGGGAACAGGCTCTTTTTGATCAGAGGAAAAGTGTCAGGAAACCAAGTAGTATTTCATACAATGAATCAGTAGATTTGCTTGTGCCAAATGGAAATTTAGTGAGTTTCATGAAATCATTCTCTTTTCTTAAGCTACAGAAGCAGCAGAAACGTTCAATTTTCCATTAGGATTTTTACCTGGGAAGTAGTACTGGTTCTAGACTCTGGGCTGCCACTGATGTCTAAATTCTCTTACAGTGTACACACGAGAATACCTGAAACATACACGCGCACAATCAATTACTAGATCACTGGGGTTAAGTATACTTTCAAAGTTACTCAAGCCTCACCTTTGCAGTGGCCCTGGCACGGAATTCGGGACAGCCATTCACCGTTATCGTTTCATGCATATATTGATACACCTAAAATGTTCACATAAAAGAAAAAAGAATGTGTAAAAACATTAAGAATATTAATTCTTTCATAGCAGATAGGACAATATGTTTGCATTGAAATATAAAAATTTCCTATCACAAAGTCAAGTTGGTCTGAATCAATTATCCTGATGATTTGGGCCAAAATTCCCTCTTTTTTGGGGGGAGGGGAGACTGGGGCAAAGAAGTCAATCACTTTCATTTTAGTTTTTCTTTTTCTTTTTTATTCAGAGATAGGAGGGGAGGCGGAGAGACAGACTACGGCATGCGCCCTGACCAAGATCCACCAGCAAGCCTACTAGGGGGCGATGCTCTGCCCATCTGGGTCATAATTCATTGCTCAGCAACAGAGTTCTTAGCACCTGAGAGGGAGCCATAGAGCCATCCTCAGCAATCGGGGCCAACTTGCTCCAGTTGATCTATAACCACAGGAAGGGGAGAGAGAGATAGAGAGAAAAGAGAAGGGGAGAGGTGGAGAAGCAGATGGTAACTTCCCCTGTGTACCCTGACTAGTAATCAAATCTGGGACACCCACATGCCAGGCTGATGCTCCACCAGTGAGTCACCCACCCAAGATCAATTACTTTTATTTTTAATCTGGCTATCCATACTCATCAAATATGTAAACTCATTTTTTTTAACATATATTATAAAAACTACTTTGTTGGTAATCATTTTTACCTTATATATAGTTTTTTTCAATCTAGGTAACACTTGGAAAATAGTTTTCTAAATTAATATTGCACAGAAATGGAAGAACTATCTTTTATTTGTGTATTGGGAGCTGTTAATGACACACTTGGAGATATTCTATTTCTATCAGTTGTGCGTCACCTTATAAAAGTTTCTTAACGACATACTTGTAACTCATAGATAAAAATGTATTCAGGAGCAAAGACACGTAAAGTAAGAGATTCTTAAAACTAGTGACACAGAGCAACATATCAACTATGGGTTAATGTTAACATTCAGATGAAATAGTAAGAATGGCAGTAAAATCTGGACTGGGAATAATGTTGTAGAAAGTATACAGGTTCTAGACTAATAGACCTAACTTTGAGCCTCCGGTTAATACAACTGGACTAATGTTTACCATCATTTAACATTCCCCACATTATTTGACCCAGATCTTTTGGGAAGAAATCTCCTAGGACTAGAAGTTCATCAACACCTTTTACAAAGAATTGATCTGGCCCTGGCCGGTTGGCTCAGCGGTAGAGCATCGGCCTGGTGTGTGGGGGACCCGGGTTCGATTCCCGGCCAGGGCACATAGGAGAAGTGCCCATTTGCTTCTCCACCCCCCCCCCTTCCTCTCTGTCTTTCTCTTCCCCTCCTGCAGCCGAGGCTCCATTGGAGCAAAGATGGCCCGGGCACTGGGAATGGCTCCTTGGCCTCTGCCCCAGGCGCTAGAGTGGATCTGGTCACGGCACAGCGACGCCCCGGAGGGGCAGAGCATCGCCCCCAGGTGGGCAGAGCGTTGCCCCTGGTGGGCGTGCCAGGTGGATCCCGGTCGGGCGCATGCGGGAGTCTGTCTGACTGTCTCTCCCCCGTTTCCAGCTTCAGAAAAAAAAAAAAAAAGAATTGATCAAAAACTGTAGTTCTCAACTGGAAGCAAATCTCTCCTGCCTCCCCACCTCCCACCAGGAGACATTTGCCAATGTCTGGAAATATTCTGTGTTGTTACAGGTGGGGAAAAGATTAGTGCCATTGGAATCTAGTAGGTAGAAGCCTGGATGTTGCTAAACATCCCACAAGGTTCAGAGTAGCCCCCCCCACCAGAAAGAATTATCTGCCAGAATGTCAACAGTGTTTAAACCAAGAAACCCTGAACTAAGGAATCAAATTGTATCTTTTCTTCTTATATGCAATAATTAATTAGTAAGCTGTAAAAACAAACTTGCATAGTAATGAGTAAAGGATCTTGGAAATGTTCCATAAATAATCTTTGGAGTAACTTATGATGATTCTGGTGTGCATTTAATGAGGGCTTATTTTCAGCCAAGTGTATTGCTAAGCGTTTTATATCTATGAGCTCATTCAATTCTCATAATTTATGATTGAGGCACTCCACACCAAGAAACGGCCATGGAGGTGGTAACACACCTTCCAGGATCACACAGCTAGTGCGTGGTAGACTCAGTACAGAGATTCATGCCCAACTGCCACTAAAATCTTCCCTCTTTCAATCACATCAGGCTTTCTTCTGTTAAGACAGCATCAGACCACTATTATTTTGGCAGCATGTTTAGAAATAGACCTTGCAGAGGTCACAAGTGTTAATTATATGTTGAATAAAGGTATCTAGGTTTTATATGGTGCCTACCCTTATAGAAGGGGTGGCTTTAAATGCACAACGCAACAATTTTAAAAACAAATTCATCACCCCAAATGAAAGTGAAATAACACTTTAATCTTCTAAGATTATGTGAAATAATTCCAATATTATTGCCAGTCCATTTTTTTTTTTCAATAAAATGGTCTGGTTATAGAGCCAAGTCAAAACTTGGAGATAATAATTCTATTTCTATTAGTTGTATCACCTTATGAAAGTTTCTTAGCTTCTCATTTCCTAAGGGATAAAATGTATCTTAGCTTATCTTACTTTACAAGGACAATTATAAAAGTATTTGTAAAATTCTGAAGAAGTTGTTATGAAGAGCTAAAGTATCTTACCAGATATCCTAAGAGATTTCTTTTTCTCATTCTCTCTCTTTTTTTTTTTTTTAATTTAAGGAGGAGAGGAGGGGAAGCAGAGAGACAGACTCCCACATGCGCCCCGACAGGGATCCACTTGGCAAGCCCCCTACAGGGCAATGCTCTGCCCATCTGGGGCCCTTGCTCAGCAATGGATCCACTTTTTTAGCACCTGAGGCAGAGTCCTCAGAGCCATCCTCAGCACCTGAGGCCAACTTGCTCAAACCAATTGAGCCACGGCTGTAGGAGGGGAGGGGAAGAGTGAAAAAGGGGAGGGCTGGAGAAGCAGATGGTCACTTCTCTTGTGTGCCCTGATCAGGAATCGAACCTGGAACATCCACATGCTAGGTAGACTCCCTACCACTGAGCAAATTGACCAGGGCCCTGAGAGATTTCTTAAAGGGAAAATTTAAAATGTTTGTATAAATGTCATGCACTAACTGATTGCAGCACTGGAGCCCCAAAATGTTTGTATGAACTTCAACAAGGGACAGTGGGGCTTATAGTCCCCAGAATCCTTTGGGTTCCCAAACTTTTTGGCAAACATCAGGGACAGCATTTCTAAGCACAGTCCACTGATTAAGATAGATGTAATTTCTTGTATAAGTCAAATAACTGATAGAAACTCTGATAGAGGTTTACCTTACATTTTAGTGTCAGTAATTTTCGAACCTTGAATAATTAACAGATTCAATAGCATTTTGCATACTTAGAACATATTTCAAGCTATTGAAAATTTATAATAATAGATTAATTCAGTAAAGGCAATAGAATTGTAGTGAGTTGGTTCAGAAAGTTTATTTTTTTATTTGTTCTGCTAAAATTGTAGTCAGGATGTTAGGTACCTGGACCAAGATATGAAAGAAAAAAATTAATGGCTACTTCTAATGTTCATTATAGAAGAGATGTTGCCGATTTTTTTTAAATGAATTATTTAAATTTTCTTTTTCTTTATATCCAAAAGCAAATAGACTCCCTTTGCTAGATGGTAATTTTATCAGAGAGAACAAACACTAATGAAGTAAAAGCTTCACTTTAACTTTAATTTACTTATGAAGGTTACAACAGAATTCCAATTTAGAAAGAGTTTGAAAAAAACAGCTAATATTCTAGCGTAAGAGGATTTCTGCTTTTGAGATTTATTTTATACATGTATATGCAGGCTATGTAGATAATGTCACACTATAAAGTTTACACTGAATCATTCTTGATTTTGAAAACTCTGATTGCTATAAAAAGGTAGGTAAGGCTTGACAAATCTCTATGAGTTTCTTCTCCTGGATCCCTTTTCTCCCAACCACATACTAACCAGGCCCGACCCTGCTTAGCTTTCGAAATGAAAGGAGATCAGGCGCGTTCAGGGTGGTATGGCTGTAGATGCCTTCCTGGATCCTTTTTCTATGTGATGTTAAATCACCTACTATCTATGCATCTTACTGTTCTGCTATGCAAAACCCTATGTTGAAGAAGCTGTCAAAGAAGACAAAGTATGTGGTCTCATAAGTCATAACCATTATTTGTATTATAATAGCTACTATATTTCTATTATTACTTTTATATCCATGCCTAAGATGCAATTGGAATGATACCTTTAGAATTTAGATGTTTGATCAAGCTAAGTGTGAGAAAAAGCCTGGAGTTTAAAACTGGATTTTGATTGTTAAGTCTTCTGCTCTTATAATTGTATTACCTTTCTTATTTTGATGTTATTTAAAAATTGCTGTGCAAGGCAGACACTAGGCAGGCTCGCCTGCCCTCCCCAGCCCCTCTGAGCATCTGGCCCTATGACCCAGTTCTGTCCAATGAGAATTCAAACAGAAGTAGCTGAGAGACCTCTGGGAAAGTGCCCCTTCTTTGGTACAAGTTCTGATCTTTTCCCTTCTCTCTTCTTGTTCTAAGTGTGGATATAATGAATCCCAGCAGGCAGCTGCCTTTCTCTCAACTTGTAACAAGAAAAAATAGTCCTATTTGTGTATGTTATTAAAGTTGGATATTTTTTTTTTTGCTACTTTCAGCCAAGAGAATTCCTGATTATATTATTCAAGTGAACATCATACAGAAACATGCTGTCTTTAAAGTCAGTTATCTTCTAGCCCCATCAAATTTCAAAAGTTTTATTATAATTTGTTCATGACAATAAACTAGGAATTAGTGTAAGTTTGTTTACACAAGGGCTTACAAACCAAATGAGGGAAACTAAAACTGTAGTTTAAAAAAAATGGGAGGGAGAGACTAACTCTGAAAAACATTGTTAAGAAAATGAAAAGACAAGTTGACTGGGAGAAAGTAATTGCCAAACACATATCTGATCAAGACCTCATATCCACAACACATGAACAGTCTCAAAAACAATCCAATTAAAAATCAGGTAAAGTATTTGAACAGACATGCCGTCAAGGAAGATATATGGTGGCAAATATGAAAAGGCATTCACCATAGTCACTAGGGAAGAACTGAAATGAAAACCATAATTAAGGACATCTACACACTTATTAGAATGTGTCTAGATTTTAAAAAATACTGACAATAGCCAGTAAGGACAAGAATGTCTTGAACAACTAGAATTCTTCAATACTGCTGATTGGAATAGATAATGGCACAGCCACTTGAGAAAACAAGGTAACAGTTTTCTGCAAAATTAAACTTTCACTTACTGTAAGATTCACTTATCTACTTCTAACTCCATATGAAAGATAAATACAAATACACATTCATATGAAAATGAGATGCAGCTTTATTTATAATTGCCACGTACTGGAAACAACTCAAATAGCTTGCAACTGTGAAAGAATAATCAAAGGGAAATACAACAATACAATAGAATTCTGCTAGGCAATAAAAAAAAGAACAAACTGCTCATACGTGCAACAGTGTGGACGAATCTCAAGTGCATGTTGCTAAGTAAAAACCACCATACTCTGGTGGTTCCTCAAAAAACTGAAAATAGAACTACCTTATGACCCAGCAATCCTTCTACTGGGTATATACCCCAAAACCTCAGAAACATTGATACGTAAAGACACATGTAGCCCCACGTTCATTGTAGCACTGTTTACAGTGGCCAAGACATGGAAACAACCAAAAAGCCCCTCAATAGAAGACTGGATAAAGAAGATGTGGCACATATACACTATGGAATACTACTCGGCCATAAGAAATGATGACTTCGGATCATTTACAACAAAATAGTGGGATCTTGATAACATTATACGGAGTGAAATAAGTAAATCAGAAAAAACCAAGAACTACATGATTCCATACATTGGTGGGACATAAAAACGAGACTAAGAGACATGGACAAGAGTGTGGTGGTTACCAGGGGTGGGGGGAAGGAGGATGCAGGAGGGAAGGAGGGAGAGGGCTTGGGGGAGGGGGAGGGGCACAAAGAAAACTAGATAAGAGGGTGATGGAGGACAATCTGTCTCTGGGCGATGGGTATGAAACATAATTGAATGACAAGATAACCTAGACATGTTTTCTTTGAATATATGTACCCTGATTTATTAATGTCACCCCATTAACATTAAGAAAAATTTATTTAAAAAAAAACCCATCATACTCTATGATGATTTTTGTTACATGATGCTCTGAAATGGCAAATAACAGGGAAAGAAAACAGATCAAAGGTTGCCAGAAGCAGGGAGTAGGAATGAGTTGACTGTCAGGAATGGAGGAATTTTGGAGGGCATTGAAACTGTTCTACATCTTGTTAATGGTTATGGTTACATGAATTTATGTGATTATTAATACTCTTAGAACTATAGTATATGTATGCTGAAAAGGGAGAGTATTACTTCATATAACCTATCCTTCAATGAACTTGACTTCCTTTAATAAGCCTGACTTTTAAAGAAAACCAGAAAATAGTTTTAATCAATGAAATTTTCACAAACTTAATCATGAAACTGAGACTAAAAATAAGGGCTCTGAAACACAGACCTATATATATTTAAGAATGTGTTACCTATAATAAAAAGATGATATTAGCCCTCATTCCTCACATTTTGTAAATATGCAAGCAGCAGATATACTTTAATGAATGGTAGCACCCTTTATTAAACATAGGATGCTCCCAAGATTGTGTAGTGCCTCATTATAAATAGGCTGGCTGCTAAAATGTCAACAGAATTATAATCAGGAATAAATAAACCCCTCTCTATCAGTGACTAGCAAGAAGAAGTAAACCTTTCAGCAACATCGTGAAAAATGAAAATGACATTAAACCACGTTCCCTCAAGAGAGAAAAAAGGGGAAAGACATATGATCAGAATGATTAGAGAAATATGAATAAAAAACAATAGCCAAACAGGAAAATGATACGGCCCCCCTCCTACCACATTGTAGTATTCATTATGGCTTATTAACTCTATGGCTTTTATTAAAAAGCAAGCAAAAATGTACTTTTTGTTAAAAATACCAAGGTTTTAAGACTGATGTTTATATCTAAATCTATCTATAATTTTTCATGGAGTTCTTGTTTTTCAGATTTGGAAACTCAGGGAAGAGTAAAAGAAAAGTTATGTAATATGGTACTTAACTTTAAAATATTTAAATATTTTCATAACAAAAGTAAAGATTAAGCCCCACCCCATCCTTTTATAATTACACTGTCAACTTGACTGGTTGGACAACATTCACAAAATTATGTCTTAAAGTTTTTTTAGCATAATATAATAAGAACACAACACGTTTTCTGAAAGCAGGTTTTAGAGCAAGGAAGCTATCTAAAATGAATTTGCAGCTCTAAATTTTACTGCGTTTAGTGGAATGAAGACCAGTCATGCAAAAATCAAGTGTCTTGATGTGACTGTACATAACTGCCCTTGATATGACTAGAATAAAACGAATAGAGCTTAAGTCATTGCATATGCAGTCTACTTATATTTAGGAGGTTTAGTAGAAATAATTCCAGATCAATTAAAAACTGGTTCATCTATTAAGGAAGGTATATTTCAAAAACATCTAAATTTTGCCTTGAGTTTGTCTTCCCTTTTGGAAAAATAGCAGTCGTAAAAAAAATTTATATATTTAAAGCTATAACTTCCATGTATTTCTCAAATATAGTTTCCATATGCTTTAGTGACTATGGAAACATTCTGTTCAAAACTTCAGTGTTAGAATTCCTATAAACTAAAAGTTTTAAGATATGGAATTTAATGTTTAGAACCAACTACTATTTCTAAAAAGAAAAAAAAAAAAAACATTAAATGGCACATACTGGTTTCAAGTCCTGTCTTCTACAGGAAGACCATCAAGGATCAAATCAATCCTGAGAAAATCGATGAAGCTAAAATTTCCAGAGTAATAAAATCTTTTCAACATCTCTTTATATGGCCATCTACTTTGATGATAACATGCCACACTGGACAAGAAAAATATTGATGGGTATAAAGAAGCCAAGGACAGTACATCTCTATTAGTATGAAATGATTTACAAGAGAGGATACAGTCATTAAAGAGGACATTTGGTGATATTACTGTTAAAATAAATACAGTAACTGACTCTCCTTCCAGAAATAGGCCATGGACTTAAAGAGAAAGCACTCATACTCTGTTCAGTGGCAGCTGTGCCAAGTAGAAGTACTATTTTCTCACACTGGGAAGGAAAAGACAAATGGACTCTACAATTTTTAGTCACAAAGGACCCAAAAGATCTTTTAGGCCAGGGGTCCCCAAACTACGGCCTGCGGGCGGCATGCGGCCCCCTAAGGCCATTTATCCGGCCCCCGCCGCACTTCCGGAAGGGGCACCTCTTTCATTGGTGGTCAGTGAGAGGAGCATAGTTCCCATTGAAATACTGGTCAGTTTGTTGAATTAAATTTACTTGGTCTTTATTTTAAATATTGTATTGGTTCCCGTTTTGTTTTTTTACTTTAAAATAAGATATATGCAGTGTGCATAGGGATTTGTTCATAGTTTTTTTTATAGTCCGGCCCTCCAACGGTCTGAGGGACAGTGAACTGGCCCCCTGTGTAAAAAGTTTGGGGACCCCTGTTTTAGGCGGTTCTTCCTTCCCATTATTTTCAACCACGTGATGCAGAGTAGAGTAAATGCCTATGGCCAGCACGTCCTTTCAGCACTGAAGAAAAAACATCAATTAATATTGCTGATACAGTACTGTCTTCATGAAATAAAATCAGTCGTACTACCGTATCCTACTCCAATTCTATTCAGATAGGATACGTCGGAGAACTAAGTCATCACAATAAAATGGCATTACTTGTTGTGTTTATTTTTTTTTTTACTTTAAATAACTTTTCAGTTTTCAATTACAGTTCATATACAATATTATGTTAGTTTCAGGTGTACACCCCAGTGATTGGACATTATATAACTTACTGAGTGATCACCTACTTGAAAAAATCAAGTACCCACCTAGCACCATACATAGTTACTCAAATATTAACTATATTCCCTATGTTGTAATTTACATCCCTGTGACAATTCTGTAACTACTATTTAATACTTCTTAATCACTTCTCCCTTTTTACCCATCCCCCTAAATTCCTTCCCATCTGGCAACCATCAGAATGTTCTCTGTATCTATGAGTTGTTTTTCTTTTTTTTAGATTCCACATATAAGTGAAATCATATGACATTTATCTTCCTTTTTTTGACTTATTTCACTCAGCATTATACCTTCTAGGTCCATCTATGTCATTGCAGATGGCAAAATTTCATTCTGTTTATGTCTGAGTCATATTCCGTTGTATACACTTCTTTATCCAGGCACCTCTTGATGGACCCTTAGTTTGCTTCCATATTTTGGCTATTGTGAATAATTCTGTGATGAACATGTGGATGTGTTTTTGCTTTAGTGTTTTGAGTTTCTTTGGGTCCTTCTTTGTCTCTTCTTATGTAGCCTTAATTTTAAAGTCTGTTTTGTCTAGGAGAAGTATTGCTATACCAGTTTTTTGTTTGTTTGTTTCCATTTCTATGCAATCTTTTTTCATTCTTTTACCTTCAGTCTATCTGTGTCTTTCAAACTAAAGTGAATCTCTTACAGACAGCATAGGTAAGGGTCTTATTTTATTATTCATTCAGAGGATGGCATTACTTACAACTAAAACAAAAAAACTATACTGATTTTGAAAACTGAAACCAATGTGATATGCTCACTAAAAATTTTTTGCTCTCCTTCTCACATGTTAACCTTTGCATACCTGCTCACTTATTGCCCCAATATCCTCATGGCATCACCCAGAAACCAGATTTTACTAGTGGTACTGATAGTGTCTTTAAAAGGTTAGCAGCCATGATACACATCTTCTCTTTCTGCATCATGTCATAAGAACTCAGGTGGAGGTTACCTGCTTTGGAGCAAATGTAGCTGCTCCTCTCATTTTATAATCTACCTTCTTAGGCCAAATAAACATCTCAGAGTCATACTGAAAGAAAAGCTGGGGTTCACTTAAGCATCTGGTCCTATCTATGTTTTACCAGAGAATCTGCTGTAGACAAGAGTGGGTGCTCCCCATGCTAATATCAAGGGGTCATTTATTTCCTATTTGGTTATGGTCCTGTCACCTAGCTTCCTTGGTTGGTAACACCCTAATAAGAAGGGAGAAAATGAAGAGGAGGGCTTGAGCACTACTGGACCAGGGCTGTGATACCATCTTTTTTTGGAGGGGGGGTAATTTAATTTTTTAATTAAATTTAGTGGGATGACATTGGTTAATAAGATTATATAGGTTTCAAGTGTACATTTGTATGATACATGATCTTCATATTGCATTGTGTGCCCACCACCCAAAGTCAAATCATCTTCCATCACCATGTATTTGACTCCCTTTATCTTTACTAATCCCCCTCTTCCCCCTTCCCTCTGGTAACCACCACATTGTTGTCCGTGTCTACCAGTTTTTATCTGTTTTTCTTGTTTGTTCATTTGTTGCTTTCAGTTTTATATCCCACATATTAATGAAATCATATGATTCTTAACTTTTCCTGTGTGACCTATTTTGCTTAGCATGATAGTCTCAAGGTTCATCCATGTTGTCACAAATGTCAGTATTTCATCTTTTCTTACAGCTGAGTAGTATATATTTATATGTACCACATACAGTATATCCAATCATCTAAATACTAATGGCATTTGTTAAAGAACTAGAACAAAATATTATCAGATTTTTAGGGAACCACAAAAGGCCCCAAATAGCCAAAGGAATGTTGAGAAAAAAGAAAAAAGCCAGAGGTATCATACTTTATGACTTCAAATAACACTACAAAGTGACAATAATAAAAATAAAAAAAACAGCATGGTATTGGAAGAAAAACAGACAGAGAGACCAACAGAACAGGATTGAGAGCCCAGAAAAAAAACAAACGTGTTGGGAAATTGTTTTCTATAAAGGAGCCAAAATCATACAATGGAGAAAAGAAAGCCTCTTCAATTAATGGTGCTGTGAAAATTGGAAAGCCATATGCAAAAGAATAAAGCTAAACTAGTATTTTCCCCCATATACAAAGAACAAAACAAAACCAAAAATTAAAATAGATCAAAGTCCTAAATATAAGACCTGAAACAATAAATTACATAGAAGAACACATAGATTATAAATTTATGGGTCTTGACCATAGAGAACATTTTAAGAATTGACACCAAGGGCAAGAGAAGTAAAGGCAAAAATAAATCAAACTAAATAGCTTCTGCACAGCAAAGAAACTGCCAACAGAACAGAAAGGCATCCAATCAAATGGGAGATGGTATTTGCAAACAACAGGTCTGACAAGGGGTTAATATCCAAAATACATAAAGAACTCTTACAACTCCACATTAAACAAACAATTCGTTTTAAAAATGGGCAAAGATCTTGAATAAATACTCTTTCCAAAAGACATACAAATGGCCAACAGATATATGAAAAGATGCTCAACTTCACTAGCTATTAGGAAAATATATACAATTTAAAATTACAAAGAGATACTACCACATGGCTGTCAGAATGCTTATTACCAATGAGACAAGTAGTGTTGGAGAGGTTGGGGCAAAAAAAGAACCCTCAATCACTGCTGGTGGGAATATAAACTGGTACAGCCACTATGAAAAGCAGTCTGGCAGTACCTCAAAAAAATTAAGACTAGAGTTTCCATATTCCCCAGCAACCTCTCTTCTGGGTATCTACCCAAAAATTTGAAAACATTTATTTGCAAAGACACATGCACCCCTATGTTCACTGCAGCATTATTCATGGTGGCAAGACATGGAAACAACCAAAGTGTTCTTCTATACCATCTTTATAGTACTGAAACCTCAATCTACCTCTCATAGCCTATATGTGCATTTCCAAGGTTAACTATATGAATCAGACTTTCTGCTGCAATGTGATAAATGCCATTTATGATTTGCTTTAAAAGGTATTAAGTCTACTATAGCAGTAGAAGGTAGAATTTAAAGGGTCTGTAATTTTTGACCAATCTCATGTCCTAGTGATTTTATGTAAAAATGGTATTACTAGACTGTAAAAAAATACAGTCTCAAATTGCAAGTGATCTCCAATGCTTATATTTAAATGAATATGAAGAACATTTTGGACAAAGTATGCCTTTAAATATCTACCCATCTGCCTAGCGAAGTTACAAAGGAACTATGGCTTTTTCTGAAATGCTGTTTATAAGTTAACTCTAATGAAAAGGGCATATGAACAAAGTTCTTTATTGTCCTACCTCTTAAATGATGTGGGAAGGATGAGAGGACCCTCGAGGAAGTTATTTTGGAATCATTGAACAAAGTGGATTTAACATCCCCTCACAAATGACAATATATTGCATATTTCATTTGTTTTTGGTTATGTGGGTACTCAGTAGAGAAACATCAGTACTATTGATATATTACATAACAGTCCTCAGAATGTCTATCAGCTCTGAAATTTTCAGAAGTTATTTATATGAATTAAAAAGACATGCCATATACTTAATTTTTCAAAGAAAACAGAAAATACTTTGTTCAGTTTTATACTTTCACAACTAATTATTCTGTTATAAAAGCAGAATAGTTGTGATGCTATAAAACTGAAGAATGACTATAATTTTTGAAACTGTGCTATTAATCACTGATTTCTCTACTTATTTTAATAACTGGTCTATATATATTTCCTAGTAGGTTAATACATATAACTTTCATAAGGTAGTACAAACTAAATATTTTGTGCAAACCTTTTAATAACTGCAAGAAAAAGTGAGATCACAAATAACAGCATTTATACAGAGTCCACGCAGTTGGTGGCCAAACCACCAGGGAGAATTATTTTTCCTTGAGCTTGTCTAAAAAAGGATTCCCTTCAGGCAGCTGTTCCCATCCTGTCCTTGTTATACAGCCAGAGTGCCCTGTGAAATGCCTAAGGAAAATTTCAGAAAGATGTCATTTCTGATTAGTATAGCACCATTCAGAAGAACTGGATTTTCTGTATTTGCTTATTTTGGGTAAAATTCAAACAAAGTTTGGAGCCTAAATCAGACTCTTTTCTACTGATTGGATAAGGATAATATGACATTTCCTGAAGGATATCAATGTGCTGGGATATCGGCTCAGCAGAGTTAAGATTACCAGTACAGTTAAAAGTCTGAGAGAGTTGTAAAATCATTTTCTACTTCTTAAAATGTCTTATCTGGAAGATGAATCAATCATTTTGGGACAATTAAGTGTATAATGTCATTGTCACATGAGTCATGTCAACTAAACGGTGAACATGAGAAAAATTTAGCTCCCTTATTAAGAACCAACCTGAATATTTCACTGATTGAATTAAAATTATTATAGCTAATAATAAGGTTGCCAGAGGTAGCAGTAAAAGTACAGGATGCAAAATTAAATTTGCATTTCAGACAAACAATGATAAAATTTTAGATTAAGTATGTCCCACACAATATGTAGGACATGAATGGATTAAGGTTGAAAGGAGATAGTTTTAGTTTGGTAAGCAGGATAGGTTGGATAAATCCAGAGCAAACTAGTGAATTCGATTAAGGAGTAAACTGAACAGAACTTGGTAATGCTAAACTTTGGGTGACAAAGATGGGAAGACAATCAGTTTGGTCATGTGGGCAGAGATGTGGGATAATAAATTTGACTTTAGATAATGTTGAGTTGTCTTGTGGTTTCCAATAATGTTCAGTGTTCAGCCAGATACACAGGTCTAAAATCAGAAGAATACAGGCTATAAGATACACTTTGTGGGTTATTTAGTTGGGAAATGAAGCCCTTTGTGTATATGTAGTCCTCCAGGAGAAATTTAAAGTGAGAAGAAGAAATGTTCTTGATAAGCTCCCACATCTATTAATGTAACTTATAAGCTGAGCCTTGGTCTTATATTTAACCTATAGAGAGAGCTAAGGCATATATATTATTTAATTTAAAAATTCATATACTCTTTTTTAAGTGAAATATATTCAGGAGAAAGAAAATACAAAAAAAATATAAGCGATTTGACAGTAAAAGTAATTCATATACACTATAGAAAATTTGTATAATATAGAACTGTACAAGAAAATTAAAAAAAAATTAATTCCATACCAGGAATCAACCACTGTTAATGTTTTGGGGAAGCCTGACCATGTGGTGGCACCATAGATAGAACATTGACCTGGGATGCTGAGGACCCAGGTTCCAAACCCTGTGGTCACTGGCTTGAGTGTGGGGTTGCCAGCTTGAGCATGGGATCATAGACATGGCCCGATGGTGGCTTGCTTGAGTCCAGAAGTCGCTGGCTTGAAGCCCAAAGATGCTGGCTTGAGCAAGGAGTCAGTGTGCTCAGCTGGAGACCCCTGGTCATGGCACATATGAAAAAGTCAATGAACAACTAAAGTGCCACAACTGTGAGTTGATGCTTCCCATCTCTCTCCCTTCCTCTCTGTCTGTCTTTTTCTCTCTCAAAAATATATATACATATATGTATTTTGGGGTGGGGATTTATGCCTTGTCTGTTTTATTTATTGATGTTTTTAAAAATCAATATCAAGTCAGTCATTATATACTTTTTATAATCTGATTTTTTCACTTGACTATTGGGAATATTTCCTACATGTATTAAATACCTTCTATATTATTTTAATGGTACTATCATAGTTAATCTTATAAATGTGCCATAATGTAGTTAATGAAAAGATGATTAAAAAATGAGGGTGCTCATTGGGTGACTCAAAGTTTTCACAGATCTACACATATTAAATAAAGAATGACCCCAAAATAAATTTTAGTAAGTAGGTGAATTCACAAATACAGAATTCATGAATGAATGAGGATTGACTGTATAAAGATAATTCATTTAAGAAGCTACAGAATGAAAAATATCAGAATGGGCTAGCTTTTCCTGACACTGTCCTGGATCATTATTATGAAAGCACCGGACTATAGACTTTACAAAGAGGAGTTTTTCATTTCATCTTTTCTCATGTGTTCTGTTAAATTCAACTTATGTTCAAGGCATCAGGCTTGGCTCTGTATAATTAATCTCATAAAGTACCTGTTATGACTATATAATAATCACTAAGTTCTAATTTGTGGTCAAAGATGACCCTTAACCTTTAAAATGCACAGGTTTGATAAAAAGAAAGAGGGAGAAAAGGAAGGGGATTTTAAAACTGCTGGTGTAATGGAGATGTCTGTTAGAGCTGTATTTCAAGTTCATTCATTCTAGGGCTAAATAGACATTTAGAAATAATGACTTTGTTTTCCATTTTCTTGATGATTAAAAAAGGTAATTGAACTAGAGCAAGTAAATAAACATAATTAAGCATACTTTGTTCCTCAAGGTGAAGCTTATAAATGTTCCAAGGTTTCTCATACAAAAGGGCAGTCAGTGAGTGTATGCTCTCAAAGATAAGAGAGAGAACAAAATCACCTACCCACGAGTGTCCAGACACATAACCAAACTGCTACTAATGACAGATTTTCTTTGGTTTGAATTATCCACATTGCTTGGGTCCCTTCCCCTTCTATTTTGATGAGGTGTTTACTTATATGTCTTAACACTAATGATGGTCCAGTCTCCCAAGGAGAGAACAGGAGTTCATAATAATGCCCACGGTGTGGGAAGTAAGTTTGAAAATGTGAATATTTTTATGTGGCCCATCTGATGTGGCACTTGACTTAGTCTTCTTAACACAGATAAATAAGTTTAAAAGACTATTGTTTTACAACCAAAGAATGGGTACAACAAACATCTCTTATCCTAACCCCATTCCTTACCCTGTCTGGTGGTGTGGGTTAGGCTTGCAGTGAGTTTCAGAAATAAAGTTGTCATGACTTTTGGGGTATGCATAATGTTCAAGAAAAGGGTAAGTGAGGAATGTAAGTACAGCACAGGGAACATAGTCAATAATAATGCAATATATACGTGTGGTGCCAGGTGGGTGCTGTTAATATTGGGGAAATGCTTTGCAAAATATATATTTATTTAACTATTATACTGTATACCTGAAACCAACACAAAATAATATTGTAAGAGAAAAAAAAAGAATAGAGTAAGTGCTACTATCTCTTTAAGATCCTGATTTCAATTCTTTTGGATAAATACACAGAAGTATCCTCAAATTCTGGAAACTCCATACTGGTTTTTCTATAACAGCTATACCTTTTTTTTTTTTCTGAAGTGAGAAACCTGGGGGAGGAAAACAGACAGACACTCGCATGCACCTGACCGGGATCTATCGGCATGCCCACTAAAGGGCGATGCTTGGCTCCTTTGGGGCGTTGCTCTGCTGCAATGGGAGTCATTCTAGAGCCTGAGGCAGAGGCCATGGAGTCATCCTCAGCACCGAGGCCAATATTGCTCCAATGGAGCCTTGGCTACAGGAGGGGAAGAGAGAGAGAGAGAGAAAGGAGAGAGAGAAGGGTGGAGAAGCAGATGGGCAGTTCTCCTGTGTGCCCTGGCCCGGAATCGAACCTGGTACTTACACATGCTGGGCCAATGCTCTACCGCTGAGCCAACTGTCCAGGGCACACCAGTACCATTTTGCATTCCCACTAGCAGTGTGCAAAGGTTGCAATTTCTCCACATCCTCACCAACATGTATCTTTTGTTTATGCTAAGTGAAATAAGCCAGTCACAGGAAGACAAATACTGCATGATTCCACTGATGTGAGATGTCTAAAATAATCAAACTAATAGATTCTAAGAGTGGAATGGTGGTTGCTAGGAGTTGTGGGAATGGGCAGTTACTAAACAGTGGGCATAATATTTCAATTGAGCAAGATAAACAAGTTCTAGAGTTCTGCTGTACAGCACTGTACCTATAGTCAATAAAACTGTATTGCACACTTAAAAATTTTTTAAGATTATCCCTCATGTTAAATGTTCCTACTACAAAATACTAAAGATCTAGGTAAGTAACATCTTTTGTTCACATCTAGTGGATATTATTTTTTTAAAGCTAACTGATAAAAGGATTGTTTTTGGAATCTTAAGAAAACATCCTCTTATACCCCAAAATATATCTAGAGTTTAGTTTTACAAAAATCTCGGCTGCATTTTTGCAAAATTTCACATTATAAACTGATTTGTTAAATATATGTCTTATACAATTTAAAAAATATTTGTGGAATATTATTTACACAGATCTTTCATTATTTTCATCTATGTAAATCTCAAAAGACAAAGTTACATTCATAAGTTTAAGGACATAATGCTTTTAGCAACTGTATTTATTTCTTTGTTGAAGCCAATTTAGTTTACCTAGACATAAGACTCACAATGACCTGGCAAATCAATTTTAAGAGTCACTTCACAAGGTTTGACCCCCCTGCTCTAATTATGACCCCTCTGCTCTGAATATACCAACTCTACTTGCACCTGATTAAGATTTTGTGAAATCTGGTTTTATATCAAGACCAGAAAAAAAAAAGTAAAAGACAAAGATCACTTTACTGCAGCAACAGAACACACCGAAAACAACGGGGGAAAATAACGGACTGTTAACATTTGCCGTCTTAGGGCGAAAGCATCTGATTTTTTTATTGTTGTTTTTAAAAATTACTTATTTTTTGTGAGAAAACAGACATGTGTTTTCATTAGAGATACTGTTGGAAGATCCCTACAAAGAAAAACATCTGCATCGTTATCACAACTCTCAGAGAAATTATCTGGCATGCGCAGCCACAAATGTCACTTGTCTCAGTCTGCAGAGATGCTAACTCATTAAAACGCCCAGTCCTGAAAATGCACTAAATCTCATTTAACTTTTGAAAGCGATATGCCAGGTGTAATTACAGAATGTGAGAAGTAAGACATCAAAAGTGCAACATTTTTATATGAAAAGATTTCATAAGACATCTTTTCTCTGGAAGAAAAAGTAGGTCTGTTTTATCAACAAGGAGGACCATGTGAATTTGAGTGCAATTCTAACCTTTCCTTAGGCGTAACAAAATCTGCCTTTGTATTTCCATAGCCTTCAGATTAAATCCCACAAGAATCTAAGTTTTGAAGGTGAGAGGGAACTTAGAAAGTTTCAATTAGGTTGAAGTGCTTCATTACTTCAGTCAGGTAGATGCTGTCAATTCAGACTGATGCAAAGGATCTCTTCTCTCTCTCTCTCTCTTAGCCAATTATTATTCCTGTCACATTGCCCATTCATTTTTATCAGAGAACTGTTTGCATAACTTAGCCTTAAAGAAAAATGATCTTCTCATTCCATGCCTCTTTCCTAGCTTACAGTGTCCTTTTTTTATGTTCTTACTATATATTCAAATGCATATTTTTAAGTCTTTTATTTAAAGAACAAGATTGGGTAGTCATCTTTTCTCATCTGTTAAGCAAAGTATCTCTCTGTATTATAATATTAAGGTAATTCTAGACTGACATGAGCAATGACATTTAAAGCCCATTTTATCTGTCAACTTCCCGGCCTTGTTTTTTAAACTGAGTGGCCTATCCTGCTGCTTATGAGACTAGGGATGCCTACTTAGGTAGCATCGATCCGTTTCTTATTACCACCCTTGATGACAAAGTAGGAAATCCAAGTCCTAGTCCAATGACCGAGCGATGGAGATGAACGCAGTCAATGTGATTTGTGAGATGTTGAGAACATTTTCCCCAAACTGGAAGTTTCCTCGGGCAGCCATCATACTAGATCATGATGTAGTGTGATCTCAAACAGCATCAGGACTCGGGGTTCTAAAAATATCCCCTCTCCCTTGGACTGCAAAGTAACATGAGATTCTGAGCAAGATCTAGAGTCCAATGCACTGTATTTTATGAAAATGTGACAAGGGAAACAGGCCATTTTTCTCTGGCTCTTAAATAAGAGGGCAAACTGGTGAGCTACTCTCTGTGATTGCTACCCTGAAGAGGTAGATAACGAAAAGTTTCCTTGCTCAAGAGTAGAGGCCCTGGCCAGTTGGCTCAGTGGAGAGAGTGACAACCCAGCTTGTGGACATCCTGAGTTTGACCCCCAGTCAGGACACACAAGAGAGGCAACCATCTGCTTCCCTCCCCGCCTCTTCTTTCTT
The DNA here is from genome assembly GCF_036850765.1 of Saccopteryx bilineata. Classification (NCBI taxonomy): domain Eukaryota; kingdom Metazoa; phylum Chordata; class Mammalia; order Chiroptera; family Emballonuridae; genus Saccopteryx; species Saccopteryx bilineata. The sequence goes on along the minus strand of NC_089491.1, from coordinate 107,512,388 downwards.
CCTCTCCTGCAGCCAGTGGCTCTATTGGTTCGAGTGTGGCCCCAGGCGTTGCGGATAGCTCGGATGATTTAAGCAGAGACCCAAGATGGGGGTTGCCGGGTATGTCCCAGTCAGGCGCATGCAGGAGCCTATCTTTATATCTCCTCTCTTCTAGCTTAAAAATAAGAATAATAATAATAATAAATAAATAAAAGTAGAAAATGTTTTTTCTGTAATTGGTTGAGTCATAAACTCATGGTGAGCTATTAGGTTTGTTGCCTGTGTCTCCCCATGTAGAATACAAAACTGCTATGGACCCTTTCCTAGTGATTTGCAATCAGTGTGCTGCCAGAATTTTTAAACATGCAAACAAAACCTGACTTATAGTCAGGAGCACTAACCTCTTTTCCCTTATATTGTCAAATTTTAGAAAAATGACAAAGCCAACACAACAATAGCTATCTGGTGTAAACGAATCATAATTATACCTATTTTTTTTTTCTGTTAGGCAAAAAATATTTATTTTAAGTGTACTACAGGATTTTAGTAATTAGTCTATGTGTGCATAAAATTAGATGAGAAAGGTTGAAAAATCTGTCTTAGATGGTGCCCTAACTCCAATATTACAATAATCACAGACCAGGCAAGAAGTGAAAATATCAAAGGATCTTAATCTAGGGCTTAAAATAATGTGTATGTGTGTTTGGAGGGATTTACAACAGCTGACAAAGATAATAAATCTTCCTTTCTTGATATTAATGCATAATAGAAACCAATATTTGTTTCTATTATGTTGACATATTCTTCAAAGAGCAAATTTAATAAAGATAGAAAGATTGTCTCACATTTAATTATTTTACATAAATTAAACTTCAGGTTTTTAAATAGAAACAAAGCTTTATAAGAGGAAATAATCAGTAAGATTACCAAAAGTAGTAAGTACTTGATTGCATTTGAATTTCTTTCAATTAGATTGCTAACTTAGAGTTTCTTCTGAAAACTATGAAAGCATTTTTCTGACATTATTGTTTTTTTTAAGTCCAATGGAGTAGCTATTCATACAAATAATGGTTTTAGTCCTTTTTTTAAATTTAAATTTGGTTGTTTCAGTTAGGAAGCACTCAGATGAAAATAACAAAAGATAAAATTCAAATTGGCTCATACCAAATGGCTCACAAATGTTGCTGCATAATGGAATCACCTGGAGTTTCTTAAAATATACTGTTCACAAAAATTAGGAAATAGTAAAAAATGAATATGAAGTGATAAAAAAGAAGCATTGTATTAATTTTTATTAAAGAAGAACATCAGAAAAACAAGTCAAAGAAAGTTGTTTGATTATACAAATGAGATGCAAAACCAAATTTTATTTCATTGGTGAAAATGCACTATATAAAAGGCTGGAAGTACGGAGTATCTGCACATTCCCTGATCCTCTAACTTTTATGAGCAGTGTATACTGATGTTTGGCTCCCACCCAACATTCTGATCAAACTGCAGGAGGATGAGCGTTGGGCACCATGATTTTTAAAAACCGGCAGGTGATTCTCAGGTGCAGTAACGTTTGGGAACCACTAGCTCAAGTATGCAGAATAGCTAATTAGCAGAAAAATCAAGGCAAGGTGAATCTAGAGAATTAGTTTAAGGACTTAATCTTGTTATCAAGACCCCGGTTTTGGCCTTGGCTGGTGTTTCAGTAGATTGAGCATCAGCCTGGCATATGGATGTTCTGGGTTCAATTCCAAGTCAGGGTACACGTGAGAAGCAACCATTTGCTTCTCTCCCTCTCTCCTTCTTTCCCTCTTCCCTTCCCACAGACAGTGGCTCAACTGGTTTGGGTGTGGCCCTGGGTGCTGAGAATAGCTCTACTGGAGTGCATCAGCCTCAGGTACTAAAAATAGCTCTATACTCAAGCATAGGCCCAAGATACACTATCTCCCCTTCTCTCACCTAAAAAAAAAAAAAAGATCTGAGTTTTTCCTTTTCTGGAATGCTCAGAAAGTCAACTTTGTCTTTGGAGGCTTGTTTTTCTTATCATCCTCAAAGGCAGTCATAGTTCCAAAAAACACAACTAGACAGGGCGACATCCAGTAGAAAAGCAAGAATTATCTGTTTCCATGTCTCTTTTAAACAGCTATCATGTGTTTCTCAGAAACTTGCCATCAGGATGTCCACTCATGCTAGCTACACAGGCAAGATCAGGGTCATTTCCCCTCTCCCTGCTAAGCTCATGATCCACAAGGGGACCGACACTATGGCATCTGCCTTATATTAGATTTAGCTGGGATTAGGATCACCCTTCCCTGAGTCACGTGGAGTTTAGGGATGATGAAGTGGGGGTGTAAGCACTTAAATAAACTTGTGTCTCTTCCTGTTAGAAAGCAGTGAAAGAAGTTGTTTGGTAGGAAGTGTAGCATCTCTATCTGCTCTGTCCTTTTCTCCATATTCTATTTCGTTTATCTATTTGGATAAGTTTTCTCTTATGCAAGACTCCCGTGACCTTTTTTCTTTACACTCCTCTCTTCATATGAACATTATACTCCATAAAAATGAGAAATCATGATGATAGCAGGACTCACAGCAATATCAACTGGAAACAACCCCATTGTCAAAGCATGTCTTCTCAGTGATAAGGTCTCACAGTAAATTTCAATTGTGTTTAATTTACAGTTTGCTAGTAGAGTCATTCCCTCGCCATGTCGTGGTTCCCTTTTAGTGGTCTCACTGTATCACGGATTTTTAAATTGTATATATCTAATTTTGTATCGTGGATTTTTCGCTATATCGTGGGATTTTGCAGTATATAGGTATTTTCATATTTTTATTATTTTTTGCAGTAAAATAAGCATTTTCTAGCCTAAAAATTGAAAATAATATAAAAAATATAAAAATATTAATTAAAACATATTAAAAGAAGATTAAATATAAATAAAGCCTTAAAATATATATAAATAATAAAATAAATATAAGGTCACTACTTCACGGATTTCCGCCTATTTCAGGGGGTTCTGGAACCTAACCTCCGTGATAGACGAGGGGACCACTGTATTTGCAATCCATCCCCCTTAGGCCCAGAAGCTTTTAAAATTTTTTCTTCTGCAAGTATTTTACATTACCAATCTCACATATTACTAGTATTTCAATTTACATTTAAGCATACTGCAGATCTAGAGTCCACACAAAAATATGTATACTTATCCCTGAAGTGTTACTACATTGGTAGCAAAGCAAAGGGAAAGCTGGAAGCAGCTATTTTTAAGGCTCTTGTAGTGAAATCCTGGTTGGTTAGCAACCTGACTGCACCTTGGTAGAGTTTCTTCTCTCTGATCCTGATGAAGTTGCCTCCCACAAGAGCGCCACAGTAATTATGGGAGGCCATAGGCCTAGCACAATTACAATCATTCACAAACTTCTTCCCATGTGGCAGTGTTTGCCTATTCATGGAGAAAGACACATCAGCCATGCTGGTAAAAGAGAAAAGAAACTTGAAAGAGTTAGATAACTTTCTTTACAGTGGTGTGTTATTTTCTGGTATAATTTAGGTCAAAGTTCCCAGGAACTAATTAATTCTGGAACCAAGAAATGGCTAGTATCTCATTTAACAGTCCCCTGATGAACTAGATATGAAATGCTGCCTGCCAAGCTGCTCTGCCTTAATTACCTAAGTGAGCATCTGCAACCTATTGGATAAAATCACTGGAGGCCAGTATATACTCTGGGCTGGCTCCGCAAGGGGTTCCCCTAAGTTGTAATCACTATCAGGGAGCAGGACAGGCTCACCCTTGAGGAAATCCTAGAGTAGAGACTGTTCTTCAGTGTCAAAAACCAGACACTCTGCATCTCAACTGCTCTGCACCTGACACTTAAGGAGGATGGATAGCAATGTGATACCCAGTCCAAACAAGAACCCAATTGCCAGCAAGAAGCTGCGAGCTGAAGCACAAGGTGAATTATAGTGGCAGGAGTTTTGGCTTAGATGAAGAAAAGTCATTGGCATTTAGCAATTTAAACCAAAGTATATGGTTTACAAAGAAAAACGTGGTGTGGTTCATGAGAGAAATGAGCAGAAGTCCATGAAGCTCAAGGGAAGGCTTCATGGGAATGGACTTTGGCATTTAAGATGCATATGTTTTCTGGTCACATGTAAATGGAGCATTACAATCTGAATTAGAGAATTCCTCCGAGGTGAGGTGGGCCATCTGTGGACACCCAGATATGCCTGTCCTTCCTATCCAATTCAAACTGCTTTGGTATGCTGCTTAGTTAGCTGGGTGTGAAGTAATCGCCAGGCAAAAAGCACTGCGCTCCTTCAGAGCATTGTGGGCTAAGCTTGGCAAAAGTTTCCAGAGGTTTGGGCTGAAGACAATGTCCATTGGCACCCTCTGATTCTTTTTTTAATCACATTGCAGGTATACTTAGGATAGACCTATCCTTAATTTTTAAAAGTGTTGGAAATCATTTCACTAAATAACAAATATTTTTGAAAATTCAGAGAAGTAGATGGCCATGCAATCATGTATACATTGTTAGAAATTTAACTGACTATATAGCTATTAGCAGCATAGCTCAACTGAATTCTGTCTATGGTAATATATCTTTGCAAGTTGTCTTCTCTTCCATCTAAGAGAAGGCTATACTAGAATGCTATCAAATCTGGCCCATGGAGTACTGAGAGTAAATGGACCTGAATTATATATCAGTCTTGCCTGTAAACCAATCTTACAAAGTATACAATCACAGAATCAAATGTTTATAGTTAACATTTCTCATGAACTTTGGAATTTGTTAAGAGGTAACCAGGTGACTGAAAGAGTGGGAAACCACCCAGTATGAAGGAAATTAAAGAACAAGGAAATGATTAAGTTAGAAAGAGGAAACTTGCTCAATTGTCAGGCTCTGGGAACTTTCGACAATCCCTAATAGATTTGGAATCTCTTTTAGAATTCCAATGTATAAGTATTGTCCCTCAATTATAAATGAGTAAAACTACAAAGAAGATGTTATGGAAATCCAGTCCCATACCTAGTACAACTGGTGCCTCTGTGCATGTTTAAAAAAGATGGCCTTTCCTCAAGATACAACCATCTGTCAGGAAATTATAATAATAAATATTCAAAACCAGATGACCATGAAGATGAACAGTGTCCCTAAAGTGTGCAGTGCAGTCTTGGTTGGTGCCTTGAGAAGTTCCAGAGGAACTACTGAAGTAAGCACACTCTCTTCTTCAGTAAGAAGAAAGGTAAATCCTGTGGTCCAGGTGACCAGGACTGGTATACATAGGAATATTGGGCAAGTCCTGGGCAGAGTGTGGGGAGCAAGCAGCCACTGTGAAATAAACAGAAATGGGGAGCACAGCCAGCATTGAGGACTGAGGAAATGTTCCAGAGATGCACTAAATCACAACTTGCATCACAAACACCAACTGTGGCTTACTGAGAGGTCACAAAGGAAGGTCCCTTGTAACCAGACATTATGAAGAGAAAAGTTGTTGAGCCAAGATGAGGGCCAGGCTATTTTTATCAGCCATGCTTTTTTTCTAAGAATTCTTTAGGTTCTAGCTGCCAATTGACAATTAGTATTTCTTTGCATAGGGAAAAATATTTTTGTTGCACTATCATAAGTACATTCAGATTGACAAATTGTGGGGCCTAATTTACCATTGCACATAAAGACTACACATATGATTGTACTATTTTCAGCAGCAAATGGGATTCTAAAAAATTATTCCTATACATTGGGAATGGTCAATGAAAAATTCTGCTACAGGAAAAGCATTCCCGTTAGAAGTAATCTAAGTTGCAAGGTCATATTAATTAGTAACGGCTAGATTTTTAAAAGATCCAATATCGTAAAATTAAGGAATGTTAGGCTAAACCCATGGGGAAATGTGTCCATCTCATTCAGCTTTCTTTCTTCCAGACACATTAGCATATAAAGGCAGTGGGGTAAGGAGCGGTTACTTGGTGTTTAATGGCCACATGGAAGAGGAGGTAATGGAGAAGCTTGGGAAAGAAAGAACGTCTCAGAGCTAGCACATACCATGTAGTTAATTTATTTCCTAGATAACTTACTACATTACAATAAAATTATATATATTAAATTGTGGTGTTTAAAATGATTTCTCTAAAGGATTCTATCTCTATTAGCAGAGCTAGTCAACAAGCTTAATTACGATACAGCTGCTTTTAAATCCAATGAAATCGTTTTGTATATTCAAATTAGCTATTGTATTGAGGAAAAACTCTTTTACTCTTTGTTTTTAAGCTGCCAATATGTACGTCAATACAAAATACTTTGAAATATAGCTCAATAACTGTGCTTTTCTAACAGTTATAAATACTGATTTTCTAAAAGGAAATCAGGCAGTGAATAAACAAAATAGCCAGACAGATAATTAACTTATGAATATTTGGCCTGTAAACTCATGTTTAATTAAGCATCCATTTTAAAATATCTTTTAAAATTAAATGTAAGTATTTGGTGGATCTTATAGTAAATCAACATGTAAACCTTTTCACCACTGGGAATTGAATGAGAGCAAATTATCATTTTATCTTCTATAAAATGAAAATGTTTTTAAAAATATCACATTATTCAATATTTATTTTTCTCATTAGTAGACCATTATAACTATTTAGCTAAGTGAACTAAAAATAAATGTTCTGATATTTTATTTCATTTAATAGGACTCAATTTTCATTATATAGAAATTCAATTCGGAGAAAATTCATTTGCCTCGTCACATGTTCAAATATACATATACTTCAATTTGTCTTTGCAATTGGTAATGCAAATATTATAAAGCCATAATTATAATAGTCAATTTCATTTGTTTTTATTTTTATACTGTGATGATTAAATCAGTATTTTAAGTGGACTCTTTATTACCTAAGTTTATCCTTTCTGAAATGAAAATCTGGATATTATGTATGATTCAGTGGTTCTATTACTTTCAGTCCATAAGTCATGGAAATCCTGAACATTTGTTCCTCAGCTGTAATTATGTGCCATAATTAATTAAGGCAAATGAACATTCTAAATAACTCTCTTCCTTTGAACCATTGCTTGAGTAATTAACTATGCTCGACAAGGTATTTTGCATGAACTATCAACACTATGATTTGAATCACATTCATAATTATAAAATCTTTAACTATAATAATTAGTAAATTATTGTCCTCTTGTGAAACCGTCTTCAAAATATTTTATTTATTATTGAAAAGGTATTTTGAACTACTATGGTGCCTTTATAGTTTTCTAAGACCTGGAATGTCTTCTGTTATTTGGCTATTTTAATTTTTATTGAAATAAAACTGACATATCTTTAGGAAGGGTATTTTTTATAGTTTGTTTAAGAACATTTAACTAACATACCAATCACAATTCTCTCAATGTATAGTGGTATCTTGGACACTGAAGTAATTATTGTTACATCTGTGGGGAAATTGAATAATTTTCAATAAAATTTTAATAGACTCAGTTACAATTCACTTTCTGAAATAAAATGTCACAAATATCTGGCAGTCAAGCAGATGCCATAGAGGAAATTGAAGGGAATATCTTTTCAGTCAGAAACTCTAAGAGATAGGATTTTTTATTATTGTTACACTGTTGGTAACCTTTTCCACATTGACTCCATGTGGGTTTATACTCCTCAGAAGAGTTAGCCCTGAAAAGTCTTTAGAAATATATGTGTGGTATTATCATTCTTATATGGCTACCTGCCTGTTGATATTCAGGGTAGAAACTGAAAATTGTTTAGAAAAGTATATGAAGAAAATAATGTCAAGGATATCAATAAAAGGGAAATTATCTATTTTATTGGGTGTTCCAGAAAGATTTATTGCCTTCTCCTTTCCTGACCTTTCCATGCAGTTAACATGGAAAATGCACATCTGCCCATGACCATCAAGGTTATTCATTGTTGACTAGCCAGTCCTCCATGCTGTCTTTGTCAATGGTGTCCCCAGTCACTTGCCCCATCTTCCTAGAAGCAAGACTAAGGAGAAGAGGAGTATATCTCTCTGAAGGCCCCTAATCTCTCACTCGGTGTCTCTAAGGTAAATGGTTTGTTGTGTAGTTTTTGTTGTTGCTTGGTTGATCCTTCATTTGATTTTGTTATCTGCAGAGCCCCTGAAAAACATGGGAAGATGTCTTTCAAAATGACTGCTATCTCATGCCTGTCAACTGATAGGTCTAGGAGCTCTGACTATACTTCCAGGTGCTAGCAAATGGGGAATGGGCGGCAAAGTAATTTGAAGCTGAATTTTAGGAAGTAGGACAAGACATGGATGAACCACTGCTGAATTATGGAAAATGGCAGCACAGAGAAAACACAGTTCAAAAAGTTTCCAAGTATCAAGTTTAATAAATATTTGGGGTCTCTTGTATGGTAAACAGGTAGACAGAGAAGGACAAGGTAGGTTGAGAAGATAAGGTTACCTGTGACATAGCTCTTTTATTTTTATCTAGGAGAACAGGCCTTCTCCCTAAAATATTATATTGTTACTGGTTAAACAAATTTCCTGGCTCTAGTGCTAACTTCCTAAGAAAAGGACTGACAGTGGGTATTTTTGAAAAGACATGCATATTTGTGATAGATCCTGAAACACACATGCTAAAGTTTGGTCTTAAAAGTATTAGATATTCCAGAAGGGGCTGAAATTTTCTGGAATTGTCATAACTTGTTTTGGTGATATAATGCCAATTATACAATAATTAGTAACTAATTTTTTTTTACATTGTCTCCTGGAAATTTGAATAACAAATATATGACAGAATAAATCACTGAAGTACTATATGTTGTCTTGCGTTAAATGAGGCAAAGAAAGAACCAGAGGGAAAAAATTCAAAATAATGATGCTGGCACACATGGGACACTGATATGAATAGAAATTATAAAAATGGGAATCATGATGCAATTTTCCAATTATTTTAGCTCAGTACTGATACACAGTGAAAGAATGTTTCATTCTTTCCACATTTCAGAATGTTCTGTCTTTGTCACTGTCCACAGCAAGAGGAAACAGAAGTGGATCAGGGTTTAGGAGACTATGTTCCGGTACTTACACAGGCACTCGCTAGTCTGAAAGACAGCTTACGCTTTCTGGATCTTAGTTCTCATTTATAAAATTATGAGGTTATCAAGATGCCAAAATGGATCAGTTTTGGAGAATTTACCAACCTCCCTAAACTTAAAAATAATAAATGCACATGTATTCCAAGAAAAATAAACCATAATTTCACCTGATTCATAATCATCAGATTCACTAAGAAGTTTATGACTCCTTATAGGCTACAGATCACACCAGGGGTCTCAAACTCAACTCAGCATGTGGGCCGCAGAGCAAGATCACAGCCATTACACGGGCTGCACTAGGTCTACAAAAGGCAACTGTTATGCAACACTTTTCTCACTGCAGTTGAAAACAAAAAAAAAAATCAGTACAACAAGCACAATCGTACATGCAGTTTACTCAGTGTCACAAAACGACCAGAAACTGTAGTTCACATCACAACTGCTGTTAACTAAGCTAATATCTAGCTAGGATGCTAGAGAAATGAAAAATACAAGTAAGCCCCTAGGCTTACTTAATTTTATCCAAAATATTTTGAACTTCGTAGATTAGTCTGCGGGCCGCACAAAATTGTTCGGCGGGCCGCATGCGGCCCGCGGGCCCTGAGTTTGAGACCCCTGCTTTACACATTACTAAATTTTATGTCAAACACAATATTTATACATTTACTACATGAAAATCCATGTATTATATATTTTCACATTCATACCAATGTATACAAATACATAAACATCTTGAAACTTTTATTCTAATTACAAGTCAAACGTTAAGGTTAGAAACAATTTTTAAATATAATAAAATTATTATAATTACGTATCTCCTTTAAAAGTTAGAAACCATTTTAATACAAGTAAAATCTTATTCTGAACTAGAGGTGTTATTATGTTTTGTCTCAAATTTGTATAAGCTCAGAGTCTTATTTAAAATTCAAGGCTTATGAAAAGAAATATATGTTTGTCTACTAATGAAAATGAGCTATCTTAATGAATTTCTTGATGCATCCAACAAATATTTATTAAATGCTCATTATTTGGCAGACACTATGCTGGGTGCTGATTTTGCTGTGATGATTGAAATGCTCTCTACTTTTAGTCAAGAAAGATGAATGACTGTACTTAAAACATTAATTAACCTTGATTAAAGAAACTGAAAGAGACCCATAAATCATAAATGCAAAACTATTCTGTTTGAGAACATGAGATTATGTTGTTCTTTTTTTTTTCTTCCCTAGTTGGGCCTCAGGTGCAAAAAACAGAATTGGAGTTATAATCTTGAGTTTATGATACACAGACATCAGTGCTCACTAATTCACAGATGGTTTGTTTTATTAATTTACTTTCACACACACACACAGACACACATGCAGTAAACACAAACCTTCTAATGAAACAAAAGCTAGGATCACAACTAGCTAAGATTAAAACTATGCCCCTCCCCTCGCTCAACACTCATTGCCTTGGTTCCTCCAAATGATATAAGTAGGGCAATAATGAAGGAATACATAATCGATCAATTTATCAGAAGTCCCTGAAACACATCCACGTGTACAGTGTATATTAATGTGACACATCAGAGAGCAAATTATGGATTATTCAATAAATAGAGCTGGAAATAATTATCCTTATAGATAAAAGCCAAAATTGAATTCCTACTTCATATTATGTAAAAAGTTAACTCTAGGTGAACTAAGGTCAAAACTATCCAAAATAAAATGTTTGCTTTTGGTAGAAATTATAGGTGAATATCTTTTAGGCATTGGAGTAGAAAAATATTTCTTAAGTGATATACCAAAAAGCACTGATTATTTCCAAAAATGAACATTGTGAATATTTAAAATTAAGAACTGTATTCATGAAAGGCATCTTAAAGACAAGTTACAAAGTAGAATATATTTACTACACCATTAGTAACTAATCAATAACAAGAATATATGAAAGGAATGTAGAAGTCTATATAAAAGCATAAAAAGGTAGAAAAATACATGCGCAGATGTTTCACAGGAAAAGTAACATATACGAACAATAATTAAAGATATTCAACAATTTACTGATCAGTTAAATGCAAAAGATGACTGCAATAAGATACCATTTTAGTGTATTGAATTGGTAAAAGATTAAATGTCTCATATGCCAAGTATTAGAGGTAATGTGAATACACAACTTCTATGTTGCTTGGTGAAGTATAAAATGGAATGCTTGAGTTTGAAACTGTTTGACAGTGTCTCTTAAAGTTGAGCGTCTTTATACCTAACAATCCAGAAATTCCACATATGGATATGTATTCAAGAGAAGTCTTAGTCATCTAATAAGAAATGCATGTACCTCGATAGCAGCTCTGATGATCATACTGAAAAACTGGAAACCATTCAAATTCTTATCAGAGGGAGAGTGAATTAGGACTGTAATATATGGGGGGGGGCAAAAGTCAGTTTACATTTATTCACACGGAAAATACAATAATTGATAAATAACAACATAAGAATAAACTCTGTTTTGTGTCCTCACAACTGTAAATTGACTTTGCCCACCTCTGTATTTACATGATGAAATACCATCGAACAGTCTAAACAAATAAACTGTGGAAATGTAAAAACACATGACTTAATCTTAGCAATATGACATTAAATGTAAAAGCATACCCCAAAGATTTCATCTCCATGATACCGTTTTATAACATTCTAAACAAATTAAATTAAAATAATATACTGAAAGAAAATATACAAGCACACAGACTGTGTAACAAGCAAGGAAATGATGAATACAGTTGCAGTGGTCAGTTTTCAGGCCTAAATCTTGTAGGTAGGTAGGAAGGAAGGAAGGAAGGAAGGAAGGAAGGAAGGAAGATAGAAAGTTAATAATTGCCTTGCATATATTTTAATTATGAGTGATAACTAATTTCATTTCCTTTCCTATGTGCAAATCGCACTGAGGGATAATAGCAAGCTCACTAAAAATGTCTATTTGTACCTTAAGATTCATTTTAGATGGTTTGTACAAATGGACTTGTCTCCACATATGTTGGCAATACTGAATCATGAAAAGGTTAAATTACTTGTTTACTGGGGGGAAAAGAACAGATGTCATGTATGTGCCAAAAATAAAAGTTCTGATTGCTAGTTCTATGATGTCAACAGAAGACAGAATATTCGCTTTATTTGACTGTTACAAAATTCAACTTTTCTTAGAACTCTATTATTTGAAACTACTGTATAAGTGCATGTAATTACAAGCTTCTGGAAAGATGTTCTGTTTATTTTATCATTTGTAATAGCAAACAGAAAAACTTGAGCGGAGTATTTACCCAACAGTGATACTAATAGCCTTCAGAGTCATTAAGACTATTTCTGAAGAACTGTTTAGATGTTTTTAAGATCAATGACCCATTAGTGCAATTATAGTCTAAGATGGTTCCTGTCACCAGACCCTGTTTTTGATACCAGAAAGTGACATGTTGATGATATAAACATGCTTTACATTGTAAAAATGTGTCTTTTCCCATGAAAAGGCTGCAGAAATAGAACTATAACTATAGTGTAGAAATTCTGTTTTCAGTAAGTGATGTAGTCATTTGTTTTCTGCAATTTCTTGTCACAAAATTATATGTTATATTCTCCAAAAGCTCAATAAAATGACTACATTTAATTTTTGTTATTATTTTTATTAGATTAAAAATATTCATAGTATCTATATTCCCCTCCTATTCATCCAGTCTCACATACTCCTACCATCTACACATGCTCAGTCTTGCATTATGCTATGTAATCTATGTGAAAAAAATATTACTTGCTCTATAACTATAGATTCATAGAATTGGAAGGACCTTAAAGATAGAAGCCAACTATTTAATCTTCCTCAACTGATACCAGAATGTCTTATTAGGGAGTAGGCTTCATTTTGGGAGTTGGGAGTGGGAAGAATCAGATGAACTTACAGTGCTATTCCAAAAAATATATACTAGTGTGTAAATATAATATATATGACTTTTTGTTTGCCTTTGGCATTAAGTTATTACAGATATGACAAAGAATTATATGACTTTTTTGGTAAAAATTAATGGCTGCTTCCCAGAAAAAAATAATTCCAAACTAAATCACAGAAAAGAAAACTCTATGTCTGCTTAAAATATAGTTCAATGGAAAGCTGTTTTATTTCGTTTGTAAGAAATTAAAATTTGGAGTTATCTTTTACATGGTATTAATATTACTTTTAGTGCTCAATCAATTTTGATTTATTTTAATAACAGCAAGTGTTCAAAGTTATAGCTCACATCACTTTCAATAGGAACAATTAAATTCCCCATCAGAGCAGAGTAGACTTGTGTCAATACACCTGTGCTTTCTCCAAGACACTTCATGCTGAATTCAGAGTTTTCCAAAAGTCAAATGAAGCTATTTTTGGAAAAACTGGCATCAATGGTGCAGCCTGTGTCAGCAAGGAATGACATTTGAATCCTTTTTTCAATTTTAAATCATTGAAGTAGAAGTAACATATAAAAGAGTTTTATAGTCTTTCTAGTTGGGTGGCTATTCCCTATGGATAAATTGACAAGGCTTTCTACTTTTCAACTCCCTGCCCTCACAGATATCTGTCTTCAGCACTGGAAAGGTCACGTATTTGGGGCTCTGATCTCCCTCTCTCTCCAAAATGGCTAGAACCATAATGGCAGGAGTTCCCAGCAGCAACATATAAGATCAGTGAATCTGGAATTTAACCACTAGTCTCCTACCATCTAGTAAAGCCACTAATAAACTTCTCTCATCAAATTGTTCTAAGATACAACAATGCTTTACTTAAAAAATAAATAATTAAGGTCAAATTTCCGACCCAAGTTCAACCAAGATTTAACACATTTCCCTGGAAAGCCAAGAAACTTATGACAGTAAAGAAAAAACACATTTTGCTTCATTTTAAAAATAAAATTTTAGGTTCTAGGGTCTAGTTGTAAAGTTACTGGACCACTTTTCACAGAGTAGGCAAGGCATCTTTTAGGATAATTTTCAGCATCTTTGCCATTAATGCATGCTGAATATAATGTCTCCATGAAAAGTAGAACTCCTGTTTTCAAAGTAACCATGCTAAATGTTGGATACTAAAACTTCTTATGTACCTCACATGTACATATAGAGTATCAAGGTTATTCTTCCATTAGGAGTTTTGCTTGACAAAATATCTTTTTTTTTTTTTAATTTTATTTTTATTTTATTTATTCATTTTTAGAGAGGAGAGAGAGAGAGACAGACAGAGAGGAAGAGAGAGGAGAGAGAGAAGGGCGGAGGAGCTGGAAGCATCAACTCCCATATGTGCCTTGACCAGGCAAGCCCAGGGTTTCGAACCGGCGACCTCAGCATTTCCAGGTCAACGCTTTATCCACTGCGCCACCACAGGTCAGGCGACAAAATATCTTTTTGCTATTAGAACAAGTTGGCCCTTAAGGTATCCACAGTGTCCCCCCTCTCCCCCCCCCTCACAGACACAATAGGACATCAGCACTTACATAACAGATAAAAATCAGAGTTATGCTGTAACAATCGTATTTTTCATCACATTGCATGCCTAGTGGGAATGGCACAGCTGTTAGTTTGACCATAACTGGCTTCAAAACATTTGCAAAATGTCAGAGTTCAGAAGTAGGTTATATCAAGTGAACAGAGGTACTCTTTCATTTTTGTTTTGTTGTTCTGAGCAACCAACCAGTTCAAACACTTCTAGGGGACATGATTTAATCAAGTTTTCGACTTTTTTCTCCAGAAAATAGAGATTCTATGACATATTTTCAGGATTCTCAAAAATCAGCTTTTTTGACTTCTTGTTGGCAGAGGCCTTTAGCACACAAGAAACAATCTGGCTTTTGTGTCCAATCACATTTAGTAATGCAAATAAAATCAAAAGAAATGTAAGGGCCATCAAGTTTTCTTTTTTTTGTCATCTCCCAACCTAAGCTAAGTTCAGTATAAATAGAAAGGAGCTATACATAAGCATAATGTCTGATACATTATACTGTTAATTCTGATGATTGCAACCCTATTCTGGATGTCATTATATGACAAGGATGATAATTTTACACAATGGATCCATGCCTCTCAAGTCATGTTTAAAGTAAAGCATTAAAAACATTTTGCTGTAAGATTTTTTGCATACAAAGGAAAAAAATCCCTTTTTATATACATATACATTTGCTCTTACATATATATACACACACATATTTGCTCATACTTCATCTACAATACAAAGCCTATATATGACCTAAAGTGAAAAACCATTGCTCTAAGGAAGTTATTCTATCTGCAACAAGAACAAAAGGTCACAAAACTGGCAGCAGGATATTACAACCCTTTTCTAGAATAGGGTAACACTTAAATATCACATAAAGGCTAAGGCAGGTAATAACATTAAAAACAGGAAGAAGACAATAGCTACTGCAATTTGGAAACAAACTCACAGTATAAACAGGGATAATTCTGGCAACAGAAACATAAAAGGGGAGAGAGTATTCTGAATTTGCAAAGATGAATTAATATTAGATACATTCAGAAGAAAAAGGACTACTGTATATATGAAACTTCCTTTTACATAAACCTAATGGTTAACACATAAAAAACGCCAAACTGAGATATATTACTTATGAAAAGAGGAAACAGAGAAAAAAAGTATAAAGTATCATCCAACAAAAACCAAAATATAGAAACACAAAAGAAAAAAGAAACAATACAGGCACAGAGCTACCAGATAACAAAAGAAAAAAACAGCTACAGGAAATCCTATACCAATATTTACCCTTAATGTAAATGAACTGAAATCACTAATAAAAAGGCACAGAGTAGCGGATTAGACTGAAAAACAAACCCCAACCATATGCTGCCTTCAGAAGAAAATCACAGCTGCAAAGACAAATAACAAGTGAAAGGGTGCAAAACAATTATCTAAAAAATAACATCCACAGAAAAGCAGGTATAGCCATACTTCTACCTGGCAAAATAAATTTAAAGATAAAAAAGGTAAGAATAGACAAAGATTGGGCACTTTATAATGGTAAAGGAGACTTTATCAAGACTACATCAAGAAGACATAAAACTTTTCCATTTATATATATGCACCCAATCAGGAAGCACTTGAAATACATAAAGCCATTACTTAACATAACTAAGGGGAGAAACTGACAAAAACACAATCTTAGAGAGGGATGGGATCTAAGTACCCCAAAGACAGCTATAGATAGATAATCCAAACAGAAAATCAATAGAGAAATATTGGCCATAAATGACACATTAAACCAAATGGACATAATTCACATTTACAAAGCCTTTTATCCCAGAACACCAGATGACACATTTTCCCTACTACACACAGAACATTCTCAAGGACAGACTATATGTAGGGACACAAAACTAACCTCAACAAATTTAAGAAAACTAAATCATACCAAGCATATTCTCTGACCACAATGATTTGAATATAGAAATTAACTGCAAAAGAGAAGTCTAAAAACCTGAACAGACAAGTCTTCCAAGAAGACATACAAATGACCAACCAATATATGAAAAGATGCTCAACTTCAGTAACTATTAGGGAAATGCAAATTAAAACCACAATGAGATGCCACCTCACAGCTGTTAGAATGCTTATTACCAATAAGGCAATAACAAGTATTGGCAAGGTTGTGCAGAAAAAGGAGCACTCATTCACAGCTGGTGGGAATGTAAACTCGTACAGTCACTATAGAAAACAGTATGGAGGCTCCTCAAAAAAATAAGAATAAAGTTCCCACCAACCCTTCCTGTGGGTATCCCCCCAAGAACTTTGAAAACATTGATTTGCAAAGATATATGTACCCCTATGTTCACTGCAGCATTATTCACCATGGCCAAGACATGCAAACAACCTAAGTGTTCTTTGTTAGATGACTAAAAAAAGATGTGGTACATAGATATAGAATAGAATACTACTCAGTCATAAGAAATTATAAAATACTGTCATTTGCAACAACAATGGATAGATCTTGATGATATTGTGCTAAGTGAAATAAGTGAGCCAGAAAAGTTAAGAACTGTATGATTTAACTTGTATGTGGGGTATAAAACTAAAAGTAACAAATGAATAAATAAGAAAAACAAACAAAAACTTATAGAAAAAGACGACAGTATGGTAGTTACCAGAGGGAAGAGGGTTTGGGAAGAGTTGGTAAAGGATAAGGGGGTCAAATATATGGTGATGAAAGATGATTTGACTTTGGGTGGTGAGTAACCATTGTCACTCAATATATTTAATTAAAACAGGGGTCAAGAACCTTTTTGGCTGAGAGAGCCATGAGCGCCATATATTTTAAAATGTAATTCCATGAGAGCCATACAATGACTCATGTACGTTACGCATTATCCAATAAAAATTTGGTGTTGTCCCAGAGGACAGCTGTGATTGGCTCCAGCCACCCGCAACCATGAACATGAGTGGTAGGAAATGAATGGATTGTAATACAGGAGAATGTTTTATATTTTTAATGTTATTATTATTTTTTTTATTAAAGATTTGTCTGCGAGCCAGATGCAGCCATCAAAAGAGCCACATCTGGCTCGCAAGCCATAGGTTCCCAACCCTGAATTAAAAAATAAAATGTAAAGAGAAAAACTTCTTGCTCTAAAGTGATCTGAAATATGATCAACTAATCTCTATAAGTATAGAACTCCCTACATTACAAGTGAGCCCATTGCTGGGTATTGCTAGTTATCTTTCGTTATCTGCATTTCTTCTATTTATCATCCAGTGGTCTAACATAGTTACTTCCTTTTCCTTTGCCTTATACAATAGTAAATGGCAAGTATCACATTAAACACTATTTTTCTCTTTTTGTGGTTAAATAGCACCAAGTTCTTAACTTTTCCTCTCATGACAGGCTTCCAGATTCTTTACCATATTGGTTTTCTTTATTATTTTTTTAAAAAAGATTTTATTTATTGATTTTAGGAAGAGGAGTGAGATAGAGAAAGGGAGGTGGGAAGCAGGAAACATCCAATCGTAGTAGTTGCTTCTCATATGTGCCTTGACCAGGAAAGCCCAGGGTTTTGAACTGGTGACCTCAGCATTTCCAGGTCGACGCTCTATCCACAGTGCCACCAAAAACCAGGCATATATTGGTTTACTTTAAAACCACTTCATATTTTCAACATTATTCTTAAAGTTTGGAGCCTCCTCAGGAAGAGAAAAATGATGTAGGAGCAAACGAGAGATAGTCTAGAAGCAAACAAAATCTATGATCCAAGTGTCAAAAAAACCCTCCAAATTTATGAACCACCTAATAGGTATGGGTATTTTCATGGTTACCAATTTCATATAATCGTTAAAAATTTATTGCGGCTTACTAAACATCCAGCATTGTTTTTAAAAATTAATTTTGTTTTATAGCAGTTAAAAGATTGATACTCCTATAACCTTTATCCAAGGTAAATCTAGCTTGACGGTTGTGTATCATTAATCGGAATAACTTGGGTTTGTGGTATGATGACCCTAGTTATCCTGGAGGCTCACATTAACAAAGGTTTACTCTTGCTCAAGCTCCATGTCAGTTAGTTAAAGCCTATAGTTCTCATTTTCTCACTCTGTGACCCAGCCTGATTGATAGCTATTTTATAAAACATCACTAGACGCATGGAAAAGGGAAAGGAACAACAAATCATGCATTGATTCAATGGCTTCTTTGAGAAAGTGGCCCAGATCACTTCCACTCACATTTCCTTAGCAAAAGCAATCATCATAACCACACCTAGCTTTAAGAAGGATGGAAAAATCCAATTGTAACATGAGCTGAGGATAAGAGAAATGCAATATTTTTCAACAATCTTATTATCACAGAATGACAGCTTCTATACAAAGTAGGATTATTTTCTCACTCTTCAGTTCTACTACATTAGAAAATACTAACATACAATATCTGGTCATTGCCCGGGAAAGGCAGTTTTTGGTGACAGTTATTCAGGTCTACGTTTTGGGGTCAAACATGCATATGACAGTCAGAAGTGTGGGAACAAGCCCTTACCACAGACCACTCTCAGCAGCACTTCATGCACCAGAACAATGAGCTCATCCCCCTGGAGAGCAGGGAGCCTGGATGTTTTAAAAGTTGGAAGATGGTGGTAGTAAATAGATGGCTAGTTCTGTTTTGATTATTTCAATTTCAATTTCAGAAAGAACTTTGTATTCTGTTGCAGAAATTGGATACCTTCTTAAAATATGACCACTCATACACTATTGACTTTTTTTTTTTCTCTGAGGACCAGAGAATATAAAGTGTCAGGAAAAAGTCCACCTCTTGGCAACTGAGCTAGGTGAATAGCAATTCAATTCTCTTTCGAAATTCTTTTATCCAAAACCAACATTTTATAATCTGTATATTTCAACTCTTATATTCCCTCATGTCTAATGTATAAGTTTAGATCATTTACGCTAATTAATACAGCATTAAACAAGAATTTAAGGAAGACACTAAAATGACAGAAGTGGTCTTGACTGCTTGACTGGAACTACCCATAACAATTTTTTCATTTTCTTTTTCTTTTTTTTCTTTTTTCTTTTTTTTTTTTTTTTTTTGCATTTTTCTGAAGCTGGAAACGGGGAGAGACAGTCAGACAGACTCCCGCATGCGCCGGACCGGGATCCACCCGGCACGCCCACCAGGGGGCGACGCTCTGCCCACCAGGGGGCGATGCTCTGCCCATCCTGGGCGTCGCCATGTTGCGACCAGAGCCACTCTAGCGCCTGAGGCAGAGGCCACAGAGCCATCCCCAGCGCCCAGGCCATCTTTGCTCCAATGGAGCCTTGGCTGTGGGAGGGGAAGAGAGAGAGAGGAAGGCGCGGCGGAGGGGTGGAGAAGCAAATGGGCGCTTCTCCTCTGTGCCCTGGCCGGGAATCGAACCTGGGTCCTCCGCACGCTAGGCCGACGCTCTACCGCTGAGCCAACCGGCCAGGGCTCATTTTATTTTTCATTCAAAAATTTGTGTGAACTTTTCTCTTCTCAGTACCTCCCACTGTGGAAAAGCAGCGTGGTGTTTCAGCCCATTTATTCACCATGTTTTCTGAAATCACTTGCACAGAATGGGTGCTTTTTAAATTACTAATCAGGTCCTTTCAAGGTCCTTCAGCAATAAAACACAAGCAAGATCAGTACTTGGCACTATTACCTGTCTTCTATGATAAAGCTGTGGCCTGGCATTGAAGTGCAGTATCTTTATTAACAGATCAATGCCTCTCTTAGGGATATACATGGATGGTTGTGCTTTAGTTCTGATCCCCAAAAAAACTTTTTCAGTCTTTATTATTACAGATTACAGAAAAACATTAAGGAAAGAAAGCATCTAATCTCTTTTAATCATCTGTTTTCAGTAAATAACAAAAGAAACACAACTTTTCATTAAGCAAGTCTTCCCATATACGTGCTGCATATATGCCAAGAGCTGATTAAGTGGTTTCATCAAAATGTAAAACAAAATAATGGGATTGCTTTAACATGTAACAGTAACTACTGCACAGCTCGTGGAAGGCAATTAAAAAGTTGGCAATAGATCATCCTTCTTTCTTTTTGAGCATAATTTGGATTTTACAGTCTCGTCGGCAATGGCACGGCCTGTATCTGTTTTTGCTCTGGTAAATGCAACTGAGAATACTGCCACTGTGGTTCTTCTCCTCTCTGCCTGTCATGACAAAATTCATAACTTTCACACTGGGAAATATTACCTAGCTAAATTTCTAGAAAACTCAAATAATTTAATCAGAGAGATTCTGAGAATTGTTTGAATAAGAAACCAAAACTTCAAAGGTTTCATCCCAGCATAGCAGTCAGTATGCAAGAGACCAAAAATAAAAGGATTCTTGGATCAATAAATTTTAGTTTTCAGATATTCACCACTGTATAGCATCATACTTCCTACTGTACTTTTCTTTTTAATTTTTTATTGAATTTATTAGGTGACATGTTATATAAGTGTGAATGTATAATTCTAAAATGCATCATCTGTACACTGTATTGTGTGTTCAACCCCCAAGTCATGTCTCCTTCCATCATCGTCTATCCCATTTACCCTTTTCTACCGGCCTCTACTCCGCTTTTCCTCTGGTAATCACCATACTGCTGTGTCTACGAGCTTTTCTTTTCTTAATCCCTTCAACTTTTTAACCAGTCCCCCAACCCCTCCCCTCTGACAGCTGTTAGTCCGTTTTCCATATCTATGAGTCTGTTTCTATTTTGTTTGTTCATTAGATTCCACATGTAAGTGAAATCATCTGGTAGTTATCTCTTTGGCTGGCTTATTTCACTTAGCATAATATTCTCCAGGTCCACCTATGTTGTCTTATGTTGCAAAACATGAGATTTCTTTCTTTTTTGTGTCTAAGTAGTATTCTATTATGTAACTGTACCATAGCTTTTTTATCCACTCATCTACTGACAGACATCTGGGCTGCTTCCACATCTTGGCTACTGTAAATAATGCTGCAGTGAACATGAGGGTGCACATACTGTTCTGAATTTCTGTTTTGAGTTACTTCAGATATATTCCCAGAAGTGAAACTGATGGGTTATAATGCAGTTCCTGTTTTAAGTTTTTTAGGAAACTCCGTATTGCTTTCCACAGTGGCTGCACCAGTCTGGATTTCCACCAACAGTGCATGCGGTTCCATTTTCTCCACACCCTCGCCAGAACTTGTTTGTTTACTTATTCTGACAGGTGTGAAGTAATATCTCATCCTGGATTTCATTTGCATTTCTCTGATAACTAGTGACATTGAGCATCTATTTATTCATAGGTCTATTGGCCATCTGTCTGTCTTTTCGGAGAAATATCTATTTAAGTCCTTTGTCTATGATAGTTTTTTTGTACATGTTGAGTTGTGTTAAGTTCTTTAAAATTTTGGATATTAACCCCTTATCAGTTGTATCATTGGTGAATATGTTCTCCTATTCAGTGGATTATCTTTTCATTTTATTATTATTTCCTTTGCTGTGCTAAAACTTTTTAATTTGATGTAGTCCTGTTTCTTTTTCTTTTTTTCCCTTGCTTAAGGAGATATATCAGAAAAATATATTGCTATGAGAAATGTCTGAAATTGTTTTTTAATTTTTTATTAATTTTAATGGGGTGACATAGATCAATCAGTGTACATATTTTCAGAGAAAACATCTCCAGGTTATTTTGACATTTGATTATGTTGCATACCCATCACCCAAAGTCAAATTGTCTTCTGACACCTTCTATCTAGTTTTCTTGGTGGCCCTCCCCCTCCCCCAACTTCCTCCCTTTGTCCCCTCCCCTCTACCTTACCCCCCCAATAACCACCACACTCTTGTCCATGACCCTGAGTCTCATTTTTATGTCCCACCTATGTATGGAATCATACAGATCTTAGTTTTTTCTGATTTACTTATTTCACTCAGTATAATGTTATCAAGGTCCATCCATGTTGTTGTAAATGATCCGATGTCTGAAATTTTATTGCTTATGTTTTCTTCAGCCTTTTATGATTTCAAGTCTTATATTTAAATCCTTAATCCATTTTGAGTTTATTCTTGTGTGTAGTGTAAAAGGTACACTACACATAGTCTCATTTTTTTTGTATGTATCTATCCAATTTTCTTAATACTATTAATTAAATAGAACATCTTTACCCCATTCTGTATTCTTGCCTTTTCTGTCAAATATTAATTGACCATAAAGGCATAGGTTTTACTTCTGGGCTCTCTATTCTGTTCCATTGATCTATATGTCTGTTTTGATGCTAGTACCATGCTCTTTTTATTACTATGGTCTTGTAGTAGAGTTTTATATTGGGTAGCATGATTCTTCTAACTCTGTTCTTTTTCAAGATTGCTGTGGCTATTTGGGGTTTTGTAGTTCCATATAAATTTTTGGAATATTTGTTTTAGTTCTGTGAAATACACCATTGGTATTTTGATAGGAAGTGCACTGAATCTATAGATTGCTTTGGGTAGTATGGACATTTTAATGATGTTAATTCTTCCTATCTATGAATATGGTATATGATTCCATTTATTTGATCTCCTTAAATTTCCGTCTTCTTATAATTTTCTGAGTACAGGTCTTTAACATCTTTGGTTAAATTTATTCATTGGTTTTTTTTATTTTGATCCATTTCTGAATGGGATTGTTTTCTTAGTTTCCCTTTCTGATAGTTCATTATTACTGTATGAAAATGTCACCAATTTCTGAATATTAATTTTGTATCTTGCTACACTGCTGAATTCATTTATTAGATCTAGTAGTGTTTTGGTGGAGCCTTTAGGGTTTTCTAAGCATAATATCTGCAAATAATGACAATTTTACTTCTTCCTTTCCTTGGATGCCTTATATTTCTTTTTCTTTATTTTTAGGGTTTTTTTTTGTCTGATTGGTACAGCTAAGACTTCTAATATTATGTTAAGAGTGGTGAAGGCAGACATCCCTGTCTTGTTCCTAATACTAAAGGAAACAATTTAGTTTTTGCCAGTAGAATATGATACTGTCTATGGATGCACTTTTCTTGAGTGGCTTGTAGATTCACCTGCCTGACAACATGTATTCATATTTTATGTTTTTATTAAAACACGTTTAACTAGATTGATTCACAATATTATTTTATGATTCAGATTTGTTATATACATATTGCTATTTTTAGCATTACTTCTCACAATTAGTATAAAGTGACACAATAATAATAATAAAGAAAATTCCAAACTCAACAAATAGAAACAACACTACAGAACTCGTGTGAGACATTAGGCACTTTGAAGTCATGAAAATAATTTATGGGCCCTGACTGATAGATAGCTCAATGGATGGAGCTCAGCCTGGAGATGGGCATCCTGGGTTCAATTCCCATTCAGGGCACACAGGAGAGGTAACCATCTGTTCTCCCTCTGCCTCTTCTCTCCCTTTTCCTCTCCCACAGCCAGTCGCTCAATTGGTTTGAGCCTGGCCGCAGGAACTGAGCATAGCTCCATTGGAGCACATCAACCTCAGGTATTAAAAATAGCTCGGTACTTGAGCATTGACCCCAGATAGGGTTTCTGGATGGATCCTGGTCAGGGTGCATGTGGAGTCTGCCTCACTAACTCTCCTCCTCTTGCCTAAAAAAACCCCAATTCTGTATAACATGCATTGCCTTTAAGAACAAAATTATCATAAGGACATTACACTGTACATAAAAGTAACCTTAGTCCAACTTTTAAAATGTTAGGTAGATACAATGTATCATCTTTTTCCTCTGACATTGTTGGGCTGCCTATAGTTTAGTTATAGATTTCCACTAACCACTAATGATACACATACCACTTTTTAGCAAAACAGGGTTTATAAGGCATATTTCTAATTCCTATATAATGTCTCGCTATTTATTCTTTTATTCTCATTCTCCCTTTATTTTTTAGCAAACTTTTTTTTAAAAAACTTGTGTGTTGGTTTGGATAGGTACCTATACCACAATTACATCTCCAGACCCAACTGCTTCTCCAAGCTTCAGACTGAGGTGCCTGCTAGTCATCTCTACTTACAATATATTCTGAAAAGCATCATCAATGTCCTATGTCCCAAAAGAACCCTTGGGTGGTCTCCATCATCCTAGTCCCCACTATTCCCATTTCTTATATCACCATTAATGCAGATGTTCAACCCAAATCTAAGAACCAACTGAGAATCTCTCATCCTTAGAGTCAATATATCAACAGTTTCAGCTGACTTTACTCTCAAAAATATAATATTGAATCTGACAACTTCCCAGTACTTGCACTGTTGCTGCCTGCATCCAGGCCAGCAGGCTGGCACCTCTCATTTTGATCTAGACCAGGGGTAGTCAACCTTTTTATACCTACCACCCACTTCTGTATCTGTTAGTAGTAAAATTTTCTAACCACCCAGCGGTTCTACAGTAATGGTGATTTATAAAGTAGGGAAGTAACTTTACTTGATAAAATTTATAAAGTAGAGTTACAGCAAGTTAAAGTATATAATAATAATTACTTACCAAGTACTTTATGTCAGATTTTCGCTAAGTTTGGCAGACTAAATCTTTATAAAACAACTTACTATAGTTAAATCTATCTTTTTATTTATACTTTGGTTGCTCCACTACCGCTCACCATGAAAGCTGGAACGCCCACTAGTGGGTGGTAAGGACCAGGTAGACTACCACTGATCTACACTTTCCTTTATTACTGGATTCCCTTGTTTCTACTCTTGCGCACACACTTGTATTTTCACAACAGTCAGAGACCTTTTAAAATCCAACCAAACCAGGTTGAAACTCTGTAAGAGTTTCCTATCATGGTTAGAATGAAATCTAATGTTCTTACCAAACCCTGTGAAGCCTTACATGATCTGCTCTCTAGCTGCATCTAGGAAGCCTATGTTGCTTCTTTCGCTGTAGACATTCTGACTTTGGCATGTTCCTTCCAGGGACTAAAACCATTCCTGTCTCTGGGTTTTGTGTTTGTGGTTTTCTGGGCCCCAAATTTTCTTGGTTATACCCCCAATATTTGTGACTTGTTCCAATACTTCAGGCAGCATATTTTCTTACCGTACTAACTTAATAGCACCTTACTTCTACTCCCGTATTCCTGCTTTATTTATCTCTATAGCTTGGTCACTCTTTGACATCGTACTGCGTACCTACTTATCATTATTTTCTCACTGGAATATAAGTCTATGAAGGTAGAGATCTTGCATTGATCATGAGCCAAATTCCCAAGGAGCACAGATACATATGGGATGTGCCATATTCTTTAGTTAGTCCTGTGGAAAGTAAAAGAATAGAATATCTAAAAATAAAAAGTTGGCCACCAAATCTGGGAAGTAGCACTTTATGAAGGAAGAAACAAGTGTATAGGGGATTTGACCTTGGTCTACAGCGTGACTACAGAAATTTAACCAAGAGGAGGCCCACAGAGTTTCCACATATACCTTTCCACTGAGTCGCCAGTGGCTGAGAATTCATGAACTTGAGAAATTTCCTTGCAAACTGTGGTCAAATTTATAGGTTAATAACACTTGCAGATGCAATCATGGTTACTAACTCAAGCCGTGTTCATTATAAACATAAATTAAATAGTCAACAAATTCATATGATTAAGATTTAGCATAGGTAGAGTCTAAAACCAAACTGCAACAAAATCCAAATATAACCACATTAGGTTGGACACAGTTTAACTCTATAGTGAGAGAGGTTTTGCAGGTCTCTACCTTAGTCACCTTGATCTTTCCTACCTAGTGACCACTCATAAAGTAGCATTGTTGTGGTAAAAGAATCTGCATTTGCTGCAAGCAGAGTTGACAAGAGGGAGGTAGACACGAGCATTCCTTGAGAAATGCATGGCCTCTGGTACAGTTAACTCTCCAGACAGTCATGGGGTTCAACTCTTTGAAGAGGATGATGGTAAGTAATTCATTATTGGGTCCTTCTAGCAAGGCAGATATGCTGGATTTATTGACTTTAGGTTCTAATTAAGAAATTATTACTTAGTACCCAATGGGGAAGGAGTGATAAGCTTCCTGAATAATATTTTATTCAAGAAGCAGTATCACATATATCTCTCAAGTGAAACTCTCTTGTAAACAATTAAATTCATTAGTTGGCAAATCAATTCCAGCACAAGTCAATACAAAACTTAAACAGTCATTACTACATAGTTGTTTTACCTTAGACATCTTCCATCAGCCAGGAAAGCATTACAGAGATTTGTTAGGAGGTCTTATCAGCCTGTTCAGAGATCTTCCATTATCGCACTAGACAGTAATGTTTGGATAACTATAACTTTAGTCAGAGTTGCCTGAGAAAAATTCAGTTGAATGTTCTTTTAAGAAAATCTCAGCCCTCCTTAATTATGAGCATTTCTAACTGAATTTCCACTCGACTCCATGTGACCACTGCATAGTTTCAATTACATGTAACAGTTCCCTGCTAAGGTAGCCACTGTATTGATACCATAAGGTCATCATTGGGTTTCATATGAAATGTATAAATCCTGACTGGATCCAATTTAAAAATTTAACACACTAAATTATATTTTTGTCATCTCTCCATGGAGCTAAAAATAGAAGGCAAAGATGTAGTTCCAATCTTAACTTTTTCAACTGTGTGGAAAAGCAGTATTTTCCACTCAGAAGACATACAGCTGAACATAGTTATTAGAATCTTAGTGTCGTACCTCTCGGATAGCAGTACAAAATTCACTCTGAAGCACTTTTTTAAGGGACTGTAGCTTGTGTACTGGTACTTCTCCAGATTCCTGTAGTTTGTCCAGTAATTCAATTGCTCTGGCAACATCTGATGGAAAAAAAAATCAAAAGGGAAAGATCTAGAGTAAACTGTGTCTCATCAGCAAAATACCGTCATTCCCACTGAATGGTGACAATGAAAATTAAGCAGAATTAACCATAAAATCATAATTAACAATTTATAGCTTGCTGATCTAATCTGGTAAAAAGTCCTTTTCATCTGTTTCACACAATTTGTCACTGAATGCATCTCCTTTGATGCCATTTCATGTACGACATTTGTCACACAAACCAATTTGAATATTCTTTCAGAAAAAAACCCCAAAAAACATGTCTTTTATTTATTCTGATACCCCAATAACCAAATGAGTCCTGTCAATTTCTCTTCAGAGATGGTTTTTTTCACTTTGACATTTCCTTAGACACACCACATATAGCACACACCTGCAATTTTCTATTTATTAGTTTAATGACTTAATATGCATCTCTTGAACTTGTTTATAAACTCATAGAGATTGGATCATTGCATCCCCAGAGTCTGGCATAAACAGT
This sequence comes from Saccopteryx bilineata, assembly GCF_036850765.1. NCBI lineage: Eukaryota > Metazoa > Chordata > Mammalia > Chiroptera > Emballonuridae > Saccopteryx > Saccopteryx bilineata. The sequence goes on along the minus strand of NC_089491.1, from coordinate 107,484,533 downwards.
GAATAAATATTTGGCAATTAATAATTAATTAATTAATGGGCACTCTTCATTTAACTGCCAGTGGGTTATTCTAGTATTCTAGGCCCTCTCCCTCATCTCTCTTCTGTCTGACTAGAATCGTTTTTTTCTCTTCCAGCCTCTTCACATGGATCACAAAATTATGTTTCTAAAATAATATTTTGATTAAATACCCACCTACTAGCTTCTAGGATGGTACCAAGCAAAAGAGTTTTTAATAGGATATTAATGTAATTGCTTCCCTTTCACTTTATAACATTGCAGGTTAACATATCAAGAAACATAGTCTACTACAGTCATGGCTCTAAATTCCCAGGTTGGTTTTGCATGGCCAAGAAAAACTGATATGATGGAAGGTCAATTTAAAAACGCCTGTGGTGATTTCTACCTCTGTGGTGGGTGATTTCAACCACCCACCACAAAGCCACTTAAGCATTTACATGTGGGACAGGGGTCCTGCAATTCTTTAGTGATTAGTTCCAGAAAATATTCCATATTCCTGTTATTTGATTAGAAATTTATGCATCCATCTATCCACTAATCTGTGTTCCTATTAAACATGGCACTAAGTTTAACAAGAATAAAACACTTTGTTTCTGAACTATCAAGTGATAAAGAAATATAATAGCATAGCTATTTTGAGGGTGGGGGTTTCCATAGGCGTATGTATCTTATCAAAAAACATAACCAATAAAGGACTTAAATGAACATTTTTCCTTGACATATTGCTGAATTTATTGCAAACTGTAGCCCAAAGAAACACAAATTGTGAAATCAATAAAACATTGCCAGTTTCCAAATTTTGTCTTTTTATACATAAACTGGAAGTCAGCGTCCAGTCACATCCACTATTAATAAGGTGCCAAGCTGAGAATTTTATGCATTTCTAACAGCACAAAAGACTCTCTACACCTAGACACCCTCAGACATACGAAATTCTCAACGTGTTTAATAATGAACTCTTTTTTTCTGTAATCAGAAACGAGCTCTTCTTTTCCAGTACTCTATATTTCCATTATAGCATCCTCATCCAGCCTGTGTTCTGAGATTGGCCATGATACCATCTTTCATAATAACCCCCACAAGCAGTTCACCAGCAAATGTTATAGATTTTATCTCAAAAATGCTTTCGGAATGGAGCCCCTTTGTTTCATTACTTTGGGGAAGGCTTGATTATTTTTTACTCATGGTACTGGAACATCTCCTACCTGTTCTTTAAATTATTCTTTTCTTTTTCAAGCCATCTTCCACACTGCCTCCAGAACGATTGTTCTGAGTGATAAATCTCATTATTACGCTTTCCTGGCTTCCCACTGCCTACAGGGCCAAGTTCAGACTACGCAGGGTGACATGCAAGGCCCTTATCAACCAGCCTCTTCTGACTCATCTCTGGAAGCCTCATCCTGCCCATCTTATACTTTGGCCATCCAAAGTTTTTGTTATTCTAGGACATGCCACAGAATCCCATGCCTCTATGGCGCTGTATGTGTCACTCTGTTCCTGGAATGCACCTCATTCATTCATTGAGGAGTGCCAGGAACTGTGCTATGCAAGAGACACACAGTGACAAAGGAGATAGCCAACTGCTCTCACTTTAATGGAATTCAATCTCGAGGGGTCGCGGGCATGCATGAAGTGGGTGTGTGCTCTAAAATAAGTACAAGTTGGCACGTGGATGTATAACAGAGACATTTATCACCCTCCATGAGGTCAGAGAAGACCTCTTTGTGGCAGTAACAACAGCTAAGCAGAACTGAGGTAAGAGGTACAGGTGGGAAAAAGGGAAGAATGTTTTCAGGAAAATAAATGCAGATTGAAATCTGGTCAAGAGAGTGTGGGCATTCGAAGGACTGAGAGGTTCTGTATGGCTCAAGTTGAAGCCAGGGCAAGAGTAGCAAGAAATAAAGCAGACAGAGATCACATCATGAAGGGCATTCAAGGTCAGGGAGGGAAGGTTTGACTCAAAGAGCATCTCCTCAGTCATGTGTTCCCTGATTCTCCAGGGAAGTTGCTATCATACATGTATTCCTCCAGGTCTTTGTTCACTCATCCACTGTAATAATTACTTCTATCTGCAATACTTGTTTGCAAAGTAAATAAATAAATAAAACAAAGATACCCTTGCAAATCTATAAGCTTCCTGGGTGTCAGGAACAATACCTTATTTGTCATTGTATCCATAGTTCAATGCAGAGTAATTAACTCATATTAGGTATGTAATACATAGTTGTTGAATGAATATAGATTAATGAATGAGACTGGCTAAGAAAGGCATCCGTTAGATTTATGTCTAGATGGATATACAACGTCTCACGAGACCAGACCTATCAGCATGGGTCAAAATCGGCTTGGATCTGGTGTGAGACAAGCGTGAATCTGTAAGCTGAAGAGGACTGAGTAACTACATTGGGAAAAGAAGTTCAGAGAAGTTGAAAACCTGATATTCATAAATTTTCAATTTTGACTTCACATTAAAATGATCTGGAGTACATTTTAAAATGATTAATGTCTGAGATTCCCCCCACCCCCCAAAAAAATGAAACCAGAATATTCAGAACAGTGAATGATTCACCCTCGACTACAGCTTGGTATCGCCTGGGGAGCTCTAAAAACCATAGAGGACTGAATTCCACCCCCTGAGACTCGGACATGATCGACACAGGGTAGAGTCTGAGCATGAGGCTTTTTAAAGCCTCCAGGTGATTCTAAAGGTCAGCCACAGCTGAGAGCCACTTGGCCTAGTGGGAATGGCTATTTTTATAACCTCTATGAGAACCGAGTGTGCAATCAGGGTTGAGAAGTTCTGGTACAGATTAATGGTTTTAAATCATAAATGTGCCCAAGAATAATCTAGATGAATTTATTAAAATGTAGAGTCCTGATGCCTCAACACCACTCGAGAGAGATTGATTCAGGAGGTATGAGAGTAGGGCGCAAATACCTGCCTTTTCAGTAAATGCCTAAACCTTAGAGTGATTCTGAAGTTGCTGGTTCACAAACCCCATTTGGAGAGAAAGTAAACGAAATGATCTTTCAGGTTTATGTCAGCCCCAGCATGGCAGGAGCTCTTGCATTTTCTGTTCCTCTTTAATACCCTATGTAACAGGATACTGAATGGGATTTTTCCAGGAGTCTCAGGATTATTAATAAAAGCCCAGGAAGCAAAGTAATTAGTGTTAGTTACCACCCACATTCTAAACCAGTATTCCTTAGCAAAGACTGCTGCTCATTAAAATCTCTTGTGGAGTTTTTAAACCAGCCTGCTACTCCAGACCAATTAAATCAAAAATTTTAAAAGTGGGATCCCATCAACAGTTTCTTTGAAAGGCTTTCAGATGACCATCTAGAATTGAGAAATATTGTTCAGAAATGAGCCATCAGGAAACCAGACACCCCCCATTAAGACTGATTAAAAGCTGGGCCAGCCCTGTTACATTATACCATAGGCCTTTTCCATTATACCATAAGATGTAATCGTGAGATAAAAGAAAACTCATGGGGAATTGCTAAGTCATTAACTTGGGACAGAAGAATACTGGGTCTTTTGCTTCCCTTTCCCTCAACTGAACGAAAAGTGTCCCCGCAGAACCAGTTGTAGCCACTGGGGGCACCCGCAGGAAGGGAACAAGCGTCCTTTTCCTCGTTGCACAGCCTGTGGACTTGGTAATCTGCCCGTCCTCTCCCAACATCTGTCAGAGGCACAGAACCGAGGAGCGGTGCCCTCCTGGGCCTGAAACAGCTTGCTTTAGTCCGCTCAAAGGAGTCTAGAACTGTGAGGTTATGGGGTATACAGCAGTTGTTTAAAAAGCCAAAAGAAGTCTAAAAACCGTAAGTGATTTTTAGGTCCCTCCAACCCAGACCCGTGTGGTGTGGGCAAACAGAGATGGTAAGTGATAAACTGGACAGGAGATGCCACTTTCCAATGGGATTCTGATCCCCTTTAGCTCTGTAAATGCACCAGAAATCTGCAAGGCCTCAGGTTGGAAGACTGAAAAAGGTTTGTACTGAGTCAGTACAATACGTGCTCTTAACACAATTGCAATGGGTGTCACTTACTTGCGAGTTCCCGACCCTATTCAAAACTTCTTTCCACTTATTTTATGAAACTGCTTTACCAACTATGGTTACTAAGGTTTACGGCTGGGTTTACTGGTACAGCTCAGATTAGGAGGGATATTAGAATAGGACCAAGGAGGCTGATTTACAAACACAGCAACAGTGTGAAGACCTCAGGAGCCAATTCCTCTTGTCTGCCAACTCTCAGATTCATGCTCTGCAGTTTATCCCATCATCTAAGCAAAATGCTTTGGTACTTACTCTTGACTCCTTGCTCTTTTTTACACTCTGCATTCCATTAACCCTCACTTCGAAAACCAGCAATAACAATAAACTTTTATTTAATGTCTATGAAGCAGGGGTCATTGTATGCTAAAAGCGTTACATCTTTTAACCCATTTTATCCATATAACAACCTTATGGGGTAGTAAAAATCCACATTATGCAATGAAAAAAATTGAGGCTTACAGAGAATTTAAGTGTATATTGCTTCTCTGCTTTTTCGCTAAGATCAAGTGTAGAGAATTGAACTGTCTCATTAACAAACGGGAGTTCTGGGTTTGGAATCTGAATCTAAATGATTTCTAAACCCTGAGCCTTTTATTCTTATTCCAATCACAGCTTTTCTTTTATTGATAGCAGCTTTTTCCATCAACGTTCAGTACTTATATAATAGCTCTGTGCTCTGCATGCTTTCTTGGTCAGAGGCTGAGCATTTAATCTTTCTTCCCCAGTAAAGGTGAACCCCTAGTCCATTTACCGGCACACGCATACCTCAGAGATACTGCGAGTTAGGATCCAGACCACCACAGTAAAAAGCAAGTATCAAAATAATGTGAGTCGTAATCGTAATCGTTTTTTGCTGGAGGAGGACCTCAACTTCAGTTTGGGAAAAAAAAAAAAGCAACATCTGTGAAGTGCAATAAAGCAAAGTGCAAGGAAACAAAGGATATCCATACACTGCCCTTAGATAGTATTCTCTGGTCATCAGAATGACCTGACAGCTTTTAAATGGCATGGAGGAATGGTTCTCAGCCTCGCCATCCACTGGAATCACCTGGGAGTACCGGGAAAATGCTAAATAAATAAATAAATAAATAAATAAATAAAACAAATACCGGCCCTGGCCGGTTGGCTCAGTGGTAGAGTGTTGGCCTGGTGTGCAGGAGTGCCAGGTTCCATTCCTGGCCAGGGCACATAGGAGAAGCGCCCATCTGCTTCTCCACCCCTCCCCCTCTGCTTCCTCTCTGTCTCTCTCTTCCCCTCCCGCAGCCAAGGCTCCATTGGAGCAAAGTTGGCCCGGCGCTGGGGATGGCTCTATGGCCTCTGCCTCAGGCGCTAGAATGGCTCTGGTTGCAACAGAGCGACGCCCCAGATGGGCAGAACATCGCCCCCTGGTGGGCGTGCTGAGTGGATCCTGGTCGGGCGCATGAGGGAGTCTGTCTGACTGCTTCCCCATTTCCAACTTCAGAAAAATACAAAAAAAAACAAACAACAAACAATGAAAACAAATACCCAGGTCCTTCCCAAATAAATTTCTGATTTTGTTGTTCCGGGGTATGGCCTGGATATCAGCATCTTCAGAGCTCCCAGCACTTATTATGTGCGGCTATGTTGAGAATCACTGATAGGTACAGCCTGGGGAGTCTAATAACAATGTTACTCATAATACTAACTGCTGTCACATACAGTGTTTAGTATGGTATTGATCTAAACATTCTCCTTCTCTTGACAGCACTATGAGACAGGTACTATTATTATCCCCATTTTGCAGAGAAGGATAATTAGAAGAAAAATTACTTCTCTAAGGGAAGAGCTAGTTAGTTGTGGAGTTAGGATTTGACTCTTGGCAATATGGCTCTAGAATTTGGGTTACATTTGAGAAGTGGCTCAGGAATCCAAGTTCTGAACAGTATTCCCAGCACTTGTTCTCCAGGGTTGTTCACAGAGATTGAACAACTTATTTATTTCTTATGCTGTCACGGAAAAGGAATTAAAAATAAAACAATAAAGGTATGATAACTTTATTTTTAAATACAGCATCATGACCAGCAAATCCTTGCTTAAAGGCTGAAAGTAGTGGTTCTTAAATTTTAGTCAACATAAAAATGTAACCCTGGATCATTTCTCAAAAATTGAGATTAAAAGAAAAAAAGGCTGAGGATAGAGCCTTGGAGTCAGTGCCCTCAGTAGTCCTCTCAGATAGTCTGACGCAGGGACTGGCTCACACACGCACTTCCTCCCAGAGTACTGAGAGTTTAATATGTGACTCAGAAAAAAGTAAGCTGATGGCCATCATTTATTCAGTGCTCACTTACTGTATTTACATCCTTTTACAGAGCTCTCACTAGTATATAAAAGGATAGCTACTGTTTCCATTAAAAAAGTAAAAACAACAACAACTGAGGCTCAGAAAGATGAATCATCTGGCCCAAGGCTATGCAACTCCTAAATAGTAGGGCCAGAATTCACTAACAGGTGTGTTTGACTCTAATGCCTATGGTCTTATTTATTTCTCTATGCTGTCATGGAAAAGGAATTAAAAATAAAACAATAAAGGTATGACAACTTTATTTTTAAATACAGCATCATGGACCATGCAAGCTGGGCAAACAGTCTAACAGCACCAAAGTCCCAGAAGGTAATTCTTCAACACATCACGGTACAATGAATGTGTTCATATTGATAATACATTGATCACCATTAAAAAAAATGATCAAATAATCATCAATTGCCTATGATGGTAAAATAATATATTTTGGAAAGATTTTCTTTAAAATAGGTTGAACACTGAAACCGGAACAAAAAGAAATTCAACTTAAATGAAATGAGCTTCTAGAGATCTGGAATAGTAATCCAATTATCTTCTCTTTCCTAAATGATAAATTTTGATTAACTTGATTGACATTTAGACTGCCAAATTGAATGCATGACTCATCTGAATCTGGAACGTGGATGAAGATGGAGTTGGGTCACTTAAATTATATTGTTCTCTAATTTCATAAAAATTTATTGGATAGTATGGCAAAAAATATCATTTGACCCAAAGTACCGAAAACTGTCGTGACCCAAAGTGACTGAAACTTCCTTGCTTTCTTCTACTCAAAAATTAGAAAGCAAACATCCTTCTCTTTCCTGACTCTTGTAATTTGGCCAAATTATTACAAATATAAAAAAAAAGTCACTGAGTATGGATTCCAGGAAAGCTTTTTATTTTATTTTTATTGAATTTATTGGGGTGACATTAGTTAATAAGATTATATCGGTTTCAGGTGTACAATTCTTTAATACATCATCTGTATATTGTACTGTGTTCACCACCCCAAGCCAAGTCTCCTTCCATGAAAGCATTTTAAATGGCCAGACTGCTGGCATATGCTTTTAGGATTTCGATCTTTGCACCCTTCCTGTTTCCACATCCTCTTGCTAGTTATAATGTCTTAAAGTGCCCAGAGGAGAAAGAGCCATTCTGTGATTATGACAATGACCGTTACCTGCTAAGAAAGGTGGGGCAAGAAGAAGGGACCTAGGCCTTGATGTCATCACTGAGCTGTTGTACTTGCCTTGAATTGGGCAACCCCATAATTCCTGTCCATGAGACAAGTGCATGCTTTAGTATTTGGTTTTCTGTGTCTTGCCACCAAATACAAGCTGATACAAATGCACATGACTTTAAAGGCACTGGTGTAGGCTGAAGGGATAAAGTTGATACTTGAGTCACAAATGATGGTCCTTTGATAACGACAGTCATGGGAAGCTTGTTGAGAAGGTAACATTTGGACTTAGGCTTGAATGTTGAAAAGGAGTCAGACTCACATTAAAGTCCAAAGGGAGAACAGTTAGGGCAGAGACCCTACAATGAGGGGAGTAAGCCTAGATTTCAGAAGAATAAACAAAACCAGGGTCAGTGGAACAGAGAGAGTAAGGCAGAGAGTAACAGCAATAGTGGGCTACTGGTGAATGATTAACAACCTCCTCTCCTAAACAAATAAAGAAAAACAAAAAGCCCTGATTTGTAGCATTGGCTCATCTCTGTAGTGTAAACACTCCACCATGGTCTGTTTCAAGCTATCAACATGATATCACTGGCTTGCAAAATTGTTGACTATTTATCAGTTTTAGCAAACCAGAAATTACCAGTCCAGCACACCACTGCATAAGAGACAAAGTTTGAAAAGTAAACAGGGGCTAGATTTTGTGCAAATATTTCATAAGAAGGTTATATGCTAGTACAATTCCTTTAAAAAAAAAGCCACTGGAGAGTATTTGGCGGAGGGATGATATGATCTGATTCACATTTTATAAATGTAACCGAGACTGTTGCTTAGAATATTAATTATATTGGATCAAAGATATACATATATATAGGAAACCAGTTATAAAGAAGGCTATTATGCTGACCTTGGCAAGAGATGGTGGGAGCTTAGACTGGAATGATGGCAGTGGGGATGGCAAACCATGAACAGCAGAGGAGGATAGGAAGAAGAATCAGCACCCTGAGGGGTATGCAAGTGTATGATGGGTCTCAACAAAATGCTTCTTCAGCAGAAAAGCATTTATTAGTAACTAATATAGTCACATGCTGAGTCGTGTTTCATCAATAATTGTGGCTGCTGCTTTACTTATACGCAAATGATGTCGACAAATTTAATAAGTAGCAAGAATAACAAAGCAGAAGAAAAGTATCACCACCCTGAAGGCAAAATTATGTTTTTTAATTTTTATTTATTGATTTTAGCAAGAGAGGAGGATGGAGGGAGGGAGAGGGAGAGAGAGAGAAAGAGAGAGAGAGAGGGGGGGGCGGGGAACATAAATCTGTTCCTGTATCGAACCAGCAGCTTCTGCACTTCAGGATAATGCTCTAACCAACCAAGTTATCCCACCAGGGCAAAGCAAAATTATGTACAAAAATAAAAGAAGGTAGCACCTTCTCTTATTAGTCTTTTCTGTCTATTTAAGGCCCATTAATTCAAGGTCAATAAGAGATTATATAAAATGTTCTATCACTGTAGCAAGGAATTTAAGAATATGGGTATAAACCTGGAAGCCAAAGAGACCTGGGGAATATAAAGTGTGGTCACTCTGACTTCATACAGTCACTGTGAGGTCTAAGTGAGAATATAATTTTAATGAGAGGGGCTGGCGTATGAGCTCCATATAAGATCTATGTCATCTTTTCTCCTAAGCCTTTCTTCCTGTGAGTCCTTCTTATTCTGTTTGTGACAATGTTTGAAGAGAAAATGTACAATTGACCTAGATGTTCTCTTTTAACAGACATACCCTCACCATTTTTTTGGAAATTACAGTTTACATTCAGTATTATTTTGTATTAGTTTCTGGTATACAGCATAACGATTAGACAATTATATACTTTACAAAGGGTCTCCTGATAGTTCCAGTGCCCAACTTGCCACCATACATAGTTATTACAATATGACTGACTATATTTCCTATGCTGTACTTTACATCCCCATGACTATTTTTTAACTACTAATCTGTACTTCTTCATTTCTTCACCCTTTTCACCCAGTTCACCATTCCCGCTTGCCCTCTTGCAACCATCAATCTATCCTGTACCTATGAGTCTGTTTCTATTTTTTTGTTTGTTTAGATGATTGGAATCATATGGTATTGTCTGATCGACTCATTGCACTTAGCATAATATTGTCTAGGTCCATCCACGTTGTTGTAAATGGTTAGGATTTCATTAAAAGACGTACTCTTCAATTTGAGCAACCAAAATTTAAGTAGAATGGCTATAACCACTAGATCTAGCCTTAAATCAGTATTTCATGTATAGTGTTATAGAAGTCATTATTATGACTACAGTATAATAGTGTATATGAAATACATACAATGTTATCATTAGTTTTTTGGTTTATCTAAAAATTGGGCCAAAGAACTCTCAATTTAAAAATCTAATGCCGTACAACAGAGCACATGTATTAACAAAATAAATTAAATGGGAAATAATGCCTTACAATCTTTGCTGTGATATGAAAGTTACTAATGAGACATAACAATCAGCATGTCCCTCCCATCAGACACTCTTCACTGCTTTGATCCACCAACAAACTGCCCTATGCTTTAAATGTTAATTGGTAAACCCCAAGGGAAATGGCTCAACTTACTGTGCTCAAATAAAAAGAAAAAAAAAACTTTACTCATTATGCTGTTAAAATTATTCCACTTTATACTTATCAAAAGTTGAATGACTTTCCTTCATGGGATTTGGATGACACTGATGTATATCACAAAAAAGTTTGACAATGCTAAAACTTTTAAATGATAAATTTTTAGAATGACAAAATGTTGGCCCAGGTTGGCTGAAAGTTTGCCAAACCTAGAGCAACTTGGGGAACCATTTATGCTACAAAATGAACAGCTGTAGCAGCTTAGATAGTCTCTTAAATGGAAGGTACCTATTTCATTTGAAATTGATACTTACACAATAAACAAATCTTTAGGTATACAAAGCTTAAACTATAGCTTTCTTTGTTAATCCCTGTTACATGGATAGAATGAGTAATGTGTTCCTACTTTCTCTAGGAACCCTATTCAGCATTTTTTTTTCTTCTTTACTCTTTAAAAAAAAAAATCATCTAATTTTCCCAAGCAGCTAAAATTGAAGCTTGACTTACCTGCCATTACCTGAGATTTCAGGATACTAAAAGTTTCATCTTCATTTTTGTTTGAGCTTTCTCCTATCTCTATTGTATTTGCTGTCTTTCCTTTTCTTCTATAGAGTTTCACCTTACTTTTCTATGTAATCTTGCATCCATGTCTTTATATCCTGATAGCCAAGTATAATCTTCCTAATCACAGTAGAATTAGCTCATTTCATTTTCTCTTGTTTCTTCATGGCATCCATGCATATTGATTTTTTTGAGAGTCCATGAAGAATTAGACCTATCCAAAATATAATCTGTTCTTGCATGTCTGAAAGAAGTTGAACAATCTACTACCCTCTTTTTTTTTTTTTTTTTTTTTTTTTTTTTTTTTGCTAAATACTACAATACCTGTGACCTATTAATTTTTCATATGCCATTGTGTCCAATACGGAGTAATGACAACTGTAGGTACTTAAACATGGTTTGTCCAGTAGAATTAATTGTGTAGAATTATATTTTATTGTTATATACATAGGTATTAAATAAGTGTTTGTACACACAAGTTAATAATGATATTTGTGTTAACCCTTATTTGACAAAGTTCAAATTTCTTACAAAATGTGAATTCTGAGAAAAAATGGGAGGAGTAAGAACTAATTGGTGTGACTTGAAAGTGGGTCAAGGTTCCTTTTGGCACTGGTGAATATTTTTTAAGAAGACCTGCTTTTTTTTTTTTTTTTTTTTTTTTTAGAATTTTCTTTTTTTTATTTTTTTATTTTTTATTTTTTTAATAAATTTTTATTAATGGTAATGGGATGACATTAATAAATCAGGGTACATATATTCAAAGAAAACATGTCTAGGTTATTTTGTCCTCAAATTATGTTGCAAACCCCTCGCCCAAAGTCAGATTGTCCTCCGCCACCCTCTATCTAGTTCTCTGTGCCCCTCCCCCTCCCCCTAACTCTCTCCCTCCCTCCCTCCCATGTCCTCCCTCCCCCCACCCCTGGTAACCACCACACTCTTGTCCATGTCTCTTAGTCTCGTTTTTATGTTCCACCAATGTATGGAATCATGTAGTTCTTGTTTTTTTCTGATTTACTTATTTCACTCCTTATAATGTTATCAAGATCCCACCATTTTGCTGTAAATGATCTGATGTCATCATTTCTTATGGCTGAGTAGTATTCCATAGTGTATATGTGCCACATCTTCTTTATCCAATCTTCTATTGAAGGGCTTTTTGGTTGTTTCCATGTCTTGGCCACTGTGAACAGTGCTGCAATGAACATGGGGCTACATGTGTCTTCACGTATCAATGTTTCTGAGGTTTTGGGGTATATACCCAGTAGAGGGATTGCTGGGTCATAAGGTAGTTCTATTTGCAGTTTTTTGAGGAACCACCATACTTTCCTCCATAATGGTTGTACTACTTTACATTCCCACCAACAGTGAATGAGGGTTCCCTTTTCTCCACAGCCTCTCCAACATTTGCTATTACCCGTCTTGTTGATAATAGCTAATCTAACAGGAGTGAGGTGGTATCTCATTGTAGTTTTGATTTGCATTTCTCTAATAACTAATGAAGCTGAGCATCTTTTCATATATCTGTTGGCCATTTGTATCTCTTCCTGGGAGAAGTGTCTGTTCATGTCCTCTTCCCATTTTTTTATTGGATTGTTTGTTTGTTGTTGAGTTTTATGAGTTCTTTGTAAATTTTGGATATTAGGCCCTTATCTGAGCTGTTGTTTGAAAATATCAGTTCCCATATAGTTGGCTGTCTGTTTATTTTGATATCAGTTTCTCTTGCTGAGCAAAAACTTTTAATTCTGATGTAGTCCCATTCATTTATCTTTGCCTTCACTTCTCTTGCCATTGGAGTCAAGTTCATAAAATGTTCTTTAAAACCCAGGTCCATGATTTTAGTACCTATGTCAAGAAGACCTGCTTTAAGCTCTCCGGGGAGGTATTGTAAAGTACATTGTCTAAACTATAGCATTTTGTATACACATAGTTTCTGAAGTTTCTTGGGGGGAAAATGCATACAAGGAGCATGTATTCATTAGCTAATTAAGTGTGCTGAAGATATTTCTGAGAAATACAATAAAACTACCACATACAGGGTAGCAATATGATACCTCAATAGTACACCACCAACATTGCAGCCTGTCCATCAACACTTTCTCTTATCTGTGACCTCATTTGATTTTAGATGCAGCTGGATTCAAAAAAAAAACAAACAAAAGAAAAAAAAAACCCGCAACAGAACATCTTACACAGAGCTTTACATTTAAATTAAAAGTCTATATATTTTACCTTTCCTTCTATAACTCCCTATCTAATGCCTTGTCACTAAGGTTAGTTAAGTCATTATTGTCTAGCATCTTAAAATACTAGACATAAAAGGATGCATACCCTAAACCTTTGAGTTGTAATATTTCCCTAGCTTAAAAACAAACAAGCTTTTTTATCGGTAGTGATTCCACTTGTGCATATTGTAAAAATGGGAGCTTTTCCTTGTAATTATTATTAGTAAATTTCAATTTTCTTTTTCATAGTGTTCAGAAAATTGGAAGGAAAGACTTTATCAGGAAATTGCTGAAGAGACACCCAGCCAAGTTGGGTGTTTTCAGAGAGCTTGTTATCAAGAAACCTTAGAAACTTAACTTTTCATGTCCTCATATATCTCCTATACTAGAAAATGGATGAATGTTTTTATCTAAACTGACACTTTGATATAGTATTCAGCTATCAAGCTACTTAATAATATGTTTCCTCTTTCACCTTATCACTACTATATCATACTGTCATCCAGTTTCTTAGTTACTCTGAGAATTGTATAGTGAAGTTAGTATGGTGCTATCTGCATCTTTAAAAGATGATCAGAGGACAAAGTGAAGCTTGGTATTTGAAGAAACTATAATGGTGAATAGCTTATTTATTTTGTTGAGAACATGATTGCTATTAAGATGAATAAAAGTTGATTTAAAATATCAAGTACAAATCATGAAATAATGAGTTTCTCCTCATTATGATAGATTTCTCAGGGCTGCTTTCTTAAGACTTCCTATTAACGTTTCTTTTATAAACCAGCAATGAAACAGCAAAGAAGAAAAAATAATTGTTTAGTAATTTAGTGATTTTGCATAGCCAACTATTAGTAACTCATGAAGTGTTGTTCAGTCATAAGTATAGTTATATGATGGATTGAATAAAGGTAAAGATCATCAAAAACAATACTGGGTACTGCTTTTTCCTAATTATAAAATAAATTTCATCTTGGCGAGTTTAGAGGGTAGCATGACTCCCAGTCCTATGCTTTTGATATTTTTTCATTGTTTTAAAAAAATTTAACAAACAAATAAATACCAGGAAATAAAAGAAAGAAATGTTTTGACACTGTTATCATGACTATTAGTAATCATTTTTTTAAATAAAAAGTTTTAAAGATGATTCAAAATTATTTAACTAAATAACTTTAGCTTAAAATTAAAGTAGGTATTTTATTTAATTTTCTTTAACTCTGAAAACTCATTATTTTACTAAGAATTGTAATCATGCATATATGGTATTTACATTTCTTTAAATTTTTTTTAAAAATGTTATTGAACTTATTGAGGTGACATTAATTAATAAACTTATATAGGTTTCAGGTGCACAATTCTACTCTACATCCGCTGTATACTGCACTGTGTGTTCAACACCTCAAAGCAAGTCCTCCTTCATCACCGTCTATCCCTCCTCTACTCTCCTCCACTTCCCCGCCTCCACTTCCCTCCTGCAATTCCCACACTGTTGTCTGGGTCTATGAGTCTTTTTTCTTTGCTTAACCACTTCATTTTCTTCACCCAGCCCTTCAAATCCCATCCCCTCTGACAGCTGTCACTCTGTTCTCCATATCTATGAGTGTGTTTTTATTTTGTTAGTTTATTTTGTTCATTAGATTCCTCATATAAATGAAATTATATGGTACTGGTCTTTCTTTGACTGGCTTATTTCATTTAGCAAAATAATCTACAAATGCATCCATGCTGTCATGAAAGAGAAGATATTCTTTTTTACAGCTGAGTAGTATTCCATTGTGTCAACATAACACAGCCTTTTTAATCTACTTATTTATCAATGGGCATTTAGGTTACTTTCAAATCCTGGCTATTATAAATAACACTGAAATGAATATAGGGGTGCATATATTCTTTTGAATTACTGTTTCAGGTTTCTCTGGATATGTTCCCAGAAGTAGCACTGCTGGGTCCTAAGGCAGTTCCATTTCTATACTTTTTGATTAGAAAATATTGCCTATGTGATTTCTCATTTTGGATTTTAACAACATGTTTTGAGTCATACATGGTAAACATTCTACAGATGTTTGAATATAATAGATAATAGATATAAACATATAATATGTGTGTTCAAGATTGTTAAATGATTTATTAAAATCTTGGATAGTCTTATTTTTTGTTGCTATTTGAGCTGTCACTCTCTGAGAAATTGTGTGAATTGCTGATTTTCCCCACAACCAGTTTTTGCCTCATGAATGTATTTTTCTAAATTATCATGCTAGGTACATGAAAGTCTAGGATCCTGTAGAATGTAAGCTTCATGAAAACATAACTGTGATTATTTTTTGTTTCCCTTTGGTATCCATTCCCAGCAGAAGGCTGGTAATGTGGCAGGTACTTATTAAATATTTACTAAATAAATAATGAACCAAAAGAAAATACCTGTCTAGAAGATGAAGAAAATATGTATTTTGGGTACGGGTGGCTGGCTCAATGCTATTTAACACACACTGCTCAAAAAGCCTGTTCACTGACTTCAAAATAATCATAATTCAATCTCTGTACACAAAAATGTATTAAAACATTTTTAAAAATGTACCAGAAGACAAAGTTTGGAGGTAGGGTTGTAGATTCTAAGCATGAAAATTCACAAACAAAACTTTTATTGGGGTAATAACAAATACTGTAACCTCATAATTGATTTAAAAATAATTTTTTATCTATTTATCAGATAAAACTATTTAATCCCATAGACTATTAGATGTCCTTAATCCTTAAAATTATATTTGTAACTTTTCCAGTTCATGAGCCATTAGGATCTAATTAACTCAAAATAAACAAGCGAAGGCAATACTCTTGAAATGACGTGTTTAACTAGGTCAGGAATTTATAGCCAATGGTTTGGTTTTGTTCCATTTTAGAGAAGATTAAATAAAATAAGCTTAACTTTGTTTTATCTTTTAAACATGAGAAGCAAAATCCAAATGCTTAAATCTGAGTATGAATTCACATTTTTTTAATGCAAGGCAAATTATTCATACATAAACAAGCTTTATTTGAAAGGCATTACCTTTCAAGAGGTATTAACATAAACCACTCCTGCCGTAATTTACTGAGTAGTTTCATCGTATCTTTAATTATACACTCACCGAATACCTTATCTCAGATGCAAGCACTTCACATTTTACTAGTGCTTTAAACAGATTTGTTTTCCTGTTACATTTATCAAGGCTATCTCTAACAGATAAGAAAAGCATTACTATGTCTCTCTTCGGAGTCTCTTTTCTTCTACATGAATCTCAATGTCAAAACTTATTAATGAATATAAACAATGAAAAAGAAGGAAGAAATTACCATCCTGACTCACTAGGCACTGAATGAGGTAGCTTTTCCATTTTTTCTGACACTTCAAAAATAGAGTGCCCGGTTCAAGTGCAACAGAAGTTCAAAAGTAGTGAGTGAGAAAAGCACAGCGTTTACCTGAAAATCACTGTTTATTGAAAGGCTATGTACGTCTCATGTACAGTGGTAAAGATGTATCTAACATTTGACTATTACATTCAAGGAACATATAAAACTAAATTATATATGAAATTAATATGACTGTTCTTACCACAAATCATAGATCTCCTTTCAAAAATACATTATAGAAAATTTGTAATGTGCATATATTAAAATAAAACAAATCTCAAGCCAGTGTCCTTAAAAGTGCCAAGAAATCCTTTATGTGAATTGAACAACTATACTTGCATTTCTATTTTCACGGAGGTTAAACAATTAAAATAAAACTTCTAGACACAGACAACAGTGTGGGGTTGCAGAAGAGAGAGGGGAATGCAGAGGGGAGGTGGAGACTTGGGGTGGTGAACGCACAGTGCAGGAGACAACTGATGTATTGTAGAACTGTGCACCTGACACCTGTATGACCAATGTCACTAAATTTAATAAATTTTTTAGTTGTAAAATTTAAATAAGCATTTTAGGAATCCCACTATATGGGTAAGTATTACTGCATTCCAAGTCAAAATAAGAATAAAAAACATGAGAATTTTTAGTGAAAAAATAATAAAAATTTATTGTTTTTATTTGTAATTAAAATGTCAAATGCAAGAATTTCACGGTGGGAGGTGAGCTGAAGAAAACTCAGGTGCCTAATTCACAAGCTACAAAAAAATCAGTATAAAGGTGACCATCTGGGGAGAGCTGGCTGACTTAATTTTCCTATGAGCTTACCGTCTGCTCCATATTTTACTTCCAAACTCCACATTCTGACCTTGAAAAATTCATCTACATGTTTTGTTACATGCATTTCCTTTCAAACATAAATGCGTGTAGATATAATTATGCAAAGAATTTTAATACAAAGAAGGACATATTGCGTTGTATTTTATTTAAGTTAATTTCAGTTTGCTGATTATTTTTTAAAGGTTTTGTTTCCAGTGATGCTGCCTCTTCAGCCTTCCAGCTGTCCCATAAATTCTTACACTGGCCATGATACACCTGCACGTGCTGACAAGCACAGTTCTAAGAAGCAGGCTTCTCTGAGAGGGGTGGTTCACCATCCTTCTGGGTAGACCCCTGAGAATGCCAAGCAGAGGAGATGGAACCTAGGATTAAAATCCTGATGTGGACACGCTGGCTCCTCAAGAAGTAACACTCACAGGAGGAGCGCCAGAGCTAAAGCGGTGAAGCATCCCCGTCTTGTCACAGAGCACAGACTGCCCAAGTGCCCTGAGCAGGTCAGGGTTTCCGAAGGATGCCCTGCACTTCCCTGCCATGGTGAATTAATATGCTGAGCAGAAAAACATTTTTTACATCAGTTTTCTTTTTATATCTCAGCCTGAATACTGAAAATTATGTTCCTCATACTAACAAAAAAGTACTTTTTCCAGAACTTGATGCCACGTTTTTTTCTAGAAATAGTCTTTTGCTTGGTCCTGCAATTTTTATCCAAAAAGATTTGTAGCTATTACTTCTTGAATATCCCCAATTCATGCTCTAATCATTTCAAGATTATTCTCTAGCCCTGTGTACTATACAGCGTCTGTGCTTCTGAAACTGTTTTCGGCCTTAAATACTTTTCCCATGTCAAAGCCCCCCCTTTTCCCTGCCCATCCCCCCAGCATGTGAAAGCTCATCCAGTGCTAAGTTAAACTCATCAACTTCTTGAACCAACATCTTTTCCCTTTGACTTTTTTCTTTCCTTATTTCTCCACTTATTAGTCAATCAGGCATGTCTATTGTCTCTTTATTCTTTTCTCTCCCCTTAACTCCTCCTCAAGTCCAGGTCAGGTCAGCCAGATTACAACAGTAATACAGTTCAAGATTGTCAAAGTGTTCCAAAGAACAACAGGGTCCCTTGAGCAAAGAGTTCGCTATTCCACAGGACTAGGAGATTCACAAAGTACAGCGTAGGCTACACTACAGGAGCAGTTTTAAGTTTGTTTCACCTAGGTTGGGAAACCTGGTATTTCCTACTTCATTTACCATGGAATCTTTTTCTTTTTCATTGAATTTATTGGGGTGACACTGGTTAACAAAATTATACAGGTTTCAGGTGCACTATTCCCCAACACATCATCTGTACACGGGATTGTGTGCTCACCACCCTAAGTGAAGCCTCCTTCCATCACCATTTCTACCCTCGATACCTTCCTCCACCTCCCCCTGGTCGCCCTGCCCTGGGAATCATGGGATATTTTTCAAGAAGCACACAATAAAATCTCCCAGAGTAATGTCTGTAAAACGCTGACCTTCCCCATCCATTCAATTTTGCAACTAATTTTCATATTAGTTAATAGATGTACAGCTCAGATTGTTTCACTTTTCTGCTCAAGATTTTCACTCCCAATTACCCATCAAAGAAAGCTAAGCACCCCTCCCTCTCTGCAAACCTACAGAGAGCCTATCTCTCATCATTTCATCGCGGTAGTTAGCCAAATGTTAAGCGCAGGATCTGCTGTACTACAACTGCTCATCTCTGTATCAAATAACTGTGTTACAACAAATATATATGCACTATCACTTAGCAATAAATCAGCCTTTCACACACAACTATGGTGCTATAAGCATCTCTTTAAAGACTCAATGGTTTCCTGATGCTCACCAAACTTAAATCAAAGTCTATTTTGCTGAAGAAAAATATATATACTTTCTTTTCTCTATAATTTAAAAACACTCTGCTACACATAATTAAAGCTACCTGCGGTGAATATTTTTAGCAAATTAAGTTGTCATATTGCACAGTTTTTCTGAAACAAAAGTGGTATGTGGTGCTTAGCATAATTGAGTCACCAGCTGGGGAACTGGTGAATAGACACAGACCAATCATATTACCTGCACTCACTTCCTGTGTTTACCAGTGTCAAATACTTGCCCAATTTAAAAGCAAAAGGAACAGCTATCAAAAACATTTTTAAAACCTAATTAATTTTAGGTTATACACTTAGCCGAAATGGTACTTGTTTAAGAAATATTTAAACACACATGTGCTTTGGGTCAAGCATTGCACTCAGCACAAAGCAGTCAACAAGATGGACAAGGTTGTTACCGCAGCATACAGTTCTTACTTTTCTGATAGAATAGAAGTTTCAATCATGGTGAGAATTTATCTCCCTCCAGCTTACTATATGATTCCTATACTGCCTTTGAAAGCAAAAGTTCTTGAAACAGTTGTTCATACTGTCTCTAAAATACCTGTTTATAACCCATGTTGAACCTACTCCAATGATGCTTTCACCTACTATTTCAACAAAGAGTCGGGACAACCAACAGCCTAGACACAGTGCTAGACACAATGGCCGATTCCCAGATGACATCTTGCCTCATTATAGCATTTCACATAGAGAATCTTCTCATTCTCTTAAAAGGCTCATTTGCTTGGCTTCTGATCACCACTCTCTTTTGGTTTTCCTTCCTGGCTGGTGCTTCCTCATCTTCTCTATCTCTAAATGTTAGAATTACCCAGAGCTGAGTCATCAAACATCATGTTTCTTGATTCTCCAGATGGTGTTAAATGCCAGCTATATGTTGATAATTCCCCTATTTATATCTCCATCCTGGACTTTTCTCTTAAGTCCCAGAAATTTATTTACAGCTGCCAACTCAAACTCTTCCTGTGGCTGTCTAACAGATATCTTAAAACATGGCCAAAATCCTCCTAAACTCTTCGCTCCATGCTCTTCTGTAATCTTCCCAACCTTGGTAAAGTGAAGCTTCTCCTTTTCAGATACTTGGTCCAGATACCTGATTCATCATCCACTGCTTTGTTTCTCTCAAACCCTACTTTTAATCTTCCATCAAATCCTGCTAACCAAGTCTTCCAAATGTACCTAGAACTGGACCACTGATCGCTAACTTCCTCCTAGGCCCCAACCACTTTCCCCTCTGATTTGGATTCTCTCCGTTACTTTCTAACTCATCTCTCTGTCTACCCTTTACCCCTCCATCAACCTAGCAGAGAAAGCCTGCTCAAACTAAAATCCTTCTTGTGACTGTAATATCTTAGCATGAAAGCCTAAACCCTTGACATAGCAAGCCCCAGCCTCAGCCCATCTGTAGGCACAGGAACCTGTTTGAGTGCTTGGTTCAGCTCCATGAAAACATCCACCCTTCTTCCTGAATGCCCCGAGGGGACCCCAAGGTGGTCCCAAGGTAGCCCTCAGCTGATTCCCCAGGCTTTTGTGGGATGACCTCAGGGCTAAAAGTCACCATGTAGGACCAGCCCAGCAGTACAGGAAAGAGCCAGGTGCTGCCCTCCTGTCAAGGTGACTGGGCTGCACCAGCCCCCAACCCCAGACAGCAACTCTGGAAGCTGCCCCCACAACCGCAGCCGGGGCCACCTCACAGCTGCGCCTGGGGCTCTACCTACAGGATCTGGGGCTCCCTGCAGAGGACCTGGGGCTGCACCTGCAGGCCTCGGGGCTCCTAGGACCACCCTGCCTAAACCTGCACCTGGCTGCTCCCCCTGCCCACCCCAATGATAACTAAAAGCTGAAATTACATCACTTGTCAAAAAAGAAGTTTTTAAAAAGTCTCTTCGACTTCATCTGTCACCACTTATCATTTCCCTTGTTCACTCTGCTCCAGCCGCTCTGAGCTCATTCCTGCTACCAAAATTTTAGAGCACTGCTGACTGGCATTACATAAACTGACTTGCTGTTTCCTCTGGCTGGGCCATTTTGACCCAGTTAGCCATCAGCGCTAACCCCTCCTTTCCTCATAGTTTCTCTTTTAAAACATAACGTGACTGCTTCCTGGTCCTCCGTGTGAAAGAGCCACCCCTTATTCCATTGACTCTCTGATCCTGCTTCATGCTCTCTTAGACTACTTATGATTTTTTGAAGTACTATGTAGGTACTAGGTTACTTCTAGTCTGCCTCCCCCCCTCCACACACACACACACACTAGAATATAAACTCACAGAGCTGAGATTATGTCTGTTGTGTTCACTACTGCATCCCCAGGGCCTAGAACAGGGGTTGGAACATAGCAGGCACTCAATAAATATGTGTTGAGTGAACAATTAAATGAATCCTTTAAAAAACATTATAAGGTATTACAGAAACATAAAACAGAGAGATCTAACCTAGGCAAGGGAGCAAAGAAAATTTCTTGAGGAATCAGAAACCTAAATGCTAAGAAGACAAGAAGGAGTTTGCCAGGAAAGGGGAAGAAGAGGAGGAAGTGACTGGCTTCCCCTCCAAGAGAAGAATATATCCAAGACTGTGAGTTTATTTATTCACTCAACAATTATTAATATTTATTGAATACCTACAACGTACCAGGTGTGTTCTAGGCATTTCAGACACGAGGAGTAAAGGGGAAAGGCCATATACAAATAAATATTGGGTACGTGGTCAGTTAATAAAATACTATAAAAACAAATCAGTACCAATATTATAGTAATCAATGTCACCCCAATAAATTTAATAAAAAGTTAATTCATCGATTAACTTATAAAAACAAATCTGGGATAAGAATAAAAAAATGAGTGGTGTAGGGAAAGAAGATTAGTTCAATATGATGGATAACATATCCAAGGAGCTAGAGTTTGAGCAGAGACTGTGAAGTTTGGGATGAGTTATTATCTGAGGCAAAAACATGCCAGGCAAAAAGAATAGCAGATTCATTGAGATAGGTATGTTTATAAATGGAAGGAACTCCAAACGCTGGCCAACGGAGTGATGAAGAGGGAGGCAAGAGAAGAAAACTCCAGAATCCAGCCCTAGAGCACCCGGCAGGCCAGCCTCTAGGGATGCTGGACAATAGGAAGCCACTGAACAGATTAATGGCATGATCAGATTAATATTTCAGGAAAACAAAAACCAGAAACAAGCCACATGCCCCGTTCCTGGATATCTTAATACTTAACCCAGCATAGCTTCTTTTTAGGTTCAACAGTCATTTCTAGTATAAGCCTATAGAATCAGATAAGGTGAAAATCATGCTATTTAGTGATTTTTTTTCCCCTCCATATGTAATTGTCTTCTGAATAGAAATTTTTAAGTTTTTCAAAACTTTAATATAATTTGTCATTTTATTTAAAAAAAACCCCAAGCATTCTTTTCCCATGTTTTTCAATAATAATTTAAAAATTCACCTATTTTTGTCATGTTCTTTTTTCATAGTTTCCATTCTCTTGAATATATTTTTAATAATTATAAATATGCTTGCTTTGTATTCTTTCTGATTTCTTCTGTGTCAAGATTTTTTAGTTTTTCAGGCAAACCCTCTTCTCTCTGAATTTCACTTCCCTCTGATGAAACACAGAGCTCATTTATACTCTAGTTTTTTGTGAGCACTCCAATGTTCCCTTTCTGTTTCTAACATGTAATTAGATGAGAATGCCTTTGTCAGGATTGTATATCCTATGAGAAACCAATGTACTAGATGTTTCTGAAAAGCGCTGTCTTTCATTTTACTTCCTTTAATCTGTCCTAGTTTCAGATTCATTTTATGTAAGTTTCTTTCTTTCTTTTTTAATTTATTGAAGTTTAGACAGAGAGCAAGGGAGAGAGACAGAGTCAGAGAGAGAGAGAAATATACTGGTTTGTTGTTCCAGTTATTCATGTTATCTCTGGTTGACTCTTATATGTGCCTGGACCATAAATCAACCACCTTGGAATGTCAGAAGAGGCTGTAAGTAACTGAGCTAACCAGTCAGGGTCCTATGTAAGTTTCTTGAGAATAATTTTCCTGAACCAGACTCCAACCTAAGTAAGGCAGTTTGGGGTGTGGTGATGGTGCAGCTCTTAACCCCTGTTCCTGCACTGCCCCAGTCATGGGCTTATTTCTAAGTTGGGGACCATTTGACTTGTCTCTCTCCCTCCACTTCTACCCGGGTTTCAGCTCTAAACCCTACCATTCCAGGCTCCACCTCTCTGTTCATTTCTGGTACCTGAAGATTACACTCCTTCATTTGCAATCTAAAGTTACAGATAGCTTTTTAATTGTTGAGTTTTATCTAGCACATCTCAGTGTGTGTAGTGAGAGGTCTGTGTGAGCTCAGCCTGCCATAGTACAGATTCGCTCAAATTAGTCTGTATATTGGAATTTAATTTAAATATGAGCAACAACATAAAGACAGTCTGTTTGACCAAATAGTTGCTCAGATGTGCAAATGAGTAGCAAAAATAAGCCAGACTGCAAAAAAAATGCTTTCCAAGTCTATCTTCCCAACTGGGAACAAAATTTCCTCCTCAATTAGGTGTGTGAATGATATAGCTCACACAGGATGAGTTTGTTTTGCAAAACAGTAATAGTAAGAGGCACACAGCAACCTGTCCAAACAGAGAAGGAAGCAAGCACGTGGCAGGTCAAGGCCAGAGCAGACACGAGGTGCTGTATTAGTTGTAAGGAGAATTCAGCTAAAATTTCAAACAAATTGACAAAAGCCCAAATGTGAGGTAGCATGCGTGTATAGAACCACTGAGAGTAGCACTTAAAAGCTTTTTCCCAGACTTCCACTGGGAACTCATAAGAAAAAATGGATCAGGGAAAATATTAGAGGTGAAGACCCATTGCAATTGAGAGAAAGTAAAAGAAAAATCCCTTTATTCCCGGGGGGAAAAAGAGGGAAGCAGAAAACAGACCTACCAGAGGTCCCCTACTATTGGGAGGGAACTCTCCCACACAAGACCTTCTCACCATAAGAATGGAGTTTAATTTAGTAGACCAAAGAAAGGCAAGATCGCTGAGAAAGCCCCATCTTTGTCTTTTGAGACTGAGGCTGGGGCAGGACATCCAAGAGGCCCCTCTGTCCCCACCACCAGGTTAGTAAGTACCAAGTAAAAAGCAACAGCAGTCTACCCCTGGGGAAGGGAGAGAGCACCATCTGAGACACAGGAACCTAAGGAAAAATGGAAGTTGAGCAAGGAGATCCTCTAATAGTTAAAGGTAAATAAAAAAGAGATTTTCTCTTCTCGACATCAGTAAGCATTTTCTAGGAGTCATACAATAAATATATAGTTTAAGCCTTACAAGAAAGACCAGACGGTCTCTGTTGCAACTACCTGACTCAGCCATTGCAGCATAACGGCAGCCAGACAATATGTAAATGAATGAGCACGGCTGTGTTCTCATAAAACTTTACTTATGAACACTGAAATGTGAATTTAATATAATTTTCATGTGTTACAAAATATTCTTCTTTTTAGTTTTTTAACCACTTAAAAATGTGAAAAACATTCTTAGCTCACAGGCCAGATCTGGCCTGGGGGTGATAGCTCATGATGTCTTGTTAAAAGCAAAATTAGTAACAATGAATTATGGGTTTATAGAATGGTTACAAAAATAGTGCAAAGGACGAGAGGAAGTGAGTGGAAGTTCATTATTGGATATAAATAACATTATTTGAAGGAAACAGTAATAAATTAAACATATATACTGTCAACCCTAGGGCCACCACTACAAACAATTAAAAGAAAGTGATAGCAATTTTTAACCAGTGAAGTATTATCTGAATATAAAATAATCAGTTAGAGCTTCACTACATGATACTTTACAAAAGGACAGCTTGTCCTGAGCCTGACCAGGTGGTGGTGCAGTGGACAGAGCAACAGACTGGGATCAGCGGACCCAGGTTCAAAACCCTGAGGTCGCTGGCTTGAGCGTGGGTTCACCAGCTTACGCACGGGGTCACTGGCTTGAGTATAGGATCATATACATGACCCCATGGTCTCTAGTGTAAGCCCAAAGGTCACTAGCTTGAAGCTCAAGGTCGCTGGCTTAAGCCTAAGACTTTCACAAGGTCACTGGCTTGAGCAAGGGGTCACTGACTCTGTTGTAGCATCCCAGGCAAGGCACATATGAGAAAGCAATCAACGAACAATGAAGGTGCAACGAAGAATTGAGCTTCTCATCTCTCTCCCTTTCTGTCTGTCTCTATCTGTCCCTCTCTGTCTCTGTCACAATATATATATTCAGGAAAACATCTTAAGAAAAAACTAAAATGTATTTTCTTTTAAAGCTCTGGAAATAATGGCAAGTGTTCCAAGTGAAGAAGCTTTGAAAACTTGTTAGTACATATAAGATGGGGAATTGTAAACTGGGGGTGGCCTTGATGGGGGCCATGAAACTAAGCAGGAAATTAGTCATACCTTAATGTGTATTTGTGTGCAACTAATCTTGCTTATGATTAATTTGTTCAACTGCTTAAGAAACAGGATTGCAGTGACCAAGAATATGTGATGATTGTTGAAAAGAAATACCACAGACTGACTTAAAAAGCAGACATTTATTTCTCACAGTTCTGGAAGCCGGAGAAAAGACTTGTCCAGCATTAGAAACTTCTGCTTTCTAGAAGTGTCTTGACATGATGAGGAGAGAGTTTGTTCTGGTCTCTTCTTTGCTTAAGTACACTAATCACATCATAATGGCCTACCCTCATGATCTTGTCCCAAAGGTCTCACCTCCAAATTCTATCACATTGGGACTTAGATCTTCAACATACAGATTTCGGTGGGCAAGGGGGAATGGAGACACAAACATTCAGTCCTTAACACATACCCAGTCTTAACACTTTGCTATTCCCAGTTACCATTTGGATGTCAAACAAGAAATACTTAGAAAATATGTGGCGAAGAGCCTTTGCTTGGGCAGAGACTATCTTGCTTATCCAGAGGCATGTATCTGTCAACCTCAACTAACTCAAATAGGTCTGAGAAGCTGGAGTGATGCAAATTTTCCCTTTGAGCAATCAAAATAAATAGCTCAGCATTCCTTCAATAATATGCATTAAGTTTTACTGCCTTACTTGTTTTAACATCCACTATTTCTTTACAAAACCCTATTTTTTAGAAAACATGCTGTATCAAAGAAGGAAATGAATCCTCTCTTTTTAGGTAAAAATATTTTAAAGCTAGGCCCTGGCAAGTGGTACAGTGGATAGAGTGCTGGCCAGGGGTACGGATGTTCCAAGTTTGATTCTTAGTCAGCACACACAGGAGAAGTGACCATCTGCTTCTCCCACTCTCTCCCTCTTCCCCTCCTGCAGCCAGTGGCTCAATTGGTTCCAGCATGGCCCCAGGCACTGAGGATAGCTCTGTTGGAGTGCATCAGCCTCAGGTGCTAAAAATAGCTCAGTACTGGAGCATCGGCCCTAGATGAGGGTTACTGACTGAATTCCAGCCAGGGCGCATGCAAGGGTCTGTTTCACTATTTTCCCTCCTCTCACCTAAAAAAAAAAATGTTTAAAAAATAGTAACTTTTGGCTTACAGGGGTAAGCTTTAGTTGTCTGTAAATTTTACTTCAGCAGAACATCTCTTCTATATTTAATGCTAGACAAATATGGAATTACTTGGTCCACTGAAATCTATATTGAAACCTCAGGACACAGGATCATAGGTAATCAGAGAGTGATTAATGTCCTTTGTTACATTTAGAGATAATTTCGAAGGAATAAAAAGGTCACACATTTCTCTCCATGCCTGATATTCAGGTTCTGTTATAGTCTCAATTCCTCTCACTTACCCTAACTGAATGTAAAGACTGTAGAAAAAGAGGATTGAGGGCATTATTATCACTTTTCCACTCCCTATGTGAGCCTGTCAAAGGTCCACGTCTATGAAAAAGTTCTGCCTATGCATTACAGATCATTGAAAGGTAATCTGAATGTCACAGTCATTATCTCTTGAGTCATTGGCACATCATGAGAAGTAACAAAATATTGCTAGTACTTTCTTATAATTTTGATTTTCATTATTAAGAAATTAATAACCACTATGAATAATAAGCACAACTACTTATTAAACACCTATTTTCTAATAATTCTACTAGACTTTTCAAATATATTACTTAAAGTAATCTTTACCAACATTCATTCCTTTAAAAACCTTGGACAAAGTTCTTTCCCTTTTGTCCTTGGTAACATGCAGTCCTCCTGGTGTGCCATCTACCCATCTGCCTATTTTTTGAAGCCTTTGCAAGCACTTCTATGTCTGTTGCCCCATACAACCTCAAGTTCTTCCAGGCTTGTTCCAGACCTATGTACTTGCTCTGCAGAGTCCAGTATGGTGATTAAGTACAAGGCTTCAAGGATCAACCAACCCAAGCTCCGATTGCTTTATTTAGCCTCCTATGATTCAATAGCCACATCTTCAAAATACTAACAGCATCTGCCTGAAAGGTTTGCTGCGAGGACTAATTGAAATGAAACATGAGAAAAATACTGAGCACAATGCCTGGCATGTAACAAATGCTCATTCTGTGTGAGCTGTTGCTAAAATACTGAAACTATGTCATCATAAATGATCTGTTTAACGTCTATCTTCCCCAGACTGCAAGCTTTACCCCTAGCCCTTGATATGGGACTTGGCACATGGCAGGATCACATTCACTTTTCCTTGAATGGCTAACTGAAGGAAGAATCAAAGGAGGATAGCACCATGCAAAGTGGGTGTCTTTCTTCCCACATTAAGAATGAAAGAAATTAAGTGTGGAAGGAGTAAGCAATATTTCAAGCTTCCACAGATAGTAAGTAGCAGCACTACAATTCAAACCCATGTCTGTCTGTTGTGCTTTCCACATACTACAGGGAGCAAGGGTACGCTCTGGGCAGAGGAGGTGAGGACAATCACTCACACCTGAACACTTCCTACAGACCTGGCAGTGTTCCTAAGCACTTGCATATGTTCTCTCAGTTAATTTTTACAGCAACCGTAAGAGGTACAGACCATTATTATATTCAGTTTCAGCAGTGAAAATGAAAGTACAGAGAAGACAGTAACAGTCCAAGATTAAATAGCTAGGAAGGGGCAGGGATAGGCAGGATTTGAACTCAGACGTCTGGATCCAGAGCTTACAGCCCTAACTGGTACATGTGTGTCTATGTCAGCGTCTCACGATGCTTTACAATTAAACAGCACTAAAAAGGGATCATAAAGTCACTCTTGGTTATATTTTCCCCAGTCAACTACAATACTTAGTACACTTTTGATAGCTGCATATAAATCAAATAAAAACACTGAACATCTACTGATAAATTCTAATCCCCATCCAAAACACTACTGAGTCTTAAAGTCGACTGTAACAACTCTCCCAATTTGTCATTCAACTTTTGCCTGCATGTTTCCTTTAATCCAATAATAAGATCTTCAGTAATTCTTGGAAGGCACTCATTCTAATTTTGAAGACAATAGGGACTTTTTCCTTGAATAAAAATGTCATCTTGTATCTTCTGCTCACTTACACCTAGTTCCAATCCAGAACTGATATACTATTTGAAGACAAACTGTTAATCTATTCAACACACATTTGAGCACTTACATTTCAGGCACTGTAATAGACGATGGCTACACAGTAATGAGTATAAATAACTTATGGCATTAGGGTGACAGCATTGTGAAATAAAAATTAAATCTTGTTGTAAGTGTTTCCCTACAGTGATGGGGGGAAAGTATTATTGGAGCATTAAGAAAGAAGTGACCTGCGGAAAGACTGTGTTGGCAAATGAGGTCAGTATACAGGGAACTTGTCGTTTTGACCTCGAAGCACCTCTGCATACTTCCTGCTTCTAGAGAATACTGAAATAAGCAGGTTCCCTGCCTCTTAGTGCAGTCTGACGGCAGCAAGCATTATCTGTCCCTTCCTCTGGCAGCAGAGTGGAAGTACAGGACTTTCAGAATTCAAAGAAGAAATAATTTTAATTGTTGAGTTGTTATTGTGTCAAGTTTTTTCTAAGTATTTTGTACATAATAACTTTTTTTTTTTTTTTTTTTTTTTTACAGAGAGAGAGAGTCAGAGTGAGGGATAGACAGGGATAGACAGGAACGGAGAGATGAGAAGCATCAATCATTAGTTTTTCGTTGCGCATTGCAACACCTTAGTTGTTCATTGATTGCTTTCTCATATGTGCCTTGACTGCGGGCCTTCAGCAGACCGAGTAACCCCTTGCTCGAGCCAGCGACCTTGGATTCAAGCTGGTGAGCTTTTTGCTCAAGCCAGATGAGCCTGCGCTCAAACTGGCAACCTCGGGGTCTTGAACCTGGGTCTTCTGCATCCCAGTCTGATGCTCTATCCACTGCGCCACCGCCTGGTCAGGCCATAAAAACTTTTTTTAAGGGGAAAGGAGGGGAGATAGTAAGACAGACTCCTACATGCACCTTGACCAGTATCCACCTGGCAACCCCAGTCTAGGGCCGATGCTAGAATACCGAGCCATTTTCAGCACCTGAAGCCAACACACTCAGACCAGCCAAGCTATCCTCAATACCCCAGGCTGACGCTGGTACCAACTGAGCCACTGGCTGTGGGATAGAAAGAGGGAGAGAATGGTGTGGGGGAGGAAAGGGGAGAGATACAGATAGTTGCCTCTCTTGTGTGTCCTGACCAGGATGTCCACATGCGGGGCTGACAGTCTATACATTGAGCCACTGGCCAAAGCCCATATTAACTTATATAAAGCCAGCATTCTACAAAGTCTGTCCTATTTTTATCATTTGCCATTTTACAAATAAGAAAACATATTTGAAAAATAGTCTAATAATGTTGGAAGTTACAGAACTATCCAGGCAGGCTGGCTCCGGAGTGCATGTTTGCCACACTAAACCAGCCTTGCTCCAGCTCAGGACTGGTTCACGATGAGCTGACCTAGGTCCAGCACCTGTCTGAGCCTCCCAATGTGCTTGAGGAGTCCTGAAGGGCAATGTTCACTAAGTAGTACAAACAAGTGAAGGGAATAGCCAAGGCTGGATCTCTTTTCCTGATAAATGAATAAATGAAGATTACATTCATTTCTGCTTAAGGTTTATCTTTTATTGTAAACTGCTGCTAAAAAAAATTGCCAAAATAGAGGCACTTTTGCTAAGCTATGTCACTAAACAAAACCTTAGTAACCTGAATTCAGTGTCAGCCTCTCTCCCAGGTCCAGAATTTTAAGCCAATCAATCGGAAACTTCCTGATCAACGCTAGTGTGATTATCTGCCTGGTTAAACCCCTGGCCTTTCCCTGAAGGAAGCTGTCCCTGCCTGAAATAACCCACTCTTTTAACTTCTAGGTCACCTCTTTTTACTTATAAAAACCTCCCATTTTGTAGAACTCTTAAGTGTGCCTTTCTTGTTGCTACATGGGATACTGGCAGACTCATGACTCACTTCATAAAGCCAATTAGATCTTCAAATTTACCTGGTTGAATTTTGTTCTTTAATACTGTCATTCAAGGTAAGTATAATTTAGAATATTGATATGGCTAGTCAAATTATTTGCTATTCCTTCTAATTCTAAGTCATCTGTAAAAATCTTTTATTGCCCTCATTCAAAATATTGGTAATAGTGTGGACTGAGATGAGACACAAACTTCCTTGGTGTAGTGTTTCCACCACTTAAAACCCACTTGCAACCATCCCCTTTATACACCTCCCCATTTTCCATAAGTTTCTATAGGAGTTGTATGTCTCATAAGCATAGAATGAGTATGGCACCTGCTTAAAATTTGACAGGACTTATTCTTAGTGATCCCATGCAGGCCCTATGAAATTGCCACTTTCTTTTCTACGTGTCAATATTACAATCTTCTATCAATATGCCGTAGACTTTTCTACCAGGTAGACTGGATGGCAGTTTCCTAAAACAATTATCTCACCGTTTGGAAGACAAAATATTTTTCTATCATTAATTACTGCTGTTCTCTAATATTCTTCAAAAATCACTCTCAGCCTGACCTGTGGTGGCGCAGTGGGATAAAGCGTCAACCTGGAACACTGAGGTTGCCGGTTCGAAACCCTGGCTTGCCTAGTCAAGGCACATATGGGAAATGATGCTTCCTGCTCCTCCCCTTTCTCTCTCTCTCTCTCTCTCTCTCTCTCTCCCCCCTCTCTCTAAAAAAAAAAAATCACTTCAGAAATCTCTCAGCCATCTTGTCCAATACTTAGCTGTGATTTGACTTTTTTCCTATCTAATTTGAGGGTTTAAATCTTATTGCAATTCTATGATTCCCATTATTCGGTCTTTTTCTTTTTTGTTGTTGTTAAAAATGATTCTTTGATAGAAAAAGAAAATAGATTTTAAACTCAAATATCTTAACTATTACCACACTGGGCAAGGAATCAAAAATAGCAAAACTAGTGTTTTGAGGGAGATATTAGCCCCAGTTTGAATTAGAAGACCTAGTTTTCTGTCCAAGATAAAAAAACTATCTAAGTATAATTGCAAAATAATTTTCAATTAATAAAATTTTTCCAAGTCATCTTTGACCATATTTATTTTTATTAGGCAAATCTTCAAATTCAGCTAGCACACTACTCAGTAAAACTCAATCATAAATCATTGATGTGATCAATATGACTTTTGAAGGTTATGTTCACATATACAAACACAGGGTGATTTCAAATTAAATCCATTTTAACTTGTTTATCAGGACCCAGCTCTATCATTCATCCAATTGTGGTTAAAAAATAAATAAGATGGGGCAGTATAGCTTGTGTGCATGGAGGGATGGGATGGGGAAATTCTGCTGGGGCCACGCCCAACGACGTTTTTTTGTGGGGTTTTTTTTTTAATGTTTTTAATTGCATTCTGGCATTAACTTGCCTCGTTTAATTAACAGGTTAAGATAGCATGTGCATTCAAGCAATGAAAGCAGAACTACAAATACCAACACCAGCACCTCTCATATTTTCTTGGTCCTCTAAAGCTTTCCACTTTTAGGAGTCTATTAAAAACACACACATAGAGGCTAAGTGATTAACTAAGATAGCATTGCCTTTGCATTATTATAGGTTGGAAGGCCTTTTTTTAAAATAAATACAACTCTTGGTCCTGGCAGGTTGGCTCAGTGGTAGAGTGTCGGCCTGGCGTGCAGGAGTGCCGGGTTCAATTCCCAGCCAGAGCACACAGGAGAAGTGTCCATCTGCTTCTCCACCCCTTCCCCTCTCCTTCCTCTCTGTCTCTCTCTTCCCCTCCCGCAGCCAAGGCTCCACTGGAGCAAAGATGGCCCAGGTGCTGAGGATGGCTCCATGGCCTCTCCCTCAGGCACTAGAATGGCTCTGGTTGCAGCAGAACAATGTCCCAGATGAGCAGAGCATCACCCCCTGGTGGGCATGCCGGGTGGATCCCGATCGGGCGATCGGGCGCATGAGGGAGTCTGTCTGACTGCCTCCCCGTTTCCAACTTCAGAAAAACACACACACAAAAAAAATACAACTCTCAGAATACCAGGTCTAGCTAAATCAATTTCATTCATTCCTCCATCCAATGAACAAATGTTGAGTGTGTCAAATATATGCCAGACAATGTGTTGGGCTCCATATCTCTGACCTGATAAAAAACTATATCCTAATAGAAAGATGTGAAAGCTTTAAAAAAAAAAAAAGAAAAGAAAAAGAAAAATCTCTCTAAGAGGCTTTGCACCTACAATATCCAGTGTACATTTTCTCATTTGAAACTACTCTTTGAATGGTCCATTTTCCCTACTAAAAAGCTAAGCCTAGCTGTGATCTCTGAAAAAGCACTCCAAAAGCAAAAGCATTAATTTCATAAATGACCATAGCTCACTAAATGCATCTCATGGTTTGGAGAGCTGACACTCCAAATTAGAAAGTATTCACCAGATTTCTGTTTCTGGAAAAAATTAATTCCTCAATTTCTCTTCAATTTCAAAACAATGTATCAGACTCTCATTAAATGCAAATACCTTTTATTAATAATCAAAACTCTGGAAATATGGGTCCTTCTCTTTTCAACTTTTCATTATGAAAGAAAAGAAAGAAAAGGTAAATGTGACAGAATTCTGACTCCTGCAAAATGTTCTGAAACTAGTATATATAGTGCAAAAGGAAACACCCAAAGATTGATTTGCAAAAAAAAAAAAAAGTTCAATAATCTTTTTTAATGTTTAGTGACACAGAAATGAGAAAGCAAGCAAGTAAGAACTGACTGGTTGTACACTAAAACATATCCAACTGCTGATGTGAAGCTTTAGGATAAGAACAATAAAATAGGATCTCTCTGTCCTGCCCCATCACAATCACCAGAGAATACATCTTTAAAACAACATAAGAACTAACAATTTTTATATTCCTTCATTCGCATATAACAAGAGAGAGAAAAGAGAGAGAGAGAGAGGGAGAAGGGACAAGCCCTTTTGGACTGTGAGCAAAAGCAATTTTCAGGCACATACAGATTTTATTAAAAACTAGTGAATACAGCTTATTAGAAAAGCTATAGGCTGCCCAAGGCTTGAATTCAAAGATACACAAAGTAATAAACTCTGCATGTCTTGAAAAGTGAAAAAGGAAGAGAGAAAATTTTTAACGTATTACAAAATTCTATGAAGAGTGTGGCACCCCGGGATTTTCATTTGCATTCTGTTTTTGCCCTCCTGTTTTTTTTCCTCATCAAGTTGAAATCTACAAAATAAAAGTCCTTGGTTTTAGATTAGAATTTTTAAAGACAACAGTTTTCTTTTTTAAAAGGGGAAACTTTAATCAATATTTTATTTTTGACATTTTAGAAGCCAAGAAATCAAGATTTCTATTTATGATTATATAAATTATCCTGGTTGAATTTAATTCACAGCCGTTAGGCAACTGTTGACACCAATATTTTCTTTTGTATAAGCATCAAATGCAGTTGTAAACTATTGACCAATTCCTAGTAAAGTCTCAAATATTTAAGATAACACAATATTAATTACTCTTAGAAATTGCTTAATTATCCAATTTACTCCAATAATAGTCTTTTGTATTATTTCTTTATAAGCCTTTTTTTTTTTTTTAAGTCATTCTGCTTAAAGTGAAATTTTGAATGTATTTATTACCTTTTTCTGACCTGGAGACAGAAAGTGAAGGAGTGTTGGAGCTACTGAGTTGAAGGAAGTGCCCAAGGACCTGGCCGGTTGGTTCAATGGTAGAGCATCAGCCCAGCATGCAGAAGACTGGGGTTCAATTCCCAGTCAGGGTACACTGGGAAGCACCCATCTGCTTCTCCACCTCTCCCCCTTACCTTCTCTCTTTTTTTTATCTCTCTTCCCTTCCCACAGCCATGGCTCAATTGGTTCAAGTAAAGTTGGCCCTGAGCGCTGAAGATGGCTCCATGGCCTCACCTCAGGCGCAGAAATAGCTCGGTTGCTGAGCAAAGGAGCAATGGCCCCAGATGGGCAAATCATTGCCCTGTAGGGAGCTTGCCGGGTGGATCCAGGTTGGGGCACATGCAGCAGTCTCTCTGCCTCCCTGCCTCTCACTTAATAATAATAAAAAAAAGTGCCCAAGTCCATGAAGTCTTTACATAGTGAAGTATTCCAAAGTTCTTTGCTCTGTAGGCATTGTCATAGTTGTACCCCGCTTTGCACCCTCAAGTTTATCTGAAGGTCACTTCTGATTTTAGAGACTTTAATCTGGTCAGATTAATCTCTGCTGTAGGGAAGAACTGCTGTGAATACTTTACATTCTGAAAGAGAAGCTTCCACACTGATCTTATCAACATCTTCCTTTTGCCACAAGGGTAACTTCCAAGTGTTACTTTCTATATCACTGCCTAATATACACTACTAGACTGAAAATAAATATATTTCCTATTATGACCACTTGAGTTCAACATATAAATTTATGCATAATGATATGTAAGTTATGGTGCCTACTATATCTTTGAAAATCTAAGTATAATATATGATGTTTTAGTCTAGGAAAAAGAAGCAAAAAGCCGAGCTATAGATTTTCTTAGTATATACACATATCCAAATTTCTATACAGGATAGTTACAATGTTATCATTCTTTGGCAATTTTTTCCCCCAATCATTTCTTTGGATATAAATGTGTCAATGGGATGGTAGCTGAGTTGTACGTATGGAACTCCATTTATGTGTATTCTTCCCTCTATCCAGAATGCTTTCTTCCTTAGGGTCTTTCAGTACATCAGAACTGTTTAAATTTTGCTTTCTCAGGGAGTTTTCCTTGACCAACACTATCTAAGCAGGTCCTTCCCTATTATTCTCTATCCTCATACTATGTTCCATGTCTTGTGAACACTTTCTATTTTCAATTTACCTAAAAATCTTACGTATAAGTTACATCATTTAGCCCCTGGCTATCAACTTCACACATCTCAATTTCTGTGACTCTCCCAGTGCTCATGTCTTCATTTCAATTTCCTTGATATCTCAGGATGGATGTGGAAGAGCCTTCTGCTGAACACAGCTACAAAGTTTGCTTTCTAAGTTTTTTCAGGTCTCTTCTCCAATGTCACCAACCCAGAGGGCCTTCCTTGACTATCATATTTCAAACAGCAACCCTGTTACTTTCTTTGACTCAATCTTATTTCTCTCACTAACACTTAGAATTGTATATGTATGTGTTCAGAGTGTGACTCTCATAAGCATGTAAACTCCATTAGGCTACCTCTTTTTAACTCTTTATTACATACTACCACGTTGCTTAAAACAGTGCTTGCCATAGAGACTGTCACTCAATACCTATTTGTTGAATTAATTTACTAATTCCTTATTTATTATCTGTTTCTCCTACTAAACTCTTACGGACTATAAAAGCAGAAACATGGTTTCTAGTATTCCTATAGCGTCTTGTATATAGCAGGTGATAAATACTGAATGAATAACTGAATGGCAGGCACGCATGTGTGTGTTTAATCTTTATTTCCATGTAAACTCTAATTACCACAAAGACTAGAATTATGTCTGTTTAGTTCACCAATGTATGCCAACCACACAATAGGGTCTCACACGTAGTAGCACACAATAAATAAAGAATCCCCAGGACTGGGACCAGAATGAGTAGGAACCTACTCTGCCAAGAGGCATCTAGAGGTTTCCACAAGGTTAATTTGAGACAGAAAAGAGTTCAGGACATGCGCCGAGCAGTGAGAATCTTCAGCTATGCTGTTGAGCCTTTCAGGGCACAGCCTGGTCCTGGCCAAGGCTGGCTTCCCAGACAGGACTCAGAAGTTAGCACAGACCATGGAGCATCTTCCTTTCAGATAACAGCTTTTGAATTCTAGGAGGAATAACTCTTAATTTCAATCCATAATTGAAATCTTTTGATTTGTTGGCTTAAAATCAATTTATGGTGTCAAAGAGCATTAAAATATTAGATTGTAGTATAAAATCTCCCAACAGCTAGAATAGTGACCTTGAAAACATCTCCTGTCCTTGCTTTCACGTTTCTCATTTGAAAAATGCAGATGCTGAAAAAGAACCGGCTCTCAAATTACGGGTATGTGTTTAGGTTTGCTGTGATGTCCTTGAGAGGTTTTGTCAAACATCTTCTTTCCTTGCTCTCTTCTGCCCACCTGCAACAATCCCCCTTGGTTAATAATCACAGCCTTGGTGAGCTATGATTACTGATGGGAATCAAGATATGTAGGGAAAAAAAAGATTAACAACTGCTGATCTATGTCCTCCCTGTCATCCTTCGCAAGACCAAAATGTTGCAAATCTATAAACTGTACCTCAGTTTACTATTAAATCCCTAAATTTTAACAGTGCTTAAACTACTGCAGTCCTTAGTTTACTTACACTAACTCATATTAATTCGTGAGTTTTCTACTGTGATCAGGGACTATGTCAGGCCTGGGAATACAAAGATGAGTTTAGAAATGGCCTCTTTCCTCAACAAGCTCTATTCAATGAGGAGATAGATGCAACAGAGTGTGAGAAATGTTTTCCTGGGGCCAAAGCAGCAGGTGACCTCAGAGCACATCAAAGGGCATCAGAACAACCTAGGAGACTGGAGTGATCTGGAAAATCTTCCAGTAGGTGACCAGAAACTGAATCTTAATTTCACTTAATCAAATTAAAGCTGCATGGTGTCAGAACCATCTAAGCCAAACTCCTTATGTAGCACAGAGGAAACCTGATGATAACCAAAGAGATACTCATCCAAAGTGAGTATCAGAGTTACAAGTAGGACCCAGATAAGTAGCATTGGGCTTCATCTTTTAAGAGACTCATATTTGGGGAGGGGGGAGGAAATTTTTCAGAACTCTTTATTTCATCAGTTTAGTGATGCAATCAATTATATTTTAATAAGGTAGAGAGAAATACATTTTTCTATATTGACTTTACACACAGCAATGCTGCCAATAACCCATCATCACTAAATTACAGACTTTGCCGTGAGCTGCTGGTAAATTTATTCAGATACAGCCAGTCTCTCCCAGCTTGCCTCCTGAGCTACTGACTGCATGAGACTAATCACACCAAGAAGGACAGGTACAGTCCGGCTATGCACAAGAATAAACTTTAAGAATGAATCTTGGTCACACTGCACTCCCTCTCCACAACTGAGGGACGCATCTAAGGGCTAAGGTAAAACCAAAAAGGGAAATATTTTCAGTAGTATGTAGAAGCATATAAAATTGTATGCAATTTTCTTGGAGGTTTTTTGTTTTTCTCCAAATGTAGTTGTTTTACTTGGGATATTTAAGGACATTTAGTAACAGGACAATATAAGAGCTCATTACATTCAAACAGAAGTGCTTAGGAAATCTATAATTTCCCCATAGCCTGCCATCTGTTTGGCTCTTAGTGGCAATGGATTTATCCTGCTTAGTTTAGATGATGCTATCGAGGTGAAATCATGGATTATATACGATGGATTTCTGAGTTCTTTACTGTTATTTACTAGTTTACAAATCAACATTTCCTAACATTAAATCAATTTTTTTTCAACTCTTACCCCCAAGTAAGGTTGCTATGACCACCACGTAACATCAGTTCTGGTGCCAACAGATTGCATTAAAGTCACCCACAATGTCTCGAAATTAAAAACCTCGCTGGCGTTTTCACTGTACTCGCAGCAGGATACTCTTTTGCCTTGCCCCGCAGTCCAGTTTAATCCTCTAAAAAGAGTATTTTTAGAGGCACATCGAACTAAATCATTTTCATCTGAACACACCATTTCCAAATGGCCGCCCAGGGTCCTAAATCCTGCCGCTGCGGACGGGAACGGGCAGGTGTCCTCCCTGCGCGGGTCGTGGGTTCGAGGGCCTTCATAATTGGACGTCGTAAGCCAGAGAGGAAACCCGAAGACACGGGGAAAGATATGACCCCTCACGCCGCAGCAGAGAGGCCCCTATCTCAGCGGAGGGCTCCATCCTCAGGCTCGGAGACGTCCTGGGAGGCAGCAAGCACTGCTTCTCCAAGTCACAGAGCGGGACGCGCAGGGCTGCAGGTCAGAAGTTGCATTTCAACCCAGCCTGCGCCGCGTTCCGCAGCCCTGGCACCGCAGTGGCTCCGGGGCAGGGGACACTGGGGTTTTTCAGTGCCGGAGAGCTCCCGGCGATGGGGACAGACACGACCTCTGCCGCCTTCAGAGCGCGAAGCCTCTGAAGGGAAGAAGCGACCTGGGCTGGCACGCCGCTGCGCCCGGGCCAGGGCACGGCTCCGCCCGCGCCCCGCGCTGCCGCTCCCGGCCGAGGGCAGCTCCCCGCGCCGCAGCCCTGCCGCCGTGCGTCCCGGCTCCGCTGCCCCGGGGCGGCCGCCTGGGCATCCGCTGGGGCACCGACCATCGCCCTGCTGCGCCCGGACAAACTTCCTCCCTGCCGGACCCCCGGTCGCGCTTCCCGGTGCCCGGCTGCGGGCGCCCCCGCCCGGCACGCTTCTTCCCTGCCCTCCGCAGCCCGGAGCCCGGGCGACGCGAAGCCGCTCCAACAAAGCCGGGGGCCCCGAGGCGACCGGCGCGGGGCTAGGAGCGGTGGCGGGGACCCCGGAGCCGGGCGCAGGCTCCCCTCGACCGGGCGCGGGCAGCGGGCAGGGGCGCCCGGGACGCGGCGGGCAGAGGCGAGGAGCAACGTCCTGCTCCCGGCGCGAACGCCCTGCCTCCTCCGCTTGTCCTCGCCCCGCCGCCTCCCCTATCCCGGGGGCCGCCACCGGGACGGAGAGGGACGTGGAGGGGGCGCCGTGGCCTGGCGGGCGAGCCGCTCCCTTACCTCTGTCCAGAGTGAGCGGCTGGACCACTGTCAATGTCGCCATGTCTGCCATGGGAGCCGAAGTGACGCTCGGCTTCAGCAGCAGCAGCCGCTCGTAGTGAGAAAAAGAGGAGGAGACTGGGGCCGGGGGTGGAGAGGAAGACGGAGGAGCGGGGGCGGAGGGGCGGAGGGGCGGAGGGGCGGAGGGGCGGAGGGGCGGAGGGGCGGAGGGGCGGAGGGGCGGAGGGGCTCGCAGGGACGTGGGGGGTGGTGGCGCAGAAGCGAGCTTGGGTGGGTTGGCAGCCAGATGGAGACGCAAACTGCTCCGCTGCGGGCAGACCTTCAGCTGCGGCGCGAAGCCGAACAGGTATCGGAGAGCGACAGCATCACCGGCTCC
This sequence comes from Saccopteryx bilineata, assembly GCF_036850765.1. NCBI lineage: Eukaryota > Metazoa > Chordata > Mammalia > Chiroptera > Emballonuridae > Saccopteryx > Saccopteryx bilineata. The sequence goes on along the minus strand of NC_089491.1, from coordinate 107,444,811 downwards.
GGGGAGGAAGGCTCTGCCCTAGAACTTCGCCGTTCCACCCCAAAGAGCTGCTCTACATGGGTGTAGCTGTTGCATTGCTTTCTTTCAACTTTCCAGTGAATTAAAATGGTCAGAGTGTACGTTCGTCTGGTCCAGAAGAGAGAAGATTAAAAGGGGAAATGAGGGAGGGAGGTAGAGATGAGGTGTTTTTTTGTTTTTTTTCAGATTGAGAGAAATTGTCAAACCTGTAATCCCATCCCCTAGAGAGAAAATTCTTCTAGTTCGGAAATGTTGAGATTTAATTAGAGTTGCTGTTAATTTCAGTTAAAGTGTTTGTTTTGTTTTGTTTTGGAATGTTGACTTATAACAGAATTCAAGATAACTGACCTAAGGCCAGGGTTCCATAGGTCGGTCTCCTGAGTATATTGCCTAGAAAATAATTTACCTTAAAAGTAAACTTCTTAAAAATTGTTTTAAATAAAAAAACACAAAGAGAAGTTCCTGTACTAAGTTTGTAAAACATTTACCTAACACCTTTTCAGGTTGATCTATATATTAGCGGTTACTCAGAATTGCCACTTACTACCATTTGTGTCAGAAATTGAGCAAGGAGTGTGACATGCTCTGTGCAATAGCCTGACTTGGGAACTCAGTAGGGTCCCTGCTTTCCTGTAGCTTGTGTATGAACTAGTGGGACATGATGTTGTTAAAAGGGGAACTTTAGAGTCAGTTGATCAGGATTCAATTACTGTACTAGAACCTTCACATACTGGCTGTGACCCCTTCAACTGCTTTCAGTATCTTGCCCCTAGGGACTCTTACTGTATTTCCTATTGAAGATGTTAGAAGTATATAGAAGTGTAAGCAGAATGGTGATGACTGTGGGTTTAGGATTGTAAAGGATAAAACTGCCTCCATTCCCTTCCCTAGGACTGAAGAACTGTTTTGGCTAGCAATACATTCTGTTTATAGCAAAATATTGGTATATGATCTACATCATTGTTTTCTCATGACAGTGTGATTTCTGGAGATCTTTTTCATCCATGGTTTACAGTGTTTAAAAAGGAAGCAAGATTTCATTAATGATTTGAGAAAGTCAAAGATGATTGGCCATTTATCTAACAGTCCCTAAAGTCATCCTTAAAATAGTAGTTTAATATGCCTATATTTTCACTGCTTGTTTTAGAAAGAACCTGGTCATGAAATTCAAGTCTTAGTTATGTGCTTTTTAAAAATCATGAAATTGCTCACTGACCCCCCCCCCAAATCTTCTCATCTGTCAAACAAGGGAATAACCTTCACTCACACTGAGAGTCTATAGAATGGCGAAACTAATTTGACACTCCAACCTTGCTGAGTTTTGGGAGAGTCTGAATGCACTTTGAAAAGAGTAAGATATACGAAGTGAAATAAGTAAATCAGAAAAAAACAGGAACTGCATTATTCCATACTTAGGTGGGACATAAAAGTGAAACTAAGAGACATTGATAAGAGTGTGGTGGTTGGGGGGGGGGGAGGGAGAGGGGAAGGGGGAGGGGGAGGAGGAGGGACACAAAGAAAACTAGATAAAAGGTGACAGAGGACAATCTGACTTTGGGTGATGGGTATGCAACATAAGTGAATGACAAGATAACCTGGACTTGTTATCTTTGAATATATGTATCCTGATTTATTGATGTCGCCCCATTAAAAATAAAATTATTAAAAAAATTATTAAAAAAGAAAAGAGTAAGATATATACAAATCTATGCATACGACAAGCGTACCTCTCACCTGAATTGTGCGGCAAGCACTCTGCGAGGTGCTAGGCACTGGCCTTGCAGAGATTAATGGGATGTAGCACTGTCCCTGGACAGTGCTCAGTCCAGGCTGGGAGACAAATGAGCAGGCTAGGAGAATTCCATGCAGTAAGTGCTCTAAACACCACAAAAAAGAAGTGCTGTAGGAGTGAGGGAAAAGCAACAATTCTGCTTGATTTTCATTGTTCACATCCCCTAAATCAAACAACAAACACAAGTTAAATTGTGCACAATAAAAGCAGAGTATGTTCTGAAGTTTTGCACAAAATATCAAACCTCATTCACAAATTGAGGATACAAAAAACATACAAGTCCCTTAGCCACTAATATAGTTCTTTTAAGAAAATACTTTGTTATGAATATGTATATTTGAGCAGCTTCATTCATAACTAACTCTAAAAGCCATAATTGTTCATATTTCAACACAAATCTGAGATTATGAGGTCCATGAAGGTAGGCTTTTGTCTTTTTGTTTCCTAGAATATCCCCAATACAAAACATTTAATAGCATGTTTCTAGAATTATGCCTTGAGCTTTCTAATTCAAAATTTGTTTATCCTTTCTGCGTTGACTCTGTTGGGTTTTTTTAAGGATTGAAAGAGAATGTAAGAGGAAGCACAAATCACAATATATTCATTGGACATCATTTCTAATAGTGTCTACACATGTGTAGAAAATGAATAATAAACAATTGATTATCTGTTAGAATTTGTTTTTTATGAAATAACTAACTGCTGTCTCCATTAACATGTGAATTTCTATTTAAGACATACAGAACATAAGAAAAATTTTATAATATCTTATTTTTCTTGGCTAAATGTGAGCATACTCAGGTCTCTTGAATAATTGCCTGGACCAGGCCTGTGCCACCCATTGTGTTCCAAGGTCAATGTACTTGATCTACTCATATGCATGTTGCTTTGTTGATTGTGTATTAATCAGGGAATTGTTAAAACCCCTGTGATTATACTTTTACCGGTTTGGTTACACAATCACTACAATTTTTTATTGAATTATATATAGTAGTTTAGTTCATTGGCACTTATATTTTAATGGAATTCATTAATTCAATATATATTTACTAAGCACTTTATATGTGCCAATCTTGGTTCTAGTTTATTTCCTCTTCCTCCTCTTTTCAGCCCAGATAAAGTAGGTACTGTCCATTTCATTTTATAGATAAGCCAACTGAGACTTCAAGGGTAAGCATTTTGCTTAAAAATGTAACACCTTCATAGTAGCCCCTGTGCTGTTCATTAAGAAACAGACTTCATTTTGTACTTTTGAAGATTTAGCATTGTATTTCAGAGTTCCAGAGTATCTTCTATCTATCTATCTACCTATCTATATATCTATATATCTCTTTTCTCTCCTTTTTGTTATGTTTGAGTTATACTCAAACAAAAATGAAGAAAATACATAGAGGAAATTTAGTCAAAAAAGAAAAAAAATATGATACTGATTACATTTTATATAAATACAGGTTAATATTAAAATGACTACCTACTTTGAAATATAAAATCTGTTCTTGCTAAAAAAATTCATTCAAAGCTCCGTTAAGGTCTGTTTCACTTAATTGAACCTTTTTTAATTATGTGACAAAATCGAGAGAAGGTTTGCATAAAGCATTAGCATACCAAGAAAATGTGTTTAGTTAGATTATAAACAGAGAATATAATAAGCACAGTTACATGTGAGGAAAATAGCACCTTCAAACTGGAATTCTTTCAGCCTTTGGTATTAGAAATTATTTTTGACTGACTTAAAATATCACATTATCTTCCTTAATTCTCACAGCTTTGTCAAAATAGCACTAGATTAAGATGAAGTGCCAACCTATACTTTGAAACATAAATGTTTGTGAGTTTTTTAAAAAGTCATCATCCATTGAGACAATCTTACTATATTTATTTTATTCTTAGATTTGTTTTTGATAACTGATTTGTCTGCTCATTCAACAAATTCTTAATGTACCTACTATATGTTATGCCCTGGTTTAAGCACCAGAATTTCAACGAACAAGAACAGGTCCTGATTGCACAGTTTAGGGTAAAAGAACAGTAAACAAAGTAATAAACAAGAAAGCAACTAATTAATGATTTACTATGCAAAGAATGAATAATTTGACGTCTGACTTGGGTCAAGAATAATATCAGAATTACAAGAGTCAGAGCTAAGGAAAAGGGCATTCCCAGGAGCAGGAGAGCAAAGCCAGGGACGGGGGACCAGGTGTGGTGCGTGATTGGGTAAGATGGGCAGGTCAGCTTGGAATATAAGAAAACAAGCTTAAAGACAGCCTTTGAGAGTCAGGTTATAAAGATAATATCATTAACAGAAATGTAATTAACTTTTTCATGAATTCCTTTGTGTCCATCATACAATGAAATGTACAAATACAATCTGGGCTGGGAACAATAAAGCTATGTCGTAGTGTCTACATTAAAAATGACTAACATCAGAATGAAGTTAAGAGTTACTGATTCAGAGATAGATGTTAGAAAACTAAAAAATATAAATATTAAAAGTCAATTCTAATTGTTTTTTATTTCTTTCCAAAGAAATAGAAATAAAAAACAACTTTGAGAGAAGAAAATCTTTAACCCAAATAATTCCTCAGTTGTAGGGTCTTACTTGCATTAATTTACATTACCACTTATGCAAATCATAATTATAATAATAAACATTTACTCTGATTTTGCACATATAATAAGTGCAAAGTATTTTTGATACTAGGGTGTTTTATTTATGCCTATTTAACTCATAGAGTATAAAATGTTTTTGTTTCAGTTTGAAATGTAAATTTTTTTACTTTATAGTTAGAAGTTATGGTAGATATTTTTATAATGAAATTTAAATTTAACCTTACATTTTTTTTTATTTTTTTTTACAAAGACTGAGAGAGAGTCAGAGAGAGGGATAGATAGGGACAGACAGACAGGAATGGAGAGAGATAAGAAGTATCAATCATCAGATAAGAAGCTTAGTTGTTCATTGATTGCTTTCTCATATGTGCCTTGACCGTGGGCCTCTCCCTGCTCAAGTCAGTGACCTTGGGTCCAAGCTGGTGAGCTTTGCTCAAACCAGATGAGCTGCACTCAAGCTGGCAACCTCGGGGTCTCGAACCTGGGTCTTTCGCATCCTAGTCCGACGCTCTATCCACTGAGCCACCACCTGGTCAGGCTCTTTTTCTTTTTTTCATGCATCCCAACCTTATATTGGCAGCATTGGGAAAGGCTAAGTGAGACGAAAGAGGCAAGGTAAAATGATTTTTAAAAATGATGTTGAACTCATCTTTTTTCCCACATATACTCAGGAGGTTATTTCCAAACTTTTAGCACTCACAACTTTTAATGGTTTTTAAAAATATTTTTTTTATTACCATTGTACATTAAAAATTTTTAATATTCAATTTTGAGTTGAAGTTCATGCTTTTATCTAACAAATGCTGATTATGCACCGGCTATACGCCAGACACTTTTCTGTGCCTAAGAAAGAGATTTGGTGTTAAACACGGAATGATTGCCTGTGCTTATGGAGTTTGGTTCTTATGAAGGGAGACATAAAATAAAAATGCATAATAAATTAGATAATATTAGGAAGTCGGAAAGACCACAAACAGTGATATGCTGAAGGTTATTCACACTGTTGTTCAACTGTTCAACTGTTGTGTCTTGTCCTAACATCACTTTCAGTGACATCACATTAGTATCTTTAGAATGGCCATGGTGAGAGTATTTACACCATGGGTATTGGCAAATACTATATATTGAAATTTTTCTCCCTCTGGAAAGCCAGTTGTTAAACATTTACCAGCATATCACAAAGTCCACAAAGAAGCAAAAATAGGAAGTTATGATGAAATACACAGCAGGGGAGTAGGCTACTGTAGAACAGTCAGAAAACAAATCACTCTGTACTTGGTAGAAAATATTTTACCACAACAAATCTATACTGTACTTGATGAAGTTCTGAAGAGTATGCTGGACCTGTGATGGAGTTAGAAGAAACAGAGACGTTCATGTTATATTTGAGGAGTTTATAAAATCTTTGGAAAAGAGATAAAATATCAATGAAAAGGCATAGATTTAACTACAAAAATGATGTATCAATAAGAATAAGTGACATTATAAATTTGTATGCATTAAAGGTATTCAGAAAAAGAAGAAAAGTCTGGATTCTGTGAAGTCTTCCTGGAGGCAGTTTACGTTTAGTTTCAGAAGAAACTTGGAGATATTTCTTGCCTGCATGTAGGTAATAAAATATTAAACCTTTGAGCCAAAAGCTACTTTTTGCAAATTTGAATCAAAAAACTGCTAACCGAATGACCCAGGATCTTCAAAGAGATTTCATGGGAAAATAAAATAAAAGGACATGATCATTATAATTGTCTTTGTTACTAGAGAATCTTACCATGAGGAAGTGATGTTGTAAAGTGACCAGCGAGTTCTAAAGAGACACCAGAGTTATAGAACAATTTTGAGGAGTTTATTGCCAGTGGCCGCATGGAGCTTAACACAGACTCAAATCATGCTGTCCCAAAAAAGCTCAGGGGTTTGCTTTTAAAAGCAGAAACCACATTTGGGGGTGGGGAGAGCAGGATACAGGCACCTAGCTAAGTCGGATTACAAAAGCAAAACAGGCTTGTTAAATTTAGGTTATCTTTAGAACAATCTTTTGGCTGTGTGGTCCAAATTTTTTGTCAGTTGCAGGCCCCCTAATGTCTGCATTTTTGCAAACTATTGAGCCTGTATAATAACTTCCCTAAAATGGACAAAAATAGTAAAATGCTGAGGCTAAGGAGTCTTGTTTCGTTACAGATCAAACGTATAAACTAGTCCTGGGTGGCATACAATGCAAAAAGGATTACAAATTGAGTCCCTTATAACAGTGAGAATGCTGCTACCCTGCTCTCGAAAAAAACACCGGTGATAGTCATTGCTCATTTGTTTGGGACTTCAGCTTCATTTATAATTTTGGATTATGTGGTTTTTTTCTTGAAAACCATCGCAACTCCTGACTTTCTTTTTTCTTCATCCAGCTGAACTTATTTCTGGTAGCATAGAATTAATTAAGGATATTTGGGAGAAACAGATAAAAAGGCTACCTTCAAATTCTTTTCAGATTGTGACACAGTGCAGGAATTGAGGCCCGTAACAGAATACAGCTTTGCAGAGGGATATGTATGTCAGGAATTAGCAGGTTTAAGAGCAAATTGCATCATTACCATGGACAGCCTTCTCAGAAGAGACTTCCAAACTCTTATTTTTATCCTCCAGTACTCTAATTTAAAGTAAAAACTGCTACAATTTTAATGAATTTGCATTTAAATATGATCTGCTTGGCCCAACCTGAAGCAAAAATGACCTTTTTCTTAAAACATATCAGTGGGATCAAATTATGTTCTGTTAAGTATGTTCCTCACTCAGCTTCCCTGCCTTCCCTGTCTTTAGGTTTCGGAATGAACTCGTAACCCTTTAACAATGTAAGAGAACCTTTCTGATACTTATAATCTTATTTTGTCTTTCTCTAAGTCTGCAGTTATGCAAGGAACATCCACTTCCTGAAATAGATTGTCTCTGAGATATTTCCTCTTTCAAAGCTTTCTTAATTTTACTTCTTGCTCAGAGCATTTACTCACATAATAAATAAAATTATGACTTTATTTAGGCCTTATGAGAACTTAACTAAAATGAGAAAAATTAAGACAAATGAGGATGGTTTTAGGTTCTTGTCACCTGGAATTTTGCGTAGATCACTAATGGTAAAGTAAACCAAACAAATATTTTTTCTCTAATTCCCAAATCACAGCAATCTCAAAAACAAATGGAGAAAGAAAGCAGATCTCTGCCATTTTTATCTAGGATAGGCAAGCAAATTATTCTATTAAATCTTTTATATAGTTTATAGATTCCCTTTTTTACAAAATTTTTGTTTTGAGACTTGATGTATAAAATAACACACGTGGAGAACAATCCTCTATGTTACAAAAAGCCCACTCACCACAAGTAACCAATGTTAATAGGGGATGTGTGTGTGTGTGTGTGTGTGTGTATTCTTCCATAAAATATACACACACACATCTTTTTTAAAAAGTCAAATAGCATTATTATACACCATATTTTAGATCTTGATTATTTTATCTAGTAATATTTTTATATAAATACAGAGATTAAATAATTCTCCATAAAATTTCATTAGAATATTTTCATATATATGTACTTTGAGGTGATTTCTAAGTTTTTACCATCTCAAACAGTGCTACAAGTGAAACTGTTTTTTCTTGTTTATATAATCTTGAATTTCATTCAGTTATGGCCTTGTACTTCTGTATAATGCAGTGCTCAGGTGGCCATTTTCAGTGACATGCTTCCAGATCATAATATCTGTGACTATTTTATTTCTGCTTCATTGTATGCATTCTATAACATGCCAATTGATAACTCATTGATAGAAAAGTAATATTTAATTGAGTTTATAAAACCTAAAATGCCAAAGTGATTTTTAAGAAAAACTAGTTGTTGTGGACCATTTTTTTCTGTTTAAAATATGTGGTATGGCCCTGGCTGTTTGGCTCAGTGGTAGAGCGTCGGCCTGGCGTGCAGAAGTCCTGGGTTCGATTCTCGGCCAGGGCACACAGGAGAAGCGCCTATCTGCTTCTCCACTCCTCCCCCTCTCCTTCCTCTCTGTCTCTCTCTTCCCCTCCCACAGCCGAGGCTCCATTGGAGCAAAGATGGCCCGGGCGCTGGGGATGGCTCCTTGGCCTCTGCTCCAGATGCTAGAGTGGCTCTGGTCGCAACAGAGTGACGCCCCGGAGGGGCAAAGCATCGCCCCCTGGTGGGCAGAGCATCGCCCCCTGGTGGGCATGCGGGAGTCTGTCTGACTGTCTCTCCCTGTTTCCAGCTTCCGAAAAATACAAGAAAAAAAATATATGTGGTATGATACACTAGTCAGTCAACAATGATTATTTTATTTTTCAACTAGAAAACCAACAGTATATATGTCTAAAGCAAGTTTAAAAATTTTTAAAAGCTAAAAATCTTTCATGTTGATTTAAAAATTGTATTTTCACAAAATGAAATGAGATAGAAAAACAACCAAAAGAACAAGATGTTTAGTATTTTATTTTTCAAAAGAATAACACATTGATTACTAACTGGTAAAAATTAAAACGAGAAACATTTTCATTGAGTGTTGTTACTAGTTAGTACTTGAAAGACTTTTAAAAGTCAGTGCATGTAGTGCTCTCTACTGGTCTTCTATCTATTGCAACTACAATCAGTGCCTAATTTGTATTCTCATAGAGTCATGAGAAATTGTCTATCCAGAAAGACTAGTATTTTAATTTTAATTTTTATTTGGCTTCTACTTTAAATGTGTGTGTACGTGTGCACTTGTACACTAAAATATTCTTTCTTAAATTTATATACTGAAGTCAGTTTTGATATCTGCAAACAAATTGTTGCAGTAAGTTATCACAAATAATTACACAATCAAGTAATAATACAAAAAGATGGATGTATCTTTAATGTAAGGTGCAATGCTCTTCCATTCAGTTAACTAGCAGTGGTGACAGCATGTAAGGTTCTTTCTTTCCCTGGTCCCTGTAGATGACAAATGAAGGCCTCCTAGGAAGAAAATGGGTGGCTGTATATATTCTGCAATTCGTAGAAGACAGTGACCACCGTCATGTGCTCTTTTCTTTCTTTTTTTCTTTGCCACTTTTTCCTGTACCACTCCCCAAATAATTATTTTTTAAAAATCAGCTTACTGATGGTACTTTTAAAGCTTAGGATAAATTTTTGTTACCAATAATTATAAAATCCATTTGTTTAAAAAAAGTTGGTGTGGGGTGGAGAAGAGAGAATACACATTCATGTATTCATTCTATGGTTTCATGTCAAGCAATTACCATGTATCAAGTACTGCGATTGCTAAGCCCTGAAGAAGAAACAGTATTCAAGACTTCCAGTATCATACTGGAATTGTGGACTTATTTTTGAACTAAAATAGTTATAAACAGGCCTCGTTGGATAGAGCATCAGCTCAGCATATGACTGTCCTGGGTTAGATTCCCAGTCAGGGCACACAGAAGAAGCGGCCATCTGCTTCCTCTCCTTCCTTCTCCCCCTTCTCTCCCTCTTTCACTTTCTGCAGCCAGTGACTCGAGTAATTTGAGCATCGGTCTCTGGCGCTTGGTTGGTTTGAGCATGTCAGCCTCAAGTACTAAAAATAGCCCGATTGATTGAGCATCTGTCCCAGATGTGGTTGCTGAGGTGGATCTAGGTTGGGGTGCATGCAGGACTCTGTCTCACTATCTCCGCTCCTCTCACTTAAGAAAAAATAGTTACAAACACTATTAAGAAAAGTAAATGATGCAAATAACTGACATATAGAAACCAATCTGAGAATTCAGGAAAGACTTCTCTAATGATGGAACATTTATGGTGTGTTTAAGAGACGACTTGGACATGTTTAAATACCGGGGAGAAGTAGCTAGCAGAGATGGGGGTTGAGATACAATAGAAGCAATAATAGATAACATATGGTTATCTATTTTTTAGAAATAAATTCTAAAGAAGGCAGGTGAGGGTAAGAGAGATTTAGAGAAGAGGTGGCAGGATAGCTATTCCCATTTTTGGAACAAGAAGATGACACGACATAATCGCAGGTAAATTTGTAGATTTGTGAAGAAACTGAGAGCAATTCCATTGGAAAGCTTCTATAATGTTCTACATGTGTCAAGACCAAAGAATATCTGAGTAGAGAGTTTTTAAAATAAAGACCACATAGAGTTGATCAAAGAGGATCAAGGTCGAGGTTGAGTCAGCCCTTCAGGGATTTTTTCCTCCTGAGGTGACTGATAATGCTTTGCCATGAAGACTGCGCTCTGGAACCCCTTGTGCACCAAACTATGGACTCTGCAAGTGACTTTGTGAATAATTCTCTTTAATGATCCTCAACATAAAAATGACATTCTGTAGTTTAGTTTCTTCTGAGAGTGCTGACCTGATTTGGGGAAAGCCATCTTTTCCATCATGACAGCCTGACAGAGTCAGCATGGATGGAGTGAGCACCCACAACTCTGGGAGGGGGGGGGTTCAGACCAGGGTCCTCCAAGATGGCCACTGTTTATCTCAGTGATACGTACTAATCCCATATTTTTTATTAGTAACTTTTAGTAAATTATACTAATCCTACTCAAATACTTATTTAGAGCTTATTTCTATTTCTTTAAGGCTATTTAATATTACTTAGTAAATAACTACATGTGCTATTACTGTATTTGGTCTGCCCACTGAAAAAAATAATTTTTTAGTGAGAAAGAGAGAGAGAGAAATAGAGGGATAGGCAGAGGTAGACAGTTAGGAAGGAAGAGAGATGAGAAGCATCAACTTGTTGCAATACTTTAGTTGTTAATTGACTGATTTCTCATACATGCCTTGGCTGGGTGGCTTCAGCTGAGCCAATGACTCCTTGTTCAAGCCAGTGATATTGGGCTCAAGCCAGCAACCTTTGGGGTCACACCAGTGACCAGGGTGTTATGTCTGTGATCCACACTCAAGCCAGTAACCCCGTGCTCAAACTGATGAGCCCGCACTCAAGCTGGTGATCTCAGAGTTTCGAACCTGGGTCCTCAGCATCCCAGGTCAATACTCTGTTCACTGCGCCACTGCCTGGTCAGGCTGAGAAAATAATTTAATTTAATAAAACAACATTGATAATGACCCGTATACTATATTATTGAACAAATTGCATCTATCCAAATGTGTTATTCTAGAGTGAGGGTCAGGGCTCAAACTTAAACCCAGGTGACATTAATTTCAATGCTTTATATATTATACTACATTACAACACTAGATTGTAAATTTCATGATCAGAGTGACAATGTGGTTTGCCATTATATACTCATTGCCTAACATATCATTGATGTTTAGTAAACATTAATGAACTAAAGAATGAGTAAAAGAATCATACTACTTGGCAGATAATATTCATTATAAATACATTTTATGATGAAAAATTAATTCAACTGTATTGTTGCTTACTTTGTACAAGATATTTCTCTATTATATGATTGATATTTAGAATAAAAGAATAAATGAAATGTGGACCCAGCGCTGCAGAAATTTATAGTTGTCACACTTACATGCAAAACAGGGTAGAGCATGGTAAAAGCCATGACACACAAGACTTATGAACCAAACATTACATGGAATATGAAAGCCATGATAAAAAAAGATGACATTTATGCTGTGTATTTAAAAAAACAGGAGATTTTTTAGACAAAGGATTGAAAGACATTACAGTTGAAACGAACAGAATGTGTAAATGGATGAAATCAGGAAACAGTGGCTTGTATTTTATTTTTGAAACAGTTCCCTTGACTGAAAAATGAAAAGCATGAAGGAAGTTAACACAGTGTTAACACTAGAAAGAAGCTTGTAAAGACAGGGAATGGCGCGTACTGTAGGAGGCTTTGAGAGTCATCTTACGGAGTTTAGGATTTATTCAAAAGATCTTTCAAACTTTCTGGGCAACAAGGTGATAATATGTTCTTTTTTAAATAGTATAATAAAACCTAATATAAAAAATGATTATAAATTCTAAATACACATTAACTGAAGGCCAAAATTATTCATATCAACTGATCATATTCTAGTCACATCTGAAGAGAATAGATTCATTCTGAGACCATAGAAACGAGCGTTAACATCACAGACTTGGTTCATTGGATAGAGGCACCATTTTCTTCAATGTTTTTTTGTGGTAGACATGTGGTAGCATTACTTTTTTTGAGGGCTGATGACTTTGGCTGTAAAAAAATTGTTACCATGCAAAAAAAAAGTATGCAGATGCTTAAGTTTATAATTCTGTGGACTCATGATTTCTTAATCCCTGCATTCTTTTTTTTGTTTTGTTTTTAAATTTATTCATTTTTAGAGAGGAGAGAGACAGGGAGAGAGAGACAGAGAGAGAGAGAAGCGGGGAGGAGCTGGAAGCATCAACTCCCATATGTGCCTTGACCAGGCAAGCCCAGGGTTTCAAACCGGCGACCTCAGCATTTCCAGGTCGACGCTTTATCCACTGCGCCACCACCGGTCAGGCAATCCCTGCATTCTTATTAAAGCATCATGTATCTATCCTCAAATAACTCTGCTTGTATGAACTAATAATTGTAGTAGCATATTGTTACTCTAAGTCATAAAAAGTACAGCAATGACCTAATGGGAGGAAATATGAGAGATTTTTGTGGCTAAAATATAAACAAATACTGGTTTTACATCAATGATGAGATGTTCATTAAGGAAGGCTTTCAGGAATTACCGCGGACGCCTCTTCATGCCAAGATGAGTTTTGCAATAATGATGATTTTTAAATTCAACTGAAATGTTTTAAAGAAAATGAAGTAGATGAAAGGCGAAAGTGGCTAAAGAGATTTAAATGGTGGTACACCTAGTCAATTGTGTCATTGTTGTTATAATCACTATTAACTCCAACTTAAAAATTAGAGATGAAACCTGAGAAAAATTGGAAAATGTCACTGAGCCTACAGAAATTATACAATAGTGAGCAAAGAAAGTTAACAGTTGTGAGTACATGAAACACAGTTTATCCTTGAATTGTTATTAATTGTTGTACTATTTGGATTACAACTGTAAACCTACTTTGCCCACCCTGTTTTATCAGTAGGACAAAACTTTCTTTTCTTCCCTCAAGTCTTTATGTGGACAACCTTCCCAGCATACATTTTCCACCTCCTAATGTGTTTGTACACAGTGACTGGCATTTTTGTTCAGACTAGTGGGTATACAAGACAAAGATTCATCTGTGACTAAGACATTTTAATCATAGATAGGAGAATTATCTTTCATTTTTATGTGGGAGATATATGAATGTTACAGCTCTTAAGAAAAAGTATTTGCATTTAATGTCAGTGGAACTTTCATATTAGTAGATGAGATAAAATATTTAGGGAATAGGAGGGATGGTAAATGAGCAAGTTAACAATTTTGTGCTTTGTGCGACTCATAATTGTAGCTCTGTGAAGAGCTCCCACTGAGTCAATGGGAAGTGTGGGTGGAGGTTAGTGCTCGGTTAATTGTTGCATTCAACATCATTCAGGAGAAAAAGTGGAGATAAAATTGCAGCATTTATATTTCTGCCCTCCGATTTTCCCTCATCTCTATGCTTGTTACATTTTCTTCACTTGTTACTATTTATATACTGAGTTTTTCTTCTCCCCTGACTCGTTGCATTATTGAAGAAATATGTTCTATAAAGTTTACATCTAAAGCATTTTAAAAATGAGGAAAATCTCATCCATCTATTCATTTTTAATACAGAGTAAGAAATATAGCTTCATGGAAAATATTACCAGGTAAACCTCATTGAAAAGGCATTTTGGTAGATGTTTCCATGTCATGCTGGGGATTGTGGTACACCACCAATGTTAAGCCTGCAGGTAATTTTAATTTTCATCTGACAGGTCATTTTTCTTTTTTAGTAGTTTTCTGGTCCATTGGGTGACACCTATTCAATGACTACAAAAGTTTTTTCTGTGTAAGGAAAGAATGTTTGACTTCAAATATGCAGCTTCAATAATTTAGTTTTTTGTTTTGTTTTGTTTTGTTTTTTATGAAGCTGGAAACCGGGAGGCAGTCAGACAGACTCCCACATGCGCCCGACCGGGATCCACCCGGCACGCCCACCAGGGGGCGATGCTCTGCCCATCCGGGGCGTCGTTCTGTTGCGACCAGAGCTCTACCACCAGTGCCTGGGCAGAGGCCAAGGAGCCATCCTCAGTGCCCGGGCCATCTTTTGCTCCAATGGAGCCTCGGCTGGCTGCCGGAGGGGAAGAGAGAGACAGAGAGGAAGGAGAGGAGGAGGGGTCGAGAAGCAAATGGGCGCCTCTCCTGTGTGCCCTGGCCAGGAATCGAACCCGGAACATCCGCACGCCAGGCCGACGCTCTACCACTGAGCCAACCGACCAGGGCCAATAATTTAGTTTTCATATTCCCTGAGTTCTCATCTTTATGATGTGATTTAGGTCTGCATTAGAGTATCATATAATAACGTGTTGGGACACTACTACCTAACTTTAAGTCAAGTCCAGCTTTAAATTCTTTTTAAAGGTGAGGCTTTCAAATACTATCAACACTATTTCTGCACTTTGTTCAAGAAGTTAGTAATTGGGTAAATTGTATTGTGTTTCTCATCTACTGATACAGTCTTTACTCCATGATTTCCCTCTTTAAATTGTCCAGTTCTCTCTGTGTTTTTATTTTCATCCTATTTATCAATATCAATAATGCCTTTCCAAATTTTTATTTCTGAGACATTTCTTTGCTAAGTTTGAAGAGTATTTACACAATTCCGAGGGAACTGAAGGTAACAAAAAGAAAGAAAGAATAACATTTTGAAGACTGTCAACTATCACGCTTACTAAATGCAAAAATCCTTTTTTAAAGGGGAATCAGCATAACTGACTTTTCTTTTTTGTGTGTTCATCTTTCAAAGTGAGTTCGGGAGAACAACCTGCATCAGGTTACAAATTTTATTGAATAGATTAGTGAAACAAACACAAATTAAATCTGTAAACTTTTGTCATCACGTAGAACGTTAAAATTGTCACTGCCTTGCTTACCTCACAATTAAATTAAAGCATTTTGACAGAAAAACGCCTATTTTGATTAAAAAATAATCATCACTTAAAATTGCCTTTTAATTTTTACAAACCTGAGTGCATTCTAAAAGGCTTATAAAGTTATATTGATCATAGTCTTATTGATGGTTTTGATTTTTTTTAATATATATATAGAAACCATGAGTCATGAGTTTGTTTTCCTGGGTATACATAATACACGTTTTTATAAAATATAAACTAATTAAAATATGTTACAATGTCTTTCTAAAACTAGGCAACATCCTTATCCTCAACAGATGAGCTCTTCGCAATGGGTATGACCTTGTTGCATTGAAGGACTATAACTGTGTATTTCAGAATGAGAGGTAGGTTGAGCTCCTTCATCTTCTTGGTCTGGAATTTCTACATCTTAAAGGATTCATTTAATAACATTCTGGCGCATCTCTTGGCTTAGAGGTGTTCATTAGGACACAATAGTGCATAAACATCAAACTATTGTGTATTCTATTTGTATCATTGGACCATTTAAAAGTTTATACACAGGAACCCTTTTAAAGAAAATTTTAAATGTGGAAATATATAAATAGAATAGAGACAGCTGAATTGATTTCCCAACATTTTGTCTAGCAATAAAAAGTGTATAACCATAACAAACACATGCATTTACTAAATTCAAATGTCATTTTTATAGCCCTCATCTTGTGCTGGAATTTTATCCATTCAAGTTCTAAAGTATAAATATGAAGACATCATTCTGTGCATCATAAGTTTTTCTGTGGTTTTAGGCAAAAGACCTAGTTCCATTAATTAATATGAGGCACACAATCCAGGGAAATACTCTCATTTAAGGGCAAATGCTGAAAGTGGACAAGACCATGTTTGGGTTTTTCTTTTTGTTTTATTTTAATTATTTATTTTTTTGTTTCCACATCTAACACATAGTAGTGAGTAAATAATTAATAGATGGAAAGGAGGAGGGGAAATTGACAAATAAATTCATGAAAAATGTTGAAGGCTTTTCTGAATAAGCAATGATATTAGTCAAAGTGTATTTATAAGTGTTTATTTTGTATCTCAAATTTTGTGTACTAACTGCAAGACAGCAAGCAGACTAGCTATACCTAAACACTTCTGAGCCCTAGAATAGATATGTTATCTGTATTTGGCACATTCAAGTGCCCTGTTAGGGAGACTGACTTCTGCTTACATTGCATTAGCTTCACAGGCAGACTGTGATTTTGCAAATTACAGTGAGATTGCTTCTTCCCAGGGTTAAATTCTAAAATCATCTAGTAAGGCAAAATTGCCCTTGAAATCCTTTACGTCACTCATAAAACTTGATTTGGGGTCTCTGTTCTTCTATCGTAATTTGTAAGTGCATTAAAATATAAGGAGTCCTGTGTTAAACTTAAAACAATGTCTTAACCCTCGGTAGGGAGTGACCCAGTGCTCAGTGACAGCATCGCTTGGAGGTTAAGAGTTCCTGCTTCGAAATCAGTCTGTGGTCTTTGAGTCAGACTCACTGCTTAACTACCAGTGTGCACTTGGCCAAAGGACTTAATATTTCTTGCTCTGTTCCCACATCTGTACAATTGGATTATCATTGTACTTATGGAATAGGTTGTTGTGAAGATCAAATGAGATAATCTGTGTCAACTGTTTGAAATCATGTCTGGAATACAGTAATTGTGTTTGCTATTCCTCCTGAATTTATTTTAATGACAAAATTCCTAATAGAGAACAAATGAGGGACGAGAATTCTAAAATGTTTCTGTTTGCCCCAAGGATTTATTCCATTCTGTTTTGAGAAAACTTAATAAATATAAATAATTGTCCCTTGGGAGAGGTAATGAGATAAAACGTCACCTTGCACACAGTAGGTAATGCATGCTGGATTTTAATCTAAATCGTGTGTGAGCAGATGGACTTGCATACTCTCTGTTCTTGGAAAAGATACAGAGATGACCTTGGTTGCTTGCATCTGTCTTTTAGTCTGTTGGTATATTCTGAAGTCCCGCTGAACAGAAATCAGTCTCATGTGCTTAAGCATTAAATGCAAATTAAATGATGATTAGGTTCTCAATCCAGCTGAAGAGTTAAATGTATCGACAATGTTAAATCCATTGCGCTAATATCTACCAGTTCACTTATACTGCATAACATTTTTCTTGCTCCCTGGCCAAAAAACCTCCCTGACTGTTATACTGAACCAAGTGTTGTTTTATATATATATATATATATCTAGCCACGTTTCAGTTACATATCCAACCCTGATCAGCTAAAATTCCTGAAGAAATGGTCTCCCTAAGAGCTTTGCCTTAAAGACACTCGTTCCATTATCTACACACACACACACACACACACACACACTTTCCTTCTGTAACTCCAGTCCCTTAACTCTCCCCCTATGTCACCATCCTCTCCACTGAGCTTTTGTCTGGTAGACACATCAGATGGGGGGGAGTCCCTTTCTCTGCTTGTACAGTGACAAGTTTTATTCTTTCCTACTGAAAAGTGGTGACAGATGGATCCCTTGCATACCTAATCTGAATATATCAATCATTCAACCAATATTTATTAGCTTATGAGAAATTGTGTGGTGCACTCAGGATACTAATAAGTGAAAAAATACTGTCATCTCTTCTGAGATGGCAGAAAAGAATGAGAATTATATTAATGAAAATTTGGTATAATATGCATCACCAATACAATGTTGTGGCTAACTGACCTTTGTAGAACTGCATTCTACCTAAGTGTGAGTGAGCATCCAGGTATACGTACTGTTTGTATTAGAGTGGCAAGTATAGCTATTTGAAAAATAAGCATTTTTTTCCTGTTCTACTTTTCATCTGTGAAGGAGAGAAGGCACAAAAGAGTCTGACATATTTCTTTCATTTTTCTTATTCTACAGAGTTGCGGTATGATCTCATTGGAGGTGAATCCTTCATTTTTATTTTAAATTAGAAAATGAGGACAAGCACTGTGTCATAGACACTGCCTCTGTGCGCCATATCTAAGTAGAGATTATTTTTTTAATTACCTTTCCTCATGCACACTGGAGCCAAATTCCTGAGACATAAAAACTGTTTTGGCAAAAGCTTATTAGAGTGATTAATAAATATCTGGACATTTTATAATGTCACAGCCATGTTGCTTTTTTCTGATGCTTTTCATTGTTATATATAATGACAGGTACAGTGATTGAGAGCTTATTATGTGCCAGGGAAAAAGAGAGTATTTACTAACATTTTGAAATTTAATCTCTCCTGCATCTTTATGAAGAAGATATTACTACTTTCTACTTACAGATAAGAAAATCAATACAGAGAGAAGCTAAAAATAACATAACTACTGTCTCTCACACACATAAGCCTGAATTCCAAGCCCACCCTCTTTTTACTCTATCTATCCCACACTTCTGAAAAAAAAATGCATTTAAAAACCCACAATGAACCATATCAGTTCTTCATACACTGTTCAAAAGCTAACTCACCTACCACTAGCCCGCTCTGTTCTTTGTTGATAGTTCTGATGTTAGTATTCAAGGTTGGTAATTAATTGTTTAAATGTCAGTGGGCCAAGATTACTCCTTTGAGTAAGACTCTGATGGGAACAAAGCAGATAAAGAGACTATACAATTACATAAAACAATGAGAATCAATGAGGTGATTAATTTCTTTAATGTTACAATGTATTTCTTATAAAAATTAACACACCCCAAATGGACCATATCTGTGGAGTGAAAAGGTGTTGTTTCTCATTTAAATCTTTTTGCTTTATTGATATAAAGTATGCTTATCTCTGGGTTTTCTTTAAAAACCTTTCAGCATTCTCAAGGCACAGAAGAAGAACGTGCCTTCAAAGCCATTTGCCTTCAACATTTGGCTATTTCAATGACTGAATGGCTCCCGTTAGTTTTCACTGTCTGGGTGCTTTGTGCTGTTGTCCTAATGCCTTTGAAAAGTTAGTCGTTTGGGAAACAGCAAAGGACCATGAGCTTCAATCTTCTTAGCCAGCAGCTTTCCTCGTAATAGTATCTCTTGAGTAGTTTAAAAATAATTTTCGCATATTTATATTCTCCTAACACAAAAACTCTAAACCAGTATAAACCTAGGACATCTATGTAAAAACTCTAGGAAATTGTTGACAATCATATCCTCATAGAACCCTGGACCCCGTATCTCCCTACTTTATTTTTTTAATTCAGTTTTAAAACTGTACTCTGTAACTATTATCATTATGAGCTAATTGTGTCTCCCCAAAATTCACATGTTGAAATCCTAATCCCCAATATGATAGCATTTGGATGTGGGGTCTTCAGGAAGTTATTACCTTACGAGGATACAGTCCCTATGACCGAGATTAGTGCTCTTACAAAAGAGGGGGGGGCACAAAGAAAACTAGATAGAAGGTGACAGAGGACAATCTGACTTTGGGTGATGGGTATGCAACATAATTGAATGACAAGATGGCCTGGACATGTTTTCTTTGAATATATGTACCCTGATTTATTGATGTCACCCATTAAAAAAATAAAATTAAAAAAAAAAAAGAGGACCAAGAGAGCTCCCTCCCCACTTCCACTGCACAAAGGAAGAGGTCAGCTGAGAACCCGGAAGTGGGCCCTCACTAGAGAAGCTGCTGGTGCCTCAATCTTGTTCTTCCCAGACTTCAGAACTGTGAGAAACAGATTCCTGTTGTGTGTAAGTCAGTCAGTCTATGGTGTTCTGTGATAGCAGCCTGAACTAACTAAGACAAGTATGAAACTTTTTTTTTCTTTTTTCTTTTAGGGACAGGGAGAAGAAAGGAGACAGAGGGGAGGGAGAAGGAAAACATTCATTTGTTGTTCCATTCAATCTCGCATGCATTAGTTGCTTCCCGTGTGTGCCCTGTCCAGTGATCAAAACCACAATTTTTCTGTTTCAGGACGATGCTCTTAACTGACCAGGGCCATGAAACTTTCTATTTCTCAACATATTTAAAATATTGACAGAAAACTTTCTATCTTGCATTCAAAGTTATTATTTCTTCTATAAACACCAAACATTCAGGTTTATCATTCTATCTTTTAAATATTTTTAACAACTTTATTGAGATATAATTTACATGCCATTAAATTCCCCCACTTAAAACATACCCTTAAGTAGATTTACAGCAATCACTGCTATATAATTTTACAACATTATCATCATTCTGAAAGAAAACGCCATATCCTGTAGCAGTCCCTCCCCTGCGACTCGTGTTTCTACTGCCTTGAATTCCTAGCAGTCACTAATCTTCTGGTTACCTAGATTACATATTCTGGACACTTAATAGAAGTAAAATCATATGACATGTGACCTTCTGTGTCTATTATTTTGTTCACTTACCATGATGTTTCAAAGCTCATCCATGTTGTAGAATATATCGGTACTCTCCATTTCTTTTTATGGACAAATCACAGTCCCTTGCATAGATAAATCATATTTTTAAATCAATTCTTCAGCTGATGGTTCTTTTGGTGTTTCTGCTTTTTTTGCTACTATAAATAATGCTGCTGTAAACATTAATGTATACATTTTTATGTGGACATAGGTTTTCGTTTTTCCTAGGTATAGACACAGAAGCAGAATTGCTGGATTTTCTGGTAAATTCATGTTTAACAATTTTAGAGAATGCTCAAATATTCTCTAAAATGGTTGCACCGCTTTAAAATATCACCAGCAAAGTACTTTCTTGGACTAATTCAGTCTGTTCTTTGTTGTGTGCAGCCAGTGAAGTGTCTTCTCGGTTAATTTAGTGATCAGCTAGTAGTTACAGAGGTTTTCTTAGAGACGCTGAACCAGTATGTCTCCCAGTCTTTTCTGAGGAGCCCTGTTTGAATGTTAGGGTGTGCCCTCAACACATCAGCACACAGTTTTAACCCCGCCTTAGTCTTTACTTCTTACCTGGGCACAACATCAGTCAATTGTGAGAGATTAGGGCCTTATCAAGTGATCTATTATATCAGTGTAAGTCACTGAAGTAATTTATTTGTTGTTAATTACATTCACCATATATGTCTTTTGAAGGGAATATTATCAATTTTCTAAAAGATTGTATTGCTTCTTTAAATTAGAATAGATTGCAAAAGAGCTTTCCTGAGGATTGTATCAATTTACTGCTAGCATCAGAGGCCCAGTATATTAATGATAACTTACTCCAACATGATCGGACCCAGCCTTTGTGAAATATCAGTTTTTCTTTCAGAAAGATTGCCAGAATGGCTTAATTTTGCTTAGAACCATCATTTTATAACTAAGCATGCTGTCACTGATTTAAAATGTTTTAGATGACAGCTTTGGATTTCTTTGTTTAACTTTTTAAGGTATTCAAACTTGAACAATCTCTAGAATAAACTGTGTCAATTTTAATTTATTCTTGGAGTAGAATTGCCCTTGCAGTATAAGCTATATTTTATAAGTGGAACATTTTCTACCTAGAGATAGTTTATTTCTTTGAAAAGTGTGCTTGTGGTTTCAAGTATTTTTTTTCTTTGAATGTCAGAAGAACTTGTTTATTTTCTTAGTGTGCTGATTTTTCCATCCAAATATACAAATGAACTGCCATCCTATTGTATTGCTCACTCTAATTTCACAATCGTGCTCTCTTACCATTCTTGGGTAGGTTCCAAAATACAATGTTAGAATTAAATATGCCTCCAGTAGATTTTACCCTTTAACTGTATCCTTCTCCCCTCTGTACAGCTATTACATAGAACATCTGAATGACGTTATTATATTTCAGCACATGACTGCTATTTCCTGCTATTTTTGTCTTTTCTACTGGAAGTAGAGTTTCATATTTCTCTAAGTATTTTTAGAATCTGAGATCATTAGTTACAAATGTAAAAGCTGCATTTTTTTTTCTAGTAAAAGTGAGTATATCACTGTAAGAAAGTAAACATTTTTGGAGCTCTTTTTTTTCATTTTATTCTGCTTTGTTAGATCCATATGATGAAATAATTTCTATGACTAAATGAGTAAAATGTGGCCATCTAAATACAATAACTTTTCTTCTTTTCTAAAAATTGAATTTTATTGGAGTGGCACTGAAACAATTATATAGGTTTCAGGTGCACAATTTCAGGTGCACAATTCTACAACACATCTTTGTACACTGAACTGTATGTTCACACCCTCAAGTCAAGTCTCCATCCACCACCATTTACCTCCACTACAGCCTCCTTTACCACCTTCCTTTACACGCAACAATCACCACCCTGTTTTCCGTGTCCATGAGTTTATTTAATTTTTTTTGTCATTTTTTGCTCTATCCCTCTACCTCCCTCACCCAGCTCCTCTTCCACCCTGAGCTGAAAGCCAGTTCCCTATAAATGAGTCTATTTCTCTTTTGCTCTTTAGTTTATTTTGTTCATTAGATTTTACATATGAGTGAAATTATATGGTATTTGTCTTTCTCTGAATGGCCTATTTCTCTTAGCTTAATGACCTTCAGGTCCATTCATGCTGTAACAATAGATGAGATTTCCTTCTTTTTTTTATGTCCAACTAGTTTTCCATTGTGTAAATATACTGCAGCTTTTCATTCACTCATCAACTCATTGGCACTTGGGCTGTTTCCAGATCTTGACTATTGTAAATAAGACTGCAGTGAACATAGGTGTGCAGATATTCTTTAGAATTAAGGTTTTAGGATTCTGAGGATATAAAGGCAGCTCACTAGATCAAAAGGCAGCTCCATTTTTAATTTTTTGAGATAACTCCATACTGCTTTCCACAGTGGCTGTACCAATCTGCATTCCTACCAAGAGTGAACAAGAGTTCCCTTTTCTCCACACCCTCGCCAGCACCTGTTTGTTGATTTATTGATGGTAGCCATTCTGACAGATGTGAGGTGAAAGCTCGATATGGTTTTAATTTACATCTCTGATGAATAGTGACATCGAGCATCTTTTCATATGTCTATTGTGCATCTGAAAATTGGCATAAGAAACCAAGGTCTGGGCACTAGATGTTCTGTCATGTTTTTTCAAGCTAAAGAGATGGGACTGATATTTCTTGAGCTTCTACTACAATCTAAGTCAGAGTTTAGCAGATGTTTCCTGTGAAAGGCCAGATAGTAAATAGTTTGAGCTTTGCAACTATATAGTTTCTATCACAGCTACTAAATTGCCTTTTAAGTGAAAAAGCAGCCATAGAAAGTATGTAAACAAATGAAGCAAATGGGTATGGTTGTTTTCCAATAAAACTTTACTTACAAAAGTAGGTAACAGGCTAAATTTGGCTGGCCTCTGGTATTAGTCATATGTGTGGCTCGTTGTGTATGGGAGGTAGGCAAGGAAGAGAGTGAGCTATATAAATGAAATGAATTACTCTTTAAGTGAAAGAGTCAAGGATTGAGCTCAAGTGGTCTGATTATAAAGCCTGTGTTATTTTTATTTCACCTTACTGTCTTTTAGTCAGCTCTGCAAATTATATCCCAGCAGTTCTTTGTATATTTCCAGCTTTCAGAAGTAGTAGGCTGTTACATGTATACACTAACCAGATGTCACAAGTGACAAAGATGTTGGTTCTACATGTAATACCTGGATATTAATCTTATTTACTCTTAGTCACATGTTATATGGTTATAAACTGAGCTTATTAATAAGTAGATAGGACTAGCCAACAAAACTGTTTGCTGAAATTTGCTGTTTGAAAGAGTGATTCAAAGTAAAGATATTTTTCAGCTCACGTGGCTTTTGGCAAGCTATATGTCTGTGTGACTATGCAATAAGAAACCTCTCTGAACCAGCAAAAGCCAGCATGCGGGGATGACAAATTCAACAATAGTCTTCCCTAGAAACTAGCAAAGGAAGTCGATGAAAAAGGATAGACATGACAATTTCAAGATAGAATTAAGCCATCGTAAAAAGGGAAGAAGAAGAACCAAAAAAAAAAAAAAAAAAGGCAAGTTAGTATTAAACCATCAAAGAAAGGGAAGAAAGGGAATCAAAGAAATATGGAGACACCCTAATGTGAGCCAAATTGATCTCTTAGAACATTGGAAATCCATGGCTGAGCCAGATACATTCCCTGGATATGTCATTTCCAGAACATTTTTGAATTATTCTCCAGTGTTACACCCTCACATTCAAAAATGCTTTTATGAATTTATAATTCTAGATGCTAAGTTTATTAATCAAAGGTCCTCTTACCAAGGCAGCCCAGCCATTGGAAATATACTACATTTGCTTCAGCTGTGAAACAAAAATGACCTGTGAGGTGCATATTTGCTTCCTCAAACTGCTATAAGTCATGAGCAATCAATGAAGAGCTGGACAAAGATAATGTGGTAAAGGTTAATCACACAATATTTTTAGGTGCATTTGCCTTATGGAGGACACAAAACCCTTCTTATTATTGATTATACATTTTCCTAATTGTTCAAAATCTGTTTTTCAAAATACCAAATGATTTTTCTTAGGCTGGTATTGAATGCAACAAATTTCTCCTCCCACTAAGCCATTAATCGGTGATAGCTACACACCTATAGTGGTGTATTTAAATGAGACCATGGTTCATATAACTATTGATCATTCATTACATATACCTCTGTGTCAAGGATGAAGTCTGTGGGGAAAAGGACTATTGTAGTGGACTAGAAAAGCTGAGTAGGAAGGTCACATTGTTATATTTTTGTTTGTTTATTTCTAGATAATGTTTCTGACTATATTAACAATAATATTAATACTATAACTAGCACTAATAATAGAAATAATATAGTAAGTATAACATAACATAGTAAAATAACAATAGTTTTTTTTGTTTTGTTTTTTTTTTGTATTTTTCTGAAGCTGGAAATGGGAAGAGACAGTCAGACAGACTCCCGCATGCGCCTGACCGGGATCCACCCAGCACACCCACCAGGGGCGACCCTCTGCCCACCAGGGGGCGATGCTCTGCCCCTCCGGGGCATCTCTCTGCCGTGACCAGAGCCACTCTAGCGCCTGGGGCAGAGGCCAAGGAGCCATCCCCAGCGCCCGGGCCATCTTTGCTCCAATGGAGCCTTGGCTGCGGGAGGGGAAAAGAGAGACAGAGAGGAAGGAAGAGGCGGTGGAGAAGCAATTGGGCGCTTCTCCTGTGTGCCCTGGCCGGGAATCGAACCCAGGTCCCCCACACGCCAGGCCGACGCTCTACCGCTGAGCCAACCGGCCAGGGCCAATAACAATAGTTTTATTCACCGTCAGGAAAATATAAACCACTGTAAACATTTCAAATGCAAAGGGACTTGTGCATAGAATGAGTTACCAAGTTGCTGGAAAGGCTAGAGGAACAAAAGAGTACAAAGGTTTCCCTATTTATCCAGAATTGGTGCCAGTCCTGTGCTGACACCCACCCTTGCCACTACTCTCTTGGACACACTGTCCCTGGAGTTACTGTAACCGATTAGGAACCTGGGAGCCCCAGTCCCACAAAGAGTCTATATGACACCACTGTGACTGTTGCTGAGGCATCTCCAAAAACAAGGAAAGTGGCATGTCTCTTCCTTTTACTTTTCAATCTTTCGAATCTATGAAGCAAGGAAAATACAGTTGGCAGGTTACCACTCCTACAATCCAAAAGTGAGTGTAGGAAGGCAAAGCTAGAGCTTACTCAAACAGAAAAATAACCAAAATGCATGCAATGTGATAGGTAAGAATTTAAGTATTTTAAGATAGAGTAGTACATCGATACATAGATCGATCGGTTGCTCGATCGATAGATAAATGATAGATAATTCATTTAGTTCTCACAACAACCCTGTGTATTAGGTATGCTTTATAATTATTTCACCAATAAGAAAACTGAGGCATGAAGAAGCAAAGTAACTTCAAATTCACATAACTGTTGAAAAATATAATTTAGGTTTGAGCCCAAATAATATGATTCTAGAGTTCATACCAGCAATCATTGTATTACAAATCTTTTTTTTTTTTCCTGAAGCTGGAAACGGGGAGAGACAGTCAGACAGACTCCCGCATGCGCCCGACCGGGATCCACCTGGCACGCCCACCAGGGGTGACGCTCTGCCCACCAGGGGGCGATGCTCTGCCCCTCCGGGGCGTCGCTCTGCCGCGACCAGAGCCACTCTAGCACCTGGGGCAGAGGCCAAGGAGCCATCCCCAGCGCCCGGGCCATCTTTGCTCCAATGGAGCCTCGGCTGCGGGAGGGGAAGAGAGAGACAGAGAGGAAGGAGTGGGTGGAGAAGCAAATGGGCGCTTCTCCTATGTGCCCTGGCTGGGAATCGAACCCGGGTCCCCCGCACGCCAGGCCGACGCTCTACCGCTGAGCCAACTGGCCAGGGCCGTATTACAAATCTATAAGCACAGATGCTTTGGATTTTCATTCATTTGCCCAAAGGAAATAAACTTGTTTTTTCCAAGGCCCCCTTTCTGAGTATTTCTGAAATATACCTGTCCAGGCATTGAGTGTGACCTGATCTTCATGTGCCATTAGCATTGGCCAAGTTTGATGTATATAGCTCCTCCTCTTTGTATAACCAACAATTTCAATAAATAATTTTATATAGGTTTTCTTGCCAGGTCACCTTTCCTTAAGCCCCTGGTGCTACTACTATACTGGCCTCAGCATGAGGAAAAACACTTCCCTTCCCTTTCTCATACATAGTGTAAATATCCACCCATACATGGGACAGTCCAGCTCTTTAACTTTCCACAACACAGCTAAAGACGAGGCTATCACTTGGCAGGATTGCACTGAAGACTGGAAATAAAGAAAGGCTATCAAAACACAGAATGAATTACAATGACAATGAAATGAGGCTGCTTTTGGAATGTACCTGTCCAGGCCAATCCTTAAAGAGTCTCAGTCACAGGGCACCTCCTGGCCTGGTTTCTGACCTGCCTCTAAATGGCCAAAGCCAAGTCATTCTCATCACATGGCATGTTTTTTTAGTCTATATCTGTTCATCAGAGTCCTGGCCCACTGCCTAGAGAAGTCTCTCTCTCACCCAAATTTACAATGAATTTGCCAGATTTTATTTCCTTTTCTTACTAGGAGAAGTTATCCAAAACCTGGGATGCGAAAGGATGACTGCACTGCCTCTCCGTGGCGTACATGAGCACTAACTGGTCTCACACAGCTCACCTAATTCTCTAAGAGGATTCAATTTGTCTGATTTACTATTGATAATGTTTCGTTTTCTGTTGAGTTAGATATTAACCTTTAGGAGATTGTTAAATGGCAAATGACTTTTGGGCAGTTAAGACACAAATGATTTCTGTCTGATAGAAAAAAATAACCCCAAAGGTTATGTTTTATGGTCCGAGAAGATATAAAACAGTTTAGTATTTAATTTAACACTGTCATGTCAGCATTTGTTTCATTTTGTGTCTATACATGGTTTGGCCTTTCACATACTCCACTGTACTAGTTTTATGTCTGGTTTAATCCTTAATTAAGGTTTTCAGTTTGAGCTTACTTGATATTTTTATTTGAAAATTATACTTTGATACTCTGGCTCTTCATATAATTACTAAAAAATAGAAGTGTCCATTTCCTGTAGCAAGTCTTACCACCTAATTTTGTGGGACCTGGGAAACAATACAAATATAGATTTATATAAATATATAATAAAACTAAATATGTAACATTTATAAATCAAGATTACAGACTTTAAAATATATTCTACCCTTCTGCCTTAACAAGTGTCCCTTCATAATGAATACATTGAGAAATACAAATTAAGCTTCAGTGATTTTTATTATTGAACGTCAGCAAAATATCAAAAACGAGCAAATTTAATTATTATATCATATGCTTGGTTGTTCCATTGAAAAGAAGAATTTGGCTGAGTAGTATAGCAAAACATATATAAAATATAAACTATTATATATGTATTTAAAATTATAGTTCTAGCCTTTATGTCAGCAAACTTATTCCTTATGTTGTTATAGTCAAAGTTTTTACATAATTGATATTCTACTAACAGTAATGCAAAATTAAACAATCTCTGGTGAATCATCAGAGTGCTTAATATAGGGTTATTTGGTTTAGAATTTCAATTTGAAAAAATTTGCTTAGAATTATTTAAATTTATAATGTGGGTACTGGCCGGTTGGCTTAATGGCAGAACATTGGCCCAGTGTGTGGTTGTCCGAGGTCTGATTTCCAGTCAGTTCACAGAGGAGAAGTGACCATCTGCTTCTCTACCCTTCCCTCTCCCACTTCTTTCTCTTTCTCTCTTTTCTCTTCCCACAGCCATGGCTTGATTGGTTCGAGCACATTGGCCCCCAGCACAGCACTGAGGATGGCTCCCTGGAGCCTTTGCTGCAGGTGCTAAAAGTAGCTTGGTTGCAAGCATGGCCACAGAAGGAGGGCAGAGCATCAAGCCCAGGCAGGGGTTGCTGGATGGATCCGGTTGAAGGGTATGCAGAGGTCTGTGTATCTCTCTTCCTCTCACTTGGAAAAGAAAAGAAAAATATTTATAATGTAATACTTATATTTGGGATTATTATATGATATAAAGTTATATATTTAAATGTAGTGGGGGTAATATTTGAAAATTGACACATAAAATTTTATATTATGTATATCAAGAATTTTAGCATTTCATAATACAACATCCTGAACCATACATGTTCCTTAAATTTTTTCAATGCTAGTATATTTTAAAGGAAATTTAAAATATTCCATGTACTATTACATGGATCACCCAATTTGCTCAGCTCTTTATTCCATTAAGACCGTATCTTGATTTTTATATTAGCAGGTGAAGAATCTCTATAGAAATTAATTTCAATACTATTTGTATGTGAATCTCCTTTATAGTCATGCAAATATTTTGTTTTCTTAATTTCTTCATATTTTATTAAAAACAGTTTTCTTGCATATTTTACATGCAGTATGTTTAACTTAGAAAAATCATTTTCTCTAAAGTTTGACATAGCATATTTTTAAATGTCTAAAATTGAAGCATCCAAACAGCTTTGTTTACCTAGTTGTTTGCTGACATTATTAAACAACTGTATTATTTTATTTACTTTACATTAAACAACCATAGATAGCACAAATTCAAAATTGATTTTATTTTCTGTCAAAGATCATATTTTTGTTGGTGGTATTTAAAAAATAATTTTAATATTTTTTTATTATTTTATTTATTCATTTTAGAGAGGAGAGAGAGGGGGGGAGAGACAGAGAGAGACAGAGAGAGAGGAGAGACAGAGGGGAGGAGCTAGAAGCATCAACTCCCATATGTGCCTTGACCAGGCAAGCCCAGGGTTTCGAACCAGCAACCTCAGCATTTCCAGGTCGACGCTTTCTTTATCCACTGCGCCACCACAGGTCAGGCAATTTTAATATTTTTAATACCCTGTCAAAATTTTACATCAAGCTCCATGGAATTTTTTAATATCTGATAAATATTTTCTATAATTTTGTGTAGCACATACATAATTTTAGCATCACCTGTATAAAATTACAGATTCTAAAAAATATTGATAAACACTGAAACCTCAAATTCCCCTCACAGAAATAAAAATTTTATACTATTTCACAGGCACAATTTTATATTTATACACAATGCATAATAGTTTCAGACCTATCATGAAATTGACTAAAGATGATGGTGGAATTCTGTGCTTAAAACAAATTCTTAATCATTTGGGTTTTCTAGGACAAGCTGTAGACTAATTAACTTCATTTAATAAGATAATGGTTTAGTGTAAGATTTGAATATGTGAAATACCAGAAATTTTACCAAAGTTTCCCAAAACAGAGCAAGGTTTTCAATCATCTTTTTCTTAGCAATCCTTGAGTTTAGGCTGTAATTTCATCATTCACTTATTTGAGAACCTCATCGATTTCCTTAACTACTCTAAAGTGTCTTGTGCTAACAGCAAGTGAAATGTAGATCCCTCTCAAGTGCTGCACTTACCCCCACCCACCCACCCCCAATTTAATTCCTAGTTAAAGGTCAGATACTCACGATCATAAGTGGCTTAGCCTGACCAGGCCAGCTGGTGGCAGCACAGTGGAGATAGAGTGTCAGACTGAGATGCGGAAAACCCAGGTTATAACCTGAGGTCGCTGACTTGAGTGCAGGCTCACCAGCTTGAGCTGGGGGCACGGGCTTGAGCGTGAGATCATAGACATTACTCCATGGTCACTGGCTTGAAACCCCCGGTTGCTGGCTTGAGCCCAAGGTCGCTGGCTTGGGCAAGGGGTCATTAGCTCTGCTGTAGCCCCTCAGTCAAGGCACTCTGTCACAATAAATAAATAAATAAATAAATAAATAAATAAATAAATAAATAAATGGCTGAGGTTCAAATCCTTTTATTTATTAGTAACTTTCTTTTTATTTTTGACAGAGACATAAAGAGAGTCATAGAGAGGGACAGATAGGGACAGACAGACAGGAAGGGAGAGAGATGAGAAGAATCAGTTCTTTATTGCTACACCTTAGTTGTTTATCGACTGCTCTCTCATATGTGCCTTGACTGGGGGGCTACAGCAGAGCAAGTGACCCCTGCTCAAGCCAATGACCTTGGGCTCAAGCCAGCGATCTTGGGCTTCAAGCCAGCAACTCCTTACTCAAGCCAGATGACCCCATGCTCAAGCAGGTGACCTCAGGGTTTTGAACCTGGGTCCTCTGCGTCCACGTCCAAGGCTCTATCCACTTTGCCACTGCCTTTGCAGGCTATTTATTAATAATTTCTTAAAGAAGAATACACAATTATACAATGTTTACAAGGGTAAATGCTTTGCTACTGCTGGGCATCCTTTGTAACCACACTGAGAGTGAGAGAGGAGAAACATTTTAGGCAAAGGAGCACATATTTAGAAATAGAGCTTACAAACATCCAAATAATTGCCTCAGTCTCTGTCAAGAACAAAGAAGAGGCAGAGCACTTGCTTTATGTTTAACTAAATAGCTTAAGAAGGTGTTCCCCCTCTTGAACAAAGCAGCCTGTGCTTTAAAAGACTATTCGAATTGCACCATTTTCTCCCAAATTCCTTTCTAAGCTATTTTTATAATTTTATCTGACCTCAGAATACAAGTAACATTTTTTTTTTCAAAACTGAGATCTAAAATGGTTAATGAGTATTTTTCTCAAGTCATTTGTTTACTCATGTAAGCATAATTTACAGTCCACATACTTCATTCCAGCCACTATTCTAGTTGCTGGGGATAAACGTGCACAATCCATGCTTTTGGAATTTTAAAGGATACATGCAATTGTCTGGTTTATTTATTTGTCCACGTAAAAATATTTTTGTAGGCAAGGTGCCTTGGGACCACAGGAGAAAGATCTATTAGACAAGCAGGCATAGCATCCATTTCCAGTGCTATTTCTCCAGAGTAATGAGAGTTAAATTCAGTCCCCAATATTAATCTGCATTCATTTTCTGACTGTTGATGACCTTGAAACCATGAATAGCCACAATTTAACTGGGGGACTGGGGAGCACAGCTGGCGACCCCCTCCAATGATATACTAAAGTCATAGAACGAATAAATTCAACCCAGTTACAGCCACATTTTTCAATTGCTACAACTGTCCCCAGTGCAGCTTATATTCTGCCGGCAGGGTCAATGGATTATCTGTTGTGTCTAATAACCTGCATCATTACTCTTCTTTATTTGTGGGTAAAGTGGTGGATTTAAAATTGCACAATTAAGATTGAAGATAACACAAGGCTTTTAGAAATTAATGTGAAGAATATAATTGTTAAGTCTGGATAGCCGTTGACTTTGTTTATACTTGTAACACAGGGTAGGAAGGTGTATACGTGTTTCTGATTCTATCAACAGACCATAAAATATGCCAGTGAGTGCTAGTTCATGAGGATTTACTAGAGTAATCAAAAATCATAAAGTCAAGAGGAAAAAAATCAATAACACTTATTCTAAATCACCTGAGTCAGAGGATGTGGTAAATCACTGATTTCTGTCTTGAAAATATATAGAATATATTTATAAATTTTTATTTGAACTAAAATGTAAAAAATTATTAAATATTCATTATACAGTTTCTCAAAAAAGCAATTAATGTTAACCACATTTTAATTTATATATATATATATATATATAATCTTTCAATTCTCTCCATATATACACTCTTTCAAGTAGCCCAAAGCATGCTTACATATATTATCCCATTTATCTTAATAATCGACCTTATGAGGTACAGAGGGGTTATCATTATCATCTCATTGGCAATAGGGAACTAAGGGAACAATAGATTAAATACATAGAGGCAGATAAAAATTGATTTATAGCTTCAAAGCCCTGAAAAATTAAACCATGCTTAGTTTACAATTTATTTTTTAAATTATTTCCCAGGTGTTTTGAAGGCAATATTTATTATGTTAGACTTTATCTGATAATTAATGGCTAATATACAATTCAGATCACCTTTATAACCTTGGTTCAAATGAAAATATGGGAAGAAAGTACAATATACTTTAGTTACAAAAAAGAATATAAAAACCCAGACAATGGATGTCTAACACTTGCCTTAACAGGCAGTCTGCTCTTGTGCAGCAAGCCTTGGGGAGTGGTTTAATTTATGTTCTAGCCTAAGGGGGTGCTCCGGAAAGGCACTCAACCTGTGCTTTCACTACTGGTCTCTTCCCCGCCTCTCCTCCCAGTATTGATAGATATTGTCTTTTCTTTGCTGGTCTTACCTTATGAAGCTTTTTTAAAACTGAAGGCAGAAGGTTAAAATTCTTTATTTACTTTTTTCTTTGTTCTTTAAAAAAAATATTTTTTTAATGAAAGAGGTTATGTGTGTATAATTCAAATATGGTTACAGCAACAGATTCCCCATCTCCCGAATATAGTTTCCAGAAGGGGATTCAGGAAATACGCACCTTTAGCCATTTAAAAGCTTGTGTTTACTTCTTCTATGAGGATATGCACACTGCTCTCTTGTACTGATTTACCATAGCGATGGGGCCTCTGTGTCTCTGCTCTGGTGAATGCTGCAGAATGACTTGAGCATAACTAAAGAGCGTGTGTCAAGAGCAGAGGTTGTTGCCCTGGTGAAGTATTCCCACTGGAAATAAAGGGCACCTGGAATGAGAAAAATACATTGAAAGGAGCTAGCACCTTGCCTGAGCATCCATCAAAGGCACTAAATGAAGCTTGGTTACCTTTTCTCCCTCCCTCCTTTCAGGTTGTAGGTGGCAGCTAAGCCATTGTCCAGTTTATGGAGTGTCAGCCTCTGCATTAGCCTCTGTGAAACACTCAGAGGGAAGATACTTAGCTTTCTGTGCACTGAGGCTCAATAATGGCAATGAAAAACTCAAATCCACTGGGCATTGTTTTGCTGACCACTTAAACCATGCACTGTTCGTTTCTCTAAATGACTATTTCATTTCCTGTCGACAAAGGACAAAATATCTTTGGTACGACAAGTTACTTGAACTTCTCATTGACTCTTTCTTAGAATTTTGTATTGATAAAAAATAATCCTCCTTTTCATATCTGTCAATAAAAGTACTGTGATAAAAATAAGGCTGTTTAGTGAATATAATAGTGATGATATTTTCATATATGAAATGAATTGGCTTTCCACGCCTTCACTCCTAGACTGTCGTTCAGATAGTCAGATGGCGGTGTAACCTACCACATTCATAAATCCATCTTACTCAGATGGAAAAGCTTTGACTAGATTTGACCCATGCCTGAATTTTGGAAGGGAGGTGTGCTGTAAGTGGCAAAACACAGGGAGTTGATCAGGTCCTCTTAAGTGCATATGGCCATCTTTTGTCTCAACTTCAGTAATATCTTTGAGGACAATTTTCTGTTTTCTGCAAGTTTTGGTTTTGTTTTGCACAACACCTAGGACAGTACAATCTCTCCAAAAGAGCACATTACGCTCACACTAAGAAGATAAGGAATCTCCCATAACTACCTATCCTTTGAAGTGATTCATTCCCCAGACACTGGATAGCCCCTTGCCTTGCTTAATTTGTAGCCCTTATTGCTATCTGACATTTTTCTTGTTCATTTAGTTTTGTGTTTATTACCTGGTGTCCACATGAGGCAAGGCCCCAAAATGTCAGTAACTGCCTGAACTACTATTGTCATAAAGTAAATATTGTTCAGTGAATACATAAATGAAGAATACTGAAATTTTTAAAAGTTTCTTCTTCAGGAAAGTAATTATTGTTGTCAGACCGACATGTTTAATTTAGTTTAGAACTATAGACACAGCCCTGGGAAATAATGAAACAGTTTTGTTCTTATTACCCTTCTGTTTCTTGAAACAAGGAAATGGAAACTAAAGTGATACAACCTCCCACTCCTTAAAGTCTATGAGCACTATGGAACCAAAACCAAAGAAATCTGGACAGTGTCAGACCTGAGACTGAAAGAGAATCACATCAGTAACACAAGGAACCAAACAAAATTATATTAATTAGAGTTATTTTGTAAAGATAGAACTTATTTTTAAGAAGGGTGTTGGGCTAGGAAATAATTGAGTCATCAGAATCCCTCTTTTATCAGGATAAAAGTCAAAATAGATAGAACTAATGGTTATTCTACTCATCATAGCCATCTACTATAAGCCAGAGATTTTTCCACATTATTGCTTCAAGTGAGACCTGCAACTTGGAAGCTCTTTCTTTTTATTCCCAAGCATAGAGGTCAATAAGAATTTCTGCCAGACACTGAAATACAGACCAATAACACCAGGGGGTCAGACTGAAACTCAGTATAGCCAATGACTTGTATATCCCAAGTAATTAACCTTATGTGAAAAAAAGTATGTTTATTAAGTTTCCTTTCTTTTCTGTGGTCAAGCTGATATAATGGGATCTTTGACTGATCTAAGAAGAGTGATGTCTGTTTCCGTGTGTGTGTGTGTGTGTGTGTGTGTGTGTGTGTGTATCACTGGGGAACAATTTTTTTTTCATTTTCTATTGCATGAAGTTTTAGAACTGTTCTATACATCTCTGCATCACTGATTCCAAATCTGAAATCCATTTTTTGGTGCATGCTCTAATTTTTATGTAATTTTAATTTCTTTTTGTTACAGTTAATAGCATGCATTGGTTTTTAAATTAGAGTTAAAGGGCAACGACTCTTGGATTGAACATAACCACAAGGCAATTAATGTATTACAAACATCACTTTTACGTAATTGTAGTTTTTAAATGTAAAAAATTGTTATCTGACAAAAATACCCTCTTATTTTGTTTTAAGATTGAATCATGGCTTCTTCGAGTAGACATAAATGTAAGAACAGTCCTGACACCTTCTGTTATATATGTGGCTGTCAATGTCAAAGGCACAATATTTCATCATTTGTGACACGTGCATATATTGCCTATTTTCAAGTTCTCCTTGGCGATAAAGACAAGAATTGGGCTCCTCATAGTGTGTGTCATAATTGTGAGGAAATGCTTAGTGACTGGACAAAAGGAAAATGCAAAGGAATACCTTTTGGTATTTCCATGGTTGGTGTGAACCTAAGGACCACAGCAGTGACTGTTATTTCTGTCTGATCCATACAAAGGGCATCAGCAAGAAAAAAACAGCATGTGATAGCATATCCTAATATTCCTTCAGCAATACGACTAATCCCACATTCTGAGACACTCCCGGTTCCAGTTTTCAATGGTTTTATTTATTCTAAGGACAAAGAAAGTGAACATGGTGATCAAGTATATTTTGATAAGATGCATGGTTGTAGAATCTGAAGGGTCTTCTTCTGATGCCAAGCAGTCATTAACCCCTCAGCAGTTTAGCCAACCCAAATTGAATGACTTAGTAAGAATAACATAAAAATTGTCCTCAACTTTCTGAAGTATGAGGAGCATAAGTGGATCATTTGTGTGGATCTTAAAATGGTAAATTTCCTGCTAGGACAACAGAAAGGTTTCACGAAGTATCCTTGCTTTCTGTGTTTGTGGGACAGCGGAGCTCGGGAAAATCACTGGACACAGAAGGAGTGGCCGAAACATTAAGCTCTGGAAGTAGGGATGCAAAATATTGTGAATGAACCTGCAGTTAATTGAGACAGGATCATTTTTCCCCCACTTCACATCAAACTTGGCTTAATGAAGCAGTTGGTTCAGGCTTTGAATAGAGAAAGTGAATGCTTTCTACATATTTTTTCTGCTTTTGCTGCCTTGTCTTTCGAGAAGATAAAAGCAGGTGTATTTGATGGACCTCAGATTCAAACCCTCATACATGACAAAGAATTTGCCGGAAGGGTGAATAAGAAGGAGAAAGCAGCATGGCAGTCTTTTGTGGCAGTTACAAAGAACTTCTTTGGCAACAAAAAAGCAGAAAACTATGAACTTCTGGTTCAAAGGATGCTGTTGGCTTTCTGCGACATTGGATGTAACATGAGCGTTAAGATTCACTTCCTGAACAGTCAGTCACCTCGATAAGTTTCCCGAAAATCTTGGAGCTGTTAGAGATGAGCAGCCTACTGCTGGAGCATCAAATGAGATTGTCCTCAACAAGTACACAAATGCAAGAGCTACAAATGCAAATTTTTGCCTGAATAGAAGTTAAATAAGTTTTGCGCAAATTTTTTTTTTTTGTATTTTTGTGAAGCTGGAAACGGGGAGAGACAGTCAGACAGACTCCCGCATGTGTCCGACCAGGATCAACCTGGCACGCCCACCAGGGGGCGATGCTCTGCCCCTCCGGGGCATCGCTCTGTTGCGACCAGAGCCACTCTAGCGCCTGGGGCAGAGGCCAAGGAGCCATCCCCAGCACCCGGGCCATCTTTGCTCCAATGGAGCCTCGGCTGCGGGAGGAGAAGAGAGAGACAGAGAGGAAGGAGAGGGGGAGGGGTGGAGAAACAGATGGGCTCCTCTCCTGTGTGCCCTGGCCGGGAATCGAACCTGGGACTTCTGTATGCCAGGCCGACACTCTACCACTGAGCCAACCGGCCAGGGCTATTTTTGCACAAATTTTATGATTAAAATAAGTGTTTTAATATGTTCTATTTCAAAATTGTAGAAAAATTCTAATGCAATCATATCTTTTAGTGTATTAGTGTATTTATTGCATTATATAAATGATTACATTTTTACAAAGATGATGCTCAAGAAGACCATTCTACTTCATTATGTTAAACTAAATGTTGAAAATTTTACAATAAGATGAAAACCTAAAATCTTGAATTGCAAAAAAGACTGTAGCTTACAGAGAAAAACTAATGTCAAATTTGAGATCAGCACACTCGAATTAGGTAAGAACAAATGTTTTTGTGGATACAACAAACATTTTGTTCCCCAGTGTATTATATAATATATATAAAAATACATGTTTATATAATATATAAATATAAACTATATGTAACATATAAGTATACTGTATATTATAAATATATAATAATACATTATATATATAAATTCAGAATAAGATTATGCAATAGTTTTAGTCACTAAAAATAACATTACTACCTAATTACATGTGAACCTGTGTTAGCCTGAGACTTTGCATAACATGGTTACATAGGGCCTGACCAAGTGGTGGCGCAGTGGATAGAGCGGCAGACTGGGATGCGGAGGACCCAGTTTCAAAACAGGAAGGTCGCCAGCTTGAGTGCAGGTGCATCCGGTTTGAGCAAAACTCACCAGCTTGGACCCAAGGTCACTGGCTTGAGCAAGGGCTTACTTGGTCTGCTGTAATCCCACCATCAAGGCACATATGAGAAAGCAATCTATGAACAATTAAGGTGCTGCAACAAAAAATTGATGCTTCTCATCTCTCTCTCCCTTCCTGTCTGTCTGTCCCTATCTATCTCTCTCTCTGACTCTCTTCATCTCTGTCAGAGAAAAAAAAATAAAAGAAATCTAAAAACATGGTTACACAAGGATCTAAACTGAAGAACGTTCTGCTGCCAGCTTACAAATAAAGTCACCCTTTCAACATGATGCCGCCACATTTAGTTTGGCAGAGGAGGAGAGCATGAACGTTTGCTCTCCCCTGGAGGATACTTCCACCCAAAAGAGAAAGACACTCATAACTGTTTGTTGCTCATGTTTAATATACCTACAGCAGTCACATGAGCATTCCTAACTTTAAGAGGGTATATTTTCTTCTTCTTCCAGGAAAGCTTTCATTTTTGATGATAGCTTTGACTATAAAAGAACAGTTACAATAGAAACTGGTTGCAAGAGGGCAATGCAAAAAGTCGTGGAGAAAATACTTTTTAGCAGAAAACAAAGAAATAGAAAAGTGAAAAATATGTATGATGTAATTAGTAAAAGTGAGAAATGTACCTCCTACCTTCCTCTTCCTTTTGCTTTCTTCACCTTTTCTTCTTTCCTTCCTTTCTTCTCCCTTTTTTCCTCCCTTCTTTCTCTCTCCCTCTTCCTCTGCTTCTCTTTTTCTTTCTTTCCTTTTATCTTTCACCCAATGTTGGGGATGGGGCAAAAATATTGCTAATAATTTGTGGTTATATAGTAATGCACTATAAAAAGACAGTGCATTACTAGCACCCGAGGATGTTACTCCAGTCATAGATCTGACTTCATGTCTGTCTTGGGTTCTTTTATGTTTCAAGAGGACAATGACATGACACAGCACATATACTCACTTTCAGTTTAAGAATATGAGGCCACGTTATTGTTGGCCCTCACTGAGGTCACACTGCATGAAGTCTCCTAACAGAAGGAATAGGAATTAGAGGTATATTTTAATAGTCTGTAAGTCCCCATTGTATGACCTTCTTCCTGTCAGTGAAGAGATGGCATTTTTATCAGCATGTCTTGGCAGCCAATATAGAATGCAAAGAGTTTATATGGTTCCAGGAAGCTGTCCCCAAGTGGAGGCCAAGAACCACTGCTTGTTCAACAGCTGAGCAACTGAAACTATGGTTCTCTGTCACTTCCAGAGACGCTCAACTGGTTCACTTCAATTCTTTGCTATTAATCACACTGTTTAGCTACAAACCAACATGTACATAATTATAAAATATTATTTTTATTTCAGGGCCTAAAAATTTAACAATTTGTTCAGTTACCAACTATACAGTTGCAGCAGCAGGTAAACATTAATCAACAAGCCATGCCTAGAATATTCCTAGGATTCTCTCTGGCCATAAGCACAAGAACTATGTAAAGACTTTACAATATAAAAGGTAGGACAATCAAAAATGAGAAGCTATAGTAAAAATAAATAAAATTACTGTGCGCTAAAGTTATAAATTTGTATAATATTTAGTAATACAAGTAAAAAAATAACAGCTAACATTTTGATGAGCATTTTTGTGTACTAGATGTTCTATTGAGCCTTTTACAAGAACAATTTTATTTAATCTTCACAGCACTTCTATGATGGAGTCAGACTATGCTACCTAACACAAAGATTTAAGAAGCAATGAGCATGACCTGTGGTGGCACAGTGGATAGAGTGTTGACCTGGAACATTGAGGTCACAGGTTCAAAACCCTGGGCTTGCTGGCCTGCCAGGTCATGGCACATAGAGAAGCAGCTATGAGTTGGTGCTTCCTGCTCCTCCCCCTTTCTCTCTCTCTCTCTCTTTTTTCTCTCTGTCTCAAATGAATAAATAAAATCTTTAAGGAAAAAGATTTTAAGAAAGAAGCAATGAGAAACAAAGTTTTGACCAAGTCTTCCTGAAGAAATAAAGTCAATAGGCAATACTTGAAGAATGATTAGAAGTTTGCCAGACATATTAGCATTTCAGGCAGAAGGAAAAACAAGTTAAATAAGATAAAATATAGAGAAAGTAGAGGTACTAGGACTTAATAGATTCTAATGATAAGATTACAAAGTGTCTTTTGAGCCATGCTAAAAAGTATAGGTTGCATAGTTTGGGAAAATATCGAAGAATTATGAGCAAAAATGACTGTATTATTTTATTATCTATTAAAAAAACCTGATGCCTCAAGATAATAAAAGATGGAATAGAATAATAAATAAGGGAACTACAAACTTTTTTATATATGCAAAAATATAGGTCACAGAATTGACTGGTATAAAAAACATGGGCTTCAGGGCCACACAGACTTGGGTTTGACACTTACTTCTATTACCTAGCAACTCGACAACCATGGGAATATTATTTAACTTTTTTTGAATGAAATAGAAATGATAACAGTACCTACCTCATAAACTTGTTTAGTTATTTAATATACTAATGGTTATAAACTCCTTAACATAATGCCTTGAATTTAGTGTGTACTAAGAAATATTAGCTTTTACTATTATGTAAAATGCTTCACACAGTATCTAACAAGTAGTTGGTTTTCAGAATATGGTGGTCTCTACATACATAGTTAGAGATATCAACATCTCTATCAATCTATCTACATGTTTCAGTTACAGTATCAGAATGTATTATAGAAAAAATAATGGACTACTAGGTGAAAACAAAATGAACAGAAAATGACACTCTGGGAACTCTCCTTCTAAGCTGAAAAATAGAGAGTAAGACTCTATTTTGCCCATGCCCTCCCACAAAAACTCAGCCCTCTGATCAGAAGTCAGAGGAAGTCCCAGATATTGTTCATGAAGAGACATTTGGTGAAAGTAGGAAGAAAACTTTGTGGACTGTTGTGTTTCAAAAGATGGAAAGTCGAGTCCAGTATGCCATAGACACTAAGACGGTGATTCTCAGCAGTAAGCGCAAGTGGAAGACTTTCATCTTTTGCAGATATAGCAGATGGAACTACAGCAGTACCAAGGCAAGGGAGATAGATGGCAGTATGAGAAAATTGCTCATAATAGTTAACATTTTGAAAGAAAATCTATTAAATGTGTGAATACAATTTTGATTCCATACTACTTGAAAATTTGTGTGTGGCATATCCTTTAACATAGATATATTTGTTAGGTTTTTTGTTTTTTTTTGTACTTTTCTGAAGCTGGAAACGGGGAGAGACAGACAGACTTCCGCATGCGCCCGACCGGGATCCACCCGGCGCGCCCACCAGGGGCGACGCTCTGCCCCTCCGGGGCGTCGCCCTGCCGCGACCAGAGCCACTCCAGCACCTGGGGTAGAGGCCAAGGAGCCATCCCCAGCGCCCGGGCCATCCCCGCTCCAATGGAGCCCCGGCTGCGGGAGGGGAAGAGAGAGACAGAGAGG
Source organism: Saccopteryx bilineata (assembly GCF_036850765.1). Classification (NCBI taxonomy): domain Eukaryota; kingdom Metazoa; phylum Chordata; class Mammalia; order Chiroptera; family Emballonuridae; genus Saccopteryx; species Saccopteryx bilineata. Next base: position 107,403,340 of record NC_089491.1, on the reverse strand, counting down.
AAGGAGGGGGGGGGGTGTGGAGAAGCAAATGGACGCCTCTCCTATGTGCCCTGGCCGGGAATGGAACCCGGGGTCCCCGCACGCCAGGCCGACGCTCTACCGCTGAGCCAACCGGCCAGGGCCTGTTAGGTTTTAATAAGAGAAAACAAAATCTATTCTAAGTAATCCAAGAAGGAAGAGATTTAAGTATAAATAAAAGCTGAGAAATGACTGGGTACATTGGAAGAGTAAGTATTGGGGGAACCATCATAACTCTCAGGTTCACTTCTAGCTTTCTGAGACTCAGATAATTTCAGGAAATGGAGGGACCCACTTATGAATGTTTACAGCTTTCTGTAGCCCCAAGGCAGATAATTTTCAGGGGAATTCTCAGAGGCTATTGCAAGACTTCACAACTGCTGAAACTCCCATACCTAACTGTGGGTTCAAGAGCAATGCTTTCCATTTCTCACATGAGTGCTTTTATTGAAAGTCTAGGCCATAATCCTGTTGGCAAGGGAAACATACAGAGACTGGAATGTCTCAGGAATGGTGCTAAGTTGCCAACAATCAGAGATAATAATAAAAAACAATTTTTATACTGGTCCAGGTAAATATGTGCCAAGTGAAACAAAAACATTCATAATATTTTTAGCCTGGATTTTTAAAAAATTTTTTAAAGAAAAATGGAGTTTATTCTGATTTGGGTATTCTTTCTTTTTTTTTTTCTGTATTTTTCTGAAGCGGGAAACGGGGAGAGACAGTCAGACAGACTCTCGCATGCGCCCGACCAGGATCCACCCGGCACGCCCACCAGGGGGCGATGCTCTGCCCCTCCGTTGCGACCAGAGCCACTCTAGCACCTGGGGCAGAGGCCGAGGAGCCTTCCCCAGCGCCCGGGCCATCCTTGCTCCAATGGAGCCTCGGCTGCAGGAGGGGAAGAGAGAGACAGAGAGGAAGGAGAGGGGGAGGGGTGGAGAAGCAGATGGGTGCTTCTCCTGTGTGCCCTGGCTGGGAATCAAACCCGGAACTCCTGCACGCCAGGCCGACGGTCTACCACTGAGCCAACTGGCCAGGGCCCTGATTTGGGTATTCTTAGTATATTTATTCATACTGATATATATTTCATAGCTGAGTAATAAGCAAATAGAAATGCTACTTTAGACGTCAACAACTTGAATAGTTGTTCAACAGACAATGCTGTGAAAACTGATATCCTTAATTAAAAGAATGAAATTGAACCCCTACCACACACCATATACAAAAATTAACTCAAACTAGAACAAGACCTAAATGTAATAATTAAAATTATAAAACTCTTGGAATACAAAAGAGCAAATCTTTATGAATTTGGATCAGGTAATGGTTTCTTAAAAATGACACTAAAGTACAAGCAACAAAAGCAAAAATACATTCATCTTCATCAAATATAAAAATTTTGGCTTCAAAAGACAGCATTAATAAAGTAGAAAAGAATACCCAAAAAATAGAAGAAAATATTTGCAAATCATATAATCAGACAAAGGGCTTGTATCCAGAATATACAAAGAACATTTACAACTCAACAATAAAGACAAATATCTAATTTTAAAATTGGCAAAATATGTGAATATTTTCCCAAAGATAAACAAATAAAGGAATTAAGCAATATACACACATGCATGTGTGCGCATGTACACACACACACACACACACACACACACACACTTAGACACAGATTACAGTGTGGTGACAGAGGGAAAGGGGGTGGGGCTAAGGTAAGAGTTGGAAAAGAGTAGCAAAATGCGGCATAAAAGAGACTTTGCTTGGGGTAATAATGGACACACAATGCAGAGTGCAGAAGATGTTTCATTAGTTGCACATCTGAACATGTACCCCAGTAAATTCAATTAAAAAATAAGTAAATATTAAAAGAAATAAACAAATGAGAAGATATATAAATGAAAAGAAACTCAACATCATTAGTCATCAGTAATATACAAACGAAACCACAACCATATATCAATCACTTTACACACCAGAATGGCTAAAAAACACAGACAATAGCAAGTGTTGGTTAGAATGTGGAGAAATAAGAATCCTCATACTTTGCTAGTGAGATTGTAAAATAGTGAAACACTTTTGCGTTTTCTAAAAATCTTAAACCTAAAGGTACCGTGTGACACTGCAATTCCACTCTAGGTATATGCCCAAGAAAACTGAAAACTTATGTCCACACAAACATTTGTATGTAAATGTTTATAACATTATTCATAATAGTCAAACTATGGAAACAACCTAAATATCAGTCAACTGAAAAATGGATAAAAATATATGGTATATCCATACAGTTTTATTTGTCCACAAAAGAATAAAGTACCGATACATGCTACAACATGGATGAATCTTTAAAATATCATTGTAACTGAATGAAACTAAACAACAAAGGGCACATATTGTATGATTCCATTCTTAAGAAATGAACAAAATAAGCAAATCAATAGAAGCAGAAAGAAGATGTCTAAGGACTCATGTCAACGAGGGATGAGTCATAATTGCTATGGGGTTGTTTTTGAAGATGATAAAATGTTCTTAAATTACATAGTAGTGAATGTACTAAAAACTACTGAATTGTACACTTTAAGTGGATAAATTTTTATCATATGTATATCTCAATAAAACTATAATTTAATGACAGGCAAAGCAGAAACTTGAAACAAAAATAAAAACCCGAAAACCTAATAGTAGAATGCTAGCTATTTAAACTATAATGTTAAAGTATAATAAGTTATGAAATACAAAACAAACTATAAAACAATGAAATGAGATTACATTTTTTTTGTTCACCAGTGTATAAAATGAGGGACTTGGTGTGGTTTATGAAATTAGATTATAAATTACCAAATGACACCGAATATTTATGCTTTCTTACTATGGTAACATGATGTCAATTTTAATGTACAGTGGATGCCTAATATTTTAAATAATGTATCCCTTTCAATTATCTTCTAGCATTGCAATATTAATATTGTGTATTGCTAAAATGTATATTAGATTCAGTAGAATTAAAGAATCTGGAAGTGTATTCTGACTTTAAAAACCTATCTGTACATTATCATAAAATAAAGGCAATAACATGAATTTTAAAATGCTAAAAGAATTATTAAATAATATTAAATTAGAAGAAAATTTGGGAAAATATGTTTTTATAAACGTTGTAGTTCAGTTAAAGAAAGAAAATAATTTCTAGAACCAGAAATTTTGTTCTAATCTAAAGAAGTAGCATGAAGGTAACTAATTTTACCAGGAAAGAATGATATAGAATTATCAAAAGGAATACATATTTTTCACAATAATGGCAAAAGAAAATAAAAATAATCAGCTTTTAGTTTTAAATATCAACAAGAAGGTAAGCATTGGGTACATTTAAATTTTATATAAAATCTATAATTTTCCTGCAGAATGATATTTATATATTAGTCATAAGTGCTTTCACCACTTAGGACATTCTTCCTTTCATAGTTGTTAATTAAAAAGAAAAACAGCTAAGAAATAACTCATATATAGATTACTCTAGCATTCTAGTAATTTATTTCTAAAATCTATACTCATGCCTCATTATCTCTCTAAAATTTTAAGTTCTTTCTTCTTCTACCTTATGATTCCATCTCGCTCTCTTACATGATAATTTGCTCTTTTTACCTAATAATTCTATCCTTAGATATCACTTTTATTCATCTGGTTTGTTCTATAAATCTGCTTAATAGATACAAAAGTATTTCTCTCCTCACACAATTTTTAGTTTTTTTAAACCACTAATCACACTAATATAAAACTTATAGTCAGTCTTTGAAGTTAAAACTATTAAAGAATATTAGTAGGAATTTGGGGGGCTATTTTTCCCCCACTAGAGTTACTTTATTTTCCTCTTCAAGAATCTTAATCATTTCTCCTACACATAGGATTTTGGATTTACCTCACTGATGACATCCTCTTTGGATCTAGTTAGCAAGAATCAACAAATATCCTATATGTGTTGGCATGTTACATAATATGTCAGAAGTTGAAGAGTGATCTCTATTAAAATTCTGGAGCCTGCCACCTCAGTGAAGTTTCTAAAGTGCCAGTGGTCTATGTCATGTTAACATATCGCCTCCAAAGCAAAACGTGCATTTCTGCACCTTGTACTCCCCTACCACTGAAAAAAAGACCCCTTTACATTCTATTTGCAACAAGCATTACCTCCTCTTTCTCAGCCCTTACCTGTGACCTCATAAGGAGTTTCTTATAACCAATTTATGAGGAAAAAAAATCAAGGCTGGTTTACACATAAAAGGAGATCTGCATCCAGTCCAAATTATACAATTATAGCATAACCATCCACTCAACTGAGATCTTGGAAGACAGTGGGAAAGAGAAATCTTCCTAGTGGGCAGAACCTTGAGCAGTGCATGCATGTAGTGTTTCATTTTACTGGTAAAGGAGATGATTAGATCTATAGATTATACTGTATATCAATTACAAGATGATTTCAATGGATTTGCTGAATGGAGGTGAACACCAAAGGGACTTGACTATAAGTCAAGTAAGTCGGAGGAGGAGGAAAATGAGAGATCAGCAGAAGAGGACCTCTTAGGTCATTGCTGAGTGTGAGAATACTTGTATCCCATATATACACTGCCTCAATAAAGGGTACACACTGCAAAAGAGGCCTTCAATTATAAGGTCAACAAGGTAACTTGATCTGTGGCTGTTAATCAGTATTGTTCAACAATCATCCTAGTGTTTCCTCACTGATTTCCACAATGAAGTGTCCAAGACAGTTCAAATGGAAGTTATATATAAATTAAGCCACATGGGTGTAATTTCTGCGAGGTTAATCGGTCCAGTGAACACTGTGTACCTGGTATGTCAGGGCTGAGGTAAAAGCTGAGTCCTCAGTATGACACCATTCCCTAGGACCAGCCAGTCACCTGGTAAGTAGATGATATGTTAAAGTTTTATATCTTATGAAAGGGAGCAATATGAGCTCTGTGGAACAGACATGGTAGATATAGACTTTCCTTCCTAATCTCATAAACTTTGCCAGCAGCATCAACCTAGGGTCCCAAACATTGTTTTTGAACAAGGGACTCAGTCACTGTGCTACAAGTGAGGGAATAAACTAATAGCCATGGGAATCATGGGTCTTACCAGGTACCAATTATCTATAAGTATAATGAGAACACATGAGTCTGGAACTAACCAAAGTAGTTCATCTCATCACATATCCCAATTTCTTTCCTAAGAACTTTGAGCCCCTGGGTCCTGAGGGAGGAATGCTCCTATCGAAAGACAAAAGAAAATTGCTATGAAATTAGGAGTTGAGATTTCCAATGAAGTGATAAGCAAAGAAGTGGTTTATTGAACATTTTGGAGTGAATGGTCTTACTGATTAATAATAAGCTCTTTGCTAAACAGTAAGGTGGTGTGTGAAATAGAAGGGGTTCTCTGGGGAACTCTTGCTGTGTCCATCTATGGTGGGAAGAGTTAATGGAGCGCTCCAGCAATCAAATTCAGGTGGAACCATTGAAGTTTAGGGCACCTATTAGGTAAAGAATTACAAGCCCACTGAGGACAAATATGACATCATACAGAAAAACAAAGTTATTGATATCAATTATTGGTTCCTAAGTTTAGAAATCACTATAGTGCCCAGACATACTGCCTTGCTTACTTTGATATAAATATACAGAGGAAACAAAAGTAGCTTTATGTCTATTCATATAGAAAATAATACAACAATGAATAATACAAGAATAAATTTTGTGTACTCACAACTATAAACCTACTTTTGCCTCACACAATATACATAAATCAATATGTATATTGATTTATATCATTTTTTCTTTATCCTACTATTTTATATAAAGTATTTTGTTGATGGAAAACTTTTATAATTGATTGTTTCAGTTAAAGTATATTTTAAAAGTTGTGAACAAAGTAGAAAGATAAGTAGTACCATCCTGGTTTGGATAAAGTTACTAATGGAATTTGGGATCTTTATAGGGGGAGAGTGATCACATTTATATTTGAATAAGAAATAATTGCAATATATCAGATTTAAGAGTGTTGCCATTTTTATTGTTTTTAGATTTAAATATAAATAGGTGGTCTATTTGAACACTGAATGGCCAAAGGAGTGACTGTATTGCATATTATTTTTTCTAGAGCAACCAGCATACACCTTTATTTTCCGTTCTCAGTGCCCTCCTATCAGAGTTTAGGAAATACATTTCCCAGAATTTTTTGACAGTAAGTTTCTGGTTCAGAGTTCACCAAATGGAGACCACAAAATTTGAAAAAAGCAGAAACCATTATTATTATTATTTAGAGACACAGAGAGAGAAAGACAGGAAAAGAAAGAGATGAGAAGCATCAACTTGTAGTTGCATCACTTTAGTTGTTCATTGATTGCTTTCTCATATGTGCCTTGACTAGGGGGATCCAGCTGAGCCAGTAACCCCTTATTCAAGCCAGCGACCTTGGGCTTCAAGCCAGAGGCCATGGGGTCATGTCTATGATCCCACACTCAAGCCAGTGACCCTGCGCTCAAGCAGGCAACTTCAGGGTCTCAAGCCTGGGTCTTAAGCATCCCAAGCCAATGGTTTATCCACTGTGTCACCAGCTGATCAAGCCAGAAACTATTATTCTTCATCCAGTAAGGAGAACTCATGATCTTCAACAGATGTGATGATTTGCAGCTCCTGCTGATTTCTTGGAACTTGTTCATCTGGTTCAGTGTTGAGCGGAGATCATTAATGGACATTTCCTGTGGTTCCTGGAACTTCCTCATCCTCTCGTGGCTGGTAATAAAAGAGTAAGAGTGAGTAATAGTGTTTTCCATGGTTTCTGTTCTCATCCTACCGATGTATGTTTATGTCACTAGGTCACTTTATCCAATTTGTTCCTGCTTGAAATACCAGAGTGGCTGCTTTGTTTTTCTGATTTCTAACTGATACCATGAAATTGCTTAAATCAATCAGGAATATTTGAGATTTGGCAACACTGCTTATTTTAGCTGGAGCTTTTTCAATGAAAATGTGTTAACTCTTACCACACTGAGCAATAGTCTTTATTTTTTTTGCAATATTCTTAAATAAGCATTGCAAAATAAGAAATGAAATAATTCTATTGATTTTGGGAGAAGATATCAAAAATATGATAGTGTATATCATAATTGTTTTTGAGCTGACGTGTCACACTTAACAGTGCTAGACTGTTCTGGAAACTTTATATATCTTATTTCACTTAATTCTCCCAACAACCCTATGAGGCAGGCACCGTTATTACCCCTATTTTAAAGATGTAAAGGAAGAAGCTCAGAAAGGTACATTGTCTGACATTGTATTACTCAAAAATGGTAAAGATTCATTTGTAGCCAGGCATTCTGACTCCAGTAAATTTATTCTTTTGTTTTTGTTTTGTTTGTCTGTGTTTTTTTAGATTTTATTTGTTGATTTTTAGAGAGAGGAGGAGGGGGAGAGAGAAAGAAAGAGGAGGGAAAAGTGGGAAGCATCACCTTGTAGTTGCTTTCTGTATGTGCCTTGACCAGGCAAGCCCAGGGTTTCAAACCAGTGACCTCAGTGTTCCAGGTCAGTGTTTCATTCACTGTGCCACCACAGGCCAGCTTTCCAGCGACTTTATTCTTAAACATTGCAATGGGCTGCTTTGTAATGTAATACACAAAGGTCAATCCAAAGATGCATTGTCAATTAAAGTGGTTAAAATGAATAATGTAGGTGAACACAGTTTTCATACTTTTCAGAGACCACCCACGTATCCTGAATATGCTTCTTTCCTAGTGTCTCTTTCCATGCCCTCCACTGTCCATGCTATTCTGGTATTGGCTACTTATTAGAAATGTGACGATGGCTATGTTAATAGCTAACATGTATTGAACAGATATTGGCCAGGCACTGTGCCAAATACTTTATGAATGTATTTTACCCACTCCCCACCCTAATCTTATTATTGCCCACACTTTACAGACTGGAAAGTTGATGCCTAGATGATGAAGTGATTTTACCATGTAAGCAACAATATAAATAATAACGTAGCCTACTCGCTCCAGAGCCTGGCACTTAGCCACAAGCTTCTCCTGTTTAGGGAGCTGGCACTGTGGAAGAAATGCATTCATATTCTATAGACAGAGTCCCAATAACTTGAAGGCATCAGAGAAATTCAAATCCAAACTTCTCTGTCTTTTCTTCTCCTCTCTGTAAGTATCTCTGTGAAAATAAACTCATGCCCAGGACCTAAATTACTCTAAAGTAGCAAAGAATATGAGGCCACTAGTCTAAAAGAAAATCTACTTCCTGACTTGTGGACAGTGGATTTTTATGGGATTCTGCTTCTCAAGGAGAATTCTGACTTGATTTCCTGCATGTGGAAACTTTTATTCTCTTATTCTCTTAGTTTAAAAGAAAATGGAACTCACAAGGAGAAGAAAAAACTGCACACTTATACAGTGGAGTTTCACAGACACCTTAATGGTTGAAGCAACAAAAAGGCACTTATTTGCCTTTTTATTACTATCTTTTTCGAGTGAGTAGAACATCTACTTTGGACTGGTGAGGGGAAGAAAGCTGGATCCAAGCCCTTTGAGGTTTCAGGCTCCAGAGCTTCCAAGAAGAAACAAGGATTAATAAACTGTTCTGGTGTTAGCAGGGTAGCAGATCACATTTTATCCTGGGGTTCAGTTTGATCTTCATTAAACACATCAGCTGGAGAACAGCCCTGTGCCTCTCAGCCACAGACTTAATGTGATACAGACTCCGTCTCTACCACACCTGGGAAGAATACGTTGCTTCTCTTGGAAGCGCTTGTCTGCCAGGTGTCTCAGTATTCTCACAGCACCTATTAAGCTTTGTGGTGCTAAACACAATGGTGATATATTTGTAAAACTATTCTTTTTATATTTGTCTTCCTTTTTGACCCATAGGTTATGTTCTTCTGTAGACTAAAGACATTGGCTTAGTTGTCATTGTTGTAAATTAACCATCAAAGGCTACAACCACATGATATAAAAAAATAGGAAGGAGCACTTTTTCAGGAGAGAAACTAGTGAGTGTAGTTTTATGTTTTTAGAACTTTGGTGGATATATTACTGAGCAGGAAAATAAAAAAAAAACACTTAAGGTTCAGAGCAAGCTTTGTCAATAATTCTCTCTGTTGACACATGGTTATTTGGGTTGGGAACTGTCAAACCACTGGATTAAATATAAATTTAGTTTGGAGGCACTTAGTTTATAGTATGAAGACTCAATCCAAACAATAGTCAAATATTCTAATTGTACAAGTGAAGAGGGAAGTGCCCAAAGTTACAGTTATTTAGTTTCAAAATCTGAATTAAAAATAGGAAGATTTTAATCAGGATCAGTACCCTTCCCAATAAATAAGAGACATTACTAAGTTTCATAAATATCGATCAGCCAGTGAGTGCCCTCTATGAGTAAGTAACAGAAATGAACTCTGATTGACTTCAGCACAAACGAGACTTGCAGAATAACTTCAGAAATTGTGAAATAAAATCACTATGAATTAGGCTTCGGTTGGGTCAACCAAGAGGCAGACTTTGGTCAGAACTCCAACCAGCTTTCTGACTGCATTAAGCTCTCCAGCCTGCAAGGGCACTGTGGGGTACGGGGAATGAACTGGGTCAGCTGTGCCAATTCCCAGAAAGGTCTGAATAAGTTATGTGGGTAACTACTTATAGGTCACTTTAGGAAAGCAAACAATTAAACCCTTTGTCAGCTGGTTGAGCTAGTACACTGAATCAGGAATCTATAGGTGGTGTGCTCACACTGATACCTGTACCCAGTTTCAAATTACTATGCCATTTCCTCTTGTTGAGCTGCTTTAGAATCTATTTGCACTCACGTTCCTACACATTTAGAGACAAAAATATATAAGTTATGAAATGCATTTAGCCTGTAGAAACTATGTTGGTATGTAGTTCTAATTGTAAGCCTGAAGACCATGGAGGATGGACCACTGGATATGAAGAAAATTGGCTTCATTGTCTATGTAACACTCTCCTGCAAGAAAGTTATAGTGTTTTATGCAAATGGGAAATGATTTCTTTATTTGGAAAAAGAAAGTTAGTGGGACTGTATAGTGAGGGTGTTTCAAGTCCTCCTGATTATCATCTAAATAGACATGTTACTATGTCCTCACTTTTCAACCAGTGCCGTAACTTGTGAGCTAGAAATGCGAGTCTTATGCAATTTAATTTTTTCTAGTAGACACATTTTAAAAAGTTACAAGAACCAGGTGAAATGAATTTTTATATTTCATTTAAGCAAATGTTATACACCAATATATAATAATTGTAACATATAAACAGCATAAAAATTAATAATAAGATATTTTACATTCTTTTTAGCACTAAGTCTTTAATACCCAGGCTGTATTTAGCTATAGAACAGGGGTCCCCAAACTACGGCCCCGCGGGCTGCATGCGGCCCCCTGAGGCCATTTATCTGGCCCCCATCGCACTTCTGGAAGGGGCACCTCTTTCATTGGTGGTCAGCGAGAGGTGCATAGTTCCCATTGAAATACTGGTCAGTTTGTTGATTTAAATTTACTTGTTCTTTATTTTAAATATTGTATTTGTTCCTGTTTTGTTTTTTTACTTTAAAATAAGGTATGTGCAGTGTTCATAGGGATTTGGTCATAGTTGTGTTTTTTTTTATAGTCCAGCCCTTCAACAGTCTGAGGGACAGTGAACTGGGCCCCTGTGTAAAAAGTTTGGGGACCCCTGCTATAGAACGTTAGTGGTACCATAATAAACAGCAAAGGTCTTTTTTTTTTTTTTTTTTACAGAGAGAGCGAGAATCAGAGAGAGGGATAGATTGGAACAGAGAGAGATGAGAAGCATCAATCATTAGTTTTTCATTGTGACACCTTAGTTGTTCATTGATTGGTTTCTCATATGTGCCTTGACCGTGGGGCTGCAGCAGACCGAGTGACCCCTTGCTTGAACCAGCGACCTTGGGTCCAAGCTGATGAGCTTTGCTCAAACCAGATGAGTCCACACTCAAGCTGGTGACCTCGGGGTCTTGAACCTGGGTCCTCGGCATCCCAGTCCGACACTCTATCCACTGTGCCACTGCCTGATCATGCAACAGCAAAGGTCTTATTCTCTTTCTCTTTCTTTAAGCTTTTCAATTGTAATTATAAGTAGTCACTGCCCTACGGTCTTGAATTCTCCATGCCTTATATACATTTGTTGGCAGATTTCTACCTGTGAATTGTAATAGGAGACCTTGACTCCCCTTCAGCAGTCTATAGACCATAACTAAACCAAGAATCCTAATTTCTCTAAGCATCTACTGTCTACAATCTATTCACAAATACCAATTTCTTCACCAGAGCTTTTGTTGTAAGCAACAACACCAACTCTGGAGAACTTAAGAAGAAATTATTCTACTGAATGAATAATAATTAATTAAAAATGTATAGAAAGGATGGAAAATGAGTATCAGGAAATAAGCAGGCACTAACAGGTTAGGAATCAGGGAATAGAGTCAAATTTATGCTAAGAATGTCATTCTTGACACCTTAGCCAGCTCTTAAGACTGCTCCATTAAAATTGTCAACTGTATTTGCATCTCTGCAGATTCAACATCAAAGCCGAGGAATTTCACTAGTTCAGTATCATGAGCTGGCACTGTAAGGAGTCATGGAGAGGTGATGTTTGAATTTTCATCTTCTGTAGTAGAAGACAGAACTCTCTCATCAGGTGAATCAGGGGAATTCTTCCCAAATAATATAGGTAGTAGTATAATAACAGTAGGATAATGAAGTCACCCACAATAGACACCAAAGAACAAATTTATGACTGTCATAAATGTGCTCAGTAAAAACTAAGGGCTTGCTAAATTATTTAAAGTGACAGTTTATTATTTTTATGATCAAATTTATGTGAAATCTTTTAAATTTTTCTAGTTTTAACAAGTAATATTTCTAGTTTTAACAAGTCTAACATTTTTAAAAGGCATAATCATTTCTGAGGTAACAATTATTAATACTTTGCAAGGTTTTTTTCTGTGCCAGAAGTGAAATTTTAGAGGATTGTTTGAGTAAATTATTTTGAAATGATAAAAAATAATCCTCCCTCAACGATATTAATGTTGTCAATGTCTTAAAGTCCTTATGAAAAAATAAATCACTTAATTCTGAGAACAGCTTTTAAAAATAATGAAAAATCTTTGTTATGGTATCAAGGCAGTAGTATTCAACATTTATTTTTAATCAGAGAGGAAGACAACCACAGAACTCACTATTTACATTAATTTTAATTTCACTATACTAGGGTTTAAAATGCATTATTGTTACTGTTTGTCATGTCATCAGTTTCAAAGCTTAGAAAAATTATGTCTACTATGCCCCAATTTTGACTGTATTTCATTTTCTCAATGTAATGAAATGTGAAAATGGCAAGACAGTGAACTATCTGGGATCAAGCGACTGTGTAAAACCTCATCACAACCAACCAATAAAGCCTCTTAATGAAGAGAAATGTATGCAGGACACAGCACAGCTGAATTGTGATCCAAAAGCTGGCAGACACATAGCAGTGGAGAACTGCAGAAATACAAGAATAAGGTGTAATCTAATTTTGATTGACTCTAAAGGGTAAATAAATGACACCAGAAGATTCAGGTGCTTAATAGTACAAGTTTCAGCCTATTTTTCTTCATTTTCTTAGCTGATACTTCAGTATAGATTCTAGGCCAATCAAAAGCATTCATTGAAAACTAAAAGTTTATGATTAAGACACTATTCCAGGGTATAATGTAAAGGTAAGCCTAATATTATTTTTAAAATTGTTTATGATTTCATTTGTTCATTTATTCTCCATATATACTATATGACATTTTTATTAACTGCCTACTATGAACACATTTGGAATATATAATACTAAGTCACATAACTGAGTAATTAATTCAACTTCTTTATAATGATTTGAAATGCCAGTTTGGTAAATGTGTCCCCGCTGATTATACTGGAAGCAATTTGATGTAATCAGCCAGCTAAATGACTTTTCTCCACCTGGCGTATTGCTACTTTCTTCATCGTACATTAAGCACTAATGCCAAAATGAGCTATGATCCCAGCTGCTTTGATATTGATACCCATACGTACTCAGTTATAGAATACTTTTGCTCCATTATACACTTAGAAGCACCTTAACTAGTAGAGAAACCAACTATCTTAGTAGCCTTTATTTCCTAAAGAACTATGTATGCCAGCCAGCCGATAGGAAAAAAAATCAGTAGAGACAGACCTGTCTACTCCTTTACAAGCAGAGTATTCTTAGCAGTAAAAAGCAAGTCATAATGAGGATGACTGAATGAGACACAGCATCTGATGGGAGATGGAGAGGAAACCTATCACTAGTATGTCTGATTCAGTTTTCTAGTTTCTATGATATTTCCACTCCTGATAGCATATACTCAGCTTATCATTTAATATCTTCATTGTAAACATGAATCCAGAGTACTGAGAACCTCATTTTTATCTTCTATCTCAAGACATTGCCTGCCTTGCCTGACCAGGCGGTGGTGCAGTGGATAGAAGGTTGGACTGGGACAGGGAAGACCCAGGTTTCAAATCTGGTCTCCGGCTTGAGCACGGGCTCATCTGGTTTGAGCAAGGTTCACTAGCTTGAGCCCAAGGTCATTGGCTTGAGCAAGGGGTCACTCGATCTGCTGTAGCCCCCTGATCAAGGCACATATGAGAGAACGATCCATGAGCAACCAAGGTGACTCAATGAAGAATTGATGCTTCTCATCTCTCTCCCTTCCTGTCTGTCTGTTCTTCTCTCAGTCTCTCTCTGTCTCTGTCATACACACAAAAAAAGAGATTTTGCCAGCCTTGCTTGGATGGCTCTGTTAGTTATAACATCGTCCTGATACACAGGGGTCCCTGGTTCAATCCCTGATCTGTCTTTTTCTTTCTCTCTTCCTCTCTTTCTAAAATCATTAACATAAAAAAATTTTTAAAAGATTTTGCCAGATATTATGGCGCCATATAACTGTATACATATTATGAGGGAGGACAGAAACTTATATAAACTGTTGTTGACAAATTTTATTAAGAATATTAAATACCATTATACATAATACAGTGAAATCTTTTATTCAGAAACATTCCCCATTACTTAACTGTAACACCTGACACTTTCTATATAACTTCTCTTATACTGTCCATATCATTCTGGGTTTTGTTTCTTGTTTATTCAACAAATATTTATTGAGAACTTATGACATTCTAGAAACTATTCTGGCAGGAGTAACTAGAGCATGAATAAGGGCTTATAGCATCCCTGACATCATAAAGCTTAAATTGTAGGAAGGAGAGGAAGACATAAACAAGTAACAAAACATAAAATGTCAGAGAACAATAAATGCCATATAGCAAATAAATCATGTTAGGGGGCAGGAGACATTGGAGGTGTATTTTTAAATAGGATGGCCAGGAATGGCCTTACCAAGAAGATAATATCTGAGTTAACTTGAACAAAATAATAAAAGATCAACCTTTATAGCTATCACAATTAAGTTATTAATATCATAATTAAGTTATTAATAAGGAAATGGGTTTATGTGACTGAAGGTGAACTACATAAAATGCACTAATGTAGGTATTTGAAATTATTAATATAATAACCACAATGCTATTGTGGTACTTTTGACAAAAGTATTAATTTACTCTTAGAAGCAGATTTCATATAGCACCTATAAACTATTACTCAAATAACAATGGAAATTTCAACTATAATTGTGAAATAAGAGTGTAAAAAACACACAGTATACTGAGTTCAAAATGAACCAAACAGAAGGTAGTAACTTTTAAAGGTAATGATGTATGATAATTTGAAATATACATGCAGTATACAGTAAGTCCTCAAGTTACAAACATTCAATTTACGTATAACCCATACTTACAAAGAGAGCACCGTAATGGCTATTAGTAATCAACTGCAGTTGGACATCAGTGAAAATGGTATCATAGAGTTACTTGACTCCCATGGCAAGGAACTAACCAGTGAAGACCTTATGAAACTAGAGCAGCACATGATAGCATTTAGGGAAGGAGACAGGGACTTAGAAATTCCAGAACCAAAAATGTTTTCTACTGAAGAGTAACCTGAAGCTTTTCATCCCATTGAAGCAGAATGGCAAAGTTAGAGGAACGAGATCCTGATACAGAGGGGTTCACCCATGTTCACCGTACAATTACCAAAGACCTGAGATGCTACAGGGCCATTTATGATGGGGAAAAGAAAAGCTCTGTGCAAATCTCTCTTGATACCTACTTCAAGAAACTCCAGCAACAGAGTGAAACCCTGAATCTCTAACACTAGTCCCATCCTCTCCAGCAAGTCCATCATCTGCTGCATCATTCAGGATTGTTTAAGGTTGTATTTGAAAATGTTTATGTATTTATATGCACAGAAAGGTAAAAAAAAACGCACAAAGTTAAGATTAACATCTAAGTTGTATTTAGTAGGTAAATGTACCTTTTCCAACTTACATACAAATTTAACTTAAGAACAAATCTACAGAACCTATTTCATTTGTAACCTGGGAACTGCCCGTTGTATTATAAGACAGGTATTTCTTATCAGTATAAATCTACCACTAGAACTTTTAGAGACAGTTTTGTTAGCTGGAGGAGAGATTATGCAGACATAATAATTAATAAGCTTAAATGTGTAAGGCTAACATATAGCTTGGATAAGGATGGATCTTGTATATTGATCATTATTTAGAGCTTATTAAAAATATGAAAATTAGAAACTTAGCTAATGCTTTTTATTGAGATATTTTATACCTATATTAATAGATATTAATTTCCTTCCTCAGTTAGAAAAATTAAATAACCTTTCATTTTAAATTTAAAAGCTAAAGGAGTCCAAGACACAATTTTTATTGAAATAAACATTCATACAAATTAATCAAATCAAACTCAAAAAAGTCACAGAATAGTAGGTCATGATAAAAAATAGGTCATTCTAGGCCCTAGCCTGTTGGCTCAGCAGTAGAGAGTTGGCCCGGTGTGTGTAAGTCCCGGGTTCAATTCCTGGTCAGGGCACACAGGAGAAATGTCCATCTGCTTCTCCACCCTTTCCCCTCTACTTTCTATCTCTCTCTTCCCTTCCTGCAGCCAAGGCTCTATTGGAACAAAGTTAGCCCAGGTGCTGAGGACAGCTCCATGGCCTCCGCTTCAGGTGCTAGAATGGCTCCTTCAGGTGCTAGAATGCAACGCCCCAGATGGGCAGAGCATTGCCCCTTAGTGGGTATGCCAGGTGGATCCTGCTTGGGCACATGCAGGAGTCTGTCTGCCTCCTCACTTCTAACTTGGAAAAAATACAAAAAATAATAATAATAATTAGGTCATTCTATTTATTTACTTAGTTTTCTAAATATTGAAGATATTCAAATAGACAGATCACTATGGTTTTTTTTGAATTCATTTTATTTTTATCATTATTCTACAAAATACCTTGTAATCCAGTTCTCACTGTTGGTACAATTCCCTAGATATAAACTCAATTCACCTTTTAAAATATTAATCACCCATTCTTTGAATAGACACGGGATACCTGAACATTAATTAACTTAGATTAGTTGATTAAAAAGTTGAATTTAACATTAACTTTAGCAGTGATGAGATGCCAAAAAAGTATATTCATATATTCAATGAGCAGAGACTTTAGTAGAGAGAAAAGATCCTTTTTGCCACAGCAGATTGATTGTCACCATACATATTTTATAAATTCAGTCTCCAAAGGAAAAGGAGCACTGGCTTATTACTTATGTTCTCATTTCTCTCCTAGGAACCATACAAGGCATCAAGGGGAGTGAGGAGGGAAAGGGGAAATTCACTAATAGAATATTCTACAAACTAGAAAGCATGCAGTTCTGGGAATTATATGTACATATAACAAAGCATGTGAGACCCATGGAACTTGCAGAAGAATGTGGTCACAAAGTCAGGGAAGACTTCAGAGTTCTGACAGGCTCGTATCAGAATTAATAAAAAATAATCTTTCTCAGAAGGAGAGAGCCCCAAGTAGAATAAGAATTTAACACCTTAATTTTTAAAAACTCCCCAAAGTAACTGTTTATTAAAATAGAAAAAAATATTTACATTAATTAAAATTCTTAGGTATAAAGAAAAGAAAAATGAGAATATCCTTGTGGGAGACAATCAAATGTATAATCCGAGGTCAGGTCAAGTCACATGCATCCAAGAGACAGTTATTATAAAAGAAAGAAGAAATTAATAAATATTCAAGTAAGGACTACAGAAGCGATAAAACTTATTTACAGACTGTATTAGAATAGAATAAATAAGACCAAAACAGGAAATTGATAATTTATAAACATTTAAGAAATAAATGTAATTCATGTGTAAGTCTTAAAATTGTGATTTCTATTTTGTTCTTTGCATGTGTGCAGAATGTGAGGATGTGTGTGGGGGTGTCTGATAAAATGAAATATAAACTATCTGACGAATGTAGTAAAAGAAAAAATAATGTTAGGCATAAAACAAGAGATACAATTAAAATATTGATTAGTTTCAAAGACTACTATTTCAAGACTTACTAATAAATTTGAAAATATTAATGAAATGAGAAATTTTCTGAAAAATTACCAAATTGACTCTAGAAGTAAAAAATTAAAATCTTAATAAACTAATAATCAGGGAGAAAATAATAAATTGTTAAAGTTATTAAAGAACTTACTAAATTCATTAAGGAACTCTTCCTTTAATGGTTATACAGGGGGGTCTTCAGATCACGACAGTCTTAACATACGACATTTCAAGTTTATGACACTTATTCCCATAAAACCTTTAAAAAATTGAGATGTGAGTGTTTTGGTTTACACCATTGGCATCGTACTTACGGATAACATGGGCAAACTATGGTAGTTTGTGCACAGTGGAAGAATACGCAATATTAGTGTACAATACAATATTTATGTCCTTTTCCTTTTTCTGTGGCTTAGTTGCATTTTTATGTTCTAGATCAGGGGTCCCCAAACTTTTTACACAGGGGGCCAGTTCACTGTCCCTCAGACTGTTGGAGGGCCAGACTATAAAAAACATATGAACAAATCCCTGTGCACATTGCACATATCTTATTTTAAAGTAAAAAAAACAAAATGAGAACAAATACAATATTTAAAATAAAGAACGAGTAAATTTAAATCAACAAACTGACCAGTATTTCAATGGGAACTATGCTCCTCTCACTGACCACCAATGAAAGAGGCGCCCCTTCCGGAAGTGCGGTGGGGGCCGGATAAATGGCCGTAGTTTGGGGACCCCTGTTCTAGATTATGATTTTACAACTGTGTTAGGATAGGTAAATGACTTAGACTAGAGTGTGTTTTGACTTTCACCACCTCAAGACTCCCTCCGTCACCCTCTATCCACTCTTTTCTCTCTTCTACCTATCTCCACCCTCCTTTTCCTCTTGCAATCCCCAACTGTTGTCTGTGTCTATAAATTTTATTTTCATTGCTTAATCCCTTCACCCAGGTCCCAGCCTCCATCCCCTCTGACCGCTGTCAGTGTGTTTTCTGTATCTATGAGTCTGTTTCTAGTTTGTTTATTTTGTTCGTTAGACTCCACATATAAGTGAAATCATATGGTACTTGTCTATACAGACATGGATTTTGTAAAAAAGGTTTATTAGCACTTACCGTGTATAACATACTGGGACATGAGATGGGAAGAATACAGGAAGGAACAAGAACAGTCTGCCCAGTTGCATTTTATAATCTGTCTTCAGAATTTTTTGAAATGCAGATCTCTGGGATGAATTAGCTCGTTTTTTACTTATCTGAAAATATATCTTTTATTTTATCTTTATTGTTAAAGAATATTTTTGCAGGACATAGAATTCTGATTCCTTTTATTTATTTTTTAATTTTTATTGATTTTAATTTATTGTGTTTACATAGATTCTAGTGTCCCACCAAATACATCCCCCCGTGTTCCTCTCAACATCCCCCTCTCCTTCCCCCAACGCCCTCCTGATTCTTTTTAATACATTAAAAATGTCATCCCATTTTATTCATTTTTTTTTACTAGTGAGAAGTTGGTTCACTTAATTGATATTGCTGTTTCCCTGAGTGCAACATACATTTCCCCCTCTTGCTACTTAAGACCTGTCTTTCATATTTCCTTGTGGTTTGATTATGTTGTCTCTCAGTGTACCTACTTTGTAATTATCCTGTGTGAAATTAACTGAATTTCTTGTTATTTACCAAATCTGCAAAAAAAAAAAAATCCACCAAATATTTTTGACTCTATTTTCTCTCTTCTTTTTCTGAAACTCCATTCACATGTATGCTAGACCACTTCTTTTTCCTGTTTAATCATAGTTTGCTAAATGCCTGCTCATTATTTTTACAAAATTTTCTCTATCTTCAGATTGGATAATTTCAATGGATTTATGTCCAAGTTCACTGACATGATTCTGTTGCCTCCAATCTGCCGTTTACCACATTGAACATACTTTGTAAGAGCTTCTTTAAAGTTCTTGCCTGCGATTTCCAGTATTTTGGCCAACTTGGGGGGTTTTCAATTGAACATTCTTTTAACTGTCTTGACAATGAGTCATATGTTCCTGCTTCTTTGAAATCTAGTACCTTTTATTACATGTTAGATATTGTGAGCAAAATTTGTAGAAACTGTACATTCTGTTGTTTTCCTCTAAGAGTGTTTCTTTTTGTTCTAACAGTTAAATTACTTGTCATTCTCCTTAAGCTTGTGAAGGCTTGGTTCAATACTTTGCTATGTGGTTTTAACATCTGAAATTTATTGTTTTAATAACTGATGTTTCATTAAGTCCAGCTGAGATATTGTTGGGAGCAAATATAATAACAACAACAACAAAAAGCAAAGCAATAATGAATTCATATACTTATTTTTTGTATTTATAAAAAAATCTTTAAAAATTTTATTTAGAAAATTAAATTTAATGGTGATATTGATCAATAAAAGTATATAGATTTAAGGTAAACATTTCTATAGCATTTGAACAGTTGATTACATTGTATACCCACCACCCAAAGTCAAATCATTTTTCATCACTTTATATATATTTGTCCCTCTTTACACTCTTTCCCTCCACACCCTCCCCTCTCCCGAATTCATATACTTTTAGAGGGTGGATTTAAACAGCAAGAGAGAAGAAGAAAAGGCAAGCCTGCTACCCTGCAATTGCCCTTAGGATTTTACACTATCTCCTGCAGTTGAGATGCATTCCCCTTCATTGTGGCATCTCTGATGAACTTTCCAGTTTTCTCATCTCTGGTACGTTCTGCTAGCAACCAGCAATAGAACTTAAGTCAACTGAGGACTCAGAGTTTTTGCAAATGTTGTTTTCTATACCAGGAATATTCTTTTGGTTAATATCTTTTAAATACTGCTCACGTGTGACTCATAAAACCTGTCCTAATTCTATCAGGCAAGGTTAGGTCCTGCATTCTCAAACCTTCCACAACAGTTCTTTTCAAGTCTCAATTACAGATGCTATCTCAGCATATCACTTCTCTAGAGGAATTCTTCTTGAGCAGTCAGTCATTCATTTATTCAACAACAGCTACTCTGTACATAAAAAGTACTGGGCATTGGTTTGGGTACTCAGGATGCAGTGATAAAAACAATACAAGTGTTTTCTGGCCTCAGAATTTAGTGGATGTTCTATCCAGATTTTATCTTGAGAAACAGTCCTACACAGTGGTTAAAGGAAAGGACTTTGAAACTAGATTGCATGGTTTGAAGCCCATCTCTACCCTTGAGCACATTACTTAAGTTCCCTGTCTCTCATTTTTACCATTTGTTAACTATAGATAATAATTCATAGGTTTCTTGTGAGCATAAAATAAATTCAAAAGTGTAAAACATTTAGAATTATACTTGGCATAAAAGAACTCAATAAATATTTGATATTATGATTTTTGTCTTTCATATTTAGTGTGATATGTAACAATAGTAGATGCAAACCACATACTGTTAAATGAATAAATAAATGAATATGTGTAATTCTGGATTTAAAAATATACATCAGATATTAAAGAAATTTTATACTGCTTTTCTCTTTTTTAACGATGTTTGATATTAAAAGATCTGGCTAGAAAATGTGGCTGTAGAAAGGGTTATTGCATGAACACTTGCCACATTTCCTGGCCAGAACAAATGTTCATGCAATAACCTTTTCTACAGCTACTTTCATTTGTTCATTTATTCCTTCAACAAATTATTTTGTGTCTTCATTAAAAGTTGGCCTGACCTGTGGTGGCGCAGTGGATAAAGCGTCGACCTGGAAATGCTGAGGTCGCCGGTTCGAAACCCTGGGCCTGCCTGGTCAAGGCACATATGGGAGTTGATGCTTCCAGCTCCTCCCCCCTTCTCTATCTCTGTCTCTCTCCTCTCTAAAAAAAAAAAATGAATAAATAAAATAAAATTTAAAAAAAAAACCATAAAAGCAAATAATGTGACATTCCCTTTCCTTAGGCATTTATAAGCAAGATGGAAAAATGATATACATTGAATTACATATAATAAAACATAGTATACAATGAGTACACAAGGAAATTAAATGAATCACACATTTTAAAGCATAATACAAATTGTTTGGCAAATGTTAACTTTAGTTATATGAATATTCAAATGGAAATTTTCTATCACTCAAAATAATAGCAGATAATAAAGAATATATATATTATGTATCCAAATAATATGTCAGAAGAGTAGATACCTTTCAATCACAATGACCAAATAAAACTTTAGAAAAGGCCCTGGCTAGTTGGTTCAGTGGTAGAACGTCGGCTAGGCATGTGGATGTCCCAGGTTTGATTCCCGATCAGGGCACACAGGAGAAGCGACCATCTGCTTCTCTACCCTTCATCTTATCTCTTTCACCCTTTTCTTTTTCTCTCTCTCTTGTTCTCCTGCAGCCATGGTTCGATTGGATTGGTTTGAGTGCATTGGCCCTGGGTGCTGATGATGGCTCAGTTGCAGGCATGGCCCCAGATGGGCAGAGCATCAGCCCCAAATAGGATTTGCTTGGTTAATCTCAGTCAGGGAGCATGTGGGGAGTCTGTCTCTCTATCTCCCCTCCACTTGCTTGGAAAAAAAGAAAAAAGAAACTTTAGAAAAGGTAGAGGAGAATCAAATGGTTCAGAACAGTGATCCTCAAAATTTGGTTCCACAATTTTAGATAAGCATAAAAATTTATAACCAAAATACAGCCAACCTGAAAGAACAGTGGCGAGATATTTTTCAAATAGTTATTTCATTTACTTTACTTTATTTTTCATACATATTCCATTTTCTGAAGTTGGAGGGTTGAGAGAAATTTGCTCAAGACAGAGTATCTCTAACTGATAAAAATTCTTATAATTAAATTTCACAGAAACATCTCTGGCCAGATAGGTCTGTTGGTTGGAACATCCTTCTTCATGAGGCAAAGTTATGGGGTTCAATTGCTAGTCAGAGTGCAAACAGGATTGACCAGTGAATGCACAGATACATGGAACAGCAAATCAATGTATGTCTCTCCATTTCTCCCTTCCTCTCTAAATTTAATAAATAAAAATTTTCTCAAAAATCAACCAATGAATGTATAAGTAGGTGGAACAACAAATCAATGGTTCCTTCTCTTTCTAAAATCAATAAATCAAAAAAATTACAGATTTAATTATTTCTTATATCTAATAATTTCAAACATCTGAGCCTATGTACAATATATTAGTATTTCTCCTACATAATTTTTGCTTAATATAACTTTTAAAGTTCCAGGTAACTAAGCTGACTTTCAACTTTCTATTGCACTAAAATATTCTGTTGCATAAATTCTTTTTATCTCCTAAGACATTTATTTAATAAAATGCAACAACATGCATTTCAAGGGGTCAGCTCTTTCCTCAAAATAATTTACTTAATGAATAGAAGGATGTCAGATCTGCAAGCCATTCAATACTGAAAGCACAGCATAAAATTAAAAGCCCTGTGTGAATTTAAAGGAATGATTTTCAGTAAAGTTTCATGTTTTAAAAAGTGCAAGTAAATTAAACTCAAAGATACACTGTAGATATTTCTCATTTGAATTTATACTAATTTAGCAGAAATTTTCAAATGATGTATATGTGTATTTGTGATAACTTTACTTAGCCAAGGGAGATTTTTAACAAGATTTCATATAAATGTTTATGCTTTTAAATACTGATAACGTTATTTTAGTATCTTCACGTGATATGTAAATGAACAAAATAGCTATTTAGTTTTTGAACAAAGTATCATACTAAAACAAAAGGTTTTGTCTAAAGTACTTATTCAAAAGCTAGGAGGCTGTTTGAATGCGTGCAAGGGAGGTGACTTCTTTCCGTAACCCCACACGATAAAGGGCACAGTCTCCAGAATTCTTGCTTTTTTGCAAGATTGAAATCATAGGAGGTCCAAAAAACTGGTGTCCATTTCCAATTCAGTGGTGTCAGAAACTATTTCAACTCTTATACTCTCATAGGTAGAATGAATTGTGTACTGGCCACGTATAGAGGCAATGCTTGGCTGGTTTTATCCTTCAACTTAGGGTTTAAGAACACTCTAGCTGTGAAAACAACAGAAAATAATTCTAAACTGTACGTCATCTGTTAATATCCCATGCTTGGAGATGCTAATGTCGACTCATCATGTGATACTCAATTTGTACAATATATTATGAACCTGGAGGAAAAAAGATTACTTTAATATGCTAACTAGCTTGAACATCATTCTCTTAAAGATACCAGTTTCATTCTTGAAATTATTATAAATAAAAATCAATACGTAAGGAGGTAGTGCCATTTTAATGTTGTGGAATCATCCTTGAATTGGGATTTAGATCTTTATTCATCATCTGGGAAACTAGATTGTCTTTATCAGTTCTAAACTACATGATACTGATGTTATATTCACAAAGAATTCTGAAAGTACTGTAACAATGTTTAACAGAAAATGCAAAGGGTTTGCCGTAGATAAGTTATGTGTGTTGTCTTTTACTTTTCCATAGTTTAATCTTAGTTTGTACACATCTCTTACGTTTAGAAAGAAAGTCTTTTATATACATACAAGAGATACTTATTTACTAAAAACTTTTCCTCAGACAGCAGAAAAGAGATATAATTGCATTTAAAAAAAAAAAAACAACTTATATAATGGGATTACAAAATAGTCTTTAACTTTGATCAAAGTATTCATTTTTCATTTGATTCCACTTGCAAAATATATTTCCACAGAATCAACCATCAGCAAGTCTGTGAAGAATCTATGGGAAGACATCCTCCTGCATCTTAAACATTTCAACTTCATGCTGGACTCCTCTTTCCATTATTCCAATATCTTCTCTACCCTTGGCAATCATTCTTTTTCCGCATCAATACTGATACTAGATTTCAATTAATTCTTTACCATATGGCAATCAGTAAGCAGTTTAAGTCATGTCTATGTAAGAAATCTAAACCTATAGAGAATTTTTATGAGTTTATTTAAGACAAACAGATAACAATTGCCAGGAAACAAAAAAGTTCAACAAATTAAGAAAATGCTCTGGAGAATGACAGATTTACAGCTTATTTTTTTATATTACAATAAAAGAAGGAGAGGTGTGTGTTGGGGGGGTAGTTTACATGAAATCCATTGGTACTGGATTAACAGAGCTGGAGAAAGCAGGGAGGGGAAGTCTCTGAGATTGAATAAAATAAAACAGAGAGACACACATCTATTTTACATTGTTGGATATACGATGGCTAATAATTGACTTTTATTGCACATAGGACAGTATATGTAGAATAAGATAACAATGAGGGGCTCTGTGATTACCTTCTCTGCTGTAGTGGTTGTGCCCAGAAGGGTATGGAAAAAGATTACTCCCACACGTTTGTTTAAGGCAGGGGTCCCCAAACTACAGCCCGCGGGCCGCATGTGGCCCCCTGAGGCCATTTATCTGACTCCCTCTGCACTTCCGGAAGGGGCACCTCTTTCATTGGTGGTCAGTGAGAGGAGACCTGGAGTATGCAAAGCGTAGTGTCGCTCACATACAGTACTACTTCCAGTGACATGGGACACACGCGTCACGGCTTCGGAAGTGCGTCACATCACTTGTTACGGCTAGCAGTGACAAATATGGAACCAGGCATTGACCATCTCATTAGCCAAAAGCAGGCCCATAGCTCCCATTGAAATACTGGTCAGTTTGTTGATTTAAATTTACTTGTTCTTTTGACTCCAATGGCAAGAGAAGTGAAGGCAAAGATAAATGAATGGGACTACATCAGAATAAAAAGTTTTGCTCAGTAAGAGAAACTGATATAAAAATAAACAGACAGCCAACTAAATGGGAAATGATATTTACAAACAACAGCTCAGATAAGGGCCTAATATCCAAAATTTACAAAGAACTCATAAAACTCAACAACAAACAAACAAACAATCCAATAAAAAAATGGGAAGAGGACATGAACAGACACTTCTCCCAGGAAGAGATACAAATGGCCAACAGATATATGAAAAGATGCTCAGCTTCATTAGTTATTAGAGAAATGCAAATCAAAACTACAATGAGATACCACCTCACCCCTGTTAGATTAGCTATTATCAACAAGACGGGTAATAGCAAATGTTGGAGAGGCTGTGGAGAAAAAGGAACCCTCATTCACTGTTGGTGGGACTGTAAAGTAGTACAACCATTATGGAGGAAAGTATGGTGGTTCCTCAAAAAACTGCAAATAGAACTACCTTATGACCCAGCAATCCCTCTACTGGGTATATACCCCAAAACCTCAGAAACATTGATACGTGAAGACACATGTAGCCCCATGTTCATTGCAGCACTGTTCACAGTGGCCAAGACATGGAAACAACCAAAAAGCCCTT
Organism: Saccopteryx bilineata; assembly: GCF_036850765.1. Classification (NCBI taxonomy): domain Eukaryota; kingdom Metazoa; phylum Chordata; class Mammalia; order Chiroptera; family Emballonuridae; genus Saccopteryx; species Saccopteryx bilineata. The sequence continues at coordinate 107,377,396 of NC_089491.1, read as the reverse complement.
CAATAGAAGACTGGATAAAGAAGATGTGGCACATATACACTATGGAATACTACTCAGCCATAAGAAATGATGACATCAGATCATTTACAGCAAAATGGTGGGATCTTGTTAACATTATAAGGAGTGAAATAAGTAAATCAGAAAAAAACAAGAACTACATGATTCCATACATTGGTGGAACATAAAAATGAGACTAAGAGACATGGACAAGAGTGTGGTGGTTACCAGGGGTGGGGGGAGGGAGGACATGTGAGGGAGGGAGGGAGAGAGTTAGGGGGAGGGGGAGGGGCACAGAGAACTAGATAGAGGGTGACGGAGGACAATCTGACTTTGGGCGAGGGGTACGCAACATAATTTAATGACAAAATAACCTAGACATGTTTTCTTTGAATATATGTACCCTGATTTATTAATGTCATCCCATTACCATTAATAAAAATTTATTTAAAAAAAATTTACTTGTTCTTTATTTTAAATATTGTATTTGTTTCCATTTTGGTTTTTACTTTAAAATAAGATATGTGCAGTGTGCATGAGTATTTGTTCATAGTTTTTTTTATAGTCCAACCCTCCAATGGTCTGAGGGACAGTGAACTGGCCCCCTGTGTACAAAGTTTCGGGACCCCTGGGATAGAGCATTGATCTGTGATGCTGAAGACACAGGTTTGAAACCTCAAAGTCACCGGCTTGAGTGCAGGCTTACCTGCTTAAACAAAGGCTCACCAGCTTGAATACGGGGTTGCCAGCTTGAGCATGGGATCATCAACATGAACCCAAGGTTGCTAGATTGTTCAAGAGGTCACTGGCTTGGCTGGAGTCTCCCCCCATCAAGGCACATAGGAGAAAGCAATCAATGAACAACTAAAGTGCCGCAACTATGGTTTGATGCTTCTCATCCCTCTCTCTTCCTGCTCTCTCTCTCAAAAAAATTAAATAAATAAATGAATGAATGAATAAATAAAAGATTAACTTGGTTTTTATGAAATTAACAATAGTGTTTCAGCCTGACCTGTGGTGGCGCATTGGATAAAGTGTCAAACTGGAATGCTGAGGTTGCTTGTTTGAAACCCCAGGCTTGCCCAGTTAAGGCAAGCATATGAGAAGCAACTGTTATAAATTGATGCTTCCTGTTCTTCTCCCCTTTTCTCTCACTTTCTCTCTCTAAAGTAAAAAAAATAAAATTATAAAAAATTTTTTGTAAAAAAGAATAGCTATTACAGAAAGGTTATGAGAGTGGAAATATAAGCCAGTGGCTAGACAAAGATAACTGACTCATGTACATCAGTCAGAAAACTTGTCTTCAGAATACAAATCTTATGCAGTACCTAATCAGTCAAAAAGAGTAAGAAAATCTATCAATAAGAACAATATAAATCTCAAGTTTATAAATGGAGAAAGGATACAGGCATAGAAAAAAAATGAGAAGATTCAGTTGGCCAAAAAACATGAAAACATGTTCAGCAATATTACTCATCAGGGAAATGCAAATTAAAACTGTAATGAAGTGTCATTGCAAAGAAACTGGAATTGTTAAAATTAAAAGACCAATATGTTGTCTTCTTACCACTCTCCCTTTAAGTGAACCTGAATATAATGTTCAATTCAGATTCCTGTTTTGAGATTAAGTTTGAATTGATAATGCAGGGTCTTATTCTTTTGTTTTTTCTACATTTTAATATTTACAGTGGAAATTCCAGATCTTTTTTTTTTTAATTTTATTTTTTTAATGGGGTGACGTCAATAAATCAGGATACATATATTCAAAGATAACAAGTCCAGGTTATCTTGTCGTTCAATTATGTTGCATACCCACCACCCAAAGTCAGATTGTCCTCTGTCACCTTCTATCTTGTTTTCTTTGTGCCCCTCCCCACCCCCTATCCCTCTCCCATTCCCCCCTCCCCCCCGTAACCACCACACTCTTATCAATGTCTCTTAGTTTCACTATTATGTCCCACCTACGTATGGAATAATACAGTTCCTGTTTTTTTCTGATTTACTTATTTCGCTTCGTATCATGTTATCAAGATCCCACCATTTTGCTGTAAATGTTCCGATGTCATCATTTCTTATGGCTGAGTAGTATTCCATAGTGTATATGTGCCACATCTTCTTTATCCAGTCATCTATTGATGGGCTTTTTGGTTGTTTCCATGTCCTGGCCACTGTGAACAATGCTGCAATAAACATGGAAATTCCAGATCTTAACTAGTAGTTTCTTGGAAAGAAAGATGTGGTTCTTCATGTTAATGAATAAAACTATGGTGTTCTCTGGTGCAGTGGAGAGAAACATCAAACATGCCCAGAAGAGAAAAAGCTCATGGACAGCTCTGACTCTAACCCTCTAATGAAAAAATGTGAAGAAACATCTATAGACACCATGTCCAGGGAACTGAGTATTGCAATTCTGAGTATGAGTTCTCAGTTGTTGTTTTGCTTTGTTTCTATATTTGCTTTTACTTCCTTGCTTGTAGAAAGAACATTTTTTAAAATTATTTTTTTGATCTTAGAGAGAGAGGAAGGGAGAGTAAGAGAGACAGGAATATCAATTTGTGCTTGTTCGTGCCCTGACCCGGGATCCAACTGGCAATCGCCGTGCTTTGGAACAATGCTCTAACTGAGATAATCTGGCCAGGGAAGAAAAAACATTTTTTAAAAGAATGACAGAACACTTCTGGACAGCAATGTCTTATTACTGCGATATTTTATAAGACTTGATAATTGATCTGGTCTAACCTCTCTGAGTATAAGAATCTTGACAACAATTTCTGATGGAAATTTCTATTCCCATAATAATGTTAGAAAGGTTTCTTTGACTCAAATTATGAGAAAATGATTGAGAATGATTCAACTCACAATACAGAGAAAACCAAGTGTGCTAAGTGTACTGTGCAGTTAAACACAATCAAATAACTATTAAATTCATAAATTTTCCATCTTCATCACTAACGCACTTGATCAGACCCTTAGACACAAAGCTAAGAAACTGTAAAGTATCCTTTCTTTTACTTTGTCTAGCCTCTGCTGAGCTCTGTATGTCAGTTCCAATGAACTCCAATCCCATTAAGCACTGATATAACGCTGCTTCCTTTTGTTAGGGAGATTATTACTAATAACAAAAACTAATCAGCCTAGGATATATTTTATCCTTCTTGCTCTCTTCCTCCGGCCTCCCCCTTCTGCTCCTTCTCCTCTTCCTCCTTCTTTTATTTTTTTACTTATTTGTTTGTTTGTTTTTTCATTATTTTGAGAGAAAGAGAGAGAGGAAGGGAGAAGAAGAAGAGGAGAATTTGTTTCACATAGTTGTTCTATTTAGTTATGTACTCATTGATTGCTTTTCATGTGTGCCCTGCCTGGTGATCAAACCTGCAAATTTCCTGTGCCAGAACAATGCTTTATCCACTGAACTATCCGGCCAGGGTTCCTCCTCCCATTCTCTCTCCTAGATATACAGTGTGTCTGTAAAGTCATGGTGCACTTTTGACCAGTCACAGGAAAGCAACAAAAGACGATAGAAATGTGAAATCTGCACCAAGTAAAAGGAAAACCCTCCCAGTTTCTGTAGGATGATGTGGCAGCATGTGCGCATGCACAGATAGTGACGTAATGCCATGTATACAAAGAAGTAACCCACGGCCATGCCAATCAAGATGTGGATGGTTCAGAGGAAAGTTCAGTGTGTTCTGTGGCTTGCTAAATTCGAATTCGTGACAAAAGTGCAACGTGAATATCGGCACATTTATAACAAAGCACCACCACATAGGAATAACATTACTGGGTGGGATAAGCAGTTGAAGGAAACCGGCAGTTTGGTGGAAAAACCCTGTTCTGGTAGGTCATCAATCAGTGACGAGTCTATAGAGGCTATACGGGATAGCTACCTAAGGAGCCCTAAAAAATCTGTGCGTGAGCCCACATTGAACTGCACTTAATAGGTATGATACTAGGAGAGTTTTCCTTTTATTTGGTGCAGATTTCACATTTCTATCGTCTTTTGTTGCTTTCCTGTGACCGGTCAAAAGTGCACAATGACTTTATGGACACACTGTAGGTGAATGAATCATTTATGGAAATATAACTGTAGCTGGGCCAACCAGATTCTTCTTTCCAGGAACTTCAAACAATGATTCGGAGACAAGTAGGCAGTCTTTGTGTGTACATGAATATGAAGCTGTAAACTTAGGAACTGTAGAGTTCCTGTGCATGAAGACTCAAGCTAGATGAATAGCCCTAGATTTCTTATATAGCAGCAGTATGTGTGTGTGTGTGTGTGTTGTGTTGTGTGAATGACAATATAAGTGCTCTTTCTTGTAGTGATTTATACAACCTATAAAACTAACTCCTTGAAGCATAGATTGCTATAAAAGAGACTTACACAAGGGTTCACCATAATGAGTGCTGCTACATAAAGGAACATAAAAATTCTTCACAAGGAATGTCATCACTTTGAGGTTGAAAGAGGTAATGTATAAAAAAAAAGTTAGAACTATCTCTGAGAAATAATAAGAACTCAATGACTTTTAGCTATTATAATTATGGAAAGCTGGGTTTGGTGAAGTGGCCTAGGATCTCTTACAATTAAAAGGGAGGTGTGAGGAAAGAGAAAGTGAAGAAAAGGGGAATGAAAAGTTTATCAGGATACGTGAAGGCTGTCTTGCAAATGGATGAGAGTGTGGTTATAGCAGAAAATAATACTGCATAGTGGCTCAGATCAGAAGAGTATAGTTGAGTCACTGTGCAATGAAGAGCTGTAGTCCCTTTAATTTTCTGAAATGTGTCTGAAAAATCACTCATTTTCTTTTAATCCTTTTAAAGATTGAGCCAAAATTGATGCATTTGAAAGTGTATCACACATGCCGCTTGAGAACCAGTGAACAAGTTAATGAAATTAATTAGTTTGCCTAGCCAAATCAACCATTGCCGAATGATTACTTTTATTTCTACACATTTTTCATGGAAAAAAAAAATGAGAGTGAGTAAAAACAAAGCATTGTTTGAACCAAGTTATATAATTTGCCTCTCTGTACAGGCAAATTAGGCACATAAAATAACAGCAGTCCAATCCAGTCATGCATTTTAGGAAAAATATTTCTAAGATAATATATATAATCTTGCCTCCTATATTTTAGTTTTTCGGCTAATAAAAATCATCAAATGAAATGAAGATAAAGTAGTACTAAAAACATTAGAATAATATTATGTAATGTTTATGCATCCTTTACTGTGTGTCAGAAGCTCTGCTGGGCATGTTACATAGATTAGTTCTTTCCATTTTTCAATCACCCTACAAGGCAGGCTGCAGGGAACACTGATTCTGGCCTCCCCAGCCACTGTTCCTGTCTCTGTCCTCATTGTGAAGTCACTCTGTGGTCTGTTTAAGACTGAGCCTAACCCAGATCAACACATTGGCCTAAATCAGTAAGACTCCTTCCCATTCTTTGTGCTATAGAAGTAATTTTAATGAGTACGCATGGGCACCAACACTAATTAAATCCAGATGAAGCTTGAAGTGCTTGTATTTGATGGTTACGAGAAGAGAAAGGTTCTCTTAATCTGCAGTAAACAGTGTGAGATGGGAGGCTCACAACTGAAACGGCCATTTGGCTACCCTGAGGTAAGCCAACATTGGCACAAAACCTTAGGAAAACGGAGCCAAAGCTGTGATCAAAGCATCTTGAAACCTCTGAACTCGTAATTTATGTGAGCCACAAAATTTTGTGTTTTAAGTTTCTTTTGAGTAGTTTTGTGAAACTTATAGTCAAATATCTTAAATGATTCATAGGCATATTATCCCCATTACATGGAGAAAATTAGATTCAGAAATATTACATTATTGTCTAAGAAAATATTTTCTAGAGCTAGGAACTAGGATTTGGGTTCTGGAAGTCAGAACTCCAGAGACATGGTGTTTAACGGTAACATAAATGGCTTTCCTACACAATGACTGAAAACATTGCATTCACTATGAGACATTCAAGGAATTTTGAAGCTGGGTTATTATTATCATTATTATTATTATTATTATTATTATTTCTTCATATACCTAGAAAGATTTTCATGGGGTGTGAGTTCTTTTTTTCACTTAATTTCTTTGGGTAAAGTGAAAGAATTAAGATAATTATTTGGATAATTTTGAATCCAAATACTTGAATTATTCTGTATAAAAAAGGAATTTTGGAGGTTTGAATAATCATAGTAATTGTTCCACTTTCTAACTTTAAATTACTGTTAAATTCTTCAGTGTCCTCTCTCTCAGATGTGTTGAACACTTTGCCTAGAGTAGCAGGAAGAGTAAGATTTTAGGGAATTAGAAGCTTGGAGACCTTTTATTAAAATCGAGAAGTCACTGAAGGACTCTGTGATATTGGTCAGTCTTTGAACTTCCGTGTTATCTTTTTTTATTATTAATTTTAATGCAGTGACATTGATAAATCAGGGTACATATGTTCCGAGAAAACATCTCCAGATTATTTTGACATTTGATTATGTTGCATACCCCTCACCCAAAGTCAAATTGTCTTCCATCACCTTCTATCTGGTTTTCTTTGTGCCCCTCCCCTCCCCCCACGCCCTCTCTCCCCTTCCTCCCCCCTCCCCACTCCCCCACCCCACCCCACCCCCGTTACCATCACATTCTTGTCCATGTCTCTGAGTCTCATTTTTATGTCCCATCTATGTATGGGTTCATATAGTTCTTAGTTTTGTCTTTTATAAAAATTGATTAATAATACTTGCCTTGCTGGCTTGTTGAACTTGATAAAATGTGTTAATTGAAACATAAGTGGCAGAAGATAAGTACAGTACTCAAAAAATGAAATCTAAGTCATATAAAATATTTTTTAATCTATAGTATTATTATAAGGCCTGTTAGTAGTAATATCCTTGATTTTTAAATTATCTAAAAAATTATATTCCTTAGCTATATGGTATTGGCAATACACTGCTGCCTCCTTTACAACAAAGAGCTCTACAAGTCAACTCGTGGTTTTATTGGACATGTTTGCACATCTTACCACTTCAGAATTCCCTGTTTACTGCTGGTTGGATTGTCTGTTGGACAGGATATTGATTTTGCAGTCATAGAGATTTTAAAGTTCAAATCCTGACTGTAACCATGCAAATTGTTAATAGCTATCAAGGCGTGTGGCAGAAACGAAGAAGAATGTGTTTTTAAAACATGAGATAAATAAGTGGATTATAAGAGATACTATTAACCATAATATTAATATAAATAATACATGTAAAGGGCCTATGTAAATTAGTCATTGCTTTAAGGTTTTATTGCCATTTGTCTTGTGCGTGTACCCTTTCTCATTATCACCCGACACCGCCACGTCAGAGTGGTGTGTGTGTGTGTGTGTGTGTGTGTGTGTGTGTGTGTGTAGGAACCAGCAGCTTTCCACCTAATGACTAAAGTATATTCTCTTTGGAATCTGAGGAAATTAGGAAACTTGGAGATTTCCAATCTGAAAGTGTTGAATATAGTTTAAAAGAAGGTTTAAAGTTGAATCAAACAATATTTTTCTGTATGTTTCAAACAAGTTAATGGAATCCTTCTAAGTGCCATTAGAAAATATTGCTTTAAAAACTTCACCTGGCTTAAGAAATGTGGGGTCCTTCAGAAGTCTTTGTTTAATTTTTACTGTAAAACAAAGAAGAAAGTTTTCATGAACGTTAGAATGCCTTATAATTCCATGTGTTTTGCTGCACACACACACACATGTACACCCAGAAAACATACACAAAATAACGTGTCTAAATTATACAGGTTCCAATTCTTTCTTTTTATTTATACATGTATTGGAGTTTTTTAATGTGAAAAGTGTGAATACTTGCTTTGCTTCTCCACTTTTCATATGCTTAATAGGTCAACTTTAAATTTTGCTCTAAATAACTGCTTGTTGGCCCCAAAGACTAACACTACATAACATATATTAAATATGAAAAAAGGTGTTTTATAATATATTATCTTCACTAAAGCAAATTAAGGGTATCTTTTAAAGGAGAAGAAAGTCTTTGTAGAATGCTAATAAGTTAGATGTTTATTTTTATTACATGCTATTTCTATTACAAACTATAATGGTTCTTAAAAAAAAAGAAAGAAGAAAAAAGAGAAGCAGAACAAAGCGATAGTTGAAAATAAAAGCCAAGCAGTTACAGAGTAAGGCAGTGTTCAGGGTAGAGTAATGGCAACCTTCCCCCTTGGGTGTTTGTCCTTTATATGTTTAGCATTTGTGCATTGTCTGTGGAAGATTAACTTATACAAAGTAAACCATATTGGAGGTACAAGCCTTTCTAAAAGAGATGTATATTGTGTAGGGACTACTTCTCTATCATCTGTGCTCCTGAAATTGGTTCTAACAAGGAGCCATATTAGTATGCGGGCACTTGTGTTACATCTCTTTTCCAGTTTTTGTTCTTGGAATGAGGTATCCCCATGAAACTCATTAAACCTCCTGTTTCTGCAGCTGACACTCTACTCAGGCCTGAATAATCTAAGGGATAAACAGGAAGTTGATATAAATATGCAAGCATTTTTTGATGAAACATTAAATAATAGGTAACTAAGGAACTGAGAGTGACTCATCTACACAAATTTTTTTTTACCATTTTTATTATGTTTAGTTATAAGAAAGTCTAATCTGAGTTTGAAGTGCTTGTTGAAATGCATGTTAAAATTCTTTAAAATTGTAGTTCATATAGATGTAAGATATTAGTATTATAAGTATTTAAAGCATGGTGATAGAAAATTAAAATAAATAATTATAAATTTCTTTTTATCATCTTTAAAATGATGTTTTAATTAAATACAAGGCAACAATAGGGGGAAGGGATCATTATTTAATAAATTCTTTGGGGATATTTGCTTATCACTCTGAAAGAAACAATCTGGGATTCACAAATTGTGCAAACTCAGAAAATAGATCATCCACTCTGAACAAATAATTGAGTAATATATGCCAAGTAAACAAATGAAAGAAAAATATCTTTGCAAAATGATTACTGATAGAACAATTAACATTCATCAGATTGGTGCAAATTAATGTTTGATGATACTCAGAGAGAAGTAGAATTCATACTTTACTGGTGATAATGTCAATTTGAAAATTGTCTTAGGAGAATAATTGGGCAATAGCTAATGAATACAAAATGAGCACACTTTTCACCCAAGTCCTGCACTTCTAGGTGCTATGTTGGGGAAACACACACCCATGTGCACAAGGATGCCATTTCAGTATTGTTTGTATGAGTGGAAGACTGGTTTCAACGTGGTTATTGACATAGCAAAAATAATTAGAACCATACCTCACATCATACCTCATAAAATTGATTTCACATGGATTAAAGACTCAAACATAAAAGCCAAATATAAAATGTTAGAGAATATATAGAAAATTTATTTTTTTTTATTTTTTTATTTTTTTGCATTTTTCTGAAGCTGGAAACAGGGAGAGACAGTCAGACAGACTCCCGCATGCGTCCGACCGGGATCCACCCGGCACGCCCACCAGGGGGCGACGCTCTACCCATCCTGGGCGTCGCCATGTTGCGACCCTCCTGGGTGTCGCCATGTTGCGACCAGAGCCACTCTAGCGCCTGGGGCAGAGGCCACAGAGCCATCCCCAGTGCCCGGGCCATCTTTGCTCCAATGGAACCTTGGCTGCGGGAGGGGAAGAGAGAGACAGAGAGGAAGCGGAGGGGTGGAGAAGCAAATGGGCGCTTCTCCTGTGTGCCCTGGCCGGAATCGAACCCGTGTCCTCCGCACGCTAGGCCGACGCTCTACCGCTGAGCCAACCGGCCAGGGCCAAGAAAATTTATTTTTCTTATTAGGACAGAAGGAAAAAAACATAAAAACCTAACAGTGCAAGCCATATATAAAAAGTTGTTGAAAGATTTACTATATTAAAATGGCAAATTTTGTTTCAAAAAGAGACACTGGCCTGATCAGGCAGTGGCACAGAGGATAGAGCATTAACCTGTGACTATGAGAACCCAGGTTCAAAATCCTAAAGCTGCTGATTGAGCACAGGCTTATCCGGTTGAGTGTGAGCTCGCCAGCTTGAGTGCAGGATTGCCAGTTTGAGCCTGGAATAATAGACCAGAGCCCATGGTTGCTGGTTTGAAGCCCAAGGTCGCTGGTTTGAATAAGAGATCACTGGCTCAGCTGGGGGCCCCCAGTCAAGGCACATATGAGAAAGCAATCAATGAACAACTAAAATGCTGCAACTATGAGTTGATGCTTCTCATCTCTCGCCCTTCCTTCTCTGTTCCTCTCTCTCTCTTTCTTTCTCTTTCTCTCTTGCTAAAAACAAAAACAAAACACTGAAATCTAAAAAGATATCTTGAATTTAAAATAAGAAGCTTAATCATGCTTATAGCAGAGTATTGTTTTTCAGAATAGATAAAAAATTATTATGATCAATAAGAAAAAAATCCACCCAGAATAAAATAGGTAAAGGTTGTAAGTAGGTAATTCAAAGAAAATATAAAAATTATATTAAAAATGCTAAATCTCATTAGTAATCAAAGAGATAAAATTTAAATGATAGTTTGATATCATTTCACACAAAATTGGTAAAATTGTAACAGTCTTACCATAAATACTATATGAGGGAAAATATATGTAGAATTGTTGAATCTCCTAAAATATTGGTGTGAATATAAATTAGCATACCCATTTTAAATAGCAACTTGGAAATATTTAAGAAATTTAAAGATGTGCACATACTTTGATGAAGCAATTTTATATCTAGGCATTTACCTCAGTGAAACTATAGCACATATGTTCTGAATTACAGGTACAACATATTCATAAGAGTACTTAAATACAAATTATGATTATTTTTTGAGTTCTATCATCTCATTTCTGAGATTTTTGAAGTCTAATTTCATGTGGTATCTTTATGTATTGATCTCTTATGTAATTTCCTTGATAACTTTGATCTCATATTGATATAGTAGGTATGGTTTTAATACATAGTTTTTTATCTATCTATCTATCTATCTATCTATCTATCTATCTATCATCTATCATTTATCTATCTATCATCTATCTACCTACCTACCTACCTGTCTGTCTATTGCATGTTTTTTTTTTCTGAGGTCCTTACACTGTATGCGTCTGCCTTTGTTCTTTATTTTCTTTTCATTTATGTGATTCAACCTTAACATTTTTCTCATGATCATTTTTTCTGTAATATTAGTTTTCCTGGACTTTAAAGAGATTTGATTCAGAAGTATTTTCTAATTTCACAGTTTCCTCTTTAGCTTCTCATGGTAGCTCGTTTTTCCCTGAACATCCCCTTTCCTTCGTCTCTATTACTTGTCATGCTAAATTTGGATTTCATATCTAACAGTTACTCCCTGTGATCCTGCCCTGGAAATTGGCCTTGGCAGGTCAGTTTTGAGTCTTGTTAGGGCTAGAGTATCCCTTATCCTTTAAGCTTTCTTATGGCAAGCTCTTATATTTACCTACATCTGGAATGTACTAAAACTCTTCCTCTTGGTTCTGGTTGTTACTGTCTTGCAGTGTTTTCTAGTGAACATCTGTTGGCTGCTTGAGTGTTCTCTTTCACACTAATCAATGTGCATCTATAATTTTTTTCTTTATTCTTTATAGCTAAGTATATTGCATTATATCTCTCATAGAGCCCTAGCTGTAGAAGAAGCAAGATGTCAATATTGTCATATTGTGAGTTGCCCTATGGAGAAGCCCGCCTGGCAAGGCAGTAAAGAAGGCCTCCAGCCAACAGTTGGTGAGGAACTGAAGTCCTCAGTCTAAAATTCTTTAAGGTACTGAATCTTGACAACAGCTATGTGAGTGAGCTTGAAAGTAGATCCTTCCACACTTAATCCTTCATGGAGAACCCAGACTTGGCCAATCCCTGATACAGCCTTGTGCAGTAGAATCTAGCTAAATTGTATGTGGATTCCTGGCCCACAGGAAATTTAAGGTAATAAATATTTATTTATTTTTATTTAATGAGAGGAGGGAAGACAAAATGACAGACTCCTGCATGCATCCGGACTAGGACCCACCCAGAAAGCACTGCCCATGTGCAGTGTTGCTCTGTTGCTTAGCAAACCAAGCTCTTCTTAGCGCCCAAGGCGTAGGCTATGGAGCCATCCTCAACATCCAGGGTCAACTTGCTCCAATTGAGCCATGACTGCAAGAGGGTAGAGAGAGAGAGAGAAATATAAAGAGAGAGAGAGAGAGAAGTAAGAGGGGGAGGGGTGGAGAAGCAGATGGTTGCTTCTCCTGTGTGCCCTGACTGGGAATTGAACCCAGGACTTCCACATGCTGGGCTGATGCTCTGCCACTGAGCCAAACGGCCATGGCCAAGATAATAAATATTTATTAATTAAAGCTGCTGATTTGTTATGCTACAGTAGGTAACTAATATCACTTGTGAAAAATTACGTATATGTATTATAAATTGCTAAGAAAAAGAAAAAATCTAAATATATTCAATACATCAATAAAGTAGTAGTTAAATATGTGCAGAGCATTGCTCCCTAGTGGGCTTGCAGGTTGGATCCCAGTTGGGGTGCATACGGGAGTCTGTCTCTGCCTCCCTCTTCTAACTTATATAAAAAAACCTACATGAGCTAATGCAAAATAACTATGTAAAATATACATTTAAAGTTATCTGGCTTCCCCTTCTCCAATTCTATTTACCTGTTTGCTTTTAAAAAGTTCAGACATGGGCAGATAAAAGATAAAATAATTATTTTAGGAAAGTCATTTAAATATATATTTTATGCTATTAACATTGACTGGGACTCTATAAAAAATTGTTATATATTCTGTTATAAAATTTAAATATGGGTATAAATTGAATAGTCATTGGACATACAGTATTTAAGAAAATTTATATAAAAAACATAAAAGCTCATGTATCTATCTTCACTATTAGGAGCTATAAAAATAAAAATGCTAGCATTGTTAATACCTATTGATTGCCCATTACTTTACCAAGGCACTTTCATTTTACATTTATAACAACCAGTCAATCTGTACAATAGCTGAAGCTCTCTGTGAAAAAAACAAAACATTGTAAGCTACCTGTAACAGTAAAAACTAAACCAACCCAAAACATAACAAATATTATACTATTACAAAAAAAGCAGAGCTACTCATATATAAGATAAGTAATTTTTATAGCAGCAGTAAAATCCAAAACCTTTTCTGGAATTCAGATCTTCTACTTTACCCTATTAATTTAATATAAGAACAGTCTCTATAGTCTCCTGGGAGGATGGTTTTACAGGATATTTTTTCCCAGTTGATCTTATTATGCCTTCCAGAGTAATGTAGAGTAAACCCAGGTCTTCATTGCATAAACCCTTTCAAATATTTGGAAATTATCTAAAATATATTTTAAATCTACTTTTTCTAAACTGCACATTCATTATTACATTTCTTCACTTGTTTTTTTATAAATTATCCAGGCTTGGTAAATTAATTTTTAAGTGCTTCAGTTTATCAAATTTATTTTAAATTTGTCCCCCAAAATTTACTACATTACTACTTTAGATGCATAATTTGAGTCAAAAAGTCAACTCCTTACAAAAATTAAGAAGATAAATCAAACTGGGTAGAGATCATGGTGAACTAGATTGGGTCTAAAATGGGTGTGTTAGGTTAGTTTAAATGACATAACAAATAACCCTCAAATCTCTATAGTTTAAAATAATAAAGGTTTATTTATTGTTTATGTTACAGTGAAGATTAACATGAGCACTTTACTCCATGTAATTATTCAGGGATTCAGGCTTCTTCCATGCAGTGTCTCCATCATCTTTTCTGGCATTGAAGTCTTCTAGCTGTATCTTCTGCATCGGTCAGATGTATTAGGTAAAAACTTGGGCATTGTTCATCATATGGACATCTTTTTTCAGCAGCCATTCCTTCAAGTTACATATATTGCTTTTAAATACATTTGATTTGTTGAACTCAAACTACCATACCTAATTTGTTGAGAAATGTGACTTATGTGTGCCCAGAAAAAAAAAAAAGAAAGAAGGAAGGAAGGAAGGAAGGAAGGAAGGAAGGAAGGAAGGAAGGAAGGAAGGAAGGAAGGAAGAAGCGAGGGAGGGAAGGAAGGAAGGAAGGAAGGAAGGAAGAAGCGAGGGAGGGAAGGAAGGAAGGAAGGAAGGAAGGAAGGAAGGAAGGAAGGAAGGAAGGAAGGAAGGAAGGAAGGAGGGAGGGAGGGAGGGAGGAAGGAAGGAAGGAAAGGGAAAAGACATATTGATTCAGTGAACAAAAAGTTCTGTCCCTTCCAAAAAGATGACAGATAGCCTGCTCATGCCTATTAACATATGGGCATGTTGGCCTCAGTGGTCAGGTCTTTGAATTCTTCAGGAGAATCTAGAAATTCAATTTTCTAACATGACATCTCCTGATTTTTAAAAGTTGACCACTAAATCACTCTGTTAATGATCTTGTATGAACCAAATAAAATATGTCTGAAACTAGATTCAGTCTGTAGGCCGATAGTCTGTGAACTTCGATTATATTAAATACTACACAATTGAACACTTGAGGAAAGGGTCAAAGTTCAAGATTTCTTCTGTGCATTGTGGCTACACAGTTAGCACTCAAGAACAGTTGGTGTGTGGTTCCACAGGAGCTGGGGGTGGGATAAGTTTTCATAAACAACAGTGTGTCAGAAGGTTACTCCCAGTAAACTATGATGAAGGTTCAAAGGCCATCCAATCTAGCAAATCAAACACGAGGGCCAGCCACAACCCAGTAAAGTTGTGACCTCTGGCCTCTTGAAACCTGCAATGCTGGTCCAGAAAGATTGCATACAGAGAGATGTCAGTGGGCAATACAATGCAAGACTGAACACATCACAAATCAAAGAGCTACAATAAATCATCATTGTGAGGTGTGGTAGTTAGAAAAAGATTTGTGAGGTAGGGAAGACTTGTAACAGGACATAACAGATTTAATGTGGAGAACTTGAGAATATTCACATAATCAGTAAAGAAAAAATAGACAGGAATTCTAAAGAGCTGAATTAACTTTTAAGTTCTGCATTGACTAGCTTCCTGAGTGGCAGAGGCTGCTAATTATCTCCTAATCACTATTCTCACTTTCTTTTCAATTTTTAGCTGGGCACATAACTTCCTTGCCTTTAGGTTTGACCATATGTCTAAATTCTGGCTAATGAATATAAGGAGAGTAGGATGTGAAACTTCCAGAAAATGTTCTTAAAGAGCATCCGTTTTATCTCTTTCTCCTTGTTACTGATTAGGACAATCACCAAAATGCTGAAACTGCAGTAGCTATTAGTGGACCACAAGGTGACCGTGGGAATGGCTGTCCTTTAGCAAAGCAACAAGAAAGGAACCTGGGCTGGAAATGGTGAAGCTCCCTGAATAGGAGCGACAAATAAATTCATTCCTAATTTCTGCCACAGGTATTCAGTCTGCTTACTATTACTTTATCTTAATTTTGCTTCCCCTCCACCACCACCTCAATACTCAAACTTGAACATATTACTTTTTACCTCTTTGAGCTGGACTCTCCTTAAAATGAGGGAGGTAAACTTAAATGACCCCATTGACATCTTTAAACTTTAAGATTCTGTATGATCTAGCAGGAAATTTTTAAATAATCTATATAAACAACCCTACCATGTCACAATGTTCATCAACATGTCTCATAGAGAAATGTAAAACACAAAAAATTAGCCACTCAGTTATTTTTAAGTGTACAGGCATTTCTCTTTGAGAAAATGTGTGATAATGTGTGTCATACCTGAAATGGAGTCGATTATTTTCCAGAAGAAATTGGAATAGAAAAATATTCCAAGTCTGCTCATTCATTAACACGACACTTAAAACAAAACATACACCATTAATGATACTATTGAATTTTTTATAGTTTATTCTTTAAAACAAGGCCAACATTTTCTAAAGTAGGGTCGGTTGACTATAAATCTTCATAAGAAATCAACAAAATATATATGCTGGAGTGAGATAATATTTATACCACTTTTATCTATATTTTCTTTTGAAACATTCACCATTCACATTAGCCTAGGAAAACCCTGGAGCCCTCTCAAACAAGCAGATAAACCAAAACATTTATCTTTGTTTAATCGGTTATTTCTTTTTTTTTTTTTTAATAAATTTATTAATGGTAATGGGATGACATTAATAAATCAGGGTACATATATTCAAAGAAAACATGTCTAGGTTATTTTGTCATTAAATTATGTTGCGTACCCCTCGCCCAAAGTCAGATTGTCCTCCACCACCCTCTATCTAGTTCTCTGTGCCCCTCCCCCTCCCCCTAACTCTCTCCCTCCCTCCCATGTCCTCCCTCCCCCCACCCCTGGTAACCACCACACTCTTGTCCATGTCTCTTCGTCTCATTTTTATGTTCCACCAATGTATGGAATCATGTAGTTCTTGTTTTTTTCTGATTTACTTATTTCACTCCTTATAATGTTAACAAGATCCCACCATTTTGCTGTAAATGATCTGATGTCATCATTTCTTATGGCTGAGTAGTATTCCATAGTGTATATGTGCCACATCTTCTTTATCCAGTCTTCTATTGAAGGGCTTTTTGGTTGTTTCCATGTCTTGGCCACTGTGAACAGTGCTGCAATGAACATGGGGCTACATGTGTCTTCACGTATCAATGTTTCTGAGGTTTTGGGGTATATACCCAGTAGAGGGATTGCTGGGTCATAAGGTAGTTCTATTTGCAGTTTTTTGAGGAACCACCATACTTTCCTCCATAATGGTTGTACTACTTTACAGTCCCACCAACAGTGAATGAGGGTTCCTTTTTCTCCACAGCCTCTCCAACATTTGCTATTACCCGTCTTGTTGATAATAGCTCATCTAACAGGGGTGAGGTGGTATCTCATTGTAGTTTTGATTTGCATTTCTCTAATAACTAATGAAGCTGAGCATCTTTTCATATATCTGTTGGCCATTTGTATCTCTTCCTGGGAGAAGTGTCTGTTCATGTCCTCTTCCCATTTTTTTATGGGATTGTTTGTTTGTTTGTTGTTGAGTTTTATGAGTTCTTTGTAAATTTTGGATATTAGGCCCTTATCTGAGCTGTTGTTTGTAAATATCATTTCCCATTTAGTTGGCTGTCTGTTTATTTTTATATCAGTTTCTCTTGCTGAGCAAAACCTTTTTATTCTGATGTAGTCCCATTCATTTATCTTTGCCTTCACTTCTCTTGCCATTGGAGTCAAGTTCATAAAATGTTCTTTAAAACCCAGGTCCATGATTTTAGTACCTATGTCTTCTTCTATGTACTTTATTGTTTCAGGTCTTATATTTAGGTCTTTGATCCATTTTGAATTAATTTTAGTACACGGGGACAGGCTATAGTCGAGTTTCATTCTTTTGCATGTGGTTTTCCATCGAAAACCCGAAGGACTCCACAAAAAGATTATTAGAAACAATAAACCAATACAGTAAGGTCGCAGGATACAAAATTAACATACAAAAGTCCATAGCCTTTCTATATGCCAACAATGAAATATTAGAAAACGAACTCAAAAAAATAATCCCCTTCACGATTGCAACAAAAAAAATAAAATACCTAGGAATAAACATAACAAAGAATGTAAAGGACCTATATAATGAAAATTACAAAGCATTGTTAAGGGAAATCGAAAAAGATACAATGAGATGGAAAAATATTCCTTGTTCTTGGATAGGAAGAATAAATATAATCAAAATGGCCATATTACCCAAAGCAATATACAAATTTAATGCAATTCCCATCAAAATCCCTATGAGATTTTTTAAAGAAATGGAACAAAAAATCATCAGATTTATATGGAACTATAAAAAACCCCAAATAGCCAAAACAATCCTAAGGAAAAAGAATGAAGCTGGGGGCATTACAATACCTGACTTTAAACTATATTATAGGGTCACGATGATCAAAACAGCATGGTATTGGCAGAAAAATAGACACTCAGACCAATGGAACAGAATAGAAAGCCCAGAAATAAAACCACATATATATGGTTAAATAATCTTTGATAAAGGGGCCAACAACATACAATGGAGAAAAGAAAGCCTCTTCAACAAATGGTTATTTCTACAACATATTTGACCACAACAATATTTTTCTTCAGAAGAGTGTTTGGGAAACAATTCTAGATGGTATTCTTTTCCAGAATTCTTTCTTATCCTGCTGCTTCTCCATTTAGGGAAGTAAACAAAGCCACGAGGTAATAGATGAGTTAAAACCAGTTTGCTATTTCACAGCACATTCTGCTAGAAAACTATTTGTAAACCACAGCTTGAGGTTTTCCAAGGGAACAAGAATAATCAGCAAGTCGTTTAGACTTTGCACATATAAGTGTGTCGCTTGGGCTTTGTCTTTCGGAGCAAAACTCAACTTTGATCCAAAAACTCATTATCATCTTAAGAGCATCAGTCAGACATTTGACATACAACCTTGGACTTTATGTCTTTGGAAAGAGATTTTAGGAAGAAAATTTTAGTGATTGCTTCTAGACCTTTCTTTGGTCATAAATCTTATAGTTCACATAAGCAATAAATATTTGAGTTTTTTATTGGTAAAAATGGAAACAAGGGACTAAAATGATAAAAGTACAACACAAAAATAAGCAGTTAGTACTTGGAAGCATCTCCTTTTTGATACAGAATACATTTTTAAAAAATCTTTTAAGTATTTTGTCTACCAAGAGAACAGAAATCTTCTACAGGGACTAGAAAATGCCATCTGGTGATCTTATACAGTATTACTATTGAAAAAGCTCGATTTCCCCAATTGTAACACATCTAAAGACTCATTTTTGAGTTTCTGTGATTGTGCTGAGTGAAACAGATTTTCTTTAATTCTTTTTATCATTCCAAAAAATAAGCTAAAAGCTGTTTTCATTATTTAAAACACCTCCATTCAGTCTTAATGCAAAGTAAGGAATGGAAACAAAAACCACATCAAGGATAATTAATCCATAAAGTCACTGAGAGTTCAAAATATTTTGACAGGTACTCTCAAAAATCACCTTAATATATTTCTCCTGGAATCAAAACTATTAAAAGGCTACACCCTGGCCAAGTAGCTCTGTTGTTTGGAGCATCATCCCAATACTCCAAAGATTGCAGGTTTGATTACTGTTCAGGGAATATACAAGAATCAACCAATGAATGCATAAATAAGTGGAACGACAGATCAATATATTTTCTCTCTCTCTTTTTCTCTTTCCTCCTCCTCTCTCTCTCTCCAAAATTAATTCAAAAATTTTTTTTCAAGGCTACAGAGGAACATGTTATAAACATTTGGATTTTGAATAAAAAAATACGACAGGCTTTTATTTTATTCAATTGCTTTACAAACACTCAGTAGAACTTTTACTTTTTATTTCAATTGCACTTTTAAATTAATTACATAAAATAGGGTGCTAAGAACAGTTAACAGAAATACAATATAACAATAACAATAACTTAAACTCTGTCATTCCTGGGGAAATGTAAAATATGAAACATTTGCTCAGAAACAATGACCAACTTTACATTTCAAAATATATGGATGGTCACGCATCGCTGTTTTGAGTAGTGATTGGCATTGATGTATGTTGATAAATTAAAACAAAGGCTAGTTTGTACAAGGAAGAAAAAACAGACAGGAGACTGCCGATTTTGGTTTTTTGCCAAATTGAATTTCACTGGGCTTTTAATAACTTGATTGGAAGTGACCATTTTTGTTTATATTTGAAATCTATGCATTTTATATGAAACAAAATGTGATAGTGCCTATGTAACTCAGAGTGAAAAATACGTTCAATCATAGACCCAACATTTCAATTTTAATTGAAATGTTTATTTGCCCGGAGCAGTATTTCATGAAGCCCTTAAACTACTGAACTCTTGCCATTCTACATGGCTGGTTTAATATATACAATGCTTGATTGTTTTCTGACTAACTGCTAATATTAATTTGTATACATAATTTACAATTTATTCTATTTGAAATCCAGCATAACATTGCATTTCTATTTTTTTTCCTCTTCTTAAGGGAGAAGTGGAAAGGCAGAGAAACAGACTCCCGCAAGTACCCCAACAGAGATCCACCGGACAAGCCCCCTACAGGGTGATGCTCTGCCCATTTGTGGCCATTGCTCTGTTGCTCAAAGCAACTGAGCTATTTTTGAACCTGAGGCAAGGCCATGGAGACATCTTCAGCCCCCGGGCCAACTTGCTCCAACTGAGCCATGGCTGCGGGATGGGAAGAGAGAGACAGAGAGAGAGAAAGGAGATGGAGAGAGGTGGAGAAGCAGATGTTTACTTCTCCTGTGTGCCCTGAGCAGAAATTGAACTCTGGACATTTACATGCCAGACTGACACTCTACTGCTGAGCCAACCAGCCAGGGCTATAACATTTCATTTCAATCTATTGATTTAGTACTTTAGGGAGGACAGGGACTATTAAATTTTCAAAGCTTCTCAGTGCTATTCCTGTATTTAATAGAACTAGCCAATTGAAAATCACCAATGTGGTTTTTCTAGGCAATCAGGCTGTACCTTAATACACAATGTCCATTTTCTGAGACATAATGTAATCATAATTAATCTCCAGTTTATTAAATTGCTGTCCGGGCCTTTAGAGATGACTATTTTTTTTTTTTTTTTTTTTTAAATATGTTGTTGTTTTTTTGTTTTGTTTTTTATAATTTTATTTATTCATTTTTAGAGAGGAGAGAGAGAGAGAGAGAGAGAGATACAGAGAGAGAGAAGGGGGGAGGAGCTGGAAGCATCAACTCCCATATGTGCCTTGACCAGGCAAGCCCAGGGTTTCGAACCGGCGACCTCAGCATTTCCAGGTCGACGCTTTATCCACTGCGCCACCACAGGTCAGGCCAAGATGACTATTTTTAGGAGAATAAATTTTAAAAGATTTTAAAGAAACAGAGAGACACTGCCTGTTATTATTGTCATAGCCTGTTGCTATTATGAAACACATTGCTTCAATAAATGAATTTTAGATAAATTGTTTATGTATCAAAGATAATGTTAGTCACAACATGTATTTTAAGTTACAATCCTACTAAAGTGAAAATAAAACAAAAAGAATCTTACTAAAATAAACACATCTACTTGCTTTCAGAAACTGAAAATAGCAAGCATATTTAACTCTTTTTGAATACTTCATTCATTTTCATGACCATCAATTTTATTATTGGCTTTAGTATGAATATTTTTCAGTGTTTCCCCTAACTATTATTTAGTTATATAACAGCTTGCCAGTGCAGTGCTGAGTACAAGGAAAGTTTTTATTTTTTTGTTAATACTTGTGTAACGAATGCATGCATTCTCAAATGAAGCTTTCAGTTCTCTTTCTAATTTGATACAGGCAGAGAAATAAGATAGGCAATCTTCTTGGAAATGAGCATTTATTATATCTAATGCTGAATCATGGGTCCAGCCAATAAACAACATCCATAAATATTAGAATATCACCTCTTTCAATGGATCAGAACTTTTCCCACTTATTGTCAGGATCTCATGTGTGTTACAAATGTTAATGTTGCCAAAAGAATGAATGCTCAGAGAACATTGATGTTATTATCAATGAAGAAATGACACAGGTAATGTATTGAGTTCTTGTGTAATGCTATTATGTTAACAAATATAAGCATTGCCTTAGGTGGTTTTATATTTAGTTATAATATAGAGAAAAAATTTAGAATCTGCTGTCTTTGCACATGTAAGGTCAGAATCAGTCCGAAATAATGGTGCCCTGAAAAGATAATATTGAAAACAGTAAGATCAGTGAGCATTCCCTTGGGAATTCTCCAGGTTTCATTATATAATCCCAAAGGTCATCTGTGGTTTTATTCTTATTAATTTCCTAGGCTGACTATATTGATATTTTGTTATATCTACATTATAGAGAACTAAGATTGTCTATAAAACTTACTTGTTTTCATCTACTTGGAGTCTATTCCCAGCCCCTAATGATATTGACTTGATTACTGTGATAAATTTATCAGCGATAAATTAGAGAATGGTAATCAAAAAGAAATAAAAAAAGAAGCAATGTTGTTAGATAATCATTTTTAGAAGATGTCTGGATGCTGGCGCAATAATTTTTACATCCAGATTGTGAAATTTTTATAAAAGTATAATTTTATTGGTACAATTATTACATTTCTGTTTTTTTTTCTCTTCTTCTAGTTTTGGTACATTTATTCTGTAATAAAGTTTTAAAGACTTGAAACTAAAGTTCTAAAAATTGTTTTTAATTTTAGCCTACAATGCTGATTGTAATAATCTTCATTTTATTTTATGATTTTCCCTAACATTTCTAAATAAAATGACAGATAATTTAGAAATGGGCATATATATTTTGAATTTTTAAGTGGATCTCAGTGAAATTTGTTTTATGAAGTATAGCATAGACATTTGGCAGTTCTGATATAATCTCGAGTCAACAGGTATTCTTGGATTTAGACAGCACCTGGCTAAAAGCTAGAAAATATAGTGCTTATTAAACTTCCTTTTGGAGTCCACATTCCTCCGAATATGAGGATGTTTACTGCTATTTTTACAAAATCTGTGCCTCATTCTGTGGGTTCGTGCTGAAAGTCAATTTATTTATTAATAGTCTTCAGTTCAACAACTACAACCCAAGACCAAGAAAAAAGTTGAATCAATTCCCTACATGCTCTAGAACGGTAAAAATAATCAAGAGGCCATGATCTCCCTGGCTGCTGATTGCAAGGCAAATAGCTCAGCCATTCTAGTTCATTGCCTTAGTAGCTTCAAGAAGAAACTCAGGGAGTAGGGCAACCGGAATTTATCCAAGCTATGAATTATTAATCCAGAGAAGAAACTATAGTTTTTTACTTTTATGCTTTAAGAGTAAAGAAACGGTGCTTACAAAATCCAAGAAAGAAAGCCTGAAGAAGTGCTACCCCCAGAAACTAGAAGTTAACACGAGTGTCTTATTCCTCAGTTGCACGTTTTCTTTTTTTCTTAATTTTAAAAAAATATTTTATTTATTCATTTGAGAGAGGAGAGAGAGAGAGAGAGAGAGAAAGGAGACTCAAGGGAGGAGGAACACAAAGCATCAACTTCCATATGTGCCTTGACCAGGTAAGCCCAGGGTTTTTTTTGGAACCAGCGACCTCAGCGTTCCAGGTCGATGCTTTATCCACTGCGCCACCCCAAGTCAGACACTCAGTTGAACGTGTTCTTATGCACCACACTTATGGATGTATGCCTTATCTGTTCAGACGCAAGAGAATTAGATTAGGGATATAAATGGAATGTTATTTATTAAAAATTTCCTATAATTATGGACTTCATATGTATTTTTTCTGAGCTGAATTGAGTTATTTCATAGGATTTGCAATTCATCAAAAACAATTCAGTAAATGTTATAAAAAATTAAAAGTAAACTTTTATTAGAAAATAATTTATTAAAAATGAATCTCCTAATGAAATTAAACTATTTAAAAATATTAATGTATGCAGAGATGTATATTACTAATGTTAGAATGCAACAAGTTCAGGACCAACTCTATTTCATTGTTTTATTTTTATAGTTGTACAGGCCAAAAAATATTTTTTATGAATACGTTGATAATAATGGCAGTATTTTAAAATATAACTAAATTACTTCTGATAAAAGTAAAAACATAGTAATCTATTATCAAAAATCATTATTATTAATAACTTATTTACTATGAGCTCAATTACGTCCTCTTTCAATTTTGTCAAAAGCAAAAATTTGAAAACTACTAACTTGTAGAAGAATTTGTTATCTAGTGTTCAAAGTCATTTACTCTCTCTATTTCTGGAAAGTATTCTGAAATGACTTTACCAAGACTTGTTAAACAATTATTATCTATAAATATTACTTTCATCAATGGCCTAGTTTAAGTGAATAATAACCAAGAATTCTATAGTATAGTCTTCACCATATGCCAGGTATCATTTGTCTCATTAGTTTGAATCATATATAACTGTTGTCTCTATTCATCAACAATAGGTGAACACAGACATTTTGTATAGTTTAATTTACCTATTAACTACTCAATCCTCATCACAACTTAATAATTAGGTTCTGTCGATATCCCATTTTAAAGATGAAAATTGAACCTGACCTACGGTGGTAGAGTGGATAGGGCAGGGCTCGGGAACCTTTTTGGCTGAGAGAACCATGAACACCACATATTTTAAAATGTAATTCCATGAGAGCCATACAATCCGTTTAACACTAAATACAAGTAAATGTGTGAAGCTTATGTAAGATCAACACTTTTAAAGTATAATAAGTCTCTGAATTCTTTTTAATAACGTTGTTATGCTGTTGCTAACCAATGATGATTAAAGTACTTCTTACCATTAATACAACTTCTGCTGCTGCATGGTTTTGCTGATGGCTTTGTAGTCTGGTTGATATGTGGTGAGGTTAAGCTTCATGAAGGCATTGAGACTTCCATCCATTAAAAGTGATCGTAGGTTGGTCTTAACATTCTTTAGATGTGAGAAAGACTGCTCACATGCATACGTAGAGCCAAACGTCAGAACAGCAATACTCACACGCTGCAGTGTGTGGTATGTGATGGGAAGCACGTTCCAAGTTTTGACAATCAGCTGGTCCGTGGGTTGAAGTTTTTTCATTTCTCCCCACTTGTGTTTCCTCGCCAACTCTGCTTGCTGTCGTGCAAATCTTTCCAAATCTTCATTCAGTGACTTAAACTTATTCACCCACATGTCTGAGGTTTTCAGGTCAGCAGCTTGTAGCTCAAAATCTCTGACGGCGACACCAGGGATGTAACTCAGGTCGGCGCTGTCCACTGCACACTCATGTGGATGGGTGATGAATTTAAAAAGAGGAGTGCACTCATGAAATTCTCCAAAGCACACTTTGAATGACTGCAGGAGATTAGACGTGAAGCCCACTAGCTGCTGGAGATCAAGATGTTGAGCAGGGTCACTTGCTGTGCATGCATCTTTAAACTCTCCCAGTTTTTCAAAGTGTAGTTAATGACCTGTTTCAATGTCGGGGATGAAGAGTTCCAGCTTGTTTTCAAATGCAAACACTGCTTGTTGAGGGGATAAGACTGTATTTCCAATGCCTTGCATTTTCACATTGAGCTGGTTCAGATGTTCAGTCATGACCACGAGATAGTAGAACTTCAGGAACCACTCAGTGTTAGCTAACTCAGGATGCTCGACGTTTTTCATTTCAAGAAAAGTCCGGATTTCGCTCAGACAAACTGTGAAACGGCTGAGCACCTTCCCTCTTGACAACCAACGCACATTGCTGTGCAGAAGCAGACCAGGATAATTATTCCCAACTTCATCCAGCAGTGTTTTAAACTGGCTATCATTTAAAGCTTGAGCAACAATAAAGTTGACCACCCGAATGACCAGCGACATCACCTCACCAAGCTGCTCACCACACATCTGAGCACAAAGTGCCTCATGATGTAGGATGCAGTGAAAACTTAGGATGGGTCTTTTTTCATGTTCACAAAGAAGTGCTAAATCCTCTGTTTTTTCCCACCATGCACGGAGCACCATCAGTACACACCAAAATAAGTTTATCCATCAGTAGATTTTTTTCTTTAGCGAACTCAGTGAAAGACTTGAATAAATCCTCCCCCCTTGTCTCTTAAATAGGCAAAAGAGCAAGACCTTCCTCACGTAGTGTGTCACCAACAGCATACCTTGCAATCACACTGAACTGGGATTAATGGTTTACGTCTGTTGACTCATTCAAAGTGAGAGAAAAGAATGGTGCTGCATTTATGTCCTTCAGTTGTGTTGCCTCAGTTTGATTTGCCATCATGATGGTACAATTGTGAACAGTTCTTGCCAACAGAGGCATATCTTTTAATTGTTTGATTATCTTGTCTTTTTCCAAAAAGTCATCAAAAAGTTCATTGGCAATATCAAGCATAAATGTTTTGGCATACTCCCCATCTGTGAATGGCTTTCCATTTCTCACAATTGCTAAAGTACCAGCAAAGCTAGCCAAATTCCAGTCACCTTGTTGGGTCCAAACACGGAGTTGCTGCTGACTAGTTTGCACTCTGCACAGTAGCTCTTGACATGCTTTCTTCCTGCTATCCCCTGCTGGATATTTCAATGCAAATGTAGTATGGCATGTGTTGAAGTGCCGCTTTATATTTGACCATTTCATCAATAAAATTTTATCATTGCATATTAGACACACTGCAGAACCTACTCTCTCCACAAAGACGAATTCTTCTGTCTATTCCTGCTGAAAAGTACGATACTCCTTATCTTTTTTTCTTTTAGCCATCTTCTTCGTCAAAAGGGTTTCTGCAATTAGCTAGCTGACTACTTAATTAAAAGTAGGGAAGTTTACTTCCTGACCTCACAATGACCCGTGTACATTATGCATTATCCAATAAAAATTTTATGTTGTCCTGGAGGACAGCTGTGATTGGCTCCAGCCCCCCCCCCGCAACCATGAACATGAGTGGTAGGAAATGAATGGATTGTAATACATAAAAATGTTTTATATTTTTAACGTTATTATTTTTTTATTAAAGATTTGTCTGCAAGCCAGATGCAGCCATCAAAAGAGCCACATCTGGCTCATGAGCCATAGGTTTCCAACCTCTAGAATAGGGTGTCAAACTGGTTGCCAAGGCCCCAGTTTCAAAATCCTGAGATTACTGGCTTGAGTGCTGGCTCATCCGGCTTGAACCCAAAGATTGCTGGCATGAGCTCAAGGCTGCTGGCTTGAACAAGTGGTCACTGGCTGAACTGGAGCCCCCTGGTCAAGACACATATGAAAAGCAATCAGTGAACAACTAAAGTGTTATAACTATGAGTTGATACTTCTCATCTCTCTCCCTTCTCTCTCTCTCTCTCTCTCTCTCTCTCTCTCTCACACACACACACACACACACACACACACACACACACAAAAGAAAAAGAAAGAAAGAAAGAAAGAAAGAAAGAAAGAAAGAAAGAAAGAAAGAAAGAAAGAGAGAGAGAAAGAAAGGGAGAAAGAAAGAAAGAGAAAATTGAATCACAGCTTGAATCTCTTGCCTAACATCTCAGGATTAAATTCAGGTCTTTTCTCTCTGGTTTGTTCTCTTATCTACTAAGTTAAACTGGTGCCTCCTCCATTGTACTCAGAAAAAATTGAAATATAACATTTTTAATATGTTTTTATCTTGCATATGCTTTGAATAAACTGTATAAAAACTTTGGAGCTGCAGATTTAATTGATAAAACCTGTTCTTACTGTCAAGCCCAAAAGCCATTATAAAAAAATACCTTCTCATTCTTTCTATCCCCCTCATCCAGTAAAAAAGAAAAAGAAAAAATTCTGGGGAAAAAAATGACAATGTGGCTGGGGGAGGAAGGAGGTGGAGAGAGTGTGGGAATAATAAACGGTGATGGACAGAGACTTGGGGTGATGAACACACAATACAGTGATGTGTTATAGAGATGTGTTATAGAATTGTGTACCTGACAACTGTATAATTCTGTTAACCAGTATCACCCCAATAAATTCGATAAAAAGAAAAAATACTTTCTGACAAGGAAAGTCTAATTTTATTTTTCAATTTAAATATTCATTTTGAAAAGTATTACAAAATCCACTGAGAAATGTAGTATAGACCATGGTTTTTTAATAAGAAAATATAATGAATCCTCTTAATCAAGACATAATTAATTCATAAAATTTTATAACATAAACAATATTATAAATCAACATGCTATTTCTCATTACTTATTTTTAATGATCAATAAGTCATAAGTCATTTATTTCCCCAGAAAAAATTTCCTTTTTATATGTGTGTACATACATGTACCCAACTCTGATGGTTGGTCATTGGGAGTAATTAAATTAAAATAATGTATAAAGTCAGAAAGAACTCTGCTAATTTTACATGTTAAGTTTACATGATGATTAAACTTTTCTTGTATCTAAATAAACAGAAACTTCTATATTGCCCCTGAGTAGTCTAGCAAATAGCATAAATTTTTACTTTTGTTATGGTATGACTTGATAAAAGTTCTTAAGCACTTTGTTGAATAATACATACCAAATCTGAAAGAAATTATAAAGGTTTTATCCATAGGTTTTATTCAATGTATCTTGAAAATTTTGGTGGTCTCAAAAAATATTCCAGTTATATTAATTCATTAACTTATACTGCTTCAACTCTTCATTTTTTCTTTCCAAATAATGACAAATTCCAAGGAGCAGTGTTGGAATAGTTGAAAAGAACTCCTTATATTTAAATAATATTTAAATTCATGAAAAAAATCTTTTCAATATTCAGTATTTCTTACTTACATGTTTTTTGTTTTGCTTTTGTGAAACTCTCTCAACATTGATACATTCTTTGATAATAGTTGGAAGATGAAAGAGGTATGATCTTTGAATCACAATGATCAGTACTAATCTGTTTTAAATGCTAGTTTTTCAGCTTTAACAGAAATATCTAAAAGACAAGGAAAGATACTAGTCCTAAAATGGTTTTTACTTCCTTGGTTATTTATTTACAGTGATTTGTTTTCTCACACCAGTGTTTTGAAGTCACTTTGTTTGATATCCAGAGATATTTCTGAGGTGTGTGCCTTTCTACTGTGAAGCAGAATAGAAGAGATGAGGAGAGGAAGGTGGACTGGGGGAACCTGTTTTTGTTAGTGTGTTCTTTTAAAGAGAGAGAAAGAGAGAGAGAGAGAGAGAGAGAGAGAGAGAGAGAGAGAGAGAGAGAGGAAGGAAGAGAGATGAGAAGCATAAACTCATAGTTGTGGCACTTTAGTTGTTCATTGATTGCTTTCTCATATGTGCCTTGATGGTGGTGGCAGGGTGGTGGGGTGGGCTTCTGCCAAGCCAGTGACCCCTTGCTAAAGCTAGCGACCTTGGGCTCAAGCCAGCGACCACAGGGTCATGTCTATGATCCCATGCTCAAACCAGCGACCTGCACTCAAGCTAACAACCTCAGGGTTTTGAACCTGGTTCCCCAGCATCCCAGGCCAATGCTCCATCCACTGTGTCACTGCCTGGTCAGGTGAGGGGACTCGCTTTTAAATTTCTTCCACTAATTCACTCTCAGCTAGATTAATCTTAGGAAAGAGCACATATGAATTGAGTAAATGGAAATTAATACTCTTTAAACTATCCTTGTTCCTTTATTCCTTTTAAAGTCTTGGTTTTATAGTAGTTTGCATACCTAGGTTTCAAGACTGCTCCAAAGAGTACTGTAAAGGCAGTGTTTGGAGAAAACTAAAACTCTCTATTTGTAAATAGCCAAGTCCAGATCTTTCAATAACTGAACGAATGGATAGATAAATAGATACCAATCTCTGTATAAACATGTTTTAAATAATCTGATAGATTCTTTTGTCATCATGTAACTTTTAATTAATCATGACTTATAATTTCTATGTAAATTTATGGTTTTATTAGATCAAAATATAACATAAAAATAGTGTGTTCAGTCATTAATTGTTGTATTTCTCAATCTAGGGTTCATATACCCTTAGGGATCCACAGATACATGCTCAAGGTCAGGTCCAGTGTGTAAATTTGAAAGTCTGAGAAATTCTGATTAATGCACTTAGTTGTTAAGAGTTTAGATTATCAGAGCCAATCTCATCTGGGTCATTTTACAGCTTCTCATTTACTAGCTGTGGATCCTTGGGCAAGTTACCTTCCCTCTCTGAATCCCAATTTCCTCATCTGTAAAATGAGAAGTGCAATGTAATGTGAAATTCTCACTTCCTCTTAGGTTGAATTAATTAAGATAAACATTTCATTCACCCTTAAAGCCAATAAGCCAATGATGTTATGTCAGAATAATGGAGACTCCTTGTAATTCTAAAGTTTGGA
Organism: Saccopteryx bilineata; assembly: GCF_036850765.1. Taxonomy (NCBI): domain Eukaryota; kingdom Metazoa; phylum Chordata; class Mammalia; order Chiroptera; family Emballonuridae; genus Saccopteryx; species Saccopteryx bilineata. Next base: position 107,347,533 of record NC_089491.1, on the reverse strand, counting down.
TTCTGGGTATAATTAAGTAAAAATAATGTACAATATTTCAGAAATAATTGTACTACTTTTGTTCACCATCATGGTCAAACTTTTTCTGTATATTTCAAGAGTGAGAAATTTTATATTGTTGAACAATAATTACTCTAGTAGCTAGAATATAATTTTGATTTTTTAAATAGAAAGCAAAAGTATATTTTATAAGATAAAATACAATGAAGATTATTAACTCTAGTTGGTAGGAGTAGTTCATGCTATGATTTGATAAAATGGGTTTTAACTACCAATATAGATTTTCATTAAATCAGACTCCCTAGAAGCCCAAAGTGTTCTTCTTCCACTGACAGGAAATTTTCCCATAGAAGTACCTTAGCAGGAAAGATGGAGCATGTGGGAGAAAAAAATATTCCTAAGCATTGATAAAAGCACATTAGTGTTTTGCTGGAAAAGGGAAAATATTTTGATTCTATGATAAGTACTGTATACTTCTAATTTAGACTCATATAACTTATTGTAAAAATGTTGCAAGCAATTGATAAATAAATTTCCTAGCTATATCCAAATCAAAACCTCTTTTATTGAGGCCAATTGGTACACAATGATGGAAATCTCATATACAGCAAGGTAGAGCATGCTGGGTAGTATTTAAGAGAGGAAAGCACGAGACAAACCTTTCGTTTGTCTAAATCTCTGTACAATTTAGGCTCCACTGTCTACTGGAACAAACCATCCCTAAATTTTACTGGCTTAAGACAATAGAGATTTATTTCTCACTCACATTACACCTCAGCCAGGAAGTGGTGGGCTCTGCTCTTTACAGCTAATCAGGAACCCAGGCTCCTGACATGTAGCTCTGCAATCCTCTAAGATCCTGGGGTCTTCTACAGGATTTTCTGCAGCCAGAGAGCAAAAAAAGTAGAGAAAAGGATCTGCAGTATCTTGTCCCAGGGTTTAGGGGCCAGGCTAGAACAGCACACATCATTTAGGCCACATTAATGGGCCAAGGCTTGCACTCTTCACCCTGTCTCATAAGGAGTTAGAAATATAGTCCAGCAGGGCACCAAAAAGGAAGAGAACATAGGTATTGGTCAACACCTGGCTGAGCTCTGCCAATCCTCTACAGAAATGCAGAGGACTGGATTTAAATTCATAGATTCTTGGAAATACATTAATGACATTGTTTTGCAAATGTTTTTGTTAGATTTCCACATTAATATTCAATCATAATTAACATTAATTCATTAATTAACTTCTAACTTCATGAAACTGAACTATCTTGTATACATAGTTAATTCTTTTTTGAAGATACTGCATTAATTATAATTCCATCAAATAAATAATTGCCAGCAGGATAAATCTGAACACTTTTAATTACAATTTCCTAAAACAAATCCACAACTGTATGTAAATGCTGTTTTACATAACACCTAAACAAGCATCAAAATAGTAAAGTTAATAATGAAAATTATAATAAAAAAACAAAAATCATGTAGATCTTCTTGCCAACAAATTGCTAAATTATGGATGATATAATATAAATCTTATGATGACAAAAGCTAACAGGAAAGAAACATCACCCAAACCTTGCTAATGGTATATCAAATTGTTTTCAAATGTGTCAAATTTGTAAATATTCTTCAACATTTTATTCTATTATTTACTAGATGTTAAAGCTTGACCCATTACTTTGTATTTCAAAACACTGATATAAAAAAATTTCAACCTCTGTTTTTTTAATTCAGTGAGAGGAAGGTAGGCAGAGACAGACTCCCTCATGCACCTTGACCGAGATCCACGCAGCAATCCCACTAGGGGGCGATGCTTTGCCTACCTGGGGCATTGCTCTGTTTCTCAGCAACCACGCTCTTCTTAGCGCCTGAGGCAGAGGCCATGGAGCCATCCTCAGTGCCTGGGGCCTCTCATTCTAAAGAAGCCATGGCTGCAGGAGGAGAAGAGAGAGAGAAAAGGGAGATGGAGAGAGGTGGAGAAGCAGAAGGTCACTTCTGTGTGCCCTGAGTGGTAATTGAACCTGGGACATCCAAATACTAGGCTGATGCTGTACTGCTGAACCAACTAGCTAGGGCTTGTTTGTTTGTTTGTTTTTTGTTTTTTGGTTTTTTTATTGTATTTTTCTGAAGTTGGAAACGGGGAGGCAGACAGACTCCAGCATGCACCTGACTGGGATCCACCCAGCACGCCCACCAGGGGGCGATGCTCTGACCATCTGGGGCATCACTCTGTTGCAACCAGAGCCACTCTAGCGCCTGAGGCAAAGGCCATAGAACCATCCTCAGCGCCCGGGCCAACTTTGCTCCAATGGAGCCTTGGCTGCGGGAGGGGAAGAAATAGGCAGAGAGGAAGGAGAGGGGGAGGGGTGAAGAAACAGATGGGCGCCTCTCCTGTGTGCCCTGGCCGGAAATCGAACCCTGGACTCCTGCACGCCAGGCCAACGCTCTACCACTGAATCATCTGGCCAGGGCTTAGGGTTCATTTTTTATTCTCTCAAAATTCTAGTTACTCAACTTGGGTCGTGTCACTTCTAATTTATTTTAATTAAAGACATTTGAGATTCAAATTTTTAAATTTCCAACACTAATAATACATTTTCTCTAAGAGAGTTTGGGTAAATGTTCTTGGTCCAAAGTGCTAATGTTTTTCAGCAGATCCAGGATATCTGGGGCTGAATTTTCAGCTCTCAGCTTTTCCAAAATAAAATAATAAATCATGACCACATGTCCCAGCAAAAAAATATACGCTTTATTCAATATTCAAAGAATAGTTAGGCCACAATAGTTTCACCAACAAAATTTTCAAGAACTGAAAAAATGCAATTATTATATTACATTAATAAAACTGCTAAACATCAAAGTTTATACTAATATCAAAGTTACCCATATTATTTCACTGCAAATAACAGTACCGGTGATTCTATACAGTAATCTGTCTTCTACAACACCTTAAAAATATTTCTGTGTTTGCACTTTACTCTACAAAGTCTCATAGTTTCTGATTTGGTTTCTCTTTTTTTTTCTTTTTCTTTTTTCCCCCCCATGCATGAGGGGGGGGGAGAATGATGAAAAAAATCAATTTGTAGTTGCTGCACCTTAGTTGTTTACTGATTGCTTCTCATATGTGTCTTGACTGGGGGGCTACAGATGGAGCCAGTGGCCCCTTGCTTAAGCTCCTGATCTTGGGCTTCAAGCTAGTGACTATAGGATAATATCTATGATCTCATGCTCCCGCCAGAGAGCCCATGCTTATACCGGATGAGCCCATGCTCAAGCCAGCAACCTCAGAGTTTTGAACCTGGATCCTCAGCATCCCAGGCCCATGTTCTATCCACTGCACCACCATCTGGTCAGGCTGTGATTTGGTTTTCATTCAAGCTCTTTATCTATACATTTAGTCTTCAGCAAAACATTAATTTTTCTGAGCTATAATCCTTGCCTATAAAACAAGGATAATTATATGAATATAGCAAAGTTTTGTGATATTTAAATAAGATAATGAGGAATAAACTCTTCTTAAATTTTTTTTTTTATTTATTGACGCAAGAGAGAGAGAGCGGGAGAGACATCAATCCCCTGTCCCACCCATCCATGCATTCATTGGTTGATTATTGTTTGTGCCTGATTGGGGATACAGCCGGCAACTTTGATGTATTGGGATGATGCTCAAGCTTCTGGGCCAGAGTAAACTCCTTATAAACACTATGGGTAAAGCATCAGCACAGTGTCCTGGTCTTCCTTCTTTCTTTTATGCATGATCTCGAGGGTTCCTGTTGGTGTTGTTCCTTTGATTTTTTATTTCTGTGTGTGTAGTTTGACACACTTACTCACTTACTCATAAAACTAACTGGCAAATCAGATACAGTCTCCACCAAATAGTTATTAAATACCTACTATGTAGCAGTATTATGCTAGATAGCATGGATTCAAAGCTAAGCCAGACCCTTACTCTTCCCAGTTACAATTTATTGAAGCAGAGGGTAAAGTGTGATAATTGCTAAGAAAGTGAAAGAACATAGGAAGAGGCACCTACTATACTTAGAACAAGCTTCCTAGAAAATGTAATATACAAAGAGAGATATGAAGGCTGCAGAAGAATTATCCCAAATAAGTAAAGAATTCTCTAGCAAAATGAAAACATGTGTATGCTGAGGGAAGTGAGAATCAGGTATAAAGAAAATGGCTAGAGCCTGACCAGGCAGTGGTAGAGTGGATAGAGTATCAGCCAGGGATGCTGAGGACCCAGGTTCAAAACCCTGAGGTTTTCAGCTTGAGTGCAGGCTCACCAACTTGAGCATGGGGTTACCAGCTTGAGCATGAGATCATAGACATGACCCCATGGTTGCTGGCTTGATCTCAAGGTTGCTGACTGAACAAGGGATCACTGGCTCAGCTGGAGTCCCCATGGTCAAGGCACATAGAAGGAGCAATCAATGAACAACTAAGGTGCTGCAATGATTAGTTGATGCTTCTCATCTTCCTCCTGTCCCTGTCTGTCCCTGTTCCTTGCTAAAAAATAATAATAAATAAATAATAAAATGAAATGGCTAGAGATGAAGAAGAGAGAAGCATATGCCCATCTAAATCTTTGAGAAAAATTAGAGCCATGTCACATGTTATTTCCTCTGTCTGGAATACTTTCTTTCTCGCCCAACCCCTGTCTATTCTTCTATTTCTAAGGTTAAAATTTATATCCTCTAAGCAGCTTTCTGTCTTACTTTCCTCCCCAACCCCTTTTACTGTACTTTCTTGTAATTAATTATTAATTGTTAATTTTCTCTCTTTCTTACTAAACTACGAGTTCCAGAACAAGAGTCTTGCCTTTGTTGTCTATTAGCCAGCAGAATGTTTGGCATTTACCTGGTCTGTAACATACATGTTGAATGAATGAATAGAAATGACCAGTCCTTTAGTACCAAGTATGCATTAAACACTGTACCAAGTACTTTGTATGCTCACATAAGCTCCCTGGTGGTATTTCCATTTTACACATGAGGAAACTGAAGCTCACGATAAAAGATTTGTCCCAAATCACCTATCTAATAAAAGTACAAGGACTGGAAGCAAGGGCCAGAACTCTATATTATAATAATCTCCCTGGTTTGCCCTATTATATTTACTCTTCTGTTTTTGATGACCTGGGATTTATATTTTGTTTGGCCTACAAGAAAAGTTATTATAGTGAGTGGGAAAAACAATCATACAACTTTTAATGTTCGTTTCCTTTATTTCTTACATATGTTTTGACCAGATGTGTTTTCAAAGTGGACACTTCAAATTTTGTTCATTTGATTCCATAGTATGGAATCAAAAGACACTTGGGCATTTTTTGTTTGTTGGTTTTTTTAATGAGGTGCGGTTACAGTTAGATTTAAAGTAGAGTTGAAATAGTTATGCTCTTTTGTTCTTAATATATCTGTTTTGATTGTGTGACAAAGAAATGTTTCTTTTTTTTAATGTCACTTTTTTTTAACCTATCTTTGTCTATACAAAATGGGTATGTTCTCTCCTTTGCAAGCTTACTGATTGTTCTCTTTCTATCCTAAGCTGGTTAAGTATATTTTTTGAGAGGTGGAGGAGGAATATTGCCTACAACACTCAAGTCTCTTTGATCTAGATCTTGTACAAACTCTTAATCAAGTTACCCAAAGTTAAATCACAACAGTTCAGTTAAACATTCAGTTTTTATTTTTAATTAATTCAAATATATATTATAAGAAATCACTTAAATGTTATTTTCTAATAATATCTCTGAAGCAACAAGTCAACTTGAGGATTATCATAACAATCATGAATGAAATTTGCTTACTATTCAGCTATATACAACATAACCAAATCTCGAGGCTAGATTTAATTTAATTTTTATTGTGATAGTCTTTGCTCTACCTAATTATTTTGGCTTTCATAGACGTTTAAGAATTTTTTACATATCTTAATTACAACTTAATTATAACAGTTTTATCTGTGTAATTATCATGAATGAATTTACAATGTGGAAGCTTATCTTTATCCTCCTTCTGTAGAATTTCACAGAGTGCTACATTACGGTGTAGCACTTCAAAATCAGTGGGCATTTCACAGATGGAAGATAAAGAAGTGTATGGGGGCAAAATTAGTTACTTTTCTAGTAGTGCTTATTTAATCCTGACAAGAATAAATGCTCATGTGTAAGAAAATTTGGGTATTTTAAGTTAGATCTTTAATCCAAACATTGATTGTGGGCTCAGTGTCAGTAGTGAAGTTCCATAAAATGTCAACACTGTAGATAAAAGAGAGAGTGGACCACTAGTAAACCCAAGCCCCCTCTCATTTGGATGCTTTGAAAACCTTTTGTCCAGATGTCAGACTCAGGAGGTAATGGTTATAGTAAAGCCCATAATAAGAGGGTCAAAACCCTAAAACTTCATAAACACAAATCAGATATCTTCTGATTTTGAAATTTATGCAATTGCTTTTAACTTGCATTTAGAGTAAAATCTAAACTCCTATCTATAGTCTATGAGGTCCTTCATGATCGAGCTCCTGTCTCTTATTCTAAATCTCTCAACCTTTTCATATTCTTTAAAGCATTAGTGAACTTTCTAACTCCCACATATGCCCAGCTTGTTCCAACCACAGAGACCTTGCACTGGGTGGTCCCTCTGTTCCTCTTTCTACAGCTCTTTTCCCTCAGATGTTCACATGTCAATTTCTTTCGATGACCCAGGTCTTAGTTTAAAAATTACCTCTTAACAGAAGTTATTCATTCATCCTTTACTTTTGTTTTATTTTCATCATTGTCCATATCCTTACATAAAATAATATTTATTTATTGTTGTAATGTGGCAGGAGATACACTTTTATTTTATTTTATTTTATTTTATTTTACTTTATTTTATTTTTTGTATTTTTCTGAAGTTAGAAGTGGGGAGGCAGAGAAACAGACTCCCACATGTGACTGACCGGGATCCACCTGGCATGCCTACTAGGGGGTGATGCTCTGCCCACCTGGGGTGTTGCTCCTTGGCAGCTCTAGCCATTCTAGCACCTGAGGTGGAGGCCACAGAGCCATCTTCAGCACCCCGGGGCAACTTTGCTCCAATGGAGCCCTGGCTGCAGGAGCGGAAGAGAGAGACAGAGAGGAAGGAGAGAGGGAAGGGTAGAAAAGCAGATGGGCGCTTCTCCTGTGTGCCCTGACCAGGAATCGAAAATACACATTTATTTTTAAAAGTTATTATGAGACATGAATTGTAGAGGCCCTGAATGGGAACACAGAATACGGACAGAGTTCAGTGCTCAGGAGGCAAAGGCCACAGTGGCTCCACTGACAAAAGTACTGAAAGCAGTACAGAGGTACCTTGAGATACAAACAGACCAACATACGAATTTTTTAAGATACGAGCTGCGACTCGGTCCATATTTGTTTGAGATCTGAGCAAAATTCTGAGATGCAAGCTGTGATTCGGGAAGCTACTGCTAATTGGTGCGTTGGCACACAGGTCCAGTATCGGCAGTTTGATATTCGAGTTGACTGACTTACGAGCTCAGTTACAGAACAAATTAAATTCATATCTCAGGGTACCACTGTACTTTGTTGAACACAGCACAATAGGGATAGAATTAGCAATGCTCGTTAATCAATAGGTGGGGACATTTGAGCTACTTCATTTGCCCTTTAATCTGCTTTAAAGAAGTTCCCCTTCCTGACTTCCTCATTCTCTTCTCCTTATTCTCTTCTCTGCTTCCTGACTTCCTAATTCTTATCCCTGCTTCGATTTTGTGTGTATCAATAAATACTTGCAAGAACTGGGGGTCAGGGTCATCTCATGTGAGGCGGTATCCTCTAGGTCCCTTGATGCACGCCATGTGGTCACTGAGTAGTCACTCTCTCCATAATTCACTAATTATTATGTGAAGGAGAATTTGTACCTCAATAGGAAACACTGGAACAAGCAGAGTTTGGGTTAAAACAAAGCAGATCAAGACTCTACATTCTACAATTCTCTTTTAAATGACACCATCCTTGTACACATGTGCTTATAAACACAGAGACAACATGGCACTAATTTGATTATTTGTTCAACTAACTTATATTAAGAAGTATTTACTATGTGCAGGGACTGTGTAAGGTATGGGACACTGAGATAAAACTAAGATTATAAAATATAGTCATGCAGGAGTTTACAGTTTTTAGAAAAATAAAAGGGTGGGGAAAGAAGTAATTACAGCAGTATAATAGAGCTATAAGCAAGATAAGAATAGGGCAGAGACACTCAAGGGCTCATCTGCTTAATGGGATCAGGGAACGCATCCAGGAGATGAGGATATTTGTATAAAATCTGAAGAGAATGTTTGAAAGATTGCCAAAGCGAAGAAGGCACAGAAGCCAGAAGGAAGGTTTGTGAAAATCAAAAGGAACTGAATTTCACAGGGAATTTCAGGAAGCCAGACACAGATGGAGCACGGGTGTGTGCGTGCGGGATAGTGTGCACAAAGGGTAGGAGAACTATTTGGTAACACTGTTGATAACATGGTGAGGGGCTACATTTCTTTTCTGTACAAGACTTTAGTATACTTGTGTGGTAAGCAGTTAGAGAGAGACATGAGCAGAGCATGGATGATAGACCAGGTACAGAAGGTAGAAAGGCCCAGGTATTAGCAACAGCCCAAATCGGAAAAACAAGGACCTTTCCCACAGGGTAACCTTTCCTCCGCTAGCATATCACTAGCCAGGCAGTTTAGATCCCCTGACTTTTCGTATTGTGGGTCATTCATTTAGGACCCTCCCCTGACTTCCCTCCCCTGGCATGTTGCTGGTTATGTGGTAGACCCCCCTGGAGGAAGAACACAGGGCTGAAGAGTGGCCTCATTTGACTCCTGTGTGGGCCCTTGTACTACCGCTCTCCTACGCATTAGCCCCTAGAGATAACATCTAGGCCTCAGCTGTGTTTCAGCTCTAAGCCCAGAAAAACAGCAAAACCAGATCAGTGATACCACAGCTGACCTCAGGACCAGCTGCAGTGAATAATGACCCCTGCCCTGGCACCAGCCAATCAGTGGAGACCACAACCCTGAAAGGACACACCTGGAGAGCTGATGACTAGTCTACTGAGAACCTCCCTTGAGACCTCCCTACAATCCCCACTTTTAAACACCTCAAGAGGAAGAATCCGGTCATAGATAGGTTAAAGCAAAAGATTTTTAAAAATATTTTATTTATTGATTTCAGAGAGGAGAGAGAGAGAGAGAGAGAGAGAGAGAGAGAGAGAGAGAGAGAGAGAAAGGCGGGAAAGAGAAGTGGTAAGCATCAACTTGTTGCTTCTCTTATGTGAGGTGACCAGGCAAGCCCGGGGTTTGAAACAGTGACCTCAGCATTCCAGGTCAATGTTCTATCTACTGTGCCACCTCAGGTGAGGTGAGCAAAAGATATTGATTTATACTTTAAATACTTTAAAATGATTCTTTTTTGCCATGAACACAGCGTCTTCCACTCCCCTCCCCTTTATTGGGGTCCTCCACTATTGCATTTTCATCTACCTCTAAAAGACCTAATAAACTATGTCGTGTTAGTTGACTTGTCTGCCTTCTGCCTAGACTGTGAGCTTCCTGCAATCAGAAATGTGTTCTCAGTTATTTATAAACCCTCCTTTGTGTTCCTGAAAATCTGCTGAACTTGGTGAGAGGTACTCAGTAAATACGTGCTGATTAGTTGAATGATAGGAGGTAGGAGAGCCTGCAGGAAGTGGGTCGGATTAGCAGGTATTAGTTCACTGGAGAAATGATAAAGGAATGTACTTTAGAGATGGAAAAGAATAACAAAGCGGAAATTAGTGATTTTACACACACCCACATACCCACACATAAACATTCATAGTTAGTTTTGCAGGTGCAATCATCTATCAAAAAATCTAACCCTTTGTCCCTGAAATAGTTTGACAGGCCCCAGTATTACTACTTAAATTTTGTTGTTACAAAACAATACATTAAAAAAAATGACAAAAATAAAATTAAATAGCCAATGTAAAGCCAAAAGCCAAGGCCAGGGCCACTATCACAGCAGCCCGGCCCATGCAGGTTTGCATTGGATTCGGGCAGTGGGTAAAGAAACAATGGAGCCAAAAACTGATAGGCCATTAGCTTTAATTCTAGTTTGCACCCGGCGGGCAAGTAAAAACATACACTGGGCTCCAAAACCCACTCACATTCAGTGCTCACAAATCCACTGACTTATCCGAGTTTCCTAGAATCAAAGGTTTCTAGCTCACCAGCCTTATTCTCCTCAGTTCCCCATCTCCTTCCTTATCCCAGATACAAACTCTGCACAAACTGGCATCTCACTCAGCACTCCGCCATCTTGGCTGCTTCTCCTGGCCACATGGCCTCTTTCTACTCTCTGCTCTGCTCCCTCTGCTCTCTCATGCTAATCATCCCAGGAACCAAGAGCGCAAGCTCCCGCTCTGTCCCCATTTTATAGTGTAGAAATCCAAACTCTTAATCCAATATACAAAATAGGGAAGTCTCTAATACAAAGTCACTTCTCTGAGGCATGATTGGATTGTACCACCCCACATCAAAAAGGGTGGGAAAGGCTTAATCCCAAAACCAAGCACCAGGCTACAAGGATTCTACCTGCCCAGAGACACACATTAATATCACCTGGGCAACGGCCTCCACGTGGGCAGCGCCACTTTAACAAAGTGAGCATAATACATATTTTATCTGCCCAACAGCCAATAATAGTTCCTTTTCTCTTTCAAATGTGATGAGTTGGTTTATAATAGGTAGATATAAGTTTTAATTAAATAAGCAATATATATATATTATACAGAAATAAACTGGAATGCTGAACTCACTGGTTTGAAACCCCGGGCTTGCCTGGTCAAGACACATAATACAAGCAACAACCAAGCAATGAACAACTAAAGTGAAGTGACTGAGTTGATACTTCTTGCTCCCTTCCTTCTCTCTCCCCCTCTGTAAAATCAATAAATACATTCTTAAAAAAAAAAAAGAACTCTTTGTCTACATAGTTTTACCTATATAACCATAAAGAAACTTTATATTCACATCAAGGTATCAGAGTATCTGAATTAAACAATACTGAATATGCAAGAAAATAACAAAGAAATGTCAATTGAAACTCCTTTTATACACAGTATAGCTTAATCAGAAATTCTGAATATATTCTGGCACACTTGATAAAATGGACAAAAATCTTTTTTAAAATAAATATCCTAAGCAAGTGTAAACATTTGCTTCAAAACAGGATATTGTATCAATAGATAGAACATGAAAGTATTACAAGAGTCATCTAAGCATCTCATCATTCAAAATAGTGGCATGCAACACGTATTCCATGCTTTTATTTATTTATTGTTTACCATGCTTCCAATAAATAAACGAGACACCTGGTTTCAAAATCTACCTAAAGTCTTGTCTTCATCCCTATATTTCCTGTTTTAGAATAGTACGTCAGTTGAAATCCTTGTTTGGTCTTTAAAAATCCTCAAATTAATGCCCACTTCCTTGTTACATAAACAGCAGCTCTTGTGTTAGCAAACTGGGCTTGAGTTTCATTTTCTAGTTTAATTTTACGTGCTCCCACCACACACACAAACACATACACACACACACACTCACAAGCAGACACAGAAACATTGGTAACCTAAGATGATGTTAGGCAATCAAGTACACTTTATAAAAAAATATTATGAAGGATACTTCTCTTTCCTTTTCATTTTTTGTTCTCTAATAAGGTCATTTGCTATATTTATTATCCATATTTAAATACCACATAGTGGTTTTAGTTTAAAAATATAAAAGGGAAAAGGGTAATTTCTTAGGAATTCTTTATGCAGAAAAAATTAAAGTGATCTCTCAAGGATTTTGATGATCTACTTAAAATGTTAGTAATTTTTATTGAATTTTTCATCACAAGTGCATTGATGAGATATTTTTTCCTCATTAGTAAATTGCTATGCAGAGGCAGAGGGGGGAGAACCAAAGAAAATGGAAACATAATTGGAAATCTTTGCTTAGGTTGTTCCTTTCTAGTTCTTTTTTTCTTTTTAAATAGAAGCACCTAAATACTTTTTTTTAAATTAGAAATAAATTTTAATTACTTTTTTTCCCAAAAATATCAATATAGCTGGTGGATGAATTCCATGCCTTATTTTATTTGGTTGCTACAATTAACTGGAGTCTTACCATCGACTAGAATGTTATTTATTTTATTTTATGAAAACCATTTTTATTTATTGATTTCAGAGAGAGGAGAGAAAGGCGATGGGCAGGAGCGGGAAACATCAACTCACAGTTGCCTTGACAGGGCAAGCTAGGGTTTCAAACCTGCAACCTCAGCATTCTAGGTCAATGCTCCATTCACTGTGCCACCACAGGTCAGGCTGCTTAAAAAAAAAATATATATATATATATATACACACACACACACACACACACACACATATACATCTATCTATCTATCTATCTATCTATCTATCTATCTATCTATCTATCTATCATCTATCTATCTATATGACATGCAGGCAATTCTATTTATTTTTACAATTTATAATCCCAAAGGCTCAACTTGTTTATTGGTATAATAGTTCGCATCAAAACATCGCATGTTAACCCATGGTGATGATGCAACATTTAGCTCTTCTTTGTAGCTGGAACTCAGCCATTCAGTTCATTCTGATGATTCCTGGGATGCTCTCTTAGATTCCAAGCCCTCATGCTTGGCCATGGTATGTTCTGATCGCAGCCTGCTGTAAATGATTTCACAGACCTCCTTTCGGTTTCATACACAAATCAAAGAACAAGCATGTTCTCACATTCAGCACACTTGTTATCATTGTTGATCTTACTTCTGCTGGGCCAGATGAGCTGGGGATAGAGAGAGCTCTCTGAGTACCTGGTTGCCCTGTGTGTCTCACGAGGAAACCTTTCTTGAGAACTCAGATACTAATTTCAAAGAGCCATTCTATCCCATCCTCTTCCTCTTCCTCCTCACAGACTGAATCATTGGGAAGCACAATGTTCAAGACAGCATTTTTCTCCAAATACACTGTCTTAAGATTTAAGAATATGCTCCAGGCCTGGTCACCTGTGCGTAATTTCCAATTCCTGGACTTTTCCCTTGACCTGTTTGTTGTGCAGTCTGGTGACGACACTTCATTTACCAAGGACTTTTGCACAGGGGGTTTCCTGAGCTCTGCATCCCTCCACCAGCTAAATCGCACTGGATGGCTTCACCAACTTTGTTAAACTGTTCCAACCGGCAGCCCAGGGAATGACCCCTGGTGGGTAGCAAAGTTCCTGACTCACACTTCCTCTTCATGCCCTTTCTCAGGGGAGCCACCTCATGCCAGGTACTGAGCACACCATACTTCCACATGAACTCTGTGACACCCCATTGTGCTGCACCTGCTGAAATTCAGCTGAGTCCCCTTTGTTCTCATTCCCCCCCTAGCTGTTTAGTGCCGGCATTATTCTCAACACAGGGAATAGAGGTCTTGGTCCAGTGTCGTGGGCAATGGGGATGGACGTACCGGGAGCCTGGATACACTTTGGGCACTGCTGAACATGGAAAATATGGATCTCCATATCTAATTCCTGCCCTAGGAATTGGATTTATACCCAAGATTTTGGCACTAGAACTTTGGTAAGGCTGCTTGGCTATGCCTTCCAAGCAATAAAAGGGTCTGGAGTTATTTTCCTTAGCACGTGTGTATTCTTCTCAGAGTTCATTTTTTAGGGTTCTCTGGTTCAGAGTCTGCATCTGGGAGTGTCTACAGTGGCACCCCGACCTAGCGGACCCCTGCAGCCCCGAGCATCTATCGGAATGTAAATTGTTTTAAAATAATTCTTTGACCTGCTGTTTTCACCTGGCCTTTATTGCAATTACCATGTGGATAAAAAGAAGGTTTTAAAATAGGAGTTTATAAATTACACTACCACCAATCCTCACTTTAGAAGTTAAAAGAAAAAAAATTAAGCTATGAAAATCAATGTAGTTTCCAAAATCCGTTTGCTAAATTGGAATGAATATGCAGCATTTCTGCAGGCTCATATTTCAGCTCAGCAAGCCTTCACTGCTGAGACAAAGTCCTTTGTGCAAACATTTCCATGTTTACTTGACAAATTTTTACAATCAGGAATTTAGATGTATAGGAACATTCTTTCTGTTATAAGCAAAATCTCAGTAGCTCTAATATTTACCTGTTTACCCAAAGTTAACAAATGTGAATTTCATGGCCACAAAAATATGTGAACAAGATAATCTACAATTAGTTATAAATTGTGAACTTTTATTTAATATTTTGAGAAAGAGAGAAGAAGGGGGAGAGATGGGAAGCATCAGCTCATAGTTGCAGCACTTTAGTTGTTCATTGATTGCTTTCTCATATGTGCCTTGACCAGGAGCTACAGCAGAGTGAGTGACTCCTGGCTCAAGCCAGCGACCTTGGGCTCAAGCTGGTGATCTCATACCTATGATCCCACCCTCAAGCCAGAGACCCAACCCTCAAGCTGGTGAGCCTATGCTCAACCAGGCGATCTTGGATTTTCAAACCTAGGTCCTCAGAATCCCAAATTCCAGATTGACACTCTGTCCACTGCACCACCACCTGCTCAGGCTAAACAGTGTACTCTTTAATAACTTTTCTTCTCTCTGGTAAAAATGTTTGCATGTACTAAGGATGACCAAACCTAACCAAAAATTGCAAAGTGGGAAAATATGAATTGTAGGATATCTGTATCACTTCTCTCCTTCAATTCTAATACCATTCTGCTTACCTCCTCTATTTCCCCTTAGGCATTCAGTATCCTGACTCCAGGTTCCTTCCTTCCCCACATTCTTTTGCATTTTTTGTACACAGGCTTCAACCCTTTTTATTCTATACTCAGAACTGTCTCTGTACCTCTTCTCCATTAGTATGCTTTTTCTATTTACTAGAAAGTTCTTTTTAGATAATCTGGTTAATTAATTTTTGCTTGAGGTGTTTGAAATCTCATCTTGAATGGCATATTAATATATACCAGTTATTAATATACAATAAAGTAAATATTGTGTTTTAAAAAGCTGGAGTTTTAGAGAGCTTAAATTTTGGGAAAAAAATTGATTACCTGTCCCCAAATTAGTTAAAAATTTGATTTTATTTTTTGAAGTAGTACAGATATATATGCATGCTTGAATTAAAATAATTTCTTTAGAAATTATCTGATTGTAAAATTTGAATAAAGCTGGAGGTTTGTGAGGTTGATTTTTAATTTTTTTTTTGGATTGGTTGTTTTTTCACAGGCTTGGCTGCCATCCTAAATTGTTGGGTTTGCTATTGCCCTAATGCTAAGCAATTTACACATATGTAAATCTTACAATACTCCTGTGAGATAAGTATCAGCTTCGGAATACAGATGTTGCAATTACAATATAGAGAAGTTAATATATTTTCCAAGTTTTCCCACTTATTAGGTACTGGGATTCAAATTAGGACTCAATGGCTAATGGTTTTAAGCTTTTCATATTCTTAATGACCTATCAAGAAGCAGTGTCTTAATTTAAAGGCTGATGGTCTACCCTTAGGGCATGGACTGCATTTGACACTATTTTGCTCCTATCTGGCTCAAATAAGGGTTGGTAGTCGTATTGCCTGTTCCTGTTCTACCTGTACACTGACTGCACTTCCTGCCTTTGCTGTGATTTCACTGATATGCTTGTCCTGTAATGAAATTTACATTAACAGTCTGTTTGGTACAATGACTTAAAACCTTCACTTTACTTAATAATGGCCATGAAGTGTAAGAGCAGTGATTCTGGGAAATCAGATGTGCCAAAGAAGAGCCAGACCGTGCTTCCTCTAAGTGAAAAGGTACACATGGATAGCAGAAATGCCGCAGGTATAGGTTTCAGTACCATCCAAGGTTTCAGGCATTCCCTCTGGGCTACTGTACTGCTGGGGCCAGAGAAAATGGTTTCATTTGGCAATGTGGGCAATGGGGGTCTAACTTTGGCTCACACAACCTTTTAATTAATCCTTTTTTTTATGCCCCAACCATCATTTTGAACTTTGACAAGAACCCAAGGCCTCCAAATCCTGAGATAGTCCAGGTTTCTGATGACAGAATTGTTTTTTCCTCTAAAAGCAGTTAACTTCAGTTCCCTTTCCACCTTTTAAGTCACAGACTACAAACCCACCTTCTTTCCAGTCTCTCTCTGTTTTCTTTTCTTCCTCTGTTCTCTTTGTCTTCCTGGGTTTTTATCATCACCACCACCACCACTCCTCATTGATTCTTTTTTGGTGGGGATTCTAGAGGAAGAAAAATATACCTGAGTGTCCACTTCGTCACATTTTATTGAAAGGTTAAAATCTTTCTTTCTTTCTTTCTTTCTTTCTTTCTTTCTTTCTTTCTTTCTTTCTTTCTTTCTTTCTTTCTTTCTTTCTCTTTTTCTTTTCTTTCTTTCTTTTCTTTTTTTTCTTTCTTTTCTTTTCTTTCTTTCTTTCTTTCTTTCTTTCTTCTTTTTTCCTCCTCCTCCTCCTCCTCCTCCTCCTCCTCCTCCTCCTCCTCCTCTTCCTCCTCCTTCTCCTCCTCCTCCTCTTCCTTCTTCTTCAATAGAAAGATAATTCCTGGTGGGGAAATCCTGGACTTTGGAGTCAGATTCCCCATATTATTCAAGTCAGGGCAAATCCTGGACTTTGGAGTCAGATTTCCCATATTATTCAAGTCAGGGCACAGAAAGCACAAGATAACATTTGCGTGGGGTCAGTGAAAGGTATAAACTAGACTGGCACTGAGCAAGCCCTCCACCTTGAGGTGGGGTGGTTGGGCTGTCAAGCTGTGACCATCAACAAGGTTTGAATCCTGGTTCACTTTGTTAACCTCTCTCAAGCTCAATTTGTAATCATGAGGATTATAGTTGCCAGTTTTTAGTACTGCTCTGAGATTCACAGGGGCTAACATATTGCAAAGTGGGAGCATATACAATGTGTACACACCATAGGTCAATAACGGCTTCCTTCCTTCACAGCTTCCCCAACAAAGCACACCTTGCTGTGTAGGACCTCATGTATTTGTTAAGCAGATTTCTGAGATGGACATCACTGTAATACTATAGGGAATAATTTGTGGTCAGGAGATCTTGTATTAAGCAAAAAGCAGCATTAAGCAACAGGGCAGAGGAAAGGAGGTTAAATGGCTTTGTAACGTTCTCTGTATTCAAGCGGTGACAAGCATCTTTTGTTACTGGAATTCATTTGATTTGAGGCCTTTGGAAGGGATAAAGTAGGCTGTTGATGTAAGGGAAAAGTCTAGTGCAGGGGTCCCCAAACTACGGCCCGCAGGCCACATGTGGCCCCCTAAGGCCATTTATCCAGCCCCCACCGCACTTCCGGAAGGGGCACCTCTTTTATTGGTGGTCGGTGAGAGGAGCATAGTTCCCATTGAAATACTGGTCAGTTTGTTGATTTAAATTTACTTGTTCTTTATTTTAAATATTGTATTTGTTCTCATTTTGTTTTTTTACTTTAAAATAAGATATATGCAGTGTGCATAGGGATTTGTTCATAGTTTTTTTTTTATAGTCTGGCCCTCCAACGGTCTGAGGGACAGTGAACTGGCCCCCTGTGTAAAAAGTTTGGGGACCCCTGGTCTAGTGCCTTGTTTCTCAGAAGGAAATAGTTGAGGCTGTTAAAGAAATTTCTTTTGTTTTGCAATAAATTTATCTGTTTTGCTGAACCTTTATCTCCACATTATTCTTTCCTGCAGAACAATCTGTTTACAACTTCTCAAGTTTCCAATCCTTCCTAGGGACAGGGGTATTATACTATTTCTCACTTCAGATTTGGGAATGCACATCGGATTTGGGAATGCACATCTTTACATTTAAAACTGAAAATACTGCCACACAGAAACAGAACGTGCTTGGCATAATCCTAAAGCAAATGAGCTCACACCTCAATTTCACCAAGATGTAAAAACAGGGAAGGGGCTTGAAGAACGTTAAACTCAGCCAGTAATTTATTTCGCCCCTTTCTTTCCATTTTCTCCAGTCTCCCCCCCCCCCCATCATAAAAAGAGCTACAGACACACTATAGAGGCAAATTGAAAGGGAGGAAATGCAACAAGTCCTTTCTTCTTTCTGTCTCCAGTCCAGTAGGAAGTCCTTATCTCGGTGGGGTTCCTTAGCCTCCGAGGCCTGTCAATCACTCCCAGGAAGGCTTTCCCAGTTCTGCCGGCAAACATCCCTCCACTCCTCCCACCTTCTCAGCTGTCAGAAAATCCTGGAGCAGTCTTTGCCCTGGAGCTGCTTGTGTTTTTAATAACCAGAGATTGAGCAGAGTTAAAACAAACAAACAAACAAACAAACAAAACATAAATAAGAAATCCCGGGGCCCCACCGCAGAGTCCAGGATGGCTGGGGTCCACTGCAGGCCCAAGGCGATGTGCCTCCCCCAGCTCACTCTGCAAAGAGCAACGCAAAGTTCGCTCGCTCGCTTGCCCACTGGAAGCAGGCCGGCCCGTGGGCCTCCTCCGAGGGTACTTGTGCCCTGGAGACGGGGCGTGCTGCAGTCCCAAGGCTCTTTCCCTGGGAACCGCGGGATGGGCAATGCATGCAGGGGCTGGGTTTCTTGCAGGGCCACAGTGACCACGCGCAAGGGCCCTGTGATGCCTCCCTCTCCCTCCATCTCTGCCACTCCAGCCTGTTGCTTCCCCTGTGAGTCCAGGTCGGTTTTTCCTTGCGACTCTAGCGTGACTTTCAAACTCCTAGGCTCCGAGTTAACATCAGAGTTTGCCCCCGCCTCCCGCTTACTCCCCGGGGCCCCAAGAAATCTCCAGCACCCTAACTGTCCCCAACACCCTAACTGTCGCCTGCAAAGTGCACTCAGGCTGCAGGTCGCGGAGCGTGCAGGGGTGGGGGCAGCTAGCGGCCATGAAGCCGTCCTGGCTGCAATGCCGCAAAGTCACCGGCGCTGGAGCACTGGGGGGACCCCTGCCTGGGTCTCCCCCTGCTCGGGGGGCCGGCCCGGCCCGCAGGGCATACGTGGCCCCCGGCCCGCGGGGCGCGCTCGGGGCCCGGGGCTGTCGTGCGTTGTCCTCCGGCGGCGGCGGCGAGTACAAGACCCATTTCGCCGCCTCGGTGGCCGACCCGGAGAGGTTCTGGGGCAAAGCTGCGGAGCAGATCAGCTGGTACAAGCCCTGGACCAAAACGCTAGAGACCAGGCACCCGTCCACCAGCTGGTGAGTGACTCTGCCAGCCTCGATCTCTGGGCTCGACGTCCCCTGCACTGGGGACCTGCAGTTCTATTAGGAACGATAATTGAGACTGGAGATGTGTGCTCATATCTTTCAATTTGTGTTTAATTTCATTTCACAGTTCCCATGCCTTCTCTTGAGGGATTCCGTTATCCATTGTGAGTCCAGTTTCCTATAGACAGAGATTTATTCACCTGTATGTCAGGGCTCTGCTTGGCACTGGAGGTGTTAAGCCGACTAAAGCAGGAGCCTGTCTCCAGGGATAGCACGGTCTAGTATGGGAGAAAGCCACATAAACAAGTGCAAGCAGTTTATTAAACTAGGAAAGTATTGCTAAACAGTGTGGGGAAGGAGAGGGTAGTGGAAAGATTTCAATAAAATCACACCTGAGTAGGGTTTAGACAGATGGGTATGTCTTCTCAAAGTCCACGAGGACCTAATTATTAAAGACTAGGAGATAGAAAACAGGTTAAAATTGGATTGTTTCTGTGGGTATGACTAGTTGTGTTAGCTGGCAAGGTTGGAGAAGGGGCTGTCAGTCAGGGGCTTAGGTCTAGAAGGGTTTTAGGTGTCATGGCAAGTAGCTTTCCAGGGTCTAGGCCAGATGGTACTAGAAATCATGGTAGGAATAAAGGCTTTTCTCTTAGCGTTGCAATTACAAGTAGTTATAAACATTATTTTTATATTACAACACACAGAGATACATTATAGAATAAATGCCAAATTTGCTAGAATATTGAGGGAGAGGCAGTCTGGTAGAACTCAAGAGTTGTGGCTGCTTTTCGGGCTTCATGGAGTGTGGTTGCACTCATCCGCCAGTCTTTAGGGAAGGGTGTTTCTTGTAAAAGTTTAAGAAACACTGCAATAAGGTTTGCCATTCCCTTTCCTCGTTCCCAGCAGCGAGATGAGGAAAATGACTAATCAGGTTGGCGTCTGATAAATATCTCCTTGCTGAGGGCAGGGAACCTGGAATGGAGTGGAGATGGCCAAGTGGGCCAGAGCCTGGTGTGTGTCACCATCATCCCCTGTCCTGGACTATTAGAAAATGTTTACGTGGTTGTCCCTTTGGAATCTGAGTGCCTTTCCTCTCTGGGTCCTGTTTTTCTTTCCCAATAGTGTTTGACTAACCCTCTTTTACATGCTTGACAGTGAACCAAGCCCTAGGTATACACCAATGGGTAATACACGGGCCCTGCTTTGTTGGAGCCATGATAATTCCGAGCTGGAACCAGAACACTGGGATTGAGTCCTGGCTTTCACAGTAATGGGCTGGATGTTCACAGGCATGTTACTTAATCCCTCAATAGTATGAGGACTGACTAGGTAAAGGATTAAGACCATGTCTTGAATGAAATAAGCCCCATAAATGTTAGGGGAAGAATACCTATCTTTACACTCTCATTCTACAGTTGTTGTTTGAGCCGATTAACCCTTTGAATGTTTCTCAGATCAAAATACAGATGACTTCCTCTCCTAACAGTATGTTCCCAAAGTTCTGCGTCCACCTATCTGTCATAAAGTATGGTACTTTATGTCATAAAGAAATGATTTATATGACTGTCTTCCCATAAAATTGTGTGCAATGAACTTGATTAAGAAGTCACTGGGATAGTCCAAGTACAAACTAATGAGGGCAAAACATAAGGCAGTGGACAAACACAGGGAAGAGAAACGAGAGATTGCTTGAGGGTTAGTTAGGGTTAGGAGGGGCCAGGGAGTCCAGAGGATTTGGATGGCAAAGTGTCCATCAAATAGACATGTAAGACGTGGAGATTGTCTAACTTGCTTTTTTCTTCTGAATCTCTAGTTGCTTGCCTAGATTTTCTAAAATTGTGTGTATAAAATGTTTTGTTTTTGTTTTTTTTCATTTTTCTGAAGCTGGAAACAGGGAGAGACAGTCAGACAGACTCCTGCATGCGCCCGACCGGGATCCACCTGGCAGGCCCACCATGGGGCGACGCTCTGCCCACCAGGGGGTGATGCTCTGTCCATCCTGGACGTCGCCATGTTGCGACCAGAGCCACTCTAGCGCCTGAGGCAGAGGCCACAGAGCCATCCCCAGTGCCCGGGCCATCTTTGCTCCAATGGAGCCTTGGCTGCGGGAGGGGAAGAGAGAGACAGAGAGGAAAGCGCGGCGGAGGGGTGGAGAAGCAAATGGGTGCTTCTCCTGTGTGCCCTGGCTGGGAATCGAACCCGGGTCCTCCGCACGCTAGGCCGACGCTCTACCGCTGAGCCAACCGGCCAGGGCCTAAAATATTTTTTTTATGAAAAGTTTTGACAAAGAGTCCTTGTATTTTCAAAAATTCAGTACATTGTAAATCAGTGAAATATGATAATACTGTTATTTGACCAACTGATGTTATTTGGTGAAATAACATGACTCAAACATTACTAACAGTCAAACACTACTGAAAAAAATTGAATTCATCTCTGCCATCTTGGAATCCCATGCTCATCCCTATTTTATAGCAGCCCAAGAGGTCAAAGTAAGAGTAAGTCTTGAGTCTTCATTTATTTGACCACTGTGATGCAAACTTACTAAGAAGTTTGGTTGGTCGAACAGCGTTGGGAGGGAAGTAGAGGTGAGAGTCCATACATCTAATCTTAAACTTCATTGAATATGTCATTTCAGTTTGAATTCATTACTGTATTGGATACCTTCTTGTAGATACTGAACATTGGTTAACAATTTTCTACAAAGCTAAACTCAAGGGCAGGGTGAATGTTTTATTTATTTATTATTATTATTATTATTATTATTATTTGTCTTTCTATCCCTCAGATCTAGTGCAGAGATGGTTTATGTTTTTAAAATGATAGTCAAATAACAGCACATAGATTTGATTATTTTTTCTTTGTCTTTGGGAGGTGCTAAGTTGATAAAGGCACAGTCTGATGTGGAAGAGCTTTGCTTATTTTCTTTGAAGCTGGAATTGGAGGAAGAGAGAGGTTAACAACCAAATCCTTAAGAAAAATGAGGAGGGGTTGCCATAGCTAGTTGTTCTGTCCAAGATGGAGATGACATACATAGATTCAAGATCTCTGATGCCCTCTTTATTATCAGCTTGTCTGTTGTTCATGAAAGTTAGCTCCCTTCTGAATCTACAAGCCTTTCAAAAGCCCAAACATATAAGAAGCGGTATGTAGAGGGTATTATATTGAGTGGGACACTTGAAACCATGTCAACATAATAAATTAAAAAAAAAAGAGTAATGCATATCAGCTTTCACAATGGCATAGGTTACTCAGTAGCTGTTTACATTTACAGTCGTATGAACATGGAAATCTTTAAGGGTGATACACTGAAGGGACTGTCCATTGTGGTAAAAATGACTATAAAATACATTTCTGCTACTATAATCTCTGAGATATTTGAATCCCAACTGCATGTGGTGGTTTAGGAACTTCTGAAGAAATGCCCTTCCTCAGAGTTTGGTAGTTAATTCCCATTGTTGACACCTGGCTTTTGGGGTAATAAAGTATATTACAGAGACTTCAGTGGACAACTGCAATAGAAGGTGAAGCAATTAGAAGTCCTAGTAATTTCTCTAATCTTGGAACAACAGAATGAATGTTTTGGTTCTTTTTTCCTGATTGCACATCTTGCTGTCAATCTGAAATTGAAATCCACTTGCCACTCTCTGAAGGATTAGCCACACACTTCTGCACTATGCATTGCGGTCGCCTCTTCTGCTTGGTCATTATTTATTCCTTTCCATGGAAGCAGTGCAATCCCATTTTAGTTTACTTTGATTTAAACAACATTGAATGAAAAGACTCACATACTAGTTGTTTTAGAATCTAATATTTATTAACAGTAACTATAAACTGAAAAGGAAGAGACTCTAACTAAATCTAGATTATTGGAATATGATTTCAGCTTGTTAACATTTTTATAATGGAAATAGTGTAGATTTTTCAACATGTAAAGAATCAGTTGTTTACTATCTATGAGATAAAGGTTGTTTGATTTCTCTAAATCTTAAAATGGCTTGTAAGAGTTGAAGACATCAATCATTCATTCACTGTGTCTATGGTACAGAAAAAATAATGGCAATACTGAAAGAACTCACCACACAACAGGGGAGACAAATGTTAAATAAATATTACCAAGCTATTTAGGGTTGCAGAGGTGCTATGAAATACAATAGTTAATGGGGGATTTAACCTGGTTTTCTCTAGAAGAATGATGGAAGGAGTCTTGAGGAAATGTTTAAAATGAGATCATAGTGAAGAGGGATTAGATGTGAGAAGAGGGGAGGAACATTTCAGGCAATGAAAACCACATTTGCAAAGGCCTTGAGTGATGTAGTATCTCAGTAAATACTAGAAACCGAAAGAAGGCTAATGTGGCTGAGGCTTAAGGGATGACAGGGAACTTAACAAGGAGTGAAAGAAGAGAGCCCTGTTATGAGTGGTTTTGCAAGTCAAGTTAAGGATTTGAAAATTTTTCCCCTGCATGTAATATATGTCATATAGTGCATAATTAAAATATAAGTTTTATATAAATTTCTTTTTGAGCTGGAACAAGACAGGTCTGAGTTCAACCCTGTTACCAGACTAAATGGGTCCTTTGAGCACATTAAAGCACAAATGCAAGCAGGAATTTGCAGCCAAGAAAGTAAAGTTTTATCAGTTGAGGAAATGGTGTCAAGCTCTGAGTTTCAGGTGAACTAGTGCTCAAAGATCTGGCTCCCCAATGGCTTCCAGGGAATGGGTTATAAGGGGGAAAATCATTAATCATGGTGATTAAGGGAGTTGGGGTCATGGGCTCTACTGATTGGCTGAGGCGGGAGTAGTTGATCATTGTATCAGGTCCTGATGTCAGCCACAGTGTTACTCTGCCATGTTTTAGTGAGGGTGTATTCCACTACTGTAGGGTCTTTCTGCTTTCCTGGGCCTGGGCCTGGGCCTGAAACACAGCTGAAGTCAAGATGTTATCTTTAGCTTGAGGGAATCTCTGTTTTGTGGTCAACAGATCTGAGGCATTATTCTTAAGCCAGTTTGATATTGACCAGAATTTGATGGCAAGGACTTAATGATTAAGGAAGGGAGTGGACAGACAGAAAGGAGAAGGGGCCATGTTATAGAAGTGGAGTTTCAGCCCTGATCAGATAGCTCAGTTGGTTAAAGCATCTTCCCTGACATGCTGAGGTTAAGAGTTCGATCCCCAGTCAGGGCACATACAAGAATCAACCAATGACAGCATGAATGAGTGGAACAAGTGTATCTCTCTCTCTCTCTCTCTCTCTCTCTCTTGCTCTCTCTTTCTCTCTCTCTTTCCCTTCTTCTGTCTCTAAAACTTGATAAATAAATTTAAAGGAAAGAAAAAAAGAAAGAAAGAAAGAGAAAGAAAGAAAGAAAAAGAAAGAAAGAAAGAAAGAAAGAGAAAGAAAGAAAGAAATGGAGGTTTTGGGCTTTTATAACCCCAACTCTGCCACTTACCTTAGGTGATCTTCAATATTCTTACTTGTAAAATGAGAATAATGATAGTATCAATTTCTTGGGTTCTATGGGCAGAGAGTGGAGGCTTATAAAATACATATCCAGGACTGTGCCTGACACACAGTACTAGTCTTTGGACTATGGGAGAGATATTCTCACAAGCTAATGTGGTTCAGGAAATGGTAATAATGTGTTTTCAGAGAAATGGTAGTATTTGAATTGGATTGTAAAGTAGGCCTTAGGAAAAAATATTTATATGTGGGGAACAGACATGACAAAGGCATGAAGGTAAGAAGGAACCAAGTGTGCTTGGAACACTTAGCAGAACAGCTGGCTGGCAGCGGTGACTTTGAATTACTGGTGCTGGACTTGGGCAGGTGGTATCAGGATGGGTTGAGGAGGCTGGGCATTGCAGGCTAAGGCATTCCAGGCTACAATTCCTATTCTGACTGAGAGACTGCACACAGGTTTTGTTTGACTCAGTGCTGTATTTTTTTATTGATCAATATTTAAACATTGGAACAGTTCATTTAAAATCTAAATGTCCTTTAACACTTTAGTTTTTGGGTTTCTTCTGGAAAAAAAAAAAAGCTGAGTATCTGTCAGCAATGGGTCAGCATTCTTACATGGCAGCCTTGGCTGGGACTGAGAAGCTGCTGTCCCAGGCTGCATTAGGGAGGGAGTGCCTCCCGGCCATGGGAGGCGGGGGGGCAGAGGAAGTTATGAGGACTGCAAGAATATGAGTCAGATGTTCAAGTGGAGGAGTTGATTGTGAAATTAAAGATAATGGGTTGAAAATGTGAGAGGGCTTGATGTAGAAGTATAGCTTTGATGGTAAATTGCAAAGAGGTGACAGTTGAAGCCTGGTGAATGTTCCGTGAAGGGCAAGGCAAGTGAAAAGGGGAAAGAGGAAGAGAAAGAAGGGAGATGGGAAGAGACAGACGGAAGGGAAGAGAAAACTACCAAGAACTTCGGAGACAAGTAATAGAGGAAAACACAGAATTGTTGGGGTGTTGTTCAAAGAAGTAGGAGAAGGAAGAGTATGATATTTTAGTGTCATGGAGTGTGAGAAGGAGAAGTTAAAAGTAGTGAAAGTCAGTGGTGGTCAAGGGCTCTGAGATGTTTTGAGAGTACCGAGGATTGAAGGATTAGTTTTGACTTAGAAATTCCTCAGTGACATCAATAATGTGTTGTCAATGGAGAAATGAAGACAAAATCCAGACATTGCATTTGAGTGACATGGAGATAGGCAAAAACATACCATGGATATGTTTGACAGCGGCTGAAGGGGAGACAGGTGACATGTGAAGGTACCTAGGTTATGTGAAAGATACTTTCCCACTCTCTTACTTTCCCCTCTGCTCCCTTTAGGAAAAACCCGAGTTCAAAGGCAGAAGTGAGGAATCTGTGAAACAGGTATAAAGGGAGTTTTGCTTACTTGAAACTTATTTCTCATCAACAGGACTCCTTGTTTTCACAAATTTAACTTTGTGTGTCTTTTGTTTGTTTGTTTAGATACTAGAAGTTCATGAAAGAAACAAGATGGAAAAATTTAAAAGATGGACTAAAGAGATACTCAGCATATCTATTATATATGTTTCTGTTATATACTGTTCAGCTAGATATCTAAACATTTGATTGTGAGATTGATGAGGAAAACAAGGAGACAGTTGAAATTATCAAGCATGATGTCACTAAGTTGTTCAGAGGGGGAAATGTTCTTTATCTTGAACTGGCAAATTTTCTATGAGTTTGGCATTGTTTCAAAAGGAACCTAAATAAGGAAAATATAAAGTGAATTTTATTTTACCAGAAAGTAATTTAATTCCCTTACTGAATTTTGGTTCTTTGGCAAACAATTAGTCAGGCGCATTAAACTGTAAAATTCAATCTTCTTTTTATTAAATGTATTAAGATTCTATAAAGTTTTCTTTATATTTCTCAAATTTCATATAGTTATATTTAATTCTGGCTTGAAAGTGAGAGTTTTATCTAAAGATGAAAAATTAGTTCCCTTTTGACACACTCAAACAGAAATGAGTTTATTCATAATATTGTATACAGTACTGGTATATTTAAATTTAAATAACCATTTTTCATAAATATAAAAAAGTATTTTGAGAAGGTACATGGTCAGCAATGAAAGTGGCTGACACAATACTGTTCCTTAAAGTAACAGCATCAAAAAGACCAGTTTAAAAAATGGGCCTTATTTTATATTCTGAAGATCAGCAACTTGGTGCTGTGCTATATCTAATTTTCTACATCTGTCATGCAACTGGGCCTGCAGGACAGAACAGAGTGAGCAGAGGAAGGCTGCCCTTACATAAGCGAGGATGGATTGCCTGACAAACGGCACAATCAATGAACAATGGAAATTCAAGCAGCTGCGACCAGTCCACTACCAGGCGTGGGAGGGGGCAATCCAACTCTGAGCACTCGGAGCATCTCCTGGAAGGTGGCGCACTTTTCCTTTCTTCGTGCCATACGCTGTTATTAAGAAGAAATCCAGTGGTTTATGTTATCTCCCCCACTCCCTCTCCTTCTTTTCCTCCTTCTCCTTCTCCTTCTCCTTCTCCTTCTCCTTCTCCTTCTCCTTCTCCTTCTCCTTCTCCTTCTCCTTCTCCTTCTCCTTCTCTTCTTCTTCTCCTTCTCCTTCTCCTTCTTCTTCAAAAAAGAACAATTTCCATTTTCATGAGCATCAAACAGCAACTTCATGAAGGAGATCATCACGTTCCGTCATGGTGCTACATTTGAAAGAGAGATGTGTGGGAAACAGACATCGTTGTGATAATATATAGGAATGTTATAATAATCTCTTAAAGTTACAGTTTTAGGAAGCACATCTGAACGTGGAACTCAAGGGACTGAGCAAATAAGGACAAAAAAAAGAAAGAAAAAACTCATGAACATGGACAGCGATGTGGTGATGGAGGGAGGTGGAGGAGGGTGTAGAGGTGATAAATGGTAATGGGCAAAAGAAACCCAGTGGCTTAAATTATGTCCTCCCTCTCTTCCCCCTCTTTCTTCTTCTTCTTCAAAAGAACCCCAATTTCTACTTTCATGAGCACTAAGCAGCAACTTCATGAAGGAGATCATTACTTGAGGGGGCAAACACACATACAGTATACAGAGATATGTTGTAGAAAGGGGTATCTGAAATCTGCATAATTATGTTAAGCAGTGTCACCTCAATAAAGTGAGTTAAAAAAATAAACCACGTGGTTAGAGAACCTGTTATGAGAGGTTAAATTATACATGCTTTTGTTGTTATGGTGGTTAAATGAGATAAGACAGTACATAGAAAAGAGAGGTACTATTTTATAATATCTAAGAAAATTGAAGTTTAAGAATTTTAATTTTGAAATGGTCCAGTTGTCAGTCTTAGAACAGCTAAAAAGGAAAGTCTTTCAAATTCTAAGTTAGATAGAGTTGAGCTTATGACTTTTAAGTAAATAGTGAATTTTATTAATTTAAAATAAAGTCCTGGCCCTGGCCGGTTGGCTCTGCGGTAGAGCGTTGGCCTGGCGTGCGGGGACCCAGGTTGGATTCCCGGCCAGGGCACACAGGAGAAGCGCCCATTTGCTTCTCCACCCCTCCCTCCTTCCTCTCTGTCTCTCTTCCCCTCCCGCAGCCAAGGCTCCATTGGAGCAAAGATGGCCCCGGGCGCTGGGGATGGCTCCTTGGCCTCTGCCCCAGGCGCTAGAGTGGCTCTGGTCCCAGCAGAGCGATGCCCCCCCTGGTGGGCAGAGCATCGCCCCTGGTGGGCTTGCCGGGTGGATCCCGGTGGGGCGCATGCGGGAGTCTGTCTGACTGTCCCTCCCCGTTTCCAGTTTCAGAAAAATACAAAATAAATAAATAAATAAATAAATAAAATAAAGTCCTGTAGGTGTTTGACTTAAGAGCTAACTCTGCACAATAGGAACATCTTCTTCTTAGATATTAAAATAACAACATTTCCCAGTCTAATCTTTCAAAATTTCTCTCCTAAATGTATCTATCAATTAAGTAAAATAAATTTGGAAAGATTTAAAAAAAATATTTCTCTCCTAAATGGATCTATCAATTAAGTAAAATAAGTTTTGGAAGATTAAAAAAAATAAAGATTTAAAAAAAATAAAGATAAAAAATGCTAAGTGTCTACTGTGGACATGACCAAAATAGATATTTGTAAAAAAAATTAGTATGATAGAGTGATTAAAAATTTAGTAGCCGAAGGGACATAAAATCAGTAGCATTGACTGTTAGCTAAATAGCTGTGAGTACAAGCATGAGAGTTTAGAAGTATACTTTTTTCACTAATCTACTTTGCTTTCTCACTATACTTTTTATTTTTACAGAGCTTCAATGATTCTCAACTGAGAGTTAAATGCTTTTCTAAACCATAAATGCCCTGACTTTGCTTTCTTCCCAACTCTCCCCCTTAATCAAGGCTGAATGAAATTTGCCCCTCTTATTAATGGAAATTTGTCAGATACCCTCTTTTGGTGAATAGAAGGAAAAAGTTTAGGATCATTATTTGTGGAGAAAACAAACTTATTCCTGGGTTAAAATGTTGGCTCCACTCTTTGAACAGTACCCTGCTTCAAATAATCATAAAATTAAGGAATTATAAAATGCAGGCTCTGTTATTGTTCAGTAATATCAGGGTTTTTTTGGGTTTTTGTTTTGGTGTGTATGCCAGATTATAAATTTATTCTGGGGAATAAATCCAAGAAAAACTGCTATGAAAGATGCTTTTGGTTAGAAAACAATGCATTGTTAACATTTTATTTTACTTCAGAGTAGATGACACATATTGTTGGGGCTTGATCTCTATAATTTATCAAGAGAAAAGGCCATAGAATTGTTCAACAGTCAAGAGAGATCTATGATAATCAAGACTGACAACTCTGGAGAATAGGCTGGATGCTACTTGATGAATTAGACTTTTAGTATAGCCACATTGTATGAATTTATCTTGAAAAGCATCTAAAAAATAAATATTTATATCATGAATAGCCACAATGTATGAATTCATCTTGAAAAGTATCTAAAAAATAAATATTTATATCATGAGTTTATCTTCTTTAAGACCGAAATGTAGCCACATTGTATGAATTCATCTTGAAAAGTATCTAAAAAATAAATATTTATATCATGAGTTTATCTTCTTTAAGACCGGAATGTAGCCTGCTTGAATAATTCAGGCTGATTTATTTTCCATGTACTCTACTTTTTTGATTGAGTACATTTAATATTTGATATTTTTTCTTTTGATTGACTTTGTTAAGATGAGACTGGTTAACAAAATTATACAGGTTTCTGGTACACAATTCCACAATGTGTCATCTGTACACTGCACTGTGTTCACCGCCCCAGGTCAAGTCTCCTTCCATCAGCGTTTATCCTCCCTCTACTTCCCAGCCCCCCCCCCCCCATACACATAAGCATGGTTGTGTGATTAGCTTTGGCTAATGCAGTAAGAGGAGTAAGGCATGTCAGTGCTTCCATCCTTAGAGCTCTCTGGTTTGTCATGGCCATTGTGGAAGCAAATGTAGGATAGAAGTAAGTCTGGATTGCTGAGCAAATATGCGTAGAGGACAGTGCTTTGGGGAGTCCAATTGAACCTACAGAGAAGTATAAATAAGTAAGATTTATTTTTATGAGTTACAGAGAGTTTGTGGTTATTATTGTAGTGAATCCAACCCATCCTTATTGAAAGAGAAGAAAATAATAACTTTATAGAATATTTGGAATAACTTTAAGTATGCTAATGGATATAAGTAGTGTCTCGCATATAGTTAAAACAGGTAAGCATTATTTGTACCCATACTATGAGCCAGGTATAATACTAGGTACTTTAATTTACTTAATATTTATAACAACCCTGTGAGATGGGGTCAAATTTTATTCTCGTGTTATGGCAGTAGAAATGGAGATACAGAGAGTTAGGAAACTTGCCTAAACTTATAAAACTTTTGGGTAGTAGAATTAGAATTTAAACCCAGGTTGAATGAATTTAGCATCTATATTCTACCTAAATGCTACATTGTATTGTTTCTATAGTAATAGTCTCCATTGATTTTAGTTTTTCTTTTCTTACCCCTTCTTTAACAAAACCACTAAAACGAATTTAAAAAATCAGGATTTACATCTCAGTGACATTCAGAAAATAGCCTTATTGATATAGGATGATAGATTGATATCCTTTGAGAAAAATAAACTATATTTTATACATAAAATATTTAAAACATGCATGATACTCCCAAAAGTGAGGGGAGCAAGGCTTTATATTATTTCCTACTTTTGAAATGTTTCCTGGACAATAGAAAGCAATATTAATCTCTCATAGAAATGCTCTGTTGTTTTTCTGGCTTGAAGGAAGTCTGTAATGACCACATTACTCAGTGCTTGCAGTATGCTGTAGTATTATTGTTATGGGCACATGGTGATAAATAATCTAATTAATTCATCTGATTATGAATATTTGAAAAAAATTTTTTCTTCTAACTTCTTAATAAAAGAAAATACTAGGACTTGCTGCATCTTTGTAATTATGGAAGTTGTTGATTTTATTTCATTTTTTATGAATTCATGTAGGGCATGCTTTCCTGTTTTTCTTTTGCTGCTTTTCATCTCGATCCTAGTGCGAGTGGACAGACCTGCCTGTGTTAAGTGCAAAGATGAGAGTTTCTTTGGAATCATCTTGCTTAAAGTTTTCTTAGTTCATATATGAATATCTCATTTCTTTGAAATTCCATATAAGAACAATGAATTGTTGGCTCTCTCACTTACCTTAGTTATTCCATGGATGTCGCCAAATTTTGGGGAACAAATGATCTATAAAAATGTTCAATGCTTCCTTTCAGTGTTTAGGACTTGGAATATTTGCAGAGTCATATTCCAGTTTCTGACTGAGCTATTTTTCTCTAAGGCTGATACATGGTCTCTCAATAATGATAATGACAACAACAACAACAGTGACAACCATGGCAATGACGACAGCAGCTGCTAATTGTTGAGCACTTGCTCTGGGTTAAGGCCAATGCTAAGACTAATAGGCATGTTTCTTTGTTTCTTTAGATTCTTCCAACACCTCATGAGATAAGTTTAGTTAAAATGCATTTTTATAACTGTGTAAACTAAAACACAGGGAGATTAAGTGACTTATTAAACAGTGGTGGACTTAATTTTTCAATCCAGTTGGGTCACAGTGTATAGCTTATTTTCTGTATTGAGTTTTAACTACACTTCTAACTTTTGTCTGTTTGTCAATGTTAAAATTCTAAATCTTTTTAATTGGAGATACGATTTCCCTTCTCCTCATTTGTTGTCTAT
Organism: Saccopteryx bilineata; assembly: GCF_036850765.1. NCBI lineage: Eukaryota > Metazoa > Chordata > Mammalia > Chiroptera > Emballonuridae > Saccopteryx > Saccopteryx bilineata. The sequence goes on along the minus strand of NC_089491.1, from coordinate 107,315,539 downwards.
GTTTCTGTTGTCTTCCACTCTCCTCTCATTTTAGAGGAATAGTCTTCATTGTTTTCCCAGAGTCTCTTTGCACATATTGTTTTGACAAATATTTTTTTCCTAAAAAGCACTTCACCTTGAATCTTATTCCCCTTTAAGCTAATTAGGCAAAGAATTCTCAATACTCATCTCCATTTTTTTACTGCACATCTACTATAAAAGCTCACATTCGACTAATACTTGTTCTTACCAGGAATTTAAAAAATTAACAGCAAGGTAATAGAAGGGCAGGGACCAAACCTTGGTCACCTTTGTTATCTCCACAGGGGAATATAGAAAACTGTGTATATTAATTGAATTGATTTTAAAAATTCAACTCATACAGATTAACCAGCTTAGTCCATCTGCTTAATCTAGATAACTTGATTATGCATAACTTGAAGCTAGATGTTACTTGAATAGTTCTGATGTTACTTGAATAGTTTAAGATGTTACTTGTTCTGGTTCTATCCAACCAGAACCCGAAATGACCAATGAATCTTGGTTCTATCAAGACATCAAGCGTTTGAAATTCTCTTGTCTTCATGAGTCTAAATTTCATTATGAAGCAAATGGATCACTTTTCTCCCATTAAGCTCATTTATCTTTCAGCTGTAGTAGGGAATATTTTACATCAGCATTGTTTCTAGTCAGCAAGCCAAAGATACACATACTGCAACAAGGGAAACACTTGACTTCTGTGGTTCAGACCAACTACCCACGTGAGGATAGATTGGAAAAGTTGTCTCTTTGGCACATAGCAGATTCTAAGAATTTCAGATTTAAGAGTTGGGTCAATATTATATCACTAAATTGTCATTTTGTAGTAAATATGTTAACCAAATATATCATATTATATCACTTAGTACCATATATCATATTTGGTTAACCAACTTAATATCACTGAATAAAAATGATAAAAGAAAGACAAATACCATGTGATTTCACTTGTATGTGGAATCTAAAAATAAAACAAATAAACAAACAAAAAGCAAAGCAACACAGAAAACCAAGTTTATAGATACAGAAAATTGATTGATGTTTGCCAGAAGGAAAGAGGGATCTCGGGTGGGTGAAGGGTTTCAAACGTCCAACCAAACTTCTAATTATAAAATAAATGTCATAGGAATGTAACATACAACATGATAACTATGATTAATAACATTGTGTTGCATATTTGAAAGTTACTAAGACAGTAAGTCTTAAAAGTCCTCATCATAAGAAAAAGAAAAACATTGTAACTAGGTATGGTAAAGGATGGTAACTAGACTTACTGTGGTGATGATTTAGCACTTGTACAAATATGAAATCATTATGTTTCACACCCTAAACTACTATAATGTGTTATGTAAATTATACCTCAATAAAAAAAGTGTTAGCAATCAAATAACCAAAATATTTCCTTTAGAACACATTTATTGTATTGACACATATGACAACAATATTAATATTTATCTTATTTAGAGAAAAATGTGATTAATCTGATAAAGGCATGAGCTTAAAAAGGAATATAAAGCTGATTTTACAATCAGTTTAAAATGTGGGGTCCTCACTACTCAATGTATCTATTATAGACATCTCATTATTTACATAGTTCAAGAGCTGTTTGAAATATGATTTGTAATTACAGACTTATTACCATGTATCTAATATAATGACATTTTTCTTAATTTAATTGTTACAAAAGGATAAATATTAGTATTTAATATGAATTTTAAAATTTATAATTAATGAAAAATACCTTTAATCTGGAATATTTTCTTTCTCTTACCAAATATCTAGTTATTTCAAACAATGACAAAGATAATAACACTCTTAAATTAAAATTTCTTAAATTGTAAAGGATGATCTTACTTTATATTGAATACATGTGCATTTGTGTGTGTGCATGTGCAGTTTTATATTTGCTAAAGTGTTACAGGATACAAAATGTATTATTATTGTGATAATAGGTATAATAATACCCCTTAACATAGGTTTTAAATTTCTTAAGAACCTCCTTTCTTAAGGATGGATTTAGGGAAAGTTAAATAACTTGCTCATGTTCTCTTGGCATGCAGGTGGCAAATCAAGCATGCAACACCAGATCTGTTAGACTTTAGATGATATCAGCTTCTCCCTGTGTCATATTTCCTCTCTAATTAATCCTATTTTATCCTCCTAATAGCAGTGTTATAGATTAAAAACAAGCCAGGTGCATGTATACATATATGTACACACATATATATATGTTTGTTGACCTGTTATACTTATAAAGGTGAAGATTTTTGGTTCCAGAACTTGTTTATTTATTAAACAAGTTGGTTCCCTCATCCCTACTTTCCTTCTTGTTGATTCAGAAGATGTTTATTGAATGTCCTCTGTAAGCAAGCACTAATCCAAGTGCTGAATTAGAGTCTAAAGAGTGTATAACTTTGAAGAACAATGTCATAATTCAAAGGGGGAAAAATGTTTTTGCTTGTAATAACGTAGCTTATATTTTCCTGTTTAATAAAAGAACAGTAATCATGAATGATATGGACTATTTAGTTATTATTTTTTGAATATGTGGGCAATAAAATTTATTTTGTTTTATAGTCAACTCTACTCAGAATTGCCCTTGTTGAGGTGTGAATGACTAGAGCACATTCAACCTGACATTTTGGTGAACAGTAGCTATCTTCTAGCTAACAAATCCTTGATGAAACCAATTTAACTTTATGCCTTTGTGCAGCCTTTCATTTTCTCTTAAAGGCGCTAACACACAGGAAAGTGAGCAAAAGACAAGTAACAAACAAAAAAAGAATAAAAGAAATATGTAATGGACTTAATTAACATTAACTAGATAATGAACTTTTACATAATTGAACAAACCGCACTTTATTCAAGTTTCCAGTTATCCACTGTTAATGGAAAATGGTTCGTTAATGAATGTGATATGTGCTAGTGGGGGAATTGGCAGAGAGAAAAGATGTAGTTTGTGATATTGTTCTCAGATTATTTTGATAATAAGGCAAGGAAAAAAGGCATAATAAATTTTTTTTTACTTAACATTTTAAGTTATGCTCAATGATATTACTTTTCACTGACATTTCTTCTTTATTCGGAAATATTCTGATTAAAATTGAACCTCAGCCCTGGCCAGTTGGCTCAGTGGTAGAGCGTTGGCCTGGTGTGCAGGAGTCCCGGGTTCAATTCTCGGCCAGGGCACACAGGAGAAGTGCCCATCTTCTTCTCCACCCCTCCCCCTCTCCTTCCTCTCTGTCTCTCTTTCCCTCCCACAGCCAAGGCTCCATTGGAGCAAAGTTGGCCCGGGCGCTGAGGATGGCTCTATGGCCTCTGCTTCAGGCGCTAGAATGGCTCTGGTTGCAACAGAGCAATGCCGCAGATGGGCAGAGCATCACCCCATCATGGGCATGCCGGGTGGATCCCAGTCAGGCGCATGAGGGAGTCTGACTGCCTCCCCGTTTCCAACTTCAGAAAAATACAAAAAAAAAAAAAAAGAAAAAGAAATTGAAGTTCATGTTTTTGTTACACAAAGAGGCAGTATTACTTTATTTTTAAATTTTTTAGAAAATTTTATTTACTGACTTGAGCGAGAGAGGAAGGAAAAGATAGAGAGAAAGAGACAGGAACCTTGATCTGTTCCTGTATGTGTCCTGTATGTGTCCTGATTGGGAATTGAACCAGCAATCTCTGTGCTTCAGGATGATGTTCTAACCAACCAAGCTATCTGGCCAAGGCGGAAGCAGTATTATTTTAAATTTTAATTAAATAAACTTAGGAAATCCATAATAAAGATAATAATCAACTATAGTTTAATATAGAAGTATATTCTTCAAATATATATGTGTATACACACACACACATCTTGGTATATTTCCCTTCAATCTTTTATTGCTTTTTCTTTTTAAAAATTTTTATTTGGGATAATTAGAGATTCACAAGAAGTTGCAAAAGTATGATAGTAGAGAGAAGTTCTTTGTACCCATCTCCCAACTTCCCCTAAGGGTAACATTTTACATAGCCTTGGTACCTTATCAAAACCAAACTTGACATTGGCAATACAATTCATTAGGCTACAAACCCTGTTCAGATTTACCATGTTCTTTGTATGCACTCATATTTTTTCATGTGTATATGTTTGCCTTTTTAATCTATAATCTATGCTTGTTTACTCATCTGTTTGACTCTCTGGGTCTCTATTTTTGTTCTTACAGAAAAATGGAATTATATTGCTTATACTATTTGGTATCTCATTTTTTCATTTGTAGTAAGTTGTGATTTTTCCATTTCTCTATTCTATTTCATGATTTTTAATGTATGGACAATATTTTGATACATTGTTCAGTAAATTTAAAATTATTTCACAATCCCATTGTGTTGATAATTAAGTGGTTTCTCTTGATGTGCTATTATAAACAGGCAGATATACTTTCATTTTTAGACACAGAATTCCAAAGATTTCTCTCTTTGTGTCTGTCTGTCTCTTCTTCTCACTCTGTTTTTTTTCTTTCCTTCCTTCTTACTGATGAATACATAGATTTCTGGGTCAATAGGAATATATATACTTTCTGAGGTACATTGTCAATTTTTTTCTCCAAAAATATTAATAAATATTGTGATTAAGGTCCCACAGTCTTTTTCCTTTTGAAATATTTTTAGAATAAATAAATGCAATAATTTAGTGCACACTGAATGGTAGACTCTGTAAAACCTTAACATTGTGTCATATTTGCTTCAGACCTTTTTATTTTAAGTCTTAAAACAAAATTGATGTTCCCTTTGTATTATCTCCAATTACATAGTCCTTATAGAAATAATCTCTGAAGAATTTAAAAGGCTCAATAGGAAGAAAAAGTTCTACTTAGATATTTATAATGATTGATTGTATTCCTCCTTTTTAATAAGAGCCTGTATGAAACAACTCTCTGTGGACAAGAGCTAAGCATTGTGCAGAATGAGTTAATGAATATGGTGTCTGCCTCCTGGGAACCTTAGCTGTAGAGGAGTTTCATCAAATATAATGGTGTATCATTCTGCATGAGTTATAACCTTAAAGAGAAAGACAAAGATGAAATATGAAAATAGAAAAATATTCAGTCCTAAGCATATTAGGTTTTTTTTGTTGTTTCTTTTTTTACAGAGACAGAGAGAGGGACAGATAGGGACAGACAGATAGAAAGGGAGAGAGATGAGAAACATCAATTTTTTATTGCGGTCCTTCAGTTGTTCATTGATTGCTTTCTCATCTGTGCCTTGACCAGGGGACTACAGCAGAGTGAGTGACCCCTTGCTCAAGCCAGTGACTTTGGGCCCAGGCTGATGAGCTTTACTCAAACCAGATGAGCCCATGCTCCAGCTGGCGGCTCGGGGTCTCAAACCTGGGTCCTCCACGTCCCAGTTCGATGCTCTATCCACTGCGTTACCACCTGGTCAGGCTATTAGTTTTAATCTTTATATATTTCTCCCTTCTTTCTTCCCATTTCTACTTAACTAGAGTAAGATAGGACCATGTGAAAAGATCGGCTTCCTCCTCCCCTGCATGGTGGTGGGGCTGCTCTCCCTTCTCCTTTCTCTCTCTTTTCTTCTTTCATTTTCATTCTTTCCCCATCATATCATCATCATTGTCTTCAGGACTGAATATTGATTGACAGGAATCTTCTCTTCCCTCCAACAAATACCAGTTAACCGTGGAGAGTCTGCCTCCTCTCTGCCCCCTCCTGGCTCTTGGAACAGCATTGAAGTGTGCGGGGTTACCATGCTAAGTCTCTGTGGGCATCCTGGTCTGCAGGTCTGGTTTTCTAAGCATCTGCTCTGGTTTGGAGTTTAGTTGCTTTTGAGCTCATTATGACTTATTTCCGAGTTGGTTGACTGAGGACCCTTGCTCCTAAGAGTGTTTTAAGTGCTCTCTTGAAAAGGGCTGACTAATGAAGTTTACTTTCTTTGAAAATTTACTTTTAAGTTTATATTTATTTAGGATAATATTTAAATTTTAATGTATTTCTGCTTTGAAATACAAAGGTTTTGATCTTATCTTTTATGTTGACCTTTAATATTATTTTGTTATAATTTTTTCTTTTCCTTTTTTTTTTTTTGTATTTTTCTGAAACTGGAAATGGGGAGAGACAGACAGACTTCCACATGCGCCAGACCGGGATCCACCCAGCACGCCCACCAGGGGCGACACTCTGCCCATCAGGGGGTGATGCTCTGCCCCTCCGGGGCATCGCTCTGCCTCGACCAGAGCCACTCTAGCGCCTGGGGCAGAGGCCAAGGAGCCATCCCCAGCGCCGGGCCATCTTTGCTCCAATGGAGCCTTGTCTGCGGGAGGGGAAGAGAGAGACAGAGAGGAAGGAGGGGGGGGGTGGAGAAGCAAATGGGCGCTTCTCCTATGTGCCCTGGCCGGGAATCGAACCCGGGTCCTCCGCACGCCAGGCTGACGCTCTACCGCTGAGCCAACCGGCCAGGGCCTTTCTTTTCTTATATAAAACCAAATCCTGTTTTCTTTTGCTTTAATTCTCTTCTTCATGCATTTTCTCTAGAATAAAAATAAACAAGGTAAAATGGCATCCTCACCTTCTGCTTTGAATTTAACTGTCAAGCATGACTCACAACCAGAGGATCTTTAAGATGATTCGTTTATGCCTTTTCTCTTCATTGACAGTGAATCCAGTTCAGATAACAGGTATTGAGTTCTTAAAAGCCTTTCTTTCCATTCTTTTTCCTGTTGGCTGCATGTCTCCCCATTGGCCATTCACTCAGCTTTCATCTGAGAAGGGCTGGCCAGTGTGCAGACGACCAGGCTGCCCTTTCATGGAGATGTGGCTATCTGTAGCTGGAGCTGGTGGGATGGGACCAGGATCTGAGTGTATGTACTCATGGATACAAGATTAGTAGGGCTAAAGGAGTGTCTCTCTTTGTGTTAGATGTCTCTGATAAAATAATTGTCCAACAGAGAGATTTGCTTTCCAAGTACTTTTTCAAAAACAATATCCCTAGTGGTTAAATTACCATAAGGTTATTGTGCTGCCCCAAGTAAGCAATTACCCAATTTGGAGGGCTTCCTGGAATAGTCAGTTGATACTACCTGAGGCCAAGTATCTAATTTAGATGGGGTGTCACTGTGTGAATAACGCAATATGATGCCCTCTTTAAAATGCTTAAAGCCTTCTCTGTGGGCAATAGTAGTCTTTTGAGCTGGGCATTGTTTTTGGTGAGTGTTTACCTTATGAGACTCTTTTTCTTATTTGTATTAATGTGTCAAAAGAGTACTACTTCAATTCACATTCATTCATACTTGCAGACATTTATTTGAAAATAATTATTGAGCATTTGCTGTGTGCCGTAGATGAGCTAGCTCATGGTCTTTGGCCACAAGAAGCAGTGCCTAGTGAAGCACGAGAATTACTCAGGCCCTCAGACGTATAAAATTGGAGAGCCATTACATTTTTCTTGGAGTTAGAAAGAATGAGGTTCTGATCTGGCACGTGTTAGTTTTACAACTCTGGGAAGTTACTTGACCCCCTGGAGCTTCATTTCTTAGATGTAAATGGGAATAACATTTTTTCCTCAAGGGACAGTGTGTAAATGAAATGATGTGTATAAATTGCCAAGCTCACAACTTGGCACATTATTTATTGGTCTTTAAAAAATGTTCATATCCAGCCCTGGCCAGCTTGCTCAGCGGTAGAGTGTAGGCTTGGCGTGTGGAAGTCCCAGGTTTGATTCCCGGCCAGGGCACACAGGAGAAGTGGCCATCTGTTTCTGCCCCCTCCCCTTCTTTACTTCCTTTTTTTCTTTTCCCACTCCTCCGAAGCTGGAAACGGGGAGGCAGTCAGACAGACTCCTGCATGCGCCGGACCAGGATCCATCCGGCACGCCCACCAGGGGGCGATGCTCTGCCCATCCCGGGCGTCGCTCTGTTGGGACCAGAGCCACTCTAGGCCTGGGGCAGAGGCCAAGGAGCCATCCCCAGCACCCGGGCCATCTTTGCTCCAATGGAGCCTCGGCTGCGGGAGGGGAAGAGAGAGACAGGGAGGAAGGAGAGGGGGAGGGGTGGAGAGGCAGATGGGTGCCCCTCCTGTGTGCCCTGGCCGGGAATCGAACCTGAGACTCCTGCAGGCCAGGCCGACGCTCTACCACTGAGCCAACCGGCCAGGGCCCCCTTTACTTCCTTTCTATCTCTCTCTTCCCCTCCTGCAGCCAAGGCTCCATTGGAGCAAAGTTGGCCCAGGCGCTGAGGACGGCTCCATAGCCTCCTTCTCAGGCACTAAAATGGCTCTGGCTGCAATGGGGCAATGCCCCAGATGGGCAGAACATCGCCTCCAGGTGGTTATGCCGGTTGGATCCCGATTGGGTGCATGCGGGAGTCTGCTTGACTGCCTCCCCGCTTCTAACTTCAGAAAAATCCCCCCCCCAAAAAAAATGTTTGTTTCCTCTTCTACTTCAAAACTGTTTTTTTATTCTTTCTTACTCAAAATTGCCATTATAAAGACCATATATTTGACATTCAAAGATGAAAAAAGCTGTATTTTCTTTGATACCACCCTTGCTCCTACTTCTAGCTCCTTTTGATTGGTTTCTGCAATAGTCCACCCTCCCCACCAATTCATTACTTACCAGGACTTCTTAGGCTTGTGAGTAGATCCTAATTGATTCCATTTCTTCGTTTGCCTCTCAGGTACCTCCCAAGTCTGACCTGAAATCCATTTCTATGCAGAGCATTTTCCTGCTCAAAACCCTTTACTGGTCTCCCCTTAAGAAGGGGAGGAAGTTTCAGATAGTTATTTCATGCAAATTGAAAGTTTCTGAAAGAGTTACATGAGCCACATTGTTTAAAGTCCATTACATTTTATTCTTGGAATAAGAGAGAATGAGGGAATTAAGAGGAACATGTTCGACTTTATTATTTCAACTTTTATAGTTGGGTAATCAAATTCACAGAGTAAATGCTATCAATTCCCTTGTCTAAAAGAAGTAAGTTTTTTACTGTGAGTTTTATTTCCTTTTCTAATGCTTAGAAATTGATTTAATAAATACATGCTTAAATAAAAAATTTTTAGCTCTCAATAAAGGGAACATTGGTGATGATGGAAATTAATGTAAACAGAAGAATCATGTGAACATTTGCCACTAGCTTCTTCTGGCACCCAGAGGTCAAGAGCATGGGAATTGTCAGGCTCCAGACCTCTTAAAGATCCTTCAGACAGCTACCACATTCATTGACCTAGCCCAGTGTGTGGGCCAAATACATACTCCAGTGTAACTTAGCTGATGAACAAGGTCAAAGTGAAATACAGGCTAGGCTAAAGTCTAGTATTTGGTATTATAAAGTCTGATTCAGGGTGAGCTAAGGTGAAGGAGAGAAGAAATCAAATTCAAACAAGATTCACTCCAAAGAGCTGAATCTAAGTTTTTGTGCTAGATATAAGCTAACAAGGGTTAGCGAGGAAAAGGCAAGGAAAGATAGAAAATTACACACCAGAAGAAATCCATCAGGAGTTTCAAGAACACTCTTGTTTACTGAGTTCCTTCGGCAGACCCTCAGCAATGCGTTTGGGAGCTCGGACACAGATGGAGGTACAGTATCTCTCGATTCCTACTCAAAAACATCACAGGGCTTTTATAAACCAAGGAGCTTTGAAAATTGTTAATTCCTGCAGCCAAATCTAGTTTATCCTGACACAGAAGTCTTAAGATCCATCAATTTAAACAAATTCAAACAAAAATTTAAATTGTCATATTTTATCATTTAAGAAGCAGCTAGATATATTCCAGGGCAAACAAAATGGGAGGAATCTCAACTAGTGTCATTATGTAGTCACTACAGTGATGCTTCCCCTCCTCTCCCCTTTCTCTCTCTTCTTTCTAAAATGACTAAATAAAACCTTTCTTTTTGTCTTTTCTGAAGCCCAGGTATGTTTCACTCATATGTGGTTATCTTGCTTTGCCTGGGAAATTGGCTCCATGTCAGCTCTCCTCGCTTGAGATGCAGGCTCATTGTTACCACTAGAATGTCTCTCATTCTTGTTAAAGAGAAGGTAATGTGGTAAACATACAGTGGGTTTTGAAAAATGTTTTGATTGCTTCTGTGGCTTATGTCATGGGCCACAGGAAGCTTAATGGATGTGCCTCATCTTAAGTGGGTGGAAGTGCATCTTGTAAGTGCCTGGAATGAGGGTGACCAAAATCATAGTGGACAGCAGGAATGATGATGACAGATTTGTAACAAATCTCTCTATGTGATTTGAAGGTAGCTATTTATTATGACTGTTCAGCTGTTTGGGGTTGGTTTTGATAAGAAAAATAAATAAAAAGAAGCAAAAATTTTATGTTCCAATTTTTAGTTTCTTAAATTTTAGTTTAGGGGTTGTTATAAGTATAAGAAATGTTCAAGTTTACAAGATGAAAAATGAAAACAAATGTTTTTATTTGATCAAAAATGTTCATTAATGGTAGTTACACTGATTATAAACTTGATGATTTAGTAAGACTAAGGGCCAAGCAATCTTGACTGTTTTAACTTATATTTTTATTTAAATATATTTATATCACCCATTCAATACATAAATGCATGTTTATAAAAACTGAATAGTACAAAAATATGTATTAGATAAAAATATAGACTCTCCTATCTCTATGCTCAATTTTTCTCTTACCCAGAATTTACCACTATTAACATCATCTTGTCCATGTTTCTAGATGCCTTCTTTTTTCTTTTATATAACATAGAGATTCACACACAAGCAACTTGCTTTGAAAAGTACATTTTGGAGAAATATATCTCCCCTAAATTGCTGAATTTATTTGGTCATCAACATTATATGAGAATGCTGGTTTCTCTTTACTCTCACCAACGCTGTTTATTATGTTTTTATATCTATCTAATGGGGGAAATGACATCTCATTATTGTTTTAATGTTCATTTTCCTGAATGTTGATAAGGCTGAGTATAAAATATTTTTGTTTATTGGCCATTGTCTTTTTTCCTCTATGGATAGTGTGCGGAAATCCTTTGCCTATTGGATTTTAATTTTTTTCTTATTGATTATTAGGTACACTTAAATATTATCAAAATTGCCAATATATAATATCTTTCCTTGTTATTTTTATTAAAAACATGTCCTCCTCAGAGCTTTCCATTATGTTCTATTTTATATCTATATACCTATATACCTTTATCTATCTACCTATCTATACATATGTGAACATATACACACACACTCATCTAATTGTGAGATGCAGGTTGCTGACTGGAGTAGATTTTAGAATCCAAGTAAAGATCCCTGTTCACTTGTTAATTGATTCAGATTTTGATAATGAGAGAACTTCTTATGACCCAGTTATTAAGGATTGTTTAAGGGAGAATGGGTATTTCCAGGTGGCAGTGGTATGTTAGGTATAGGCCTCATGGAAATTCTGCAGAGCCTGCTCCTGTTCTGCAGGTTTTAGAACTCCTAGAGCAGGGGTCCCCAAACTACGGCCTGCGGGCCTCATGCGGCCCCCTGAGGCCATTTATCTGGCCCCGCCGCACTTCCGGAAGGGGCACCTCTTTCATTGGTGGTCAGTGAGAGGAGCATAGTTCCCATTGAAATACTGGTCAGTTTGTTGATTTAAATTTACTTGTTCTTTATTTTAAATACTGTATTTATTCCTGTTTTGTTTTTTTACTTTAAAATAAGATATGTGCAGTGTGCATAGGGATTTGTTCATAGTTTTTTTTTATAGTCCAGCCCTCCAACAGTCTGAGGGACAGTGAACTGGCCCCCTGTGTAAAAAGTTTGGGGACCCCTGCCCTAGAGGATCATCCATGCTGCAGCTCTCCCCAGTTCAGAAAGTTAGACTCCCAGGGGTCCCCAAATTTTTTACACAGGGGGCCAGTTCACTGTCCCTCAGACCATTGGAGGGCCGCCACATACAGTGCTTCTCTCACTGACCACCAATGAAAAAGGTGCCCCTCCCGGAAGTGTGGCAGGGGCCGGATAAATGGTCTCAGGGGGCCCGCATGTGGCCTGTAGGCCATAGTTTGGGGACCCTGCAAGTTAGACATTCACCTAGTATATATGTGTATGTATGTATGTGTGTGTGGGGGGGAAGAGTTGCTTATGTCATAATTATATATCCAAATATTCATGGCCCATTCTTTATATTTCTGCCTGCCTCTGAACTTAGAGTTCTTTCAGAATTGCATTGAGTGAGATTTTTTATTTGTTTGTTTTTTGGTGAGTCTATTTATTGCATATGTAGTTAGGGTTTTATAGATTACTCATGGACATATTCTGTGGTATGATTGTATACATTCTTCTACAGCTCCATTTTCTTTCTTTTACTTTTACTTAGTAGTGTATAAAATGTCATGGAAATCTTTCTGTATTAGTACACTCCAATCTACCATATTTCTCATGACTTCGGGACTTAGTCATTTAGTTCCTGTCTGCTTTAAGTATTCCCCAAATTTGCCATCATTCTGACGGATGAGAGCACCATTTCTTTTTCTTTCTTTCCTTTTTTTTTTTTGTGTGTGTGACAGAGACAGAAAGAGGGACAGATAGGGACAGACAGATAGGAATAGAGAGATGAGAAGCATTAATTCTTCGTTGTGGCACCTCAGTTGTACATTGATTGCTTTCTCATATGTGCTTTGACCCCGGGACTACAGCAGACTGAGTGACCCCTTGCTCAAGCCAGTGACCTTGGGCTCAATCTGGTGAGCCTTGCTCAAACCAAATGAGCCCGCGCTCAAGCTGGTGACTTCGAGGTTTTCAACCTGGGTCCTCTGTGTCCCAGTTCAACGCTCTATCCACTGCACACCACCTGGTCAGGAGGCAGCACCATTTCTAGCGGTTTCACTATTATCATCAACTTAATTTCAGTTTCATTGGATTTTTTTCCCTGTTTTTCAAGGGGTCTTTTAGATTGCTTGCAATTTTCTGAAGAAGGAATTTGGGGCAGAAGTAGGGTCGGAGAAAGAATATGAAATTGTTTCATTTCTTTATTTAATGGAACTAAAAGCTGTTTTTAAAGAGTTATTCACAAGACTCTAGTAACAGAACATTCCAGTAGTTATATCTAGAAACTATAGAGAGCCCTGACAAAGACTCTGATCTATGTATGTATGTCTGTATCTATCACCTATCTATCTATCATCTATCTATCTATCATCTATCTATCTATCTATCTATCTATCTATCTATCTATCTATCTATCTATCTATCTATCATCTATCTTCTATCTATCATCTATCTATCTATCTATCTATCTATCTATCTATCTATCTACCGTCTGTTTATAAATATACATATAATACATATGGGAAGAAAGGAGCATCAAAAACAAATGAAGAGAGTAAGGAGTAGTCAAATTATGCTTGAAAAATTGACTACTGAAAAATAAACAAATATAATTGTATTGCCACACAACAATATGTATACACACGTATCATAGAATCCATATGTATACTATGTAGTATATAGCTTAGTGCAACTACATTATATACATACACTAATAAATTATTAGCACATTTAACAGATAAAAAAAGAAACAAGAAGAGAGTAAATGAATTATGTTAGAGAAAAAACTTGCAAAAGAAAATAATGGTTTGTTTGACTACACAAAATTTTTAAAATATTTTTTATGTCTTGAACACCATGAACTCAAGTTAGTCAAAAATAGAGAAAATAATTTGTAATAATGTCAGACTTAAGTTAAATGTCATATATAAAGAACTTTAAAAGATTGGGAAGACATTGTACTTAATAGTAGTAATCAAGAAAACCAAAATTAAACTTATTTTTTACTTCTCTAATTGTGGAAGATTAAGGATAATCTGTTTAGAGGAGTGTGATAAAATACGCCTTCAAGTAATGCTGATGGTAATATAAATTGATTCTATATTTTTAGAATAGAATTAGATTATTTTATTTGTGTGTGTTTGATTGTAGGAATCTAGCCTGCAGATGTAATAAAAACGATGTGACCAATATTTCTCTACAAGAAACATCCACCTAGGATAATTTAAAATAATAACAATTATTATTAAAGACAGTTTGAAACAATGTAGAATTAAGTTAAATGATAGAAATTCATTGCATATTTAGATCATTTTCAAATTAAATAAAATATGTAAACATTCATTACCAAACATAGATTCATTCACTTTTTGCTTTCTTGTACAGAGAAAAGAAAGCTATATTGGTCTATTAGTAAACATGTTTTGTGCCATGCTAAGAGATTTTTTAATGAAAAAGCATGTGCTATTAGAAATTATAAAAATATTTGTCAGTCTACAGACTGTTAATGTAAAAGACAATTCACAATAGCTAACAATAGTGTTAGCTGGAAATTGAGGTTTCTAAGGGGTAAGCATTCTAATTTATATATCATTAAAAACATTGGAAATAATAAAGGAAATGTCTTCTGTGTAATGAAAGTAAAACATATGCTTCAGTAAAAGAAGCTATGAGGAATGCATTTTCTTAAGCGAAAATAATTTTATCCTAAAGAGAGACTAAACAAACAAAACAAAACCAGAAAAAATTTGAATATAAGAAAAAGAATGTTATAAAGGTTTATGGAAAAAAAATCTTTGGAAAGGAATTTATATGTGCTCAAACTGATTAAGATGGAAATAAATGTATTTATTTAAATAGCAGAAGTACACTGGTACAAAATTAGAATTGGTCTTCTCTCTTTGTTGAAAGTCTAAAGTTCTGTTGGACTTTTGGTCTGCTTTTGATAACAAATTAAAATTTCCTTTATCTTTTAAGTAGCCTACCTGAAAAACCAAAGATGTTGTATCTTATTGGAACAATTTCTGTGCTTCACGGTATCTCTGTTATCATCAGGTCTTTGATGACTTAAGTAAACCTTGCCTTCACAATATTGAAGGAGCTAGGTTTTGCTAACAACTGTGCACCTTCTCTACTTGCCTTTGAAATCTCTCATGCCATTTTGGTTGAGAGGATGATTAGGTACTGGTGCGTAATGATCTGTGGCCCTGTTTGGCCAAGTGTCCAAACCTTTTTGTATTTTTGACAAACTTCCCCAAATCAAATTTTAAGTGAAGTTCTTCTGAGTTTTAGCTAACTTTGGGGTTTTAAGAGGGTCCCTAGAATAATCCAAAAAATTTGTTTCCTCTTTGTATAGAAGAGAGATACTAAACCCATTAAGTTTACTTGCTATGTGGGATTACATGGGGAGCATTGTCAAACAAATGTTGAATTCCCTTTCTAGGTTATATTGCATGGGTGAATATCATTAACATATTAATGTATTCTAAGAAATCATTTAAAATTTCTATCAAGGAGGAGGAAAAATTACCCCTTACCCCCTTGAGTTAATATGGCTGGATTAATAAAATTGACTTAGATTAAAAGGAGAAAAAGTTGTTTAATTTATGAATACAAGATATAAGTTGATGCTCAGAGAGTGACCAAAGAGCAGGCAACTTTTATATCCTTTTTACACACTCACACAAAACCAAAGTTTGTAGGCATTTAATGTACAGAAAAACCCTGACATTTAGGTGCTCATTTGTGAGGAATCTAAGTAAAGGAGCAAAATTTGGGCTTGAAGACTAAATTAGTAAAAATAAATAAATAAATAAATAAATAAATAAATAAATATCCCAAGATGTGTTTATACAGACTTTTCATCCTTGAATTCTCTGACTTTGGTGATAAGGATATTTCTCTCAGTCTCTATGTGAAGGGAAGGGTACCTTTCACAAGGGAGATTTATTTCTTGCTTCTGGGAAGTAAAGGATAGTTAAGGTTTCCTTACACTGGCTGCTTTTCAATGAACTTTAATTCAAAATAATCAATAGGACAAAGTGGCATATTTTGGAGTTACTTGTCCTGGGCCCCAACTTTCTTAATATGATATGTCCTGATAGAATAATATTACTGATATGTCCCGATAGAATAATATTACTCATAATTCTAATTATCTTCTTATAATGGTTATGTTACAGAAATAACATTTCTTTGTCAATTTAATTGTGATGAATGCTCATTAGATCTCTAAAAATGGGTATTTTTTAAAGTCTTGTCATTTATAGACAATTACTGTTTGACTTTGATGCTTCTTCTTTAGAGACATGCATGGAAAGATCTCTGACAAATACTCTAGAATACAAGTCTCCGATAACTTTTAGATCACACTACTGAATTGGATTTAAGGAAACTTTCTCTTAGCTGTCTATGACTTACAGAAACTTGGTAAAGTATATCTCTCTGTACAAAGATGAAACAATCACTTTTTCACTCTACCTAATCCATCTGGAATTCAGAAACTGGAAATTAGTATTTTTCTTTTTATAGCAATATTGTTATTTCAGTGAGTTCAATAAAAATCTGTTCTTCTTGCAGACAAGCTACTGGCTCTTCTATGACTCAAATTCTATTACAGAAAATCATCCCTACCTGGGGAACCACTATAGAACTTTATAATGACTGGTGAATTCATTTTACCAATCAGGTTATTCAACAGGTCTAAGATGTCTGGTTGGTTCTACAATATTTTCACTGAGTCTACTATCTTTGGGTAATTTGTTCATAATTCCATTACCTGTGCCCCATTAGGATTTATTTTCATTTGCACTTGGCAGAAAAAATCTATGGGGGAGTTGCTTAAATTCTTACCTACTTGGAAGTTATTGCACCTTCAGATTATCAGTAACATCTATTTCATTATGTAGTCAATCAGAGACTCAGCACTGGTTATCACCCTTAAATTTACACCACAGAATAAAATAAGAATTGCCAAGTGATGTCTCCGATAATGAAGGAATAAGATTTTTGAAAATTTTATGTCCATGGTGGGATATTGACACAAATAAATATATGGTCAGAAATTTGTCTAAAACTTTAGAGGCTATTGCTGAATCTATTGCCAAAGCCATGGCTACTCTAGAAAAATCTTTACATTTACTTGCTCAGGTTGTTTCAGGTAACTGAATTGCTTTTGACTACATTCTAGCAGAACAAGGTGATATCTGTCTCACCGCCTATGAACTTAAATACAGTCTTCAGGAATGATTAAAACACAATTGCACAAAATCAGAGAATAAATCCACTGGTTAGAGGTGCCCCTAGAAAGCGTTTGGTCTTTTGACCTGTTTAGAAGGGATAGACTCATGATTTAGAATTACTGTACAATTTAGAATTGATGCCGTTTTTCATTTTAGGAATAATTGCTATTAGCAAACTTTATGTCTACTGCCTTTCATGTTGCTGTAAGAACTCCACAAGAATAATGGTAGGGCAACATTTTGAATTGATTTCTAATACAGATAGGACCTTAGATGGGCAATTAAAAGACAAGATTGAAAATAATTGAATATCTGTGCTGAACTTTGCTAACTTCTGTTTATTTTATAGGACTGGACGGCAAGCCTTCCTCTGTTTTGGCACATTTACTGTTCAGATGTGGCCTGAAGGCTCCCAAGAAAACTCTTTTCCTCCTACAGGGGACATGACACACAGGAATGAGCTTTCCTGGGGACAGGGTGTCATAATGTGAACACATGGGAAAACTGAGAAAATCCACCACAGTGATCAGTGCAACTTTTGAAAAAATGCCTTGATCAAAAGGGGGGAATTGTGAAAATTGGCATAAGTGAGGTCATTTTAAAATGAAGTCAGAGCAGCCATTGCAGAAGAACTGCCTTGCATGTCCAGTTTTGTGAACCTTTGAACTGGCCCAAACCACCCACATAACATGTCAGCAAAAATAAGAATTTCTTGTGGGCAGGACTGATAAAAGTAAAATTATACTTACTGACCACTTAACCTGACAAATCAATGAAGTACAGATTTTGGTTTTTCAGTACCAGTGAACTCTTGCAACTGACCTCATCTTCCTTTATTTATATATTTACATAAAATCATGAAAATCATGATTATACATATATATAAAATCATGAAAATCATGATTTCCTGCGAATGGCTCCATGGGCTCCAACTCAGGTGCTAGAACGGCTCAGGTTGCATCAGAGCAATGGCCCAGATGGGCAGAGCATTGCCCCCTGGTGGGCATGCCGGGTGGATCCGACTCGGGCGCATTCGGGAGTCTCTCTCTCTGCCTCCCCGCTTCTCACTTCAGAAAAAAACCCAAAAAATAAAAATAAAAATCATTATTTCCTCTTCTGTAATCTGGAGACTATTTGTTTTACCTAGAAAATTACAGTTCTTGGATCCCAAATAAACACTTTGCCTCTTGATCTGGTTCTTGTATTTTAGGATGACAGGATGGGCTGTGGGTTGGAGGTTGGCTGAAAATGATTATAAATTTGAACATATTTTATCCAAGTGTAAATGTTGAGCAGGCTATTGACTATAAATATGTGGAACTCCGAAAGGAGATTAGAGCTAAAGGTAAAGATGGAGGTTGAAATTCTAGGAGTGTAGAGATCATTTAGAGAATGTATGTAGAGTGAGTAAAGGAATGGATGTAGAATGTGAGAGCTTACTGTCAATGACAAATTTGGCAAAGGAAGACGATTCCGTGAAAGATATTTCTGGTTTGTGAACTGACCCCCACATACAGAAAGGAGGGAGGAACCAAGAAAGAGGCAGGGATTCGTTATTGGTAGGTAGCAGGGTTAATGAGCAAGGGCACTTATGTACCAGGCTTATTTTGGGTGACAGTAAGAGGCGTAGGTGTCCATACTTACCCTTAACTGGGTTCAGTCGTGTACTCAGTCTGGATGGTCTCAACAACACTTACTCTCACAGGTTATGTCCCTGAAAAGGCTGCTGGTTTGGAAATAGTAGATGTGGCAGACATTGCAAGGACAGGAGGGAGGGTGAGGAGCCTCTGATTGTCTGGGTCGAGCTCAAGGGTCAACCAGCAGTCTCCAATCCTCTTGATGACCTCCTCCAAAAGATATTGAGAAGGAGCAAAGACAGAGGAGAACTATCAGGCAAATAGTAAAGTAAATTTTCCATGAATACTTGAAATTGAGAGGGCCTCTTTTTTGGGACATGTTATTATATAAACACAAATATTGAGCACCAAGAGTAGTAGAGTAGAAGTTGTAAAAAGGGAAAATGAATAATGACATCAAGACATATGCTAGCAAGTCAATCTTCCATGTACCTGAAATATATCATGTTCAAAAACAAAAACAAAAAATAACAAAAAATTCACATAAGTATCTTGTAGGAAAGTTTTGCAAAACATCTATCCTTATTTTTACTGCAGATGAGTAAACTTGACCTTTCTCTTGATGTACTAGTTAATTATGGTTACAATTAGGCTGCCCATCAAGTAACCATAAAAACCTCCAAATCATGAAATGCTGAACTGTTATTTCCATGTACCTGTAGGTTGTCGTAGGATCAGCTGGTCTAGGATGTGTATAATTGGAAATATTGCTCCACGAAATGTATCTGGCTGGGTTGGGCTCCCCAGAAGAGAGCTTCTTTTTCTTCTTCTTTTTTATTAGAGAGAGAGAGGGATAGACAGTGACAGACAGGAAGGGAGAGAGATGAGTAACATCAACTCATAGTTGCAGCACCTTAGTTGTTCATTGATTGCTTTCTCATATGTGCCTTGATGGGGGGCTAAAGCTGAGCCAGTGACCCCTTGCTCAAGCCAGTGACCTTTGGGCTCAAGTCAGCAACCATGAGGTCATGTCTGTCATCCCATGCTCAAGCTAGTGACCCGTGGTCAAACTGGTGACCTCAAGGTTTTGAACCTAGGTCCTCAGCATCCCAAGCCGATGCTCCCAGGGGTCATCAAACTTTTTATAAAAACTGCCCACTTTTGCAGTGCTGGTCAACCTGGTCCCTACCGCCCACTAGTGGGCATTCCAGCTTTCATGGTGGGCCAATCGCAGTGCCCTTTGGTTGCTCTGCTACCACCTACCATGAAAGCTGAACCGCCCACTAGTGGGCAGTAGGGACTAGGTTGACCAGCACTACAAAAGTGGGCTGTTTTTATAAAAAGTTCGACGACCCCTGCCAGGTGTGCCAATGCCTAGTCAGGCAAAACAGAGCTCCTTTTGGGCTCTGTTCCCACCTGAAAATATCCATTCTGGGCTCCAAGCTAAGGAGAGAGCAGCAGTAATACCTGGAAGCTGTCCTGGAGAAGGCAGAGGTGCAGGAGACCAAGCTCAGTTGTCCAAGTGCAGTCAGGCCCTGCTTGCATTGTGTCTGCTGATTGGCCAAAGCAAGTCATGTGGATGAGCCTTAACTGAGGGAATTGTTCTTCACTCCAGGAGGTGGAACAAGAAGAGACAATATTTTTGAACAAATGTTGAATCTGTCACACTTGGTCATTCAGAATAATTTTGTTAATTACTTTTTGTGCTGTGCTGTAAAGTAGTCATAGTCATTGTTACTGAAGTATTTAGCCTTTGATTGTGATCCATCCTGCTGCTGCCTTCTGAACCTATTACTGCTGAGTGCTGCCAGTGTGTGTCTAAAGCTGTTCTCAAGTCCCTGCTTAATTTCACACAAGGCTCTTTGAGTGAAAAACTGAAGGTGATACTTAGCTACTTAACAGGATATTTTTTCTTGTTGCTTCAATATTATTTGTCCTGTTCTTTGTTACTGTTATAATGTTTGCTAGTTTGACAAATGGACCATTATTGTGTTCGTATATTTATTCTAATTCCCTTCTTCTTAAAAAGTGGTAAATAATTAGCCATTTCTTTTTGTAAAAGTGGGTTATATTTTCTTAAAATTTATCTTCATCTATCTTAAAGGGCAATCAACCTTTTTATACCTACCGCCCACTTTTGTATCTCTGTTAGTAGTAAAATTTTCTAACTGCCCACTGTTTCCACAGTAATGGTGATTTATAAGGTAGGGAAGTAACTTTACTTTATAAAATTTATAAAGCAGAGTTACAGCAAGTTAAAGCATATAATAATAATTACTTACCAAGTACTTTATGTTGGATTTTCACTAAGTTTGGCAGAATAAATCTTTATAAAACAACTTACTATAGTTAAATCTATCTTTTTATTTATACTTTGGTTGCTCCGCTACCACCTACCATGAAAGCTGGAATGCCCACTAGTGGGCAATAGGGACCAGGTTGACTACCACTGACTACATCATATCTGTATTTTCAAAGGAAGGTACTGCTCAATTAAGTGATGAAATGTACTAAATTGAAAACAAATTTTTTAATTAAAATGTTATATACATGTCTATTATTTATTCAAATTATGAAGCATTTCCAACATGTGGAAAGAGCTTATATATTTTTTATGCAATTGGAGACATCCTATTTAATTGAAACTAATGTAGTATTTATCTATCATCTATCTATCTATCTATCTATCTATCTATCTATCTATCTATCTATCATCTATCATCTTTCAAAGAAGACTTGAATTTCCCAGTAAATGTGTTTTTATACCATGAGTCATCTACAATTTGCTCCTGCAGCTAGCAGTGTCTGTGCTGCACTAATACACAGTTCATTTCATTGCTGTAGATTCTTTTGTTGCTCTATACTCTAGTTCCATCCTAAGCAATGAAATACACAAAGATGTCACCTAGAAGTGTGAGGTATTTTTTTTAGTGCTCATCAAAATAAGTATGTATTAATTAAAATGAAAATGTCACTTCTGTACCATTTTTCATATCTAATCTATAGCTATAGTCACCTGGCATGACATGCAGGGGAAAACACTGTTTTAAGCGCAGCTCTGCCAAACTAGAAATATACAAACCTAGTTAAGCAACAATATCTTTTTTTAATTGATTTTTTATTATTTTTTAGAGAGAATGAGGAGGGGAGTGAGGGTGGAAGGGGAGAGAGAGAGAGGAGGAGAGAGAGAGAGAGAGAGAGAGAGAGAGATGATTCTACTGCTCACAAAAATTAAGGGATCAGAGAATGTGCAGATACTCTAGTCCTTTCAGCCTTTTGTATAGTGCATTTTCACCAATGAAATAAAAGTTGGTTTTGCATCTCATTTGCATAATATAACAACTTTCTTTGACTTGTCTTTTGCTTTTCTGGTGTTCTTGTTTAATAAAGAAAAAAATCAAATGCTTCTTTTTTCATTGCTTCATATTCATTTTGAAATATTCTTTAATTTTTATGAGCATTATATTTATGCAATCATTGGTTGACTCTTGTATGTGCCCTGAACCAGGATCAATCCTGTAACCTTGATGTGTTGGGACGATGCTCTAATCAATTGAGTACCTGGCCAGGGAAAGCAGCAATGTGTTCTGAAAAGAGTCATTCAGTTTTACTTTCCAATTATTTTTCAGGTTTGTGGAAGGAATGCTTAACATTTGTTATAATGCCATTGATCGTCATATTGAAAATGGTAAGGGAGATAAGATCGCTATCATCTATGACAGTCCTGTTACAAACACTAAGGCAACTATTACCTACAAAGAAGTCCTGGAGCAGGTAATATGAATTTCCTCTATATGTTATTTGGAAGGCATACAGAAATGATTTAAATAGCATATGTTATCCAAGAATGTGATGGTAACAGGGATGGGAGGGTGGGGGTGGCAAGGAAGGAGAGAGGGGGTGGGGGAGGGGAGGGGCACAAAGAAAACCAGATAGAAGGTGACAGAAGACAATTTGACTTTGGGTGAGGGGTATATAGCATAATCAAATGTCAAAATAATCTGGAGATGTTTTCTCTCAACATATGTACCCTGATTTATCAATGTCACTGCATTAAATTTAATAAAAAAATTATATTAAAAAAATAGCATATGTTATCATTGTATATAACCTTTAATTCTCTTAATCCATTGACATTACCAAATTTTTCTTTTGATGCACATTGGAAATGGAGGTGTGCTAACTCATTTGAGATGTTTCTATCCCTTAAATTTATACCTTAAAGTACTGAAAATCTCTACGAATATCTTCAGATCCTCTCTGGCCTCTGTTGTCCATCCCCATTGCCATCACCTTTCTCCAGCCATTCTAAATTTAGCTTCTGTACTGCTGAAGCTGTCTCCCAGCTTCCCCATTACCAGGTCTGCTCGTGTCACATCATCACCTAAACTGACACCAGAGATTTTTTTCTGCAGAAACCACATATTTCTCTACCTTACTTAGAATTTTTTCCCTTAAAAATGACTGTCATTTAGAGAGTAAAATGTGGACTCGTGGGATGCACAAGACCCCTTGGATTCTGATCACAGCAGCCCTCATATTTTTATTCCCCACATTTATGGCCATGAACACAGCTCTTTTTTCACCCTGGGGTCCTGTCCCTCCCTCAGGCCCCCCTGGCCCAGTACAGCTCTTTGTCCGTGTTCATTCCTATCTCTTATTTACTCTTTCTTAGTTTTTCTTTTTCTTTTGCACTTAGATAGTTCTTAGGTGAATTGTGATATTGGGCAGATGAAGTCTGAGATTTTCTTTGATCATTAGGATAGAAATGAAGTTTCAAAAGCAATTATAACAGTACTTGGGTATTGTGATCTGTGGGAGAGTTATTCTAGCTCTGGGGGCATTTATTTATACCTGATTTAAAGGGAGATAATAAATAGTCCAGTGTCTCGACCTTGACTTTATCAACATGCCAAGCCAGAGAAGTAAGTGTGGTGAGATGCTTGATGTATGTTGTAGGATGTTTAGTAGTATCCCTGTTTTCAACTCATTAAATGCCAGCAGCACCCCACTGAGATGGTCATAAATGACTCCAAATATTGCTAAATGTCCCCTGGGTGACAAAATCACCTCTAGTTGAGAACTACTGGTTGAACAGAGTCTGTCATACTAGGGTTTGTGAGCACTTGCTTTAAAATTGAGGATTTTCAAATTGCATTTTCTTTTTTTGCTTTTTCTAAAAACTTATTTAGGGTTTCCATTCAGTGTTAGAAAGTTTGTTCAACTTTTCCTGACTGGCTGAAATTATATCCTTTTGCACCCACAGTGTTTCTGTTTAGCCTTCTGAGAGAATTCAAGAAAGGCATTTGAGACAAAACAATAAACTTCCCAACCCTGAGTTGTTGCAATCAGTCATGAGAGAAAGTGGAGGCCACTTTGGCTCAGGCTGGGTAATAAGCCCAGCTTCAGCTGGTTTACACATAGCAGTGTTTATGAAAAGGGAAGACTAAGGACCCAGACTCAGGAAAATGGCACAGCCCAAGGGAGACGGGGCAGCGATGGAGAGCTAAGGAGAATCCACAAAAGGTCTAGTAACTAGACTTGCTGACTTGAGTCCATCTCCTTCTAGATTGACAGAATAAGAACATCTCACTGGCCAGATTTAGGTTACATGCCTAAAGTACTAGGCAGTGGAAACAAAAAGTCTTCTCCTCTCTGGATTTTATAAGATTTGGGTCCCTGCCTACTACTAGGACCCACATTAGGGAAATTGCAATCTAATAAGAAGAGACAGCACAAGACAGAACAAATCTGAATTATTCTGAAAATAACTATTGGGTACTTTATATTGGTCTGTGGGAACAGTATATTTTCTGAATAAATTATGCAGAGACAGAGCTCATATTGGGGCTGAGGAGGATAGGCACTCTGTTACCTAATGACTTTGTTATTCAAATGAGGCCGTGCCTTAATAATACAGCATAAATCTCTTAATAACCTGATATACTCCATGTTGTATTTTTGTTTGCATTTTCAACTTTAAGGCAAGGTTTATTCTTTGATTAAAACTTGTTCCTCCTGTCCAGGCGGTGGCACAGTGGATAGAGTGTCAGACTGGGACCCAGAGGACCCAGGTTCTTAAACCCCGAGGTCATCGACTTGAGCGTGGGCTTATCGGGTTTGAGCAAGGCTCACTAGCTTGAAACCAAGGTCACTGGCTTGAGCAAGGGGTCACTTCGTCTGCTGCCCCCCCCATCAAGGCACATATGAGAAAGCAATCAATGAACAACTAAGATGCCGCAAAGAATTAGTGCTTCTTATCTCTCTCCCTTCCTGTCTGTCTATCCCTATCTGTCCCTCTCTCTGTCTCTGTCACACACACAAAACAAACAAAAAACTTGTTTCTATTTAGCCACATTGTTACAAACTCATTAACATTAGGCCTAAGATACTGGTAAATCTTAATTGCTATACTGATTAGGCTGCTAATTTATGTATTAAAAATATCATCTATATCAACATATTACATTTGATACATAACCAAATATCAGAGTCAAAAAAAAACAAAAACCTTTGGAGAAACCTAAAATCAGAAGAGCTAAATAATGCCTCTTACTTGTCTCATTTTCTGTTTTCTTTTCAATCAATTCTATAAGGAAGTATGATAAATACACATTCACATTTGGCCTAGAAGTTGCTTTACTTATTCATCTTGATTTTATAATATTAAGTGTGGACTCTTAGACCCTCTTGAGGTTTGCACTGGTTCACTGGTTTCAGTTCGGCTTGTCATCAAAGTACTTAAAAGGTCTGTTTCTCTCACCTGCTGATGGCCTCTGATTCCCCAGGCATTTCTTCTCTCAAGAAGTTGTAAAGGAAAGACTGTTCGCAAAGAGGGTGGCATTGTGCTCCGCTTTCATTCCAGCTCCTGGTTCCCTGTGGCCTGTATTTTATTAAGCAGAGAAGACAAAGAAAGATTTAATGGGTAATGCCTTTGCGAACAAACAAAAAGAAGTGCCTTTGTGCTCCACTTGTTTTAATCTCTCCGGTCTCATTTCTACTGGGAGTTTCTGGCTAGGTAAAACTTTAGTTAGCATTTCTTATTTAATTAGTGAAGCAACTAATTTTAGGTTACATTGTTTCAAGGACATGAAAGAAGTGGAGATTTTACAGAATTATTCAGTAATACAGCTTATTCCAAAATTGCCATATTTTATGTTGATTTGATCATTTAAATAATCCTTTGAGGTTGTTATTGAGAGATTTGAGCCTGGTGTATGATCTATCATTCATCCAACAAATATTTATTTTATATGCCAAACACTGTTGAGAGCATGGAATACCAGGTAAATGGACTCATTCCTTATTTGCAAGAGACTAAAATAAATAGGTCCTGGCCTGTTGGTTCAGCAGTAGAGCATCAGCCCCACATGTGGAAGCCCCGGGTTTGATTCCCAGTCACAGGAGAAGTGACTATCTGCTTCTCCACCTCTCCCTCTTTTCTCTCTCTCTCTCTTTCACTCTCCCAAAGCCATTCTCAAATGGTTCAAGCAAAGTTGGCCCTGGGTGCTGAGGATGACTCCATGGCCTGAGGCGCTAAAATAGTTTAGTTGCTAAGCAATGGAGCAGCGGCCTTGGATGGTCAGTGCATTGCTTTGGTAGGGGGCTTGCTGGGTGAATCCTGGTTGGGGTGCAGGCAAAAGTATGTCTCTCTGCCTCCCTGCCTCTAACTGAATAACAGAGAGAGAGAGAGAGAGAGAGAGAGAGACTAAAATAACATGTAAACAGAGTAAACAGTAAGATGGTGATAGTGTTATATTCTGTGGAAACCCATGGGAAAGCCCCCAGCTCAGCCAGGGGTTAATAGGCTTTCTGGGAGAGTCAATACTTGACCAAAAGTGGGAAGGGAAAAATTATGGGGAGAGAGAGGTCTTACTTATGGAAGGAACAGGACTTGCAGAGCGATACTGAGGGCAGAGAGAACCGAGTGCCCCCACAGTGGCTTTGGCAGAACGTTCCCTACCAGGGTTTAGGGAGAGATAAGGCTGGAGTGAGCCAGACAGGATGACTGAGAGGTGCCACACTATGTATTTGTGCATTATCCTTAGGGCAGTTGAGATAAAAGAACAAAATCCAGCTCTGTAACGTATGTTCGTTGTGATCTGGCTCCTGTGACCTCCTTCCTGTCCCCATGGCGTTCGTTGTACTCCATACCCCAGCTACCCGCCTCCTGCAATCAACTCTCCGTTCCCACCTGAGAGCCTTTGTCCTTCCCTGCCCTCTGCTTGAAGTAGTTTAGTGTCGTTTTCTCGTCTAGAATTTTAAGTTCCACAAGGCACGGATTTTTGTTTTGTTCACAGGAACAGTGCTTGGTACATAGTGACTGTTTGTTGAATGATGAAGGAATGGATGAATGAAATACCATTTGGAATTTCTAGGTGACTGTAGTCTCCCACATTGCAGAAACTTCTTATCTTTAAATGGTATCAGTAATAGGACTTGATTTTCTTTCCAAGCAAATTCTAACTTCATAATATCTGTAAAGCTTATTTATAGTTGGCTTGGTAGTTCAAGATTAATATTTCCTCCTTGAATTTCCCATATATACAACTGTCATCTGTGTTCCCGGAGGCATATATGTGTCCTTTCTTGACGTGAGTAGTTTTGTCAAACCTCAGTGAAAGAGAAGGTATGTGTGTGAGAGTCTGTGTGTATATGTATATGTTGTATATAGTGTTTATCATTTTTAGAAATTGCTACACTGAGTTTATTTCTCCATCTCTAATTTTATTTCATATTTTCTCTGTATATAGTTTAAAAAAACCCTCTTCTTTTATTTATATTCAAACAATTATACATTTTTTTGTATTTATCCACAAAATAAAAGCATAAAACCTAAAAGCCATTTGAGAGATTTTCATGAATATATGTATATTGGGAAAAAGTGATAAAACCCAATGTGGGCTAAATTTTCCTGATTTAATTAAAACTGAAAGTGTCTATTATCTCTACTGAAGGTAATTTTTGGAAATATAATTATGACAGTGGTTGTAATTATAAAAGTTGAATAATTAAGATGAAAAAATGACTGAAATCTAGGGTCATGTCCCATGAGAAGCCCTCCTTCCCACCTCTGCCCTTTGGGATGCTATCTTCGATGTGTGAACCCCAGTGTCTCAGGAACCTGTCAGGGTAAGGTCATGCGATATTCCTTGGTCTACCTAGCACATCACTGGTATTTTTTCAAGCAAAGACCTAAAACATAAAAACCAGTTAATGCAGAAAATCAGTCTAGCCAGTGGTTGCCTTAGTGAGAGGAAAGGATGAAACTGTGCCTATTAATAGTTTTCTTTCCTTCAACTTCCTAAATCAGCAATAAAAACTTCATTTGTGTTATAGTCAGTGCCACTAAAAACTATTTCTATAAGGAAAATGATCCTTTTCATGCTTGTTGAATAGGTGAAGGGCGCTAGTATCAGATTGAACTTGTAGTGGTTCAGATATGTTCTTTCCTAATATCTAATTTTTTAAATAAAAACTTTTATTGAAATGTGATATGCATTCAGATGAGTGCATAGATCATAAGTACAAAGCTTGTTAGATTTTCACAAACATAACACTTCATGTTATGTATGTGATCTGTCATATAACCAAGGACAGAATATTCCCAGCCCCCTAGAAGCTCTTATTATGCCTCCCTTTACTCCTTTTTTCCACACCCTCAAGTCGTAATATTCAGACATCAAAAGACCATTCATGATGAGGTTTACCTGCTTTTGAACTTTGAATAAATTGAATAATAGGATGTACTCTTTTGCATTTGGTGTTGTTTTTTCCACTCCACCTTTTGTTTATGAGATTCTTTCATCTCAGTGCAAGAGGTTGTAGTTTGGTCATTAGATTGGTAATGACTAGATCGGGGCTGTTACACATAATGCTGCTGTACATATGTTTGTGCACTGACTTTTGCGAAGGTATGCGTGCACTTCTTTTGAGAATGTGCTTAGGAGTGAGATGGCTGGTTCATGGAATGTATACATGTTCAGTTTGAGTAATAGTGTCAAACCATTTTCCAGAGTGGTTGTACCAATTTCAATTCCTATCCCACCTCTGGTATAAGAGCGTGCTAGTTGTCGACACTTAGTATTGAGAATCCCCAGTCTTAATTTTGGATTTTCTGATGAATGTGCAGTGGCACTGCATTGTGGTTTTAAGTTGCTTTTCTCGAATATGATATTGAGCTCCTTTTCTTGTGCTTCTTGGCCAATTTTTGTTGTATTTTTCTCAAGGGCCCATTCAGATCTTTTGCCCAATTATTTTTCTATTTCGTTGTTACCATGTTAGCAAGCTGAAGGGGAAACTTTTTCACATCGGAAGAAAGTGCTTTACCAACATCTGAAAAGCTTAAGGAAAAATGATGATGTTTTAATACAAATGTTGATGAACTGAGTGGTTTGAAGTATCTAAAGCTGAGAAAACATTCTTTCCTATTTTAACTAGAACTGGTGATAAAAAGTACACTTTACTCAAAAATAAATAAGTAAATAAATAAACAAATAAAGGACACTTAACTCATCTCTACCAGTCTTTCTCTGGAGGAAATTTGGAGGCAGATGTCCTACGGTAGGATGACTTAAAGCAGGAAGCATGAGCCCCAGTATTTGAGGTGGGAAATTATCTACAGAAGTTGCTGCCCTAGGGCTTTAACTAACATTGGAAGGCTCTAAATATGTTGATTTTAAGTGGTTTGGCTCAATGTTGCTATTTTTGTGATCTATTTTGTATGATACAAAAGGGCATAATGGGTTTTAGCCAAAACACTTGTATTTAATTTGAAATGGAAGATGAGTATATACCAACTAATGATTTAATTAAAAAAAGATGTAACTGGAACCTTGTTTTGAATACCTTTTAGACTTCAGAAAATTTAAGTTAGTTTCTGAGTGTATTCCGTGTAAGGAAAATAAATATTAGACCAATTTAATATATAATATAGAAGAAATTAATTAAATAAAATATTTTAGTATTTCCTAGCTTTTTCCCCTTATGTTTAGAGCTATGTATTCAAAATTGAAAATATCTACAGATAATTTTTACATCAACCCAAAACAATAATACAACCAACTGCTTTGAATTTGAAATCAATAAGCACATAGATATGGGAAGTGATGCTGTTAACATTATTTTAATTCATTTGGCAGTTTCATGCTTACATAAATAGTTAAGTAAAATAAATTTGAATAAATCAATGGAAGGTTACAGTTAATAGAATTATTGTCAAGATTAGAAAACTTGAGGAAATTGATTATTCATTTCCTCATGCTATACTTGATTTAAGATAATTTTGTTTCCATTACAAAGCTAAATTACATTAACTTGATCATATATAGTTTTTATGGGAAATTTGGTCTATTTATGAATATTTATGATCGAATCTTGGCATATGTGATTGTCTATATTTACTTTGTGTATTAGTTAATAGTGTATGCATTATATTTATGAATATTTTATTTTTAAAAAGATGTATGGCTTCTTTAGTTGAGTGGTGTTATTGCTCTTGGAACAGATACAAAACTATTGCAATGATCTTACGACGTCCTTGTACCCCTCCTGGGTATTTAACAAATTTTCTGTGAGCCTTTCATATATATTGATTGACTTTTAGGATGTATTGACCAACAAAACCATAAAGGTTAACGGGAACATAGCCGAATGCTGGGAAATGTGGTGGATGTAGCCAGAGGAGTTGTCGTGTTTTATGTGCTGTCTGTAAAAATGCTGGAGGTGTTTGTTTAATTAAAGCTTTGATTAAATAATCAGTGCAGAATTTATCTAAATGCGGCAAGGTTCCTGTTAACATCTCATGCTTCTTCACCATTTGTCTTACCTTATAAGAAAAAATCTCAAAGAAACCATTTTTCTTTCAAAATTGTGAGATATAGAAACATTTTATAATGGAAAAATATTCTTATATAGTTTTTGTATTGACTTAAATTATTTTTATTTTAATGTACGTTTGAAACTAGGCCTTAATTAAGCCCAGTACGGATACTAAGCCATATCTGATTTATGCATTGGGTGAAAGCAAATCTACAAAGCCAGTCAAGCTCAAATGGACAGACACTGTTCATTTCATATAGTGAGAGATGTTTTGCTGGAACTGAATGGCCTGAAAAATGTTGAACAGTTCTGAGTGCTGTGGACCTAGACCCTCTAAGTTCTGCAACAAGTTTCTTGTGATGCCTCATTTCTCTTGTCAGCGCAGTCCTTGACCTTTCATAAACGCTTTCATTATATAATGCACCACAATATCATCTGGCCTTTATAAGAGATTCCACAAGATTATGAAAACAAATGCAGAAATACAGTGTAATTGGATGTGAGCTCAGATAGTCCAGAATATGCCATATTCGTTGTTAAAATGATCGTCACAATGACAACACAAAGTTTAAAAATTCTCATAGATTTGAAAATCTCTCTGCAGACCTCAGATTCAGAAACATTACACTACATAGTTTATTAGATAAAGTGCAAGGGAGCTGGCTTTAACTGGCAGCATGAGTTAATGGTACAGTACTTTAAAAAGAATATTCTTCCTTAGCCATTTAATGTGGTGTTTATAGCAGTCACACTGTAACTCTTTTTAAATAAGAATTGTCCTACATTTTGCATGTTTATTAGTGTATAAACAAATATACAAAGAAATAATAATTTCCACAACCTTTATGTTTGTTGAGGGAATATCGTCATATCTAGATGGCTTACATATATTATATGGAGTTAAATGTTTTTTATTAATAGTGTGTAGTAGATTCTGTTACTTCATAAACACAAATTTGAAAAAGTTTGCATGATAACCATATTATGCTAGATTTTTTTAGATAGCTACATAACGATATTTGAATACAAAATTGTGAAAAATGACTTTCCTAGTAGTTGCATTTTCTATTTTATTTTAATCCAGTTGTGTTATATTTTGAAAAATGTAATAAAACTTGCTCCAGGACTTGGAATATTTTCTTTAGGAACACTAGGAGACATCCAGAAATTAATCAATTGAGTTAAGCTGTTTTAAAATTTTATTTATGCCAGAGCTGTGGTGGCACAGTGGGTAAGCATCCACTTGGAACGCAGAGGTTGCTGGTTCTAAACCCTGGGCTTGCCTGTTCAAGGCACATATGGGAGTTGATGCTTCCTGCTTCTCCCCACCCTTCTCTCTTTCTCTCTTTTTCTCTCTCCTCTCTAAAATCATAAAAATTTATTTATTTATTTAAATTTTATTTATTTACTTGTAATTTATACTATATTTCTCCATATATCTATAAGAAGTACTTTTCTGAGTAGTGCTTGGTTTCAATCTATCCACTGTTGGAATCCATGGGAGTCCGAAAAGACCAGAGTAACAGGCTTTATTGAAAGGAAGAAAGGAACCCTGCTGGACACTTCTCTGGAGAGAATGGCACCAGTACAGACTAAAGGCAAATTTATAAGGTTTGGGAGAGCCTGAGGAGATACTGAGTCAGAAGTTCTGGTATGTTCCCTTTTACGATTTTACGGTTTTGGCTTCCTGGAACACTCCTTCTTGAGGTGGTTGACCAGCTTCCTGGAACTCTTCTGCCTCAGGAGCAATTGTCCAGTAAGTAAGGGTGAGGTCAGGCAGTCAGGCGAAGGGGAGTTGGAAGTTCTGGTAAATTCATATATCTATCATTTCTCAACTCTGTGGTATGATAGAAAAGGAAAAGAGGTGGGGGGAAGGAAAGGGTATGGAGTTCAGGAAGGAGGTTTGTCTTGGACCGGCTATCTTCTGGAGCTACTTCCTGCTGTTATCCCTATAGGGGGCCTCCTTTGTGAACCCCTCCCTGGGGCAGTTGGAGTAGGGATTGTAAAAGCATTTGATTGTAGGTAATTCTGGAGATTTCTCTCATTTGGGCCTGCAGGAACATTGTTCGGAGTAGGGGTGTATTTATAGGGTTCCAGATTTTTCTGTTTCGTGAGGGCAGGTATCAGGGTTGGTGTGTAGGGTTAGGTAGATTTTTCCAATTTTCTGATTGGCGAAGGTCAGCATGCAGTTCTGTAAGAAACTAGTGAACAAACATAAGAGGCAGGGTCCAAAAGTTAGAAAAATAAATAGGAGAGTGAGTGGACCAATGAAAGGCAATAGTGAAGACACCTAGTTTGCGTGAAACCACTGACTCAATGACTCGGGGTTTTTTTTTTACAAATTTTCTGGGCTTCAGAGAGAGGGAGAGAGAGTAAGACAGGGCAGTGGCCAGTCCCCCTGCCCCTAGACCTATTTTATAAAAATTTTTAAAGCAACAAGGAGAGAAATTACTTGTATAGCTCGTTTGGTCCTTAGATTGATGGGTAGTGTACTAAGAACTGGAAGAGGCTCATGGGGTGGGATTAGGTTGATATTTGGGGTGAGATAGATTAGGGTACAGGTTTCTGTCCAATTAGTAGGGAGACACATATAGGTGTTATGCCATTTTTCTACTTTAGCAGAAGTGGGAGTTGTCAGGATCATGGTGTGTGGTCCTGTCCATGTGAAAGTCAGTCTTTGGGTGATATAATGCTGGAAGCACCTCTTGGACAGTCTTTGAACAGTTTGCTGAGTAATCTGTAAATCCTGAAAGTACTTAGGGGAAGGGTGGTTACATTTCTACACTTTGCAGCTAAAGATTAAGTCCTAGTGACCACTGCTTCTAGCTGGAATTAGCAGCAGGTCCCAGCCTACAATAGGCACGGGGCATTGAGACAACAGGAATAAAGGAGATACTATACATTAAATAAAGTAACAAAATCAGACTGTCAATACCCATAGTAGAGATCTTCGAGGGATAAAAAAACTCAAATATTCAGGCAAGGCATAGTAGATAGCCCTTGTGTTTCCAAGAAATGAGATCAGCTTATCTGCTACTTGGAAGAAATACCTTAGGCTCGTGAATGATGTCCTTGGGCCTTCAGTGGCAATTCCCAGCATGCTGGGCAAGGTCAGGTCACAGGTAGCTGGAGCAGAGCTAGAAGAGACTGAACCCTCCTTCCATGGAGCAAGGGGGCAGCTTACCTTCTCGTGTCACTTTTTCACAGCACAGATATGTCAACCAGTGGGGCCAGGAAGCATGGCAGGCTTCAGTTCAATGACCTTTTTTTCCACTCTTGAAGCAGGGTCCTGATGGAATCTTATGAAGCCCTTTAGGGTGCTGGAGCCTTTAGAGCGTATGCAAAAAGCTGGTATTTCATGACCTCTTTTGGGCCTTATTTGCATTTTTTGTTACTCCCTTGGCCATTATAGACCTTAAAAGCCATGCTCAGAAGATCTGACTGAGGGGCTTGACTAAGAGAGTAAAATTAGGAATCTAGTGTCTAAAGAAGCATATTAGACTGAGGGATAAAAGGATTTGATTTGCGGTGGTAGGTGGTTGGAGATTATGGAGAGTCTGAGGTTCAATTTAGGGTGAGACCTCAGGTGGTGGGGTTAAGGTGATGCCCAGATAGACTACGGACTGAGAATGAAGTTGAGCCTTAGCAGAGAAGACATGATATCCCTTCCTGGTGAGGAAGTTAAGAAGGGTGGTGGTGTGTTTCCTTGAGGCAGGCAGGGAGGGGCTGCAGAGGAGTAGGTTATTTACATATTGTAAGAGAGTACTAGTTTTGAGATTGCATTGCTGCTAAATCCTGAGCTAGTGCCTGCTCAAACAGGTGTGGGCTGTTTTTGATCCCCTGGGGTAAGACAGTCCATGTAAATTGCTGGGCTGATTTAGTGTCCAGGTCAGTCCAGGTGAATGCAAACAGAAAGTAAGAGTCAGGGTGTAGAGGAATGGAAAAGAAGGCATTCTTGAAATCTGGGACTGTGAAGTGAGTGGTATTTGAGGGAATGTGTGACAGTAACTTGTAGAGATTAGGGACTACTGGATAGAGGGGATCTACTGCCTCATTGATTAGTTGTAAGTCTTGTACAAGGCGATAAGCTCCTGAAGGTTTTTGAACAGGAAGGGTGAGGGTATTGCAGGGAGAGTCCATAGGGATGAGTAAGCCTTGATTTAAGAGGCGGGTAATTATTGGTTTAAGGCCTTAGAAACAACTCAGTTATACATTAAACAAAGACTTCACATACAAATTTTAAATTAAGGAATTTAAATGAGCATGCTTTACTTATTTCAATTAAAATTATAGTACAGATATTTTCTGACAAACAAAGAGACAAAACAGATTACTTACATAGCTCAATAGACAACTCTGCATTTTTTAAGCTGTTCTAGATGGCCGGGAGTTGTCAGCACAGAGGGGAGGAAGAGAGAAAACTGACGGATGGACAGTGTGAACAGCTGGGTGGAAAGAAGGAGGGTCAGAATCTGCAGGAGGAGAGGGAGGAGATTAAATTGCTGATGGTGGCACCACGTGGTCAGAGGAGTCAAAAAGATTTGGAGCTCTAAAGAGAGGGAGAAGACGAGGGGGAGAAAGGCATAGCTGTAGCCAAAGCCGGTGGGGTGGGAGGATGGGTAAGATACAGCTGAAGCTGGTGGGGAGGGGGTAATATGTCAAAGAAGAAGAACACAGTGGAGAATGGAGGGGCCCTTGGCCATCAGGGGAGGAGAAAGAGACAATGGTATTTGCAGGTGAATGGAAAACAAGATTCAGTGAAGAGAGTGGAGGGGGCTTTCTGGAAGGAAGAGACTCAAGTGGAAGAGATTTGCAGAGGGACAAGAGAGGGGTCCCGAGAGAGGGGTGCCCCCGGGGGTCCTGCAGGAAGGGGAGAGTTGGGAGTCCACAGAGAAGGAAAGATTAGGAGTGAAGGTTTTAGGTGAGGTTTCTCTGGCCAAAAACAGCCTGCATATAGAACAAGCAGCACAGAAATTAAGGACAGGAGCGAAGGTAAAAGGTAGCCTACATGTAAGGAATTTCTGAAGCTCTCCCAGTCCAGTGGCAAACATTATTTAGGTCCTCAGAATATTGTAATTGAATGTCCCATTTTTAGGCCAATGGGAGTCATTGTCAAGCCTATATTGAGGCCAGGCTGTATTGCAAAGGAAAATGAGTTTCTTTGGCTTGAGGTCAAAGAGACCTAATTTAGTAAGATTTTTTAGAAGACAGCTCAGTGGGGTTTGGTAAGATGGCTTTGACTCCAAAGAGCTCATTGTGGAGTTTAGGGATCTAGAGAGGGCACCCCCGCCTCTAATCACAATCTCAAAGGAGAAAGCCCTCCTGGGGGATGTGGAGTCGTCCTACCTAGGGGTCGTCACCACCTAAGAAGGAGCTCTGAGAGAATGTGGAGGCATTTGGCTAAGCACTTAGTCTTTTAGAATGTGCTGTCTCTAAGACAGAAATTGTCAAACCCCTCAGAATGTGAGGCTGACCGGAGAAAGCCGTCCGACGATGGATTAGGGATTTATGGGTTGAATTAAAGCCAGCCAAGAGAAGGAAGGGAGAAACTCCTTACCTTCAGTCCAGCAGGGGTTCAGGACAGGGACAGATCGCCGGCCAATCAACCTACAATTACAAGTCCAAACAGAATCAGGGAGTAAGCCCAGGATGAGCTGCCACTGCCCATTGTTTCCCTGGTTGTAAGTTTGGATGGCAAAGAGGGATCGTCCAGGCAGTTAGTACCCTGTCCCAGGTTTCAGCACCAGATGTTGGAATCCATGGGAGTCTGAAAAGACCAGAGTAACAAGCTTTATTGAAAGGAAGAAAGGAACCCTGCTGGGCACTTCTCTGGGGAGAAGGGCACCAGTACAGACTATAAGGCAAATTTTGTAGGGTTTGGGAGAGCCTGAGGAGATACTGAGTCAGAAGTTCTGGTATGTTCCCTTTTAGGGTTTTACGGTTTCAGCTTCCTGGAACACTCCTTCTTGAGGCAGTTGACCAGCTTCCAGGAACTCTTCTGCCTCAGGAGCGATTGTCCAGTAAGTAAGGGTGAGGTCAGGCAGCCAGGTGGAACAACCAAAGGGCAGTTGGAAGTTCTGGTAAATTCATATATCTATCATCCACCAAACTGCTTAACACATAATATAGCTTGAAATACAGTGCATTAACAGTGAAAAATAATCAAGTTAATATTCTTGCAATGCTTGTAATTAAAGAGAGAAGAATAAAATGAATACAAAATAAAAATTATTGGCTATATTGATGCTAGAGTAAACCAGATTCAATTAGATGAAAGTACAGGATAGATAGAGACCAATGAAGATGTTCTGAGAGGTCTTTCTGCACATGTTAAAGAGTGACAGAGTGTGATGTGAAGGTGAAGGAGGCAAGTGGAGGTGGTCCATGAAAAAGAGATTGCCTGAGGTGGGGTAAATGAGTGATAGGGTGAACAGTGGAGGGAAAGAAGGATACCTCAGTGTAATTTCCTCAGGACTGAAAGACATTGTGAGGATCAGCTGGACACAAATGCGTGAGGTAACTCTTGAGTTTGGCCTTTTTGGTAGATCGATATGGGGAATGAGTAAAGAACATAGTTAATTGGAGCATATAACTTTCAGAGTATTTATTTTAAACCTTTGGTATTACCACACTGTGTAACAAACCCGCATTTTTAGACAGTTTGCATTTTGGACAAAATCTGTATTAGATGGTATAGTTTTAAATGGTTCTGACTTTCAGTAGTTAACCCCAAAGAGTCCCTTCTGTTTTCACCTCTCTGCTTACACTGGTTAGATTCTTCACTTTAATAACAGAACTCTCTTGCTAACATCCTTCCCTGTCATGCACAGTATCACCCATCTCACCTCCATGGCAGAACTCCAGACCTGGATAAGTTCAATCCTATCTTTTCTTCTGTATCACAATATGCTAAATCCTGTAGAGAAAAAAAAATCACTAACTCCAGCTACGGGTTTACTATAAATTAGTGGTTTCCGGTATTTACTTCAATGCTGCATTTTAATTTTTTCTTTAACATTTCATTGATATGTTTTGTGTCTTCCCTCCAAAGGCTATTTTGAATTGACCTTTTCACCTCCATGCCTCAAGCTTAAGAGGGAACATTAATTTAAACCAATGAACCAACCTTGTGAAT
Organism: Saccopteryx bilineata; assembly: GCF_036850765.1. NCBI lineage: Eukaryota > Metazoa > Chordata > Mammalia > Chiroptera > Emballonuridae > Saccopteryx > Saccopteryx bilineata. Next base: position 107,277,978 of record NC_089491.1, on the reverse strand, counting down.
GGCATTACTTTCAAACTGGTAGCTAAACTCCAAAACTGGGACCCAATTTGAAACTTCTCACCCTCTCACTACTTCTCTGCATGCATCAATCACCAATCTCTGTACAGTCTGCACTAAGCATTTCTCAAATTATATCATTTATTTATATCCCCACTGTCACAATCCTATTTTTTTGCAATAATCATTGCAGTGTAAGAATATGGATAGTGCCTACTTCTAAAGAGTACTTAACACTGTTAAATTCATACATATTGTTCTTAGGATAAATCTAAGCTTAATCGGGCTTAACAAAGTTCTAAATGATATATGATACTGAGTTTCTCTCTTGATATGTGATATTGAGTCTCTTTTTAAGCGAGAGAGAGATAGAGACAGGAAGGGAGAGATGAGAGAAGCATCAACTTGTAGTTGTAGCACCTTAGTTCTTTGTTGATTACTTTCTCACACATGCCTTGATGGGATGGGGGGAATCCAGCTGAGCCAGTGACCCCTTGCACAAGCCAGCAACCTTGGGTTCAAGCCAGCCACCATGGAGTCATGTCTATGATCCCACACTCAAGCCGGTGACCCCATGCTCAAGCTGAATGAAACCTGGGTCCTCAGATTCCCAGGTTAATGCCCTGTCCACAGAACCACCACCTGGTCAGGCATATATTGAGTCTTTCTATACCTCTCCAACCCATCTCACAACCCGCTTCACCGTGAATTCTTTCTCTGTCCATTCTGAACTTTGTTTATTTTCTCAGGCAAATGCCTGGTTTAAGTTAAAAATGCCATAAGAATTAGAAATTTGGCAGAAACTATCAAATGAGTAAAAGCAGGAAGATATCATTATTACTTTACCAGCACCCCCTCAAATAGAAATATTTTAAAATGTTGAAAAATGGAGTCAATCATTTTTTTCTATCGTTTTTATTACATACACTTTCTTTTTTATTATATATGCTAAATTATTGCCATGTGTTAATGAAAGACATCAGTTACATTTTCTATTCTTTTAGACTTTGGACTTCTCCTTGATGTAGGATTATTTTCTCTGTCAACAATGGCCAGACTGTTAAGTAGAAGTACAATTTTAAAATTAACAAGATGTCCCTTTCAAGATGTGATAAATTCTGATGACCTATTTGTAAACCACAATATATGAATATTAAAGAAATAGAAGAGCACATTCTTTATTAAGTGTATGAGCTCATATGAATAAAGACATGTAGAATTAAACTAATTTTCTATGAAATATAGTCAGAAAATCACATTAGTTGTGAAAGCATACAGATTGTTGAAATTGTGGCTACTTTGAGCCTGAACTAAATGGATTAAAGATTTTGCTTTCATTTTGCTTGCAAATACATAGTCTTAAAATGACCAAATATTGATTGAAACCCACTTGTGAAGAAAATGAAAATGAGAAAAATAATTATTCTGAATAAAGATGTTTACTCCTTCATTTGGAGAAAATTATTTGAGAAGAGTATTTCCTAACTGGCAAGTAACTGTTTTGAACCTAAGATAAGATTTTACAATTTTTCTTCTAAAACTTAATGGAATTCAATTTTTAAATATGAAACATATTTTCCTCTGTGTTTTAAAAAGTGATAAATTGGCTCTTAAATATAAATGGTGTCTACCTTTATATTTTGAGGAAAGATTTCTCTTTTTTTAATAGCACCAACTCTACTTTTCTGCTATTCAAAGGCTTATCTCACAATTGAATTGACTTAGTATATAGTTTCACATGCAAATGAATATTATCTCAATATCATACCCAATGAATTGTCACTGTCTCTAAAAATTATATATCTAGACACTTTACTATAAATTTTATCCTTTTGGTAGTTCTGTACGTGTGTCCAAGTAGGAAAAGCAAAAACATTTGTTTAATGTATGTGTGTATATACATACATAAATACATGATTAGCTTAATATATCTTAAAGTAATATGCAGGTATTTTAGGTAATCATCTCTTTCTATGAGAAATTCTATATATTCTGAAGAACAGATCATTTCTCCCCAATTCTGGTAAACTGTTTTCTCAGATATTATTATTGGTTTTTCACCCTTTGAGTAGTGAGTTTTCTCATGCTCGCTGACCCCCAGGAGTGAGTTTTTCTCAATGAAATTAGTTCCAGTCACAGTTTTATTAACTTAAAATCATGTTTGTTTGATAACCAATTTATAGAAACAAGAAGAACATACATTTGCCTTTTTTAATGTTGCCTTACACATTTTTAAAATAAATCGATCGTACTCTGGATGGTCAGGAAGCATGTGGACGTACATGAACATTCGTACTATTCAAAGGTTAAAATTAGTTCTATTTTCTGTGATATGGTCAGGGTTTGTAGTGTAACATCATTACAGCTTGAAATATGCTTTCTTTGTTCTCTCTTTCATATAGTTTCTTTGACATAGCTCTGAGGTTGCCCATGATTGTTGTCTGTGTACTATAATTTGTTCATCAACACTATGTTTGTCATACAAACATGATTTTCTTTAGATGAACACATCTGCTATTTGTAAAGTGTTAATATACTCTTTAGAACATACTATTTGGTCATTTTCTACTGATGTTTATATTTGTGATATAAGCATTTGATCATAAAATTATTCTAAACCCAGACTGCTTTTGAATGAAGATTTTTCAGAATAAGTAAATAAAAAATTTATTGATATCTCTTTCATTATTCATACTAGTATGTTTTCACTTTATAAGTCTAAATTTAATATAAGTAAATTTAAAGGTTTACTTTGCATCTAAACCAAATATATGTGTATACCATTTCACATTACATGAAGATCTGTTGTTGTATTTTCTTATTTTATCATTACTGTTTATGTATGCTATTATCAAAGTAAGGGACATCCAAATCTATAAGAATTTTTATGAGTTCATTTGAACCAAACTGGCAACAACCTCGAGGAGGTAAGATTTCTAGAGATTGAGAAAATGTTCCTGAGAACGGCAGTTCTGCACCTTATTTTACACATTGGAATCAAAGGAGGAGGTGTAAGGAGGGTACGTGAAATTCATTGGTGGTCAATTCAGGAGGCGGAGAAAGCAAAGGGGGGTAATCTTTGAGATTCCATAGACACACACTTCTTTACATGCTGGATAAGATGTTAACAGTGAACATGTACAGCTCATAGAGATGGTATGAGGGGGACAAGGTAACAATGGGGGTTTCATGGTCTTGTGCTCTGGAGAAAGATGGTGCCCTGACGAGCCTGGATAAAGGAGGACTGCCCAGACATGCCAACAGTATGTTATCATAGAGGGAAAAAACCATAGACAGGCTCAGATAAGGTAAAGATTGACCTTTGTAAAGGAAGACACGGGCCTAGGATATGACTACCCACCATGACTTGCTTTTAGTTAAGAAGTTTTTAATTTCAGACCATCCTATGTGGTTACTGTAGGTCTCTGAGTTTGTAAGGCCACTGTGCAGTCCTCCCCTGAGCTTGCTTAGTATTTGACCCCTTTTCCCGCCAGACAGTTATTACTCTTGGACTTCGAATTGCTTTGCTTTAAGGACCATGTGTGCCTTATTTTGGTATCTGTAGACTTGACTTCAGTGTAGGATAGATAGCAGATATTATATAAAACACTGACAATGGCAGGATATAATCTTTAGTGGGAAGAAGCAAACACTGGTGTATCTAAATGGATACATACATTCGTCTGTTTCTCCAGGCCTCCTGAGCGCCTCAGTTATCCTCACTTGAGCAGAATAAGAGTGGCCTAGCCATGACTGCATGGCTTGTGCATTTTCTTTGATGTCAGAGTAAAAGCCACATTTAGTAGTGTGTGCATGATATAAAATCATTAAGTTGTTGATCAATTAAAACACAATTTTAAGAAGGTACAGCAATGAATATGAATTTAATGAATTGCAGATGATTTAACCTTTTGTTCAGTTGAAAAACAATAGGTCATACGAGATATATATTAAATATTTTACCATCGGAAAATGATAGAAATTTTAATTCTATACTAAAACATCTATGGTAAGATAAACAGTGTATATATAAACATCTATGGTAATATCTATCTATCTATGTATCTATCTATTTTTCTACATATACTAATCTTACCATAGATATTTTAGTATAGTTATAATTTCTATTATCTTCTAAAGGTAAAATATTAATATATCTGATATATGTTATCTTGTATATGTATATATACAATTTAATAAAAATAGTATCTTTTTCTTTTTTTTATATATTTATCACTTGAAAGTAAACAAAAACAAGATAAACCCTGAAATAACAATCATCAAATTGTCCTTTGTGCTGAAATGTCTTAGTTATTATGAACTCTTAGGAGTCTGGGATTTCTAGATTTTTTTCTCTATTGTTCACTCTTGTGTACATTTTTCTTCAAAATGATTTTATTTGCATCTGAGATAATATTATTATGTATTCAGCTCTATTATGTATTCTTATATTAACCAACTCCAGATTTATAAATATTTTAATATTAAATCAATGTACATTTTTTTCTTGCTGAGAGCACATATTTTTTCCATAAACCTATTAGAAGTCTCATTAGAAACATATTTTCCCAGACATTTTTTCATATATATAAGAATATATATATGAATATATATGAATATATGTGAATATATATGAATATATATATAAATATGTATATATGAATATATATATATACAGTACACACACACACATATATTTTTAAAATTTAGAGGTTACAATGGATAATTTTCCTGGAGTGACAGTGTAGTAATAGCCCAGGAAACTACTACAAAATAAATTTTCTCTATTGATCACATAAAACTGTTGTCTTTCGGGCATCTGTGGTGTGGTTAGCGAAGTACCAGAACATTGAGGAGTAGCTGCAAGAAGCGAGGTTAACTAGGCCAAATGCCCGCCATCTAGTGGCTATACACATCTAATGCAGCCTAATTTGAAAAGGTCTTCAAAGCAGTGGTGAAAACAGAGATGCCTACAGGAGCCAAGCAAATAATATAAATATAAATAGAAAAAGGGGGTGGAGAAAAAATCAATTATTGGCATATATCTCCTTCTGTGATTATAAATTTATGGTATAAGCACATAACATAAACAAGAAGTAGAAAAATGTGTTTTAAATTGAGAATGGAAAGAAAAATGCAAGTTCTGTGATTAATAGTCCCAGGGAATGGCGAATTATATAGCCAACTGGGCAGCTGATCACAGATTCAATTAACTGTTGTCATCCAAGAACACAAACACAAAATGCTAGACTTTCTAATTTTTCAAGAGAAACTAGAAATCTGGATTTGTATATGAAACTGTTTAATTTCAATCTCAGCTCGATTTTTTTTTAAATTTATTGATTTTTAGTGAGAGAAGAGGGAGGGAGAGAAAGAGAGACAGGCACATCACCTGTTACCGTATGTGCACTGACTGGGAAGGGAACTGGTGACCTCGGTGCTTCCAGGCATTGCTAAACACCCGAGCTATCTATCCTGCCAGGGCTCATTATTTCCAAGATTTGACATGGTAACTTAAATACATTTTGGAGTGCCATTTTGCCATTTTGAGATCTTCCTTTCAAATAAGGTCTTTAATATATTTTATTTCTTTCAGAGTACAGAAAAGTTTTTGGCATCTTTTAGCAACATTGTGAAGTGAGAATGGAATATAAAGTTACTGAATTATTGCTAGCTTAGGTTTTTTTTTTTTATAGCGAGAGGTATAGGTAGAGACAGGAGAGAGAAGGACAAGCATGGACAGACAGAAAGGGAGAGAGATGAGAAGCATCAATTAGTGGCACCTCAGTTGTTCATTGATGGCTTTCTCATATGTGCCTTGACTGGGGTTCTTCAGCTGAGCCAGTGACCCCTTGCTCAAGCCTGTGACCTTTGGCTCACGCTAGCAAACTTTGGGCTCAAACCAATGACCATGGGGTCATGTCTGTGATCCCATGCTCAAGCTGGTGACCATATATGTACACTCAAGCCGATGAACCCATTCTCAAGCTGCAACCTCAGGGTTTTAAACCTGGGCCCTCAGCATCCCAGATCAGCACTCTATCCTTTGCATCAGTGCCTGGTCAGGCTAGCTTGGGTCGTTTTGAAGATTGTTTTTTATTCACTACCAGACACCAACCAGAGGCTGAGGTAGTAGAAGCTCTTCTTATTGGTCTTTCCCACTGCTAGACCTTAAAAAGGATACCCAGTACTGTAATCTTGGAGCGGGGCCACTTGCTGCAGAGATTGCTCACTGAGATGTTTGGAGATAACTTTTCAGTGTTTATATTGGTTCTGAGCTTCATATAGAATTTAAGTTCATAATTTATTTTACTGTGATGTATCTTTCTTGTATTTCCCTGTGGGGCAGCTTTGGGTTCTTAAAAAGTAGCATTAAATTATAGTTTGCAGTAAAGGGGAGAATAAAACATGAGGTAGTTGTTTGATGTTTCCTTTCACCAGCATTCTCTATCTTGACCACATCTTTCCCTTTCTGCACAGAGAAAGTAATAAATAGAAAAAAAGTAGGAAGAATGATCAGGATTCAGGTCCTTTAAACCTGTTCAGAAAGCAGGAGAGGCAGTGTGAAATGAAAGGAACCACAAATAGCCTTATGGCCAATTCCTTCCCTCGAGCCTTCTCTGTTCATTTTCTTGAACAGTCACATTTAAAAGCAAGCCATAGTCCTTCCCCTTGCCCACCAGACCCCTGCAGGCCCTTTAGCTCTTTGACCTGATCTACAACCACTATTATTCTTGTTTATTTTCTCTCTCAGAACCTCTGGTCTCCCTGCTTTTCTCTTTTCACAATACATGTGCTCCCCCTTATACCTTTGTGCTGGCGTTCTCTCTCCCTGAAATAGTGTACTCACAGATACCCACTTATTCTCAACTTGCTACATGGCTTTGCTAAAATGGCACCTTCCTAATGAGGTCTACCCTGTTTGTCCCATTAAGAGTTATATGCCCTGCACTTCCAATCCCTTCTACTTTGCTCTACTTCCCCCTATTCAATAGCACTAATTACCTTTAATATAATGCATAATATACTCATGTTTACTACAAGTATTTCCTCTGCTAAAACATAAGTACTCTGATGTTAGAGACCTTTGTCTTCATTTATTGATGTTTCAGAAAACAGTGTCTGGTGTATACAGGTACTCAATATATATATTTAAAATAAACAATGGGTGAATGTCTTATTTAATTAGGTCTGGGCATCCCTCCCACAGCCTGCTGTTGTTGCCCATGGATAGGTTTCTTGCAATAAATTATATCATCTGTGGGCTCATGATCTATTTTGTCTTTATAACTAGAAATTGCAAAAACACATATTAAGAGAACAGAGGCCCTGGCCAGTTGGCTCAGCGGTAGAGCGTCGGCCTGGCGTGCAGTGGACCCAGGTTCGATTCCCGGCCAGGGCACATAGGAGAAGTGCCCATTTGCTTCTCCAACCCCACCCCCTCCTTCCTCTCTGTCTCTCTCTTCCCCTCCCGCAGCCAAGGCTCCATTGGAGCAAAGATGGCCCGGGCGCTGGGGATGGCTCCTTGGCCTCTGCCCCAGGCGCTGGAGTGGCTCTGGTTGTGGCAGAGTGACGCCCCGAGGGGCAGAGCATCGCCCCCTGGTGGGCAGAGCGTCGCCCCTGGTGGGCGTGCTGGGTGGATCCCGGTCAGGCGCATGCGGGAGTCTGTCTGACTGTTTCTCCCCGTTTCCAGCTTCAGAAAAATACAAAAAAAAAAAAAAAAAAAGAACAGATTTTTATGTTTCGTTTTCAAAATATATATATAAAAAGAAGTTTGTATGTTTGGTCTCAATATGGAGGGCGGTTGCTTAGGATGGATAATTAGTATTAAAAGCTACAAAAAATAATAATTGGCTTGAGTCAGCAGAAAGGACAAAGAACACGAAGTCAAGAGAACTGTGGTGGGACCTTGGCCATACCCGTTGCTCGCTGTCTTGACTCTGGCTGGCCATTTGTTATCTCTGAGTCTGTTATCTTATCTTTAAAGTAGGCATAATACTAATAGACTGTCTTTTAACTTTATATGTCTATAACAATATGTTTTTTGTTTATAGTCATTCTCATTTTCTTTAACAATTAGCCCAACATGTATCTAAATCGATAACCGTGTTATTTTCTGTTCCTGTGAGAGCGTCATCCTCTGGAATGAAAGCAGCACAGGGACTAGTCTGTCTTTGTTTTTTTATTGTTTTTGTTCTCAACTCTAAACACAAAGTATGACATGTAATAGTTGCTCAGTAAATGTGTTGTTGAATGAATAGTTAAGCAAATTTAAGCCATGAAGTTCCTATGGAATAACAATAGTAAGTTGGTTTGGAGGCAATTGTTATAATACAGATGTCTGTTATTATTGTCTCTAGCTAAACCCTTATCATCATTATCATCATCAAATCTGTGTTACTCAGCCTTCCTTAGTTTCCTACCCAGAGGATGATTATCTTCTTGCATTACTAACTTAATTGTTCAGTGAAAAAGCATAGAAAACACTTTACTGATCGAATGATTTTGTTATAGGTCTCTAAGCTGGCTGGTGTTTTGGTCAAGCATGGTGTCAACAAAGGTGACACTGTGGTTATCTACATGCCCATGATCCCACAGGCGATATATACCATGCTGGCATGTGCAAGGATAGGAGCCATCCACAGTCTCATATTTGGGGGATTTGCATCCAAGGAACTAAGTAGCCGCATTGATCATGCCAAGGTAAGTGCTGTGTTTGAAGAAATCAAAGATTAGCTATGTATAGTACAGCCATATCTGTGGATGAGTTATCCAAGAGTGATCTGAACTTATTATGTTCTTTCAAATAAGACACTTAAAGTTTAGTTTTTCTATGGCATATGTCTATTAACCAAAAATTATTTTTGTGTCAGTCTTATGTAAAAAACATCTTGCTAGGTGTTGTGAGGAATATAATATATGAGTTAGTTTGTCATGTATTAGGGTGTATAAGATAAGTAAAATAACTTATATCTAATTTATTCAGCCTTACCAGGCGGTGGCGCAGTGGATTAGAGCGTCAGACTGGGATGTGGAAGGACCCAGGTTTGAGACCCTGGGGTTGCCAGCTTGAGCGCAGGCTCATCTGGCTTGAGCAAAATGCTCACTAGCATGGACCCAAGGTCGCTGGCTCGAGCAAGGGGTTACTCAGTCTGCTGAAGGCCCGTGGTCATGGCACATATGAGAAAGCAATCAATGAACAACTACGGTGTCGCATCGAAAAACTGATGATTGATGCTTCTCATCTCTCTCCGTTCCTGTCTGTCTGTCCCTATCTATCCCTCTGACTCTTTCTCTGTCCCTGTAAAAAAAATTAAAAAAAATAATTTATTCAGTATATATATATATATATTAAGCTACCACTATGTGCCTTGTACTATGCTTGGAACAGGATAATAAATGATACTAACAAAAGGTTGGAACACATAACTAGTTTTATAATTTATGTACGTACTTCCAGGGATGGTGGGATAGCACAGAGGTTAAGAGAAGGTGTCAGCAAGGAGAAGAGTTACATGTTTAAATGTGGTCCTGAAGAACACACTTGATAAGGTTGAGATGAAATATCATTGAGGTGCTAAATTTAAAACACTTAATACAGTGCCTGGCATGCAAGACTCCTTAAAATGCAAAGGTGAGCTATTGTTATTCTATGACTTAACTTTAAAGCAGGGATCAGCAAACACCTTTCTGTACATTGCCAGATAGTAAATATTTTAAATATCGTGGATTAAATGGTTTCTGTGATAATCACTTAGCTGTGCTGTTTAGCACAAAAGGAGCCTTAAGTGCTTTGTAAACACAGCAATGTCCCGTAAAACCATATAGAAACATACTGTGGGCGGAGTGTGGCGCTCAACCATAGTGTGCAGACCCCTGATTTAGAGGAAGGAGAGATTTCTTTTCATTAATGACCAAAGAAGGCTTCCCAAAGGATGTGAGATTGCAGTTATATTTTGGCTAAAATTCAGCTAGTCGAAGAGAATGATGTCATGGGATCCAAAAGGAGAGACAAACAATGTGAATCAAGCATTAGAGGTAGAGAAGAAAAAATTCATTTGGAGGCCAGTGAATAGACCAATGTGATTGAAGCAGAATAAAGGGTGAGCTTGCAAAAGCAGTTTATGTCTGAACTGGATCTTGTAGACCTTGACCAGTCAAAGTTTTGAGCCAATGAGTCATGTTTTAAAGTAATGTTAAGAGTAGGCAAGTCTTTCAACATGATTTGAATGAGACTGAAGCTAGAGGCTAGAATAAGAACTTTTGGTAAGCAGTCTGTTTATGAAGCATTGGGCAATGTGTAGGATAGTCATAACAGTGGGAAGGTGAAGGAAGGAAGGTTGTTATATGAGTAAGAGATGTTTGACCTTTAGAGTTTTACAAACCCAAGATGTGACATTTTTAACATGAAAGGGAACAAATATACAAGCAGTCCCTGATTTGCAAACAAGACAGGTTCTGTAGGTTTGTTCTTAAATTTGTATGTAAGTTGTAACAGGTATATTTATCTATTAAATGAAACTTAAACAGATGTTTGTCTTAACATAGTATATTTTACCTTTCTGTGCATATAAATACTTAGACATTTTCAAACCTATAGAACCTATTTTGTTTGTAACCTGGGAATTGTCTGTATATTGAAGGTCCCTTGAGCACTTGGAGTGAGGTTTTACATGACTGACTTCATTTGGAATAGGTCATTAATTAGAACTAAAAGCTGGTTTGTGGACTAACTGGCTAGATTCATTTCTCTCTCTCTCATTAAACAAACTGAGTTAGTGCTTATGAAGGGAAATCTAGGGGGAAATATCAGTCAGTCATTGACCTGCAAATCAGTGAGCAGTGGGGACTCCTCTGAGGAATCTATAAACTCCAGTTTGTTTGTTTGTTTGTTTGTTTTAAGTGAGAGGCAAGAGTCAGGGAGGTAGAGACAGACTCCTGCATGCACCCCAACCGCAAGCCCCCTACTGGGTGATGCTCTGTCTAAATGGACAGAGCTCAGTTATCAAGCTCCATTGCTTGTTAACTGAGCTATTTCAGTGCCTGAGGTGAGGCCATGGAGACATCCTATGTGCCCAGGGCCAAATTGCTCAAACCATTCGAGCCATGGCTGTGAGAGGGGAGGAGAGAGAGATAGAGAGAAAAAGAGAGAGATAACATGGAGGGAGAGGGGTGAGGAAGCAGATGATTGCTTCTTCTGTGTGCCCTGACTGGAAATCCAACCAGGGACTTCCACAGGCCAGGCCAATACTACACTGCTGAGCCAACCAGCCGAAGACTAAACTCCAGTTTTTTACCTACAGAAATCTAAAAACCATTTGGATGAAAGTATGAAATATATTATTTCCTTTTTGTAAAATTTTATATGATGTAGGGAAATTGAGATATATAAAAATAAATATTTATAACACTTATGCTGTACCAGTGAAGAAGTTTCATCTATCACACACACTTTTTTTTTTTAATTTGTTTTTTTTACAGAGACAGAGAGAGAGTCAGAGAGAGGGATAGATAGGGACAGACAGACAGGAATGAAGAGAGAGATGAGAAGCATCAATCATCAGTTTTTTGTTGTGACACCTTAGTTGTTCATTGATTGCTTTCTCATATGTGCCTTGACCATGGGCTACAGCAGACCGAGTAACTCCTTGCTCAAGCCAGCAACCTTGGGTTCAAGTTGGTGAGCTTTGCTCAAACCAGATGAGCCGCGCTCAAGCTGGCGACCTCAGGGTTTCAAACCTGGGTCCTCCGCATCCCAGTCCGGCACTCTATCCACTGCGCCATTGCCTAGTCAAGCCAAGACCTTTAATCATGCCAAATTAAAGGCAAGAAGATGGATATATATATATATATATATACACACATATATATGGATATATATATATATCCATATATATGGATATGTATATATATATATTTGTGAGGTATTTCAATTTATAGTTGAAATCAGGGATGATTTTGATGTCATGATTTTCAAATAAATAGCCTGTAAAAAGTTTTATTTTAAAGGATGGGAAGAATATATTGTAACAAGTCAATTGAGACTAAACAGAATTGCTACTGGTGATGTCAATTCTTGGTTCTTGAGTTTGGCAAAGAAAATTCAGAGCCAAGAACTCTACTGGAAGAGAAAGTTTATTTAGCATGCAAAGCAAAATTACTCTCAAAGAGAAGATTTGAGTGGGTTTCTCAGATAGCTACCTTGGCCTTTTAGAAAGAAAGTCACAGAGGCAGAAGAAGTGAGCCATCTGGGTTGCGTGGACTCAGAAAACAAGTTACAGAGGCAAAAGAAGGGCCCTTGGAGACAGGTGCAGGGCGTTAGCCTGGGATGAGCTACTGCTGCCCACTGCTGTCCTGTTTGCCAGTCTCATGAGGACCCTTAGAGCTTAGGAGAAAGTAAGCAAAGATACACACCTGAAGATAGAAGGCAGAGGCCTTGGCTGATAGCTCAGTTAATTGTAGAGGTTGCTGGATCAATCTCCAGTCAGGACACACACAGGAACAGATTGGTGTTCCTGACTCTCTCTCTCCCTTTCTCTCTCTCTCATATCAATAAATAATTAAAAAAAATTTTTTTTTAATTAAGAAGGTACAGGTTTACTCAAGAGAGATGTTTGCGTCCTTTTTCTTATGGGTTTTTAATCTGTTTTCTGAAGGTGGGGATTTTAGGGGGGAGGTTCTCAGGAGAAGATCTCAGTAGAATATTCATAGTTTTCTAGGTGTGCCCTTTAGTATGCTGATGAATCAAAATAAGCATATAGGTCATTGTATGGTCAGTTTCACCTTCAAAGAATGTCATCAAAGAGGGACAGGGTCCAAGGTGGGTCTGCCCCAGCACAGTGTGGGTGGAAAGTGTGAGATAAAACCTTGCGATCTATTATCTGGATGTAAAATCCTTGGCCAGTTTGTTCAGCTCTTGGTCTGAGTTTCCCCATTTCACTTGCCAAGGAATTTTCCTAGCTTTTTACTATCCGGCCTCAAAACCTCCAATAAAAAGCTAATAGAAATGTGAAAAGAGATTATTTTTGTAGAAGAAGAGTCTAATTCTAACTTTATTAGATTATTCAAGTTTTGATATATTCTGTATGTTTTTAATTTGATATGTAACTTTCATTTATTCAGAATCCTAATCTTAGGAAATGTTATCTAGAGTTATTTTTGCAAGTATTACAAATATTAAAATGTGAATTATATTTAAGTGTCTGACCTTCTAATATGTAATAAAAGGTAACAAGACACTTTTCCTCCCTCTCCTTTTTTTTTTTCTTTTGGTCTTTTAAAAGGCAGCTTGATAGAGCAGCGAAAAGAAGTTCCTGTGATCAGACAGAATGGGCCCTTTTCTCATCCCAGCACTTGTAACCTGGGCAAACTATGTAACTGCACTGAGCCTCAGCTCCATGAATATTACATGATATTAAAAAAACAGAAAGGACTAGATACACATATGTTTGGTATATTGGATGAAGTGTATTTTAAGCAGGAATCAGAAATCAGAAATAGATGCACTATCTTGGATTGATTATCTTGTCTCCTGAATAATTTATTATCTGTTTTCTTTGCTTTGGATTTTATGGTGAAGAAATAGTGTACTTAAGAGAATAATGACATGTTTGTTTCTGCAAATTAATGAGAATTTTGGTTCAGTTAGGAACATTCAGTTATCAAATGTTTATTGAGAGCTTGTGGCATGGCAAGCATGGTACCAGGCGTGGAAGACATGGAGGTGAGTGGGAGCCACGCTGGGCCTTGGAGAGCCAGCAGTGGGGAGGCAGGGCACGAATGCAGTCAGACAGCGAGGCTAGCCCGGGCTGGCCCGAGGAAGGGAGGGAACCCTGACTTCCTAGGCGCTTTCCCAAGATTATTTTTGGCTACGTCGGTGTACATCATGAATAAGTGGCAACTTGTCAGATAAAGGAAAGTGCCAAATGTGTCTTAATGCCAGGCTGGTTCAGGCTTTGTGGGTCCTGAAATCTAAATCATTTGGGGAAAACCCTTTTTAGAAAAATATGACAAAGTTACAGATGCTTGGTAAAAATGGATATGTATTTGGAATGCAAGAGAACCATAAAAGTATTATTAGAGACCCAGATGCCTTCCTTCTGTGGACTCTGGGCATATAAGCAGAGATGCTTACATGAAAAAAAGAAAACTTAAAAATGCTTCCTGGTAGCAAATAGACTGGCCCTCCCCACCTAAGAAAGCACCCTGACTTCAACAACATCCATCTGTTACATACCTCTGTAAGTGAGGGGCCCCAGACTTGCCTTTTACTGGTTCATAAATCTACTGGCTTCATGAATTTTTTGGAAAGTATTTTTTAAGCAGCTCATCCTTATTAGGCAAAGCATGTTAGTGTGTAATTTTGAACAGGTAAGTGAGATTTATGTGGAAGAGGTATGTTTATAACACTTAAAAAGGGCTTATTGGTTTTCAGGTTATTTGTTCAATAGAGCAATGAATCATTCAAACATTTTTTTTTAAAGAAGTGTTAATCTGCTTGTCTGCATCTGAAATACTGTGATTACCTTAGTTAGGATTGTTAATCCTTCTCAATTTATTTTTTATTTTTTTATTGTAGCCCAAGGTGGTTGCTACAGCATCATTTGGCATGGAACCTGGAAGGCGGGTGGAATACATCCCTCTTCTAGAAGAAGCGCTGAGACTAGGACAGCACAAACCAGAGAAAGTTCTCATTTATAATCGTCCAAATATGGTAATCTGAATACTGAATTTGGTTCTTGCTTTAGTGATGTGCTAAGGGTGATTCTAGTTTTGACCACTTAACACACTCTTGATTTATGAACCATTAAATATACTCCCTGAATGTCACTATTTTTGGCAGAAAGAAAAAATTAGATATGAATATTTTATTTCTTTATGAAAAAATAAAATAGCTTAAAAGAAAATGATTGAAACACAGAAATAGCTGTGATATTAATGAATTGGATTATCTGTCTATTCAATTGTGATAGCATTTATTAATTTAAATAATAATAATAATAATAGTAAGAGCCAACACTTACAGGCTGCCTACCATATGAGTTTCAAGATACTCTACCAGTGGATCATTTAAAAAATCTCTCATGTAACTGTGATCTCAGAATCCTCTTTGAAAGAAAAAGAATCTAATGAACAGAGAGAAAAACTTGCCCTGTGTCAGGGACACATCTGAACCCATGCTCTCTGTTTCCTTAAACCCTAAGCGATCCTGCCAGGTGGAACAGTGTGATTAATTTGTATGTAAAATATAGTTTAAAAACTTTAGTGAAACTATATATACATAACACAGAGATATAGATAACAGGACAGCAAATGCCAGAGGGAAGGGGGGAGGGAGTTAGGGGAAAAGGCCAAGGGGGTATAAAAAGGGACACAGGGGTGGGGGTGAGGGAGTTATATTCAGTGGGGCACTTGAATCTACGTAAACACAATAAATTAAAAATTTATAAGAAACTTTAGAAAAGATATTTAGTGCAAAAGTAAAAGCTATGTTCAAGGAAACAAAATTTGAATATTCTAAACAGATTTACTTATTCTGTGATCCATGAAGGAAGAAAAAGCAGTATAATACATAAATGAATATATTTTACAATTACTTTTCTTAGTAAATTGGACAAATGGTCTCCTTATTTCTGCATGCAAGCAAGTCTCCAGATATTTATAGTAGAACCAACTTAGGTTTCTAGCAGATTTAAATTTTTTGCAGAAGAAAAATTACAAGAGTGGAAAAAATCGTGTATGATTATGTGGGACTCTTGAGAGCTTCTCTGTAGAAAATGCTTAAATGACAAGATGTAGGAACAGAGAGCATTAAAATGGTGTCATTTTGGTCACCACCTAGCAATTCCCATTACCATATTGAATTCCCATATAAAGTTTTAGTAGTCTGTGTTTCATGAACTGCTGCATTCAATGATTTAATATTCTTACTGTCTCAAAGACTTTTTCTCTCAGATGACCTTAAACCTATTTTTTTTTTAAAAAAGGTTTGTTGCTATTAAATCAGGGAATGCAAAGTCAGCAATAAAGAAAGCTTTTAGTGAGAGAAGGTAAAACACACACACGTAGTTATGCGGGCATATGTGTGCTATTCACATTTGTGTGAATTCATGTAGAGGCTATAAAGAACATATGCCAGGCTAGATAATAAGTGTTTTCAAATACTTCTTATTTAATTCTCTTAAACCCATAAAGTAGATGCTATCACTGACCTCGTTTTGCAGATGAAGAAACTGAGTCATGGATAAATCCTAGCCATAAGTCATACCTACTATGACTCCAGTGAAATGTGAAACTCTAGTAACATTTGAATTCCAGTTAAGTGATTTTTTAACCAAAATAATTTGTTTTACTTTATAACACCCTGGCTATGGATATGAATATTTCCTATTCATATTTTTCTAATGTAAATCTCTTCTCTTCCTCTTACTAGGTAGAGATTCACACACCCTTTCCCTCTCATACAAAACTGGCTCACTTTCTCTCTTTCCCTTTTTCTTAAGACCCTTCCTTCTATTTTGACATATCTTTATTTTAGGTAAGGGCTTCACATGTCTCTTCTCCTTCATATTAGAACTACTATACAGGCAGTAATTAAGCCCTTTGGACTGACTGGCTTTGCTTTGACTTTGGAGAGACACAAATTGAAGCTTAGTGGAGTCTTTCATTAACCAGATTTGCATTTTTGCCAAAGGAGTTAAACACTTGGCTGCTATTCATAAGCCTTAGGCAAGCAGTGACAGAATAAAAGGAATATTACATTTGTCAACTCTAGCACTGTCCCAGTTTTTGCCGTTTGAGAATGATAATGACTAGAAAGCCATATCTATAGAAGTAAATGTATATATGTAAAAGCTAATGTTGTATTTTTCCCTCTCTTCCTTTTATCAAATCCTCTTTACACATGTATGTATTTCTTAGCCTGAAGAATAACCACTTATTCAAGTCCTCATTTCATTTAATTTATAGTTATTTTTGTGATGACTCAATTGACATTTATAATTGTTCAGTATGATGATTGTTTGTACATCTGTAATATTGATGTCAAGGGCTTCTTTTTTTTTTTTTTTTTTTTTTTTTTTTTCCTTAAGCAAGATAGAGAAAGAGAGAGCAACAGACAGGGACAGACAGACAGGAAGGGAGAGAGATGAGAAGTATTAACTTGTAGTTGTGGCACTTCAGTTGTTGATTGGTTACTTCTCATACATGCCTTTACTAGGGGTCTCCAGCTGAGCCAGTGACCCTTTGCTCAAGCCAGTGATGTTTGGGCTCAAGCCAGTGACCATGGGGTCATGTCTATCATCCCACGCTCGAGCCAGCGACCTTGTGCTCAAACTGATGAGCCAGCACTCAAGCTGGATAAGCCCGTGCTCAAGCTGGCAACTTTGGGGTTTTCGTTTTTTTTTTTCATTTCATTTTTTTGAAGCTGGAAACGGGGAGGCAGTCAGACAGACTCCCGCATGCACCCGACCGGGATCCACCCGGCATGCCCACCAGGGGGCGATGCTCTGCCCCTCTGGGGCGTTGCTCTGTTGCATCCAGAGCCATTCCAGTGCCTGAGGCAGAGGCCACAGAGCCATCCTCAGCACCCAGGCCATCTTTGCTCCAATGGAGCCTCAGCTGTGGGAGGGGAAGAAAGAGACAGAGAGGAAGGACAGAGGGAGGAGTGGAGAAGCAGATGGGCGCTTCTCCTGTGTGCCCTGGCTGGGAATCGAACCCGGGACTCCTGCACACCAGGCCGACACTCTACCACTGAGCCAACCGGCCAGGGCCAACTTTGGGGTTTTGAGTCTGGGTCCTCAGCATATCAATGCTCTATCCACTGCGCTAACCCCAGGTCCAACTAATGTCAAAGGCATGGTAATTTAAATTTAATTATGTTTGTCTATGCATAAAAAAGTGAAAATATACAATTTAGCTACAATTAACTATTTTTATTTATGTAAGTGCATATTTTGGGCTTATCAAAGTGAGGCTGGGAATGCCTAAGACTTCACTTTCATGAAAGTCAATTCAGATTGTTATCTATCAGTATGTTTATTCATATAGGCATTGCATTTATAATGTTATATTGCAGTGTTAATTTGTAAATGTACTCATTTAAAGACATGACTATTTTATGCCTAACCAGGTAGTGGGGCAGTGGATAAAGTGTTGACCTGGGATGCAGAGGACCCAGGTTCAAAGCCCCGAGGTTGCTGGCTTGAGCATAAACATAACCCCATGGTCACTGGCTTGAGCCCAAAAGTCGCTGGCTTAAACCCAAAGGTCACTGGCTTCAGCCCAAGGTTGCTGACTTGAGCAAGGGATCACTGGCTCAGCTGTAGTTCCCCAGTCAAGGCACATATAAGAAAGCAATCAATGAACAACTAAGGTGCCTCAATGAAGAATTGATGCTTCTCTTCTCTCTCTCTTCCTGTCTGTCTGTCCTATCTCTCCCTCTCTATCTCACAAAAAAAAATCATTTTTTACAACCCTGATCAATGCATTAAGGAGCCCCCAAAATAAAAATGGTCTGGCTTTTCTAAATATCTCAGAGTCTGGTTTAGTTTCACCTTGATGAATGAATGGTTACCTCTACACTCTAAGTGGTGGATCTTACTAGCTTTCACTGAGGAATGTTGTTGCCTTGCCTTGTGCCTATACTAACAAGTTCACCGACTATAAGCCTCCTAATGTGACTTCTTGAGCTTAGTTATTTCAGAAAATTATTAGACATATACTGGGTCATAACGCTACTTAAATAGATGTAACTCCACTAGAACAATTTTTCTATAAGCTACTTCCTTACTTTTCACCTGTCTGATCTATTTCACTAGCACAAGTTGTGAAGAGGTTATCTAACCTTTTTTAAGGTGTAGCTGTCTAACTCATGACTCTATTATTGTAAAGGTTACAACTTGGAGCTTTATTCTCAGAACAGAAAGAAAATAAACATTTCAATGACATAGATGGAGGAAATTTGGGATAGCATTTTAGATATGTCACATACTCTTTATTAATTTTCAGAACTTTTTCTTCTTTAAAAAGCAAAAGTAGATTTCTCCTCCACCCCTGAAAATGATTTAATATTTTCTTATTTGGAAAGATGGCCACAATCTTACTCCTAAATGGCTCTCATATAAAGAGAAATTTTAACGGGTTAGTTGACATTTGATTGTTAAGATGATAGCTCCAAAGTAAAAGATACTGGTTATAAAAATTAGAAGTAAGTTCATAAAGTTAATAGTGTACACACATTTATGAAAACATAAATCTGTGTTAGTTAAGCTCTGACCGTTGATGAAAACATGACCGCATCGCATCGAGTTTCTTAAGGATAGCCCTAGATCTGAATAAAACGTGTTCTTTCGTCAGAGCAGTTGAGGCCAACATCAAACTGTTAGACTTTTTATGGATGTTTATCTGAGAAATTTATAAATTTGATATTTAGTGCTATATAGATAGCCTCGATTTAATGTCAGATGCTCAGACTAACATTGTTCTCCGAACTGAATCTCCTTTGTTCAGTGCGTATTCCTGTATTTTTGCTCTCTAGGAGACGGTTCGTCTGGCTCCAGGGCGTGACCTTGATTGGGATGAAGAG
This sequence comes from Saccopteryx bilineata, assembly GCF_036850765.1. Lineage (NCBI taxonomy): Eukaryota > Metazoa > Chordata > Mammalia > Chiroptera > Emballonuridae > Saccopteryx > Saccopteryx bilineata. The sequence goes on along the minus strand of NC_089491.1, from coordinate 107,258,396 downwards.
ATGGCAGAGGCCCAGTCACACGGTTGTGTTCCGGTTCTTTCAGAACATCCGCTGTATATTCTTTACACGTCTGGAACAACAGGTTTGCCGAAGGTACTCACTCTCTTAGCGATAAGTATACAGTGACAGATTAGTTTTACACTGAGTGTATTTGATTTCTGGCTGACAGTGCTTGCAGACTCTACTTTGTGGTTTAGACTTTGGTACTTTATATTTTAAAGAAATGTTGTGTTTATATATAGGAAAAATACTAATTATATTTAAGGTCAAGGGCTTTGCTCCCATTTCTTCCAAGATCTATATATATCTCAGCAATCTAGAATTGCTGAAGTAAACTATTAACATTAGCTATGTGACTGAATAGCAGCTGGTTTAATGAAATTTTATGAAAATATATTTTAAGTGAAAAACTTTAACACTTTTTTGAACTGAGGTATAACTTTCCTACAGTATGGGATTGATTTTTCATCTTGGGGAGTTCGATTCTTTGTTATAAATGCAAGTTTGAGAATCGGTGTAGACAGTTGGAGCAACAGGCAGTTCATCCTGAGTATCGAGCCGTTTGGTTTGTAGCACCGAAAACTCTCAGGCTCTTTAAGTCTGCTTACTGTGAAAGGTGTTAGCACAGAACCAAGTTAAACACATCGATATTTATGAAGGTGTCAGAGAGCAACAAATTCCACTTTTGACTGGGACCTGCAAACCATACTGTTTGGAGTATTATACAATTTCTCAACAGCTTGCAGTCTCATCTTCCTCTTCATCATTATTAAAGAGTTCAATAGTCATTGACTCACAGAATTTTAGTGGGGGAAGGGACTGTCACAATCACTCACATCCTAGAGGGCAGTGGCCTCTTAATTAATATTAGATCTCTGCAGAATCAGGGTTCTAAGTAAAACTTGGTTAAACATTTTAAAAAAGGAAAATGATGATGTTCCATATAGAATTCACTTGCTGTGTTAAAGAAAACATTTGGTAGGAAAATTTAATATTGCTAGGAAGAGAGACTGTTTCATGACATTTTAGGCTGTTATTGTGTTTTGTGGGTAGTTAGTGCTCGTCCATTTTTGTTGAGTACATAAAAAATAAATAAACAAATGAGTATACATTAAAGCTACTTGTGCCATTGTAGAACTTAAACCTTATGTTATTTTTTTAAAAAACAATTTTGGTCATCTCAAAAATAAATATTTGTTATATTAAAGACTTTTAAAAATATTTTATTCATTTTAGAGAGAAAAGAGAGAAAAAGAGAGAGAGAAGGGGGGAGGAACAGGAAGCATCAACTCCCATATGTGCCTTGACCAGGGAAGCCCAGGGTTTCAAACCAGCAACTTCAGGGTTCCAGGTTGACACTTTATCCACTGCACCACCACAGGATAGGCTGTACTGAAGACTCTTAAGACTTGTTTAAGCTGTCCAAGTGATCTGTTGGGCATAACCCTTAACCTCCACTCTTTGCAATTTTGCAATATACACGAGCCATATAGAGTCCAACTGTACACTTGACTGTCAAATGAAAGCATGTTTTAATCTAACAGGAAAGTGTCAACATGAAAGGAAACCCCTGATCCTGAAAACACAGTATAACCTAACCAAAAAACAAAACAAAACACATCCAGGAAGTCATTTCAGCTCCTTAAAAGCCTGAAGGAATCTTTAAAAGCATTTGCACCACCTCAAGCTATTAAATTTCTCTGAATTTCACTGTGGTCTGGATGGGGATCCCTGTGGGGCAATTTCAAGGAAGAGATTGTCAGAAACTCAAAACCGACTCAGCCAGTAGAGTAGAAAGAAAATAAAAAAATATACAGAGCATTAAATCTAAAAAGTAGTAGTTCCAAATAAGGAAATATCTGTTCCAGATGTTCTCTGGGTGAAAAATTTCTCTTCTAGATTCCTAGGTGTTCAAGCTGAAGATCATTTGAAGTTTTAATTACTCTCCTTTTCTCCTTTTCTACCATACTGAAGTTAATCTGTTTCAAAAGAATGGAGAAGGCTTGCATTGTTTGGAGATCTTTAGTCCTGTTGAATTTAACTCAATTCATTGTTCATTCTGTACTGAAAGAGGTAAAACCATGAGTAAACCACAGTTCCTTCAGTCTGGTAGGGTTGAAGAATATAGATAAACACAAATAATGCAAGGTTGACTGATCTTGCTCTCATGAGGATAGATGAGATTCAATGGCACCTGAAGTTTTATATTCAATTAATTTATCAAATATTGTTGAGCACGCAAATATGTGTCTGGCTCACTTTCTAGAAGTATATATTCTATTTCTCAGACACAGGCACTATTATATAAGGAGCTGTGTAATGTGTAATAAGTATTATGAAGAAAAGTAAAGCAAGGTGAGGAGGCAGAGTGAGGGAGGAGTCGGTGTGCAGTTCTACCAAGGACTGCTCTCAGTAAGGGGGAACTTCCTCAGAGAGTGACATCACAGGGAGGAGGGCATTCCAGGCAGAGCAGGTCAGCATAGGCAAATGCCAGAGTGTGTAAGGAAGCTTCCAGGAAGCCTACCTAGTGCATACAGTACATGGGAAGAAGAAATGGCTACATATATATAGGCAAGAGCCAAACTTACAATTTAAGAAGTTTAAGTTACAGTTCTGTATGTAAGGGATGAAGGACACTAATACTTTGTAAACAGGAGAAACAGTATGAAGGAATGTTCTATTGGAAAATAAGCACGTATAAACAACGGAAGTAGGAATATTTTAGGTTGTTTAATTAGTTTAAGACATTACTTAGGACACAGCACACTCAATCGGGAGGAATCAAATTTGGTTCAAGGATAGGAGTGAGGTGGAGGAGGAGTCCAAGACTTTGAACCTGAGAACATGGGAGGATATGGGAGTATTTACTAGAATAGAAATACAGGAGGAAGGAAGGTTTAAGGTTGGGTAGATTCAGTTTATAAACATATTGAGTATGATGTGTCTTTGGGACATTAACATGGAATTATCTAGTTAAAAGTTGGAAGTGAAGATCTGGGTCCAAGAAGTACATCTGAGTTTGCAGATAGAACCTTATGGATCATCCATGTAGTTTTGGTGTTTAAATCATGGGAATATATAGATTTTGCAAAGTAGGACATACAGAATGACAAGAAACGTAATTGTCTCTCAAGATCCCTCAGAAATACTTCTCTCATCCCTTCAATGGACTTTAGAATTTCAATTGCCTTGAAATTATACATTATCAACAAATCTTTATGATATTTATTTTATTCTACCTTATACATATTGGTTTTTATTTACTATCTTCTTAACATTGCATGTTCTCTGAGGTCTTAGAATATGTTTCATATATCTTTAAATCCACTATGTCACTAACCTTAAAATTGGGCCATGGGAAGTCCTCAGAATATTTGTTAAATGATATCTTGCTTCTCCTGTTAGCATCCTCTTTATTGGTAAGATTGTCTCTTTATTTTTTTTGGTAGGTATAATCAGGATTAATGGGATCTGAAAATTTAACATTAGGATTCTTAGAAGAGAAGTATTTCAGAAGAGAACACACATTTATTTATGAGGCATTTAAATGTAAACCTTATGCATCATCCAGTTTGTTTTCTCAGCCTTTAATCTTCATGAAGAAAAATGTTAGCCCATAAAAATATTCTGCTTTAAACTGCTTTCTCACCGGCACATAAGACACACACATAAGGCAACCTGTTCTTTGGTTAGGATTTGCAGATATATTTAGGGCATATTTCCATGTCTGTGTCTGCCAGCCATGGGTTTGTCAGGTTGCCGTTTGACAGGTTAATCTGTGAGTTGCTGCAAATATTCTAGCAACCACAGCTGAGCTGCTTTGCATACATTACTGTCTTTTTGTGGACTTCTCTCCTGTTTGATTTGGATGCCACCGTTCAAGATACTTAAAAGCGCTTCATAATAGAAGAATCCTTCATCTGTACGGGTGTCAATTAGGGTGTGAAAGATTTAGTGATAGTCATATTTATCTTCTTGTTTGATATTATAGAAGGATAGTAAAACTAACCCCCCACCTCCCTTAACCCCCAAAAAGAAAAAAAAAGTTCAGTGCCAAAGGAAAACAGAAGAAAAGAAACCAAAAGGAAAAGATTGAAAGGAAGGCATGACAAGAAGGTGTAGGTAAGGCCTTTTGTCCTGATGTGCATTTACACAACTTGTGTTACTTTGATTCCTGCCTGTTAGGAGATATTCATCTTCCCATATCTGAGGGAGAAAAAATGAGAGAAAGTCCAATAAAAAGGCAGTGAACTTTTTAATCTGTTACAGTTCTTGCAGTTAAAATGCTGGGCTGGCTACACCTTTGCACCTTATCTCACAGTTGTTCAGATCAATAAGAAATTATACTGCTGCTAAAGTATCCTTCATAGAGGCAGCACTAGAGCTTGTAGGCAGAGATTTTATGTTTGATAAAACATCCTAAGTGGAACCATTCCATTTCTGCTAACATGATTTACTAAGTTCTGCAAGTTTCAAAGGTTTCTTCTGGACAAAGAAGACTACTTTTAAAAAGAATATTTTTTCATATATTCACTTATTTAGTCTATCAACAAATGTATTAAAATACTATTCTATGCCAGACTCTGTGCTGAAGAGACAAAGGTGTTCTCCTCACAGTAAGTACCCAAGAGGTGGAGACCCAGCTCAAGGTTGGGTTGGAAGGAGGTGGGCAAGCCCAGGGGCCATGGAAGAGGGTGGGAAACATTTACTGTGAGATCCTGGACAGCACTTTCACAATGTGTTTAAGTGCTTTTGTGATGAAATAGGACCTAACGGAGTTCAGAAAAGGGATAGGGGTGGGGACTCATTCTAGAAAGAGGACTTTCAGCTGTCAAGCCTTTATTAGACAAGGATAGAGTTGAGGTGTTGGATTTTTTAGGTTATCAGAACCATATCTTTTATTTCTCAACCCATTGACTTCAACCTTCATTTAGTGGTGGATATTTTTTCACTTCAGGCAAAATATTTCTTCCTGCTTTATTATTTTTCTCAATTTTTCAGACTAAAATGCATGCATATAAAATAAATACATATAAACAAACATAGTGAAAACACAAACATACAATACACATAGATGTGTGTGAATAAATATATATCTCATGTATATAAATATATATATTTGTCTCATATAAGCATTTATCATAGGTTAGATGGCATAAGGGCTCAATTTAGGGAGCGGAAAGCTTTGTCACATACTTCAGTCTTCTCTTTCCTAAGTATTTGGAGATTAGCCTTTGATATTTTTATTGATCAATGAAAAAACATTTTTAGCATAAAAACTTTAAGGTCCTCCTCTTATCACACACCTCAGTCTTCCTTCGTCTTCTGCAACAACCTGTGTTGTTCATATTATTCTAACTCAAGACTGTCCTTTCAGGGATCATTTCTATAGTTCATTTGTATTTTTCTAATCCTTTGTTTTAAGTTGCGACAATCGCAATTGCACACGACACTTGCTACTGATCTGTTTTCTATTTTACTTTAATGGCCCCATTTATGATATTTTATGGTTTTCCTTGTCTTCACAGATAGTTTATTAAGCTGGATATCACAAAGAGCCTTCTGTGAAGACTCTGTGGTCCCATTCTTGCACAATAATGATCAGCCTTTAATTTTATTTGTACGAATTTAATTTTTTAAAATAACCCTTATCTGTTGAAAGTGGGGTTTTGGTCTTTGTTTTTTAAGAGCACCTCCATCCACGTTGTCTCTGATTTTGGTGGTAGAATTTACTTTCATGTCTTTATTTGTGGATTAGAGTGTTATTCCCACCTGGATGTTTGTCAGGTTGTCCAGAAGACTTTAAGAATAATGGTGGATTCCACAAAAACCAGGGTGGAGTATTGGCAAGTTACATGGGGCTCTTCTGAGAATATGTTAGCGTATCTAATGTCATTACTTTAAGGTAGACAAAGTGTTAAGTACATAAAAAAGTTATAACAGATTCAAAAGAGTAAAATGCAGCATACTTGTGTTCTGGTGTTAAGCATTGGTATTGAATAAGTATTTTTACTGTGATTCAAGTTTCAAATGTATTTTAAGATAGTATTTTCAGATTAATTGGGTCTACTTAGAATATGATTTCTTTAAGCATGACTAATATGTTTTCAGAGGCTGAACAAGTTTTCTCTTTTGCATTTTAATTATCATTACCCGGAAAATATAATTATAAACAAGACACAAAAAATGCTTTTTTAAAAAAACCTAGCCTGTTGGCTCAGTGGAAGACCATAGATCTGGCGAATGGGAGTCCTGGGTTTGATTCTCAGTCAGGGCACACAGGAGAAGTGGCCATCTGCTTTTCCCCCTCCCCATTTTCTCTCTTTCTCTTCTCCTCCTGTAGCCATGGCTCAATTGATTTGAGCACATTGGCCCTGGGTCCTGTGGATGGCTGCATGGAGCCTCTGCCTCAAGAACTAAAAATAGCTGATTGCGGGCATAGGCCCTAGATGGGCAGACCACAGACCCCAGATGATCACTGGATCCCAGTCTGGGCACATGTGGGAATCTGTTTATCTCTGCTCTTCTCACTTAAATAAAAAAGAAATGCGGCCTGACCTGTGGTGGCGCAGTGGATAAAGCGTCAACCTGGAACTCTGAGGTTGCCGGTTTGAAACCCTGGCTTGCCTGGTCAAGGCACATATGGGAGTTGATGCTTCCTGCTCCTCCCTCCTTCTCTCTCTTTCCCTTTCTCTCTCTCTCTCTCTCTCTCTCTCTCTCTTTCTCTCCTCTCTGAAAAGTTGAATAAAATCTTAAAAAAAAAGAAATGCTTTATTATTAGTCATGCATTAATATTATTATTATAATAAAGAAACTTTTTAAACATAATCTTTGAATTTTTTAACTTTTACACTTCTTGTAAAAGACCTATGCCTGACCAGGCGGTGGCTCAGTGGATAGAGCGTTGGACTGGGATGCGGATGACCCAGGTTCGAGACCCCAAGGTTGCTAGCTTGAGTGCAGGCTCATCTGGTTTGAGCAAAAGCTCGCCGGCTTGAGTCCAAGGTCGCTGATTCAAGCAAGGGGTTACTTGGTCTGCTGAAGGCCCATGGTCAAGGCACATATGAGAAAGCAATCAATGAACAACTAAGGTGTTGCAATGCAGAACGAAAAACTAATGATTGATGCTTCTTATTTCTCCGTTCCTGTCTGTCTGTCCCTGTCTATCCCTCTCTCTGACTCTCTCTCTGTCTCTGTAAAAAAAAAAAAAAAAAGACCTACATGAAAAATATGAAATGATGCAGTTCTTTTTTCTGTACCATATCACATATTTAGAATATTGAAAACTATTATCTGAAGACTTTGGAGGCAATACCAAATTTCAGATTGAGAGTCTAGCTGAAGGAATTGTAAACTGATGCTTGATGGGAATTTTTATACCTATCCTTTAAAAAATAAAAGCAAATGGTCTCAGAGACTGATGGAAAGCAGATGGTATGGATATTTTTTTCTCCTTTAGCTCCATTTTAATTGTTTTTAGTGAGAATCTTTGATAATAACCTCAGTTATTTTGATATTTCTGCCTTTTGGGTGGTTTTGGCCTAGGGAAAATAAAAATCAATAATTGCTAGAACTAAGAAAATACTTTTATTGATATGATTTTAAGTTTTAGCCTCTATTCTTTTAAATGCTTTTCCATGCAGGGTCTCATTTTTAAGCCTCATTTTTTTAAAGGTCAAATGAATTTACGTATCTATCATTTTATAGATAAAGCAGTATGGTAAATATACATAAAGAAGTGTTCACTTGAGAGATAAATAGAAAACCTATCCTCAAAATTATCTTCTAAGTTTTACAAATGAATCACTACATATTCATGGTCATCCAAACCTTTAGTTCCCTTTTATCACTTCCAGTTCATTTACCTTACCCTCCGTACCACATAATATAAAGTTTGACCCAGTTATAACATCATTTAGCATTATTGATACAAATGAACTCTCCATGCAGGGACAAGAGATGAAGGGAAAATTCTAAAACATCTCGTGTGAAATTATTACTGATATGATCTCTTTCTACCTATGGATAGCATATTTTTATTTTAAAAAGTTTGCTTTTTAGGTCCTGGCCAGTTGGCTCAGCGGTAGAGTGTCGGCCTGGCGTGCGGGGGGACCCGGGTTCGATTCCTGGCCAGGGCACATAGGAGAAGCGCCCATTTGCTTCTCCAACCCCCCCCCTCCTTCCTCTCTGTCTCTCTCTTCCCCTCCCGCAGCCAAGGCTCCATTGGAGCAAAGATGGCCCGGGTGCTGGGGATGGCTCCTTGGCCTCTGCCCCAGGCGCTAGAGTGGCTCTGGTCGTGGCAGAGCGACGCCCCAGAGGGGCAGAGCGTCGCCCCTGGTGGGCGTGCCGGGTAGATCCCGGTCGGGCGCATGCGGGAGTCTGTCTGCCTGTCTCTCCCCGTTTCCAGCTTCAGAAAAATACAAAAAAAAAAAAAAAAAGTTTGCTTTTTGTTCTCTACAAAATGAATAACAATTTTTAGAAGTGAATGTTAGCAAGGTGATTAATATTAAATTCATGAAGGATTAAACGATAAGAAAAGACCTTCTCAATAGGACAAAGGAATTAGCAAAGTCCATGGAAGATGATACCGAATCTACTAAGAAAAGAGCTGCCCATGGGAAGATGCATAGATGAAACTTACTGATGGGGTGTTAGGATTTCCCAATGTGATCAAAAGAGTCAGCTGCATGTATGGTGTCATACAACCTAGAAAGTATCTGTCAAGTACCAACAAAGTGACATGTGTTGCTAACAGGCCAGATATTGCTACTGGTAGATAAAATGTGTTCTGCAGCTTAATACCTGTGTTTAATTAGTGGTAACTAAGGAGTACAGAAATGTTAGTAATTAACAGAAAGTCCATTTATTTTTTTATTCCACTGATTTATGTACATGTTACAGTTGCAGAGCTATGGCAAAGAGGTACGCCTAATAGCACATTTATTCATTAAGACTGTGTTTGCCCAGTGAAATAAAAGACAGGATTAACAAATGGGACTATATCAAACTAAAAAGCTTTTGCACAGTGAAAGACAATAAGAACAGAATAAAAAGACAAACTACACAATGGGAGAACATATTAGACAATACTTCTGAGAAGGGGTAGTAACCAAAATTTATAAAGAACTTGTAAAACTCAACACCAGGAAGATAAACAACCCAATCAAAAATGAGCAAATGAAATGAATAGATACTTCTCCAAAGAGGACATACAAATGGCCAATAAGCATATGATAAAATGCTCAACATTACTAATCATTAGAGAAATGCAAATTAAAACCACAATGGGATATCACCTCACACCAGTCAGAATGGCGCTCATCAACAAAACAACACAGAATAAGGGCTGGTGAGGATGTGGAGAAAAGGGAACCCTCCTGCACTGCTGGTGGGAATGCAGACTGGTGCAGCCACTGTGGAAAACAGTATGGAGATTCCTCAAAAAATTAAAAATCGCCTGACCTGTGGTGGCGCAGTGGATAAAGCGTCGACCTGGAAATGCTGAGGTCGCCGGTTCAAAACCCTGGGCTTGCCTGGTCAAGGCACATATGGGAGTTGATGCTTCCAGCTCCTCCCTACCTTCTCTCTCTGTCTCTCTCTCCTCTCTCTCTCCCTCTCTGTCTCTGTCTCTCCCTTTCTCTCTCCTCTCTAAAATGAATAAAAAAATAAAAAAAAAAAGAAATCTTAAAAAAAAAAAAAAAGTTAAAAAAAAAGAAACTTAAAAAAAAAAAAAATTAAAAATCAAACTGCCTTTTGACCCAGCTATCCCACTTTTAGGAATATACCCCAAGAACACCATAAAACTGTTCCAAAAGTAGAAATGCACCCCCATGTTTATGGCAGCATTGTTCACAATAGTGAAGATCTAGAAACAGCTCAAGTGTCCATCAATGGATTAGTGGATTAAAAAGCTTTGGTACATATATGCTATGGAATACTACTCAGCCATAAGAAATGATGACATCGGATCATTTACAATAACATGTATGGACCTTGATAACATTATACGGAGTGAAATAAGTAAATCAGAAAAAAAACTAAGAACTATATGAATCCATACATAGATGGAACATAAAAATGAGACTCAGAGACATGGACAAGAATGTGATGGTAATGGGGGTGGGGGGTGGGGCGAGGAAGGAGAGAGAGGGGGTGGGGGGAGGGGAGGGGCACAAAGAAAACCAGATAGAAAACCAGATAGAAGGTGACGGAAGAAAATTTGACTTTGGGTGAGGGGTAAACAACATAATCAAATGTCAAAATAATCTGGAGATGTTTTCTCTGAACATATATACCCTGATTTATCAATGTCACTGCATAAAATTAATAATAATCATAATAAAAATAAAAAAACTGCGTTTGCCCTTTCAGCTATAATAATTATTTTCTGCACAGAGTAATTATAATTTCTCTACTAAAAAATACTTTGAAACACATGAGTGAAATATTGAATGTTTCTTAGCAAAGATTCACCTCCCTGCTCTCAGAATTCTCAAGTCCTTTTCAGCCAGTGATGATGAATGTTTTTAGAGAAGCAATAAATGAAATTAATTATTGAATGTACCATCAGTTTTTATTTATCATGATACTTTTTGCCCCATTTTCAAGTATGAATCTTGTATTATAGTTGAATATGTTCAATGCCATGGACAGTTGCTAGAAAATGATTCCTGGAAGCTATACTGGTGGGGTGTAGCAATTCCCACTCATCACCTTCAGAGGCAACTTCTCAGAATTGATTCCTCAGAGTTCCAGAATTCATCATTACAGAGTTGCTCAGCTCAGATACTGTGTAGCATGATCCCCAGGGCAGCATTGTGTGACTCTCCAGTTAGAATATGATGTTGTTTCTGCTAAGCATACTGATATTTAATCATCTTAAGGAATATCCCCCTTTATGTTAAAGTCTGTATTTTAGACACACAGCTACTTTTGACCTTTCTGTGCACTTAATATTTAGTTTCCATTTTTGTTCCGGAAATCTGTCTGAAAAAGTAACGTTGTTAATTTATGTGACCACTGCACTAGTTTTTATTGCATGTGATTCTGTGAAATCCTATTTTCCTTAGAAGGTCAAGAACGGTCTGTGAGAATGAATCTACAAGTGGACTGATGTGAACAACTTACTCTGTTTTTATTAGTGGAGAAGCCAAAGAAATAATGATTCAGATACAATTATATATTTAAAAGCCAGAGTAATTTGAGGCTTATAAAATATAAAATACTTTAAATAAAAACTTTTTTTAGGTAGATAGTAAGAAGACAGAAAATTTTTTAACACATTGTTTATTGATTTTAGCTTTATTTCTTCTCTCATTTAGGGCGTGGTTAGGCCCACTGGGGGGTACGCTGTAATGCTGAACTGGACAATGTCTTCCATATATGGACTTAAACCTGGAGAGGTAATCATGGTTTTCAGTTCACTTTACATGACATTTCTCTGATTAAGATAGATACATTTTATTATCTTCTTATTTTTTAGGTGTGGTGGGCAGCTTCTGACTTGGGCTGGGTTGTTGGACATTCCTATATCTGTTATGGACCTCTTCTTCATGGCAACACAACAGTTTTATATGAGGTAATAAAAGAAAATCAATACAACATATAAATAATATTTTACTGAAATATTTTAAGTAGTAGTCCTAAGTAAGAAAAGAAAAATTAGAATGGTGGCAGGCGACTTTTTATATCATCTTTTTCTTTCAGTTAAAGATATGATTCCCAAAGAGAAAGGAATATATAGAAAATAGCACCCAGCTAATTAAATTTGTTGAACAAGGCCATAAAAATTATATTCTGAAAAACAAACATAAAACACAATATCTGTTCCTAACAGATTTCTAGAAAATATCATGCTGATACTGATTTTTGAAATCTTAGCAAAGCAAATAGTAATATTAATACAAACAACATAGATTCACCTTTTTGTGTTCTCATAGGATTAATAGATTTCCAAATACGTGGTGTCTTGATTTTCGCTATTTTTGATGGTTTCTGGTTGTATGTATAAAGAAGAGAATCATAGGCTGACCAGACTTGTAGTTAAATAGATAACTGCTTTAAGATCCTGTTGCATGGATTAATATCACAAAGGAATAAGATTTCTATGTCTGTACTAGAAAATTTTGCTCATATGCTCATTCTGTTTAATTTTATCAGTGCCGTGTATTACTACTTAAAGCATTTCTATCAGTGTTGTAGGTGGCCAAAATTTTAGAAGGATAGCAAAATGGTAGTTTACTAAGTCAGCATGAAAATAATTACATAAATTAAGTATAGGAAACTTGAGTTTGTTGCAGATTATGTGATTAAGTCCTTGTATATTATAATTGTCCTTAGTTCAAACATAACCAGTTGGTAGGTTTGCTTTTTAAAAAAACATATACAATGTTATAATCTTATTTTTTTCACATTTGGATATTCATGTTCAGTTTAATGTAGAGGAGGAAAACTAACTTATTAGAAAGGATCTGGAAGAAAGGCACTAAGATGAAAATAATGCCCTGAGAAAGGAATATAGGAATTGTGAATGGCTCATGTGGATATATTTAGTGTACATATATGTTCAATATCTTTTATATTTAAAGAATTGATACATATAAAGGAAATAGTATAGTAATGCAGAGTTACAGAGACCAGTATTTTGGGAATAATCAAGAGACAAATTTTAACTCTTCAGTAATAGAATAGACAACTTCTCAAATATCAGACAAGGAATGTGAAGAAGGGAAAGTGAAGAGGTGTGGAGAATAGTATTAGATGATGTCAAGGTTCTTTACACCCTTAAATTGTGCAACTCAATGATTCTGAAAATTTAAAGCTATTCTCTATCCCTGTGGAATTCTCCCAGTCACCATTTAAAGACATTCGTGTTTCTTCATTTTTACCTGGCTGGTCTTTTGTCTCTGAATGTTTGAAGATATTAAGTCAGACTTTACACATTAAACCACCTCACAGTACTCTGTATATTTTGTACTACACTTTTGTACTTTGCAGACTTAATATGCTCTGTGGTGTTTGTAATTAAGATATAAAATAATCTTGAAAAATCCATTCCATTCTGAAGTTCTTGCAAAGAGTAAAGATTTTTATTAAAATAATCATTCTCCATGAAGTAAAAAAAAAAAAAGAAAGTAAACTTCAACATTGAATTCTTATAATGAATTGTGGTATTACTACCATAAACGTGACAGCCAAAGATGTTATTTTATTTATAAGTATTGAGCTGCCTTTGGAAATGAAGTATATGCAATTTTTGTGTATTTACCATTGGCCGTTTATTATTTCTCAAGTTTATTCAAAATATGATTTTAACACCATAAAAGAGGATTGGCTGTTTGTCTTTATCTTAGAATGATGTGCTCAGGAGCAGTGTGGATGCTCTATAAATATAAATATTTGCTTTGCAGGGGAGTGAAGGAAGTAAGTTATATTTTAAACCTTTTCTCTGCACTCCTGTTTCTTTCTTACAACTTGTAAACATCCTCAATTCTCTGTGGTCACAAAACCAAGCCTTTTAGTCCTTTTCCCACTTCTAGCTATCCCATCTTTATTTTCTTCTCCACTGAGAGGTCCTTGAAAACACACTCTACCCACACCATCTGAACACATTCTTCCAGTTGTTCTTCATTCCCCTGTAGTCCAATTTCTGTCCACATTGCTTCACAGACGTGGCTATAGCAGAAGCCAACAGTGACTTCATCAGTGACTTCATGAGCCAGAGGGCTGCTTTGATCTGATTTTATTTTCTTCTCAATGACATCAACCCTGACTGTTCCTTACAAATAATTCTCTCTCCCCTCAAGTTCTTTTGTTATTGTTTATGTTGTTTCTTTTGCCTGGCATGACTTTCCCTCTGTTTTTTTTTTCTTTTTCCTTTCTTTTTCTTATCTGTTTAATTCCCATTGTCCTTGAAGACTCTGTTAATATGTTATCATCTCTTGAAAGGTTCCTCTCACAGTCATTGGCCATACTCAGTGCCCTATTCCATGGTTCCATTGTCTCCTGAGCTTATGTCTGTCACTGAGCTCACCACACTCTACTGAAATTCTGTCGCAATCTCGTCGAGTGTGAAAGCCTCAAAAAACCAATCCCTTAGCACAGTGCATAGCACAAACTGAACCTTCAATAATTTGTGGAACTAAATTGAACTCTTTTACTAACTTTTGACAGCTTGTCTTCCTTTTGCAGCCTTGTTTTTTATTACTTTGATCCTAAACATTGGGGTTTAATAGGGTCTTGTTCTTAGTCTTCTTTTCTCCTTCTGCTTATATGTCCTTGTTAATCTCCATACAGTTGGATTTGAGTATTACTGATTCAACCAAGGCTCCTAACTCTTCTATATCTAAATTCCTTCTGAGCACCAACTTGTTGTTAGACATCTTCAGGAGGTCCATACCCACCTTATGCTCAAATTTGATATGAACTGAACTCACTATCTCTACTCTTTCTTGCAAAACATGTTTTATAAATTTTCTTTATGTATTCTATAGTTTTGTTAATGTTACCTGCATCCACTCAGTCCTCCAAAATAAAATCTGGTAATAACCCCAACATTAATGTTTTCATCTATCATACCCCATTGATCATTACATTCTGTTGAATATACATTTTAATACATATCAAAAGTGTTCTATTTTTTTCATCTCTCTTGCCATATATCCAAGGATGATATTAAGCTGGTCTGTACAAGTATGTTATGTTGACTATTGTCCATTCTATGTTTGGGCATCTGATCTGATTTGTGCCTATGTGTTCTTGTTGCATATTTCAGATTATTGTCAGATAATTGATCCAGAGCACTTTCTAACAAATGTCCTACCTTTAGTGTCACTCCCTCCCAGGCCATTTCTACCCTAACTCCAGTTTCCTAGCTCTCCTCACATATAGTTGTCTGTCTAAAATGCAAGCAGCAACATAGAACGTTGCTTAATATCCTTCAATGGTGTGAGTTCTGCTTCCAGGAAGATGGTGATGACGTACATTTTCTTCTTTCTTCCTCAGGTAGAACTAAACATATTAGGCATTATGTTTAAAACAAATATAAGAAGACCCATACTTAGAAGAAGGAAAATTGGATTTAGGGACTTTGAGAGTCAATGAAAAGTGTGGCAATGATACCCAGGGTTTTACTTTTTCCTCATTTGTCCTAGACTTGTTACTGAAGAAGCTTACAACCTAGAAATTCCAACAAATGCAGTAAAACAATTAACCATCAAAAAATCCCTTGATCTTTTAATCTGAAGGAATAAGAAGGAGGCAGCCTAAGCAAAACATAAAACTTATAGATTACTCAACTGCAGACAAAAATCACAGAAAAATATACACTCCAATTCCCACTCCTAACAGCAAAGGCTAAGTGGGCAGCTTAGACTTCTACATCTGTCAGGCCATGAGAAGTCACCATAACCCTCCTTCTTCCCACAAGAGAAGGTGTCAGAGAGAGTAGACTAGGGGGCCAAGATTTTTATCCCTACCAGGTAGCACTGAGAGCCCCTCAAATCTACAGTGACAGTAGAGCCCATATAAGGAGCTGGATTTACAGTGTGTCTGTAAAGTCATGGTGCACTTTTGTCCAATCACAGGAAAGCAACAAAAGATGATAGAAATGTGAAATCTGCACCAAGTAATAGGAAAACCCTCCTAGTTTCTGTAGGATGATGTGGCAGTATGTGCGCGTGCGCAGATGATGACGTAACACAGTGTATACAGTGGAGCAGCCCACGGCCATGCCAGTTGAGATGTGGATGGTACAGAGGAAAGTTCAGTGTGTTCTGTGGCTCGCTAAATTCGAATCTGTGACTAAAGTGCAGCATGAATATCGACGCGTTTATAATGAAGCACCACCACATAGGAATAACATTACTCAGTGGGATATGCAGTTGAAGGAAACTGGCAGTTTGGTGGAGAAACCCCGTTCTGGTAGGCCATCAGTCAATGATGAGTCTGTAGAGGCTATACGGCATAGCTACCTAAGGAGCCCTAAAAAATCTGTGCATGAGCCCACATCGAACTGCACTGAATAGGTATGAAACTGGGAGAGTTCTCCTTTTATTTGGTGCAGATTTCACATTTCCATCATCTTTTGTTGCTTTCCTGTGACTGGTCAAAAGTACACCATGACTTTACGGACACACTGTATCTGCCCACTTTACCAGTAATGACACACCTCTTCCATACCCCATTGTGGTGTCCCCATTGGGTAGACGCCCAGTAGAGAGTCAATACTTTCACCATTGATAACAAGGCCACCTATCCCTTCCAATTGGTATTAGAAGAGACCATTTTGAAAGCAGTAACAAGACACTCTGACCTCACCCTGCCAGGAATGTATCAGCTGAATCCGAAACCCACCCAGCAGTAATGAGGAACATCCTCCCAATTGGATATCAATGGAGGACAAATAAGGAACCTGGTTTATCTTTTCTATATCTCTCTTTCTTGCTATAGTAGAATGAAAGTAAGTCATCTGAAAGAGAAGATTTAAACATGAAACATTCTCAAAATATAATACACAAAATGTTTAGTATTTGATGAAAAAAATTACTTCTCATACCAAGAACTAGAAAAATCTCAAGCTATCTGAGAAAAGAAAATTGATAGTTTCCAATACTAAAATGGCAAAGATGTTAAACTTACCTGACAAAGATTTGAACATTCTTGGAACAAATGAAGAAATAGAAAATCTTACCAAAGATGTAGAAGCTCAAAAAATAAAATAAAATAAAACCTATACGGACATTTTAAAATTGAAAATTATAATAACCAAAATATAGTCTCAGTGGATGGGCTCAATCCCAAATGGAAGTACCAGAGAAAAGAATCAGTGAACTGACAGAGAGAAAAATAGAAAGTACCCAATCTACACAATAGAAAGGAAGTAGACTGAAAATAATTTACCAAACCTCAGGGACATATGGAGTGTTAACAATAACAACAACAAAAAAATGTAACATTTGTGACATTAGAGTCATAAAAAGAGAGGAGAAAGAGGGTGGGGTTGAAAAAAGTACTAAAAAAATAATGGAAAACTTCTGAAAACTTCTCAGTTTCTCAAGTTTAGCCAAAGATACAGCCAAACTATAGAAGATCTGTAGATTCAAGGAAATGAGTAATTAATGATTAGGATTAATCTAAAGAAATACACACTCACCAAGAAAGTCATAATTAAGCTTCTAAAAGTAAAACAAATAATCTTGAAAGCAGAAAGAGAGAAAGGATACCTGGTCTTTAAAGGAACAAAACCATTTGTGGCAGCATTTTTATTTTTATTGGAAACCAGGGAGCATAGAGGGAAATGACACATTTTTCAAGTACAGTAAGAAAGGAACTGTCAATTCAGAATCTTAAATCCAGCCAAATTATACTTCAGATATAAAGGCATTCTTAAGATAAAGAAAAACTTAGGGAAATTGTCACCAGTAGGCCTCCCATAAAATGGCCATTGGACAAAACTTAATGATGAAAGACTAATACCTCATGTCTGAAAACAAGGTAGGGATATACTTAGTAGTATTCTTTTTAACATAGTTCTGGATGTTCTAGTCAGTGTGATAAAGGAATGTAAAGAAACATAAATGAAAACATCAGAAAGAACAAAAGAAAGAAATTGTATCTATTTGCATATAGCATGATTATGTAGAACATTGTAGGACATTTAAAAATACCATAGTCAGTGAATTCAACCAGGTTTCAGGACACAAGATAAACACATGAAATGTAATTGTATTTTTATATACTAGCAATGAACTCTGTGGCTATCAAAGGGCAACAAGAGGGTTCTTTTTGTGATAATGAAACTGTTCTGTAGCTTGGCTATATCAGTATCCTGATTATGATATTAAACTGTAGTGTTTCAAGATGTTTTCACTCTGAAAGTTGGGAAAAGGGAAGATGTATAGTACAGCACAGAGAATAGATTGTAATCACTAGGTACAGTGTAATCACTAGGTACAGTGCCAGGTGGGTACTGGAAATATCAGGGGAACACTTTGTAAAGTATATGATTGTCTAACCACTATGCTGAACAACTGAAAGTAATATAAACTAATATTGAATGTAAAATATAATTCATAAATAAAATTATTAAAAACTGGGTAAAGGGTATATAGTATATATCTGTCTGTCTTACACTTGCAAGTGAACTGACAATGACCTCATATAAAATGTTTAAGAAGTAAAAAAAAAAAATCCCTCACAGAACACCTGTCTCTTAAGACCCTAATTCAAAATCATTTGAGTGATACTAATGACCCAAAGTGCTTTGCCTCTTGCCCGCATGTAGCATTTTGTCTCTGGTTTCTGGTCTCTGACTCCCCATCCAAACCTAACTCTCCTTTTGTTCCAGCACTTACATAAACAGGACTTCCAGTGATGGAGTTGTTCCCTCTACTAAAATTTCACTTCTGTTCCAATCATGTAGCAGGGATCAACTTACATTTCAGCTCTTCTTATATTTTCTTTTTGCTATCCTTAGGTTGATTGAAGGGTTTTTTACATATGTTATAGCATCTAGAGTCCTCTCATTTTGCAAATACAATGCTGAGATACTGTGAGCTCTTTGAGAGCAGAAGTTGTTTATAATTTCTGTACGCACCAGCGCTTAGCAGCATATCTCCTAGGAGGTAGGCGAAATTTGTTGGTTTTCCATGACCAGTCTGTGGACCTATCCACCAGAAATTTTGTTGCAGAATGCAAAAGAGTTTAACCATCCTAATGTATGAAGATCCAATGATCTTAGCCAAATTCACTTGTGCTCAGGATGACTTCTACCCTAGTGGTCCCGAAGTAATTCTCCTATTTCATCAATCCCTAACTGTAAGAAGGTTGAAAACCACTGGTGTAAATGAACCATTTCTATGAGGGTTAATTGACAATTCGAACATGCAAAATGCAAAGGGAAAACATGACTGATTGACTAATTAAAACAAAACAAAATTAAAAGTTCTAACTTGTCACTAGGCCAGCAAGTGAAAAAAAATTATTATTCTCCACAAAATAATTGTTCCACCTGTGTCCCAATTTAGGTGGATTACCAAATTACCATTTATTATTATTTTATTTTAGTATTCATAGTTAGAAAGCTAATCTCTTCCATTTAGTAATAAATGTTACATTCTTTATATAGTAAATAGAATAATTTAGCAAATCATTAAGTCATGAGATTATTTTCCAAAAGAAAAATAAAATTATACACATTTCACTGTGATCAAAGTTTTATTTTCACTCTGAATCAATTATAATATTTCAAAGCTATAATGCAAAGTATATAATTAATTGGTGTCTATGATTATATTTTTCCTTAATGATGAATTATTTTATTTTATTTTATTTTATTTATTTTTTGACAGAGAAAGAGAGTCAGAGAAAGGGAAATACAGGGATAAACAGACAGGAAGGGAGAGAGATGAGAAGCTTCAATTCTTTGTTGTGGCACCTTAGTTGTTCATTGATTGCTTTCTCATATGTGCCTTGACCTGGGGGCTACAGCAGAGCAAGTGACCCCTTGCTCAAGCCAGTGACCTTTGGGCTCAAACTGGTGAGCCCGCACTCAAGCCGGATGAGCCCACACTCAAGCAGGCAACCTCGGAGTTTCAAACCTGGGTCTTCTGAGTCCCAGTCCAACTCTCTATCCACTGTGCCACTGCCTAGTCAGGTCCTTAATGATGAATTTTGATTCATTTAATAAAAGTTGATGGGCTGAAGTGCTAGGAAATTTGCATCTCATTTATATGTCAAAATCATCTGGAGTGCAAAAATAAGACCATAAAACATACCCCTTACTGAATGCAAGTGAATCATGGTTTATTTGAATAAATAATGAATGAATCGTTTTTCTCAGCAAAGATGAAAAATTTATATATATTCTGGAATTTAATACAAATCTGTAATTTGAAAAAAACTGGAAAGATGGTTATAACTAAGTTCAATAATCGTTTTTACTTCGAATATATGAGTTACCCACTTAAAATAATCTGTTTCAACATAAAAGCAAACAATGGATATTTATAAGAATTTATTTTCTGCCCTGAGAGGACATATACCTCTACATCCACAGGGTGAAAACTATTGGAAATCTTAGTTGGCTGCTTTGTCTTTGACTTCCTGACAATTACCAGTTTTTTAAACATATTCCCCTTTCTCACATTGAAAGAAACAGTAACAAAAACAAACAAACACGTCCTCAATTCCCTCCCCCCCTCCCCCTTGCAGTTACAGCGTTCTCTCTTTGAAGGCTTGCCTGCACCTAGAAGCATAGCTCTGTTTCTAACCTGGAGCTCCACTGTCCTCCTGGATTGCCTCTATCACAATCATTCCATAGCAGCTTTTAATTGGTTCTCCCAACCCCCATGATCTCTATTTTTCCAAAAACCATGGACATTTTAAGCCCTAATCACCCACATTTGGCTTTTTAGCATTTGAAAGTTGACCATTTTCTTCCTCTTAATCACTCACTTCCTTTCAAGAAGACACAACAGTTTCCTATTTTCCCAAAATTATTCTTAATGCTCACTTCTACAGGAAATTGGCCATTTGTTGCCTGAAACGTAGTTCTCTGGTTTTTTATCTCAGCTCATTGTCACTTCTACAAGGAAGCCCTCCTTAACCTTTCTGAGGAAGCCACATAACCTCATAGTATCTCTTAAGCACCTTGACTTTTTCCTTCCTACTTGAATTACAGTCGCAGTTTCACATTAGCTTACAGAATCCCTGATTTGTTTATTTGCCCCTCCCTGCTTTAAACTTTTCCAGGGTGGGAATCGTCTTGGTTTTTGCTCACCATTAATTCTCAGCTCCTGGCCTTGTTCCTGACACATATTATGATCTCAATAAATGATTGTTAAATAAATGCCTGTATAAAGATATCAGGAAAAACACACAAAAATTGAGTTTTACGTAAACACTCTGAGGGATAAAAAGGTAATTTAAATTTTCTTTTTACCAGAGAACTTCATAAACAATATAAGTAATAGGTCATATATATATATATATATATATATATATATATATTTTTTTTTTTTTTTTTTTTTTTGGTATTTTTCTGAAGCTGGAAACGGGGAGAGACAGTCAGACAGACTCCCGCATGCGCCCGACCGGGATCCACCCAGCACGCCCACTAGGGGGCGATGCTCTGCCCATCCAGGGCGTCGCTCTGTTGCGACCAGAGCCACTCTAGCGCCTGGGGCAGAGGCCAAGGAGCCATCCCCAGCGCCCGGGCCATCTTTGCTCCAATGGAGCCTTGGCTGCGGGAGGGGAAGAGAGAGACAGAGAGGAAGGAGAGGGGGAGGGGTGGAGAAGCAGATGGGCGCTTCTCCTGTGTGCCCTGGCCGGGAATCGAACCTGGGACTTCTGCACGCCAGGCCAACACTCTACCACTGAGCCAACCGGCCAGGGCCTATATATATTTTTTAATAGCAAGGATTTATTTTTGAAACTGGACATGTTTAAATTATATAATTCTGGAAGCCAAATTGGACTGACCAGTTAAAATATGCAAACCAGTTATGAATAATTCAGTTCTTATTTTTGAGAGGAACAAAACAAACAGTACCTTTTCAGAAATTTACTTTATTAGTGGAGCACTGATTCCAACAGACCTAACCCTAAAAGCATGTGGACAAGGACATACTTGGTACAGTGGTTTTGTCAAAGAGCAGAAATAGAACAATACTTTAATATAGAAACTTTATGTATAAAAAAATTCAGCAAATTGTTACGTATGCATGGGCAGTTGTGTGTGTTGGTTAATGGTTGTCATACATAGATATGCTTTCTGGCCTCTCTTTTGTCTTGTATTTCAAATTCTCTTTTTCAAAAAGTCTGTCATCTGCAGAATCAAAACCTAACACTTCTCAAGGGTGAACAAGTCCTTTTGAGCTCTGCCGTTCTCCTTATCTTTGCTGGGGTATCAATGTTCACATGTGATCTCATACACACATTTCAATTGCGTAATACCGGAATCCAGGCTTCCACAATGGCAGTAGTGTGGGCAAGCAAAACCAAAAATTACTTGACCCCATTATAGTCCCTTATGATTTTTTTTTTAATTTCGTATGCACTCATTACCTTTGCTTTTCTTTTATTTCTGATTTTTAAAATTTGAACTATTTCTCTTTTTTTTTCTAGTTAGTCTAAGTAAAGGTTAGTTGATTTTATCTTAAAAACCCAACTCTTAGTTTTAATTTTTCATTTTTTTCTATTTTCTGATTTATTTTTAATCAAATGTTTATTTTCCTTTTGCGTTGGTCTTAGTTATTTTTATTTTAGTTTCTTGAGGACTAAAATTAGCTCATTTACTTGAGATTGTTCTTTTTTTAATGTCAGCATTTATTGCTACAAATCTTTTTTTTTAGTTTTGCTTTTGTTGCATTCTTTAATTTTGGTATGTTGTGCTTTCATTTTTATCTGTCTTGAGATACCTTTAAAATTCTCCTGTGATTTCCTTATTAACACAATAGTTATTAAAGAGAGTGTTGTTTAGTTTTCATGTATTTATGGATTTTTCTGTTTTCTTACTGATTTTTAGTTTTATTTCATTGTGGTCAGAAAAGGTATGTGGAATGGTTTCTGTTTTCTTAAATTTAAGACTTATTCTGTGATCTATGATATAATCAATCCTATAAAATAATTTATATGTTTTTGAGAAGAATGTGCATTTTTTTTTGTTGTTGGGTGAAAAGATATTGGTCAAAAGGAATAAAGTTTCAATTATTCAGGATGAATTAATTCTAGAGATCTAATGTAGAGTAATGTGATACAGTTAGCAAGAATGTATTGTATACTTGAAATTTGCTAAGAGGGTCAATTATAAGTCTTCTCACCACAAAAAAATAAAAAAAGGTAATTTGTGAGGTGATGAATATATTCTTTAGATTGATTGTGGTGATATTTCACAATGCATGCATATCAAAATCACAGCTAGTATACCTTAAATACATCCAGTTTTTGTTAATTTTAGGTCAATAAAGTTGAGGAAAATGATATAAAACTTTATATAAAAATAACAGGAAGTAAAGGAAATTTTACTTTAAATTAAAAAAAAGAAATGTTTACTGTTTTTTGTCTAAGTTATTACCTAGAATGGAATATTAGTTATTGGTCACCTTAAATCTAACTTGACATTAAGTCATAATCTGGTCGGTATGCTTAATCTTTTTTTTTTTTAATCGAGAGGGGTGCATACAGGGACAGGCAGGCAGGGGGATAGAGAGATAGATGAGAAGCATCAATTCTTCATTGTGGCAGCATAGTTGTTCATTGATTGCTTTCTCATATGTGACTTGACCAAGAGCCTCCAGCAGAGCGAGTGAGCCCTTGCTCAAGTCAGTGACCTTGGGCTCAAGCTAGTGACCATGGGGTCATGTCTATGATCCCACATTCAAGCTGGTGAGTCTGTGCTCAAGCTGATGACCTTGGGGTCTCTAACCTGAGTCCTCGGCATCCTGGGCTGATGTTCTATCCACTGAGCCACCTCCTGGTCAGGCGATATACTTGATCTTGATATGGCATTATTTATACACACATATTTATACATATCTGCAAAATATGAGTAATTATCATTTCATATAATAACTGTCTCTTTGAAAGTCCTTGAGGAATGAAAGCTTGCTCTCATTTTACATTTGTTTGCATTTCACAAATTGTTAACTTCATAACAGTAAACCATGTCAATAATTTCTTCTTGTTTGCTCACTGTACTAACCAGGACAGATGGCTGCCTGTTATTAATTCAACAATTAACTTTAAAGATATGTACCACATGCTGTCTTCCTGGGCAATACATTTGTTACAGGAAGTCGAGGATTTAAGATTCTGAATTGCAGTGTAAGTGCATGGTCATTGGACTGAAAATATGAATTTCTGTGGCATTTATCTTGTTCTGCCTTTATCTACCTATATAACCTTAGGCAAATGAACTCCATCTCTGCTGGAATTCAGTTTATCATCATGAAAGCAGAGAGCTTACACACGTTCTCCTTGTTCTGTACTTTTGTGAGTCTGCTCCAAGTCCATGGTTTTTCTCTTTCTAAAATAAATATAATTATTTGATAGCATGTTTTACTTTTTTTAACTCAGAATTTATTCTTATTTCTTTTCATAGTGTGTGAACTTGACTCTTCAACTGCATTTAGTAAAGAAATGTTTCATTTTAAATTAGTGAAACATCTTAGTGCGGAGAGGAAGCATAGCAGATAAGATTTCCGTACCATGGTTCCTGAGATATCTGCATATTGTTTGGTATCACACAAATTTCTTAACTGCTCTCAGCCTTGGTTTTCTCAGTTATAAATATCTATATTAATTGTACTTTTCTTATATGACATTAACTTGATGAATCCATACAAAGCCCTTAGAATAGTTGCCAGGATATAATAATCCAATAAGTGCTACAATTATAAGCTACTGTTATTATTTAAATATATGAATTTATTCTTTCTCAGAATAAAATTTTACTGTGCAAACACCAAATACTCATTCCCATGGGGTCCAGTCACTGTGATGTTTGAATGTTCAGATTTCTTCTTTCAAAGTCTGTTCTCACAAATCGGAAGCAGTCATCACAGTGTGAGAGCAGCTCCCTTTGGAGCCCGTTAGTTCTCTTCTAAAAACCAGGCAAAGGAATCAGCACACGGGACGTGCTGGTCCTGCCACTACCGACTTTGAAGAATGAGCAGCAGATGTGGCAAATAACCCAGGGGTCTCTCCCCTCAAGAATCTGTTCTTTTTAGAGTGAAGGAAGAATAGACTTGAAGTTTCATCTATGAATAACACAATACAGTTCATGGTTCACCATTATCCAAACATTTATAACCTTTCTTTTTTATTTTTTAATGGGCTTTATTATTACTAGTTCCTGCAGTGTGTGTGTGTGTGTGTGTGTGTGTGTGTAGAGAGAGAGATTTAAAAACTTCAGAATATTCAGTTTAATAATCTTTTATTGACTGCTCTTTTCCTGAATTCATAGGAGAAAAAAAATTAGATAACCCTGTCTTTTCTCTCTATATAAATGATTAGTGTGATTATTAGCACTATACTCTTTTATTTGTATAAGAATCAAATAAGATGATGTATGTGAAATTAGTTTGAAATCTTCCAAGAAATATGATATCTTTATTATATGTGGCTTAAGTGTCTGTTTGTCGCCGATAGCTTATTGGTTGCTTGCGTAACTATACTAGCCAATGGGGTGAAGTTGCCACGGCTGAATGCAAATTGAGCGGGTCAAGGTGAAGGTGAACATTTGTTTGCATTGGCAATCATCTGGTTTTGAAACAATTTAAGGCTGAACGCAAATTGAGCGTGTCAGGGGGAAGGTGAACATTTGTTTGCATTGGCAATCATCTGTTTTACATAAAAACTACATCTTAACGTAATTTCTTTTAAGAATGCCTCCTAGAAAATACAGCACTGAAGAGGAGAGAAAAGGAGCTAAAGCTGCACAAAAACGGCTTTCTCGACAAAAAGAAACCACTGAGCAGAGAAAGACAAGGCTTGCTTCAGTCACAGAGCAAATGCGTCTTTCTCGGCAAAATGAGACTGATGAGCATAGAGAAACAAGGCTTGCCTCAGATGCAAGACAAAAGAGCCTGTCTCAACAAAATGAGTCCCTTGAACAAAGGCAGGAGAGAAATGCAAAAAAATGCTGACCAAAACGCAAAAAGGATTAAAACAGTTTCAAACGGAGAAACTTTAATTTTTGAGCATTCCTCTGGTGACATGAATATTAAATGTGAACACTGTCAGTCCTTAAACTTCAAGTTAGAAACTAAACGATTTGACCGTGGCAAGAAAGGATTTTCTCAATGTTGCAAGTACGGAAACATTGTAGTTCCACTAATTGAGAATTATCCACCACTCTTGAATAAATTATTGACTAATCAGCATCCAAATAGCAAACAGTACATGGATAGCATTCGATCCATTAATAGTTCCTTTGCTTTTGCGTCCATGGGAAACAAACCAATTGACTTGCCTGGACCAGGACTTTATTGCTTTTGACTTCATGGTCAAGTTTACCATCAAACTGGAACTTTGCATCCTTCTGACGGGAAAAGAAAGTTTGCTCAATTATATATACTTGATTCCTCAGAAGCCAGTTCTGCACGTTTAGAATGGAATAAAAGAGTTCCTGAGACCTTACTTAATGAAATGGGGGAATTATTTCAAGACATTAACCCATTTGAACGTAAAATTAAAAATAATTGATGGTCCTCTGCAGGGCGAGCTTAAAAATGATGGAAAGATGTACACAAGAAATGTTGTGTATAAAGAGATCTTTGACATGTGAATTAACATTTTATTATTTAAATCACCTTTATTTATTGAGCTAGTGGTGGCTCTTAAGAAATGTACCGCCAGTGGTTTCCTTCATTGCACTCTACTTTAAGCAATTAAGCAAGTAGAAGGGGGAAACCCCGTGGGGCACTAAGCAAAGGGGCGTCCTCGCCGCCTGCCCTGGGTAATTCAGTTTGAATTAGCAGACACCTTTGCACAAATCATTTTAATTACAATTTATAATATCTAGAACAGCGGTCATTTCGTATGACCACCGGGCTTTCTAGTATATTATATATAGTAAAATATGACAGCATTATTTAATCACATGTATTTCCACATGTTTTCAAAATATGAGAAAATATAATTTTGTAGTCATAGACATAAATTTAAGCCATTTCCAGGTATGAAAATCAGATGTTCCAGAATACTGAGGATCAGAACTACTTCTGAATTGTTTTGTATTGAACACTTGTTAAATTATGCCACAGTCTTTAATACATATGTCATCTACTTCTGTAGATGCTTCTGCAGATCCTGCACTGGATCTGTTATCTCTGTGAAGTGATCCCATAGTGTATTTTCCACACATGGACCCTCTGGATTCTCAGCTCCTCCCAGGCTTCATTTTAACAATGGAATTTTAGCTGTCTGTATTGTAGTTATCTTCTTTTTATAAGAATTTTGCAGTCCTACTTTTGTTAACCTATTTTGTCTAACTTGATTATCCCCTTTTCAAGGATGGAGATTTGTTTCTTTCAAGCAGAGGAGTCTATGACTTTATTTTAAGATTAATAGCCACAGTGTTACTAACGTTCACTGAGTAGGCACACATCAGAGTCCTCTGCTTTCCCATTCATGTAATGAAAAATGATTTTTAATTTTTTTATATTTATTTATTTTTAATTCAATGAGAGGAAGGGAGGCAGAGAGACAGACTCCCACATGCTCCCTGATGGGGATCCACACAGCAAATCCTCTAGGGGGCGATGCTCTGCCCATCTGGGGTATTGCTCCATCACTCAGCAACTGAGCTCTTCTTTGTGCCTAAGGCAGAGGCCATGGAGCCATCCTCAGTGCCCAGAGCCAACTTGCTCTAATCAAGCCATGGCTGCTGGAGGGGAAAAGAGAGAGATAGAAAGAGAGAGAAGTGAGAGGGGGAGGGATAGAGAAGGAAATGGTTGTTTCTCTTGTGTTCCCTGACCAGGATTTGAACCCAGGATATCCACATACCAGGCTGATGCTCTACCACTGAGCCAGCCAGCCAGCCAGTGCTAGGAAATGATTTTTTTAAAAAATCTAGTATATCAGCAATGTTTTTTCCTGTATGTATACAATAAGAAAAAAAAATGATGACTCTATCTTTCCTCCGATTTAAGTATATAATATGATTTACTAATTGTGAAAAATTGTAAAGCTATGCTACCATCTTTTAGATTTCTATCTCACATGACCAGTTGTTCAAAGGTATTTATTTTTTTAGTTTATTTTTCTGTATGTATGCCTGTGTTTTATGTTGGTGCAAGCAAGTTCAGCTATGATTATAGCTCCATCAATATTTGTTGGTGCCCATTGTAGCTCAACATCTTGCTAGGGGCTGATAAGAAAACAGAATATATATCAGATGCACTTCTTGCATCAAAAATGCAGGTGATATATTTAAAGAATTAAGATCAATGTAGAAAACAAAAAACAAACAAATTAAAACTAAGGAATGTTTTACTCTCTGTAAAAGATTTAAAAATTTTTCAGAAACTACAATGAGCCATGGCCTGTGATAAATACTCTACATTTAACTCTTATACCTGTTTGGATACAGTTTTCTGATAATGAAACCTCATGAGAATCACAGAAATTAAATAAATTGCTTTAGGTCACATAGCTTATAAGTGGCAGAATTGGGACACCACCCTGACTCAAAATACATCCACTAGTCCCATCAGGGAAGTTTCAGACTATAGTGGACAGAAAAATCTTTGTGAATGAGACGGTACAAATCACAATAATATCTACTATTGATTGAATGTTGGGTAATAGTTACTCTTCTAAGCATGTATAAAAAAAGGACTTAGGCCTGACCAGGCGGTGGCGCAGTGGATAGAGCGTCAGAATGGGATACAGAGGACCCAGGTTCGAGACCCCAAGGTCGCTGGCTTGAGCGTGGGCTCATCTGGTTTGAGCAAAAGCCCACCAGCTTGACCCCAAGGTTACTGGCTCCAGCAAGGGGTTACTCGATCTGCTGAAGGCCCGCGGTCAAGACACATATGAGAAAGCAATCAATGAACAACTAAGGTGTTGCAACGGCCCAATGAAAAACTAATGATTGATGCTTCTCATCTCTCTCCGTTCCTGTCTGTCTGTCCCTGTCTATCCCTCTCTCTGATTCACTCTCTGTCTCTATAAAAAAATAAAAAAATTAAAAAAAAATTTAAAAAAAGACTTAATTCTCTCTATAAAGCCATACGTCAGTAGTTTGAGACCCTATTTATAGGTACAGAAACTGAGGATCATAGATATTAAATACATTTATAAGTGACACAAGAGTGATGGAGCTGAGATTTGAAGCAAGGTTTTCCAGTTCCAAAGTCAGTGCTCTTTGCCATACTTTAGAGATGAACAACTGGGAAGCTGTTGAGAAGCACAAACTCCAGGGCCAGAACCAGTGATGTGAACATTAAGAAGGCAGGATGTGAGGGTTTCAGGTGGATAGTATAAGATAGAGGTGAACAGGAAGTGGAACGTAGCTGAGAAGTCCTCCCCTAAGACAACTGATATATACTGACAGTTGTCAATTGCGGTACTCCAATAGAGCAATAGCTATTGTGGTAGGGGAAAATAGTGCTTTTGCTTTTGGTAATGTTGAATTTAAAGGTACTACTCAGACATTTGCATAATGTTGGGAACCATGTTTGAAGTTCATATATCTTTCAGAATTAGAGATGTAGAAGAGTTCATCATTTCAGTCCCTAAGGGGATGAAGATATTCAGAGAGGTGAAAATTGAGAAACGGACAAAGGGACACTATATAAATTGACAATGAGGAATTAGAGAAGCAGTGGGAGATTCAGAAAAGCAAGATATCCTGAAGACTGGTTGGAGGGAGGTTTTTCAGAAGATGCAGGATCAGCAGTGCTGCGTGCTACAGAGAGGTCTGCTCAGGCAGCAAATGAAGAGAGCTTTGGGGAAGGGGTGTCATTAGCCACCTTTGTGAGAACAATTTTATAAGAAGGTTTATTATGTTTATTTTTTTTAACATGGGGAAATATAAGCATGTTTGAAGACTGTTTTTTGTAAGAATTTGAATTAGGAGCCAGGCTTTGTACAACCTCAGGTTGAATTGTAGAATATATGTGGAATAGCCACACTTTATTTTCTGGGCAGAAATATGGAAGTGTAATAAAGCAAGAAGCTATTTAATTCCTCTGCTTACAGCAAAGACTTACTGTTCACTATGAATAAAGAAAACCTTAATGGTCCCTCCAGTATAGGACAGCAGAGTGATTGTACATCAGCATGGAGGAATTCAGAGATGAAAGCTAGAAGCCACAAGCTACCAGCTCTTCTAGTAATATGTGTTCTCTGTGACTGCTGAGAATGGTAACTATATCAGCGTCCCTAATTAACTCCCTACTGGATCCACAGAATTACCAGCTCCAGTGCTGTGCTCCATTCACTTGGTATCAATACTTCAGAATTAAGCGTGTTTTTAGGGGGACAGGTAGACTTTTATGACCTACCTGGAAGCAATGGCATAGTGACTGGGAATGACCTCGTCACAAAGCCCAATATGATCAACTCTCAGAGCTGGTAGGAAGCAGGGGAAGAACTAAGACAAAATGCATAAATGAATTAAAAAAATTTTTTTCAGCTTTATTGAGGTATAATTGACAAATAATATTTTAGAATATTTAAGATGTCTATCATGATGATTTTATCCACACATACATTGTGACAGCATTCCATCTGGCTAATTAAAACATTTAGTCACCTCATTTATTTATTAGTTTATATTTATTTTTGGCGAGCATATTTAAGTTCTACTCTCTGAAAACATTTCAGTTATATAAAACATTATTATCAACTATTTTCACCATGTTATATGTTGGATCCTCAGACTTTATCACCTTATAGCTGAAAGTTTGTACAAAAGAGATAGATCTAGTTAGACGTAAAGACACCTTTAATATATATAAATATCTATGAAAGGATCTTGGAGCTCTAGGCTTAGAGAAGTGTTACCTTATCAGACCTGGGAGGCAAAGCATGTTCTTAACTAAAGAAAGGGAAGGACTCAACACGAGAAATTACAACTCTGTGGTGTCCAGCCCAGAAGACTGTAAAGAGAGATGATTAAAGTAGAAAGCTTATCAAAAATATTAATTCAACCATGTAAAATTGCCGTTTGATTGGTTTTGACTTATAAATATGACAATTTCACATAATCAACTAATAAGAAGTAGAAAAATACAGCCTAGTTGGAGACCTCCGGTTGGCCACTAGGTTTTTGGTTTTTAAGTCCATTAGTAGCCCTTTGATGGAAGTGCGTTAAAAGGATTGCACTAAGGAGACATCCATCCTGTGGAGAAGAGAATGAACGGATGTTATGGTCTACCTAACCGTCCACACTCTAGTGTCGTCCGAGCTGTTTCTTGGAGTTAAAAAAAAAAAGATTTCTGTATTTGGTAGTCTCTGCTGTACCTCGAAAACTTTAGGTTCTGGAATCCTTTCCAGATCTGATGAAAGCTATAATATTAGAATATTCATGAACTCCCCTGAAATTAGGTCAGAAACCATTCATCTAAAAAATAAAGATAAAACCCTCTTGAGTACGGATACAACCAAACTAAAGCCCCCGATGAGAATGATAGCTTTAAAAGGTTTCCGGGCAACACAGAAAGAGCTGTTGGACCAGGCAGAAATGTAAGGTAAGCATCATACATCTTTAGAGACATGGCTGTTGTACTCAGGGTGCATGAGGGTATATGCATGCTATGTATGTCCAGTCTGGTTTATAGACCCAAGCATAAAGAACTGAAACAAGGAGGCACTTATTCCAAATTATTTTTTTTTCAGTATGTGGCCCTCTCTGATCAAATTGCAATTATCAGTATATTTTTTATTAATTCTTAGATTAGCTCATTTACTTATAACATAGAGAGAAAACCAGCAAAGGCTAGTGTTAAATTTTAAGCTCATCCACTAGAGCAATGGTAGTCACCCTGGTCCCTACCGCCCACTAGTGAGCGTTCAGCTTTCATGGTGGGCGGTAGCGGAGCAACCAAAGTATAAATCAAAAGATAGATTTAATATAGTAAGTTGTTTTATAAAGATTTATTCTGCCAAACTTAGTGAAAATCCAACATAAAGCACTTGGTAAGTAATTATTATTATATGCTTTAACTTGCTTAACTCTGCTTTATAAATTTTATAAAGTAAGTTACTTCCCTGCTTTACAAATCACCATTACTGTGGAACCGGTGGGTGGTTAGAAAATTTTACTGCTAACAGAGATACAAAAGTGGGCAGTAGGTATAAAAAGGTTGACTACCCCTGCACTACAGCAACCGGTCAGGTAGGTATTAGAGAACAATGTCATGTCAGGCAGTGCCTGCTGTGTGAAGATACATTGGTTCTCAATCCTGGCTACAGGTTGGAATCACTTAGTCACATGTAAACTGCAACAATGCCCAGTGCCAACTCAAGGCCAATTAGATCAGACTCTCTAGGAGTGGAGACTAAGAATTGATACCTTTTAAAAGGATCCTAAAATGTTCTCATTTACATTCAGTGTTGACCATTACTGGGTTAGATGATGGTATGGATAAGATGAAGGAACCATAGCCTCACAGGTGAGGCCAAAGGGATGACTAGAAATTTCTGGCAAATAATCAAGGAAGTCAGTCTGATAGAAGTTTTTAGTCATCATATTATAGTTATAATTAAGTTTTTACTTATTAAAAGGGAACCTGCTTTAGTAACACAAAGTCTAGGTCTGGGAGTCCTAAGACATAGGGCAATAATCCCTCTAAATTTAAAGCAGAGTGATTTTTTTCAAAATTTGGGCAAGTTAATGTGAATTATTGAGAGAGGAACTTTAGGAAAGAAAAATCTCATTTTTTGAAAGAGGCTATATGCTCATTTGGTTCATATTTCAAAACTCACAAAAAAGTAAAAAGTCTAACTCTCACTTCCATGTTCCCAGCTGTTTAATTTCTCTCACTGTGAAGCAATCAGTCTTATGTGCACAACAGTTAATTCATATATAGGCAGTATCTTTTCTCCTTTTTAAATACAAATGGCATTGTACAAGTGGTATGTGTACTGTTTGCATTTTTCTTTTTTCACTAAGTAATATATCCACAGCTTAGATGCTGTACACCCAAACTCTTGTCCATTGATAAAGGCACAAAGCATGTGGTAGGAACTCAACAAGTACTATTCCTATTTCACCAACTCTTCTGAAAAGAACAAGCTGCTGCTGCTGCACCTGTCTGCCAAAATGAAATTCAGAATTAGCCCACATGGGATGTTGCTGTCATCACCTCAAAATTGTGGTAGAGACCTGACTTTGGTGACATTATCAGAAGGGTTCTATAAAAGTAAATTAAAAAAAAAAACAGATATGTTGTTAATCCTGCCACAAAAAGAAGCAAAAACTGCAATTGACTCAAAATTTTTTATTTCAAATTTGAGGAACCACAAGTAGCTTTGACTCCCAAGCCTTGAACTGAAATGATTGGATTAATAATAAAGGAAATGATTTTTTTGCTTGAAGGTTTAGCTCTAGTGTTTTTTATTTTTATTTTGCCAAGTTTCTGTATTCCACTACTTTCCTGTGTTGAAAACTTAAGCTCATTGAGAATTATGTGAGAATTCAAGACATTACCTGGTTTTTTAACTCAGGACTTATCATCTGCTATTAATATTAACACATCGAATCATAAGTAGTAGAGTATTATATGTGCAAGTTCATTTTAAGATATTTGGTAACTGTCTTGTTTTGTGCTTTGTAACATCACTAACCACATTATAAATATTGGCAATTGATATTTTATAAATATCTGATGTTAAAAATTCATGATTTATGATAGCTAAAAGCTTGTGATCTCTGCTTCACCAAGGTAAGGATTGCTTTCTGCCTTTGTGTTCAGGGTGCAACCAACAGGGTAGACTTTAGTTTAGGTGAAGGAAATAAAAGCAAATGGTAAGAACATGGATTTGAGTTTAAAAAAATTTATTTGTTTTAGTTTTAGAGGAAGAGAGAGAAAGAGAGAGGAAGGGAGAGAGAAACATCAAGTTTAGTTGTGTAGCCCTTGATTGTGTCTCATATTGTACCTTGACCAAGATTGAGCTGGCAAACTTGGGTTTCAAAACGGGACCTTGGCGCTGATTTTTCTTTTTAAAAATTTTAAACTTTTAAAGATTTATTTATTGATATTTTACAGAAAGGAGAGAGAGAGACAGAGAGAGAGAGAGACAGAAAGAGAGAGAGAAGGAGGGAAGAATGGGAAACATTAACTCATACTAGTTGCTACTCATATGAGCCTTGATCCAGCAAGCCTAGGGTTTCAAACTGCCAACCTCAGCACTTTAAGTCGACACTCTATCTACTGTGCCACCACAGGTCAGACAAGTTTTGAAGAGTTTTAAAATTGTTTTTACCTTTAGGCTCATTACTGCTTTAGGTGTGTGTTGTTTATTAAAAATCCCTACAATCATAGAATTTTCTCATTTTAAAATTGAATAGTATTTAGGCTCCTGTCCTTTACTGAATATACACGTTCTGAAATTGTGTCATTTTTTTTCCAGGCTACTCAGCATAATTAGTGAGTTACTGGTTACTTTACTTTTTAATTTTTTAAAGCTTTTTATTAAAAAAATTGAGTCTAGCAAGAAAGAAAGGGAGAGACAGAGGAACAAAGGAGCTGTTCCTATATGTGCCCTGACCGGGGACCAAACTCAAACTCACAACCTCTGTACTTCAGGACAATGCTCTAATCAACAGAGCGATCTAGCCATGGCATGTTACAGGTTACTTTAAAAGAACATTATAAAAGGGATGGTATTGCATGTGTGTGTGTGTGTGTGTGTATGTGTGTGTAGAAAAGCCTGTATGCAGGAGGGCAGGAGAGAAGAATATTCAATAAAATTAATGTCATTGACTCACTTTCATTTAGAGATCATATGAAAGTGGCTTATAGTCTTTTCTTTAGTTTTCTAAAACTACTAGTGGTGATAATTGTTGAGAAGATATTAGTCTGATTATTTTTTTACTATATTCCTTCCTTTTATTAGACACAATTAATTTAGATGATCTACTATGTAATTTTTAATAACATTATCTCATACAAACACCCATAATTAGTAAAATATAAGTCACATTAGAACAGAACCTTACCTGATTCATTCACAAAATTATTCCCAGAATTTAGAATAATGTCTAGCTCACAGTTATATGCTCAATAAATATTTATTAAATGAATAAATATATATATATATTAGTACTACCTAATTTATTG
Source organism: Saccopteryx bilineata (assembly GCF_036850765.1). NCBI lineage: Eukaryota > Metazoa > Chordata > Mammalia > Chiroptera > Emballonuridae > Saccopteryx > Saccopteryx bilineata. The sequence continues at coordinate 107,223,603 of NC_089491.1, read as the reverse complement.
ACTTGTTTTTATGTGAATGATAGTTCTTATGAAAGATCTTGCTCTGTGCTGCATAGTATCACCTGTAGTGTTTAGATAATTCAGAACCTAATGTTTGTGTCAATCAACAGCTGTTTTGACGAACAATAACTTCTTTAATATATCATAGCTTATGTTTTAATTAAGACTTGAGATTAAACAGAAGTCCTTAAGAAAATAAAATGATAATATATATAAATAGTAAAGTAATTCTGAAATAGGGAAACATCATATCCATAGCCTTGAATGACCTTCTAGGGAACAGAGAATAAAATGTAAAACAATTGAACCTTCCTGAGATCAACTAGCTTTCAATAAATACTGTAAGCTTTTATATGTCAAATTCTTCAGAATTCTAATAGTAATGATATGTTATCAGATTTTTTTGCTCAATAAATACAATATTGATAAAAATTTATTTGGTGCAATGTGAGAATTGCAACCGTGGTTATAATTTTATATTATTTATAAAAAGTATGATAATGTTTTTTTTTTTTTTTTTTTGCGCATTTTTCTGAAGCTGGAAACAGGGAGAGACAGTCAGACTCCCGCATGCGCCCGACCGGGATCCACCTGGCACGCCCACCAGGGGCTACGCTCTGTCCACCAGGGGGCGATGCTCTGCCCATCCTGGGCATCGCCATGTTGTGACCAGAGCCACTCTAGCACCTGAGGCAGAGGCCACAGAGCCATCCCCAGCGCCCGGGCCGTCCTTGCTCCAATGGAGCCTTGGCTGCGGGAGGGGAAGAGAGAGACAGAGAGGAAGGCGCGGCGGAGGGGTGGAGAAGCAAATGGGCACTTCTCCTGTGTGCCCTGGCTGGGAATCAAACCCGGGTCCTCCGCACGCTAGGCCGATGCTCTACCGCTGAGCCAACCGGCCAGGGCCTGATAATGTTTTTAACTAGTATTTCTAATACTTAAACTATTGTTATTGTTACTGTTCGACATAATTAACTGAAGGCGCTGTAAATTACCTCACATTGTGCCTTTTATGGGAGTAGTCATTATGGGATAGCATTTTCATTATGATGTTCATATTATCTTGTAGTGAGTATATTGTAATTGCCCTATGACACTGGCCCCATCGTGGAATTCAACTTTAATTGGTTATAAAATATGTTTCTTCATTGGCAAACTGCTTTAAAATAGTATCTCAGTGTTTTTAGCTAATCGAGAAAATATTGGAAAAGTGATTCTTATTTATCAGGCAAGAAAATGGCAAGTCAGTTGAGTAAGGTCAGCTGACAATTTGTTTTTATATGATTGATTGGCATCGAGCTTTCCAGAGTCACAATCTTGTACAAGGGGGACTGATCAGTGCATAAGGTAGATCAAAGAAGTAAAAGTCAAATGTTTACCTTGATTGGATAAAAAGAATCAAGTGGCTGATTCATTTTTAGACTGATGTGCTTAAATTAAGGCTTCAAAATTTGTTAGTCAAATTATTTATATGTGTTGCCAGATTGTATACTGTGTCAATGTGTTGATCTATATGAGATGGTAATGAATAAATTGCAATCAAGTGTTCAAGATAAGTCAGGATAATAAAAAATGAAACTCTAGTTGCAATGAATACTTTCTTTGGCATTAAAAGAGCAAGAGAAAAAGCAAAGAGTATAACAAAGTCCAAAAGAGTTTTTTTAATGAATGTAATTACATTTAAGAATATTAAGAGCGCTGTGGTGCAGTGGATAGAGCATCGGAATGGGATGCGGAGGACCCAGGTTCAAGACCCCAAGGTCGCCAGCTTGAGCACGGGCTCATCTGGTTTGAGCAAAAGCTCACCAGCTTGGACCCAAAGTTGCTGGCCTGAGTAAGGGGTTACTCAGTCTGCTGAAGGCCCACAGTCAAGGCACATATGAGAAAGCAATCAATGAACAACTAAGGTGTCGCAATGAAAAACTGATGATTGATGCTTCTCATCTCTCTCTGTTCCTGTCTGTCTCTCCATCCCTGTCTATCCCTCTCTCTGACTCTCTCTCTCTCTGTCTCTGGGAAAAAAAAGAATATTAAGAGCAATTATGAAAAAATAAAATTGAAATTTTGCCCTATCAATTAACCAGTTAGAAGTGGATAGTGAATCTAAATTATTGGACAGCTATGGTCTGCCTCATATTATTATCCATTCATTTATTATTCTCTGTGAGGAGAGCTCTAAAATTATTGATAGCAAATTCTTCCCTCTTCTAACCTTAGTTCAGTGTTTCCCAATTGTACTTTTCAGAAAGTTAAATCCATGGGACGCTCCAATTGGAGATACGGCCAAAGGAGTTTAGGAAATGGCATGCATATAACATATATTAACATTCCAGGCACCCTGCTTTTAGTAGCACAGGGAGAAGTAGTGATGATAATGGACTGAAGAACGAGGGTACATGGCTGCGTTAAGGTAGATTTTTGTGGGTCACTTTAATTTTTTTTTTAGAGTTACTGATGTATTTAAATGTCACCTTCGTTTCCTTTTTTGTGTGTGTGACAGAGACAGAGAGAGGGGCAAATAGGGACAGACAGACAGAACGAGAGATGAGAAGCATCTTCATTGTGACTCCTTAGTCTCCTTAATTGTTCATTGATTGCTTTCTCATATGTGCCTTGACTGAGGGGCAATAGAAGAGCAAGTGACCCCTTGCTCAAGCCAGCGACCTTGAGCTCAAACCAACGACCTTGGGCTTCAAGCTAGCGACATTTGGGCTCAAGCTAGCGACTTTGTGATCATGTCTATGATCCCATGCTCAAGCTAGCAACTGCCTCACTCAAGCTGGTGAGCCCGTGCTCAGGCCAGATGAGCCCACGCTCAAGCTGGTGACCTTGGGGTTCCAAACCTGGTCCTCTGCATCCCAGTTTGATGCTCTATCCTGCGTCACCACTTGGTCAGGCATCACTTTCGTTTTCAACTTTGCAGACACCTCAATTAAAATTGCTTTGGGTGTTTTTGAATTGCATAGTCTATCAAAATTGCTGATTGGTATGCATGAGTTTTTCATTGGATATGCATCATGTCATTTTGAGGCTGTGGAACACATGCATCTTGGGATATCTTACTGGATTTTTTTTTTAAATCTTTGGTTTTTTTTTAAATTTTATTTATTCATTTTTAGAGAGGAGAAAGAGAGGGAGAGAGAGAGAGACAGAGATAGAGAAGGGGGGAGGAGCTGGAAGCATCAACTCCCATATGTGCCTTGACCAGGCAAGCCCAGGGTTTGGAACCAACCGGCGACCTCAGCATTTCCAGGTCGACGCTTTTTTATTCATTGCGCCACCACAGGTCAGGCTGGATTTTTTTTTTAATTCATAGAAGTTGCTTTCCTTGGGTTGAGGCATTTAATTGAAACGGTCATTGCTCAGAAATCATTATGACTCTAAAAGTTTTTGTCTCTTCTCAAATATTTTGAGAATTATTATATCATTTTTAGTGGTGATCGTGAAATAAAGATTAAAGTTAGCAATTAAGAGCAACTCTAGTTCTCTTTTAGCCTACCATACAAAACTATACATTTAATTTCTTGTAAAATAGAAGACTGTTGGGTGCTGGTCATTTGAATGAGATATATATTTTCAGTTTTAATCTTTCAAAATCTGAGAAAGGAAAAATTGCAATTTGAATAGCTTTTAGGAGGCTATAATGGGACAAATGTCCTTTATGATTCCTGGCCACTTGATTTGTTTTATTCATGATAGAACATAGGAATATTTGAAAACCAAGATTTGTTGAGAATCCCACTTTATTAATATTTCTATGTTAAATGTATAAGTATTGAACTGTCAATGAAAGACGAGACATTTTACCCAGTGACACTTGAAATGAATCTCATTGCAGGGGAAGCCTGTGGGAACACCAGATGCTGGGGCCTATTTCCGTGTGCTGGCCGAGCATGGAGTGGCTGCCTTGTTTACAGCGCCAACTGCAATTAGAGCAATCCGTCAGCAGGACCCTGGGGCCGCCTTGAGCAAGCAATACTCACTGACAAGGTGAACAGGGTGCACAAGGCAAATTACATTGAAAACTGCAATCAGAATGAATATCTGAACATTTTATTTTATTCTGGTGCTGCAATATCTCTTATGGAAAGAACCAAAGAATTCTAATGATATTAAGAGTAACTGTTCTAAATATATTTTTGAACTACTTGGAATTTTAACTATACTGTGGATATTTTAAAATACCAGATCATGTTTATTTCAGTTTAAATATTACCCTAATATTTCTCTTATTTAAACTGCCCTGCATATATATTTTTTACAGAGACAGAGAGTCAGAGAGAGGGATAGATAGAGACAGACAGACAGGAACGGAGAGAGATGAGAAGCATCAATTATCAGTTTTTCATTGCAACACCTTAGCTGTTCATTGATAGCTTTCTCATGCGTGGCTTTACCATGGGGCTACAGCAGACCGAGTAACCCCTTGATGGAGCCAGCGACCTTGGGTCCAAGCTGGTGAGCTTTGCTCAAACCAGATGAGCCCGTGCTCAAGCTGGCGACCTTGGGGTCTTGAATCTGGGTCCTCCGCATCCCAGTCTGACTCTCTATCCACTGCACCACTGCCTGGTCAGGCCTGCTTATATTTTCTTAAAGTGTAAAGTTGATTGTGTATTAAAATGCATATATGCCTTATATGCATTATATATATATGTATATATGTGTATGTGTATATATATATACAGTTTAAATAGAGGAAAAATATTATTTGATTTTTCATAAACAGATAAAACATCAATTTTATAGTCCAAAGTTCCTTTGTTGAAAACGTAAATAAAGGAAGTTACTTTTTATAGTTTTGTAATAGTATGCTGTGAATAGTTTATATATTTTTGTGCTGGCTTCTTGACATCTGTTTTAGTTTAATGTTATGTATATTCGAAGATAATTATAGCAATTTGTATCTTTCAGGCAGTTTGCAATGTCAGTTCTCAATGAACCTGTTTAAAATAGGTCAGTGCTATCCTACAATAAACAAAGAGATTTTATAGGTTTCTCAAGTCAGAAAGTGTGTTCAAATTAAGTTGATTTGAATTTTTTTAATTAAAAGCCCGATTTCTTGAATTTTATGTTGCTATGCTTCAAAGAAGGAGTAAAAACAGATACCACACACAAACCAGAAATGTAATCAAGGGGCTTTTCATTTGGGCAGGGTCAGTGGTTCTATTAGTTTTTTTTCCTCTATTTTTTATATTATGAAAAAAATAAATTGATATTTACATCCAAATTTATCTATACAGTAGTCCCTCACTATATTGTGGTTCACTTGTATCACAGATTTTTAAATTGTATATATCAAATGTTTTGTCATAGATTTTTCTCTATATTATGGAATATTGCGGTACATAGGTATTTTTATATATGTTATATATTTGTAGAAAAATAAGCATTTTCTAGCCTAAAAAATTGAAAACAATATAAAAGTATTAATTGAAATCTCATCATTCAGGTTGTAGTGTATTCACTCATGAGTATCCATATAGAATTTTATATGTTGTTAAAATTACGTAAGTTTAAGAGTGTAGAAAGTGTTTAAGAATATAAAAAGTGTTTATAAGAGTCTGGGAGCCCTGGCCGGTTGGCTCAGCGGTAGAGCGTCGGCCTAGCGAGCGGAGGATCTGGGTTCGATTCCCAGCCAGGGCACATAGGAGAAGTGTCCATTTGCTTCTCCACCCCTCCGCTGCGCTTTCCTCTCTGTCTCTCTCTTCCCCTCCCACAGCCAGGGCTCCATTGGAGCAAAGATGGCCCGGGCGCTGGGGATGGCTCTGTGGCCTCTGCCTCAGGTGCTAGAGTGGCTCTGGTCGCAATATGGCGACGCCCAGGATGGGCAGAGCATCGCCCCCTGGTGGGCAGAGCGTTGCCCCATGGTGGGTGTGCCGGGTGGATCCCGGTCTGGTGCATGCGGGAGTCTGTCTGACTGTCTCTCCCTGTTTCCAGCTTCAGAAAAATGAAAAAAAAAAAAATAATAATAAATAAAAAAAATAAAAAAAAATAAAAAAAATAAAAAGAGTCTGGGAAAGGTTCATAAGAGTGTAGGGAAGGTTTATAAAGCCTTAAAATATATATAAATAATAAAACAAATATAAAGTCTGTACTTTGCAGAATTTTGCCCATTGCCGAGGGGGCGGGGAGGCTCTGGAGCCTAACCCCTGCCATAGATGAGGGACCAGTGTAATCTAAAGATTACTCTCTTATTAAAATAAAAGGTGTTTATAAAATAAATCCTATATTGTAATATTTCTATTCACCCCTCTATTTGTTTCTTTATTTGAGACATGTCAATTAAGTTTTCTTCATTTTAATAAAAAGCATAGAAATATAGATTTTGGTAAATACATTTGAGATTGTGTATAATCATCATGTCTGAAAACAGTTCCAGGGCTTTGAAGAAACAGTGGTTGTAGTTTCTTGCAGTGTCTCTTTACTGAAAAAGGCATTTTGATTGCAGGGCATGGTATTGTGTGACCAGCAAGTTAAGTTCTCTCATTTGCTGCATCATCTTCTTTTCCCATTTGCACGAGGTTTTCGATGCTCTCTTTTCTGTGAAGGCAGGAACTGGTTCTAATTTGCCTAATGTATAAAGCATCAAGCAATCCTAAATGGCTATTAGATCATCAATTTTCAAATGAATTCCTAAATACATAGAGTCAAATTTTAGCATAAAAGAAATTGCAATAAGTTTCCCTTGATCATGCTCTTTTATCTTAGTCACCTATATTATTTATGATGATGTGCACATATGTTTTTAATAGGTATTTAGGAATAAAAGACGTTACAAACACCATCAAGCATTCAAAATACTACTACTAATAAATACAAACACTGAAAATCTACTGTGTGCCAGGCATAAGCAGTGTAAATTTATCTTACTTTGTCATCACACAGCGTGAAAATTGTAATTATCTTTACATATGAGTAACATTGGTCCCAGAGAGTTTAAGTAACTTTCTCAAAAAGAGACTCAATTTGACTAGTCCCCACCCTCTCCACTAAATACTGTGGACATTTTCTTACTATGAAAGGTAAATTCAGAAAGAAACTTTGAGATTTTTGTCATTTGTGGGATAAAAAGAGCTTTCAGTTTTTGTATATTTTTGGTCTTTTCAGATAATATCTTTGCTGAACTTCTTTAATGGGTTCTCACTTGTGGACTAAGCGAGATGTTAGAAACAGATAGGACCTCAAATATCCAACTGTGTCATTTTTAAAACAAGGAAACTGAGGTCCAAAAAAGTTAGGGTTGGTTTAGAGGCAGAATAAGTCAAAACCCAAGTCTTCTTGTAGAACTATACTTTTATTTTATATTTATTTTCAAGACATTTTGTACTTACACAGTGAATTGATATAATTTCACACTCATGTTTTATTTGCAGGATTTCTCTCTTTTTTTCTTATAGAACACTTCAAGTGATGAACTTTTCTCTTTAAATGTGTTGCATATCTCATTAAAGATTATCTTCAAATAAACTTGGAGGTTTTCCAAAATTTCAGCTCTCAAAATGAATTTAAAAGGGTACTCTGAAACAGGAAACTAACCAGAACTATACATTCCTTTTATCATAGATGACTAGAGTTTGGAAAAATAGATTAGATGTCATCTAATATAATCATTTCATTTCACAGTTGAGAAAACTTTGTCACAGACAGGTGAAATAGCATTCCCTGTATTGTAAAACTACTCTGGGGCAAAGCTGGGACTAGGCAGTACAGTATGGTAGTTAAGAGGCTGACGCTGGAGTTGGACAAGGAGCACTCAATCTACCATTTACTGCTGTAAATATAAGCATGTAAGACCTTGGGGAAGTTAAATAGTCTCTGATATTGTGTATGTGTGTAATATACAGATAGTTGTATTACAAGAGTATAATAAAAATAAAAGTTACCTCATTCATGCAAAGCACTTGAAACAGTTCTTAACACAGATGAAGTCTTAGTTGTTATACTATCTTCTGCTTTCTAATTCACTGCCCTTTCACATCACACCATAGTTGTTTATCTTCCAGGATTTTCTAGTTCAATCTTAATCAAGTCAGACAATAGTCAGTGCTTGGATTTCCATTCAGTATCACAGTACCTCATACTGGCTGCAGCCTTTCTTTTACAATTACACAGCAATGAGAACTAGTACAAAGGAGACGAAGCAGGGCAGAAGCTCAAAAAATAAATACTTATGTGGACTGGAAATAGAATAGATTTGCAGGGTGCGGAGGCTGGTTGCAATCAAATGGGACCCAGATGGAATTGCCATCCAAGTACTAAGCAGGATAAATATAAGTTCTCATGGGACATGTCATTTGGAAATTGTAGAACATAAGTTGAGGTTATAGATAAAATTTATAAACTACCAGACAGAATCAAAAGAGCACCAAAGAGGAAAATCAAACTGATGCCAATAGACTTCAGATGACAACTGTGAAAGATCTTCAGAGCGATGATAGAGAAGTATCAAACAAATGAACAAAAAATTATTGAAGACCGAGGGCAAAATAAACAAATGTTCATATGGAGAAAGAAATTATATAGACATAACACAGCATTATAGAGAACAGGACAGCAAATCCTAGAGGGCAGGGAGGAAGGCATTGGGGGGAGGGGCATAGAGGGGGGCTGAGGGGGAACATGGGGGGTGGGGGGAGATATATTCGGTGGGACACTTGAATCTATGTAAACACAAAATCATAAATAAATAAAAAATAGTAAAACTATAAAAAAAGGAAAAGAAAGAAAAAAAGAACTTACAATTCAAAGCCTTTCAAAAATGGAAAATACACATGGGACAATGGTGTGGGATATAAAAATAAGCAGCTGCCAAAACCACTGCAATATTTTGTTGAATTTATATAATTGGCATAATAATCATAATGGGATATTGTGTTTCATCAGACATCGAAATTAACATGGTAAATAACAGTAATAAAATGGTGGCGAGTTTTTTCAAAAGATAATTTGAGTTTTCCAGTGGTGAGCCGTTGGAGAAAATAGAATGAAGGAAAGATGGAGAAAACCACAGGGACATGGATGGCAAAAAGTAATGATGTTCTGTCATGTGAACTAGAAGTTGATGAGGCATCACTGAATTAATCTATTTTTATTTAACTTCTGTTGGCACAAGTAAAGAGTAATTTTCACTTGTTTGGTAGTTTATGAACCTTGAATAAAATATTCATTTTAGTTTTCTTCTGTCCTTAATTTGTTACCTGGAAATTCTTCACCAGAATTTCTCTCTAGCTCTTTATCTATTTCTGTGCAGCTTCTTGTCCATTTTGAACTAAAATTAATTTGATAACACTACCATTTTTTCCATTTCCCTTGTGCTTCATTTTCAACTTTGTCTTTGATTTTACTCAGTTTTATGTAAAATTAGGGAAAGATGTATAGGTTTTTTTAAAAATTTTTTATAGAAATCCGATTGGTATCAGACTCCTTTTTTTTCTTTTTAGATTTTACTTATTCACTTTTAGAGAGAGAGAGAAAGAGCAGGGGAGAGGAGCAGGAAGCATCAACTCCCATATGTGCCTTGACCAGGCAAGCGCCCGGGGTTTCCAAATGGCTACCTCAGAGTTCCAAACTAAGGTTTTACCCACTGCGCCACCACAAGGTGTATAAATCTTAATCCCCCCACTGTCCCCCCTTAATATTCTGCTCTTAATATTGCATATTATCTTTTTAGGATTCTAAATTTGGAAATAGACTCATTTTTCTATATGTAACCATCACTATTATTATTTTTTATTTCTCACAGCCTCTTACCCTACTATTTTTCCTGATAATTTCTTCCATTATGATTATTCCTACCTTACTTCCCCATTTCTAGATTCTTCAGATATCCCTTTTAGCATTGCTTTGCCATGCTTTCTTTTCTGTACAACACCCAACCTGTGCCATATCGGCTTGTCCTCTTAGGTTACTAATAGAGTTTATGAAAGCCAAATGGCTGTTCTTTTTAATTCTTTCCCTTTTATGTAATACAGTACATTTAAAATTTTCTAAAGTAGCCAGAACTTTTCTCTCTTCAAGTCATTGTTCTTTTGTCAATTTCCATACACTTACAAAACAACATGCCTCCTCTTATTCAATAGAACGAGAAAGCTGACATAAATTTTGCCAACTCCCCATCTCTGTAGTTCATCTTTCTAAGCTTCTAGAAATGTTTCAATGCCTAAAAATCCTCAGGTATTTTGTCTAGTATTGAGGTAAAAAGATGAATGCTCGTAAGGAGCTCACAGTCCCTGTGGGAAATAGAGAAAAAGCAAATTAAAGAGTAAGATACTTGTTTATAGCAGAGACAGGAAATACATGTTAGATGATAAAGGTGGGATATCTGAATCTCCATAATCTTCATGAGATGATACAAGTTAAAGGAAAGGTTATAAATCTTTTGTAGCTGTATTGCCTTGTTCAGGGTGGGGAGGCAGGTTTTTCTTATTTGTTTGACTGCTTTTTTATTTTGATAATAATGATTAAGTCTTCATAAACACATGCCTTTTCTTGACAGGTCATGAGCATTGAGAATGGAAGAAAAACAGTCATTCTCTCAATGAACCACCAGTAGTGTCAAACCAATTCTATTTTTCTAGTTAATCCTTTTTATTTTGTGGCACGGTGCTCCCCGCCAAAGATTCTTTATCTCTCAGTACCCTTGTATTTCTTTTAATAAGAGCCTTTTTAACCTTGAAAGCCATAATGGAGTTTACTTTTTAATTATATATCTGTCCATATATATCCTTGGAATAAGAGAAATACGGAATAAGCTTAAAGTCAGAATAAACTTTACCAAAGGAACTTGTTAGAAGAAAAAAGGGCATCGTATTTATGAGCATATTTGTTGTCTTAGCTGATACTTGAGAGTGTATTTTTGTGTATAGAACTAAGTAGAACATAGCAATCAGGGTGGGAGCTAAAATTATCAGAGATAATGTCAAGGAGAAAAAGATTTTTCATCCTTGATTATTAGAGGAATATGACAGATCAACTCGGTTGCTCTTTTCAGAACTGAGAAACGCTAGCTGTGAATACCTCTCTTCGATGCTATGATGTGTATTTAGTTACATTTGGGTCAACAAATCTCTCATCTTTTTGTACTATGATACACTGGTAACATGGATGTTTTCTTCTGAGAGAATTAGTGTGGTTACAATCTACAATGTTTAAAAGAATGTAGATGAGCCTGACCAGGCGGTGGCGCAGTGGATAGAGCGTCGGACTGGGATGCGGAAGGACCCAGGTTTGAGACCCCAGGGTTGCCAGCTTGAGTGCGGGCTCATCTGGCTTGAGCAAAAAGCTCACTAGCATGGACCCAAGGTCACTGGATCGAACAAGGGGTTGCTCAGTCTGCTGAAGGCCCGCAGTCATGGCACATATGAGAAAGCAATCAATGAACAACTACGGTGTCACAACGAAAAACTGATGATTGATGCTTCTTATCTCTCTCCGTTCCTGTCTGTCTTTCCCTATCTATCCCTCTCTCTGACTCTCTCTCTGTCCCTGTAAATAAATAAATAAATAAATAAAAGAATGTAGATGAAATTACTTATATTTATTTTCTTTTTTTTTTTAAATAATTTTATTTTTTTAATGGGGTGACATCAATAAATCAGGATACATATATTCAAAGATAACAAGACCAGGGTATCTTGTCGTTCAATTATGATGCATACCCGTCACCCAAAGTCAGATTGTCCTCTGTCACCTTCTATCTTGTTTTCTTTGTGCCCCTCCCCCTCCCCCTTTATATTTATTTTCAAGGAATAATTTGAATTCACTCTCTCTCTTATATTTAGATTTAAAACATTATTTGTGGCTGGAGAACGATGTGATGTGGAAACTCTGGAATGGTCCAAAAAAGTCTTCAGAGTCCCCGTCTTAGACCATTGGTGGCAAACTGGTGAGCATTTTCTAAGCATGCACATAAACATTACAGAAATGCTCAAAAACACTGCAAGGATTGGAGGAAATTCTGAACTCTGACCATCAGGCACAAACTTGGGATGCCAGTAGTTCTGGTTTCCATAGAAATAAGCAGTTCTTCGATTACTGTTGTTAAGATGTCTTTATCAATGGCATTGAGGCCAGCCTTCTCTTGATCCCAAGATGTACAGTACCAAAGACCGCGCTTGTTTTCCTCCTCTTTATGTCCTACATCCAGGAAGTCACTGAGTCTCAGAGTTTCCCTTGAAGTGTGTTGCTGAGTTCTTCTCACCGTCATTACTCCCCTTGCCTTTGAGTTGTGAAAGCCTCGTTATCATCTGCCCGGTTTAAATTATTTTCATCACCCATCATGGTCTTCTGCTTTCCTACACGCACTGTGCACTGCTCCAAGAATTTTTTACACGTACTGTTTCTCTCATAGAATTTTCTGTGATTCTCTGGCTCCCTTCTTGTGTTCTATAAAATTGAATATTTCTTCTTCTTCTTTTTTTGCATCATTATTTTTTTTTAATTTTTGTTTTAAATTTATTGTCTTGACATGGATTCAAGTGTCTCACTCAATATTTCTACCTAGGCAGAAGAATGTATTTTTCTCCAAAACACACATGCACAATATATATATATATTAGATCTAATTTAAAAATAATTATAATACAGAACATCAAGTGAGTGACTAAAACTGAGGTTTGCTGTTTGGTGTTTGATATTTTAGAACTTTTGATTCTGATAAATTATACTTTTTATATTATATTCTTGTCTATTACTCTTGGAAAAATGTGTTTTTTACATCCTTTGTAATATGTAATATAAAAGAAATGAAAATCAGAGAGAATTTCTATTCTTTTTAGTTTGATTTGCTAACTAAAGGAGAAATTTCTTATCTAAATTTAGATTTGGGAATAAAAAGGATAACATTGAATTTGGAGAATGAGCAATACTATATGTGGAAATACAGAAATACAAGTGAAGAATTATTGCCTCCATAAGGAAAAGTATTCAGCATGTTGATGCATTCCCTATTTACCAGGAAAGTTTTAACCACTATTTTTCTCAGCTGAGAGAGAAAAATATCTTGTCACCTTTGAGATGGTTGTCCTTTCCTGGTCTAATCAAAGGGTTGTTTCCAACACAAGTATGACCTTATACAAATGCTCATGAGGACATTTTTTTTCTCTCCTTAAAATTGACTGTGCCAAAGCTTGTTGTAGGAAAGCAACACATCAATAAATAAAATTATAATTTTTTTTTACTTTTTATTGATATATTTGTGTTTAGCAGCCTGTGCTGATGTGTACAGTTAGAACATTCCAGCTTACAGAAAAGCTCATATGGGGAATAATCATACAAAGTCCCTGGTGAGATTCATGTGAATTTGCAATTTTTCTTTAATGTATTGTTCAGAGGGAATTACTAATAGCCACACTGTGTCAGTGTGCTGTCACTTTAATCAGGTTTGAATGGCTGCTCATTACTGTGGAAAACAGTGGGTTTCTAACAAGGACAGATTCTTTCCACCCCCCCTCATTCATCTGTATTACATTTGATATTGTGTTCAATGAAAGCACACAAACATGCATATGAATGGGTAGGTAGGTAGCTTGTACTTTATAAAAGAAATTCATCTGAAGTTGATGCAGAAGTCAACTACTAACAAAATCTAGTTAGAATCTTTCTTCATTTGCATTGAAAAGCTTATTTTCAAAGTTGTACATTGTGGTAAATAATTGTGAAGTGATATTGAAGTTTCCCATTTGTAGCTGTTCACCTTTCCTAAGGTGAGATCAAATTTATCTTAAGGTGACATTAATTTAACGTTAAATCACCAAGGGGAAAAGATACATACATACTCCATGGGTTAGTGTTAACTCTTAGGAAAAAGAAAGAAAAATTCAGTATTTCTAGCACATTCATGAATTTCCTAATGCTTTATATATATAGATGGTGTAACACTTCCCCCAAGATGTATGCCAAGAAAAATCGGATAACAGTAGAGGGAATGTTAAGCATTGTCCAAACAAATATTTTTCTTTATTTCAAATTTCAAGTTTTTGACCAGGTCTCCCTTTCTTGTTACTGACTTAGAAATTATTTTTTATACAATTGCACACTTTTATGAGCCTTCCATATGAGGTATAATTTATAAATTTGCTCTCTGATTACATTAATATATGTGTACCCATGAGCTGTTTAGAAACTGTGATGTGTAATTGGAATTATTAAGAAATATAACCTGACCTGTGGTGGCGCAGTGGATAAAGCATCAACCTGGAAATGCTGAGGTCGCCGGTTCGAAACCCTGGGCTTGCCTGGTTAAGGCACATGTGGGAGTTGATGCTTCTGGCTCCTCCCCCCTCCTATCTATCTATCTCTCTCTCTCCTCTCTAAAAATGAATAAATAAAATTTAAAAAAAAAAAAAAAAGAAATATGTTAAGTGACTAAAAATGTACAAATAAAAATTGATTAGTTCCTGTGACTTGGGTTGTAAGAAGGCACACCATAGTCAATTCACTTCATTTCAATGATGGTTTTGTTACACGTGTGAAATTTGTGTTAAGAACAACACATTTCCAATGACTAACATTCTCTTTTGGCCCATTAATATCAACTTTGATATCTGATTGGAATAATATTTGAGATCCTAAATTGAGAACTAATCTCTGGAAAATTCAAAAGCAGATCAGTTCTTCATAGGGATATTTTAATAAAGAATTGTCGCTGTTTAACATCACTGAAACATTAAGTAATTGTTTTGGATTGTAATAATGTAAACAAACATTTAATAGTCTCATGACAGAAATTGGTCTTGGTAAGTGTAGAGAGATGTTGATTCATAAATCTGAATAAAAGATGAATTGTTGTCATTTACCCCAATGTTTTATCTTCATAGTAGCTTATAGGTAAGGTGATTGAAAGCATATGGATTATTGGCTAAATTTTTTATTTTATATTTTACATAAAGATAGTGAAACAGTGATACCACAATCAAAATTTAAAATTCTTCCATCAAGATATGGCAGTTCATATGCCAAAAAATAACCAGACAGAACTTCATTATCTGCAGGTATACACTGTACTGTTACAGATCATTTTTAGTACTAAAAGCAGCTTTTTCAGAAATTATATAGGAAGCACAATTTCAGGAAAAAAAACTATCAGTTCTGTGCACAGTATTCTTCAAAAGATTTTTTTTTCTTATTTAAGATGACTATAAAGGAATTGTTTTTCTTATGAGTGAGTGACTAAGTACAAAAGGGAATACATTTTAGAGACTAATTACTAAAACCTAAAACATATTAGAATTCATTCCTTTTTAAGGTTATTTTCTTCCTTCCTTTCTTCCTCTCTCTCTCTCCTCCCTCCTCTCTTGCCCCTTCCTTCCTTCCTTCCTTCC
Source organism: Saccopteryx bilineata (assembly GCF_036850765.1). Classification (NCBI taxonomy): domain Eukaryota; kingdom Metazoa; phylum Chordata; class Mammalia; order Chiroptera; family Emballonuridae; genus Saccopteryx; species Saccopteryx bilineata. The sequence continues at coordinate 107,208,286 of NC_089491.1, read as the reverse complement.
TTCCTTCCTTCCTTCCTTCCTTCCTTCCTTCCTTCCTTCCTTCCTTCCTTCCTTCCTCCTCCTTCCCTCCCTCCCTCCCTCTCTCCCTCCCTCCCTCCCTCCCTCCCTCTCTTCCTCCCTCCTTTCCTTCCTTCCTTCCTTCCTTCCTTCCTTCCTTCCTTCCTTCCTTCCTTCCTTCCTTCCTTCCTTCCCTCCCTCCCTCCCTCCCTCTCTTCCTCCCTCCTTTCCTCCCTTCCTTCCTTCCTTCCTTCCTTCCTTCCTTCCTTCCTTCCTTCCCTCCTTCCTTCCTTCCTTCCTTCTTTCCTTCCTTTCTTTTCTTCTTTATTTTCCTTCTAATTTATTATATGACATGGTATTCATTTAGAAATGACTGTAACAAAACAATTTGACATTCCACTTTTAATGTTATTTAGTCCTAGGTAGAAATACTTTATCCATTCACTTGCTATCAGTTAATCAAAGACAATGCTTACAAAGTTAGAGTATTTAAGTTTCCTGATGGTGTTTATAAGGGACAATTTGGTAAATGGTTTAGATCAAGAGAATCCATGATTCTTTCCACCTGCTGGCAGGACATATCTGTGTGGTTTCCATGTGAAGATACAGAGCTTATGGTGAAAGTGTTTGAAATGTCCTTTACCCTGGTAGCAAAGTAATTGAAATGATCACCAACTTAAGCAGACTGGGTGATTTTGCTGTTGGTTTCTTTCTTTTGTTTTTCAATGAGGGACTACATTTCTTTATAAAAATTTTAAAACTCTGTGGAGGGATTTCAGTGAAAAAATATAGACACCTAATTGATCAATACATTGGTGACGATTGAAGTTATTGATATCTTACTTTATCTGTCTTGAGCCATCTTTGCTGAGTGAGTTCTTTTATCTTGGAGTGATCACAGCATTTCTCTCCCTGTTTGATTGAACTGCTGCAGTTTTAATTGCAATTGTCAGTTCTGAAGTCACTCTATTTTACCTGTAGCCTAAATCCTCCTCTTTTGAGAAAGAATCTGGTAATTCTGGATTTTATTAACGTGGACACAGAGGCTCTGGCAAATTCAATCATGCCAGTTTTTAAATCAAAATTATTGATCCTATAAGCACACACATCCTAATACCGTGTTATTAAAATGTGTCAAGGTTACTTGACATGATAATCCTTATTTTTGCAGCTTGGTAGAATATATTTCCTGAGAGTGAAAAACTGGGACAACAGTTTTGAACTAAAAAAATTTGCTAGGCTAGCCCAATTTAGTCTCATCCTTTGGTTAAATGGGGAAGATCAATTAGCTCAGGACTTTTTAAAGAACTACAGTGCATTTTATTTGTAAGAATCAAAACCACAAAATAGAATATATTATTATAGTTTAATGATAATTATCCCAGGCAGAGATCTCTACAGGAAATGCTACAGTCTCAAATATAGAACTGTCTCATTCCTCCTAGGTAAACTAATTATGAACACTTCGCCAGGATTTGAAGATTTGATAGCTAGGGTATCAACATTTAAGCCACCTTTATTTTCACCTTGATTATCCTTTCCCTTTGCTACCCTTGCATTCTCTGACATTCTACTTTCATGCCTCTGAATTGATATACCTAAGTTTAGTCTATAATAGGGAATTTTCTTCATCCCTGGAATTCAATACTGAAAGTTTTATGACTCTTGTGATTTCTGCCTTTTAAGAAACATTTTACAACTATGTACTAGCTATGTGACTTTCTTCTAACTTAAACATACTTAGCTTGTGCCCCCTGCAAAATGCTATATATTGTCCTGCAAAATACCTTCCTAAGTCTCATACATAAGAGTCTTTATATGACAGACAAGACAAGGAGGAAACTATCTCCTTGGTGACTTCACCTTAAAGACTATCTTTAATGATTTTCAAACCTTTTCTTTTATGATTTGAGGCCAACAGTCACTAGCAAATTTCCTCTGGCTACAAATCTTGAAGTAAAATATTTCTTGTACAACCAGATGCTGCCTTCCTAGGCCTTACTCCATGGTTCTTTGTCATTCCTTGCTTCTGGGTTTTACTTAATGATTTCTGAGTCCATCAGATTTGGGCTGTGGTGACAGATTTTCATTAAAATACATACCTGCATTTTCAAAGGCAGTGGGTTGGACTAGGCTCTTGAAAAGGCACACTGTGGAACTCACAGGGCTGCTTGGACTGGACTGATGATGCCACTGCCCCATGAACTGGCTTGCTCAGAGTATACCTCGTGCTTCTTTCAAATAGTAGGCTGCCGTCTTTAGTAATATGAATCACTACTGTCTACTGCATCTTTTTTTCTTTTCTCATTGTAATGTTAAACATTAAATGTATCTCTTTTCTTTTTCATTTATAGAAATGAAAATTTATCTAGTTTAGCATGAGAAGTTGTGATTAAGGGGAAAACAGTTACATAGACACAGTGTCATCTCAGCAACGTTCAGCTAGTGATGCCGACACTATCCATCTGGTGAGAGAAATAAAAGACCTGAAGTCATCTTTGTTGCCTGGCAACCACAGTTTTTTTCTTTTTCTTTTTTTTTTTAAATTTTATTTAGAGCAGTCTTTGTTAGTTTAAAGTAGGTATTTCTTACTGATAATTTGAGAAACAGGAGTTTGGAGGTAATTATGACTTTGTGAATTTGGTTCGTAGAGGGAATAGTCTGTTGTCAAACATAAGGCGGGTTTGATGAGGCTTTCTCTTTTTGAAAGTGAATCTGTTTACAAATTGCTAATCCATCTGGAAATGAATTTTCCAAGTCAACAAGCGGTCATTTGAATCAGACATATTCATTTTTATAGCATTGCCATGTAGAAATAACTTTAAGTTAGGTATTTTTCAAATGCGATTACTATATACAAAGTAGTTAGGGTAGGTATAATTGCCTTTAAGAATCTCCATTTATGCTTATTATTACATCAGATGATGTTTTGACAGAAGGCTAAACAATGGGACATCGATTAATAATATAAAGTTGTTTTGGTCTTTGAAATATCGTCTACTCTAATTCTCTTGCCCTTGGCAAGATTCACACTTAACCCACTCTAGAAAGGCAAAAATATGGCATGTTTTTGTAGACATTTAACAAGAAAAAAGGTTCCTAAACTTTTCCTTGACAAACTTGACTGTCTGAAAATTTGGTTTCCTTCCACTGCATATAAATTCCTGCACCGGGTCTGTTGGCCCCACAAAATGGTTCATGATTCCTCTTGTGCTGTTAGTTCTAATTTGGAAAACCACACAAGGCTAATCTTAGGAAAGCAATGTGGGCAGTCAGAAGTGACTCGACCACTTTGCATGTGCAGGCAAGGCTTTGATCTGCTCAGGCAGATCTCTGCACATGGGCCTGTGGAAAGCTTGAACTGAGGTGAAATGTGTCCAGTGCAGCCAAGTCCCTGGCCTATAGCAACACTCAAACATTTTTCCTTTCTTTCTATGAATAATCCTTCATGTATATAAAGACCATTTTAGCATCCTGGCCTGTTGGTAATCCAAACTCAAGAAAACTTGGGACATAAGAGCTTGATGTATAGATAAGAAAAATTATGGATAATTTAATTTCCCCAAGCCAATAAGCTAGTTAAGATTAGAACCAGAACTCTCATTGTTCTCTGTTGTTCAGTGTTCTCTCTTCATATGTATTATCTTTTATCTTCATTAATTCAGGATTCTTATCTAGTTCAACTGCAGGTAATTTATGAGTTTCTCCCCAGTGAGAGGTGGTGTGCTGGTGAGGGAGTGGGATAAGACAAGTGTCTCACAGTTTAAATTAATGGTCTGCTTCCAGTAGGTTGGCTGCTTTGAATTAAGTATTTTAAATTGTATTCGCACCATCCTGGGAACACAAAGATTAAATTGATTTTCTTTCACTGGTGCATCTCACTGTTTCTGCTTTATTTCCGCTACCACCATTCAAGTTATTTATAGCTCACTGTATAGATCCAGAGGCGGAGAAAATGGTTCTTTTACAAATTGCTTCCATGACCATCATGATGCTGTGATGAATATTACTCACTGGTACTAGGCTGTTGAATTGATTTATTTCTAGGACTTCAGCTCTCTGAATGGGCCACCAACTTCTAAATCTGTATGGCTTAGGTGCAATGTTTCTAGGACCACAGTGGGGGCAGAATAGCAGATTTCCAGAATCAGTGGGGGATCTTATTTACAGAGCTGAACTTGTGAACCTGTTACCATGTTCTTCTTATCTCCCTTCCACTCATGTCTACTTCTCTTTCTGCATTAATTCTTAATTGTAAGCCAAAACCTGGGGCTCTTTCCCCCCTACCCAAACAATCACTAAGACTTTTGGCTTCCAAGTATAATTCAAATATACTCTCATCTTCCACTACCACTCACCTGCATTAGGAACGCCGAAGTCTAACTGACATCCTGCTCTGGGTCCTCAGTTTAGTGCTCCACTTTGCAACTGGAAGAGATTTTTCTAAAATGCAATTCTGAGCAAACTGCCTCTGCTAGAAACCCCTGTGTCTCCCATTGTTCCTGGAACTCTATTGAGACTCCTTAACACGGCACAGAAGGCACTTCAGATCTGCCTCTACTAATCTCTCTTACTTTGTTCTTGTTATGACTTAGTCCACCCACCACCCCAAGCTTTGCTCTGCTGAGTAACATGGGGTCATTCCCGATGGTCTCAATTTTCCACCTTTGAACATGCTGCTATTTCTGTTTACTGTATCTTTTCATCCTGAGCACTACCTTCTCCCAACAAAATGCCTTTGAGCAGGTTGAATATATTTAATAAATATTTATTGAAATACTGACCTTTGAATATCATTCTTATAATAAGAAAAGGTTGTGACAGGAGTATAACAGGAATGTAGAATATTTTTCTTTTTCCCTGAGTTCTCTGTTCTTCTTCTCTTTGTTTCATTTTGGGACTGCAGTCTATTTGCTTTTTTTTTTTTTTTTAAGGACTCTGATCTCAATAATGGAAATGGGAGGCCCTGGCTGATTAAATCAGTGGTAGAGTGTCAGCCCAGCATGTGGAAGTCCCAGGTTCAATTCCTAGTCAGGGCACACAGGAGGGTGACCATCTGTTTTTCCACCTCACTTCCCCTCCCGCAGCCATGGTTCTAATGCTTTGAACAAAGTGTGCCTCAGGCACTGAGGACAGCTCCATGACCTTGTCTCAGGCTCTGAAATAGTTTGGTTGCTGAGCAATGGAGCAGCGGCTCAGCTGGCAGAGCATTGCCTAATAGGGTATTTGCTGGGTGGATCCTGGTTCTGGCCCATGCAGAAGTCTGTTACTCTGCCTCCCTGCCTCCTACTTAATAAAAAAAATAAATAATGAGAAATGGAGCCTAAAATCATTTTTTAAAATATATATATTTACTTGTGATCAAATATTTCCTAAGCATAAAATATCAGGAATGTCAGAAAAATGGCAGCATGAGAGATACTCCTCATCTCTCCCCTTGAAATTTCAACAAATTCTATAACTATATGCAGAGAAAAAAAACCCAAATGAGCCTAAAATATACACACACCAGATAGACCAGTGGTAGTCAACCTGGTCCCTACTGCCCACTAGCAGGCATTCCAGCTTTCATGGTGGGTGGTAGCAGAGCAACCAAAGTATAAATAAAAAGATAGATTTAACTATAGTGTTGTTTTATAAAGATTGATTCTACCAAACTTAGCGAAAATCCAACATAAAGTACTTGGTAAGTAATTATTATTATATGCTTTAACTTCCTGTAACTCTGCTTTATAAATTTTATAAAGTAAAGTTACTTCCCTACTTTATAAATCACCATTACTGTGGAACCTGTGGGCGGTTAGAAAATTTTACTATTAACAGAGATACAAAAGTGGGCAGTAGTTATAAAAAGGTTGACTCCCCCTGTCCTAGAGCAATACAACTTTTTTTTTTTTACTGAATCATGAATAGAAAGCCTAAATAGACTGATCAGCAGGAAATAGAAACAACCATCAAAAACCTCCCCAAAAATAAAAGTCCAGGGCCAGATGGATATACTAGTGAATTCTACCAAACATTCAAAGAAGAATTGGTTTCTATCCTTCTCAAAGTCTTCCAGAAAATTGAAGAAGAAGCAATACTTCCAGGCACATTTTATGAGGCTAAAATAACCCTCATACCAAAACCTGGCAAGGACAACACAAAAAAAGAAAACTACAGACCAATATCTCTAATGAATACAGATGCTAAAATACTAAACAAAATACTAGCAAATCAAATACAACAACACATCAAAAAAATAATTCATCATGATCAAGTGGGATTCATGCCAGAAACACAAGGATGGTTAAACATATGTAAAATGATTAACGTAATACACCATGTCAACAAAACAAAGAACAAAATCCATATGATCTTATCCATAGACACAGAAAAGGCATTCGATAAAAATACAACATCCTTTTATGTTTAAAACACTCAACAAAATGGGTAGAGAAGGAAAATAACTCAACATAATAAAGCCCATTTATGACAAACCATCAGCTAATATCATACTAAATGGTAAAAAACTGAAAACTTTCCCTCTAAAATCAGGAACAAGACAAGGTTGCCCACTCTCTTCACTCCTATTCAACATAGTGCTGGAAGTTCTAGCCAGAGCAATCAGACAAGAGAAAGAAATAAAAGGCACTCATATTGGGGAAAAAGAAGTACAGGTTTTACTTTTTGTAGATACATGATCCTGTATATAAAAAACCCCAAAGACTCCACAGAAAAGCTATTAGAAACAATAAACTAATACAGTAATGTCGCAGGATACAAAATGAATATACAGAAGTCTATTGCTTTCTTATATGCCCACAATGAAACATCAGAAAAAGAACTCAACAAAATAATCCCTTTTACAGTAGCAAAAAATAAAAATAAAATATCTAGGAATAAACATAACAAAGAATGTAAAGGACCTATATACTGAAAACTACAAAGCATTATTAAAGGAAATTGAAAAAGACATAATGAAATGAAAAAATATTTCTTGTACATGGATAGAAAGAATAAATATAGTTAAAATAGCCATACTACCCAAAGCAATATACAAATTTAATGAAATTCCCATCAAAATTCCAATGTCATTTTTTAAAGAAATGAAACAAAGAATTATCAGATTTGTATGCAACCATAACAAACCTCGAATAACCAAAGTAATCCTAAGGAAAAAAAATGAAGCTGGAGGCATTACAGTACCTGACTTCAAACTATATTATAGAGCCATGATAATCAAAACAGTATGGTACTGGCAGAAAAAATAGGCACACAGACCAATGGAACAGAATAGAGAGCCCAGAAATAAAACCACATATATATGGTCAAATCATCTTTGATAAAGGAACCAAAAACACACAATGGAGAAAAGAAAGCCTCTTTAATAAATGGTGCTGGGAAAATTGGAAATCCGTATGCAAAAGAATGAAACTTGACTACAGTTTATCTCCTTGCACAAAAATTAATTCAAAATGGATCAAATAATTAAATATAAGATCTGAAGCAATAAATTACATAGAAGAAAATATAGGTACTAAACTCATGGACCTTGGCCATAAAGAACATTTTATGAATTTGACTCCAAAGGCAAGGGAAGTAATGGTGAAGACAAAATGAATGGTACTACATCAGACTAAGAAGCTTCTGCATAGCAAAAGAAACTGTCAACAAAACAAATAGGCAAGGCCCTGGCCGGTTGGCTCAGTGGTAGAGTGTCGGCCTGGCGTGCGGGGGACCCGGGTTCAATTCCCGGCTAGGGCACATAGGAGAAGCGCTCATTTGCTTCTCCACCCCCACCTCCTTCCTCTCTGTCTCTCTCTTCCCCTCCCGCAGCCAAGGGCTCCATTGGAGCAAAGATGGCCCGGGCCCTGGGGATGGCTCCTTGGCCTCTGCCCCAGGCGCTAGAGTGGCTCTGGTCGTGGCAGAGCGACACCCTGGAGGGGCAGAGCATCGCCCCCTGGTGGGCAGAGCGTCGCCCCTGGTGGGCGTGCCGGGTGGATCCCAGTCGGGCGCATGCGGGAGTCTGACTGTCTCTCTCCGTTTCCAGCTTCAGAAAAATACAAAACAAACAAACAAACAAACAAAAAAACCAATAGGCAACCAACTAAATGGGAGATGATATTTTCAAACAACAGCTCAGATAAGGGACTAAATTCCAAAATATATAAAGAACTCACAAAACTCAGCAACAAACAATCCAATAAAAAAAATAGGAAGAGGACATGAACAGACACTTCTAAGAAAAAATACAAATGGCCAACAGATACAATATACGAAAAAATGCTCATCATCACTAACTATTCGAGAAATGCAAATCAAAACTACAATGAGATACCACCTCATACCTGTTAGATTAGCTATTATCAACAAAACAGGTAATAACAAGTGCTGGAGAGGATGTGGAGAAAAAGAAACCTTCACTCACTGTTGGTGGGAATGTAAAGTAATAAAACCATTATGAAAGAAAGTATGGTGGTTTCTCAAAAAATTAAGAATAGAACTACCATATGACCCAGCAATCCCTCTACTGGGTATATACCCACAAAACTTGAAAAATGGGTACATAAAGACACATGCAGCCCCATGTTCATTGCAGCATTATTCATGGTGACCAAGACATGGAAACAGCCAAATGCCCTTCAATAGAGGATTGGATAAAGAAGATGTGATACTGTACATATATACAATGGAATACTACTCAGATATAAGAAATGATGACATAGTATCATTTACAACAACATGGATGGAACTTGATACCATTATATTGAGTGAAATGAGTAAATCAGAGAAAGCTAAGAACTGTATGATTCCATACATCGGTGGGACACAAATTTGAGACTCATGGACATAGATAGGGGTGCAGTGTCACCAGGGGGAAGGGAAGGGTAGAGAAGGATGGGGGAAGGGGAGGGACTTAAAGAGAAACAAAATATAGGGTGACAGAAGATGATTTGACTTTGGGTGATGGGTATACAGCATAATCGACTGTTCAAATGATGTGGAGATGTTTTCTCTAAACCTATGTATTCTGATTGACCAATATCACCCTGTTAAATTTCTTTGTCTAAATAAATAAAAAAAAATTTAAAAATCAGGTCTTGACTGTGTTTATCCTACTGATACAAATGATGTTCAAGCAAATGGGAAAATCTGACTGCAACTGTAGGCTGAGGATTATTTCCAATCAGATATTTTTATGGTTGTTTGAATGTCATCACATTACTACTTAATATAGAATATTGCCTACTTTTGGACAATCTTCTAAATTTTAAATAAAACTATGATAAATGTCCTTTATATTTAATATTTATGAACTCCTACACATATTTTCTTGCATATATTCCTTAAATTGGAACAACTGGATTAAAGCATCTATGCATTTTTAACAATTTTTATAATTGCCAAATTGTCATTCAGAAATGTAGTATTATCTAGATACACTAAAATTTATATAACAAAAGTGATCATCTTTGTTTTGTGTGAGCTGTCCTCCCATGTACAATCTAACAGAGCCTTAGTATTTTTGTAAGTCTAGTGGATTCTCATATGAATTGGTTCTTGATGTTGATGAAAACACAAGAATCTCTATCATTAACCAGCCATTCTGATGTAGCTTCTCTCTGTCTGTGAATTTTTTTCCCATTCATCTCTCTCAAAACCCCAAATAATATAAACCTGGTCACAGAAACTAAATGCTGTGCAAATGTGTAAGTAAATCTTATTTGCGTTGTTGTGACTCATTAGCTTCTTTGTTCAAAAGCCCTCCTGAGCTTGCAACACCATTCAGACTAAAAACTTACAGTTTTACAAGGACTTTGAAGTCTTTTTCATGATGTCTCTTCTTTACCTCTCTGAGCTTATTTCCTATTGATGCTTCCCTCATTCATTCTGTCTCAGTGACACTGGCTGCCTTACTGTTCCTCAAACCCTCTAGGAATTAACCTGTCTCAGGACCTTTGTGCTGAGGTTTCTTCCTCTTGGATTCTTTGGCCCTAGATATGCAATGACCCATGTCCTCATTGTTTTTCAGATCATTATTCAAATGTCACCTTCTCAGGGAGGTTATTCCTGGCCACCAATTCTAAAATTGCAATTCCTCTCCATTACACCTCACACCTTGTCTGTGCTTTCTTTATATTCCTAATGCTCATCATGCTAATATGCCATATGTTTTACTTTTGTCTGTTTTTTTTTATTGTTTGTCTCTCCAACTAAAATGTGAGCTCTGTGAAATTAAGAATTTTGGTTCCTTTTGATTATTGCTGTATCCCCAGTTCTAATGACAGCACCTAACATATAGCAGATGCTCAGTAAATAGTTGCTGGTAAGTGATTTGTACCACCCCTTTCCTTCTGAAAACATGAGAGACTGGGCTCACTCTCTGTCTCCAGAGGACAGTCTGAGTGGTTTCTGTTCCCTTATAATTCTCTTTACTTTACATGAGAACCTCACAAGGTATACTTGTCTATTCCATTCTTCTTCTCTGAAAGAACTATGTAAACCAGGGCAAATGACTTCAATTTTCTCTCTCTTTCTCTCTCTCTCTCAGTGCACACACAAATTATCATGGTACACAGGGTAACTAATATTTGAAAAAATAATGTGTATTCTTTTCTTCCTTTCCAATAACAAGTATTAAGGAAAATTCATTTTAAGTAGCTACTCACTAATACAATAATGAGGCCATAAAGACACATACAGAAAAGTGAAGTGTATGTATCAGCATTTAATGCAGTAAGAATACCAGGGTAATTTATCTTTCACATTCTTCAGTTCCCTGCCATTTTCCTGGTTGTCTCTTCTCTAAAGAAAATGTGTTAACGAATTGCTAAGCATTGTGTGTTTCTAAGGTTAGGTATCTCTGGATAGCTTTCTCCAAATGTAGTACACTGTTCTCTTCTTCAAAGAGAAAGCTCTGGTTTGTTAAATGTAGTTGTTTCCCATCACAATGCCACATCTGGATTTTCTGTCTCCCTAGATAACAGCTAACCTGTTCATTGTAGCCTGGGCAGTGGCAAGCAGAGGATTTTAGAACATTTTTAAAATGGGGTCTTGGGAGACCTTCGGAGCTTGGTTATAGGGCTGCAGCATGCCTGGGGGCGTGCCCTCATGGGAAGCCTATTTTGCACACGGCCCAGCCTGACAGCCAGGGCAGTTATGCAGTCTGTGTGCAGGAGGTGTGAGCACACATGTGCATGCTTGTATTATAGGTGGTTCAGTATTGGGACCTCAGGACATTCAGACTATAAAAACAGAAAACCAGAGTTTCTATAACAACCATTATAATCTTTCTCATCCCACTTTTGTCCTAAGTGTGGCTCCTTATTATGCTGAGAGGCTAGGAACTGTCATTTTGTCTGATTGTGTCATTTGCATGTGACTAACAACAGTTTTGCTTCTAATCCCCTAAATGAATATAAAAATAAGGTCAATGAGATCCTCAGATTACTAATGTTCAAATCATAAACTAATATTATGTACTTAGTAACTGACTGGATAATTCTTTCACTGCCCTTACAATTCAGTCAAGGGTCTGGCTGGGTAGTTCTGTCAGTTAGAGCATCAGCCCCATACATCAAGGTTGTGGGTTTGATCCCTGGTCAGGGCACATTTGAGAAGCAACCAAATGGATAAATAAGTGGAACAACAAATCAATGTCTTTCTCTCTCTCTCACTCTCAAATCAATAAATTAATAAAACAAAAAATAAATAAATAGCAGACTTATGTTAGCAGCTGCTTCCCACTGAGGTAAGAGGGGAATAAAAGCATCTTTTTTTTTTTTTTTATAAAAGCATCTTGAAGGGGATATCTCCTTTCCTAATGTGACCTGGTAGCTTCTGTGTCTTGTCACCTTGCGCTGTGAACCTTCCTTTAAGAACCTCTCTCTGCAGGGTTCCTTCCTGTCATCAACACTGCCCTTGTTTCTCCCTGTCGGTTTTGAAGGATAGCTGGGTTGAGCGCTTAGATAGTTTAAAAAAAGCAAAGGAGAAAATGCCGTTAACCCGTCTGAACATGTGGGTCTCTTCTATGCTTTGTTTTGGAGGGAGAATGGCCAGGGTATTGCATGGCTGATGAAATGCCATTTCATAAAATATATTCCCATTTTTGTCTTGCTATGAAAATCATTTTTGAGAGTTCTTTGTTATAAACATCAAAAATGTCTGCTCTGGGTACTTGCCACTTCTCCTCAGTAGGGACCATGTGGCTTAGCATCTTAAGTGTTGGGCTGTGACTTAGAGACTGCATTTCAATATTCAAAAGTCCATCTTCTGTTATTGATGCCAGCTGAGACACCATCCATAAAATGTGAATGATAAACTGAATGGTGCTGGGAAGGACAGTGATCCATTCTCCCTATCATTCTAGCATGATATAACTGTGTGAGAGACCATAGTGAAAGGAACACATTCTGAGTCCTTAGGAAGATAGATGTTTTTATTATTTTTGATTACTTTGGTTCTGATTAGTTTGGCAATTAATCTCTTGGGCGTACAAATCTGTGCAATATTATTAAGCCAGTAGCTCTGAATTTTTATACTATCAATACTCTCTTATCCTGTCCTTCCACACATATGAAACTCATGCTTAAAAGGTCCTGTTAAGTTTCAACTTGCATTTACTAATAATAACAAATGCATTCTTCAAAAAAATTTTTTTTCAGAACTATGGTTATTATGTAATAGTGCTATTTTTCTGATGGTTACAGCCAGAGAGAGAAAACATATTTAACATTTTTTTTATTCAGTGCAGGCTAATTGTAGGTAACCCTCTGGTCTTGCTGGAATAATCAGCATAGTACAAATGTCTTTCTTCCCATGTTTTGAGCCTCCTAAAAATACAGGAAAAACAGATTGAGAGCAGTTTGATAAAACATTGGTAAATTCAGCTTTAGATTGTATGATTTTTAGGAAAGTGTAGTTCTTAAAGGCACTACTAGGGTATGATGTTGTTCATACATTAAAAAAATTTGGAGGATTATTGAGAGACTAAGCTATAAATAAATATTTTGCATATAACTGTTATTTACCATGATAAAATAACTTGAAGTGAGTTAAGAGCATCTTGTCTAGAGATCTTTTCATTTTTAACATGTGTTGACATGTGACTCTGGCAGTCACAAAATTCTCCATTCTTCATGCCTACCTACCCTCTGCAACTAATAACACTAGAGAGGCATTTCTTTTCCTTAAAAGAAATATTACTATATATATTATTCTAAATTTGTGACCTTAAAATTTAAAAATGTTGATATGACATAAATTATTGCATTTTTTTCATTTTTAAATAATTCATTTGGACTGTTTATCTGTTCTTCATGCATTTAAATTCTGTGACAAACTTGGTGGAGAGAAATAGTGAACAGACTGAAGAAATCATGATCTCCAGTTGAAATATTCAATAATAAAACACATTTCTTTTTTCCAGAAACTGGATCCCCAATCACAGCATCCTGCATTGGATTAGGTAATTCTAAAACACCGCCCCCAGGGCAAGCCGGAAAATGTGTTCCAGGATACAATGGTGAGAAATGAACCTGGTCTATAAAATATCTGAGGTCCCAAAACTGGGCATTTTCTTGTGTATAGTGCGAATCATAACACATGAAACAAGCTAGGTGCTAAGTAAGAATTTGATTGAATAGCTACTTATATTAAAAGGGTTACCTTAATCTTTATTAGCCAATTTGAGATCAAAAGTAAGATTGTAAACTTCCAAGGACATATTCTAAATTATGTCATAACTAAGAAGTTAATTTGTTTATAAGGCATGTTGAGGATACAAATGTGATAGATACAGAGAACAGACTGATGGTTGCCAGAGGGGAGGGGGGTGAGGGGGTGGATGAAAAAGGAGAGGGGATTACGAAGTACAAATTAGTCGTTAGGGAATAGTCACAGGGATGTAAAGTACAGCCTAGGGCAGGAGTAGGAAAACTTTTTGGCTGAGAGAGCCTTGAACGCCACATACTTTAAAATGTAATTCCGTGAGAGCCATACAATGACCCATGTATATTACACATTATCCAATAAAAATTTGGTGTTGTCCCGGAGGACAGCTGTGATTGGCTCCAGCCACCCACAACCATGAACATGAGCGATAGGAAATGAATGGATTGTAATACATGAGAATGTTTTATATTTTTAACGTTATTATTTTTTTATTAAAGATTTGTCTGCGAGCCAGATGCAACCATCAAAAGAGCCACATCTGGCTCGTGAGCCATAGGTTCCCGACCCCTGGCCTAGGGAATATAGTCAATAATGTTATAATAACTATGTATGGTGCCAGGTGAGGACTAGAAATATCAAGGGCACACTTTGTAAATGATTGTCTAACAACTATGTTGTACATCTGAAACTAAAAATAATATTGAATGTAAGCTATAATTAAAAAATAAAATTTAATAAAAATAAAAAATATGGATGTGAAATTGATATGGGTGAATTCTGCCAAGTACTAAGTATAATACTTTGATACACTATTGTATATCATATTGAAGTATATTTAATTCAGAGATAGTGTTACCATTTTAAAGATTAACTAACTGGTACCCAGAGAGGCTAAATAACTTTCCTAAGGTAACACAGCTGGTTAGATCCTGAAGGTAATGTGAATCTTTGTGTTTTACTTGTATCATGTTTGTTTGCTTATTTTTGTTGCAAAAGCTGCAGTTTGTTTTGTTAGGCTACTTTTTCATTTAAGAGTGATTATAAAGCTTTTGAAACTTTTGGCTGAAAATAAGTATAAAGAGTAAGAACTCTAAAAACAAAAATCATTCCATCCATGCTGGCAGTGTGTGATGAGACATAATATCCTTCAGTATTTGTTGATAAATTGTTGGTTGTGATTATAATAGTTCAGTAATTTCCATTGGACTCCATTTCCTAGTTGCATAATTATGGAAGTCCTCTAACTCTTCAAACTTTCCATTTCCTTATTCAACATACTTCAGAGGGCTGCTGTGTGGCGATGTAATTTAATGAAGTATTAACACAAGCGACTGCTGGTAGGAAGACTAAACTAAGTCTAAGCTAGTTAATATCACTGATATTTCAGAGAAGCTGACTTGATTTAGACTCACACATTCATTTTATAGATAAGGAACTTGAGGCACAGAAGTTCTATTATTTGCATAAGGTCACACAATTTAGTTGAATAGATTTACAGGAAAACCCAGCTTTGTCGGACAGAATATGATTCCTACATGTAGTGGCTATTTGCATATAAATTACAAAATTTAGAGATTTGTCTTTTGCTTCTCTAACATAAAAGTGTTGTGCTTCTTTCCTAGGACAATGACTAGTTAAGAAAGTGTGGATCATTTGGTTTAACCCAGCAGATATATTTATAAAAAGAAACAAGATATTTTTAAAGGGCAAAAATAGATATTCTATGAAGTTAGTGACATCTCCAGGCATGGAAAGGTGAATCTGGTTTTAGTGAAATCCTCCCTTTGAACAGTTCTGTCATCCCTACTCCTTTTATCAGAAAAATTGCATTTGTGTTGGGCTATTTTTAGGGGCTGATGACTGTGGGAGATGTTGAACACATTTCCCTTTCAATAGTTTAGGGCCATTTTTGTATCCATTTGTAAGGAAGAGTTAAGTTTTGATGCCTCATAGAGTTTTAGCACAGGAGTTTCTCACTGTCTGAAAGCCATTGGCTTACAGATAGCAAAGGTTAAACATTAGAACTAAAGTATTTATATCCAAGAAAATAGTAGCTTTATGACTCATTACCTTTATATAACTTGTGGCTTTCCAGAGATTCAAAAAACATAATGTAACATTCAATATTAGAATAAAAATGCAGTATTTTTTTGAGAAAGAAAAGAAAACCATTTTTTGTGTGTGTGGAAAACATTTGGCCATGACTGGTTGGCTCAGTGATAGAGCATTGGCCTGGTGTGTGAAAGTCCCAGATTTGATTCCCAGTCAGGGCACACAGGAGTAGTGACCGTCTGCTTCTCCACTCCTTGCCCCTCCTCTCTCTCTCTCTCTCTCTCTCTCTCTCTCTCTTCCCCTCCTGCAGCCATGGCTTGAATCGTTCGAGCAAAGTTGGTCCCAAGCACTGAGGATGGCTCCATGGTCTGACCTCAGGCACTAAAATAGCTTGGTTGCCGAGTAACGGAGCAGCAGCCTGGATGGGCAGAGCATCATGTGGTAGGGGGATTGCTGAGTGGATCTTGTTCAGGGCGCATGCAGAAGTCTGTCTCTCTATTTCCCTACCTCTCAATTAAAAAAAAAAACATTTGATATAATGTAACACAACTTCACATTCATTGAATATTTTCTACAAGTATGTCACTTTATTATTTCCTTCAATTCTTTTACTAACTGTGTGAGAAAGGAACTACCCTCACTTTTAGACAGGGACATAGAATGTGCTCAGGGACACATAGTAAACTGGCCACTGTAGTGGGCTTTGGAGAAACAAAGATGAATTTGGCATGGCCTCCACCCTTAATGGACTCACAATCTAGTGAGAGACAGATAACTACCTTGCTAATAATTGTCTGAACCGAATTTTAAAACAAAGTGCTCTGGGCATACAAAGAAAGGAGTGACTGGTTTTTTTTGCTTTGTTTTTTTTCTGTGGGTAATGTCCTGCTTTTCTCAGCTTCTTTCAGTAAAGTAATCTGGATGGATGAAGCCACATAAAGAATCTATTAAGGCTTAAAACATGAGAATTTATTTTCATTTCTAGTTCCCACTAAGGGTTACTGGATGTGTATACAAGCTTTGATCTCCTAAAATCCTTCAGGATTGTAACAGGATAATGCTGGGAAAGCACTGGGATAATATTTGGGAAGTTTAAATGGACCTGTAAGACTTATAAGTGGACATGAAGCTGTAAATCAGAAAAATGGGGTTTCCAGGCTTTTCAATACTTTATTTTTATTGCTTGAAATATTTTTGGTCTATTTTAAAACTTTACTTATTTCCTTTAATTTTTATTTTTTATTTTATTTTTTTTTTTTTTCATTTTTCTGAAGCTGGAAACAGGGAGAGACAGTCAGACTCCCGCATGCGCCCGACCGGGATCCACCCGGCACGCCCACCAGGGGGCGATGCTCTGCCCACCAGGGGGCGATGCTCTGCCCATCCTGGGCGTCGCCATGTTGCGACCCTCCTGGGTGTCGCCATATTGCGACCAGAGCCACTCTAGCGCCTGGGGCAGAGGCCACAGAGCCATCCCCAGCGCCCGGGCCATCTTTTGCTCCAATGGAGCCTTGGCTGCGGGAGGGGAAGAGAGAGACAGAGAGGAAGGCGCGGCGGAGGGGTGGAGAAGCAAATGGGCGCTTCTCCTATGTGCCCTGGCCGGGAATCGAACCCGGGTCCTCCGCACGCTAGGCCGACGCTCTACCGCTGAGCCAACCGGCCAGGGCTCCTTTAATTTTTATAAAGCTGAATATATATTTTTTAATGTTTTTGATAGAATGGAAAGATATGTTTAAATGGATATGAACATAGATTGTGAAATGACAGGCATGTTGGAAATATGATGTTTTTATTTAAGGGAGCATCTAAGGAAAATTTATGATCTTGTTAGAAATCAAAAGCATATGCTTTTTCTATTTTTGCAAGATATCGTCGCTTATTCATATGTCTTTATTGTCTGATAGGAATTAAAAGATGCCTTTTTTAAGCTGGAGTTTTGGGTGTTGAGTAGAAAATATGGAAACATTTAAGCTTTAAGATTGTGCATTTTTAGTCAAAATATTTATTTAGCTTTTTATGTTTTATTTTGCAGTTATGATTTTGGATGACAATATGCAAAAACTGAAGGCTCAGTGTTTAGGAAATATTGTAGTGAAGTAAGTAAATTTTGTGATACTACTATTTAAAGAAACAGGAATTAATATGTAATTTTAAGAAAAAGAAATGCTGCTTGACCTGTCATGTCGTTGTGAATAAGGTCTTGACCTGGAACGCTGAAGTCGCCCGGTTTGAAACCCTGGGGTTGCCTGGTCAAGGCACACCTGAGAAGTAACTATGAGTTGATGCTTCCCACTCATTTCCCTTTCTCTCTCTCTCTCTCTCTCTCTCTCTCTCTTCTGTCTAAAATCAATTAAAAGAAAAACAAGAAATACTTGCAATAAGTGATATTACTAGTGAAGAGGTTGCAGAATGACCTTGTATATTGTTTGAAAATTCACAGTGCCAACTCTTATAATTTACACATGCAGGCCCTATAAAGTAGAACAAATTTAGTTACACTTTTTATTTATTTATTTATTTGTTATTTTTATTTGTTTGTTTTTGAGAGAGAGATAGATAGACAGACAATAGGGCCTGACCTGTGATGGTGTAGTGGGTACAGCGTCAACCTGGAAACACTGAGGTTGCCGGTTCAAAACCCTGGGCTTACCTGGTCAAGGCACACATGGGAGTTGATGCTTCCTACTCCTCCCCCCCTTCTCTATCTCTCATTCTCTATAATGAATAAGTAAAATCTTTAAAAAAATATGTGTGTGCTTTGATGAGTAGGAAGGCTGGCACCCAGAGGAGACAGACAATAGGAAGGAAGAGAGATGAGAAGCATCAGCTCATAGTTGTGACACCTTAGTTGTTTATTGATTGCTTTCTCGTATGTGCCTTGGCTGGAGGACTCAAGCTGAGCTAGTGAACCCTTGCTTAAACCCGGTGATAGTCAACCTGGTCCCTACTGCCCACTAGTGGGCGTTCCAGCTTTCATGGTGGGCGGCAGCGGAGCAACCAAAGTATAAATAAAAAGGTAAGATTTAACTATAGTGTTGTTTTATAAAGATTTATTCTGCCAAACTTAGCGAAAATCCAACATAAAGTACTTGGTAAATAATTATTATTATATGCTTTAACTTGCTGTAACTCTGCTTTATAAATTTTATAAAGTTACTTCCCTACTTTATAAATCACCATTACTGTGGAACCAGTGGGCGATTAAAAAATTTTACTACTAATGGAGATACAAAAGTGGGTGGTAGGTATAAAAAGTTTGACTACCCCTGCTCAAGCCAATGACTTTGGGCTAAAGCCAGCAACCATGGGCTTCAAGCCATTGACCATGGGGTCATGTCTATGATCCCACACTCAAACAGTGACCCTGCACTGCACTCAAGCTGGTGAGCCTGCACTCAAGCTGGTGAGCCTGCGCTAAGCCAGCAACCTTGGGGTTTTGAACCTGGGACCTCAGTATCCCAGGCTAATGCTATATCCATTGTGCCACCACTCGTCAGGTGATTTTTCAAAAGATAAATTCTGCATCTTTTTAATAACTTTTTTCTGATTATATCCTGGCTGGGTAGCTCAATTGATTAGAGTGTCATCCCTATATGCTAAGGGTACAGGTTAGATCCCTGTTCAGGGCACATATGAGAATCAACCAATAAATGCATAAATAAGTGGAACAACAAATCAATCAATCTCTCTCTCTCTCAAATAAAAATAAGAATTTTAAAAAATGTAAAAATGTAACTTAAGTAGCAAAAATACAAAATATAAAGTTTGTATACGCCCACCTTCAATGATACACTATTAATTTGTAATATACGTGACTTTCCTCTTTTTGACAAGCATTTTTCATTGTTGAAACAATTAGGTTTATTCTTGTGAATTGCTTTTTTTCCTTAATTTGTCTCATGAGCAATTTAAATTTTTATTCTGCTTCTTTAAAATGTTTATTCCCACTCTAACCCTCTTAGTCTTTTTTGAATATTTATGATTATAAGTCACTCTGTATAGAACATTTTTGTGTGTGTGTTGTGTTTTTTCTCTTTCTAATAATTATTATAGTATTGATTAGATTTCTAAAAGTGTAATTACTGAGTCAGATGGTAGCATAATATAAAATCCCTGACTCTTCCAGTATAATTCATTGCTAACCGTTTTTTGTCATTGTTCATTTGATAGGCAAAATGCTAAAATTTGAAAATATTTAAATGTCCTTTGGTTAAACCAGTACTTTATAATTGCTGTGCTAATGGACGGTAAAAGGAAGTTGACTGCATTGGGAGACACACAGCATATCATTTCAGTAATTGATTCAGGTTGCTTTAGTGCCTCAGATGGTTTAAGTAATAGAATTTACTGATATGGTAGAATGAGTTGCTCTACACAAAGGACATTGCATATCAAGTTTTAAAATAGGTTTGTTTTGCCTGACCTGTGGTGGCGCAGTGGGTAAAGCGTCGACCTGGAAATGCTGAGGTCGCCAGTTCGAAACCCTGGGCTTGCCTGGTCAAGGCACATATGGGAGCTGATGCTTCCAGCTCCTCTCCCCCTTCTCTCTCTCTGTCTCTCCTCTCTCTTTCTGTCTCTCTCTCTCTCCTCTCTAAAATGAATAAACAAAAAAAAAACATATTTAAAAAAAAATAAAATAGGTTTGTTTTGGCCCATTTATTTGAAATAATTTTTCTTACTTGGCATTCTTAGATTGGTAGAAGATTGTCTAAGATTAATAAAACATTTCAAATTCTGTGAGAATTTAATAAAAATATTAATTAAAATACATTTCTTTAGGTAGAGATACTTTAAATTTACAAAAAGCTAATAGAGGAGGTACACATTTTGATGCAGTTTTTTTTTCCTTCAAATTCTTATGCTATCAGTAAACATATAGTGACTATATTCTTTTTTTTTTTTTAGTTTAAATTTTCAAACATTGTTTTGGCAAATGGAAAAGTTAAATATTGAATTTGTCATCATATTTTTCTGAATGGGGATCCATCTTAATATAAAACTAGTTGAAATTTGTCCTGTAAGGGGAAGGATGTTGGGGTTGGCAGGAGGGCTTGCTAAAGAATTAACCTAAACAAGACTGTGAGTGGATGTTTAGCTTGCTTTAGGAAGCACATTGTGTTTGAGAGCCTTTAAAAGCACTCTAGCAGCATACATTTTTATATAACCTCCTAACTGTATATAAGTGAGTCATCTATCTCACAAAGCAACTTTTTCAACATCTCAGGGGTGGTTCTTGATACCAGCACAGTTCTAAACCCGTTATGTGCTCTGCCCTCTTATTGTGGCTTCACTTACATCTATTTAAAAATAATAAAATATAATAATACCTCACATAAAATCTAATTTTTTTCTTGTAGCCATTTAGTTATACTTCAACTGATTAAAAGTAACACAGCTATTGCCAAAAAGCAGTCTAGGATTAGATTTTTGCCGATTCAGAATGATTCTCCTGCCTCTCTAGTCCTAAATAGGGAATTTTTTTTGTTCTGATCTGGGATTTTGAGATTTCATTATAAATTTTTTGAGGATACAATATACTATGACATGCAGTGGACTTTGATTCCTCTCATAAGTGAAACTAAGTATTGATTAGATTTATAAAAGTATAATTACTGAGTCAAATAATAGCATAATATAAAATCCTTGACTCATCAAGTATAATTCATTACTAACATTTTTATTCTAATATATATATGTGTAGTATATATATTTATATTTAAGAGGTAAGATAGAAATCTTTAGGAAAGAAGTTATACAAAGATTTTTCTTTTTGTTTAAATGAAATAGTCCTTGAAATCTCATTTCAGAAACTCATTTTTGTCTGGGAGAGCAAGAATTTCCTTTTGAAACACACCATGTCCAGTATCCATTCCACTCTGAGTCACTGACCTGACGATTATCCTGCATCCCAATGGCTGCTTACTGTATTCGTAGAATGTTTTCATATCTAACATCTATCAAGAAGACTTGTTTGTGTCAGTCTGTTACTTGTTCAGTGTACCTGGAGGGGATACGTCATTCATCTGGAATGGAAAATGACCAATAAATTCTTTTTAAAAAGATACATAATTTAATTAAGTTAAAAAAAGCATACCTTCTTGACTTAATAAAATTATTGTGATTAAAAAACTATGTAATTTGAGAGGTAATCATTTTTTCTCTGTAGACAGCATTTTTAAGAAGGTCTGTGATCTGGAAGTAGGATCCTTTCCAGAGATCAGACACATGGCCCCAGGACCATGTGATGGCCTATAAGTGGTGCTTGATTAGGGATCATATACAATGTCCACTGTTCACAAAATATCTGAGATTCTAAATTTTAAGAAATGTATAGATTCCCAGATTTGAGAAATGTTTAATCAAAGTGCATATGCATTTAATTATATATCTATAAACTTGAACATCATAACTTTATTGTCCGTTTAGTCTCCATAAATTTTTTATTTTATTTGCAAACAATTTTTAGGTCTTACTTTCTCACTTCCCATGTATCCAGAATATGTACAATGGTTGCTGGGAAATGATAGCCAATGGTGAACTATGTGTGTGGCTTCTTGTCAAATGATTTCAAAAGCAAAATTGTAACCTTAATATAAAATAAAATATAGCAATACACCATATATACTAGAACATTTTCCTTTTTTAGGAAATGTTCTAGTATATATGGTGTATTGCTATATTTTATTTTATTTTATTGTATAATGGGTGAGGTCACTAATAATAAGAATGACCTGGGTGCTGGTTGGTTGGCTCAGTGGTAGAGTTATAGCCTGGCATATGGATGTCAAGGGTTTGATTCCCGGTCAGGGGACATGCAGGAGAAGCAATCATCTGGTTCTTTACCCTTCCCACAGCCATAGCTTTTTTGGAGCAAGTTGGCCCCAGGTGCTGAGGATGGCTCCATGGCCTCCACCTCAGGTGCTAAAATAGCTCGGTTGTTGCCTGACCTGTGGTGGCGCAGTGGATAAAGCGTCGACCTGGAAATGCTGAGGTCGCCGGTTCGAAACCCTGGACTTGCCTGGTCAAGGCACATATGAGAGTTGATGCTTCCAGCTCCTCCCCCCTTCTCTCTCTCTGTCTCTCTCTCCTCTCTCTCCCTCTCTGTCTCTCCCTCTCTCTCTCCTCTCTAAAAATGAATAATAAAAAAAAAAAATTTAAAATAGCTCGGTTGTTGAGCAACAGAGCAACAGACCCAGATAGGCAGTGCATCACTTATCTGGGTGGATCCCAGTCAGGGCACATGTGTGAGTCTGTCACTCTGTCTCCCTGCTTCTCACTTAAGAAAAATTAAAAACCGAAAGAAAGAAAGAAAAGAGAAAACAGAATGATTTGGTTCATGAGGGGCTCAAAATGGAGCTGGCATCAAAAGCTATCACTGGATTGTTCTGCATAATAATTAAGCAAAATAGTCTTTGAAAGGGCAATATTTTCACTAGATAACTCAGTTTTAGAGCCTTGTCCTAGAGATCAGAGGTTGTGGGTTTGAACTCGGTCAGGGCACATACAAAAATACATCGACGTTCTTCTCTTTCTCTTCTCTCCTTCCTTCTCTCTTTCTAAAATTAATAAATAAAATTTTTTTTTAAAAAAGAGCAGTATTCCCTAATCCCATGTATGTTCACTAATTATATTTATAGTGATTATAAAGAATAAAAGGGAAAATCTGTATGAAATATTTTGAATATATGGGCTCAAAATGTGTTAAAATAAATCAAGAAAAATAATAGACTTTATTGTTTTAATCCCAAATTTCTTTGCTTTATGTAAATACAGCTATAGCTTCTCATTTTACTGCAAAATTTGTTGTAAACATTATAAATCACATTGAAAACGATCTCTGGCATTCCTTTAAAATTTAAAGCTATAGTCATATTTCCATGCTTTAGAAGGTAATAAATTTAATAATGCATTTCATTGTATTAAGATGACTCATCTCCCAATCAGCAAAGTGATATGTAGTCATTTTGAGAAAAGCTCTTGATCCACTTTCGTTTTTCAAAATCGTTTTTAAGGCTCTCTAGAAATCCCAGCCTTGCTCTCCTGGGGATTCCTTAACGAGGAGGGAGGCATTTTAGTGATTTCTAAACTCCCGTGGACTTTAGGTTGTAATAAACACGAATCCCGCAGTTTTCATAGATCACTTGCATTCTTAAGGTGAACCTTTCTAGTAGAAAATTCCTTTGATTTTGAAATTTACTCCAGGCAGTTAATTTAGTGGGGAAGTTATAATATCTGAATTGCTATGAATACAAAATGCTCATGAATTTTCAAAGGTGCTCCTGCCATTACATCCGGAACTCCAAGTTGGAGAAATAAAACCATGAGCCAATAATTTCCAGTCAACACAGAGCAGGGCATGAAAGGAAAATGCAACTATTTTTGCCTTCCTCACTAGCATGGTGCTCACTGGTATTAAAGCCTTAGGCCTGGCTCTGCCTCTGTCGTGGGCATACGCTTCTCTGACAGGCCCAGTGACTGCTCCAGGACGTGCAGCACGTGTGCTCTGTTGTCTGGTGGCCTGTGCCCTCAGCAGTGATGAGGTGTGGAGCTGTATTGCTTTGTCTGAGTGCCTTTACTCTGGTGCCTGCCAATGTCTCAGCCTCCAAATACTGACTGACCTCTTGGCCCTTAGTGATGTTTATGTACATCTTCACAGCTTAGAAGAGTGATTCAGTCATGGCGTTTCAGTCTTGGGAAAGAATCTTTTAAAGCTTAACAACACTATCACGTGGGCAGTGTGACAGACATTAACCTCATTTTAGACATGGGAGTGCAGATATCATTAGTAGTTATACAGTTAAAACTCAAGTTTATTACCTTTTCATTTGTCTGCCCAGAGAGAAATTATGGCCTAGTTAGTTTCTTCTGGGGAGATAAAAGAGTAGTTTCATAGGAAAAGCTCAAGTCAAGCCTAATGACACCATAAGAAATAGAGGGAGTGCAAAGCTGGGAATCTACCTTTAAGTTTGTCTAGGGAACAGGAACATATCGGTTTACTTCTGCTGCCATAGGGGTTCCTGACAGAGTGGTGACTATAGGCTATATTTTACTTGGCAGTGACAGCATCTAGGGTTTATATTTCAGGTGGGTCAGGAATGTGTTACCTTTATGATGATGGATGTTCTGCATTCTCCTTCCTTAGCTGTTTAAGGGTTTCTCTGCATGAGACCTCCCCCTCATCTCTCTCTCTCACACACACACACACACACACACACACACACACACACACACACACACATCATTGCTGCCTTAGTTGTTCCTCTTCCCCCTTAAGATTGATCTCTTTGAAAAAGACAGACACTTAGTGCCATTTCCAACAGGTCCATACCTTGGCTAATGATAAAATTTTTTCTTCCCAGAGCTCCATGTAAGTAGTGTTTAACCATCCGCTCTGAAACTTGCCTGACAAACATCTTAAATACTTATATTTGCCATTATGTCATTAACATGATGGAATAGACATAATTCATGACAGTCTTGCTCCCTATCTATTTTTTAAAGAATTCTTGTTTCTTTTAGTGCACAATGTTGCAAAGATCTTCTTGGTTGTGAAGCCAGAGTTTATATCAGTGTGCCATCAATGTCTAATACAGTGACGGAGGAATACCAAGTACCTAACAAATATTCATTGGATGAAAAAATAAATGCATAAATGAATGAATGAATAAACAAATGAATAAATAAATGAATAAAACAATTGAATAATTTCTCTGCTGTTTTTTTCTCTAACTTTCATGTTTTCATTTTCTCTCCACTGACTACTTCTAATGAAATCTTTGTCATCCTAAATCAGCCTGCCTCTCTACATTAAACTACTGATTTATAGCTCTTCTTCCAGTCACAAATAAATTTTTTAAAGTATAGTCTAACCTTACTACATCCACTTACTTGCTGTTTACTCCTTAGTCACTCCAGTTATTGCCTGCCTCACTCTATTAAAATGGAAATCCTGAGGATACTAAAAATATTTTCATTATTGAGTTTCATGACCTCTGTTGAATTGA
Source organism: Saccopteryx bilineata (assembly GCF_036850765.1). Lineage (NCBI taxonomy): Eukaryota > Metazoa > Chordata > Mammalia > Chiroptera > Emballonuridae > Saccopteryx > Saccopteryx bilineata. Next base: position 107,182,577 of record NC_089491.1, on the reverse strand, counting down.
AACCTGTATGGTTTTATTGACCAATGTCACCCCAATAAATTAAAAAGGACCGTTTTATAGAATTGTGTAACTGAAACTTATATAATTTTATTAACCAATGTCACCCTTATAAAAACCAACAAACAGACATTTGTACTTCTTTTGACCTTTTGAACATTCAGTCAGTATTAAAACTTCCCTGTGGCTCTCAGGATATGATTTTTCTTAGTTATCATACATCACTGATTTTTATTTTACTTATGCTCAATGGTCTTCTTTTTTTGGTCCTTATTTCACACTACTGTTTGACCTTGGATTTCTTCTTATTCTGCACTCTCTTCCTGGATCCTACCTTTGGTACATTATTCTGAATTTCCAAGTTCTTAGCTATATAGAACCTTATGCAGACCTTTCTCACAGGAGAGGTGGTGTGAAAATCCATACTGTTCCTGTTCTTCAGAAAATGTGTGTTGATATTTAATGTTTGGTGCCACGGCCAAGAAACCTGTGACCGGAAAGCATATTTGTTCTGAAGGATGGCTAGCTATCCTTTTAAGCCTCTACATTTTTATTAATTATAAGAATATATTTTATTAGTTACCAATTTTTAGTACCATATTTTTCTCAGGAAGCAAGAGAAAACACAGATTATCAGGTATCTTCTTTGAAGAATAGGGATTGCAATTGTATCCAACTTCTGGGAAGTCTAAAATATTTCTTTTCTTGCCAGTAATGCTCATACTGGAAAATGTGAAACTCTTGGTCTCATGTATACTCAGTGAATTAGGTCCATACTAAACCACCAGGAAACTCAGATGATGTTCAATAAGTACTAATCATTTGCATAATTATTGCCAACGCTTGAGTATCTCTATTTACTGTGAGGAGGCAGTGTGTGGATGCTGGAGGACCAGAATCTTGAATTGGGGGTAGATACAATGAAAGAGAGGCTTGTTTCACAATGTGTTTTTCTGTGTGCATAAGTATGTTATGTGTTGAAGGATTTGGATCAGAATGTCTGCGTGTGAGACATCAGGTCTGACTAAAGAGCAGCAGCTCTCATTAAACCTGACGTGTACATTCTAACTTGTCTCATACCACCCTACTCTCTGTTGTCCGCAGTCTAGGCTGAATGTCAGTTACCATTCATTATCACATTTACCTTTTGTTTTTCTTATTTCTTATGGAAATATTTTCTTGTACCCATGTGTCTGTTATAAAAAAGAATGTTACCATGAGAGACAGAAAGGACTAAATAGATATGATATATATATATTTTGGGGGCACAACTGAACATTGTTTCTCATTTAATGTACAAGCGGAATGCATCTCCATCACATTTATTGTTGTTGTTTATGTATAGTTGGCTTCATCATTGATGCTATTTCATTTGGTACATTATTGGATTTTGATTTGTCACATCTTCATAGTGTCTTTTTCACTTCTTTATCCTTAACATCCTGTAAGTGTTGCTAATAAATTTAAAATGATTTTTAGTGGTTTCTATATTCTATTTTGTTTTTATTTTTAATTGAACTTATTGGGGTGACATTGGTCAATAAAATTACATTGGTTTTAGGTGAACTGTTCCACAGTACACCATCTGTACACACTAACCACCCCAAGTTTCCTTCCACCATTTATCTCCCCCTGCTCCTATTTTAGTTTAATGTTTAATAACCAGTGATTTTACACTAGTTTGTAAAATGTTAACAATTAAGCTAATGAAGAAAAATTATTTACGTGGTAATTTAGAAGGATTAACATAACGAAGTCCGTTAACCGGACGTGAGGGGGTTCCCTGCTTCATCCTGCTGCCTCCTCACAGGTTTCTTGATGAACAGTCATAGTATCAAAGGCAACAGCACCAACAAGACAGCTTCTCTATAGCTACCTTATTTTTTTTATTTAACTGATTACAAATTGCTTTCACATATATTTTATATAACTACATGAGGTCCAGAAATACAAATGTAGCATTTTTCTTTCATCTCAAAATATTACAAAAAAGAGGTCGAACAAGGGAGGACCTACTGGGAGGTTGGACATGGTGGAAATAGGCAATTGCAGCTGGGCTGCCGATCCTGCTTGCACCTGATCTCATTTTCTGCCTGACAGAACATGAGAATACAATTCCCTGCTTCCCCAGGCTAACACTGGGTGGAGGGTGCATGAAGTTGCCTCCTGCAAGCAATGGCCACGTCTACTTAACTTTCAATTTTCTCAGCATCAGCCCTGTGAAGTCACCACTTCACTTAACATTTTTGCTGTATGAGTACAGGAGGATAGGTTTTGAAAATCCTTAAGTAGTGTTACAATATCTAAATTTCCAAACTACAAGGCATCTAAAAAGTTTCTGTATCCAGCAAACAGATGGGTGATTATTTTTGTTACGTGACACTTTCTAGAGGGAACCGATATAAGATTTCTTTGTTCATTTATTTATTTTTTATAGATGATAGATAGATAGATAGATAGATGATGAAGATGATTGATAGATGATAGATAGATGATAGATAGATAGATAGATGATAGATAGATGATAGATGATAGATAGATAGATTGATAGATAGATGATAGATAGTTATGGAGCCCTTGCCATGTGTATAACACCTGTTTGGTAATATGGAGGAAAGAAGGAAATCTGAGAGGAAGCTGGAAAGAAGAGGTGTTTGCCACCTTCTATCTTGCTCAGAGAAGTAAGAAATCACCTGGGTCTTTATGGTCATGAAAAGAAAGAACTGAAGAGGGAGCAGTGAGAGGGAACTCTCAGAGTGGAGCGGTTTCTTGTTGTGATGATAAGGTTGTCATGGGATGTTTAATTATAGCATTCAATTACACAGGGACAGGGAATTGGTACCTTGATGCTTTTTTAAAAAATGAATTAATTTGCTTATAGTAGAAGAAAATTTATCTTAAAAGTAACACAGTGATGCATTTTGGTTTCTTTTTGCACAGATTTTTTTGAAACATTTCTGCTCATAACTATTTGAAGGCCAAATGTGTGCCTTGTGTGCCCTTTCCAGAGACTACAGTCACCCCTCAGTGATTCTGCTATGTAGGGAGCGGTCAACTAATGCGGCTTTGGTCAGACGTGACCTACCCAGAAGATTTAGGGGTTGTAATTAATTACAGGTTTTGAATTGTAATTATCTATTACTCTGGAAAGTTATTAATTCTAATCAATCTGCCTTTATTACCACATTAATAATTCTAACTTCTATGTTTTAATATAAGGTTGCCATTACCACCGGGAGCTTTTTCAGGACTCTGGAAGAATCAGGAAGCATTCAAGCATTTATACTTTGAAAAATTTCCTGTAAGAACTTTATTATACCTTTTTTTAAACCTTCTTATATACTTCTTTATAGTTCTTGGCTAAGCAATTCAGTTAAGCAATTTGCTCCTAAAAGTATTGATCACAAAGCAACTTTTAAATGTTATCTGGACCAGTTTCCAGATTTCAGGGATTATAATGCCCAAACCACACAAATAAGTTATTTTTATATTTATGTTTATTAGTCTCTGGACATAAAATTTCTCAGTTTGTTTTAGAAGCTCTTTCTGGAATTTAATAGGCCTCAGTATCAGAAACATTTTCATGATGGTAAAACGTTTTGGAGCTTTCTATAGTATTTCTTCCACTGGACCCTGTCACAGACTGAGAGGACCTGGTCAGAAATGTCCATTTTCAGTAACGCCCCTTTACTGACTCTACCCCTGGTTATGTGAGCAAAGTTCACTGGTTTGTCAGAAGTTGTATTTTCCCATACCTTTACCTGTTTTTGACATAATTTCCTAGGTGGTCTCTGAGACTTTTTATTTTAAAGTCACATTTTAAAATATGGATGCAGAATAGACAGTGTTCTCAGCACCCATTGCCCCAGTCACCTGGATAACAAGAAGTGTCTCCCTGTCTTCTGTTTTATTAGTTACCTGTCCTCTTGTGCCATGGTTATGTGTTTTGTGTTTATACCAGAACTTCATTGATGATACACATCAGGGTCTCACAATCCTCTTTCTGCTATCTTTCCCCTTCTGGGTCTTTCCTTAAGAGATACCTGGTCCTCATTTTATACTAGGTAGACAGAATGATCAGAACTTCCTTAAAAAGAAAAAATGAGTCCAAGTATTTGGCATTCTATCTTTTTTATTTCTGAGTGAAGGACAGCTAATCTGATCAACTAGACAAATGACAAGAATTAAATAGCTTCCTTTAGAAAGAGATCTCATACTTAAAACGACCTCAGCAGCCAAGATTAAACATGCCACTGAGGGACAGTGGCAGGGACGCTTTGTCAGTGTAGGTGACTTCAGTCAGCCAATCTGTCTGCCTGCTGGACCACAGTGAAGTCATCAAAATACTGGTATAATTCATTCTAACCTGACAATGGCAAGTAATATGTGCAGGTGGTTTTAACATGATCACTTTTAACATGGGAAAGCTTCTTCAGTGTTCCTATTTATGTGTAAACCATAGGTAGTGAATTGGTCCTTTGTCTTATTACCCTGACTTCAAAACTCTCATCTAAGGGGTTAATAATAGCACAGAAGGGTTGAGTAACTTGACCCCAGCTTCGAAGTAACAGCGATAACATTTGAACTCATGTAATCTGGCTCCGGAATCCATGCTCTTGAACTAATTCTACAGATTGTCTCTCTAACAGTAATTGCAGTAGTAATTGCAATGAGTTCAAATTATTGAGGAATCATGATGTGCTGTATCTGCCCTCTTTATGTAAACCACCTCCTTTATTCTTTACAAAAACCTAAATTGTTACCCCATTTAATAGATTTGCATACTGCCCTGACCAGATAGCTCTGTTAGTTAGAGCCTCATCCTGAAGTGCAGAGGTTGCCGGCTAGGTCCCTGGTCCCAGCATATACAAGGACAGGTCAATGCTCCTGTCTCTCTCGCTCCCTACCTTTCTCAGCGGGGTCAATAAAAAGAGTAGACGAGTATGCTGAGTATCAGAAAGGGTAGAAACACAATGCCTCATTGGGATTGGAATTTGTCCCAAAGCCCGTGCTTACAAACATAGGTATCAAGATAACTCAGAAGCATTAGGGAAATAATATATTTTTCTTTCTACTTATTCTTCTTGAGATATCATTCCATTGTGACTTCTGGACCAGTGAGGATATGCTGCTCCTTTGGGTTGATTAAAAATTTAATTTCATACTTACTGCTTACTGTTTTACTGAAGCTGGAGTTCAATCAAAATCCATGTTAATAAACTATGCTCGAGTTTGTAATTATTCACAGAAAGCTTTAAAGCTTTTAAATATTAAAACAATTAGAGAAGTAATCTACCAAAGAATTACTTTGAATACCAAAGTATATTGGAAATATTGAATTCTTATTTTTAATTTAAAATAAAAGAAATTAGGTTCATAAACTTTACAACTTCAAGTTCAAACATTTAACTCGAACATTATTAGAACATTTTAATTTATGCCTGGTTATTAGAGGAGCAAACAGTTTCTAGTAAGTGTTTAAAATTCTAAGTAATTTAATTTCATAGGCTACTTATGAAAAAGTCAAATGCATACATACAGTAAATTGATTCCTATGACATTTTATATTTTACCAATCTTAAAAACAATTATGTCATCTAATAGTACATGTTAATTAGACCTTATTTATTCTTATTTTCAGGGATATTATGATACCATGGATGCTGGTTACATGGATGAAGAAGGCTATTTGTATGTTATGTCTCGAGTTGATGACGTGATAAATGTTGCAGGTCACAGGATATCTGCAGGTGCTATTGAAGAGGTATTGATGAATGCTGCTCTTCTAAATAATCTTTAGGCACAGAGCTCAGATGAAGTCAATATTGAGATTAAGTCATTTGACCTGGAAAATCAACACACTGTCATTGGAAGCAGAGGACCTTTCTCACCTCCCTTCCTCTCCTGTGGATTTTCATGTTCTCCATCCACTTCTCCATTCCTGTCTCAGAATTCCTGTACAGAATTCTAAGCATGCACATATTTTTGTTATATGTGGGACAGTCTGTATACATTTACTTCTTGATATTTGCTGATTGTGTCCAGCTTCCTGATGTGCTCCTGCGTGATATCCACCCTTGCATATAGTTTTTAAATTTGAACATTTTATTGTACTCTTAAATCCCGAGAATTTTCTGCCAGTATAAGTAATATAAGTTACACAAAATTCCCAGAAGAGTTTTTTAAAAACATATTTAATTTTCACCTTTATATAGAGTAAATCCACTCTTTTTTATTTATTTATTTATTTATTTTTTTAGCGAGAGAGAGAGAAAGAGAGAAGAGAGAGACAGGGACAGACAGGCAGGGAGAGAGATGAAAAGCAATTCTTTGTTGTGGCACCTCAGTTATTCATTGATTGCTTTCTTAATATGTGCCTTGCCTAGGAGACTCCAGCCAACTCAAGACCCCTTGCTCAAGCCAGCGATGTTGGGCTTTAAGCCAGTGACCTTTGGGCTCAAGCCAGCGGCCATAGGGTCATGTCTATGATCCCACGCTCAAGCTGGTTAGCCTGCACTCAAGCTGGTTAGCCTGCACTCAAGCTGGATGAGTGACCTTAGGGTTTTGAACCTGGGTCCTCAGCATCCCAGGCCGACACTCTATCCACTGTGTAACCGCCTGGTCAAGCAAATGCACTCATTTTTGTACAATACTGAGTTTCTTACTTGCATAGATTCTTGTAACCATCATCACAGAAAGGATCCAGAAAAATTTTCACATGTTAGAGAATTTCCTCATAAAGTCGTCTTTGTATTCTGACCCTTTCTATCCCTGACCCTTGGTAACCACTGAGCTTTCTCTGTTCTTATGGCTCCTCTGGAATGTCATATAATGAAATAATACAGTATGTAACTTTTTGAGACTGGGTTATTTCATTTAGGAAAATACATTTGAGGTCCATCTAAGTAGTAGATCATCGACCTTTCATATTGCTGTGCAGTGTTCTGTTGTGTGGGTGGGCTAAGTGGTTTATGTGTCAATTCACCCATGAAAGGATATTTGGGTTGATTCTAGTTGAAGCCGATTATAAATAATGCTGATATATATTTAAGTACAAGTGTTTTGGTTTAAAAATACTTTTTATTTCTCTACAATCTACAGTTTGCTGGGTTATATGGTGTTTGTTTAGGTTTATAAGAAACTACTAAACGATTTTCTAGAGTAGCCATGCTATTTTGTATTCCTGCCAGTTCTATTTCTTCCTATCCTCATAAGCACTTGAAACAGTCATTATTTTTATTTTCACCATTTCAATAGATATACATATCTATCATTGTGCTTTGAATTTCCTTGGCTGTAATAACTAATATGTTGGACATCTTTTTATATACTTATTTGCAATCCATATATCGTTTTCATGAAATATCTGTTCAAACTTGCAGCCCATTTTTAAAATATTAGGTTAATTTTTTTATTGTTTAATTTTGAGAGTTCTTTAAATATTCTGGATACAAGTCCTTTGTCTGATAGATGTGGAAATTTATCTTCCAGTCTATAACTAGTCTTTTTTCTTCTTTCTTTCTTTCTTTCTTTCTTTCTTTCTTTCTTTCTTTCTTTCTTTCTTTCTTTCTTTCTTTTTTCTTTGTTCAATGAGAGTACTGGAGGCAGAGATAGAGTCCCACATGTTCCCAATCGGCATCTACCTGGCAAGCTCATTATGAAGTGACGCTCTGCTCATCTGGGGCATTGCTCTGTTGCTCAGCAACCAAGCTCTTCTTAGTGCCTGAGGCAGAGTCCATGGAGCCATCCTCAGTACCCAGGGCCAACTCACTCTAATTGAGCCATGGCTGCCAGAGGGGAAGAGAGAGAGATAGAGAGAAACGAGACGGGGAGGGGTGAAGAAGCAGATGGGTGCTTCTCCTGTGTGCTCTGACCAGGAATTGAAGCTGGGACATCCACATGAAGGGCTGATACTCTACCACTGAGCCAACTGGCCTGGGCCAGTTTTTTATTCTATTAAAACTGTTCTTAGCAGAGCAAAAGTGGTTTTTATATTGATATCGTCAAATTCACCAACTGTTTTCTTTTATAGATTATGATTTCGGTGTTATATCTGAGAATTATTTCATAACCCAATGTCATAAATATTTTCTCCTTTATTTTCATACCTAAGAGTTGTATAGTTTTACTTTTTACATTTAGTTTTATTGGTTTAAAATTTATATTAGTTTACATTTATGTTTTTGGTGTTTATTTGTATGGAATTTTTTTTTTTTTAATAATGATGACAGTTATTCCAAGCATCATTTGTTTCAAAGACTGGCCTTTCCCCATTGAACTGCCTTTGCACCTTTGTTAAAAGGCAGCTGACAATATTTGAGTGAGTCTGTTTTTAGAGTAACTCTTCTGTTTCATTGATCTATATGTTTATCTTAGTCATTAATACTTTTCTGTCTTGTTACTGTAGCTTTATAGAATGTCTTAAAGTTGAATAGTGTCCACGTTTTCTCTTTTTTTTCACAAATGCTTTAGGTATTCTGTTTACTTTCTTTTTTGTTGTTGTTGTATATTTTAGAATGAGCTTTCAATTGTTAAGATTATTCCTGTAGGTCCTGGCCGGTTGGCTCAGCGGTAGAGCGTCGGCCTGGCATGCAGGAGTCCCGGGTTCGATTCCCGGCCAGGGCACACAGGAGAGGCGCCCATTTGCTTCTCCACCCCCCCCCCCCCCTTCCTCTCTGTCTCTCTCTTCCCCTCCTGCAGCGAGGCTCCATTGGACCAGAGATGGCCCGGGCACTGGGGATGGCTCTGTGGCCTCTGCCTCAGGTGCTAGAATGGCTCTGGATGCAACAGAGCGATGCCCCAGAGGGGCAGGGCATTGCCCCCTGGTGGGCATACCGGGTAGATCCCGGTCAGGCGCATGCGGAGTCTGTCTGACTGCCTCCCTGTTTCCAGCTTTGGAAAAATGAAAAAAAAAAAAAAGATTATTCCTGTATTTTGATTTAGATTATGTTAAATCTATATAGATTAATTTGGGAAAATGTTACGTAAATTATACTGAATCTTCCAATCCATGAACTTTGTATGTCTCTATTTATTTAGATGTGTTTGATATATTTATTAAAATGTTTTATACTGTTTAGATTACAGATTCTGATCATATTTTGTTAGAGTTATACCTAAGTATTTAATATTTTTAACTATTATAACTAGATTTAATTCGAGGAGCTTCCAGTTTTTCATAGCTAGTTGATAGAAATACTATTATTATAAACTGATATGTATCCTGTGATCTTAATAAATTCTTATTACTTCTAGTTTTTTTTTTTATTTGCTATTTATTTTGGTAGAGTCCTTGAGATTTCCTGTGTAGACAATAATGTTTGTAAATAAAGATAGTTTTAGTGTGTCCTTTCCAATCAGAATTTTTTTTTCCTTGCCTTCTTGAAATGGATAGTATGATAGCAAATAAAAGTGGGGAAAGCATATATTCTTGTTTTGTTTATTAACTTAGGGTAAAATAATTTAGTATCTTCACATTACAAATGATGTAATGGATAGGTTTTTATCTATATCGATGACCTTTATCAAATGAAGAAGTTTCCTTCTATTACTGAATTTAAAAAAAAAATTGACAGAATGTTGAATTTCATTAAATGCTTTTTATATCTCTATTGATATGATTATGTGGCTTTTATTTTTAACCCTTTGAGGAGTGAGTTTTTTTCATGCTTGCTGAACCCTGGGAGTGAGTTATTTTCAGAAAATGAAATTAGTTCCAGTTACAGTTTTATTAACTTTAAATCATGTTTGTTTAATAACCAATTTATAGAAACAAGAAGAACATACATTTGCCTTTTTTTAATGTTGCCTGACACATATACGGTTTTACTCTGGATGGTGAGGAGGCACAAGGATGTACATGAACGTTAGTACTACTCAAAGGGTTTAAGCCTGTTAGCATGGTGAATTACAATGATCAATTTCCAGCTATTGAACCAGCCTTTCATTGCTAAGATAAACATCACTTGGTTGCAATATGTCATTGCTTTTATATATTGATATATTTTTTAATTAGAGTAAATTTCCTTGTTCTAGGTACAAGTTCTTTGTCTTATATGAGATGTGCAAATATTTTCTTCCAACTGGTGACCAGTCTTTTTATTCCATTAAAAATATTCTTAGCAGAGCAAAAGTATTTTTTACATTGATATAGTTTAAGTCACCTAATGATTTCTTTTATAGATTATGATGATTTTGGTGTTGTATCTAAGGATTATTTCCTGAAGTCCGATTTGTATGATAGTCATATAACAATTTCATCTTTTATGGATAAGATTTGAATCCTTTATCTTTTTCCATTCTTTCATCTTTAATCTATCTGGATCATTATGCTTCCTGTGGATTTCCAATAAATAGGAAATAGTTGGGTCTAATTTTTGTTTTTACTCAATCTGGTAATCTTTTATTTTTAAACTGGTGGTTTTTAGATTATTTTGTTTTAAATAAATTATTGGTATATTTATATTTGTGTCTACTGGTTTGTTAGGTTTTTCTTTTTCCTTTTCTCTTCTTCATTCCCCCATATTACCTTTTCTCGCTTTTTTTAAGTCACTTGGTTCTTTTTATAACTTCTGTTTTTTTGCTGGGAAATTCTATTTTTATTTTTTCTCAAAGAGTATGGACCATAAATTAACTTTATCAAAAATGTGTAAAAATGTGCTCTGGGTAAGAAACAGATTTATTAACCACATGTATCATCACCTTCTTACCCCAGGTCTTATTCCTAGGTGGCCCATGAGAGCCAATGGGAAATTTCCCTCCATCAGTAGCCAGACACTGTAGAGGAGAAATAAGGAAAAGGATTTTTCTCTGCTTGTTAAGAGGAAAGAAGCAGCTATCTTTCACCCCTCCTGGCAGAGTCTCCTTGGAAACCTGATGGCCTCAATTCAACTTCAGCTCTTTGATATGTAAATAAAATATCTCCAGGAGCCCCATAACCCCATGTGTTCAATTTTTACAACCTAGAAGTTTTTCCAAGGACTGAGGCTTCATCTTTTTGACATGGAAATACCTAGGAAGATAGTGAGCCAGTCTCTGGGCACCATGGGAATTTAATCTAGGGATCTACACTGGGCTGTAATAGTTTGGCCCTACCAGGGAAACTAGAAAGTTTTAGTATCCTTTTAGATCAGAGCAATTAACTAGACAAATAGCTTTATCTCTATTTCTCATTGTATTTGAAAATTATCAGGAGGCTGAGGCTTGTATTACGGGCGAAATTGAGGAAAGTTTTATCCCCACACAGCTGTAGCCACATTTGTAGCTACATGGAAATATTTGTCTGGTAATTCTAGTATTTGGGTCATTTGTTTGGCATCTGTTGGTTGTCATTTTCTTAGGAGGTATTTAGTTTATCCTCATTTTTAAAAACAGGTCCAATCATTTTAGATTTTACCCTGGATATTTTCAATATTAAATTATGAGATTCTGGATTCTGTGTAAACCATTTGGATTTGTGTTCATATGATTTTTATTTTTATTTTAACAGGTGGTCAACTCAGTTAAGACAAGACCACATCTCCTTACACACCTTCTGTGGGTGGTGGTTTTCCAAGCCTTAGCACTGCTATTCTTGCTCACTTCATGGGTATCTCTCCCAAAGGTCACTATGGAGCTCTAGTTAAGTGTTTAGAATCTTCTCTGTGCTGATTCTGTTACTGAACTAAAGGGTTTGTTTGCCTGTGTGCATCAAAGTCCATTCAAATGTGAATAGGACTTTGCAGCCAAGAAAGTTGGGTTTATTTTTAAGGAAATAGTGCCACACCCATGTGGCACTATAAATAGTGCTCATGCTCAGAGACCTGGCTCCCTGAAGATTCCGGGGAATGGGTAATATAGGGGAATTTCATTAATCATGGTTACTAAGGGAGTTAGGTCATGATCAGGGTCATGGTCTCTACTGTTTGGTCAGTGCTGGGCTAGGGGGTAGTAGATTATTGCATCTGGTCCTGTCCTGATGTCAGCTATGGTGTATCTTCATCTGGTTTTGCAAGGATGTGGTCAGTGGGATCATTCTTTTCTACGTCCAGAGCTGAAACACAACTAAGGCTTCAGTGTTATCTTTAGTTTGAAACTGTGTGGTCAATAGAACTGAGACTTTGTTCCCAAGATTGTTAATGTAGACAAGGGTGTCATTGTCCTGAGGGCTTAATGATTAAAGAAGTGCTCCTTGCAAGGGAGAACGGGGCAGGTGAGTCAGGGAGATAGATGAGGCCAGTTTGAGTCAACTAAAAAGAATGGAGAAAAGGTCATATAAAAGAAATGAAGCCTGACCTGTACTGGCGGAGTGGACAAAGTGTTGACCTGGAATGCTAAGATCGCTAGTTCAAAACTCTGGGCTTGCCTGGTCAAGGCGCAAATGGGAGTTGATGCTTCCTGTTCCTTCCCTCCTTCTCTCTCTCTTCTCTCTAAAATGGATAAATAACTTTAAAAAAATTAAAGAAATGAAGTTTCTATGCATTTACCGTTCAGGTTGGATTAATGCATACACAAATTCAGGGTAAGGTCAGACCTTCACACACAGATTTAAAGTATCCCTTTCTCTAGCTATTGCCTTTCCATGACCTATTGCTCAGTTTTTGATTCCCTAGGCTCCCTTTCTGCTCTTCTGAGAAGAGAGCTCGGGTCTAAGTGTAGGTAGGGCTTGGTCTACCTACACAGTGTCCCTGGACAGAGAAAGGGACTCTCTCTCCTTGCTGGCACTCACCTGGTATAGGACAAGGCAAGTCAATAGGGACCTACTCTCAGGGACTGAATGGCTGTTGGTGGGGAGGGCAGGTGGCACTGAATATTTTCAGGCTCTCTTGGGGTAGCACATGGAGAGTCCACAAGATTGCTGCAGTTGTTTAGAGAGGAAGAGAGGCTCTGCTTCTTTGCTGGTGTTCATCTGGAGTAGGGAGGATAAAAACAAAATGACTGTGTCCCAGCTCCTCTGTTTCCTTTTCCTGGACCTCTGACTAGACACAGTATGCAGGATTGGGGCTTTTCTGTCTGTATCCATTGGCAGTCTCACCTTTTGGATGACTCTAGCACCCAGACCACAATACATTGCAGGCAAAACCAAGCAACAAACAAACTATAACAACAACAAAAATTTTAAATCTCCCAACAAACCAAGTAACCAACAAACAAAACATGGGACTCACTGTCCTGTTGTTTCTCATGTTCTGATAGTCCTGATAGAATCTTCTAACCTGTAATTTAGCACAGACTGTTTTCATTGTAATTAGTAGCAGTGACAAGGTGGAATGTGTTTATTCTGTCTTTCTTTAGAACCAAACTCATGACAGTTTAAACAGAGTGGAGCAAACTGCAGTTTAAATGAAAGCAAACATTTAAGGTAGTGTGATTAAAAGTGCAGTGGCTAAAGCTTTGTCCCTGAGTGCCAAGGTTGCCAGATTTGTGCCCAGGGTCACCAGCTTGATCCTAAAGGTGCTGGCTGGAGGCCCAGTCAGGGCTCAACCCCACTGGTTTGAGCTCTGGTCAGTGCACAAATGAGAAGCAATCAGTGGCACAACTGAGTTGATGCTTCTCTTTCTCTCTTTCAAAAAAAAAAAAAAAAGTGCAATGGAATCGGAGTATGTGAAATCCAAGGTTAGTTCCCTTCTGATGAAAAGAATGGCACCTTATTTGAAGGAAGTGCTTATCTTCAGCATAAATTTAGCGGATTTTTTTTAAAAGCGACAATGAGATATTATTTGAGTAAAAGGAAAGACTTTCATAAAATATTTTGGAATATGTGACCTTTATGTGCAGTCATAATGTTATCTTGTTTTTAACTGACTCTGGATTTTGTGATAATCTGAAATTGAAATTTCCGCTTCATGTGTTTTAGTGTGTTGGCAAAAGGTGATTCTGGTTGCATGAACTTTTAATTTCTTGCTTGTAGATTACATCTAATATTTACTCACATTTCTGGTGGACTCAGCTAATCAAAATATGGATATTACATATGCATGGACCTTAATATCAGTCAAAATCCTTTGTTCTCTCTTCTACTTGTAGAATAAAAAGGGAAGCATCAGCCTATTTAAATATATATTGTACTTCACGATGTTTCTACCAACATTCTTATCACAATATGGAGCAGCAGAGTGAGGTGAGCAAAAGGTAGGCAGTTAAAATAACAAAATTGAAAACCTGAGCCAGAATCAATGGCATTTTACAGGGATTTTTTAGTGAAGTATTGGAGTACATACAGCACAACACAAGACACCTCTCAGGCCTGACCTGTGGTGGAGTAGTGGTTAAAGTGTCGACCTAGAACACTGAGGTTGTCAGTTCAAAACCCTGGGCTTGCCTGGTCAAGGCACATATGGGACTTGATGCTTCCTACTCCTCCCCCCTTCTCTCTTTCCCTCTCACTCTCTCTGCCCTCTGTAAAATGAATAAATTTAAAAAAAAAGACACCTTTCAGCCTTCCAACCTTCATATGAATTAAATGCTTAACTCCTGCATATTTATGTCTAATAAGACAATTAGTATCTCAGTTCATATCAGATTTGTCTTTTCTGTATTGGAATCTATTAGAAAGAGTTGTAATCTCATATGCTTGATTGGCATTCCTCATCCTCTAGCACAATTGCTTAACAAAGTGATAATTCTATGGATGTGAATTGTTTATATTGATGCCATCACTAGCTTCTACTAAAGTGCCCAAACCTTGCTTGATGTTTAAATGCTTTTTCAGGATTCTTAATGGTGAATGCTAGATTTCAGTTTGACTTTTTAAAATAAGACTTGAGGGTCTTAATCTGTTCCAAGTCTCATTTGTAGAAATTGAAAGTAGATGTAATGTTGCTTCGTATATAGTGAAAATGTCTGTGCTTTTTCAGTTTCTCAGAGTAAAACTTGACAAGGATATTACCTTTCATAAGACTTAATTAAACAGATATTCTATTAAAATTACTACATTAAAGACATGTCATGAAACCTATGCTATTTTCTATTCTCATCATGAGAAAATAGAGTCTTAGAATAGCTTTTATAAATTTAAGAGGACATTATCCTTGCAGATTTCAACACATGTGAGGGCTGTCTGTAACTGTTAAGTAATAATTATATCTATTTTAACAGTTGGTTAATCTTTAAAAGCTTGGCATCTAGCTAGACATTTGAGATATTTGGTGGGAGCTCAAGGAATTCTTTAGGAAATTGGATCTGAAATCTGCTAGTTCATGTCTTCTGAGTCAAAATTACTAGGAGTCAATGTGATCCTTCATGCTTGTCTCTCTCTTACAATTAGAGGCAGACCTTTTATGCATAGACACATCTCCAGGGAATAAATTGGGCTTCCTGTTTTATTTATTACTCTGGTAGTTTTCAGTTTCAGTTTGTTAAATAATCCTAGTAGTATCTTTGGGAACTTGGAAATCTGGTGTTAA
This sequence comes from Saccopteryx bilineata, assembly GCF_036850765.1. Taxonomy (NCBI): domain Eukaryota; kingdom Metazoa; phylum Chordata; class Mammalia; order Chiroptera; family Emballonuridae; genus Saccopteryx; species Saccopteryx bilineata. Next base: position 107,167,197 of record NC_089491.1, on the reverse strand, counting down.
AATACTACATTTAAAGTTCAAGGCAGTATTCATATATCATTTGCCCTTTGAAGGTTGTTTTGACCAATATGTCATTGTTTGTTTTCCAAGTTAGCTATTTTGTTTACTATTTTGGGCATGGTTTCTTCAAAACTGAATGTATTTCTGTAAACTGCATATTCAACAAAGATGCTGGGCAAATTCAGTTTTACTCAGCATGAACTAATTTCTGGATTTAAAAAGTTGTGAAGTAGCTGACTGTTTTCCTTAGCACATCAATGTGACTACTGATGGTGTGGAATCTGCCAGCTTCCTGGATGAATCCAATGTCAGAGGAAATGAAAAAGCATCCCTCTTCTTCATCAGCTCCTTACATCTTATGAGGGTGTTTGATTCAAAGTATGCTTTCTTAAATCAAAATACTGAAAAAACAAAATTGAAAAGCCTGTGTAAGTAGCCCACTGAAGGCATGACCTTTTAAACTCACTAAAATTTACCCAAGAGTGGCAGTACACCAGTAACAACGAATGCCAGACATTTATCAGACCCGTTACCATAACCTTTATATGCACATTTTTGGTGAGACAATTAGTTTAAATTTTATCTTTTGGGGGGGAGGGGCAGGGATTATTTGCCTGTTAACCACAGATGCTTCATAGAATGTATATAGAAGAAATGCATGAACATGGCTTTTGAGTGTTTCTCCCCACCAGCCATTTAGCTGGCTTCTGCTGCGTAGGTGACCCCAAGGCATATTTTGATGCTTTCTTTTTTAAAGATTCAGATGTTAAAATCATAATTGGCCTGCCAGCATTGTTGGCAGGGCCAATGTAGAAGGCTGCCTCCCTTCTTTTATGGTATCTTTTTAATGACGACAGATTGATACACTATTTTATCCACCATAATAATGAACTGCATTTACAGACGACATGAAGTTGTGGAAAGAGATTGTTTCTCATAGATTTTTGAGAATTTATGCACAGTTGGCAGAAATAGAAAACGTTAATATTCTAGGGAACTGTGTTGTGTATGACTTCTGATTTTAAAATACTTCTGCATTTAGAGAAAACTGGTCACCACTTTCCCACCCACTTCTAAAAACACTGAGACTGAGGATAGAAACCAGTGACATTAAAATAACAAGGTGAGAAGAAAATAACAAGGTGAAAGGATGGCAAACCAGAAGCTTTGATGTTTAATTTTGTTAAAATTGCAGCCATGTTGGTTAGGTGACAGAATACCTGGATGCTTGACTTCTTTTTTTTTTTTTTCTTTTTCTGAAGCTGGAAACCGGGAGAGACAGTCAGACAGACTCCTGCATGCGCCTGACCGGGATCCACCCGGCACTCCCACCAGGGGCTACACTCTGCCCACCAGGGGGCGATGCTCTGCCCCTCCAGGGCGTCGCTCTGCGACCAGAGCCACTCTAGCGCCTGGGGCAGAGGCCAAGGAGCCATCCCCAGCGCCCAGGCCATCTTTGCTCCAATGGAGCCTTGGCTGCGGGAGGGGAAGAGAGAGACAGAGAGGAAGGGGGGGTGGTGGAGAAGCAAATGGGTGCTTCTCCTATGTGCCCTGGCCGGGAATCGAACCTGGGTCCCCCGCACGCCAGGCCGACGCTCTACCACTGAGCCAACCGGCCAGGGCCTTGACTTCTTTTTTACGGTAATTTGAACTGCTTTCTTGGCAAATTAAAAAGTCAACCATAGAGGCTTACGGCACCAGTGAACACTTAATAAATGTGTTTGGTTTTTTTGTTTGTTTGTTTTTGTTTTTTTGACAGTTACAAATCTGGTTAGACAGGTAAAAGAGTTTTTCTGTACTCATTAAAATGGGAATAGGTAATCAAAAGTACAGGGCTGAGCTGACCCCATTCTACCATATTTTTCACTCCATAAAATGCAGTATTTTGATTTAAAGAGGAAAATAAGAAAAAAAATATTCTGTACCAAATGGTGTGTTAAAATATTTAATAAAATACCATATTTTTTTTGCTCCATAAGATGCACAGGCATTTCCCCCTCCACTTCTGGGGGGGAAAAAGTACGTCTTCTGGAGCGAAAAATACAGTATATGTATCTCACCTGGTAGAGACAAAGTATTCTCTCGCATGAACTGCTGTACCAACTACCAAAACAAATCTCTGGCAGTAAAATCTGTTTCTACCCTGATTTATCAATGTCACCTCATTAAAATTAATTTAAAAAAATCTGTTTCTACTCTCAATGCATGGACCTAAAGAGTAAGTAAGACTTCAACAAGTAGGAAAGCTGTTGGAAGCATTCTGAGAGTTTAGACTGAGGTAGTGGGGAACGTAGTGTTGTGTGGTTAGTGCAGCATGTGTTTTGCAGAAGGTAGTTAGCCAGTGTCAGTTAGTAGAAAGAGGCTGTGGACTTCTTTAACTTAACAATGAAGTTAATAAAACATACAGTACAAAAATTATTTATTTAACACATCCTAGCCTCAATACTGTAGAAGTCAAAACCTAAGTGGATGAGAACCTTTACAATTCAGTAGTTTAAAGTGGATGCAAGCAACAGGGTAAAGGAGAAGTTGATTTGTATGTTTACTAAGGAATATGTGTGGTTGCACCCTGGGTCTGTACCAAACATTCTAGCAGGTCATTGAGTTTTCCAGGAGTTCTGAGGAGAGAAAGTTTGTTTTTAACTTGTCTTAACCACAAGAAAAAAAGTTTCTTCCAGGCCAGTTTGGGACTCAAAAGTGAAATATCCCAGACATTGATTCTTTTCCTATTTGCCTGGTCAAGCTATTTTATGTTCGTTTGTTTAATTGTGAGAAGGGCATGTGTGTTTCAGATTATTGTCAACAAGAAAATGACATTGCTCCATGAAATGTGGTTTCATACCCATCACAGCAGTTTGTGGGTGAATTTGCAGCTTTAGGAGTTGCTTTCAGAATCCTATTTCCAAACACTCCAAACACTTTCACCTACAAAACATGTAAATACTGGTCCTTAGAGGATGGTTGCAGAAAGCCCAACTGAGTCTGGAGTTAGGGATCTGAGCTTGCCTGCAGGTTTGAAGCCGCTGCCTTAGGGTACTGGCCGCCAAGGTTTCTTGGCTAAAGTCAGGAAGGGGAGAAGTGGACGTAGGTCTTCTAACTATGCTCGGCGTTTCCTAACTCCTTCCAGTGGTTTAACCTCAACAAGCAAGTGAAATGGAAATTGGAAAAAAACATACAAGAAAGAAAATCCCCCATTTCCTGGGGTCTGTATATGATTTGAATGATTGAGGAAAAAGACTTGAGGTGGGGTGGCTGTGGAAGATGATGCTGTAGGAAGTACCTAAGCCTTCGTTTTCTTTCTCTCCATTCTCTTTTCTCAATGGAAAGCTGATGTGTGAGGACTCCTTTCAGAACCTCTCTCACTTGATCCTCCTCACCTACCCTGGGTTTGGCTTTCTTTTTGAACTCTGAGCTGTGTGTGCACTCAAAAGATGGTGGAGACAAAACAAACCTCCTCTCCCTTCAATCAGAAGACACACATGGTTGACCAGCGCTGCAGGGTCATGTGTTGTTATTTTCTTTTCTGGTTGGTGCCATTTGCTGTACAGCAGGCATGAAGGCAACAATTATTATGGGGTATGGTGGCTGATTGTGGTCATTCCTTGCAGAATCCACCATCTCCCCCTATTAGAATGCTTTGAGCTCGCTGGAGAATCTGCCCATTCTGGGGCAGCCATCTGTATTTTTTTTTAAAAAAATCATCAGGGCCCTAGTTACTCATTCACATTTTCCTGATACTAAAGCAGGCCTCTTAGAGGAGCAGGTGGTAGCTGAGGGAGAGGGTGGTGCCTTTTTAATCTCGTTTACCTGCTGATTCTTCTTTGTGTAGCTATTAGCTGTTGGAGGTCGTTATGGCTCTCGCTCTTTCCTTCCCATTACTTTCTCCCTAACCTCACGCGTGGCCGCAGCTTTTGCTCGCATCTGTACCTCAGTAGCACTCAAGGACACGGCTCCAGATCGAGGCTCGCCTCAGCTCCAGTGGCTCTGACTAGGAAGTTTCAAGAGCACTTCAATAAAACATCGCCAAGTCTTATGACATGATTTCTTCTCTCAAGCCTAGCTCTCACTAGCATTTTCTTGCTTAGAAAATGACATCACTATCCATGTAGCTGCTCAAATCAAATACACAGAGTCTTCTCAACCCTTCTGCCTTCTTCATGCACCATATCCAATTATCACCACATTGTATCCACTTTACTTTTAAGGAAACTCTGGAATCTTCACTCCTACTACCATATTCTTAGCCTACTATAGTAGCCTCTCAGGTGGTATCACTGCCCAAACTGTGGTACTGTCTCTTAGCACCCCTCTATTTATTCTCCATGATAAAACAAGTTTGTGTTTTTCAAATTCTACTCTGATGTGAAAGAAGCCAATTTGAAAAGACTACATACTGTATTATTCCAACAACATGACATGGAAAGGAACTTTGGAGACAGTAAAAAAAAAAAAAGAAAAAAAAAAGAAACATTGGTTGCCAAGGGTTAGTGGGAGTGAGGGATGCATAGACAGAGATTTTTAGGGCAGTGAAGCAATTCTGTAATATACTAATATATGTCATAAAACACACAGAATAAACAACACCAAGAGTGAACTCTAAAGTAAACTGTGGACGAGGCTGATCGTGACTTGTTGATGTTGATTCATCAGTGATACCACCGTGTATATATACCACTGTGGTGAGGGATTCTGATGGGGAAGGCTGTTCGTTTACAGGGGCAGGAGGTGTCTGTACTTCCGCTCAATTTTCTACAAACCTCAAACTACTCCATAAAAATAAAGTTGACTTTAAAAATCCATCCAATCTTGCATCTCTTCTTCACTCCTGAAGGTGCTTTAGTGCCTGCCCAGTGCTGCTCCCGGAGCAGCTAGAAGTCCTTTGCGTGGCCTGTCTTTGCCTCCGCTGCTACGTTCCTCTGTAGTTCCCACTCTGGCTCTTGCTCTCCAGCCACACTGGTTCCTTTCAGGTGTGAATGTATACACACAATTCCTCCACGGGTTCCCCCCTCTTTGCCTACTCGACGTCTGCTGATCATCTACACCTGAGCTTATTGTCATTTCCTAAGGGAAGGTGTCTCTGAACTCCATAGCCTTCTGCCAAGTTGCTTACCCTTGCTCTGCATTGCATATAAAAACTCCAGTTATTTCCCCAAAGCCCTTACCACTTTTCTGTTTAGGCATTTATAGTAATTAAATATTTATGATTGTTAATATTCCTCTCCCATTTTCGACTATCAGCACCATTGAGACCATGCTTTGCCTATTTTTGCTCACCATTGAGCCCAGTGTGATGGTTGGAACACAAGAAATGTTTAGTGACTATTTGTTGAATGAATGACTAGAGGAAAGAGTAAGAACTACCAAATGAACTATTGGTAAATTGTGCACTGTTTTCTCTGTCCATTAGAGACTTGTACTCGTTGAAATATGTATTGCAGGCCTTGGCCGGGTAGCTCAGTTAGAGCATCATCCCAATACGCCAAGGTTGCCGTTTTGATCCGTGGTCAGGACACATACACAAATCAACCAATGAATGCATAAATAAGTGGAACAAGGAATAGGTGATTATTTCTCTTCCTCTCTATCTAAAAATAATAATAATAATAATAAAAGAAATATGTATTATTTTCTCAGAAAAGGATTTTTTGGATATTCATTTTTAAAAGTCCCATCACAGCTAAAATGGTTTTCTAAACTTTAAGCTTCTGTGTTTCTTGTGGTTACACTGCAGGTTCTTGTGATTTCATATAGGCATCTGCTTCATCCTTTAAGATATTTTGAGTTTAGGGTGAGCAATAGGAAAACGGTGTCCCAATGAGGGCCTTACCTGAAGTCAGGGCTCCGCTCCAAGTTCAGTCTCTTGTTTTGGAAAGTCCTACCTGGTTAGGTGGTCACTCAAGAGCAGAAGTGCTCTATTCTGTCCTTAGTTAACAGCTGCAAACATAAAATCACTACGTATTTAGTCAAGGGGCAGTAACGGACTCTGTTGGGAGGCGTGCTGGTGGTGGTCAGCGCTCCGCTGGGAGGCGTGCTGGTGGTGGTCAGCGTTCCGCTGGGAGGCGTGCTGGTGGTGGGCAGCGCTCCGCTGGGAGGCGTGCTGGTGGTGGGCAGCGCTCCGCTGGGAGGCGTGCTGGTGGTGGGCAGCGCTCCGCTGGGAGGCGTGCTGGTGGTGGGCAGCGCTCCGCTGGGAGGCGTGCTGGTGGTGGGCAGCGCTCCGCTGGGAGGCGTGCTGGTGGTGGGCAGCGCTCCGCTGGGAGGCGTGCTGGTGGTGGGCAGCGCTCCGCTGGGAGGCGTGCTGGTGGTGGGCAGCGCTCCGCTGGGAGGCGTGCTGGTGGTGGGCAGCGCTCCGCTGGGAGGCGTGCTCGTGGTGGTCAGCGCTGAAGCCCAGTCACCACAAGCCCGTCTATTTTCGGAAGCCTGTCCCATTTGTCTATAGGTCATATCCGTTGCATATTTTCCCTGACTTCTTTAATAATCAATTGAGTTGAGGAAACAATTCCCTTACTTTCCAGGTAAGCTAAGTAATGTGTGTTAATTACTGTCAGCCTTTAGTGAATCACTACCGGGGGTACCTAACCATTCGCTCGGGAATAATGCAATGGATTGTGGATTAGTAATTTTCACACAGGTAGCTATGGGTTTCCGAGCTCTCTGACATGTACGGGTACTTATTTTTCCAATTGAAGTAAAACACTCTCTCTCTCTCTCTCTCTCTCTCTCTCTCTCTGAATGAATGCTTTTTCTAATTGCAGTCCGTCCTTTCCCACGGCACTGTGGCTGACTGCGCTGTTGTTGGCAAGGAAGACCCTTTGAAAGGTCATGTCCCCTTAGCCCTCTGCGTGTTGAGAAAAGGTGAGAGAGCTTTGTCCTCCCTGACTGTCAGGACCCTGAATGATTAACTAAGGTTCATTCATTACTCACTATCCAAACTTTCTCCCTAGGTATAAATACAACTGAGGAACAAGTTCTGGAAGAAATTGTGAAACACGTTAGACAGAGCATTGGCCCTGTGGCTGCTTTTCGAAATGCGGTTTTTGTCAAACAATTACCCAAAACTAGATCTGGCAAAATTCCCCGGTCAGCTCTGTCTGCCCTTGTCAATGGCAAGCCTTATAAGGTAAATTATCAAGGATGTTGACACTGGGTTCTGAAATGGTTTTTCCTCTTTCCTTTGGCATCGGCAAAGCTCTTAAAAATATTTCTCAAGTATGAGTTGTAAAATATACATGATAGCACGTTTTTAAACGTTAAACGAGGACTTGCATAGCCACGCTCTCTGTGGGAATGCGAGTTTTGGAGAAACACAGATAAACTAAAACCATGTGCTTTGAGAATACAAGAATCAGTGGGTGAAAATATTTTTACTGTTAGTAAACATGTCAGGTAAATTTTAAAAAAACAAAACTTGGTCTGACCTGTGGTGGTGCAGTGGATAAAGCATCGACCTGGAAATGCTGAGGCCGCCAGTTCGAAACCCTGGGCTTGCCTGGTCAAGGCACATATGGAAGTTGATGCTTCCAGCTCCTCCCCCCTTCTCTCTCTCTCTGTCTCTCCTCTCTCTCCCTGTCTCTCTCCTCTCTAAAAATGAATAATAATAAAAAAAAAACCTTGTGGAAACTCAATCTTATTGAATTCAAGGTACATTTTCCTTCCTTGTAGTCGTTAATGGCTAGTAGTGAGAAAGGACGTAATTGAGGCTATACATATTTAAATTCTCCTAATTGATGCATGTGCTAATTGTAACTAGTGAAAATTATTTTAGGAAACTGGCTAATCCAAGAGTATGCATTCTTTTCATTTGTTTGCATATTATACATGCATAGGTAGACATATTTTAATAGCTGAGTTGTTGCATGAGCAAATGCAAAAAAATAAATTCTTTTTATAGAGGAACATAGAAAGTCCAATAAGAGGAATTCTGAGAATGTAGTATTGAGGACCAATAGCTTTGCTGATAGAACAGTTTACTTTATCATTCTGGGAAAACTTTAGATACATTTTAAAAACATTAGGTCTAAGTTGCCTGTTTCTGAACATTTCCATATGAGTGTTATAATACGGAATAGACCATTGCATATAATTATTGAATTATGGAGTGAGGGAAAGGGTTTCAAGATAGAGCGTTCATATGTCTCTCATTTTCTTTCCAGATAACACCGACCATCGAGGACCCCAGCATCTTTAGGCACATCGAAGAAGTGCTGAAACAGGCATCATGACTTTTTTTTTTTTGAGTCAATTTTCTAAATGAAGTTTAGTTTTTTTAAAAAAAAATATTTCTCATAAATAAATATTTAAATAGAAATTACTTGCAAACTGAAATGTGAATTGTGAAGTTTGATCTATAACGTACTGGAAGACAAGTGAAAAAATCTCTCCCTTCTGTCTGATTAGTCCCAATTAGCATTGTCATCAATTACCAGGAACACGGTTGTCTAGCACTTTAACTTTATGAAAGTATGTCTAATGTATAATATTTAAACATTGTACCCCCCCCAAAAGTATTTTAATTGAAAGTGACAGTAGTATAAAGCTACTTCCTAAAAATAAGAATCTGTAGCTTTGACCCAAAACCAAAAACTCAACTTGAAGTCAGAAAATAATTACAATTTTCTTATGGAAATTTGGAATGTTTTTCTGATATTCCTGAGATGCCCACATGCATGCTCATTATCTGACCAGATGATTTTCTAAGTAGGAGAACCTGTCTAGTCATTTCCTGTGGGAAGGCTGGCTTCCAGGGGACAGTTCTGTGGTCAGGTCAGTGGTTCTTAGTCCAGGGGAATCACATGCCTGGCCAAGAGCCTAGAAGTCACTTAATCCTTTCTCTTTGTCATGGAGATGAGGGCCCTTCGGACCCCCTCTTCCCATCTCAGGTTCTTAGTTGACTGTGTGCTTAATGATTCCAGTTTCTTATGGAAACAGAGAAAGGATGTAGAAATCAGGAGGTGGGCAACGAAATCTCTCTAGGAAGAAATTTAAAAGTTATGCTAACAGACCAAAAAAAGAAAAGAAACCCCAGTGTTTTATGTAAAATCTATAATTTTTAAATAACCCACTAAAAAATATTGTGACATCCAAACACAGCTTTCCATTTAAACTTCTATGAAATTATTGAAAAATTTTTAATATGAGTCTTTGTTAATAAGCTTATGATACTGTGCTAATATCCCAGAGTAGACTGATAAAGCTAATTAAATATTTGGTTTACATAGGGTTGGGCATGTTATCAGTAATCAAAGAATACATTTAAACACAAAAATATGCCCATATTGAGTCTTTGATGGCATTCAAACCTTAATCTCTCAGGCCATCAGAAACACTATTTTCAAGAGCAGCTGTCCTAACATAATCATCTGGGTATATGAAATATATGTCAGACAATAAAGAGCTTATTTACTCGCTTGTTTTATAAAACCTGCTTACAACCTGTAGAAAGACATTTTGAAAATGGGAAGTTTTTATTTGGATCATAGGCTATAAAATAAATGACTACTTCAAGTGAATTCCTATATGCTGAAATTGGCTTCTTGATTGTTACATCTGGAAAATATATTCATCTAGTTGTTACCATTAATTATTTTAGTAGCCTGAATTAAACCAACTTTATAATTTGAAGGTGTTGGTTTCCTTAAACTGTAGGTACATTAACTGTTATCAATCTGTAATCTTAATAATCAATTTTTATTGTCTTTAGTTGTATTACCATACTTTTTCACCTAAGAGACAGTTCATGTGAAATGGCAACTTTTTAGCTGATGGTGTATCCTTTGCAAGGTATGAACACCAGGTGTGTCACACAGATGTAAGAAGTGTGGGAAGGTTGCATCTTTGGTCCTCTTGCACATTTTTCCTGGTAGTCACTAAAGGGACACTTAGTAAGTAGGCTTGACCTGTTTTCCCGGTGAGTGAGAAGAAAACAATGCACAAGACTGGGAAAGTGGTTTTTTTCTTGTTTCTGGTGGAGGAAATGTATGTGCTTTGCAGGGTCAGAGAAAGTATTGTGATTTTCATATTAGTAAATGTGGGGCAAGAAGGACACTCAAGTCATCAGATAGCTTAAATTTTGGAAGGAAAAAAGCCATTTTCTATTTTAATACTTTTATCATAAAGCACTTTTACTCCATAGTACCGAACATATTCTGAATTAAATGTATCTTTAAAAATAACAATATAATGTTACTTAAAATGCAATCATCTTTAAATTTGTGGAAATAAATTCTGTATGATCTTTTTCTGTATCTTCATAACATTTTTTTTTTACTGTAAGACATTGGAAAATTAAAATATAAAGATTTTATCTTAAAGGCTATAAAGTGTTTTTCAAGTGAGTTATTTTGCTCATGAAAATATATTGAGTATATACACGCAAGACCTGTTTTACATTTGAAAAGCAGTTTGATTTATATAAAAGCAATTTGATCATTACAATTGTGAAAATTCATAATGTTGATAGATGGTCATTAAATGGATATTAAATGGATTAACCAGGTTTTAGAATTTGGCAGATAATACCTTATACATTGAAGAGCATTTTATCATTTTTTGAAACAAGTAGCTGAATCTTTTTTATCCCTATATATTTGAGTCTATTATAAATGTTACTATTTCTTGCTGGTGCTCTCTAAAGGGTAGAAGCTGTCTATATGATTAAATCCTATATAAAAGTAGATACAAATCTAGTTTATATTGTTATAATATCTTAGTTTCTGTATTGTTTCATTTCTGTAAGTCAACATCCCCACATAGCAGATGAGCTCAGAAAGCTCTTTTCCATTGTTTCTGCCCAGGCAACCTTTTCAGAAAAATGTAAGATTATTCTCATAAGCAAGTTTAGTACTCCCTCTTGTGGCAGATTCAAAGAGAGTCACTACAAGGACAGTTTTAAGTAAACTGTTAAACTTTATGTGATTAGAAAACAAATCTTAAACAGAGAACTGGAAGTATTCTTTTTTTATTGACAATGGAGAGGGTTTCTGTTACCATTACCTTTTGACTGAATCTGTTTAAACAAAAATAGACATCGAAACAAATGTAAATGTACGTGCAAACATAGCAAATTAAATACAAAAATGAAATTACTAATGACAGCTCTAGCTCTTAATAAGATCAAACAGCAGAAAATCAGCAGTTAGATAAATGTATTTTTAAATAGGTTTTACTCTGAAAATCTCCCATATGAACAAAGAATAAACAACAGTTAACACCACCAAATAAAGCCACAGGGAAGAGATTACTCTTCTATACTTTATACACTATATATGTTAATCATTCTGTCTTTCATTTATTTCCTCTGATAAGATTGACTTCAGGGAAGTCAAAACAAGGCCATCTCGGCTAGAAGCTTATAACATTAGACATGAGTGTGGCTATTGCCCTGTTATATTGACAAAAGGGAAGGGTTGGGGAGTGGTTGGTTTTTTTCCAGTGGAAATGAGCCTCAGACTCTGCAGTGGTTGACATTCACTGAACAGTGCTGGCCGGCCGTTCAAGGTATTTGAATGAACATGTGGTTCGTAGCAAAGAAAAAAATTGTATTGGTCCACAGGTAACAAGAGAAGATAATGTTTTTCTTTATAAATTTTTTTTTTAAATAATTGTTTTGACTCTTGTAAACAGTTTGGCTTTGTTTTGTATTTAAAAGGAGATTGAGCCATCACAGTGCTATTTCTAAAGATAGAGGACATCCCTGATTGCCTTTAAAGGTCTATTTTTGGCTCCAGTTCCAGGTTAAATCATTCTTTTTTACACGATCAGAGGCAGGTTTTCAGCTTTAAATATTGACAGACTGGAAAGGGAAACACGCGGAGGCATGGAGCATGCTTCCAGGAAACATCCTTCTGACTGTTATAATTCAAAAACTGTAAAAATGGTGAATGGCAAAATACAAACAGCACTTGGTATTGTCAAATGTTTGCACTCGAGACGCCATGAACCATATATTTTATTTTTTAAAAAATCATATTTATATCCATTTACATAAGACTTACACATTTAAAAAGAAATACATACACAGTAATACATAAATTCCTAGTATATTACAATAAAACATGAAAAAACAAGTGTCTCCATTTCATAAAAGCGTCTGTTGTACAGAAATTATGATGTGGATGATGTTTTTATTCAAATGACTTAAGCATTTTCTTACAATTGTAGTAAACTAATCAAACTTAATATCTGACTTCCCCCTAAAATCACATTTTCAGTTTAATAAACCATTACTTGTGTTTTTTTTTCCCCTATAGAATCGGTCTTCACAAAGGTGTTCACTGCGCGTCTTCCTCGATGGTAGTGCACTTTAGGTAGGGTAGACTGAAAAGACGACATCTAAAATATTTAAGGGACAGCATTAGTTTATGGAAAGTTCCCAGACTAGAGAAGAACCCCTCCACCTCCCCTGGGTGCCACTCCATGCAGCCTGCCTCCTTCTGTCCTAGGAGATAATGAATAGGATGTTGTCTAAAATGTAACCAACAGCTGTATGTAATGAACATTGCTCTTCTCCAATTTTGTGCAGGCAAACTTAAATAACATTTGCTCAGTTTTGTGGAAAGTATGGCAGTAATGTATATTAAAAAAAAAGGTGTTAACAGAAAATGTCACCAGTCCTTATGAAAATTTTACAGTTTGCTCATTAATAAATTGGGTACAGCTGACCTATTCCATGGAATAGATTTGTATTCTAGCTCATATATTTTAGAGATCTTATAAAGATACTTTGGTTTAATTATGACAAAAGCATAATGATAAGTAATATTTTCAAGATTCTGGGTTGGTGATGTGGCATCATTGATCTTTTTCCAGTCATAGTATATTTGGAAAAAGTTCACAATGACTATTCCTGACACAAAAATTAATAGATTATAAATTATTTTAATAACAAGTGATAATGTTTCATAAAATAAAAATGTATTGTTCTAGATTGAATTATTGTAAATAAATGCTTTATCCCACTTAATGGAAACAACTAGGAAATATAAACTGAACGCCATGCACAAAATACAGATTGAAATAGAGTTCTTCCATCGGTCAAGAGCTAAGAAGCAAGGACTACTCAACACACTAAATAGTCATGTATAAGTTAGTGAAGTGTTTATTTCTGGGAAAGTGACCATGTTATGTGTAGAAACTATTATAAACAGTATTTTGGAAACCCTATTATTTAGCCAAATTAGCCAAATTATTATATACTTTAGATCATGCCTAATTAGATGCCATGTTGTATACTGTAATTAAAATTTTAGTGTTAGCGTTCTATACACAGAAATTAAATCTCTTATTTGAAAGATTTTTTTTGTTCTGTTTTATCATCAGCAGCTTCCAATAGTGACCTAAATAAGGCAGCAAACCAGCCCCCATATGAAGCCCCACACACCAACAATCAATTGTGTGGAGCTTTTAGTTCAAGGCAATGAATAAACAGCACAAGCTGAGCTGTTCCTCTGCCCATATCTGCTCTCTCCTCTTCTCTGCACACATATTCTGTTCTAATTGTTGCTCTAAAAGTATGTTCCCAAAATTTCAATTTATTGTAAATGGTCAAGTATTTTGGCAAAGCACAGTTTTAGCTTAAAAGAAGTTTTATGAGCACTTGACATTTATAATCTAGGAGACCACAGCTTTACTAAGACTGCCAATAAAACTCCATTTTTGATGTGGATTTGGAAGTCAGTTCCATCAACTAGTATTTCTGTAAATAGAAATGCCTTATATCTTATGATTACATATCAAGGTTTTCTGTGCATCCTGTCTGCTATTCTTACAAAATAATTTAACTTTGTTCTCCCGCTATAAACCCAAGATACTTAAAATTCATTTGTATTTTTAACAAACATAGGTCATATCGATGAAAACATCCTGAAAGTTCTAATTTTTCAGTTATACATTTGTTCACCTCATTTTTGCTGTCTCTGCCATTAATTGACTCTGAAGATCATTCTCTACCTATTTCAGCTTCTCTTAGATAAATGACTCACTTATAGATATTTTATTCTGTAAATGCCAAACTCTCATCAGTAAATAGTTTTAAGCACATCTGTGTCTAATGCTACGAAAAATCTAGAGGACGGTGGCAGGAAACCATCAGTGTGTTCTGAGATAGTGACTGGCCTCAGGTGGGCAGACCTTCCACCACAGCAGAAAGGTGGTGATAGGAAATCCTAGATTAAGAGTTAAACATACAAAGATTCCTTTCCACCCTTCAGCAATTCAAAGGGGTGATGTCCCTTCTGCACTGCTAGGCCACACCGAAGAGGATTGTGTTTATTTACTCGTCTATGTAAGTTCAGTTTCTGTGGCGGTTTGTTTTTCTGTCAGCCAAGGAAAACTACTCACAGCAAGTCAGTGCTGCCTCCTTTGAGGGGCTTGTCAACATGAGTATGTGCGGACAGTGGAGTTGTCTAACCTCTGCAGTCTTGAAGAGGCAACTGCAAATGGAGAAAAGGGCTTTAGAGGGACTTGGAGGATGGAGTACAAAATTTCAGATGAGAAAGATTTATTTTCCCTGCAAAGAGGGATCCTGAACATATTAGTAGACATTCTTTCTCTCAGCTAGAAGCCACTCACATTCCTTTCCTCTAGACCGAGTTAGTAATGAAAACGGGATTATCTAATGTTATTCAACTGAACTTTAGAGTCGTGTATTCTCCTTAGATGAATCTCTGAAAAGCAGCTCGCCCAGGGTGCTTCTGTTTTTGAAGCAAAGATTGTCTTAGAAAACTTAGTGGTGTGGATGCTTATCCCTCTGAGTGCTGAAGAACTTCTACATTGATTTTTAGTCATGTTAAATTCCTCATACATTTTGTTTGCATGTTCCATAATATTAACAAGTTAGGAGAAATGTGAATCAAAGATCACAGCTTATATGGGAATGAATTTTAAGGGCCATGATAACTTTAAACTTGAAATAATGATTCTAGTGATTGTCTTAATAAAGAGAGTGGAGCTATTTGTTTTTTTTTTTTTTTTTTTTTAATGCTTACTAAATAGAAATACCTTTGTAACTGTCATGTCTAATCCTTTCTATTCCAGACTGGCTGTTTTCTTTTGTGAAGGGTCTAACGCAAGTCAATGTCCACAGAAGGAAACACTCATTGGGAAATCACTGTTGGTTTTGTGTTTGTTTAATTCTCTTCTCATGGTTGTGCTTGTTTATTTAAGGCCTTCTACCTTGGTCAAAGGTGAGACTATCTGAGAAGTCTGAGTTTCTAAGATAAAATATAAAACTTGAAATATTCAAGCATGTTGGGTGACAGTGGAGTTAATTTCCATTTACTACCTCTAACTAAACACATTATTTACTTTAGGAATAGAAAAGTAACACAAATCATGCAGATGCTTATTCTTCCTAGATGTGGACATTAGCCAAAATTATCCCTTTTTTGGATATTATAAATCATTTCTCAAATGTAAAGAAAGTGCCATGAATTCATGCATTAGCAGTATACAAAAGTCTGGTCTGATGAAAGCAAAGTAAACTTCAAGCAGAGCAAAGCAACTTAAGTCAACAATCCCAAAAAGCTATGCAAGGTCAGAGAATGTTACTAGCAGTTGCTAAACAAGCTTTTCACTTTATAAGCAGAAATGCAAAACTCCTGTACCATCCGTTGTCATTTTCCTTGACTGCCCAGATGTTGTGGTTAACCTAAATCCAGCTGGTAATGTTTCTGAGGACCCAGGCATCATGCTGATTCCATGTACTTCACGGGGAGGAAACTGCCTTCTCCAGGTCGAACCACGCCTGAAATTCTTGTCATCACTCTGCTAGCACAGAGTTAAACACATGCAACATTTATTCCTTACATTCAGCCTATAAAGTATACATATATATAAAATGTTATACTTTCTTTAGAGAGTTCTGTAGATTACAAAATAAAAACGCAGGAAGTTTGAAACAAATTGTTCAGATGATTTTAAATCTGTCTGTCATCCATAAAAGTAATCATGTTTGAAAACCTAAAATAAAATCCCAACATGTTTCCAAAAATTATATATTGGAGATACTTTGTTGCATTTATGCAAATTTGTTTCACAGTGTAAGATAACATACTTAGTGAAATAAGTGTTGGCTCACACACTTATTTTGCTTTTATGTTTACAAGAGATATATGTTAGAGGAATTCTATATTTAAAATAGCCTGGCTCATATGGGATACTATAACCTATATTCTGTGTAAGAAACTCAATTTAGTCACGTTATGTTTTAGCTGATACAGGATTGATTTTAATATGTTGAAACATTTACGCATCCTGGCTACTATCCTTTTAATAAATATATGTATTCTTTAGATGCTACTAAAAGCACAATGTAATTCTGGTTGCTGATTCTATTACATATTAATAATAAACATTTTTTCTGTCTCTGTATGTATACAACGTGCCTATACAGACATAATTATTTTCTCTATATTGATGGGCAGTAATATGTAATTTAGCAGTTAATTAATATTATTGTTTGTATCTAATTCTAAGAAATATATTAATCATTTCACATAGAATTTATCTTTTATATTACCAAGTTTCTCATCTAAGGAAGGCCTATCTATTCCCTTAAGTTATCTAAATATATGTGGTTGACCCTACTAACTCAGGGAAATTCATTTCAGCATACAGAATGATTGACATTCAACTCAATCGCTATTATAAATAAGTGCCACTATAAGAGATTCTTTATCATAGATTGTCAATTTAACTAAGTAACATGAAAGATCACCCTGGGAAAAATAAAATAATTTATGTAATTACATCTACCCACTATTTTCTTAGGATTCTTATCATTAATATCTAAATTTTGTTCTAATTCTTATTATCAATTTGGCTTAGATTTGATAGAGATTGTACAGTTTAAGTGTCTGAGACTCCTCACTGTTGGGTTTTAACATTGCCTTAGATCTCCAAATGTTTATTAATGCAGAAAAAAAGCAAAATTTTACAGCTGTGGCCTCTCTGACTTCTTGACACTTGGAGAAGTTGTTGCACAAAATAGATAATCTTCAGTTCTACATAACACTAATTTACATTGTAGGAGTATACCACTCCTATAATGGATGGTAAAGAGCTTTAAAAAAAAAGCTAGGAATTAAAAAATTTAAATCATGATTCTGTACTTTTGCTCTTTCAACACAGTGTCACTGCAGAAAGTTAATGAGAACTATAAAGCAGCAGCATCATGAGAAAGAATGTCCAAGAGACAAGGTTAAAATAGATCCTCATAACTGAAATTAAAGTCTGTAGCCTGACCAGGAGGTGGCGCAGTGGATAGAACGTCGAACTGGGATGAGGAAAGACCCAGGTTCGAGACCCCGAGGTTGCCAGTTTGAGCGCAGGCTCATCTGGTTTGAGCAAAAGCTCACCAGCATGGACCCAAGGTTGCTGGCTTGAGCAAGGGGTTACTTGGTCTGCTGAAGGCCCACGGTCAAGGCACATATGAGAAAGCAATCAATGAACAACTAAGGTGTCGCAACAAAAAACTGATGATTGATGCTTCTCATCTCTCTCCATTCCTATCTATCTGTCCCTATCTATCCCCCTCTCTCTGACTCTGTCTCTGTAAAAAAAAAAAAAAAAAAAAAAAAAAAAAGTCTGTAGAAACACATGAGTTCTCAAATTATGTCAGTGCACTCTAATTGTGATCTACCCCAGAAACAAGTCCACTCTGTTTCTGAGCAAGTCGTTTAGTTATTTTTGTTTACACTAAAAGAAATAAAAGACATACAAAAAAATTAGAACAAAAGAGAATAGAGGGATTTCAATGATAAAATCATTTGCAGTGTTTTTAACAATAAGAAAATACTGCGTTTTTTTAAAATTTTTTATTTATTTATTTATTCATTTTTTAGAGAGGAGAGGGAGAGACAGAGAGGAGAGACAGAGAGAGAGAAGGGGGGGAGGAGCTGGAAGCATCAACTCCCATATGTGCCTTGACCAGGCAAGCCCAGGGTTTCGAACTGGCGACCTCAGCATTTCCAGGTCGACACTATCCACTGCGCCACCACAGGTCAGGCAATACTGCGTATTTTAAAGGCAGATAGTCACATCCTATTTAGAACATTTCTTCTTGTTACTTTCAGAATGCAGTATTATAAAATAACACAGGCTCATATCTCTACCTGGACAGCTTCTTCAGGCCAATCTGCATTTCAGAATGCAGAAATATGAGAGAGCTTTAATAATTTTTATGAAAAAAGATTTTCAGCTTTTAAGCAAGGAGAATATTGTATTCAAAAGTATGTAGGGGTATATGCAGACTATCTTTGATTCAACAATTAAGAATAAGGATTAAATAATTACCAAACAGCTTACAAAACTAAAGTTGGTTAAATATGAACTGCTTTTTAAAATATTACTCATTATTCTGATAGGACAGCAGAATGAATTTATAGGAAGTCAGTTGAGGTCAAGATTGTAGAGTTTAATCTGTCTATAACTTCCTCTACAAAGGACAGCTTGGGTTTTATAACATCAAGATCATCTGCCTTGCTCATGTGAATATGGAATTATTGCCTCAATTTAGGATTTTCTGAGTTCATACACAAAATTATTTTAATCAGCTTTTCCTTATAACCAAGAGAATTTTGAAACACAAAATTATGTGCCGCTTCACACTTTCCTTCTCATTGCTTCCAAAAGACTGTAAAAACTCAAAGGACTATTAGAGTCCACAGTGTCTATCAATGCAGGTTGCTAATGTCCCTTGTAATTTTTTTTTCTCAGGAGGATGCTTACATGTTTATTATTTTCCAAATCATTTAAATATGCATGTTTGATATATAGGGATTCTTACACTCAATATAGCCTTCAAATCCTACAACCATTAAAATGTTATTCATATATATATATATATATATATCCGAGAGAGAGGAGAAAGAGAGAGAAGGGGGGAAGGAGCGGGAAGCATCAACTCATAGTAGTTGTTTCTCATATGTGCCTTGACAGAGCAAATCCAGGGTTTCAAACTGGTGACGTCAGCATTCCAGGTCAACGATCTAGCCACTGTGTTACCACAGGCCAGGCTATTCATATATTTTCTTAAGGAAGACTCAATATTGCTATTTAAAATAATGAAAAGTTTCCCATTTATTGAAAGCAAGTTTTCTCTTCATTTTAATATCCTAAAGCCTCCTGTCGAGATATACTGACATTTAAAAAATAAGCCATCTTATTAAAAAGCTTAATTTAGGATTAGTGCTATCATCCCTTCTAATATTTTTTAAATGTTCCTCAACATTATTTTGCTTACAGAGCCCATGAAAAAAAAGTCTGTTTTTGAATTACTTCTTGGTGTTTCTAATTGCTGATATGATAATATTTAGGAATTCATGAAGTTCTTTCAAAAGTAAAATGAGTAATAAAATTCAATATTTAAAAACAGCACTAGGGAAAATTCTAGATCCTATTTGTAGAGCAAGCGTCCAATTAATTTCTGAGTTCTATCCCTTGAAAGCCATTTTGCTGGTGCTCTTTTGAATGAAAGGTAAGGACTTACCTCGTCCAGTCGCCGTTCTGTCCCCAGCGCCAGCAGGTTATTATACTCCCTTTCAAGAATCTGCCTTGCCTGTTGACATCAAATAACAGTCACCAAACCTGAAGTCACATTTTATTTAAAAAATTTTTTGTATTTATTTGAGAAAACTTTCCAAGTGCTGTTTTACTTATGATGACTTAAGTATTTCATCTTCCATATCAAAAAGGCATTGTAAGTTTAACCTATAAATAAAAGTTCGGGCAATTTTCTTTCATCTGTGAACAGTGGAGAAATAGCCTTACATAAATGTCTGAGGTCTAGGGACTTGGACCTCACTTTGCTACTTTATTCAAATTGAATATTTTCTATAAAATTTGAAATACATAGAAACAAAATAAAAAGTGAAATTAAACTGCCAAATTTTTAACAAGTCTATGCGGGTAGTTCTCAAACCTGGACAATGATTACCATTTGGGGAAACTTTAGATAATTAGGATTTTTGTGTCCTATCTCTAGATACCTGATTTCTTAGGCCTGTCATATAGGTTGCAGTTATTATTTTAAAGTTTTAAGGCATTCTGGTGATACAAATAATTATTTAGATTTAAAAATCAGTGGCATCCCCAATGTTAAGAGTCTATGTAATTTGGATATGCATATAGGAATGACAGCCTCTTTGAGAGGCAGAAACTGATGGCTATCTGTTAGGGATATTGTTTTTTGGGAATCTAGCATTCAGGTGGGAAGTTGAGCCACATAACTTCTAAACCACTTTCTGCTTAATTTTATGATTTTTGTTTTGGCTAGAAATACAGTAGCTTGAAATGAAAGCTACAGTGACATATTTCAAAGGTTGAGCTAACCCTTATTAGGAATCATTAATACACAGCCACCGTTTTCCCCCTAAAGTTGTTTGCTGTTATATAAATTAGGATACAGTGCAACTACAGCAGAGAGGGGCTTGCCTGGGTGTTCTGTGTTGGAATCTGCAGTAGCAAAGCGAGGCTGCTGTAGTCAAAGTTCTCATCCAGGGCGATAAGGGAACCATGCACGCCACTCTCAAGAATATTATTTGCATATTCTCGAAGTCCAATTGCTTGGATCCAGCGAATAACTCGATCATTGCTCCACACCAACACATCTAGGAAAAGAGATGCATCATTTTAGGCTGCAGTATTTTGCATAATAAACAAAACTACTGATTGAGATGAGACACAGACATTGGTCAGGTCAGCATTTATGCTGATTGTTTAATCCATTTCTCTCTATCTGTGTGTGTGTGTGTGTGTGTGTGTGTGTGTAAGAGAGAGAGAGACAGAGAGAGGGATGGATAGGGACAGACAGACATGAAGGGAGAAAGATGAGAAGCATCTTTGTTGCAGCACCTTAATGGTTCATTGATTGCTTTCTCATATGTCCCTTGACCTCAAACCAGATGAGCCTGCACTCAAACTGGTAACCTCAGGGTTTTGAACCTGGGTCCTCCGTGTCCCAGTTCAATGCTCTATCCACTGCTTCACTGCCTGGTCAAGCTCTTTATCCATTTCTGAATGCACCTGGACCCCATATGCTACACATATTTACTGTTCTAATAATTAACCTTTTTTAGTTTTAGCACAGAAGAAAGTTGTCATTTCAAGATTGTTATTACTGAAATCAGAGGACTTCTATTAATGTGCACAATGTCTTGTTTTCTTTTAGAAGCTCTTGGGGTCTATTTGAAGCTCAGTATTTTTACCACAAGATGGGGATATTTCTTATTTGTGTCTTAATTCCTACCTTCAGTAAAGAGAGCAAAATGAGAACAAGAAAGGGGTCTTCATCGGTGGTTTTTCACCACTATTTAAATATTTCCTATAGACTAGAGGAGACTTTTCTTTTCACCTGGAGTAATAAATCAGAGACTAGAACAGTAAGGTAAAACAAGGACTAAATAGTTTGATATCTTTTTGGCAATTCATTATTTTAAATTACATAGAAATGCAAAAATAAAGCACTCAGTCAAATTACAAGTTGAATTTCCCATTAGGCTGAAAAGTATTAATTTATTAAGATATGAAACACATTAATTAAATTTTATTTACTGCCCTGGCTGGTTGGCTCAGTGGTAGAGTGTCGGCCTGGCGCCAGTGCAGGAGTTCCGGGTTCGATTCCCGGCCAGGGCACACAGGAGAAGCGCCCATCTGCTTCTCCACCCCTCCCCCTCTCCTTCCTCTCTGTCTCTCTCTTCCCCTCCCGCAGCCGAGGCTCCATTGGAGCAAAGTTTGCCGGGGCACTGAGGTTGGCTCTGTGGCCTCTGCCTTAGGCGCTAGAGTGGCTCTGGATGCAACAGAGTGAAGCCCCAGTGGGGCAGAGCATCTCCCCCTGGTGGGCGTGCCGGGTGGATCCCGGTCAGGCGCATGCGGGAGTCTGTCTGACTGCCTCCCTGTTTCCAGCTTCGGAAAAATGAAAAAAAAAAAATTCTTTACTGAAATTAAAACATTTAGAGAAAAACACGATAAATACCTTTTCCAGATGAAAACATATAAAAGTATTACTATTTTTTCCATTTCTCCCCATTATGAGTTGACAGAATGCTACATAACAACTAGTAAAATAGAAAGGCAAAAATGTTCCATAGAAAAGAAAAAATTTTAAGGAAATTAAGTAAAATTTTTTTTAAATTCAAACATTTTTCTAATTCTATAAAAAGGGAAATGAAACTCATAGTTTATTTTTACAGTAAAAGTAGGGTTTTCTGTTTATTTCTTTCTTACTATATATAATTTATACCTTTTCCATAAAAAGTACAAAGAATGTTTAGGGAATTATTTGTCAATTTCAACTGTCTATATTCTTCCATTTAATTTATCTGTAAAAAATAAGGTAGTATTTTGGGAGAAGTGGGGGGTTTAGGGAGTATATTTATAATCTAAGTTTTTCAAAACTATTACTAATTTCTCTCAATTCAATGAGCCTCAGTAAGAGAAGTATGTCCTGCTAGGGAGGGTCTGCTCTGTCTGTGGACCAGCCTTTTCTCTGTGTCACTGCTTCAATGATAAAGTTTTTTCACTTTTAATTCAATGCTGTCTTGTAACTGCATTCTTTCCTGCAGGAAGCCAAGTGACCACAGAGGGGCATAGACCTTTGGGTCCCTGACCCCTGGAACACCAGCAACATGTCCAGTCACATGTTGCCACACCTGTAGTTAAGAGTCATCAAAAATATAAAATGATACATTTATTTACAGGGTGAAGGGAAACAAGGCACTAATCCAAACTCCTTCTTTGAAACAGCAACATACCTTTTTCCCCCCATTTTATAAATCAGATCTTTTCTATAAACCTGCTTCCCAGCAAAATTTATGCCGCAGCTGTATAGTTTTGTAGAGATTTCTTAAACCTAAACAATAAGTGACTAAAGATCAGTGTTGACTGCTTCTTAGCAACAAATGAAATGTTAGTACATTCTTGATATTCACATGGTCTGCTCACTTTAGAAAGCTATTTATTAAGGTGAAGGTTAACTAATTATCACTTCAGATAATTACAAAGATCCCCTAGTCACCGACAAGAGTTATTCCTATAAATGTCATTAGATGAGTTATGGGAAATAGGCGTTATGATCTCAGTCATAGACACCATATGTAGTTATCTGTGTTTAATCTTAGTAAATTATGGAAGTTTTTTCTCAGAGCTACACTTTAACTAGCTACTGCCAAATACTAATACAATATTTAATGTAGGACCAGATGGGTAATTTCTCTTCTTCATATTTATCTATATATGAAGCATTCCATGTGATGAACCAGGCATAATAAAATCTAATTGGAAAAATATACTTCAAAAGAAAACTAGAAAGTGATATTCTTCACATTCAAATGATAAGAGCCAAAGATGAACTACTAGCAAGAAATGATATCCTATGTCTCTCTAAATCATAATGAGAATGTTCTATTAAAAGTTTGACAACAATTTCTACACAGAGGAATCTTTAGAACAAACAGAACATATAATTAGTAGGTTCAGAGAAATAAATGTTCAATTTTAAAGATCAAGAATATGCCCAAAATAAGATATTTACCTTGCAAAGTGATAATATTTTGTTTTAACCAGAAGTCATGAAAAAGAAATAATGATGACACTATTCTAGCCAAATATTTTCATTTCTTAATGATAATTCTAATAAATTCAGCAATTTAAGCTTATAAAAGTGGAAACTAAAAATCTCAGAAGAATGGCATTTGATAGGAAAGAAAGACTACTACCTTTTATTTCATGTTGGCTTGCTTCTCGCCTTCTTTCCAGCTCTTTTCTGTCATAATTCAACCTTTTTAAGCACATAATTCCATACTGTAAACTTGTTCTGTTATTTTTTGAAAAAGAAAAATATATTAAATTGACTCAGCAGGTGAAGAGTGTTCTTTGATTAAGCATAGGCAACACTATGCACTACTTCTTAGGACAACAGGTTAATAAGTTACATTTGCAATTAAATCATTGAGTATTGAAGGAAAATAAAATTATAGTCTTCTAATTAAGCACACAGTGTTTCTAAAGAGTAAGACAAATATTTTCAGAATGATAAAATTATATGTGTCAAAATAATCATGGATTATATTGTTCATCCGTTATGTCTTTGTCTTTCATTAGGCAATTTTGACATTATCTACAAACAAGTGAACATTTTATTCTTTTGAAAATAATTTACCGGATCGCTACTATGAAGACAGGAAGGAATGCATAAGAAATTGGTACTCTTTTTTTAAAGCTGATATGAAAACATGAATAAGTTAAGTAGTAACCTAGAGAACCAAATACCAAGATGAAGAGCCACCAACTCTAAGTGATTCAGAATTATGTATGTGAAAGGAATCAATTAGCAGACATTGAAACTCTGGACAGAATATTAGGGAAGAGCAGAAAATTGGCTGATTCTTAAAGGATCAGGTGCAAAGAAAGGGTTATTAATAAAAATAGAGCATCATGAACACGGGATTGCAGACGAAAATTAAATGTGTGGTGATATTGAGAAACACTGTCTGGGGTTGAAATCCACACTAGGAAGTCTGGAGGAATAAAATTACATATAGAAAATGGAGTTATATTAAGGAAAGCTTTGCATTCAGTCTAAGTGTGGAATACATCCAGGTGATAGAAGATTATTAGGCAATTTTTACAAAAGAAAGACAGTACCAATTTCTGTTCAGGGAAGAATAATCTGGTAGAAAAATAGTACATGGGGAAAATAGGTAAACTAAGGGACAAGGAAGTCAATTAAGGTGTCAATGCTGACAAATGATGGTCATAATAAGGACAGTTACCAGGAGCATGAAAGAAAATCCAGAAACCAGAGATGTTCAGAAAGAAGAAAGAAAAAGATTTGGTGAGATTATATATAAAGGATATGGAAGAGTGTAATAAGAAAAAGAGAATTTTTAGGCTTCAAGAATAAAAAGCGGCCCTGGCTGGTTGGCTCAGCGGTAGAGCGTCGGCCTGGCATGCAGGGGCCCCGGGTTCGATTCCCGGCCAGGGCACATAGGAGAAGCGCCCATTTGCTTCTCCACACCGCCCCCCTCCTTCCTCTCTGTCTCTCTCTTCCCTTCCCGCAGCCAAGGCTCCACTGGAACAAAGATGGCCCAGGCGCTGGTGATGGCTCCTTGGCCTCTGCCCCAGAAGTTAGAGTGGCTCTTGTCATCCCAGAGCAACGCCCCAGAGGGGCAGAGCATCGCCCCCTGGTGGGCAGAGCGTGGCCCCTGGTGGGCGTGCCGGGTGGATCCCAGTTGGGCACATGCGGGAGTCTGTCTGACTGTCTCTCCCCGTTTCCAGCTTCAGAAAAATACAAAAAAAATAAAAAATTAAAAAAAAAAAAGCATTGATTATTAGTGATTTCTTAGGTGTTTAGAAATACACACAAATTTTGATATACACACTGGCCAGGCTACTCCTAAGTGTTAGATGCAATTCTGAGCCCTGCTCTTTAATAAAGACAATGTTGATGCTCAAACATTTCAGAATTAAAGAAAAATAAATAAAAATCTGCATTAAGTGGGTTTTACAGGATGAATTATGTTCTTCCAAATTCATGTTTAAATCCTAACGCCCAATGCTTCAGCATTTGAAGATAAATCCCTAAAAGAAGTAGTTAAGTCAAAATAAGGCTATCAAGGTAAGGTTTAATCTAGTCTGACTGGTGTCCTCTCAGGAAGAAAGAACCCAGACGCACAGAAACTCCGGAGGCACCCGCACAGGGGAAAGACAATACGACAATGCAGCAAGAATGTGGCCATCAGCAGTGCAAGAGGAAACCATTCCTGCTGGTACCTGGATCTTGGATTTTATAATTCCATGACTGTGAGAAAATAAATATTTGTTGTTTAAGCCACCCAGTATTTTGTTATGGCAGCCCTAGCAAACTAATTCAGAAGGATACCAGATAAGGTTGATAGAATGAACAGCACAGACATGAGGCAGCTTGTGGTTAAATCAATGGCTCTTGGCAGATTTCTGTCAAGTATTTATATGGAGCATAAAACCGTGCTATAAAGAGGATATATATCATCACAACAATGTCTGTGAGATTTCTATCCATGGCTGTGGAGACAATGAGATACAGGATTTAGTGGATCCTACCTGCTTTAAGTCAGAGCTGAGCACAGCGTAAAGATGAAGACTATGCATTTCCCAGAACGAGCAAGGACCCTGCCATTTGGGGAAGTTTTATTTTTAAAAAGTAAATTTGATTATTTCAATAATCGTTTCTACTATAATAATAAAGTGATTAAAAGTAGATTGAGTGAAGAAAAGTGTGTCATTAAAAATTCTAGTAGTATTCGAAAGTCTAACGCAACCACACAAAACTTGAGGGTCTAATGCTCACAGATAGGGGGAGTCATTACCAAACAGTGTGAATGCTACAGGGCAATCGAAACTTACACTAAGCTTCTATTGAAGATATATCACTCACCTTAGTATCGACACCTATGTGAACTAGAAATGCACATCTTCAACCATTACATAATTATATTAAAATATAAAAAAACTTATCTGAAGTCTTCCCATATCCAAGCTAAATGTCTTTAATATCTTCAATCTTTCTAACAGACTTTTACCACTTTTCCAATAACAACTTAGTGTGCATAAATACAACTTATTATTGTCATCTCATCATACGGCAGAACTGCTATTATGCCTGCCAATAAACACAATCTAAATATGCCTTGAGAAAGCATTAACTCAAACCGAGATATTTATGTCAACTATAAATCACATATCTTTTTTCACTTAAACTCTTTTTAAATCAGGGATTTCCCATTCAGCATTTTAATGTTTTTATTAAATCGTTATATTTATCTCTACTACATTTAACCCAACAATGTTAATATATGTATTACGATTCAAAATATCTGCATAAGTTTGATAAAAGAACCTCAATTATTATCTTTTTATCCTAACTTTGTCATCATCCTGTCTGATTTTTAAACCATTTTCATTTCAGTCCCTAATTTAATGTTGGACAGGATGTGATCAAATACAGTTTCCCCAGCCAAAATCACCTAGATTAATGTTTAATAAGTTGCCATTATAATCAATTATATATAAAACAATCACAAGACAACTGAAAAATTTTTACATAACCTACAAAGATATCAGGCTACAGAATAACATTTATGACATGATATTATAGAAAGCCTTTTTTCACAGCCTAGTTGGTAAATGTCTTGAAAAAGAAGTTGCATTTTATTCATTTGTGTTGTCACAGCTGTTTCACAACCCACTGGGTTTTTTTCCCTAAAAATTAATGTACAAATAAACAAAGGCACAAAAATTTTTATACAAAAAGAAAAACACAAAGTGTTCTTCAGAGCAAGATTCCTTCTCAGATTGTTTTTCTAGTATGATATAACCTCAAGTTATGTAGTATATAGCCACATACATTTAGATTTGAGACTGACTTAATTTTATTCTTAATAAATAATTTTCTGGCCCTGGCTGGTTGGCTCAGTGGTACAGCATTGGACTGGCTTGTGGACATCCTGGGTTTAATTTCTGGTCGGGCACACAGGAGAAGAGTCTATCTGTTTCTCCACCTCTCTGCCTTACTCTTTTCTCTCCCTCTCTTCTCCTCTCCTGCAGCTATGGCTCAAATGGAGACTGTTGGCCTTAGGCACTGAGAATGGCTATCCATGGCCTTCACCTCAGACACTAAAAAATGGCTCGGGTTGCAACAGAGAAATGTCCTCAGATGGGTAGCATCACCCCCTAGTGGGCTTGCCAGGTGGATCCCAGTCAGGGTGCATGTGGAAATCTGTCTCTGCCTCCCCTACTCCCACTAAATTAAAATAATAATAATAATTATTATTATTTCCTAATAGAAAAACATATGAAAATACAAATGTATAAATATAAGGATTTCCTAAAGATACAGCAAAAAGATTTATGTTGTATGAGAATTTTATGAATATATAATTTTATAAGCTTTAGGCACAAATATGCACAGAGCTTTACATTATATAGGCTCTGTAATTTTCTGCATGAAACTATTTCACCACGTGGATATTCACCAATGTCTCAAATAGCAAATATTTTTTATTTCTTAAACATCTTTTTCTGATTTAGTTGTATGTACATTATTTTTTGCTTTACTTTAATGATTCTTTGGAAGAAACCTACCGATGAAAACTATCCACCATTTTTAAATGGACACGGAGATCCTTTTTTGTTAGGTGATCTAACATTCTTGCATCTACCAAGCATTCCATAAAATAACTTCTGTATTGAGGTAACCCCAGGCTGGGAAGCCATTCATTTCCAATCCACTCGTGGTTCATATCTCCATATGCCAGGGTCTGTAGAAAAACCGGACACTAGAATTGTTTTATAGCAGTCAAGTTTCTTAGCCAATAAAATGAGATAGTAATTGGGGGATATTGCCTGTTATTAAAACTGATATTTAATTACTATGATATATGGAAATAAAGCAGAAATAATATTTAGCTTCTAAGATTTTATTTAGTTTGGTACAAAATGAAACTGTATATATGTATCAAGGTACTTATCTATAGAAAATAATGCTCATTTTGGATTCTCAAAACAATTATATTTTATATAAATATGCATTTTTAATAAAAACTAGAATTAATGAATAATGCAAATGTTGAATTTAAGGATTATTTATGTAAATAGGTCTATTTAATTTATTTTATTTTTATCTCTTAGCTAATATTCCACCATCTCCTTCTCTTCAACGGTATGACATTGTTATCATGCAATAGCAAATCTTGATGTAAAAATAGAAACCTCAGCCAATGAATGAAGAAAGGAGCCACAGGCTAGAGACAGAATGCTGCAGCTTTATGTGAGCGACTATCATCACCTAGTGAAACATGCAGCCATATTTCATAAAGACTATTGAAAAGAATCAGTTTTCTTTAGAAATCAATCGATATAGACTCTATACTTAAAGAAACAGGGCATGATCAAAAACTAAGAAAGATAATAAACATAATCCTTTAAACAATATGAACTGATCTTACCAAATGTTGTTTATAACACCCAAAATGAGTAGAATCAACTGTTACGTCTAAACCAATACTTAAAAAAAAGTGTATTACACTCTATTGATTGTATAGTGTGTTCTTATCAAATAAAAATTGTAATTATAACATATATTTTTAATGAAAACCTAGGTGTTTCCCTTTTTGTGTGTGTTCTTTAAAATTAAAAAAAAATCTTACTAAATCAAAACCTAATGGAATGCTAATTTACTGAATGCTTAATTATCGGTCTTAGTAATAACTACTGAAATTGTCCTTATAGTCAGAGGTTTGAATCACATTATAATACACATTACAGTCATGTGTTGCTTAACAACAGGAATATGTTCTGAGAAATGTGTCCTAAAGTGATTCTGATATTGTGTGAACATCACAGTATTTACTTACACAGTCCTAGATGGTTTAGCCTACGATACCCTAAGCATGTCTGTCATTGGCTGAAACGTCATTATGTGGTACATGACTGTAATTCTTTCAGTTATATAACATGTGGAAATGCTAGAAAATGCAAAACTTCCTTACAAACATACATGTTTGCTCAAAGTATATGTGTTTGTCTTTTATTGCCATCTCAGTAAATGGGAGTGACTTCTGACTTGCAGGTAGCAATACTGACAGCCCTTTCAACCCAACCCTCACACACGTTCCATTATATTTTAAGATGTGTGATAACAAATATATTTTTAATTCTCCCCCCACATACACACACATTATATCCAACTTGAATGATTCCTGATTAAAAATATTCAGGTGTGACTTCAGAGAAATTTATGTTACAGTTGATTCTTCTGTAGAAGAAAAGAAAATTCCCTTTAAAAAGAGACCAGGTATGAAATGATAATCACCTTCTTTGAAAAATATGGTGATTTTAAAAGATATATATATATAATTAAACATAATAAATTCAAATTTATTTCTTTATGGAATGTGTATAATAATATTCATATTAGCCTAATCTTAAGCTAAGGGAAGATTTATAATATTGTGACATACAACAGTTTCTTACTTTATATCCTCATACTGTATGAACGATATTGTTTTAAGCGTTTGAATTTCCTACCTGGGCCCAGCTTCCTTCCTCAGTTTCTTTCTGTGTTAGCAGCAGGGAATGATTAATAAAGCAGATAAGGATTAGTTAATTTCAAATGAATATAGTGAAATTCTCTAGCAGAAGCAAATTGTTATTGAAAGTGTTAATTATGAAATAGGAAGCTAAATGCACAGATTTTTATTCAGATTCACACTAATCAATGTGGTAGTTCAAAGGCAGCCACATAGTTTCTAATTAGTTCTAATTAAACACCCATACATATAACACATGGGAATTTCATGCTACATTTGATCTGGTGATTCTAAACTTTTTTTAATACTTAAAAGTGTGTAATTTTCCAAATGCAATTATTTATAATATAAATTTCTGAGCATATACATAAAAACAAATAATACACAAATGTGTATATATACATATATTATAAAACACACATTGTATATGTATAGTCTACTACAACCCCACATTTTATAGTACACAATATTGTACATGAGATCTATTGTTACACACAGAGACACACATACACATATATATAAAGAAATCTTATATAAAAAGTAAATTAGTGAAGTGGAAAAGTAGCCTCATTCCTCTGCGGAAGTTTTATTGTAATCAAATAGATTTCAACAATAGCAAAAACAAGAATGACTAAAAATAGACAAAAAAACTAACACAACAAGCTAAAACAGAAATGTAATTAGTACACAACCTTGGCATTTTAATCCATCATAATCTAGAAAATCAATTTTTCAAATAGGGACAAAAAGAAAGAACATTGCCTTAAAAACAAACAAACTAAAAACAAAATGCATGCCATGCTTAACGTTGCTACTTTAAATTAAAAAGACTATATGTAATATTATATTTTTAAAAGTGGACAATTACAATGAGTCACCAAGAGTTTTTTTAAACCTGTTCTTTGAATATCAAATGAACAGGACATTGGGGTGGGGGTGTCAAGCACTGTATCTGCAAAGGGAAAATACACGAAATAAAATGATTCCATTAAAAATGATTATTCAGTTTTCTCTAAATCTATGTACTCTGGTTGACCAATGTCACCCATTAAATTTAGTTAAAGAAAGAAAGAAAGAAAGAAAGAAAGAAAGAAAGAAAGAAGAAAGAAAGAAAGAAAGAAAGAAGGAAGGAAGGAAGGAAGGAAGGAAGGAAGGAAGGAAGGAAGGAAGGAAGGAAGGAAGTTAGTTTTAAAAAAAGATTATTCAATCTAAACTTTTCTATTACAAGTTTAATTGGGTTTGGTAATATGTATCACCTGTGACTGTGCCCAATACAAAGTGATTTTTGTTACTGATGTTGCAAAGTGGGTACCTAAGCTGTTATTGTTGTTATTATTGCATATTACAGATGCTTATGATATTAACTACATTATCACAATCTAGCGTTACTTCATTTAAAAATATCCAAGAGCAGTACACTGAAATCGTAACAAAAACTTTTAGTTAACCATTGTGTAACACTACATCAACATTCCCCCCATTACTGTAAGCTATTGAAACAAAAGAGCTTTATCATCCAAATAGCAGCCAAATAACTTCTCTTAATTTTCTAACAGAGCCCTAAAGACTAACCGTTTTCGCTGGAGCTGCAAGATTTTCCATTTCTTCGTGGGTCACCCAAACATTTCCGGAAGGCTGCGAGGAGGCGCGGAGCAGCAGGGTCCAGGGAGAGAGGCAGCGGGAAAGAAGAAAGGCAGCACCATGGTAAGTGAACAGCCCACAGACACACGACAAGGTCCTGCCTCAGTCTACAGCATGCACCAGAGACCACTGCAGGCTCGTTCATAGCTCCCTTTTCTTCTACTTAAAAAGATTAAATAGAAGGAGGCATCCTGTGAAGTTCAAGTGAGATAGATTTAAAGTGATACTTCTGTGTTTATTAATTAGAAAAAAAGGCTTAATCAAAATTTTCATTTCAAAGGTAGGTGGCTATTGGATCCACGGAGAATAGATTAAAGTTGAACTGTAGAAGAGTGTAGTTCATTCACAGAGTTTTGATTCTTCAATGTCCTTGCAAAGAGAAAATTGGTTGTCAATTCAAACAGGAAAGCACTGTCATATCCTGCCAGGGAACCAATGCCAACGTTTCCCAAATGTGCTCTTCCTCGAGGCTAGCATATTCCAGGACACAAATCAGCAAATATGTCGTTTTCCTCTATTCTTATTGAAGAAAGGGTGTGAAATCCTATTCTTCGAATTCAATAAAATGTATTTTCAGCCACACTAAATACTGTCAGAAATTACAAAACCTAAGTTTCCTAATTTTTCAGCAGTGTCTTATATCATTAGAGAGAGGAAAATGGTGTATAAGAAAACTTCCCCTCTGGTGGGCACTGTTCTACAATGTCACATCATTTACTTTCTAAATAAAACAATCCATGATATTTGTTCTATACATTGAATAATGTACAATTTTTAAACCAAAGTCCACTTAGCAAGACAGAGGATCAGGCATTTTGTTGATGATAACAGCCACTGGGAACCGCTTTTCATTAAAGTCTACCATTTTGCTGGGAAATCCTTATGAACGTTGCAAAGTTGTCCATGTACATTAATCCTATAGTTACAATGAAATTTACTTCCTACCTATTACTCGTTACTTGCTCTGAAACATGTCTACTTTTAAAGAACTGGAAGTAGCAAAATTGATACCCCAACATAATTTACCAACATAATTCCCTCTAGCTTTTGCTACCATTCACATAAGTACCATGTTTGAATTTCCTTCTATTATAAATAATGCAATTTAATATAATATAAAAAATAACAACATATAAATTAAAATGGCAAATATAATCTTCATTATATGTGGCTTAAGTGTCTGTTTGTCGCCGATAGCTTATTGGTTGCTTGCGTAACTGTTCTAGTCAATGGGGTGAAGTTGCCATGGCTGAACGCAAATTGAGCGGGTCAGGGTGAAGATGAACATTTGTTTGCATTGGCAATCATCTGCTTTTGAAACAATTTAAGGCTGAACGCAAATTGAGCGTGTCAGAGGGAAGATGAACATTTGTTTGCATTGGCAATCATCTGTTTTACATAAAAACTACGTCTTAACGTAATTTCTTTTAAGAATGCCTCCTAGAAAATACAGCACTGAAGAGGAGAGAAAAGGAGCTAAAGTTGCACAAAAACGGCTTTCTCGACAAAAAGAAACCACTGAGCAGAGAAAGACAAGGCTTGCTTCAGTCGCAGAGCAAATGCGTCTTTCTTGGCAAAATGAGACTGATGAGCATAGAGAAACAAGGCTTGCCTCAGATGTAAGACAAAAAAGCCTGTCTTGACAAAATGAGTCCCTTGAACAAAAGCAGGAGATAAATGTGAAAAAAACGACAGAGTAATGCTGACCAAAACGCAAAAAGGATTAAAACATATTTAAATCACCTTTATTTATTGAGCTAGCAGTGGCTCTTAAGAAATGTACCACCAGTGGTTTCCTTCATTGCACTCTACTTTAAGCAATTAAGCAAGTAGAAGGGGGAAACCCCATGGGGCACTGAGCAAAGGGGCGTCCTCGCCGCCTGCCCTGGGTAATTCAGTTTGAATTAGCAGACACCTTTGCACAAATCATTTTAATTACAATTTATAATATCTAGTACAGCAGTCATTTTGTATGACCACCGGGCTTTCTAGTTTGATATAAGAGAAATTTCTTATATAAGAGAATTATTCATATACACAATTGAGTAACAAAAGGGAGCTGAGTAGTAAATAGTCATAATTATAAGTAAATCATCTGGGCATAAATGTCCCCCGAAATAGGTATCATATGAATGTATAGAATTCTCATTCTCCTACAGTTTGGAAAATAGAGTATACCTGATTTTTTCTATCAGATAAAAGTGCATACACCTGTAAAATATACTTAGAATATGAGAGCCATCCATGTCATTAAAAGCCCCTCCCCTTTAATCCCAGTTTCTGGGAATGATTTCCATTATATTTAAATATGTGAAAGTGGCATATGAATATATGAATCATTAAGTCATTTGGAAGAAATTGCTTTTATTAAATTCAGGAGAAGTATTATGCTAAAAAGAACCTTACACTCATCTGTCACATTCCCTTTCTGAATTTTGCCAGAGTGCCTATACTATTTTCAGTGATTGTTAACTGAAGAAAATTAATTTAGGCCAATCTGGATTTACAATGATTTCTGTAGCCTTCATTTCAATTGTGAATTCAAATAATAAAGACCTATCTCTCTCCTTGTGTAAGAAACTTGACCCTCACCATCTCATTCTGGAATGCAATTGTGGATAATCTCTTTCACAGGTTATCTTAAAGTCTCCATTTGCCAGTCTGTTACCATAGTCTGGGATGGCCAAGGTACGGGAAGCTGTGGTTTGAATTTGTATCTTTATATGCGGAATGAGTATACATCCAGGGCAATTTACTAAAGTGTGGTGGGCAAACTTTCTGAAATTATGTTAGTCTTTTTGGAATTATGCCAGTAAAACTTTAATCTGTAGCTTTACTGGCGAGGAGCACTGCCTGTCTCTAGAATCTTGTAAAGTTACTCAGAAAATGGCTTCTACACAGCTGACTTAATTAGCCATTGGTTGAAATTTTAACAAGTTTCTTTCATAAGCAAGCCCATACATAGTAAGTTTTTCAGAATTCTCTTTTCACCACAAATTAGAGGGATGGAACTTTCATCTAGGTAGTTTCTAAAGGGATGATTTAGAGCAGGGGTCCCCAAACTTTTTACACAGGGGGCCAGTTCGCTGTCCCTCAGAATGTTGGAGGGCCAGACTATAAAAAAAACTATGAACAAATTCCTATGCATACTGCACATCTTATTTTAAAGTAAAAAAAACAAAATGGGAACAAATACAATATTTAAAATAAAGAACAAGTAAATTAAAATCAACAAACTGACCAGTACTTCAATGGGAACTATGCTCCTCTCACTGACCACCAATGAAAGAGGTGCCCCTTCTGGAAGTGCGGCGGGGCCGGATAAATGGCCTCAGGGGGCTGCATGTGGCCTGCAGGCCGTAGTTTGGGTATCCCTGATTTAGAGCATAAGAGTTTCAGCAATGAGCCTATTGCTGCATGGAGAATAGCTAGAGTGGGGGGCTTTGAGCAACCAAAGCAGGTAAGGAAACTGGTGCCCAGGGCTGAGGAAAAAGAGAGTGCAAAAAGGAGGCTGGAAAAGCATAAAGGACAAGCATCACATAATTTGGTTATGGTTCTCTGAGAGCCACTGAAAATCATCTACTCCTGCCCTAGGCAGTCCACGTGGCAACCTCCAACAGCTCAGCTGGAGAACCAAACCAGTAGTCATTCATTTTTTGTGACCAATACTGTCAGAGTCTAACGGGTGATTTATAAAATTTCAACTACCTGGTAATTCAGTAAATTATAATGAAGAAGCTTTAGTTCTGCCAGATCCATTTCTCAGTAACTCCTGTAGATTTCTTAAACCTCCCTAAATTTTAGAGTCTACTTTGGTTAAGAGGCTAAAACCACATACAGCCTCCAAGAAAAATGCTGAAGAGTTTACATTATGATATAATAAATTCTGACGAATAAGATGAAGCAGGTGATGTGCCAGCTGGACTAAATTTAAAGAAGCCTCACATTCAAGGTCTGACAAGTGCAGGGTGGGTGCCTGAGAGGAAGAGCCCCTGTAAATTTCGTGCTTGAGGTGCCCCCCTTGCCTCATCTTAGTCCCAATGGAGGAGAATATTTAAATAACATTACCAAATGAGAGCCAGGGGAAAAATCCCTACAGGATGTGAAGGATTAAAGCAATCACCTAATTAAATCATTCAGGAGAAAGTTAGGACATAAAAATAAATATGAACATGAGCTTAAGAAATAACTTATGAAAATTAATTAAATTAACTAGGAAAAAAAATAATTCTGTTGCTGTCAGAAAAATAAGTGAAGCAGCCAGATCTCAAAAAATTCCTAAACCTTACCTCGTTGGAATTAACTTCTGTTACTACCTATGTCATTTTGAAGTACTTTTAAATTAATGATTGAATTACATTGTACATTGACTTGAAATTTACTTTCCTCATTCAAAATGGCCCAGATCCACATTTTTCGCTTTTCTAAATTCATGTTTCTCATTATAAGAAATGTTCCCATTACAAGAAGGCTAGTATTTATATAATTATACCTCACCTTATTTACACTAAAGATTGAGGTTAATGAGCTTATAATGAAAGGAGGAAGCAAAGCAGATTGGATAAATGTAACAGAGAAGGAAAACGGGTACAGTATAAAAAGCAGGAGACATACTTGTCAGATCATAGATTCTGGGCAAAACCATATAACGGTGTGACCTAGGACCAGTCACTCTCTCTATACATCAGGCTTCCCATCTATAAAACATATATAATAAAAGTACCTATCTCATAAAGTTGTTGTGAGGTATTATTACATATAAAGCACTTAGACAAGGGACTTAATATGTACTCTACTAATGTCAGCTATTACTATAATACCCATAAAAATGTTGTTAAGCAATCTCCACCTAAGCAAATCTTTAGTTTAGTAAATGGTCTCTGCTTCCCCTGTACACTGCACTGACTGATGCCTATCTTATTCCTTATATATCTGCTCGAATTCACTGAATTGTACATTTACCAAAGGTCATTTGTATTTTTTCTGAAACCTACTTATTTCCATTGCACTTTTTAAAATTAGGTCATTTGAATAAATATTTCATAAAGCAAAAAATAAATAAAGAAAATTTGGCTCATGTGTAAACACTTCACTTGAATTATTTGGAAAGGTTAGATACAGGCAAATCTTAAACCATACTATTAAGGGGATACAACTTTGTTAAAATCTGGGGAGAAATTGTAAATGTCCAGAAGGATTTTGCACTCAAATAGCTTTCTGAGTATCATGAAGTTACTACTTTAAAAAGAAATATTCAAACTAGTGAAATTGAAGATGTTTTATGGATGAGGTTATCAAAGAATGATAATGTGGAACTCCAGGCAGTAGAAACATATTTAAAGAAAGTCTTAGGTGTTTCATTTAAATTTGCAAGTTCCTAAATATTTACATATTTTTATTTTACATAAAATATTTAAGGAATGTAACTTTGTCTTTATAAAATTCCTTTTCAACCAAATATTTCAACTAACTGACATCTCCATCCCTATTCTATTAGGTAAGGGGTTTTCTATGGTAACACCAGTTCAGGAAGAAGAAAGCTGGAAGATTGGGAAAGAAATAATAAATGTAAAGGTGAGATTTTCCTTTTCATCTGGACCAAAAAAAAAAAAAAAAAAAAATGGAGCCTGATTGGGAAGAAATTCTGCTCATTTTTTTTTAAGAGTCTAAATTCCTTGTCGTTTTCTCTTAAGAACTTGAATGGACAAGATACACCTGGCTGAGGAACCAAAACCCAAACCTAAGTCTAAAAAAACTGTATATGATCTGAAATAATTGCAGTTTTCTGGAAGACATGAAAAAATTTTTTTTAAATGTTTTCATATTCTTTTGATGCAGTGGATTCACTGCTAGAAGTTTACATGTAATTTCTTTTTGCAAAGCAATTCATACTTGAAATATACTAGAAATAAGTAATTAAAAAGAACTAAACTTTATTTCATGTAATTTGAACCAATATTTGGCAAAGGGGCGCATATCTTTTGTGAATAAAGAGCATATATTAGTAAAAAGTTGAAAACTTCTATAATCCTACAGAAAAAATAGAAAATATTATAAATAGGTACTCATTTAAATTCTAAGTCAATAATCATACGCAACAATTTTAACCTCTCTAGTTATTTTGAAAATGCAAATTTAAACAATGTGATAATGTTAACAAAGGGAGGGGAAAGGGCTACACAATGCAATTTGGCAATTAAGGTTTAAAAGTAATAAGAATATAAATGCTCTGTATTCAAA
Source organism: Saccopteryx bilineata (assembly GCF_036850765.1). Classification (NCBI taxonomy): domain Eukaryota; kingdom Metazoa; phylum Chordata; class Mammalia; order Chiroptera; family Emballonuridae; genus Saccopteryx; species Saccopteryx bilineata. The sequence goes on along the minus strand of NC_089491.1, from coordinate 107,129,257 downwards.
TATTGTTGTGGCAATAACCACAGTTTATGCAATAACATAACATAACTCCATGTATATCCACTATGGTACTGTAAACACAATGAAAATTGTTAAATAAGCAAAATGTACACTGTCAGATTTTGGGTTAAAGAAATTATGGTATTTTGTCAAAGAAGGTATGTAGCAATTAAAAGTAATACTAGAATTACCTATTTATTAAACTGAGGGAAATATTTATGCTATGCTACACTACTAAGTTTTAAGAATACAAAAAGAATTCGTCTTTATAAAAATATAAAGAAAATAGGCTAGAAAAGTCTCTCTCAAAAAGTTAACAGTGGGCCCTGGCCGGTTGGCTCAGCGGTAGAGCGTCGGCCTGGCGTGTGGGGGACCCGGGTTCGATTCCCGGCCAGGGCACACAGGAGAAGCGCCCATTTGCTTCTCCACCCCCACCCCCTCCTTCCTCTCTGTCTCTCTCTTCCCCTCCCGCAGCCAAGGCTCCATTGGAGCAAAGATGGCCTGGGCGCTGGGGATGGCTCTGTGGCCTCTGCCCCAGGCACTAGAGTGGCTCTGGTCACGGCAGAGCATCGCCCCCTGGTTGGCAGAGCATTGCCCCTGGTGGGCGTGCCGGGTGGATCCCGGTCGGGCGCATGCGGGAGTCTGACTGTCTCTCCCCATTTCCAGCTTCAGAAAAATACAAGAAAAAAAAAAGTTAACAGTGAAAACAAATTAATAATAAATTAACAATATATGACCAGTTTAAAAACTCTGGAAAATTCAGTACTATTCAAATCATCTTTTTGAATCTAAGACAATAGGTGGGACTCTCCATATGTCCTTGGGGAATTGCTGTCCAACTAAATTTATAACCTTCTCAGGTGAAAGCATTTCACAGGTTAATTCCTCCTTAAAGCCTTTTCAACAGGATGGACTGACGTAATTTCTTCTTTCACGGAATTCCACGTCACTTTGCTTCCAGCTCACAGTTAGAAATTAAAATACATCATCTCCTGCTAACTTTACTGGTGAGCACATCTCACTGCCCTCACCATGGTTACCCTCACTGATGTTAGGGCCATGCATATTTCCTCTGTAATGGCGGGTAAAGTGACATGTACAGACATCATTTTTAAGATGAGTATTTACTGATCACCCACAATTTGCCTGGCACTGAGTTAAGGCTTAGGGACTATGGTAATATTCTTGCCTGGCCTAATGTGGTATAAATCAAGGAGAGAAATGATAAAATGGTTTTTAAAGGTTATCAGAGTGGTGATTCAGGGAGGGGGAGCAGACCCAGAATTGCAAGCTTTTAGTGAAAAGTTTGTAGAAAGAGAACATTCAGGAACCATTCGATGAAGGGGGAGTTAGAGAAGGATGATCATCCTGGAACAGGAAGAATGTTCCAGGCAGAAGATCAATTAGAAGAGCAGATAATTCATCAAGGACAGAAAAGTTTAGGAAATTGAAAGTACTTCTGTGTCGGCAGGGTTCTGACCAGAGGAAAGAGAGCCTCTGAGGTGCACTGAGGTCAGACTACGAAGTGTCTCCTGAGCTCTTCTCACATTTGACTGCTCTTTACACAACTGAGTATTCACTTACCTCTAACAGCTTTTAAAGTCCTTTAGTTTGCTTAGACCTTTTTAAATAGTGTTTAAAATTATTTCTCCATTAGGAAATGAATTAGGATGCTAAATAGAAATGATAAAGTATATGCTATTTTCCACCTTGAAACTGGAATTTCCAATGCTTTTAATTTTGCAAGGCAAGACATTTTAAATAATTTTGTATGCATTTGCTCTTGAGAGGAGAGGGTTGATGAAAACCAGTTGTGATGTTCAGGAAACTATCAGGTTTGAATTCAGTTTATAATAGCTATTTTAATGGCCTTCTCAGCTTCTGTTTTGAATAATTTTTTTAACTTGAGTAATATTTCAGCTAGTATATTTAGCATTTATATACAGTTGAAAATATGTCATACTTAAGTTTGTTAAATTATATGTTTTTTCTACGTTATTTACAAAGAAGTTAAATTGGAATTATGACAGAGAGACAAAAGTTTTTATTTATTATTATTTTTTTTTGTATTTTTCTGAAGTGAGAAGCGGGGAGGCAGAGAGACAGACTCCCACATGCACCTGACCGGGATCCACCCGGCATGGCTACTAGGGGTGATGCTCTGCCCATCTGGGGTGTTGTTCCATTGCAACTGGAGCCATTCTAGTGCTTGAGGCGGAGGCCATGGAGCCACCCTCAGCACCTGGGCCAACTTTGCTCCAATGTAGCCTTGGCTGCAGGAGGGGAAGAGAGATAGAAAGGAGAGAGAGAAGGGTGGAGAAGCAGATGGGCACTTCTCCTATGTGCCCTGGCCTGGAATTGAACCTGGACTTTCACACACCTGGCTGATGCTCTACCACTGAGCCAACTGGCCAGGGCCCCTAAAAGGTTTTTTAAATTTGACATATTTCTGACATTAAAATCTAGTATACTGAGAAATATAAAGGTAGATACAGTAAAAATGAAGCAAATTCTCTAAAACTATTGAACACCACATATAAAAATTACATTAATGCTTGACCAAGAGGTGGCGCAGTGGATAGAGTATCCACCTGGGATGCTGAGGACCCAGGTTTGAGGTCCTGAGGTCACCAGCTTGAGTGTAAGCTCATCTGGCTTGAGCGTGGGATCATAAACATGGTCACTGGCTTGAAGCCAAGGTCTCTGGCTTGAGCCGAAGGTCACTGTCTTGAGCAAGGGAATCACTGGTTCGGCTGGAGCTCTCTGCCCTCCATAAAGGCACAAATGAGAAAGCAATCAATGCACAACTAAAGTGATGCAAGTGCGAGTTGATGCTCCTCATCTCTCTTCTTCCTTGTCTGTCTCTCTCACTATAAATAAATAAATAAATAAATAAATAAATAAATAAATAAATAAATTGCATTAATGTAAAATCAGTTTTCTATCTATTATCAACTTCTCAAATTTACCTCTTTCTTTCATATTTTGTTATTTTTTTATTAGACATGGGGTCATAAAAGTCCAGTTAACATCAGAAATCATATCCTTTATCAGCAAAAGATATAATTAAGGAATAGGCAGAGAAAGAATGAATATCATTTGAGAGTTTTTCTTAGTATTTAAATTTGTTGTCTGGTATGGATTCATTTTAGGTATTTTGTTTTTTCCAAATATTAAGATAGTGTAAAATTATAAGAAGAATAGGGTTTAATAAGTGAGAAGCAAACAGATTTTGAAGGAAGGCATTCCACTTGGTATTTAAAGAACATCAAATATTTTTTCACTTTCATAAATATGAAAACTGCTTCATAAGTAATGTGTTAAGCATTGTATCTTCAGAAAGCGCGAAAGCCAACAGCTAATCAGCTGAGATGTTAAATTACATTAAAAAATAAATCCCAAAAAAGAGTAAGCTTGAGAGAAAAAATTAAACTTTAGTCTAGAGACTAGTTCAAAAGTCTATCTTGGTTGCAGCCTTTAAATCTGATAGGAATCACAGCTTGTCCGTTGGAAACCTATTGGAAGTAGCAGCAAGGTTATTGAGGAGCAAGCTAAATCTCTTCAGAAGAATCCTTGCTGCCATGAAAATGCATGCTGCCTCTATTTGCCTCTGTCGTTTACCCAGCTCTGGGAGAGGGAAGGAGCACAAGCTGACTCACAGTTCGGGATGTTGGAGGAGCAGAAGGGCTGGTTAGGGACACCATCTCCTGGATTGCTAACCGGAGCTTTAAGCGATGCAGAGGGTTGCTGATCCCAATCTCCCTCTGGATCTCCGTGTCGGACAGAGCAGACATGATGGCACCACTTTTCACGTTGGCTCTGCAAGCTGCCACATACCAAGCCGGCATTCCCAACCAGAGCTGTTGGGTAGAGAAAAAAAAAAGACACAAACAGATTATAATGATAATTTGAATTTGAGTGTCTCTTTATGTGTGAGGTATTATTCTAAGTACTTTCCAAATATGAATGCTCTTACTGACACCATCCCATGAGATAGATGCTATTATTATTTCCCCAGGGGAGACAGATGTGCAGGGACATTGATTTATTTAAAAACACCGTGTAGACAGTAGGGAATTAAAAATTTGAAATTGAGTTTCTGGAGTCTGCAATTTAACAATTAATTTTGGGGGGGATGTATTTTTCTGAAGTGAGAAGTGGGGAGGCAGAGAGACAGACTCCTGCTTATGCCTGACCAAGATCTACCTGGCATATCCACCAGGGGATGATGCTCTGCCCATCTGGGGCATTACTCCATTGAAACCAGAGCCATTCTAGCCACTGAGGTGGAGGCCACGGAGCCATCCTCAGCACTTGGACCAATTTTGCTCCAATGGAGCCTTGGCTGCAGGAGGGGAAGAGAGATATAGAGAAATGAGAGGGGGAAGGGTGGAGAAGCAGATGGGTGCTTCTGTGTGTCCTAGCCGGGAATCAAATTGGGGACTTCCACACTTTGGGCCAACACTCTACCACTGAGTCAACCAGCCAGGGCAACAATTAATTTTTATTATTAGGGATAAAACTAACATTTATGTAACACCAAATCCCTCGACCCCACCTTGGAGTTAAGACAAGGAGAACAAGCTTTATTTATTCAAGGGTCAATCAGTGTTTGTATATATAATGAGTGACTTCAGAGGTAGTGAACATACCAGGTAATATATTATAGAATTGTACACCTGAAACTTGTATAATTTTATTAACCAATGTCACCCCAATAAATTCAATAAAAAAGGGAAAAAAGTGGGTGACTCTCATTTATAATTTTTCTTGGAATTCTTGGAGTGGAGAAATTCTGTCACAGAAAGGTCTTGCCCTGCTGCCTCCCTGTCCTGTTTGTGATCAAAGCCTGCAGCGCTGCTAAGCCTTGGGCCAGCTTATACATTTTGATAGTAGTATAAACTTCATTAGATGTTCTATATGAACATCTTTTTTGAAGGATAGAACGTGCTAATGAAAGACAGTTATAAACACCTAGAAAACTTTACCTAAAGAGAGCAACAACTTAAAAATTAGGGATTTCAATTTTTCAACTTTGCCATAATGAGACAATTTATCCAGCAGTGTAATGAGCCTATCACAGTGTGTGATACACATCTCAAACCCTGGGTGAATGCCAACTCACATGCATGTTATAGCATCTGAATTATGTATACTTAAAAAAAGGAATATTCTCTCCACTTTCCCCCCAGCATGAGTTATGGGTAAGAAGCCCTACTTCTTACTTATCTTTGAGTAGGAGGTGGGGAGCATGCAGGTGAGCAGTTTAAACCTTGGTCTTTCAATATCCAAAATACTAATTGTCAAAGGCTCTTTCATTTGTTGATATGAACAGATCGAGCAGGAGAACATGAGAGTGAGAAAAGTAATAAGTAAGAGGAAGAAGAAAATTTTAAATCAGCAAAATACAAGGCCGAAAATGAGAAGGCGTGGCCTCTAAGACCTTCTTTGTCATCAGTGAATAAACCTCTAACTCTCAGCCTTATTTTTTTCATTTGCAAAGTGAAGGGACTCAGCTTTATAATTCTAAGGCAATATGTTGGGTAGTTTCCAAGACAAATCCCTACGAGCTCCACTTTCTGATATTCCTGCTCTTATATAATCTTGTTCCTTTGAGTTTGAGCTGAACTCAGTAACTTCTTTTTAAAGGTACAGACTATGATCAAAGTCATAGCATGACACTTTCCAGATTACATTGCAAAAAGACTGAGGCTTCAGACCTGCTAGCCCTCTCCCCCTCCTTCCTCTCGGAGCTCTTATTCTGTGGGAAGCCTGCAGCTATGTTGTGAGAGTAGTCCTGTGAAGATGCCCCCATGCACAAGAACAGATGTTTCAGGACAATGGCTAACAAGACACTGAAACACGACTGTGAAAACATGTGTCAGCTTGAAAGTGTATTCTCCCCAAGTCAAGCCTTGAGGAGACTGCCACCCTGGCTTCCACCTTAATTTATAACCTTGTGAGAGCCTGAACAGAGGTCACAGCTAAGCTATGTCCACATTCCTGACCAACAGAAGTCATGAGGAAAATAAATGCTAAGTCTGGGGATAATTTGTTACACAGTGATAACTAACTAATTACAGATAGCTTTCATTTAAAAAATATATATTTGCCATATTAAAAGGTTACTTGTTCCTAGAGTAGAAACAACCAAGCAAAAAAAAAAAAAAAAAAAAAGCCAAATATTTGAGTCAATGTGGAAAGGACTGTGACTGAGATAAAAGAAAACAGAGAAGGAGTCTAACCATGACTAAATTGTTTATATAGCCCTGGCCGGTTGGCTCAGTGGTAGAGCGTCGCGTCGGTCTGGCATGCAGGATTCCTGGGTTCCATTCCCGGCCAGGGCACACAGGAGAAGCGCCCATCTGCTTCTCCACCCCTCCCCCTCTCCTTCTTCTCTGTCTCTCTCTTCCCCTCCCACAGCCAAGGCTCCACTGGAACAAAATTTGCCTGGGCACTGAGGATGGCTCTGTGGCCTCTGCCTCAGGTGCTAGAATGGCTCCGATTGCGGCAGAGCTACGCCCCAAGATGGGCAGAGCATCGCCCCCTGGTGGGCATGCCGGGTGGATCCCGGTCGGTGCATGCGGGAGTCTAACTGCCTCCCCGTTTCCAGCTTTGGAAAAATACAAAAAAAAAAAAAAAAAAAAATTAAATTGTTTATATGCTCTTCCAACAGGTTAGTCACAAGTAATTGATCTTACTTTGACAGGCAGGATTAGACATGACCGAAGATGAAACTTGACCTCTTAGTTTATAAACTTAAGTTGTTCAAAATAACTAAATGTTTAAATATAGCTTCATTGTATCCTAATTGTTTTCCACTTCCTCTCTTCTAAGTAAGATATTTAGATTTCTACATAAAAACTTGTGGATGTGACATGCTTGGATTTACCCAAATGCTTGCCAATACATTGTTATCACAGTCATCCCTGATTAGACCTTAAACATTTTTTGAAGTGGATAAAGGGTGTGAAGCATCAGACTTCCTCCTTAAAAGGACTTGCATCCTTTTCAGCAGGCTGTGCACACAGGAGGTGCTCACAGAGGTGAGTGTTAAGAGCTCCCATTCATTGGATCACCTGGCTTGTTCATTCAATTTATTCCATTTCACAATTTGAGTCACTTTAGGAAGCACATTATGAGCAATTTTTCTTTTGTGCTCAAAAAAGGTTTAATTAGCACAAACTTTACTACCTGTCATTTCCTAGGCCCTTAATGTCAGTCAATCTGATATTTTGTTGTGTGTTTTTTTTTTTAATCAAAGGGATTGTTCATCATTTGCCCAAATAGCAGTGGACTCTGTCAAAGTGAAGCTCCTTTGATTGGCGTGGAACTGAACAAGAAGTGCTATCAAGTTTGAGGTATGCTTTCTTAAGCACTTTGTCTTATCATTGATTTTTAAAGTACAGTAATTTTAAAGACATGTTTGGAAGAAGCAGTTCTGATTACTGAAATGCTAAAAATCCCCTGACTGACATGAGAGAATAAAATAAAACCAAGACACCCCCTCTCTTTCCCACTCCATTACAAAAGGAAAAACCTGTTTTTACAGCTATCTATTTAGGGTCATTTTTAAAACTCATATGAGTTTTAACTCTTTCCATTGATTAAAACTCTTCAGCTCTGAATATGATATGATAATAAAGGTGACTGACTTTATAACCACAAACCATTAAAACAATGACTTCTAGTTGACTCTTTAGGTGGGAAAAACCTTCGTTCTTCTCAGCCCTGACATTGGCGTATCCCAGCAGGTTCTAGAAGCCCACAATATGGAAGGGGCAGCGAGCACTACTGCTAAGTAGCATAAAGATCCTCTTGAGGTTAAATATGTATTTCCTTCATTGTCCTAGTCACCCCCTGAAGCCTTCCTGCTCAGGTATGACTGAGTTTCCCCAGACCCCCTGCTCCTACTCTAGACATAAAGAAGGTGGAATTTAGAGAAACTTCTCTGTACCCCACTGGGTGCATCCTTCTGTCACAATCATAAGAAAGCAGCAGAGTAAAATCACAATGTTCACAGGCCCCTAGATAAAGCAAATATTTCCTTTATGAGCTATTATTCCAGGCTATCGGAAAGCTGTGACTTCAGAAACCTGCTTTTACCCGTTTCATAAAACAAAACAAACCTATCAAATTAGTAGTGATTAAATTAAAAGTCATCTGGTTTAATTCTCTTACCTCTAGCCAAGCAACTACAGTAGGCCCATCCCACTGGGCGAAAGGTAATCCCTTCCTTCGAGCCTCTTCTAGAAGTTCATGCCTGAGGTATATAACAAGGATTATTAGAATATGAAAAATGATGGCTGTAATTGTTTTTAGTAATGTTATTTTTAAAAATCTAGTAATCGTTTATAAGCTTTTTATGAGATAATACAGAAGAGCAGAATTGCTCCTTCCTTTGAGTAACACATGCAAATCACTCACTGATTTGATTACAGATGAAACACTGATATCTAAAAAGAATTCTCTACATTTATTCACTAAAATTCAATCATTAAATGTTAATGGACTAAGAAGCTGCATTATATTATCAGCAAATACCTTACTCCTTAAACAAGAAAAAGGCCCACATACACATATTCAAGCATATATTATTGGATCTAATTGTGGCTTCTTCCATCTGCCTTGCTCATTTTTCAATTATAATTTTAATGGTAGAAGAAATGCCTGGATATAGCGGCGAAGATAAATTTGGTCATTTTAGCCACATTCAAACGGTGTGCTTAGTTTTAGAATTCTCCCTGGGTTCAGGTGACTACCTTGGGAGTCAGTTCTTTTTCTAGACTACAAAATTACTTCCCCTTTGAAGAGAACTCCAGGGAAATTTACTCACATCACAACAAAGCAATGTAAGTTGTAAAATTCAAAGTACACCTATTTTTATTTATAATCACTTCTATTTTTAATGAAAGTGAAACACTTCGATGACAATAAATGTTTGTTTCTGACAATAAAAAGCTGTAAAGAGTCATGACAGAAGCATTTTAATCATTGTCTCTACTACTTAGCCTTTAGAATTGACATCCATTTAAAAAACCAATTTGAGTTTGTTCATTATTGAAATAGCAAGTTTATTTTCTTGCTATATATACCTAGCCAGCACTACATTATAAATTGTATACTCTGTTCCTTAGTACACTTTGATTTTATATAAAAATAATAAATATATATATAATTGTTTTTTGAATGTATGTACTTTGTGCTCAGGAATCCATTATTAATATAGTATATAAACTCCAAAATTAAGTATTTGATTGTTTCCTACTATTAATCAAGCAATAGCTTATTATGGTTGACTATATGTTAAAATATGTACATATTCAAAAGTGTCTTTCAACATGAGAGCTTTTTGTGTTTGCAAAGGCTATTATAAAAAATGCATTGTGAAAAATAAGCAAGGAGACAAGACAAAAATTGAAGTTAGAGTGAAGAGACACATAAATCAACTACTGTTTCATTTGATGGGATAACAAGAGAAACATGGGTAACTTCTGCAAGTAAGCGATTCAGCACATGAGAAAAGGAACAGCGACACTGACGCCAGGAATGCAAAAAACTGGGAGATTTCTCGCCTTGCTTGCTCTGCCATCACCCATTCCCTCAGGCTTCCCTATGTCATTCTTTCATAGAAAACCAGATCCAAATAGCCAAGTCTCACTGTAACAGAAATACTGACAGAAATGGGTTGAAGGGTCAAACCCCAACCACAAGGTACTTATGGAACACATGCTGTGAGCTGAGACCTGAGGAAATAGACATGGACCCAGTTTACTAGGAGATCCCTGGTTAGATTGAAAAAGTAAACATATGAAACTGGAAACATAGTGAAATATACAAATATATGTTAAAAATTGGTAATGCACATTCTGATTTTGAGGATTTTGGAAAGGGTGTTAATAGCAATGGAAACAATAGGTGAAGACTGAGGCAGCTGAACTTTGAAGGGCAGGTAGGAAGGATATTGGGATGGGGCTCCAAGCAGGACAAGCAGTAAGAGTGGAGAGGCGGAGGGAGGACTGAGTATGGAATGTGTGCAAAAAAATTTAGAGTAGACTTCCTTTAGAGTAGACCTCTACAAAGGTGAGCATTATTAAGAGTTGTAATGTTATATCCATTATGGGAAGAAGCACTTTCAGTTATGTGACGAGAGAGTGGCGTCAAAATGTAAGAAACGAGTGCACATTTATAATCATTTTTCTCTACATTTAGTAAAAAAGCAAGTAAATACACACTCAACACCTAGAAAGCACATAACATTTTTACAAGTGAATTATATGAGTTGTTTAAAAGCCATTTATAAATAAAAAATTTTTAAATATTTTTACAAAAGCCATTTTTAAAATTTAGAACATTTTAATTGTGAAAGTTCTATTTACTTCCTTAATAAAAATGTACCACACAAGCTAGAGTGATACTGTTAAAACTTGAGTCAGATGACTTAACTCCTCTGCTCACAAATTTTAAATTACTCCTCTGTATCGCTTAGAATAAAAGCCAAAGAAGCTTTTAGAAGCCACCCTACTCTCTTTATCTCTTTGACTAAACTTCCATACCACCCAGCAATGTTGGCTATTTTGTTGTTACCTGAAAAAAGCCAGGCCTCTTTCTGCCTCAGGACCTTTGCAGCTGTTATTCCCTCTGTAATTCTTGTCTTCTCCATCTCCACATGACTTACTTCCTTAATTATTTTAAATCTCTACTCAAGTGTCACTTTCTTTCTGAATGTTTCTTACCCTTCCTCCCATTATCCCGACCAGACACTCCTCCCCATTTCTTGCTTTATTGTTTTTATTATATCTTCTAACACAGAGTATCGTTTATTTCTCTCTGTCATCTCTCAATAGAAAATAAGTTCATATATTCTGTTCAGAAATAAATTTGAAGCATCTGAAACAGGGTCAGGGAGAAAAGAGGTGCTCAGTAAATAGTTGTGAATATTGAATTTATCAGCCAGTGCTTACATTCAGATACTTTTGTTTCAGTAAATTGTATTCCCTACTGTATTCCTGTAGTCTACTTTTTGAGCCACATCATCAGAATAGTACCATTCCACATGATTCCTAGAGTCTGACCTGGTTTGGGATACGTGATTGGAATCTGGACAAGAGTCAATCCAATGTGCACAAATAATTCTATTATCTTTCTGAACAGAAATTTAACCATACAAGTTTTTGAATTATCATTGGATAATGTGGCCCTTCAAAAAAGTTTTTTGTTTTGTTTTATTTGTTGTGTTCAAATCACAGACTCTCATAATGTAACTTTAGTAAGAGTATGCACTTCAATTTTTCTTTTAACATCTGCAAGCTGAAAAAATATATTTTAATTGCCATAATTATTCTGAACAGAATGCATTCTAAATCTCAATCAGTTGCGTTAGAACATTGATTACTTAAATATACATATTTAGCTACATAAAATTAAGAGTTTCAAATCCAACATGAACATACTTGACTTGATTTGGAAAGCATATCACCCTGTGATTTTGTGTGCGCACAAGTGTATGAATTTGTGTATCCTGTTATGGCACATTTCAAATGCAGTACATATAAAAGTCCATTGCATATGAACATAGTGTTTTATTTGGAGTTTAAGAACACATGCTAGGTTGTTCAGAACTGAAATGATTTGATTACATTAAAAAGCGAATTCATTCATATTGAAACCTTTTTTCTCCAAGCTGCTTTGAAATGGAGAGCATAGTCTCAAGCAAGAAATTCAATATATTTGTGAATTTGAGTTGGGGTTTACATAATTTATTTCTTCACTTTATTTTGAATTTAATCAAAACCATTAAAGAGTTATAAACACACACGCATAAATGTGATAGAACAACGCGATTACTCATGCTGCTGCTGAAAACTAAAGGGGCTTGGGTTACCTTTCATTAAACCATTTCACTTTTCTTTTTTTTTTTTAATTTAAAAAAAATTTTTTAAATTTTTTTACAGGGACAGAGAGAGAGTCCGATAGAGGGATAGATAGGGACAGACAGGAACAGAGAGAGATGAGAAGCATCAATCATCAGTTTTTCGTTGCGACACCGTAGTTGTTCATTGATTGCTTTCTCATATGGCCATGACCGCGGGCCTTCAGCAGACTGAGAAACCCCCCGCTCGAGCCAGTGACCTTGGGTCCAAGCTGGTGAGCTTTTTTTTGCTCAAGCCAGATGAGCCCACGCTCTAGCTGGCTATCCTGGGGTCTCAAACCTAGTTTCTTCCGCATCCCAGGCTGACGCTCTATCCACTGTGCCACCGCCTGGTCAGGCCCATTTCACTTTTTTAAGACACTGTGGTTTGTTCTCCCCAGCCATTTACGGAGAGTAAATTAGGGACTTATTAAAAGAACATCGGTAATTTTTAATTTTTCAGGTTATGTGCATTCCATTTAGATTGGATGGCTTTAGGACTTCATCTAATTTTGAACCCCCTTTCACTCTGATTTGAAGTTTATAATTTTCATACTTCTGAGCTTATAGTATTTCCCCATACTGTTGTGAGGATGAAGAAGTTGAAAGCCAAACTAGTGAGTGCAGAGACTCTAACCCAGTCACTCAAGGGTATGCAGCAAACAAGTGGGAAAGTTGGGGTTTAAACCCTTGTCTTCTGATTCTGAATTCTACACCCCAAATTTTTACACATCGTCACTGTTTGCTCTATCTTCTCCTGACATTTTTAACTTCCTTCACTTCCTTTTAGCAATTATACTAAGGGAATGATTTTGAGGTCAAAATGTTTTAAGTTCCAGGAGCACATGTGAGACAAGAAGAAACTGTGTGTTTTGGAATTGAGGTAATTATATCAATTTCTTAAAGTCCATAAGTGACAATGCACCAGAAACTTATTATTTTTCAATATTATATTCAAAAGGGACAGAGAAGTAAAGTTTTATTTATTGGGATTATTTTCCTAATGAAACTGAAAAGAACGTTATTGATAAAATGGAAGACCAATATTACGTAATGACATTAAAAAAATGCTTTAAAATCCAATGTCAAAATATGTATTACTTCAAACATGTAAGCTCTTACTACATCCATTTGGCCAGCCAAGTTGAACTGCAGCTTGCCTTTCATTTTTAGGAACACTGATTAGAGCTTCTATAAATATCATAACTTATCCTAACTCTAGTAAATATATTATATCATTAAGTAGGTAGCAGTAGTGACTATAACTTGAAATTAGAGTAGGAGAAATAAATATTTATCTAGTCAATTCCTGACACTCTCCATTGCTTCCTGGACATGCATCTCATTGGAACCACTTTGTTCACCTCCCCTTCCCAGCTTTTGGCTTTGAATTGAAAAGCAATACATCCCCTCATCAAAAGTGTTTTAAATAGCTCACCATGTTACCAATGCAGAAGTTTATACCAGTGTAAATATTGTATAAAAATTATGCATAATTTGTTTTCCTTTGAGGCCCAATTTGTATTCAGACTAGATAGGAGCATTGTCTCATTTTTAGTTCAAAGGATAAGATTTGAAATTTGAAACTGTACTCCGAATAGCAGAAACTTCTAAAGTTTTGTGTACAGGAAACAATGGGAAGAACACAGAATGAAAGGGTTCAGCCAAAACCAAGATGAACTTTGGAATCTGAGTGTAAAAGTTCTACTGGGGAAGATCCAGCATTCTACTATCTTCATTTAAATGCAGTTCTGGTGCCTGACAAAGACTGTCTCTTGACTACACTGACGGTGCAGAACCACAGAGCGCTAGGGAACACACAGGCAGAGTCAGCCAAGCAGCCTAGACCAAAGTCCCCAATAGCCTCACTGGTCATCTCACTAAGCCCCAGAGAATGACTTGAGAACTAGGGGAATTGACGACTGGCATATCTGTTGATATGTGTCTCACAGTACCAAAAAAACAAAAACAAAAACTTAAGTGCCTGGAAGGCCAAAATGATTCATTTAAATATAAACATTTCTCTGAACCAATGATTCTTTTTATGATGTGGAAATACACACTTCACAATTTTAGTTTTTAGGTCAGAGGCAGTGCAGTCTGTGTTACAACGGGAAAGAGAAATACTGAACATAAAAGAAAAAGAGGGTGGTGCTGAAAGCAAACATGTTCAGCAGCCATGGTGATGTCACTTACCCAGATGTGCTTTTCATGAGATGGAGAAGGATGGATGGAAAAGAAAAGCACACAAACGTTAATGGATACATTTCAATCCAAAGGAAGCCATGGGCTAAAACAAGAGCATTATTTCAGATGTGCGAAAGCTCGGATATGAGAGAAATAGGGTGCCTTATTTTTATTTCACCACGACACATTCATACTCACTGCGTCCAAAAGCATGATCAGGGTTGTTTGAATAGTTGACCAGTAAGTCTGTCTCTTGAAAATGAACCACTTTAAAACATGCATGACCACATTTTCCCCAGCCTCTAGTATACCCAGGGCAGGGAAATCAAGCACCTTGATAAAGAGCATTCTTTTTTTTTTTTTTTTTTTTTTTTTTTACAGTGACAGAGAGAGAGTCAGAGAGAGGGATAGATAGGGACAGACAGACAGAAATGGAGAGAGATGAGAAGCATCAATCATCAGTTTTTCATTGCAACACCTTAATTGTTCATTGATTGCTTTCTCATATGTGCCTTGACCGTGGGCCTTCAGCAGACCAAGTAACCCCTTGCTCGAGCCAGCGAGCGACCTTGGGTCCAAGCTGGTGAGCTTTGCTCAAACCAGATGAGCCTGTGCTCAAGCTGGCGATCTCGGGATCTTGAACCTGGGTCCACCGCATCCCAGTCCAACGCTCTATCCACTGCGCCACCGCCCAGTCAGGCGATGAAGAGCATTCTTTACCTCAGGGCACACCTGGGTTATTTTACAAACAGAAGCATAATAACTTACTAAATGACACTGAGATTCTCATACAGCCTTCTAAGCCTATTGTTAGAGCTCAAGATAAAATACACCAAGACTTCTGGAGAGTCAGCAACTTCAAGAAAGAACTGGTTTGAGTATCAGCATATCTGTATTCTAGTTCTCATACATAATGTGGTCAAATTGACTAGCAGGTTCTAATTTTAAATGTCCTCAACTTAATTTGAGGCAAGAAAAAAAATTGGTGCATTCTAGGTCCATAATTTTTTTTATTTTAACAAGTGCTATAGTAGTAATTAGTATTTTTATTTTTGTAAATATGTTTGTGCCAGTTACTAGAACATGAGAAAGTATAAAAAAAATTCTATCACTCTTCTCTCCTTGCCACATTACTTCTTCTTTTGTTTGAACAGACAAAATAAATGTTGACTGTGTCAATTGAATCTCTTTCAATAGACACATTTATTTGAACAGATCTTCATAAACGTTGCCATGAGGAAAAACAATGAATGAGATTGGTTTACCCATATTATCAGAATTCATTACAAAAACAACATTGATTTAAAAGTAGTGTTTGAAGAAGCCCACTTGCACCCTGAATATAGTAGAGGCGCTGGAAAAAAGATGGATTTAAATAATTTAACAAAAAAGCAATAGGAATATTATTTAAAAACTTCTAGACAAGCATAATAGAAAACTTTTACTACAACTCATAAAATATATTTAAAGTAACAAAATATGAAGCAGAAATTTCTATCTCAGAAATATGGCGAATGTGAGAGTTTTTTAAATTGCATAATCATTACAAAGAAAAGGTTGATGCGGCATGGAACACCCTGCACATGCCTCCTCTAAATGCATTCATTCAGAGAAACCTCCTATTATTTTCTTAAATAGGCATTACAAAGAAATGCACATTCTTTGAGGTGAGCATTGGGACAGCTGTGACACACGCTTTAAATTCTCAAATAAACAAAAAACATAATCGTCCATACAAGTTGGCATCACTACATCCTGAGAAATTTAAGGCATACTTTTTACATTATACATGAAACAGAAGGAAAATTAAGACCAGAAAGAGATAGCTTCTAAGTAATGAAGGTGGTTTCCTTGTTAACATACTTGTGAACTTTTTCATGAGCTTTGAAAACAAGGCAATTTTTAAGCTTTACATGAAAACTGCAAAAAATTTGGACCAATGTTTCCCATAGATAACATAATCTTCTGTGGCTTACCAGTTTTCTAGGAATTGCTCTCCAATAAAATAAGCAGATTAAATCTGCTGAAAATGGACTATTAATACTCTTAATATGTTTATTATTTTTTTGAAAATAGGAAACTTGTACCTATAAAAATACATTAAGTATAAAACATGAGAAATGATGGAAACAAGTAAAAAGTATCACTCAACAAGTATTGCTTAAAGTTCTAATATATTTGGTATCAATTTGTGTAAGCTATCTGATTTCTCATAGTTTTTATGAACTGTCTTGTCTTCCATAGTCAATTTATTTAAGAGACACATTTAAGAGCTATCCTACTTTGAATATTAAGTTTTTCAGTTCATGACATTCTAAAATACATGTTCTGCAAAAAAAAAAAAAAAAAAAAGCTATATTCATAAGTAACTCAGAGAGTTGTGGTAATATATTATAAATCTGTATTGAAGATGTATATATGCAGATTTTTTTGGTTGGATAAAGTGTTTAATTTTTATTATAAAAATTAATAAATTCTTTCCTATAAGCAGTTATTTAGTCACCTATAAGCTCATTATTCCTTTTCTTTCTACTATAGATTGTAAAGATTATGATAATAGCAGGAAAGAGTCTGTTGGAACAATGTTTTGTTTTGTTTTTAGCTAAAGATCACTGGAAGTAATAGCTAAATAACAAATTTTAATTGACAGAGAAAAGGACAAGTTAAGTTACCATCTAATGAATAAGCAGATCAAATCCAATTACTAGCATAATGTTTCTTTGGGAACATCAGAGTACATCTGGACAAAACAAGAAGACGTTGCCAGCTAGCACATGTCATATTCCAAAACAAGTGCCTTTAATGTTCAGTTGTTTAACTTTAATCTTCTGGATCTCCTATCAAATGAATGGTCCTTTACCTGTTTATAAACTCATAAACTGGAGATGTAAAACTTCACATGAAATAATTTATTAAATGAGATTTATCTGTGGACTATAATTGTCGCTTGCTTTTGTAGTTTCAAGTTGATAAGGGAAATATTCTTACATCAATTATCAGCACCATACTGAGGAGTGAATGGGTAGTAACTGCAGTGGAAAAGTGGGATGAAGAAAGGATTTCTTGTATTTTTGTGTGTTTTTTTTTCTTAGAACCTATTTATTGATTTTTAGAGAGAGGTCAGGAGAGAGAGAGAAAGGAGGGGGGAGCTGGAAACATCAACTCACAGTAGTTGCTTCCTGTATGTTCCTTGATCAGGCAAGCCTGGGGTTTCAACCTGGCAACCTCAGCTAACCAGGTCGATGCTTTATCCATTGCACCACCACAGGTCAGGTGAAAAGATTTCTTTTAATAGGTTAAGCTTGAGAATGTTGAAAGAGTGGTGGCCAGAACACAGAAGAGAGCTGAATTTGATAAGATCGAGTGGGAGATCAGCACAACATAACTGAGAAAATGGGAAGGGATGGCCTTAAGCAAAAAGACAAAAACCTAATTTTCTGTAATAATAAAAACGCAGAATGGGGGCAAGTGTTAGAGTGTATTAGATAAAAAACAATTCAGAGTACTCAGTTGCTTTGTTTTCTTTATTCTCTTGACGGTAGAATGTGAGCTCATCTGCATAAGATGCACATCTGACAGTGAAAGTCTCTAACAGAAGTTGCAGAGAGTAGAAGACTGGTCAGAGGGAGACACTGAGATTTCCGGGCACTGTTGGAATCCCAGATGAAGCTGGTGCAGGTCTCTCTGCTGTAACTTTCTCCAGTAGCACAGAGCTGCCCAAATAAAGACATGAAGAACAAAAATTCTCTGGTGGCTGTGGTTATGACGCGTGGACATAAGCAAATGAAAGAGGAGAAAAGAAATTTAAGAAGTTTGGTTTTGTTGAAATTATGACCATGGAGTCTCTGCTAAATAGGGAGAGTGGAGAGCACAGAAAAGGCTAGTGAGGTGGGAAAGGATAGAAGTTTTGAAATACACGATAGTGGGAGAAGTTGCTAAAGACTGTTGTTGAAAGGAGGAGACTCTAGTTAGAAAGAAATAATATGTTAAATCAGTAATTTTGGAACAGAATGACTTGGGGGTGATGACAAGAGTCAGACTATGACCACAGGAGGTATCTGAATTGGAGTAAAGAATACTATTGCAAATGATGGAGTCCTGAGACTCAAAGGTTAGGCTATGAAACATGTGGATATAAAAGCACTCCAGGACAACAATAGGAACTACTTTACATAGAAAGTCAGATGATGGGCTATGGATAAAAATAGATAGCCGAGCACATTTCTAGTAATTTTTGTCAGGGAAAGAAAATGGTTCAAAAGTTTTAAGTATGGGTCATCATGGCATTTCTTTAGAAACAACTTCTTTAAAGTTAATCTTGACTTCAAATAGCTTTTGGAGACATCTTTAAGAAAGGTTAAGAATCCTTATTCTTCTAAGAATATTGTTATTCATTAGTTTTACAAACTTAACCCTGTCAAGCCCAAAATTAAAATTTTAAGTGGAATCTGGAGAAAACACATTTCATTGTATGTTTGCATATACAAATGAATAAAATATACATATATATATATATTTAAAGGAAAGCTTTAGTCAAGACTGCTTCTTTATAAAACCATGGCAATAGGACACGAATGATCACTGCCCTTCAAAAAAGGCAGTGTCTTCCTTGCAGAGACATGTAAAAGGAAATTGCTTCATGAGTGGCTAATTTTAAATAACTGTGGAAAGAAACCACATCTTCAATAACCTTATGAAAAATACAATACAGAGCTAATGTGACATCTCAAGTTTGTGGAGACGAGCATGGAGAATTCTTTCTAGATTAAGACATCAATATTATATTTACATGTACCTTAATTAGTGATACTCCTTTTTCTTTTTAGAAAAGGAACTAAATTGTCCTTGTTATTAGACACTAACTCTGTAAGTTTTATTGAAATAAATATTAGATTGATTAAATCACACACTTAAACTTTTTACATTGCTTTTTTGTTAGTGATCATTACTATTGTTATATCAAACTTTGCAGTATTCTGTGGGACTAATTATATCAGAAAAGTCAGTTTTATAACATGGTTTTATCTTGTATTTTGAAACTACCTACCCCTCCTCGTCTTAAAATAGTTACAGGGGGTTTTTGGGTTATGACAGTCTCAACATATGATGTTTCAAGTTATGATGCTCACTCCCATAAAAACTTTAAAAAATGAGATGTGTTTCAGCTTACATCATTAGCATCATACTTAAGGATTACGTGGGGCCCTGGCTGTTCGGCTCAGTGGTAGAGTTTCGGCCTGGCTTGCGAATATCCTGCATTTGATTCCCAGTCAAGGTAAACAGGAGAAGCGACCATCTGCTTCTTCACCCCTCCCCTTCTCTATCTCTCTCTTTCTTCTCCCAAAGCCATGGTTTGATTGGAGCAAGTTGGCTGTTGACACTGAGAAAGGCTGAGCAACAGAACAACTCCCTAAATGGGTAGAGCATCGCCCTCTAGTGGATTTGCCAGGTGGATCCTGACCAGTGCACATGTGGGAGTCTGTGTCTGCCTCCCCTCCTCTCTCTTGGTAGAGGGGAAAAAAAAGACTATGTGGGCAAACTAGTTTGGTTGCTATTGGTCAAATAAGTTTGCAAATATGATGTATATATTTGCTTGTTTATAGTTTGCATTGAGTGTGGGAGAGAGGCTGTAAGCTGGTAAGGTCCTTATAACCTAAGGCTTAGTTTCAAGACTAAGCCTTTCTCACCCTTTTACTACTAAGATCTTTTCAAAATTAAGCTTTTCCCCACACCCTTTTGCATGATCTGGGGTGGTGCACTCTTATGAGGAATTCCATTTATGCTTCAGATAAGTGGTTTTGTATCAGAGACTTTATTTGTATATTGGCTTAAAGGCTTTAATTTTTACACTATAAAATAAGGAAGACAGAGGACTCTCTCATTCAGTTCCTGCCATCAGCATTGCAGAAGAGAGGTAGCCAAGATGGCGGAGTACTGAAGGAGAAGCCAGTTTGTGCAGTTTGTGCAGAGAGAAGGAGATGGGGAACAAAAGTGAATAAGGCTGGTGGGGCCTTTGATTCTAGGAATACTCGGATGAGTCAGTGGCTTTGGGAGCCCTGAATGGAAAGGGAAGTGTTTTCCCCCTGTGTGTATTTCTCACCTGTTCAGTGTGAGCTAGAATGAAAGGTAATGGCCCACCAGTTCTTGGCTCTGTTTCATTACCATCTGTCCGAATCAAATGTGAACCTACACAGGCCAGGCGGCTGTGACGGTGGCCACGACTACTGACCTTACTACAGTTGTGTGCAGTGAAAAAATATGCAGTAACACGGCATATGAGTGAGGGGGTTGGCATCCCCTAGTACACCTACCTACGCCATCTTGGATTGTTAAAAGAGCAAGTGTTCCATTTGTGTTAGGTTAGGGTTTGTTTCGAGTTACACCAAAATTCGAGTTATGTCACTGTCATAGAAACTGTGTCATAACCTGAGGACTCCCTATATTTGGTTTGAATATATTTGTTGCTCATTTTGAAGGAAAGATTGGAGTCGGGTAAGAAATTATTCTCTAGGGAAAAATATACGCTGCTTTTTTCAGAGTATAAAGAAAATGAGGGATTCTTATTTTGACTCCTCACACAGATCATTTTAAATTACATAGGGATTCCAGGTCCAGCTGAAAGACTAGACTATACACTTTTTAAACTGAAATCCTAAGTCATTCAGATGTAATCAGGACTCAGGAGATCTGCACTTTTGTACACCACAGTGCCTGGACAACTGTGTTTCCTCATGTGTAAAAGAAAATAGTAGTTACTACCTCTAAGGCTTTGTGAAAATGAAAAGCTATAACACAACATAAAATGTGTAGAATAGTGGCTAGCATATTATAACTGCTCAATGTGATTATTAAATATTTATTACATATAAAAGAGATTACTAACATTACTACATAAAAAATGAGGATGAAAATGGAACAGAATATGAGGTATATATATAAAATACCTTGCTGAAATCAATAAATGATATTTTCAGAGCATTTTCCATCATCTCCATGTCTAGAAAATGTTTGAAACTTTGAAGGGCACAGCTTCTTGTTAAAGGACTCCATTTACTCTTGGTTATCATCTTATGAATATTTTCCACTTAGTTGGAAAACTACAGTGAGGTGACCAGTCTTTACCTCGAAGAACATCTTTTAAATAAGAGAATGAGATGATTTCAGGCTTGTGACACTTTTCTCATTCTGTTCACAGATCACTGACTTAGGGAAGAAAAAGTGCCCTGGGAAATACTTAAGGGCAAGGATTTGTTTTCATGTCTGTTCCTTTAATATCAATCAAAACAAACAAAAGTATATTTAGAAAAGGTATTTCTTCTATGATATGTAGCTATCTTGAGTTTTAATTTCTTCTTATTAATTATTATTTTACATTTTACAAGGACAGAGAATATGAAAACTATATATGGCTTCTGTTCTATTGTATTTTCCCCGTGTATAAGATGTACCTTTTCTTGAAAAAATTTGGGGTCTAAAAACTGGGTGCATCTTGTTATTCAGTGGTTGTAGATTTTTTACTTGCATGTCCCGCTTTTTCGTACTTGTTTTTGTGCTCCTTGTTGAAGACAGTTATTTGTCATCAGACACAAATGAGGACAAGCTAATGGATGGGAGTTTTGACAGTGATGAAAGTTGTATGAATTTTATGATAAGTAAAAGTTGAGTTCAATAACCTTATATAATATATTGCTTTTCAAATTTCAGGCCCCCAAATTAAGGTGTGTCTAATACATGGAAGCGTCTTATACATGGGAAAATACAGTATTTACTCTGTAATCTATTAATATTGTACTATGGCTTCAAAACAGCAACCCAACCCCTTCCTTCTTCTTTCTTTTCTCCAAATAGATCAAATATATAGAAAGAGCACTTTGGTTTTCCTTAGCATTACTTTAATAATAAATTTCAATGCATGTTGACCTTTAGCTTTGGGATATTATTATTTTTTTTTAGGTTCAGGCAATTCTTAAAATTGTCCATGGTTGGAGTTAGGCAGGATAATCCATGATTAGATGCCATGGCAAAGATAGCTCCAGCTCAGTGCAGGCAGAGAAGACACACTTTTAGAGTTCCAAGAAGGAATTGGGACACACTACCAAAGAGAGAAATTTGAGAACCTTATATTTATGTTCTGAAATATTCTGCATGACTAGATTCTTTTATGCCGGTTGCCAAGGAGTGCTCCCGTATTCCATGTCTGTAACTAAATGAATGCTTGATTGTAACAAATTGATCTGAGTAAAAATATTTTTTTTTAAATTAGGCCAATCAGATGTTTTCAGCTAAGATTTTACAAATGCAAAGTAAGAAATATGAGTTATTAGCAACACTCTAGAGATAGTTCACAATTTGTTAATGTTGAAAATCAGAAGTTGTCTTGGCTCTGTTATTTCTGCAATCTTTGAGAATTCTAACATCCTGTCAGTGAATTCCCCTTTTTGCTTAATCTGGAAAGATTTAGTTCCTCTAACATGTTTACAAAATAGATATTTGTGGGGGAAAGTGAAAATATTTACTTTCCATATATATATTACTTAGATGGAAAAGTGCAGTTAAAAATTTCTAGCACGTCTTTACAAATTAACCTCTGAAATAAACCCTGTTTTAAAATTTAACTTGGCACATAGGTCCTTAATAAATATTTATTAAATGAAAGACTGCTGTGGAATTGATATGATACCTTTAATTATGAATACTTTCTGTGACATTTATTTTGCTTAGAGATAGGCAATCTCGGAACCTTCCAAATGGTAAAGATTAAAAGTGCAGAGTCTCAAAACACATTAAAGATTATGCTCTAAAGGAGACCCTTAGGATTGCAATGGAAATAAATTAACTAAATCTACAGAGCTTCACTGTTATGTCTTTGAAGTTCTAACACAAAGATTCATTGGTAGTCATTAAGTGTGACTGCCACGCTCGAAGGATAAAACTCTTCTCTAGAGGATGCTGCTGATAGCCGAGTTGGAATGTTAATTTCATTTTAATGATGTTGAAAAATTGATTTCAAATATAAAATCCATTTTCATTTAGCAGTAATATCCATTCAGGAGAGCACAGCAAATAAAACATATAATAATATATTACCTATAACAAAAAATTGAAAGTGATAAATTAGCCAAATATTAATATTCATATGATATATGTATTTCAATTCCTCTCAAGATACAGATTTTAGTATGAATATATGTTTTTGTAAAAAATTACACAGTATTAAAAATGCAGGAGAAAAATATTAGCTGATGAAAAATTGATATAAAAATTCCAGAATTTATATTTCTGGAGAAAACTAATCATTCACTGGGTATTCATGAATTTTAATATGTTCCCTGCCTGTCAAGAACTCTGGTGAGTGTCAGAAAGGTGTAATGCTACTGAGACAGACAACTTTAATGCCACAGTATCTGTAAAAACTAGCTTCTTGGAAATAGTGTAGAAATAAAGTCCTTTATGTCAATAAGTATAAGATAGTACAGTGTAACAAATCTTCACATTAGAAGCATAAAGTAGAAAAATGAAACAAAAAATATTTGAGTAGAAACACTCAACTTATAACATTTCTGAGCCCGAAGGATAAAGAGAAAAATCTTAAACTTTCAGAGTGAGAAAGAGAGTATATAAAGAAATCCTACATGTTCTGTATGAAAGCATGACAGTCAAGAGATAGAAAACCAGAAACAGGAAGAGGAGGTCTTTCAAAGTGTTGAGGGAACATCATCTTAAATAAGTAATTTAACACTTTTGGCAATTTTCAATTAATTTTAGGTGTAAAACATATTTTCAAATCTGTGAATTCTTAGTGAGTTTGTCATACACCCTATCATCATATTTCTAGGGAGGTGATATGGGTAATGAATTGGAAGTTAAATATACTCTAGGAGGAAAAGAATTAGATAAGAAATCTAGTGAAACATTAATACAAACTCATTTAACATTGATATTTCAAAAATTCTTTAGGAAAAGATTCTAATGACAAAATTTCATTTCCTTTTTTTTTTTTTTTTTTTTTTTGAGGTTATGGTCCTTGATTTCAGAGTAACATGGTTACGAAATCATAATATTGTAGAAGTGTCCCTGGCCGGTGGCACAGTCTATTAGATCTGGGGTCACCCGTTCAAGCCCTGGTCAGGGCACATACATATAAAAAGCCATCAATAGATGCACTACAAAGTAGAACAACGAATTGATGCTTCTCTCCTTCCTCTTCTTCTCTGTCAAATCAATGGAAAAATATAATATTGTAGATACTATTTTTAACAAGAGGTGGTGCTTACAACTGTTCACATTGGAAGCCTGTATCTGTTCAGATCTTTCTGTGTTAAGTAAGTTTATCTAACTTGGGGGGTTCATTTTTAGGAAACCCTCCCTTTCCACATACTTAAGTCATGCTCTTTCAGTAATAAGGCTGACACTTTGATACCTAATTGTCTGACTCTTGTCTATTATCAGATTCTAAACTTAGTCATAGACCAGAGTTTCTATTTACCAAGTCCTAAAATACCACATTTATATTATTCTAAGTGAAATGCAGAGATTCTGGGAATTAAAGAACATTCAGAAAATGAGCTTTCTGATGGGGTAGGCCATGTAGTTGTTGGCCTTGCAGTAGCTTATATTATGCCATGCAGTTATTTTTGTAGTTGTGTGGTTGACCAGCCTGAATGAGTAGCTTTAGATTTTAGCCTAAAACATTGGCCTGGAGAATTTAGGAAGAGAAATAAGTTCTTGAAGATTAGATGACACATATGAAAGGGAAGAGATGAAGTTCTTAGGTCTAGTCATTCATAAATGTGAGTCTTAGAAATAAGGGAGATGTTCAGTTTGTATTAAATCAGAAAAGGTATTTATCTTCCAAATCAATCAAACAAAAGATGATGGACAAGATCAGAGAGTAGTGACACTCCAGAAGGAGTACACATCAAAAAAAATTATGGAAAATTACGTTTTTTAATATGTAGATACATAATGAGTATAATAAGTGACTCAATTCTTAAAAGATTAGGAGAGCTATACCATGAGATTACAGAAAAGTTGGTCAAATGTTAAGGGGGAGCACCAGAAAAATTAAAGTAGTGAAAGATTTACTTTCAGTTTGACACATTAGCATAGGTATTAACAGCACTCTATATAAACCTGCTGGGGAAAAAAAATGAGGGAATTGAAGCTTTAAAGGAAAGTACAGCAGAAATCAGGGATAGTGAAAGTGAACCAGGTAGGACAATAATAGATGACTTTAGGTCTAGGTTTGGAGTTCTGATGAAAGACTAGCACCTGTGTGATCGATAATACCCCACTTAGAAAGACTTTTGAACAGTGGGTGTTTTGGTAAGACTTTTTTGAACAGTGGGTGTTTTAGTAGATCCAGTATTGTTGATTTCTTATTTCTCATCATAGGACAAAAGGTGGAAATGTAAGAGAAATAAATGTCTGTACCAGAAAGTACAGTAAAAGTAATAAAGTGGGAACACAGATCTAGTAAGCTGTTCTAACACTTGTCTGTTCAATTTGCTGGATGATAAATGTTATCTCAAATTAGACCTTTCTTGGAGACTGGCAACATTACAAATTTCTGAACTTTGCAAAAATTTGGAATGTTTGAATGCTGTTCTAAGAATGTATGATTTTTAAAAATGTGTCATAACTAATGTCTTTGGAAAAAATTATTCCCAATTAATTTTAAAATCACAGATTGTCAATTGTAAATACCTGATATCCTAGAGAAGTTAAAAATAACATTTTTTCCAGGTCTGCCAGTTCCCACAGAGACTAATGAATCTCTGATATTAACTTTAGGACAGTGAATATAAATCTAAGTTAAGTACTTTGTCCAAGAAATGCCTTTTTTTTTTTTGTTTGCCAAAGACTAAAATAATAATAATAATAAAAATAATAACAATAATAACAAGTTAATAAAAATCATAGTCATCGCAACTATGCATGAATAGCCTACAGTGTTCAACTTTTTGGAAAAAGTTCCATTTTATGGTTTTCCTTATCTTTTCAATAAAATGCACTTTAATTTTTTCCATCATGAAAGAAGATAAATCAACATGAAAATTTGAGATAGAAAATAATATTTCTTGAAACATAAAGAGGATAAGGTGTCTATTTTCTTTCAAAGAAGGAACATGAACTTGTTTTAAAAAATGTTAAATACTTTGGAAAACTTGAGAAGGTGCCAATGGTTAATAATAATTAATAATAACAGTTTAATATAAATTTTGAAACTCTATTATTTAAAATAACTATCTTCTAAAACTTATTACATGATGACACTCCACACTTTGGTAACTCGGAAACACAGTATAGTCATGCAAGTCCTGAATAAGTGATAGCGCTATTATATGTCTCACAAATTCTAGTTACACATTTTTGCTCATAAGGTTGCTATGGGATAGACAATAATAACGAATACTTCTTTTCTTCCATGAATTAACTCTGTTAGATCCACTTTAACCCAAATACATTTTATCCTACAGGAAATAGTTATACTAAAAAATGTTAGCTTTTATTATATTAAAGAATGTTTTTATATTATTTTTATGTTAAAGACAGCATTCTATTTAATATATCTTAAATTCACATTTTTCCAAAATATAGTGCAAAATAAAACTCAAGAGTCAAGTGCAGTAAGATTTTCAAACTAAATCCAGAACTAAAATCAGCTTCTGACTGAGAGTACACAGGATTTGAAAAATAATCCCAAAACATTAATATCACATCAATCCAACAGTTTGTAAAGTTAATAATAGCTAACCTTTAACTCTAAATATTTTATTTTTAAAATAATTGTACAATTGAGATGTTTAACTTCTAATAGCTGTCAGAAAGGACATTACCTTGATCCTATAAACAACCAAGGAGCTATGTGATATACTGCTTCATTACCAGCATTGTATGAATGTAAATACTGGACAGACTGCCATTTAATGTAAATATTTCATTGTGGGAAAATAAAAACTAACTTTTAAGAGAAACAAACCGAGTCCACTCACCAAGCTGGGTTTTGACTGTTCATATTCCTTTAGACTCAAAGTAATTTTCAGTGACTAAAACTGAAAATCCTTTAGACTTGAAATAAATTTTAAAGAATATAATCAAAGGAGATTTTGAAAAAAAATTTCCTGGATTAATAACCATAAAGTCTAATATAATAGGAATAAACAAATTTAAGAGATTTCCAGGATATTATGATAATATTTAAATGTACATTTTGAGTAATCATTAAGGAAAAAATATTTACTAGTATTGAATATGACCAAACATTTAATTGCATTTAAAAAACAACAACAATTCTTGCAATGTTACTTCTATTATCTGCACTGTATTTCTACAGAATTTGGATGAATACCTACTTTTTGTAAGTAGCAAATTAATGAAACAATTAGGCTAGTGCACAGTTCTGTACTTGCAAGTATATATTTCCTTCTTATTAGTAAACACCTACAAAGCAAGTGAGATGGCAAGATATGAAGTAAATTGATTAGTTTGAGTGTTATAACCATGGGAAGATCTCCATTACAATACTGATAACCAGAGCCATGAACACTTGAGAGGGAAGGAAAGGAGACACCAGCTCACAGTTCCTGGAACAGAGAAATTCTTTGGCTTTTAAAAGACATGTTCTAAAGGTGTTATTTTGTCACTGAAAATGTTACTATGTATCCAAAAATATTATTTATGGATCCACTTCCTTTCTGATAGCTGCTGAGACTCAAAATTTGCCAATTTTGCAAGTCATTTAAATGTTCCATATTATATGTGAATGAAAGGATTCACTATCGGTTTCCTGACAGATGCAAAACAATCTGCTGTGAGTCTAAAATAAGTTTAGTCAATCACTCACAGTAATGTTCTGCTTTTAAAAACTTCATTTTAAGAGGAGATACTTTAATTGTCATGAGAAGAAAAACGAAGATGGAGGGTATAAGCTCTCATTTTATCATACCAATTCAGCACAGAATTTAACATCAAACAGAATATTACATTAGGTGTGAGGCTACATTTAAATATTTACATATACTTGTGTTTTGAAATAACACAAGTATATTTAGAGAAACTTTATTTCAACTACAGGCAAAATATGTTTTATACTCATTTCAAACTTAGCCTATTTGAACCAGAAAACTTGAGCTTTGAATAGTTTTAGGTAACACCAGGGTGATATCTGCCTCAGTCTGTCTTCTTTCCAACTTGTCTCTTTTAAAATTCCCCACATGCAATGTCACTTAAATAAAAGTAAGAAAAAAGGAGGGGAAAAAAAATCTCCAAACCTACTTTTTCTTCAGTCTTCTATCCTTCTCAGCTTGCGTTCCAAGTTTGCCTAACCCCAGGGACTCCTGAGCGGCAGCTTCGGTCTCCATAAAGCCTCCTGTGAAGATGTAACTAGTTGCATTAGGTTGAATTCATTGTGTCAATTTTGAAATGAAATTCTTCGAAATTTATTTGAGCACAGGTTTTGTATCACACTGTTTCCTTTTTTTTTTTTGATTGATTGCCATTATATTTCCAAACCAACAAGCATAAAATGGCATGATACAGACATAAACACACACTGAGTGAATTAAAAACGTTATCTGCTGTTAGACTATTCAGTGGTACTTCCAGCAACATAATACATGTGGCCTGTATACTGACAAACATGTGAATATATATGTCTTATGGTCTCTTTTTCTACTTTTCTTATGAAAAATAAGATCAAATACCTGTGTAGTATTTTGTTAACATTTAAAATTTTTTATATTTTATATAGAATAGGATAATTGATAGTCCATAGAATAGAAACTCAGGTTTTTAAATACATGTCAAAAAGCATGTCTTTAATTCCAAGTCAAGAGAATGGAAAGGCATTCCCTGACTTCTAAAATCTTTTTATATTTACCTTCTGGAACCCTCTTTTGCTCACCGGCATGACCCCTATATCCAGTATAAACCTTACTTTCAAAATTTTATGTTCTGGGAGGTTAATTTTTTTTGTTTTTTGTTTCTTCACAGAGACACAGAGAGAGAAACAGAGAGAGGGACAGATAGAGACACACAGACAGGAAGGGAGAGAGATGAGAAACATCAATTCTTTGTTGTGGCATCTTAGTTGTTCATTGATTGCTTTCTCATATGTGCCTTGATGGGGGGGGCAACAGCAGAGCCAGTGACCCCTTGCTCAAGCCAGTGATCTTGAGCTCATGTCAGCGACCTTGGGCTTCAAGCAGTGACCTTTGGGTTCAAGCTAGAGACCATGGGGTCATGTATATGATCTCATGCTCAAGCCAGCAACTTCGCTCAAGCCGGCGACCTTGGGTTTTTGTACCTGGGTCCTCCACATCCCGTTCTGATGCTCTATCCACTGCCATCGCCTGGTCAGGCTGTTCTGGGAAGTTTTATTTCATAAATTTTATAATAATACCTAGAAAAAATTCTGTCTTTTTTCAAAAAGATCCTTGTAAGAATTAATTTTATTCAGAAGATCAAGAATTACTTGGTAGTGGCAATTTTATTGGTATTGGAATATATATAGTATATGTAACATTGCAATGAAAGGAGAAAAAAAGAAAATATGCTAGGCATCAAACACAAAATTATGCAATTACACTTTTTCTGATGCAATTATTTGATTCAGAATCACAAAACATATAATTAATTCAAACATAACTTGTTGTAATTGAAAAATGAAAACTTAATCCTGGATTCTGTTTTCTCTTTGATAGTTATTCTGTGAAAAATATTATTTTTAAATGGGTTAATATATATTATTAATATACATATTTATTTTTAATTGTTCCATTGATTTGAGAGGGGGGGAAAGAAGGGAAGGAGAGAGAGAGAAAGAGAGAAAGAGGAAAGCATCAACTTGTTCCACTTAATTGTTCCATTTAGTTGTGTACTCATTGATCACTACTCACACATGCCCTGACTGGAGATTGAACCTGTGCTCTTGTTTTTCCAGGATGCTTTATCCACTGAGCCACCTTGCCACGGCTTATATTTTAAATTGAAGGGATTTAGACTCCATTTAAGCTCAAGTTTAGGTGCAAAGATTTAAGTTAATATTAACTCTTACAAAGACTACTCAAAAATTTTGCCAATATATCATTAAATAAGAACTATTAAGGCAACTTTTAATCTGTTATTGTAATGGGCATTTCTTAACATTTGCAGGACTTAACCAGAGACAAATTTTGTTGTTACTGTTTTTCATAATTTACTTCAGCAAATAATTTATAATATTTGATACTATTAATTTTGGAGCATTGGTATAACAAGTTACTCTCATAGCCTAGTAATTCTATTACTAAACTTTATAATTATAAGAAAGTATTTGATTGAAAACACATTGATTTCTATCTAGGTCTTATTCAGGAATTCATGGTTTGGGGACCAAACTTTATTTTACTTAATTATGCACATGTGAAATTAATTCTTAAATAATTTTTTATTATGAAAGATTTTCATTGTAGGTATCATTAGGAAAGTCATCAATAGCTAACTAAAGCACTCTTGGGGATCATTTTTAAATGTGGGATTTCTCATTATGCACAGTGAGTGAATATTTTCATTTTATTTCTCTCATTGGTATACTTGTCTTACTATATATCCATAAATTATTATTCACAATCTGCAATTAGCAATCAAATTCTATTCATTAAATGTAAATGACAGTGATTGATTCATCTAAAAGTTACAAAACTTTCCAGCAGCACAGATGGGGATGTGGAGATTGATGAGGGAAACCCATTCAGAACAGTGAGACAGTTTTAGTCACTAGGTGGTGGGACCAGTTAGGCTCTTTGTTCTTCAGGACAAAGAATAAGAACTAAATTCTGATGTACATTTTATCAAAACTTGAGATTCCCATGATAGACAAAAGATATTTTAAAAAATGAAAATTGAGGAAGGGAAACAAAGAAGGTTCTAGAAGAATTTTGTGCATCAAAACTAGATTCAGATAAAATAAGCATTAGAATTTGCTTCTCATCAATGAAATTTTTTAAAAAAGCATGAGGAGCTTGAATATACTCTGCCTCAGTGGTCCCCAACCCCCAGGCAGCGGACCGGTACTGGTCCGTGGGCCATTTGGTACCAGTCCACAGAGAAAGAATAAATAACTTACATTATTTCCGTTTTATTTATATTTAAGTCTGAACGATGTTTTATTTTTAAAAAATGACCAGATTCCCTCTGTTACATCCGTCTAAGACTCACTCTTGATGCTTGTCTCGGTCACGTAATACATTTATCCGTCCCACCCTAAAAGCTGGTCCGTGAAAATATTTTCTGACATTAAGTCAGTCGGTGGCCCAAAAAAGGTTGAGGACCACTGCTCTACCTACTTCAAAATTGAATACCGTTTGAATAATAAAAGATTTAATAGAAACTTGTGGACACATCCGGTTTGAAAATTCCAGTAAAAAAAAGACATTTAACCATAGTAGGTAAAATCATTTTTGCACATTATGTAAGAACACACTCTGAAACAGGATCAAAAGTCTAATTACATGCATTTTCTTCAGACAAATTAAACTATTTCTGGATAAGAAGATCATTCTTTCATAGAATTAATCCAGCTGCCTCATAAATTCCAAGTCCATTTTTCCACACACCTGACCAGCTATTTAACTGGCAAGGGCGAGTCAGTCTCATATTCTCTGGGCATCAGCAGGCTCCTATGACTGTGTGGAGTTTACCAATATTTTATTCACTAAGCCTATATTACTACTGTTGAGCACTTGAATTGTGGCTAGTCCAAATTAAATACTATAGTATAAAATATGCACAAGATTTTAAATATAGTAATATATATTTATATAATACCTAATTTATAATTTTATATTGATAACATATTGAAATAATAAAGTTTTCATATGTTGGTGTAAATAAAACATTATTAAAATTATTCTCACCTCTTTTCACTTTTCTTAGTGTGGCTGCTAGAAAATTAAAAATTACATATGTGATTCACATTTGTGCTTTCATTATATTTCTATTGGCAGGGCTATACACTACTGGCTCTTAAACTGGAGATGGTATCAATCCTCCAGAGAGGGGATATAGTTAAGCGTCTACGGCCATACCACCCTGAACGCGCCCGATCTCGTCAGAGAGGGGATATAAATATTTACTTATGTTGGTGGAAAGAGGAATCTACATTTTGAGACGTCACAATTGTAAGGTCAGTGGATAATGGGGGATGGTCACTTGGGGAACTCAGACCTGCAAACTTTGGCTAGGACCGCCCACAACCAAGCGCACCAAAAGAGGCTTCACAGGAACCGTTTGGAAAAAAGCGACCATCTGCCAGCCAGTGAGATTTCATCATGTCATATTAGCTCAACTTCCCTAGAGGGACCCCTTTAAATATCTCCCATGCGGTTTAATCCTTGCGACTTCCCTGGCCTCCATCTTACCTCGGGGCCAGGGAACCTTGCTGGGCGGGATGCGCTGTACTCAATAAAGCCTTTTGTTATTCCACACTTTGTGGCTCCGGGCCCTGTTCCTTCCTTCTTGGCGGGGGGGAAAAATACCTTACATTTTGGTGCCGAAAACCCAGGAGGAGTTGAAGTCCACAAGAACTGCTCCTCTCCCCTTCCCCTCTGAGAAAGAACAAGGATCTCCGACCTTCCACCCACTTCAGCTCACGGTGTGGTAAGTCCCCTGCCTCCAGCCTTCCTCTCAGTTCTTTCTGCAGAGACTCCCTGTCCAAAACCATAGCTACGTCAGGGAAGTCTTTTCCATTCCGAGTGAGTGTGTGCTTGCAGAGACGTCCCAAGCATATCTACTTTACCTTTTCCATCGTGGCCAGACCTTGAGTTTTTAGGATACTAATTCTCAAATCTGACCACTCCAAGGACTGAGGGTGGCTGTGGGGGCACAGGAATCTCCCTCCATAAAGAAGAAGAAACTGTTCTTCTTCTCCGCTTTGGCCAGGCCACAGAACCCACTGAATTAGCCTCCTGAAGGAACTTTCAGTGTTAACACCTTCACCAATTTAACTATCGCCAAAAAAGCTGGGAACTGATTGGAGATCTCTTACATTCATGGCTTCTAATTATTTGTGCACCCGTCCTTAATCTCTGTGCCACCTGTTCCACTGCGCAGGCCTTTTTCTGGCCAGAGAAACCTCACCTAAAACCTCCACTCCTAATCTTTCCTTCTCCGCAGACTCCCAACCCTCTCTCCCTCCTGTCTGACCCCCGGGGGCGCCCCTCTCTCAGGACTTTTCTCTGGTCCCTCTGCGGACCTCTTTTGTGCTCGGGTCTCTTCCCTCTGAGAGCCCCCTTCCCTCCCTTTGCAAAAACCTGTTTCTTATTCACCACTACCATCTCTCTTTCTCCTCCCCTGCTGGCCAGGGGCCTCTTCCCTTCTCTACTGTGTTCTTAAGCCCCTCCTCTGTCAGGCCATTCTCAGCCTGGCATTGGCTCTTACACCAGTTTTCAGGACATCCAACCCCAATTTTCTTGCAGGAAGTTCTGGCCCTGTCCTGCCTTTGGCTCTAGCATTTCCTGTGGGATCTGGGTGCCAGGCTCTGCATGAGCCCACCTCCTCTTATTCTCAACCCCCAAACTCCTAACTGGAACCTGTGAACACGGCATTTAAAGTTTTCAATGGTCCCAACTAGTAGAAACAGGCCAAGGCTGTTCACCAGGCCTGCATGCAGCAGAAGGTAATGCTCCAAACCCCGACTCTTGTGGCAACCCTGAGACCAGAAGAGCCACCAGCAGCTGATT
This sequence comes from Saccopteryx bilineata, assembly GCF_036850765.1. Taxonomy (NCBI): domain Eukaryota; kingdom Metazoa; phylum Chordata; class Mammalia; order Chiroptera; family Emballonuridae; genus Saccopteryx; species Saccopteryx bilineata. The sequence goes on along the minus strand of NC_089491.1, from coordinate 107,095,441 downwards.
TAAGTGTGGCAAGCAGGACCACTGGTCCGGGGAGGGCCCCTGCCAGCAGCTGCCCACTGAGCCCTGCCCTGACTGCAAGCAGCCCAGTCACTGGTGGAGTGATTGCCCCTTTGGGCAACAGGCTCTTCCTTGGTGCCTCTATGTGGAGGACAAGCCGCCCAAATGGTAAGGCCAATCCAGCCAGGTGGGCGCATCGCTCAAACTCCTAGAACACGGCCTGGACTTGGAGAACCCAGGGTATGCTGCAACAAGTGGGTAAGTCCATCTCATTTCTTGTGGACATGGGGGCTACCTTCTCTGTTTTGCCATCACACTCTGGACCTCTAGTTCCCTCACAGGTCTCAGTTATAGGAATGGATGGGACCCCTTCCTTTCCCCTTTTTATGCCACTCCTGACATGCAGTTTTGCCTCAAGCTTGCCTCCTTACAGGACCACTGGCAGTTGGAACCACTGGACTCCATTCATCTCCAGCTCACTAAAAGGCTGGACCCTACAAATCCCCCTATTACTCCTATTTTTTTGTAAATCCTTACAGGACCGCATCTGCAAAGTTTCTCAACTCACGGCCACATAGATGTTCCTCCTGACACCCCTCAAAGCCACCATCTTCTAATCTCCCCTCCCCACGACGCCCCTATTCAGCAGGAAGTAGCCAGATGAATATACGGCGCCCTTTTTCTATTTAACACAAAAGGTCAGAATGTAAGGTCGGTGGATAACGGGGGATGGTCAGTTGGGGAACTCAAACCTGTGAACTTTGGCTAGGACTGCCCACAACCAAGCGCTCCAAAAGAGGCTTCACAAGAACCGTTTGGAAAAAATCGACCATCTGCCAGCCAGTGAGATTTCACCACGTCATATTAGCTCGACTTCCCTAGAGGGACCCCTTTATATATCTCCCACGTGGTTTAATCCTTGCAACTTCCCTGGCCTCCATCTTTCCTCGGGGCCAGGGAACCTCGCCAGGCGGGATGCATAGTCTGTACTCAATAAAGCCTTTTATTATTCCACACTTTGCGGCTCCGAGCCCCGTTCCTTCTTTCTCGGCGGGGAAAAATACCTTACAACAATGACTGCAAAGTGCGACTGATATATACAAAGTAGGGGACAAGACCTCATCCTCAAGGAGTAGTAAATACATATCTTGTCTGTTTGAAATGACAAGAGCATCTCTAATGAGAAACACTGGCTTGTGGGTCACTCTTTCCCTAGAAGGTCCGTTAGGAATTTGGAGAGAATATTAACTTCACCATTTCATGGCATACGATACTCTAGCATAGAGAGCTTGAGTCTCATGATTTGGTGGCTATTCAGATAATAAATTGCATTATCACCTTGTCTGTGGTCCCTTAGTACATAGTTGCACATACAAAAGCCCAAGCCAAAATTCTTGCCCTTGAAGTTCTCTGGGTTATTTATCACTCAGATATACTTTTGTAAAGACTGAAGATTTGGAAGTGTTAGAGAAAAGACCACTACAAGAGTGTAAAGAGCCCAATTCAGTATTTTTTTCCAAGCCCATTTTTTATTTAAACATTTTGAGCAACCCACAGTCAGTGGAGCAACAATCTAGTGGTTCAACCTCATATGACATTATTCCAACCAGCATAAGTGAATGATTTACTTGTTGGGGCACTCTCCTGAGCCAGGGGCACACCATGGGTCCAGAACACCCCACAGGTGCAAGTCTCTGGACTGAGTAGGACATCTTGTCAACTCCAGACATGGAATAAAGAACTAGCGAGCACCCTGATGGGGAGAAACAGGGATCCAGGTCCACATGGTTTAGTTAGATTAGATGATTCTGCTTTCCTGGAACTGGCCAATCTGAAATGTAACAGAATTTCAATGCTCCCAGCAATTGGACCCACATAGGTCTAGGCCTTGGCTGAGGGTGCCCTGCTCAGATGCCAATTCCAGCCTCAGCCTCACCCACACACCAAAGGGAAGCTCTTAGAAAATTTCAACAAAGGTGATGTAAAGTATGAGACATCCTAACCGAGGTTGAGGAAGTCAAAGAAAGACCCTCTAATGCCCAGGTGGTACTGGTTTGAGATATTTGTTCATTTGGATTGGGAAGGCAAATATCTCTATGTTGCATGGACCTTAGATGCCATCCAAAATAATTTGTTTCACGTTGGCCTTTGAAGTACAAGCCTGGAGAAATTTCTGGCTCAAATCCTATATTTTAAGGCCTCTTCCTCTCCATTTTTCCAGCAGAAGTCCCTGATATTGCATAAAAAAGGGGAAGCTGCTCTAACCCCAAAGAGATTAAGACTACAAACTACTGCTGATCAGTAGCTTCATCATTCTTTTATCTGACCTCTCTTCCATATTATTTCATACCACTCGTTTTGTATTGATACTTGAATTGAGAAATGGTTACTTGTTTCACCATTGTTACCTCTCTGAAGGATACACCTTGGCAGTGCCTGACTCATAGTATGAAAAAGATGCACTCAGAATTGAGGCTAAATACTGCTTTCTTCAAAGAAAGGTCCATTTGCCATGCAGAGAATGAGTCATCTCTAATTGATATTTTGTGGAATTTATATCGTATCTGTTGGTTCCATAGCAGCTAGGAACAATCTAACTTTTGGGGAAAAAGCCAGCAGAGTCACTCAAATTTTATATGTAGAAATGCTCTTTCTAAATAACGCTGGTGCAATGTTGATTCTGTTTCTGTCATGATTAAGTCATTTTCTTTATTATGTTGATTATAGCAGGTCAGTGAGTTCAGACAATTATAATACAATCTGACAGATGACTAGAAGTGAAAGGGATATGTGATTTATTAGGCAAAAAATCTTTTTGAAATGTATTGCTTCTCATATGCATTTAAAGGAAACTCATAAAAGTAGTTTTTAAAAAAATCTATTTTATATGTCTTTAATTGGAGATTCTGCCTGTTCAAAATTAATATATTTTCCCTTTTTTACTACCTTTTCCTAACTCTGCTATGTTTGGTTTATTTGTTTAATTCTCCATTCTTTAAGATCTTTTTAATTTTGATTTTGGTTCTCTCTCTTGCAATACTTGTCAATGGCCTCTTTATCCTCACCAGTCACTGTTAACATCAGCTAAGTTGGTCATGGTGTATTCTGTTCTTTCTTTATAGTCATTATTATGAGGGCTCGCTGAAGACCTAGGGAGGGCGGTGTTTCCCAGGTAGTAAACCAATGAATATTAAGATTCTATGGAGAAGAGGATTCCCCCAGAAGCAGCAAATGTTTTAACATCTCCACCTTGTCTCCATAGTCTGTCACTATTTTAATAAGCTTTAGGTAAACTGCCTCCTAGCATAGTATTCGACCACTCTAACTGCGAGCTTCTGCTTGGATACTTGACCCTGGAAGTTAGATCATTTCATTTTTCTGCTTGTCTCTGCTTCATGTTGCTGCCTTCAGAGCTATGCATTTCCAATCTCTCCACAGTTTGGTAACTTGACCTTTAGCCTTGATCATTTCCTTTGCTTGATAACTTGGTTTTACATCCCTGATCATGGCCAATTGTCTACTTTTTGACTAACCACAAGAAAGACCCAATTCCTTTCCATCATATTCTCCTTGGAGTTGGTCCTTTTGTGCAGCTCAGTATACCCTTCCTCAGGTGTGAGTTCTATCTGAAACTTTAACTTTACACCTTTTCAGGGCTGTAGGAAACTGCACTTAGGTATTCTTAGTAGAATCAAATGTATCCAGAGAGAGAAAAATTAATCATCTGAAGTCCTTACTTACATTAGATCTGTGTGTTTAATAGAAAAAATCATACAGTACTCTGCGATGTCTTTTTACTGTTGCCTTAAATTCATTTTTACTGTTTATCCATTTATATGTAATATCCCTCAAAAATTCTAAACTTTATGAAATAATCATGTTATTAATTTTGTTAATTTAACAACCTTGTTCAAAGTAGTAGGAGCTCAGTGAGGTATTTTTGATCGAGACAGTTCCAGGAGTATGTCGTCTGGAGCACCAGACCAGGGAATGAGAGCTGGGAACCAATACAATTCTCCTGCCATGCAGCTGCTTTACCCTGATGATTGTTAAACTCATCTGTTTCTACATAGACTAGAATATACACTACTGCATGATCTTAGTTAGATACAGTCTAAATCTCAAAATCTAAAATTTTAAAAATACAAATTTAATTTTATAGTAAGTAATTCATGGTATATGTTCTGTAAAATAAATAAAATAAATGAATAAGTAAGTAAGTAAATAAATAAGTGTTGCTCAACATAGGCTTAAATGTTAGAATTTCATTGCTTCAGAACCTCCAGAATTGAAGTAGATCTTAGAGATCATCTAGTCCAAGAATCTTTCAGTGCTTGGATCTCCTCTACAACATATCTGCCCAGTATTTACCTGGTTTCTGCTTTATAATTTATCTTGTTTTTCACTGTCAAAGAAGGCATTACCATGTAAGCCAATTTTGGGGGGTATCATTCTAACACCCCAGTGTTCTTTCTTACATTGAGTTAAAGTCACTCTTTCCACAACTTTAACACTTTGAAACTAGTTTTGTATCCTCATTCAATAATGAGAAAGCCAACAGTTCTTTCACATAATAGCTCTTCAAATATTTGCAATCAGCCATCCTGGTGGGACAGCAAGAAGAATAAACATATTCATCTACATACGTACTCCTTACCTGAGTTCAGTTCCCTACATCAGCTTAATCCTTCTCTCTAAACATTCAGTGTTTTGATATGCCTCTAAAAGTGCAGTAAATAAAAATGGATACTATTCCTTGGTTGTTATCTAACCACAGTGGAGTAGAATGGAAATGTCTCTTTTTACCACAATATTATGTTTATTAAAGTGGCCTACATTTATTGACTAATATATTGACTTTAGCATCACATAAAATTTTTAATTTTTTCTTATAAAAATATTTAGAGTAGGGTATTATGGAGTTTTCATAGTTCATTTTTTATATAGTATTTAGAAATAAGGCTAAGTTTTAAATTTGTGATTTCTATCCATATTACTAATCTATAGATCAGATATCTGTGTTGTTGAAATGTTCATGTCAAAGTGATTGCGGAATGTGTTGACCAAGGAGAAAGTGAATGCTAACTATGCCACTAGAAACCTTGAGCTAGGTGGTATCACTCCATTCATTGGCACTATTATGGTAGCAGTATTCAACCAGTTTTAATTCCCACCTAATTTTCCCATCACCCAGGCCCCATTTTCACTTCTTTTCCATAGAATGTCAGGAGTCACAGCTCATCTACTACCTTTCCTGTTCTGTTACTGAGCAACTTAGTCCAGGAAACAAATGAGCTTCTTTTGATATAGCTATTTTAAACACAGTTTAATTTGTTTTGTTTCAAAAGAGGTTAATGCTTACTGATAAAATTAAAAATCAAGCCAGTCAGGATTCTAATTACTGATGCATAGTCATAGATCTTGGGTTTCAGAACTCCTGTTCCTAGCTTTCTGGATAGGAAAAACAATATAGAAGGTAAATGTTTCTGGGCCAGAAAAATATTGATACTTCTGTTTTATTTTGTTTTAAGGGAAAGGCTGTATATATTTATATATAGGGTTTTCATATTGATATTGCTACTAAATTTCTTTCTCCATGGTCAGGAGTCATCAATGCAGTCACATTGACTGACTTTTCATATCTGAAGTTTACTTTATTAAGCTAGATTTTTAGATTGTTATATAAGGCCCCCCCAAAAAAATCCCTTTGAAAATAGTCTTCTCAGTGAATTACTAAGAATTACTTTCTTATTGTTATAATTCCTGATGGGACCAAGTAGATATTTTTTTAGTTAAACAGTTTGTATTCCTCTATACAATATTTTATTGAAAAACATCTAGCATAAGGCCCTGGCCAGGTAGCTCAGTTGAATAGAACATGGTACCAATACACCAAGGCTGTGGGTTCAATCTCTGGTCAGGGCACATATAAGTTTCTACTGATGCATGAATCAGCAGCACTAGGTGGCTGTCCCTGGGGTTGACAAGTTTTCCTGGTCTTTCCCTCATAGTCTGAATACACTTCCCAGAGTAAAAGTAGACCTAGGTCCATATCCCTCAAGCAAAGTACCAGGGGTACCATGTACCATTTTCTTTGGTACAAATATGGTTTCTCAGAATCTACTTGTGCCTGTGTTGTCTTTGTGCTTACTTAAGTCTTATTTTGAATAAAGACTTTTTGTTCCCGCTTTCTTCTGAAACTTTGATTCACCTTCAATATAGCATGTATATAGCTACAGAGGTGTAGATGTTCATCCCTGTCTCTTTCATCAGTACTGCAATACTTATCGTGCAGTTGATTCTGATTTTGTTTATACTCTACCTCTGTTGTTCTTTGAAGTGAAACAGAATTGCTCAGAACTCAGAAATCTTACAGTTATTGCTAGTTTCTGAGCTGGATGGAGTTGATCAGAATGTCATTGTGATTGATTCCCTTCTGTTTTGGCATAGAGTTGCACATCACTGAAAATGGGTAAGAATGTGTAGGTTTCTAGGAGAATCTATATTTTTTAACTTTCAACTCTACCTTGAAAACTCTGATTTTAAATCACAATATTCTTGCTAAAACTCCTAGTGATTCAATAATTATTCATCTAAGTTAAATATAAAATAAAAATAGAAAATCTTAATGAAAAGGCAATTAAGTACATTTTAAAGGGCCAAAGTAAATTATGGAAACTAAGATGAACATATACATTGGAATATGAATATATAAAAAGATTATTATATTAGCAAAATAAATATTTGAAAATAATTAACTATCAACACTATTATGAATTACACTATAATATACTGAGAATGATAAATAATTTGTTAAGACTATAATCAGTTGCACAATAAGATAAAACAAAATATTGATATAAGCAATGTCTTGAAATAGACATTTTATATCTAAAAAATAATCACCTGCCCTCTTCTTTCATTATACAATAATATATTTTGATACTTTAAGGGGGTCTTCTCTTGAGAAATGAATATTGAAGAGGCTTTAATTCTCCTGGTAAATAACATTTAATCACAAAGCTAGCTGCATATCCGTTTTAAGCTGGTTTTGAAACACTGGTACTAGAATGAACACCTTTGTTTTGTATAAAGCTAAGACATTGTTACTCATCAATGAATAACAGTAATAACACTTGCCTCAGGGTGTTCTTGTGTCTGTCACAGAGTAAGCATTAAATTAAGCACTAATTTATATAGAATTATATATTCTAGCTCTGCTTATTATAGAGAAATCATAAAGACTAAACATTTTATAATACAATATTATTTTTTTGTAACTTTTCTCAGACATTTTTCAACTAAACTCAATTTGTTAAGCTGAATAAAATGAAAAGTTGGTCAGATAGGGAAAAAAAAACAGAAATAAAATAATATATAAAAGAAAAGAGATAGACACTCAGAAGTGACTAAAATGGTTAGCAGTAGAAAATCAATCGTGCATACTTACGGAGCTGCCCAAGTCGTGCTTTTTCTTTTTTACCAAACAAACGTCCTATTGAAGACTTGATTCCCTTCTTCTTGGGGGCTTTGTGAAGAGAGTCTTGGCTGCTGTTGGCACTGCCAAGCCCAAGGCTTTCTGGATCAAGGGAGGCAGATAAACTACTGCAAAAAACAAAAGAGGGCAAATGTTCATTTTAATGTAACATCCACAAGGTATGTAAGACTTGTTTCTTTTACAAATGTATGAACAGAGAAACAAATAGACTTTGGAAGTTATATTCTCCCTTTCAGTTCACCTTCTCTCTTAAGCAAACCAAAGTGTGGTTTTCTTAGCCTTAGAACCCCGCGCCTCTACATTTTCTCTAAGAAAAATTTCTTTTGTCCCAAATGAAATTTTCCCCCTTATTTTCCATACACTCTCAAACTAATCAATGACCATAGGTGGGTTTATTAAATACATGTTAAATGACCTTCTATTATTTAGTTCTTGACCCTTTATTTCTTTCTTGGAGTGATTTTAAAATCTTAAACATAATGACCTTATATAAGAAATTTAAATGTAACTAATAATGAAGTGTAACCTATGGTTTCACTGAATTTTCAACTAGCCATCTTTTTTTTTTTTTTTTTTTCAGTTTGGGAGCCGAATTCACTTAATTTAAAATGATCTGGTTGGGATTCAGAAGTAACAAATGGTGGTGATCACTGTATACTGTAGTTTTTCTTATAATCTTCAAGTATCCTTTTACATGATAATAGCTGGTCTAGGTTCATTTCCTGGTCAATATATTTGACACTGTATTAATAGGAGAAGTTATATAGATATTGCCATACTTTTTTTCCCTACAGTTATTAAATTGACAATACCCTGATGAATTTTTAAATTTCACTTACTCATCCTAATTAATGTGAATTCACATTCTCCAAACTCCAAAAACTATTGGTTTTCATTTATTACAATATATTTCACTCTTTTTTTAGACAGAGAAGGAAGTATATCTTTTAAAGCTGGATTAATCATGTTTTTTAACATTAGAATTAAAAATAAACAAAACAGAAAAAATTATCTGCCAGGACAGAATGTTCTGTTTTAAAAAACATTTGTTATAAAACACAAAGTTCTTAGAAGACAGATGCTTACTTAAAGTATTAATCATCGTTATGTTCAGTTATATAATTATGTATGTAGAGATGCAATGAATGACAGTAAAAAGACATACATTTAAGATTAAATTGCATGCTTCGATTTATTTACACCAGTAATTATTACAGAGATCTGCTTGCAAATTTTTAGGAAGATGGCAAGGACAGTATGAAGAGTCATTATAACAAAGGGAAAAATTCCCGATGTAAACTTACCTTTTCTTTAATAATTTGTAAATTTTTTTTTTCTTTTCTAAGAACCTTTTTCTTGAGGAGCAGCAGCACTCAAAGGAAGGTGTACCTACCAGTCTGCTAAAAGTAAATGAGGCAAAATAATGACTTTTCTAACTGTAATTACTCTTACACTCCAGGCCAAATGTATAGTCTTGTCTTGAGGGGGAGCAGAAAATATCACCCCAAACATGCTACTTTGGCATATGGGTTATTTTAAGCTGAAGACAAGCTGAGTCCAGCACTTTCAGAAGAAGCTTTTACCTCCCCTTCACTGCCTAAAAGAAGTTAGATAAGGGGCCTATATCAGAAAGAGAGCTATTAAGAGAGGTGACTTTTTTTTTAATATCAGAAGGACTTATCTGTATAGCACAGCAAAGATTTATTTACCAAACAGGTAATCTTTTCACCTTTCTATGAATTGTCTTCCTGTCCTTTGAAGCCCCAAATCCTTAACCTCTCCTTCATAGCTCAGGATGATATCTGTATAAACCTTAATATAAGCCTGATGGGCAGGGAATCTCATAGTTTTATGGAGTTCCCATATGAATGAAGTATGTTTATCTTCTGTTAATTAATGTCATATCAATTTAATTTAGACCAGCTAAAGAACTTAGAAGGAAAGAGGGGGAAAGTGTTCTGTCCCTCTACCTTAGAATTCCTTGAGTTTCTGTAACTATTCCGAATCATTTCTTCCTCTCCACTGATTCCACTTTAACAGGAAATACATACCAAAAATAAAAGCTATTCTTATAAATATTGGCAAGTCACAAGACCACAACTATAAAGTTAATTAAAAAAAAAAATTTGAGGCCCTGGCCAGTTAGCTCAGCGACAGAGCGTTGGCCTGGTGTGCAGGAGTCCCGGGTTCGATTCCTGGCCAGGGCACACAGGAGAAGTGCCCATCTGCTCCTCCACCCCTCCCCCTCTCCTTCCTCTCTGTCTTTCTCTTCCCCTCCTGCAGCCAAGGCTCCACTGGAGCAAAGTTGGCCTGAGCGGTGAGAATGGCTCCGTATCCTCTGCCTCAGGTGCTAGAATGGCTCTGGTTGCAACAGTGCAATGTCCCAGAGAGGCAGAGCATCGCCCCATGGTGGGCGTGCCAGGTGGATCCTGGTCAGGCGCATGCAGGAGTCTGTCAGACAGCCTCCCCGTTTCCAACTTCAGAAAAATACAAAAAAAAAAAAAAAATTGACCTCAGAATGAAAACTTGTTCTTTCCACCAGTGATATATACATATTTTTAATTTATTTCACAAGTTGAAATTAAAAAAAGTTACATAAAAATTTTATGCAGTCTCTCTGACCACATTGAAAGAAAGAGGACTGTTTTGCAGAAAGAGTGAGCCATACCTTCTGGCCTCGTTGTGGTAAGAAGAAGGGAGGGTGTGAGTCATCCTGATGGCTCTAGGAGTAGGTGGAGGGGAGGTTTCACATTTAATTGTTGCTTTATCTTCCCGACCATCTTCTTCTACCACTGCAATCTAGAAGTGAAAACAATATAGTCAAATGAACTTTTTCTAAATTTCAACTGAAATGAATAAAAATGGAGAAAAGAGATAGCAAGACTACCTGAGTAAGTCTAACAGAAAAACAAAACAAAACAAAAAAACTCTCGGGGCATACAGGTTTTATATAAAGAAATTCACATTATTAAAGAGTGTGAATTTAATAATTCTTTAAAAGTGAAGATATTTCCATTGAAGTAAACATGGACTCACTACAAAAAAAAATATTTTAGAGTAAATAAATAAACACCATAGCTCAATATGCAGGGACAACAAAAAAGCTATTTTGGAATCTATTTTAATATACTGAAATGTAAATGCTTTTTAAAAAAATTGTACCATATAATTTCACTCTTATGTGGAATTTAATGAACCAAATAAATTAACAAACAATAGAAACAGACTCATAGATTAAGAACATTCAGCTATCAGAGGCAAGGGAGGTTGGAGGGCTGGGTAAAAATAGGTAAAGGGATTAAGTAAATTAAAAAATAAAACAAAAAAACAACTCATAGGCACAGACAACAGTATGGCAACTACCAGAGAGGAAAGGGTTGGGGGGGCAGAAGAGGGTAAAGGGGGTAAACAGTGATGGAGGAGACCTGACTTGGGGTGGTGAACACACAGTACAGTGTACAGATGATGTAGTAAAAAACTGTACTCCTGAAATCTCTATAATTTTATTACCCAATGTCATCTCAATACTATCAATAAGAAATTGGAGCAGCCTGACCAGGTGGTGGCGCAGTGGACAGAGTGTCGGACGGGGATGCAGAAGACCCAGGTCCCAGATTCCGAGGTCACCAGCTTGAGCACGGGATCATCTGGTTTGAGCAAAAGCTCACTGGCTTGAGCCCAAGGTCGCTGGCTCGAGCAAGGGGTTACTCAGTCTGCTGAAGGCCCGCGGTCAAGGCACATATGAGAAAGCAATCAATGAACAACTAAGGTGTTGCAACGCGCAATGAAAAACTAATGATTGATGCTTCTCATCTCTCCGTTCCTGTCTGTCTGTCCCTGTCTATCCCTCTCTCTCTCTCTCTGTCTCTGAAAAAAAAAAAAGAGAGAGAAATTGGAGCAGATTTACTTAAAAAATCCATAGTCATGTTATCATAACATGGACATCTTTTAAGTGGGGGATTTTTGAAGTGAGAAGACAAGTTGTCAAAATGAAGCTTTATCAGATAAAGTGTTTTAAAGCAATCAAGCTAAAGAAATGTATTCCAGGGTGTTTAAAAAATTAGTTGCAGTTGACATCAAAATTACAACTAAACTACAGAACAACCATCACTCAAAACTGCTTGAAATCCAGCTGAATGGAAGTCTTACATCTAGGGAATTAAAGAAAAAACCACATCAAACCCTGGCCATGTTGGCTTAGCAGTAGAGCGTCAGCACTGCATGTGGAAGTCCTGGGTTCGATTCCCAGCTAGGGCACACAAGAGAAGCACCTATCTGCTTCTCCACTCTTCTCCCCTCTCCTTTCTATCTCTCTTCCCCTCCCTCAGCCAAGGCTCCTTTGGAGCAAAGTTGACCCGGGCACTGAGGATGGCTCTGTGGCCTCTGCCTCAGGTGCTAGAATGGCTCCTATTGCAGCGGAGCAACGTCCCAGATGGGCAGAGCATTTCCCCCTGGTGGGCATGTGGGAGTCAGTCTGTCTGCCTCCCTGCTTCTCACTTCGGAAAAAAAAAGAAAAAGAAAAAGCCATATCAATACTGGCAGGAGGGGCGGAGACACTGAACAGGCTAGGCCCACACCCATGTTAGAAAGTTTAAGATCAGGAGGGATATCTTGGTTGCAGAGGTCTCCCCTGAGGAGCAAGGGGTCCCAGCCCCACACCACGCCTCCCAGTACAGGTTCCAGAGCCAGGAAGAGAAGTTCCCACAGCTTCTCACTGCAAAAACCAACAGTGACTACAGTTGAGTGAGACAGAGGGTTGCAGGAGTCCCAGACAGCACTTTTTTTTTTTTTTTTGTACTTTTCTGAAGCTGGAAACGGGGAGAGACAGTCAGACAGACTCCCGCATGCGCCCGACCAGGATCCACCCGGCACGCCCACCAGGGGCGACACTCTGCCCACCAGGGGGCAATGCTCTGCCCCTCCGGGGCGTCGCTCTGCTGCGACCAGAGCCACTCTAGCGCCTGGGGCAGAGGCCAAGGAGCCATCCCCAGCGCCCGGGCCATCTTTGCTCCAATGGAGCCTTGGCTGCGGGAGGGGAAGAGAGAGACAGAGAGGAAGGAGGGGGTGGGGGTGGAGAAGCAAATGGGCGCTTCTCCTATGTGCCCTGGCCGGGAATCGAACCCGGGTCCCCCGCACTCCAGGCCAACGCTCTACCGCTGAGCCAACCGGCCAGGGCCTGCACTTATTTTTTTAATATCACTTTTTTAAGAACATTATATACAAACCATTCTTCTGAATAATGCTTAGAATTTACACTATATAAATAAAATTAAAAAGAAAGGAGTTGAAGTCAGAGATGGATCTGAACACTGGTTTTTCTTATTTGTGTTAATTACTTACCTGCTCTAAGAATATATGTTCTCATCAACGAAATGGAAGTGATGATAACTTGGCTTAGTGTTCTCTTTTGAAGTGTGAATGAAATCGTGCATGAAACTCCTTAACTGAATATGCAACAATTTTAACCCGTGGTTATCTTTCCATAACCTTTCTAACCAATCGGTAATCTCTTCTCTGAATTCTCTGAGGCTGAATTTCTGAATAATACCTTCCCTTTTGACTTTTTTTTTTCTTCTATCCACTGAAATTCTACTCATATATTTTTCTGTTCCAAACTGGAGTCTATTTTGCTTCCTGTATTCAGTATTGATTCTCTTGATTTCATTCTGAACAGGGAAGCAGTGTACAGCACTAACACTATTTTCATATTTTCTATATTCTTATGGCATCAGCGTCCAGGCTGAACCAGGAGAGACTGCCCCTTTTAGGGTCAGCTAATTCCTAGAAAAGGCAAACCAGTTCTCTGGTGTGTGCCTACCTCATGAAAACCAGTCAATCCGTATCTGTATTCTAGACCAAGACCATCTCATCTGTCTCGTTCTTACACTCCAGGAAGCAATATTCCTTTGCCTTAACCATCCCAAGCCAGGTATTAGACAACACTAATAGTGTTGGGACAGCACTATCCCCTAGCAGGGGTCCCCAAACTTTTTACACAGGGGGCCAGTTCACTGTCCCTCAGACCATTGGAGGGCTGCCACATACAGTGCTCCTCTCACTGACCACCAATGAAAGAGATGCCCCTTCTGGAAGTGTGGTGGGGGCCGGATAAATGGCCTCAGGGGGCCGCATGTGGCCTGCGGGCCCTAGTTTGGGGAAGCCTGCTGAGAGCCTACTACAATTATTCAAAACATCCAGTTCTACTCCTCCTTGCCTTGCTTGCCTTGCTTTTCCCACAGAAACCACAGTAACGTCTCCTGACCCACTCTGGCTTCCCTGTGGCCATTCACAGCATCGTGAGCCCAGTCCCCGCAACAAATCTAACAAGTTATCTTTTCTTTGCTATTGTCTCCTGACTTGTTGGCCTCACTATATCCAAATAATAGTAAGTAAAGCCGACCTTTTAAAACAAGCAACATTGCTCTAGTACAGATAGTAAACTATCTAATTCTTTGTATTGACAGTGCTTTAAATATTCTGTAGAAAATCAGGATATGCTGACCATGATCTAATCAATGTTCCAAACAGCATCGACGTAATTTTGTTTTCAAGTTGTTGAAAACAAATTATCCTATTTTAAGAATTCAATACTTAAATAATTTTACTATTTCTTTTTATGTTAATAAAGTATTTCAACTAGAAGGAATATCATTTTAAAGCTTTCATAGGAAAAAACAATATTCAACAAGTCATCATATAGAAGTAATTTTCAGTACCTTTCTCCGGTGTTTCCTTAGATCACTTGGCTGTGATTGGCAGTAATAAAAGCAACATAAAAAACAAACAAACAAACAAAAAAACACTAGTTAATAATTACCATTTGACCATGTTACAAATGTAAATGGTGTCTATAACTTTGGTATATATATTTTTTTCATTCCATTATTTTCTAAATACATGGGCTTATATTTATTGTTAAACATTGTAAAAGCACTCCTCTTCAGAGTTACTTTAGAGAGGGAAGTTCCTGGACAGCAGGGCTGGGGTCATGTTGCCCGTGCACATGCATGAGGTATGAGACATGGACGCCAGGGAATATGAAGCACATAGGGAGTGAGCTAGCCAGAAATAAATATGGAACTATATCCTCCTAGTAATATATAAATGGGAACGAAAACAAGTGCACATAAATGAAGAGTCAGTGCACGTATATGAAGTTTATAAACATTCCCTTTTGTCCCATCTAAGCAGAGCCCTGGACCTCCTTTGGGCAGGTTTGTTGGTTCTGAGGGATCTCAACCTACTGGCTACTAACAAACCCCCCATTCACAAAAGCCAAATCTCTGTCCTCAGTATAACACGTTTCTCGCCATTTTCTTGTTAGTGCGCTTTTACAAAATTTTTTATGAAGCTCATTCTTTATGATTCCATATGTACCTTACTTACTTAATATCTTTGTTTTTCTTATGTAAATAAAATAATTTTTATTAAACTATTACATTATACTTTACATTTTAGTTGTTACCAGAAAATGCATTGATTATACCGTCCAGTATTCTAATTAGATATTGCTAATCTGTTATTTATGTCTTTGTGGTGAGGAACACAACAAGTAAAAGTAAATATAACAAAAAACACAGAAATGTTTGCAAAACATATAAACATTGAAACCCAAACAATGACAATGTCTTTATAATCTGTATTTTCTGTTCCTAAAATTTCTAATCTTCCTTTGAATATTCAAACATGGATTATACCCAACAAAATTATTTTTCCTTCAATATTCTCTACATGTAAAAGTAAACCTACCTGTTTCACTATAACAATAGTGAATTGATGACAGACTTTCATTAGGTAACAGGGACTTCCTAGATTTCATTTCTTACTTTTCTAAGTCAGATATTGAACGTTTTAAATACTCTTTAACTCTTAGGTAATATTCTAAATATTTTTTAGAATGTTTATTTCATGGACATCCCTTAATTATAAAGTTCACTGTGGAAAATATTGCCTCAGCATATAAATATTAAATATTTTAAAAACATTAAAGTATTTAAACATTAAATATTTTAAGTACTCTAATTAGAGCACAACAATGTTCATTTACCAGTGATTAATTTATGACTGACTACACAAGAAAATGCATGAAATCCTTGTCACACATACAAACATCATATTTGTTATAGTATTTTATTTTATAATTATAAAAATAATAACACTGTCAAGGATTATGATGCTAATGTTTATGAAAATATTTGAAAGTTCAAAACACTGCTGTAATAATGTAAGGAAATAACAGTAGGGCAGAAATAACCAAAGTCGTCTTGCCTTGAATGTTGACTAAATTATGGTCTGTGAACCAAGATTCTCACTTTGCTTTAGTAATAAGCAGGGCATTAATATATGTACCGTGTTATAAATATGCAGGAAATAAGCCGGAGACAATATCATTTTAGTTATCAAAATCAGGTGGATGGTTTCTAGATTTCTAAAATAAATAGATCATAATGTGTCTTTATTGCCTTATATGTCAGTACTTTAGCTAAATTGTGTGCTGTGCTGTATCTGGGTGATTTTGATTAGTTGCTGTTTTTCCTGATTGGCCATTATCTGTGCTACTTTGAAAACATTCTTAATGTAAAGTCTGGAAATTAGCAGAGACTAGAGGACTCACTGGTTTAATGGTTTAAGTAGATAACTATTTGCTTTTTTTAATCTCACCTTTCTCTTATATAGACTTTATTTCATGGACATTCTTTAACTATAAAGTTTGCTATGGGAAATATTGCCTCAGCATGTAAATAGTTTTCCATTTCAGTTTTCAGTTGCATAATCAAAGAAAGAGATACCTTAACTTACGTGCATAACAGAAATTTTGTGAAGAGAAAATAAAAACATAAAAATAATTATTTATATGGTTTTCCTCTAGAGGTGAGAGCACTATATAGTATATAATTTATTAGCCATATTGCAAATTATTCCAACAGATTTATTTTAAAATACCATTTAGAAAATAAATTAAACTTGTTTGTTTGGATATTACATACACACACAGGCACACACATATACACATACACAGAGACACTGTGAACTTTGATAGAAGCTTCACAACCTTCTTACCTTCACAATATACACTTTATATTTTCTGTAGTATTATTCATTTCTCCTCCATGTGTTAGGTTTGTGTTATATTTTACAGTTTATCAACTATTATTTTACTTATTTGCATTTTAATTAAACTCTATCCACAAACTCTTTCATTTTAGTAGAAATTTTATGGTTTTTATAATATAGTTTGAATATTCATTACAAAAACAGAATTTTACCTTCATAAATATTTCAGAGTATTTAAATTTTCATTGTTATTGTCAGTTCAACATATTTGCAGGTAAAAATCCAGCTCCACCTGCTAGCTGTTTTGAACAAGGGCAATTGACTCATCCTCTCAAAGCCTTCATTACCTTTGCTCTCTATTGACGTAATAACCTCACAATTTCAAATGTTATCATGAGAATTCAATGATCAGGCATTGTAGCATTTAGTAGTTACTACTCCCAAATTTTCCAGGGGTTTTCCTATACTGTTTTTAGCAAGGGGCACTTGATTCCTACCAATTCATGCTTTTATCATTTAATTTGAAATATACAGCTAAATGAAGTAAAGAATTAAATAATGAAGAAATATGAGAATGCTGACATGAAATTCTAAAGCAAATTGGGAATTTGCTGCTATTGCTTTTGATGACTTTTCTTACTAAAATTATTTGATAGTTTGTATACATAAAATTATAACATTCTGTATTGATGTATTGAAGCAATTATAATAAATAATTAATTTCTGTTACTTATTGTGCTAATAAACAATCTCAATTTATTTCATCAAGATGTCATTAATAAAAATGTACTTTATGATATAAGTCATTTAGATTTC
The DNA here is from genome assembly GCF_036850765.1 of Saccopteryx bilineata. Lineage (NCBI taxonomy): Eukaryota > Metazoa > Chordata > Mammalia > Chiroptera > Emballonuridae > Saccopteryx > Saccopteryx bilineata. The sequence continues at coordinate 107,078,076 of NC_089491.1, read as the reverse complement.
TAATGTACTATTTAGATTCCTACTTGTTTTACTTCTTATACAACCGTGGAAAAATGATACATTTTCCTCATCTGATAATGGGATTAATAATTGTACTTACCACATAGAGTTTTTGTGAAAAAAAAAAAAGAAACAATAAAAAAACAGAGAAAGACATCAGATTAGAATAAACACCCAATCAGTATCATTACTCCTAGTGGCAGCAAAGTTTCTCTGGCCCCAGCATCATACCAGTGTCATGACTCCCATCCGGTCCATTTCCCTGGCAGGACTTCGCGGGGTGAGCTTTGGCGTCGAGTGTCCACTGGGGGGAGATGAACTGGCCAGTGAGGAAGCGGTGACCGAGGCAGTGATGGAGGTACCTGGGTGGACTCTCGCTAAATTCAGGCCTTCTAGGCTCACACTGGCTACCCTATTCTCAATTTCTTCAGCACGTAACTCTGTAGATTCCTTTTCTTCTTGAATTAGCCTGAAAGATATGGTTTAATTTGTTCCATTATATACTCCAATAATGCTAAGTCAATAAAAACTTCTCTGTGATCATATTATACCAAACCTAATATTTTCATCTTTTTTTTTTCTCTTGGAAATAGAACTTTCAATAAATTCCAGAGACTTTCTGGCTGAAATTTAGAAAACCCTTCCCTCCAAGTGACCCATAATTCCTTTCCACTTCCAGTTTTATCCTCTTTCTATGCTACAATCTGCAAAAACATCTCACCTGCCTAATTAATTTGTGCCATTAATTCCTTGGGGGGTGGGGGAGGAGCGGGAAGCACCAACTCTTAGTAGTGCCTTTTCATATGTGCCTTGACCCAGCAAGCTTGGAGTTTCGAACAAGTGACCTCAGCATTCTGGATTGATGATATGCCATTAATCCTAAACTTACATTTGAACTCAGATACTGATAAATGACAATTTTAGAAGCTTGGAATTCAGCAAAGTTATTGAAGCTTATCTCCAAACCAATAACAAAGTATAATTGATAAAAAAATCTTCAATAATTCATAATTATCATTTGGTCAAATAAGACATTAAGGTTTTTTTTAAAACATTAATACCTATTTAGCCAAATCACCTTCAAATAAGCACTGTGCAATTTAATAATGTAGAGATCATATGATAGATAGATAGTAAAAATTAAACTGTTTTTGTTAATCCTTTTGAGAAGACAAAGCACCAACTATTGTTCTTTTCCTTTAAATAGGAACAAGCTTTAAGAATGTATATATATTAGGTGTATTATACAAGAACACAAAGAATAAAACTTTAGCTCAGTTGCAGAAGGTTCCTATTTAAGTTGAATCTATATACATTTTACACATTTTTTATAATAAAACAGTGTACCAGTATAGTTTGCTTGAAAAAAAGTAGACAGAAACCTTCTGACATATTTCCTCTTAAACTATACATGGCTTATTGTGATCTCCAATCACATATACTCCTTAATTTCAAGGGTGTGATCACTGCATTTTTTTCCATATTTACTTTGGAAGACACTTTGGCAGTTTCTTACAAAATTACACATTCTCTGACCATATGATCCAGTAATTATGTTTCTAGATATTTATTCGAATGAGTTGAAAACCGATGTTCATACAAATACCTGTACATGGATGTTTTTTAGCAGCCTTATTTAAAATTGCAAAATTTGAAGCAAACAGATATCCTTCAGTAGGTAAATAAATAAACTGGAATATTATTCAGCACTAAAAGAAAATGATCTATGAAGCCATGAAAAGACATGGAAGAGCATTAAATGCATGTGACTAAATGAAAGAGCCAACCTGAAAAGGCTACATATTATATGATTACAATGATATGACACTGTGGAAAAGGCAAAACTATGGAGCCAGTAAGAGGTCAGTAGTTGCCAGGGATTGGGGTGGGAAGAAAGGTGAACAGGTTGAACACAGCACATCTTTAAGGCAGTGAAAATAGTCAGTTTGATATCGTATTGATAGACAGATGTTATTATACATTCTTCCAAATGCATACAATGTACAACACCAAGAGTAAACCATAAGGTAAACTATGGATTTGGGGTGATTATAATGTGTCAATTTAGGATCATCAGTTGTAACAAACATACTACTGTAGTGAAACGTGTTGATTATGGGGGAGGATATGCATGTGTGAATTCAGGGGGAATACAGGAATATCTTTGTATTTCCCCTTAATTAAATTTGCTGTGAATTTTAAACTGCTCTAAAAATAAAGTCAATAATATATTAAGAAGCACATTTAATCTTTTTAAAAAGATTTTATTTATTGACTTTACAGAGACAGGAGAAAGAGAAGAAGGGAGCGAGAAGTAACAACTCATAATTGCTTCACTTTAGTTGATTGATGATTGCTTATCGCATGTTCAGTGACCAGACAAGCCCATGGTTTCAAACCAGCCACCTCAGCATGCCGTGTCAACACTTTATCTACCTTGCCACCACAGGCTAGGCACATTTAGTCTTAATTATAACTAGTGATGCCATCCAGGTGAGAAGCTATTATCATGCACAATATGGTGATGATAGTGTATACTTAGGTAGCTTTGAATCAGAATAGGAGGTCAACAGATTAAAGCTTGAGCCAGAAAGAAGCAATAAAGGCATGGTTTAAAATAGTAAAAACTGCTAAACAGTAAAAAAAAAACAAAAACTTAAGAATGGTTTCCCGATGTTTGAAAGAAAACAAGTCCACCAGACACGATAGAGTTCTTTAATGGGGTTAGTCAAATTAATGATGAAAAGAAAAGAGACTGTGGATGTTATTGGAATTCAAGAAAAGATTTATACATAAATTAAAATTTAAATGATCAGTGACATTTTTCAGTATTTGAAATATTATTATATACTTTCTAGTCTAAAATGTTATCTACTTTTTGAAACTGTTTATTATTAGTGTGTGGTGAGAGTACCTTTTTTCATACCTACTTTGAAACAATTCAATCAGAGTTAATTTTACTTCACTGTCTAAATATTTTTAAGAAACTGAGTGCACATTAATTTGCATGCTATTTAGTACCTTTAATTCAGTGTTAAATGTACTATACTTTAAGAATGTATCTTATCATCATAAATAACATTTAAGTAGTAAATTATAATTTTAAGAGTGCTTTGAAATTCATTGGCAATTTTATCTTTAGCTCATTCTTTTGTATTTCCCTTCTATCATGTCTGTTTGTTTCATGTGCGTTCCTTACAAAATCTATCCTAATTGCATATGGGACATATACAGATATCCAGGGAATTTTGTGAAGATGCACATTCTGAATCAGTAGGCATGGGGTGAGTATAAAACTCTGCAGTTCTAACACCCTCCCAGGCAATGCCAATGCTTCTGGATCTGATGATCACATTTTTAGTATCAAGGTCTCCTAATTCCTGGAAACCATCAGTAATAATTGAACTCACCTGATTTCTTTGTTGATGGCATCCAATTGTTCCTGAAGCATCATAGCTAGAGTCTGGGCATCAGAATGACCACTTGGGGAGAGAAGATCCATTGAGCTAAAAATTGTTTCTCTGTCATCATCATCAATATCTGATATTTCTGTGTCGCTTTCAAAAGGGTGGCTGCTTAACACTCCAATTTGTTGAGTTCTGTTCCACTCATGATCTCCAAGAGATTTAACCTAAATGTAAATAAACAATATAGTATTTATCCCATTGTTCATTTTCAAAGCAATATTCTTCACTTGATCTTAGCCAAAAGGCCAAGAAGTGAACACAGTAATATCCTGAAAAACAACAGAAAAACACACATGCTTTTATAGATAATTTAGCAAAAGCTGAACTGATTGTTACCATTTTAATGTATTAGTTCAATAAAAGAGATCCTTGGCATTTTATGTAATGGAGAGTATTGTCAGCATAAATATCAAGATATTAATAAATAAAAACAATAACTAATAAACTTCCCCACGACTTCTAGCTCAGCCACCAAATCAAGGTAACAATTATGTCAAAGCATTTGAGTTTCCAAAATTTCTTTTTGTTTATAAATTATCCCTTTCTATTTGCATGTATTCAAGCATTCTCATTTCTGGTACTAGACTTATCTACACTTTTGTATTACAGTCTGGGACTACAAAGATTATCATACAGCAAATTAAACAAGAATTCTTTCCCCAACAGTCATTTACATAAATTCTAACTAAATATTATTTTTAAATATTGCAAAGTAATTTAATTACATTTCCAGTGATCTGGTCACATAAATGTCTGATTGATTTTTAAGCCTAAGGTATACTAATTTAAATGACTATGTTTTAAATGATGTAATAAATCCTCATGTGAATGAAATTCTCAAGTAATTATTAAAGCAGTGTCTTTTCAAGCTGTAATCCAAAGGTTTGAGAAGTTTGGGAGGAAAAAAGGAGGTCCTAGACTTTTCTTCTGTTTAAAAATACTTGTTTTTAATTTTTGTGATGATGTAAAAGAATTAGGGGGAGAGGACCACATAATACTGTCAAGTATTTATTTAAAATTTAATAACCTGAATTAACTTTTGTATTACAAATTTTTTGGTACGAATTAGTATTAATTTATTATCTATATAATAATAGAAATAAACTAAGAACTTAATTTATTCTTCATTTATCTATTCATTCAACAACTATTGAATGTCTACTATGAGGGATTGCTTTGTATATAACATAGGGACCAATTAAAAAACTAAGGGTTGGTGGGTGACGTCAGATTAATGGCACAGTAGGAAGTGATACCAATAAATCTCCCCCAAAACTCAACAAGATCTTCCACCAGAAAGAGAAAAACCTATCCTTGGAGCCTCCAGATGTTTTGCAATACACCCAAAGGTATGGTCAAGTGAAAAATTGGCTAAATATATAATCAAACCCCGAAGGAAATAGGGAGTAAGAAATGCTCCGCCTTCCTCACTAACCTAAATAGGGCTGCTTTCACTGGGAACTGAGAATATAGAAACTAAGATGGGCAAAGGGGGTGAATAGATCCAGGCTGCGGCACAAACGGCTGAACCAGGCTGTGGCATGAAGATCCAAGCTGAGGAAAAACTGTAACTATGGCAACCCAGGCAATACAAGCTAACATTCGCGCCAAACCCAGACAAAGAAAGACAAGTGGGGCAGCCATTTTCCCCGATCTCCTGGTTGGCGCGTGCAGATAGTGGTCAAGAGATTCCTCCGAGCACCTCAGGAGTGGACACCCGTGTTATCCCACATAGGGGCAGAGTCAGAGGCCTCTGTGTGGGCCAAAAGCGGAATCTCCAGGCCACCCCAGCGCCCTGAAAAAGCCGCACACGGGGAGGGAGCAAGATCCAATTCCAACACTGGAACTTTTCCGTGCGGGCGGGGGTTTCACTCAGAGGGTGAGGTGGCCGGCCTGATTCCTGGTCTGTGTGCACAGATAGTGAGCGAGAGATTCCTCCGAGTGCCTCAGCAGTGGGCGCCCATGTTATCCCACAGAGGGGCAGAGTCAGGAGCCTTTGTGTGGGCCAAAAGCGAAATCTCCAGGCTGCCCCAGCACCCTGAAAAAGCTGCGCACGGGAAGGGAGCAAGAGCCAATTCCAACGGTGGAACTTTTCCGTGTGGGCGGGGCTTTCACTCAGAGTGTGAGACTGCTGGCCTGATATCCTGGTCTGCGCACAGATAGTGAGTGAGAGTTTCCTTCAAGCACCCCGGGAGTGGTTGCCCGCCCATGTTACCGGACAGAGTGGCAGAGCCAGAGATCTTTGAGTGGGTGGAAGCCCTGCCTGATTATGCTAGCAGCTCTGACTGACTGAGCCTTACCCAGAGCCCTGTGCTGAGTGGGAATAGAGTGGGGAGTTGCCAGCTCTTTGAGCCTCTTACTATCCAGGCAGAGGCAACCCCATAGCTGGATTATCAGGCTACTAATTGAGGAAGGAAAGACTAGGAGAGAGGCTGCAGGAACACGGACTCTCTCACTGTTGGAGCCTATAAATGCTAATGAGCCTCGATTGCCAACGAGACTGAAGCACAATAGATGACATTGCCATAGAGACTTATCAACTGCAAACCTCTACCTGAGCGTGCCAAAGGGGCAGAACCCGGGGTACCGAGTCACCGACCAGGAAGAGGGAGAGAAAAGAAAAAGCAAGAAGATAACTTCTCAAAATCAAGAATAACCCACAGACTTTATAACCTATCCCATTTTATTATATTTGTTCGTTTGTTTCTCTTATCTTCATTCTTGATTTTTTTTTTCCTCCTCCAATTTTGTCATTTAACTCTCTGCCGGTCTTACTCTCTCCTCTCCTTGAACTACACTACCCATAAGTGTTACATCTCCCATTATCTTTTCTTTCCTCTTCCTTTCACTCTATGAGGGTTGCACTCCAAAACCCTTAACTCTCTCTCTCTGTTTTTCTCTTCTCTTTTTTCTTTTTTCTCCTTCTAGTGGTTTCCTCTTTTTTTCTCTCTCTCTTTCTTTTCTCCCTCTATATTAGTTTCTTCCTATCTCCTTTATGTCTCCTCTCATTCAAACCTCAATAATGAACAAATTATCTTATCTTGGTCTCAAACTTATGTTTGTGGCATTTCAGGAGTTTTTTCCTTCACCTTTTTAACTCACTAGCAGTGCTCCCATCCCTGGCTCTCCATTTTATCTAGTTCTTGTACCACTAAATACAATAGTAATTTTTTAATTTGTCCCTCCATTTTCCTGTTTCCCTCTTATTCCTCTCATAATAATTCTTAGTCAACCGACACCTAAAAGCAAATCATTTTATTCTTGACCCAAATTTTTTCCTTATTTGCTTTTTGTGGGTCCATATCCCATTTCTTTTTCTTTTTTTATTTTTCTTTTTTGCCCCTTTATTACTTCTCCCCAATTCAGGCCCTCCATTACAGGCATTGTTTGTTCTATTTGTACAATATAATTCACAGTTCACCACAAGATTTTCTCAAGAAAGAGGGGAGAGGAGAGGAGAGGAAAAAAGGAGGGAGGGAAGTAATTTTCTTTTTTTAATTTTAATTTAATTTATTTTTTCTTTATTTAATTATTAATTAAAAAGAAAACAACTCTTTTTTATTTTTTTATTTTTTAACTTTTTATTCTTTATTAAATATCATTAATACTATCAACAAAACCACCCTCAGATGCCATTAAGGAAGAGAAAGTCAAATATCATGGATACAAAAGAAAGAGAGGTAACAAAGATAAATGTGGAAAAATTTATGGAGAAAAAATTTAATATATTGGAAACCTTGGAGTTAAACGACAGAGAATTTAAAATAGAAATCCTAAAAATACTCAGAGATATACAAGAAAACACAGAAAGGCATTTTAGGGAGCTCAGAAAACAACTCAATGAACATAAAGAATATACTTCCAAGGAAATTGAAACTATAAAAACAAATCAAACAAAGATGAAAAACTCAATTCACGAGCTGAAAAAGAGGTAACAAGCTTAGCTAATAGAACAGGCCAGATAGAAGGTAGAATTAGTGAAATAGAAGACAAGCAACTTGAGGCACAACAGAGAGAAGAAGAAAGAGACTCAAAAATTTAAAAAATGAGATAGCCCTACAGGAATTATCTGACTCCATCAAAAAGAATAACATAAGAACAATAGGTATATCAGAGGGAGAAGAGTTAGAAAATAGAATGGAGAACATACTCAAACAAATAATAGATGAGAACTTCCCAAGCCTGTGGAAAGAACTAAAACCTCAAATTCAAGAAGCAAACAGAACTCCGAGTTTTCTTAACCTCAACAAACCTACTCCAAGGCACAACATAATGAAATTGGCACAAACCAACGGCAAAAAAAAAATTTCTCAAGTCAGCCAGGGAAAAGAAGAATACAACATATAAAGGAAAGCCCATTAGATTATCATCCGATTTCTCAACAGAAACTCTACAAGCTAGAAGAGAGTGGACCCCAATATTTAAAGTCCTGAAAGAGAGGAACTTTCAGCCACGAATACTATACCCATCAAAGCTATCCTTCAAATATGAAGGAGAAATAAAAACATTCACAGATACAGAAAAGATGAGGGAATTTATCATCAGAAAACCCCCACTCCAGGAATTACTAAACGGGGTTCTCCAATCAGATACAAAGAACAACAACAAAAAAAAAAACAAAGCCACAAGTAAAAGCTCCAAGAAGAACACAATAAAACCAAATTTAAACTGTGACAACATCAAAAAGAAAGGGGGGCAGAGGAAGGAGATTAACAGTAGCAAAGGACGATGGAGTGCAAAAGTACTCACAAAATAGTGTACTACAATGAACAGGGTAGAAAACCATTTCATTACTTAAAGGTAACCACCATTGAAAAAACCACCACAGAAGCACATGATTTAAAAAAAATAGCAACAGAGGAAAGATGTATGGAATACAACCAAATAAAAACAAAAGATAGAAAAACGAAAGAGAAGGATCAAACAAGACACAAAACTAACAGAAAGCAATCTATAAAATGGCAATAGGGAACTCACAAGTGTCAATAATTACACTAAATGTAAACGGATTAAACTCACCAATATAAAGGCACAGAGTAGCAGAATGGATTAAAAAAGAAAATCCAACTGTATGCTGCCTACAAGAAACTCATCTAAGTAACAAGGATAAAAACAAATTCAAAGTGAAAGGCTGGAAAACAATACTCCAAGCAAATAACATCCAAAAAAAAAGCAAGTGTAGCAATACTCATATCTGATAATGCTGACTACAAGACAGCAAAAGTACTCAGAGACAAAAATGGCCATTTCATAATGGCTAAGGGGACACTGAATCAAGAAGACATAACAATTCTTAATATATATGCACCAAACCAAGGAGCACCAAAATATATAAGACAGCTACTTATTGCCCTTAAAACAAAAACTGACAAAAATACAATCATACTTGGAGACCTCAATACACCGCTGATGGCTCTAGTTCGGACATCCAAACAGAGAATCAACAAAGATATAGTGGCCTTAAACAAAACACTAGAGCACCTGGATATGATAGACATCTACAGAACATTTCATCCCAAAGTGACTGAGTATACATTTTTCTCCAGTGTACATGGATCATTCTCAAGAATTGACCATATGTTGGGCCACAAAAACAACATCAGCAAATTCAGAAAAATCGAAGTTGTTCCAAGCATATTTTCTGATCATGAAGCCTTGAAACTAGAATTTAATTGCAAAAAAGAGGAAAAAAATCCCACAAAAATGTGGACACTAAACAACATACTTTTAAAAAATGAATGAGTTAAAGAAAAAATAAGTGCAGAGATCAAAAGATATAGACAGACAAATGAAAATGACAATACGACATATCAGAATCTATGGAATGCAGCAAAAGCAGTGATAAGAGGGAAGTTCATATCACTTCAGGCCTATATGAACAAACAAAAGAGAGCCCAAGTGAACCACTTAACTTCCCACCTTAAGGAACTAGAAAAAGAAGAACAAAGACAACCCAAAAGCAGCCGAAGAAAGGAGATAATAAAAATCAGAGCAGAAATAAATGAATTAGAGAACAGAAAAACTATAGAAAAAATTAATAGAACAAGGAGCTGGTTCTTTGAAAAGATCAACAAAATTGACAAACCTTTGGCAAGACTTACCAAGGAAAAAAGAGAAAGAACTCATATAAACAAAATCCAAAATGAAAGAGGAGAAATCACCACGGACATCGTAGATATACAAAGAATTATTGTAGAATACTATGAAAAACTTTATGCCACTAAATTCAACAACCTAGAAGAAATGGATAAATTCCTAGAACAATACAACCTTCCTAGACTGAGTCAAGAAGAAGCAGAAAGCCTAAACAGACCTATCAGTAGAGAAGAAATAGAAAAAACCATTAAAAACCTCCCCAAAAATAAAAGTCCAGGCCCTGACGGCTATACCAGCGAATTTTATCAAACATTCAAAGAAGACTTGGTTCCTATTCTACTCAAAGTCTTCCAAAAAATTGAAGAAGAAGCAATACTTCCAAACACATTTTATGAGGCCAACATAACCCTCATACCAAAACCAGGCAAGGATGGCACAAAAAAAGAAAACTACAGACCAATATCTCTAATGAATACAGATGCTAAAATACTAAACAAAATACTAGCAAATCGAATACAACAACATATTAAAAAAATAATACATCATGATCAAGTGGGATTCATCCCAGAATCTCAAGGATGGTTCAACATATGTAAAATGGTTAACGTAATACACCATATCAACAAAACAAAGAACAAAAACCACATGATCTTATCAATAGACGCAGAAAAGGCTTTTGATAAAATACAACACAATTTTATGTTTAAGACTCTCAACAAAATGGGTATAGAAGGAAAATATCTCAACATGATAAAGGCCATATATGATAAACCATCAGCTAACATTATATGAAATGGCACAAAACTGAGGGCTTTCCCCCTTAAATCAGGAACAAGACAGGTTGTCCACTCTCTCCACTCTTATTAATGTACTAGAGGTTCTAGCCAGAGCAATCAGACAAGACAAATAAATAAAAGGCATCCATATCGGAAAAGAAGAAGTAAAGGTATCACTTTTTGCAGATGATATGATCCTATACATTGAAAACCCCAAAGAATCCACAAAAAGACTACTAGAAACAATAAGCCAATACAGTAAGGTCGCAGGTTACAAAATTAACATACAGAAGTCAATAGCCTTTCTATATGCCAACAATGAAACATCTGAGAACGAACTCAAAAGAATAATCCCCTTCACGATTGCAACAACAACAACAAAAAATACTTAGGAATAAATGTAACAAAGAACATAAAGGACTTATATAATGAAAACTATAAACCATTGTTAAGGGAAATCGAAAAAGATATAATGAGATGGAAGAATATTCCTTGTTCTTGGTTTGGAAGAATAAATATAATCAAGATGGCCATATTACCCAAAGCAATATACAAATTTAATGCAATTCCCATCAAAATTCCAATGACATTTTTAAAAGAAATGGAGCAAAAAATCATCAGATTTATATGGAACTATAAAAACCCCCGAATAGCCAAAGCAATCCTAAAGAAAAAGAATGAAGCTGGGGGCATTATAATACCTGACTTCAAACTATATTATAGGGCCACAACAATCAAAACGGCATGGTATTGGCAGAAAAATAGACACTCAGACCAATGGAACAGAATAGAAAACCCAGAAATAAAACCACATATATATAGTCAAGTAATTTTTGATAAAGGGGCCAACAACACACAATGGAGAAAAGAAAGCCTCTTCAATAAATGGTGCTGGGAAAACTAGAAAGCCAAATGCAAAAGAATGAAACTGGACTACAGTTTGTCCCCCTGTACTAAAATTAACTCAAAATGGATCAAAGATCTAAACATAAGACCTGAAACAATAAAGTACATCGAAGAAGACATAGGTACTCAACTCATGGACCTGGGTTTTAAAGAGCATTTTATGAATTTGACTCCAAAGGCAAGAGAAGTGAAGGAAAAAATTAATGAATGGGACTACATCAGACTAAGAAGATTTTGCTCAGCAAGAAAAACTGATATAAAAATAAACAGACAGCCAACTAAATGGGAAATGATATTTTCAAACAACAGCTCAGATAAGGGCCTAATATTCAAAATACACAAAGAACTCATAAAACTCAACAATAAACAAACAATCCAATAAAAAAATGGGAAGAGGACATGAACAGACACTTCTCCCAGGAAGAAATACAAATGGCCAACAGATATATGAAAAGATGCTCATCTTCTTTTGTTATTAGAGAAATGCAAATCAAAACTGCAATGAGATACCACCTCACACCTCTTAGATTAGCTATTATTAACAAGACAGATAATAGCAAATGTTGGAGAGGCTGTGGAGAAAAAGGAACCCTCATTCACTGTTGGTGGGACTGTAAAGTAGTACAACCATTTTGGAAGAAAGTATGGTTGTTCTTCATAAAACTGCAAATAGAACTACCTTATGACCCAGCAATCCCTCTACTGGGTATATACCCCCAAAACTCAGAAACATTGATACGTAAAGACACATGCAGCCCCATGTTCATTGCAGCATTATTCACAGTGGCCAGGACATGGAAACAACCAAAAAGCCCATCAATAGATGACTGGATAAAGAAGATGTGGCACATATACACTATGGAATACTACTCAGCCATAAGAAATGATGACATCGGATCATTTACAGCAAAATGGTGGGATCTTGATAACATTATACGAAGTGAAATAAGTAAATCAGAAAAAACCAGGAACTGCATTATTCCATACGTAGGTGGGACATAAAGTGAGACTAAGAGACATTGATAAGAGTGTGGTGGTTACGGGGGGAGGGGGGAGAGGGAAAGGGAAAGGGGGGGAGGGGCACAAAGAAAACTAGATAGAAGGTGACAGAGGACAATCTGACTTTGGGTGATGGGTATGCAACATAATTGAACGACAAGATAACCTGGACATGTTATCTTTGTATATATGTATCCTGATTTATTGATGTTGCCCCATTAAAAAAATAAAATTATTAAAAAAAAACAACTAAGGGTTGCAAAAAAGAAAAGAGAGGATTTGTACAAATAAAAATAAGCAGGTTATATAGTATTTTGGACACATAAATGTAATTGGAAGGACAAAACATACTTAGGACATGAAGAAACTATAATATATTTTCCAAGAAATGCAACTATTGTATATAACTTACTGAATATACATAACTTATAAATTTTAAGTTACTTAGTGTGTGAAAGGCTGGCATTGTAGCCGATCATGGACAGTTCTCTACAAACACCTTCAATAGTCTATGGACATTCTTCCCAAACTGTTTTTCAAATAGTAATTATAATTAAAATATTTAATTAATATTAATTAACAGTATGAATGTCATTATTTAGGTGCCCAAGCAAACCAAACTACTTTTCTTTGCCAAAATAGAGTAATGGATAAAAGCATGGAAATTAAACCCACATAGACATAGGCTCATGCTTTGATCCTATTACTTTGCTGGTTATGTAGTTGAATACTGTATTTAGAATTCCTGATCTTCAATATTTTCATATCTGAAATTAGTATAAAAATAGTAAACAATTCATAAGGTTGTATGGATAAATAACAGGAAATGCTTGGTTGAACTTCTAGCATATAGTAGGGATTTTAATTTTATGTTAGGTATTTTTTTTTTTAGATATAGTTTTTAAAATATGTCATCAATCACATTGAGACTAATAAAAATGCTGGAATTTTAAATCTTCTCGGTATTAAAATTCTATCCAAAATGGAATAGTGTATGTACTTAAACCCATCAAACACTTGGAATAAAAAAGTTTAACCTTTGGCTCATCTCTTCGCACACCCATGCGGCCTCTCCGTGGTCTTCTTATTACTTTTGTTGTTCGGTAGTCAGACTGGCTGTCCACGAGGGAACCAACGGAATAGCGCAACTCAGCTGAGGTGTCCAGATGAGTCCTGGCAGAAGGAAAAATATGAAATACAGCCCATCGACAAAACTAAACTTACCAGCAAATCACTACCCACTTCTTAATTGGCAATAAAGCTTTAACCCTCAAAGAAATAGACTTCAAGAAAAGAAAACTGATGAATTGTCATGACCTTTTGAGTTCTCTTCAAAGGCTCAAGTTTTTTTCCCCAAAGGTCTAGTGCATTTTCTCTGTTTAGAATATAAAGTCTTTCTGTTCATTAGTTAATATTTTCAAGTGTGGCAGAACAACCGAGCATGTTAACATTGACACCCAAGATCCAGAGGCCCAAATTCTGGTAATTCTATTGAGTGTGAACTGTTCAGTGGATATCCCGATATATGCTATTTGTTACCATATTTGTTTTAAACAGTCTTCATTAATCTAAAAGATAAAAATGTATAAACTTTTTTCTGTTTTTCAACATTCTATTTTTTTATTTAGAAAAGTAACAAAATGTTTAAAACCAGATTGACCCAAGGTTAATAAAGTTATTTTTTAATAAAATAGACTGTACCACCAAAATAATTTTTTAGCTTTTGAGGAAATATTGATCTAAAAAAAATTAAGAAAAAATCTTTTAATAAGCACATCTGATTTTGAAATTTACTTAGAGATGAAAAAGTTGGAATATTCCAACTGTGAAATACTGTCACTGTTATTAAATATGCATAATAATAAAGTACACTGTAATTAAAGTGAAATAAAAGTTTCTACAGGAGCATTATTTATATAGCGATCTACAGCAAATTCAGTTTATTACTACAACAATGATGATAACAGCGGCAACATGCTATTCTACAAAATGATTTATCATCAGAAGCAAATATGCTTAAAGCTCTGTTTATTCTTGAACTTGGACTCCTGCTGATCTATGTTCTTGTCCTTAGTTATCTTTGTGAACAAAGCATTTCCAAATATTTGGCAAGATTAAAAGAGGTTAGCTGAAGTCTGAGTGTACACACGGGTAGAAGATACCAACTGATGGCAAGTTCTTGTTTTGCCAAATAGGACGTTAAAGCAAGTGAACTAAGAAATCATCCCTGAGATAGATGATGGCATTGTTTTTTTTACAACAGTGAAGGTGAGATTTAATGAAACAAACTGTTTTTTGGGTCTTTTTGTTTTTAAATTTTGGCTTAATCATGTATAAAAACTAACGAACAAGGCCATGGTCATAAACGGCCATGGTACATAAATGGTCTATCTCTTTGGCAGAGTAATAAGTTTCATGAAGACAAACATATTTCCATCACAATTATATGCTTGAAGAGTTATTCCCAGCATATATAAAGCACTTAATAAATATCTGACAGGATAATGAACAAATAAATTGATTATAATAGATTTCAAACTAACTCAGAACATACTAGTTCCTTTTGTCTGTGGGACTTAGGGTAATGTCTTTTTTGGGTATCAGAGTGGATTTTCTAAAATTAGAATATTATCTTTATTTCTCAACTTTAGATCATTTATTAAAATATGAAACAAAACACAGATCTGGTCCCACTGACAACCTGTAAAGATCTGCAGTGTCGTCCTTCAAAAGCCCTCTACAGTTTGGTTCCTTCCATTTCCACCTTCACTGCTAGTTACTCTCTGTATTTTGACATCTAGCTGTACTGACTTTCAAGAACTTCAATAACTGAAACTTTTTTTTTATTTCTGAGCTTTTGAAAACAGTTTCTTCATGTGTTTACATGGTTAGCATTTTTTCTTTTTTGACAGAGACAGAGAGTGAGTCAGAGAAAGGGACAGATAGGGACAGACAAAAAGGAAGGAGAGAGATGAGAAACATTAATTCTTCATTGTGGCACCTTAGTTGTTCATTGATTGCTTTCTCATATGTGCCTTGACCAGGGGGCTACAGCAGACCAAGTGACCCCTTGCTCAAGCCAGTGACCTTGGGCTTCAAGCCAGAGACCTTTAGGCTCAAGCTAGGTACCATGGGGTCACGTCTATGATCCCACACTCAAGCCAGCGACCCTGAGCTCAAGCTGGTGAGTCTGTGCTCAAGCTGGTGACCTCGGGGTTTCAAACCTGAGTCCTCTGAGTCCCAGTTCGATGCTCTATCCACTGTGCCACTGCCTGGTCAGGCCATGGTTAGCATTCTTAAAGTCTCAGTTTTAAAGTCTCATAGCCATATACTACTCTAGCTTCTCATATTCTTTCCATTAAAATAGTCCTCAAACTATTATTGCTCTATTTTCCATATAAAACATGTCCTCTTCATCGTCATCACCACTGTATCTCTAATGCCATGTTTGGCAGTATAAACTGATCTTGAGATAACAAAAGACCTGAGCCTATAGCAATTGTAGAAGAGCCCATTGCTTATACCTCATCTAAAACAGTGTCTGTTCACCTCTTTCCTTTTATTAAACTCAAAGGTAATATTTGTATATATTTAAAATTTTAATCATTTTGGTGTGTATTATTTTGAGAAGTACTGAGGGGTCTAGGATGCATGTTCATCTAGAGCAGGGGTCCCCAAACTTTTTACATAGGGGGCCAGTTCACTGTCCCTCAGACCGTTGGAGGGCTGGACTATAAAAAAAACTATGAACAAATTCCTATGCACACTGCACATATCTTATTTTAAAGTAAAAAAACAAAACGGGAACAAATACAATATTTAAAATAAAGAACAAGTAAATTTAAATCAACAAACTGACCAATATTTCAATGGGAACTATGCTCCTCTCACTGACCACCAATGAAAGAGGTGCCCCTTCCAGAAGTGCGGTGGGGGCCAGATAAATGGCCTCAGGGGGCCGCATGTGGCCCGCGGGCCGTAGTTTGGGGACCCCTGATCTAGAGTTACCCATTCATTTAGACAAGGAACCATTATGCAGTTTTCCTTCCTGAATCTCCTGTGACTCTTGCACACAATCTCACAAAAGAACTTACACAGATAAATCAAATATGAATTTCCTTAGAGTAAACCTGCATTGAAATCCATCGCTATGCTTCTGGAATGTCCTCCATTGCCCTTTCTAATTATCCACATCCTACCCTCCCTTCAGCATTCAGCCAGGTCAGACCATCTCCAGCTACTCTGGAACTTATTTTACTTTCTTCTCAGATGAGTACTGGTAGAGGAGTTAGTTCCAGATAATCACTAGCTTTAGCTCATCTCTTCCTGCCTCCTCAACTGGAAGATCAAACACAAATTGGTGAAGTTTTGCATCGTTCATTTTTTTTATTGTCTCTTAACTATGTGCGCCCAAAAGCATGGGTGTTCAACAAATAATTGCTATTTAATAAATCTTTGGTTATCCTGTAACAATATATATTCCATTAGGTTAGTTATCTTAATTCCTAGAACACTTTATACTTGTGATTTACTGCTTAAAAAAACCCTTTGCTTACTTCTCATTTCATCTGCAATGTAAGCTTGTGAGATGGTCAGGAAAATAGTATTTTACATATAACTCATTACTTTTCTCATTTTATTTGCAAAATAAGCTTGTGATATAGTTAGAAAATTGTTTTAAGTATATATAGTATTTTATATATAGTTCATATATATACAATTAAAATCTTATTAAAAAACAGGTTTCCCAAAATTAAACAGCTAGTAACTGTATGTATGAGACTTAGCAATGGCAGTCTTATTATGCTTGGTGTATTGTTGCTTCTATGACAATCTGCTGCATCAGAGAAAAAATTATTCTGTGTGTAGTTCTGCTATTGTGGATACATGTCACACTGTTAGGTGGCCCATGATGACTCACTGTAGCAATAAACTTTAGAGAATATGTCTAGAACTCTGCATTTCTGAAATGGAAGATGAAAAAGACAATAGAATGAACATTTGGTTTTAATCTTTAATTTTTGTTAATTTCATAATGCTCATTTTATGTGTTTAATCTTTTGGTATTTTATCAGATCTTTTCCTCTTCTATCATCATCAACATCAACATCACCATCACCATGTGAATACATAGCATTGAATTAGTAATTTCAGTTCAGATATATGTCAGAATAATTTTTTTAAATGAACATAATTTTTAAAATTAAAGACCTACCTATTTAAAAAAATTTCTGGATGTGTTTCTAACTGCATAAATATGTTTCTTATACTCAACTAAAGAGAGGAAGATTCAAAATATTGAATGTTTTACCAATACTAACACTAAAAAATATAAGCTGCTTTAGAATTTTTTAACTTGGATTTTTCATCTGAGCATCTGAAAAATGCTTTACCAGATATTCATTCATTCAACAGGATCTATTGAGAGCATACTATGTGCCAAGTATTTTTTAATGTTCTGAGATTATATTATTAAAAGGACAAAAATTTTAGCTCTTGTGGAGCTAGTATTTTTAATAAACATAAGAGTATGAAAAATTAATTTCTAGAAATTGATCAAAGTTTAAAATACATAATATCATTTATTGCTTAATAAATAAATGATCAAATAAGTGAGTCCTTTCAGGGTTTTTTAAAAATCAAATTTGAATAAAAGCTCTAAGCAAAAAAAAATTATATGTGAATGATTGAAGTCTATCTACAGAAAGAAACAATTGTCTCATTTTTTTTTTTTAAGATGTGGTATTGAGTCAAAGTAGATGAGTGTGGTTAAATTTATTTGAAGTTTTTAAACAAATATTACTTCCCTTCTCCTCTTTATCTGTAATTACTTTACCAAAATAGCTATATATCCTTTCAATATGAATGACCATATTTAATAATATTTCTTCAGTAACATCAAACATTGAAAACATTTCTGCATGTAAAGGAAACGGCTGATACTTCTTCCTCAAATGAGATGTAATCTCTTTATATACAATTCCATTTCTTCATTTAAGAGTATTTTGATATATTTTATCTATAATTAAATACAGAATATCAAAGGTATTTCATATTCTCAATTTTCATTGTATATATGCAGAAAGAATTTCTAAATCAGAGAATTATTTTTGAGTATAGAAACTAAATTGATAAGGAGCTAAAATAGGGCAATGATGGTTGAGCAATAGCAGGTACTTTTTAATTTTACTTTAGGAGATATTAACCATCAGGAAATTCATATTGATTTTTAGTCAATTGCAGATAAGCTTTTAATTTAATGTTACCTTGATATTGTGGGTTCAATTAAAGAGCCAGTTCTCATTTTCAATTGGTCAAGTTCAGATCTCAGTTTTTCAATTTCTTCTGCTAATCTTTCCTAAAAAATCAAAGAAGTGTTACTAAAATGATATTCAGATACCAATAATACTGACACTCAATTATGATAAAGCAAGCCATCTAGTTTAGCGGCTTTTCAAAAATGAAAGACTGATGAATATAATTTTATTAAAGATTAATAATCTTTAATAATCCAAATAATCTACTTAGATTCCCTGGAATTCATTAATCCTAAATTTTTGCAAAAGTATGAGAAAAACTATTGTTATGACCAGCTATGTATACATCACTTAAAAATGCAGAGTAGAAATCATAGCCAGTTAAAAAATAAAGAAAAGGTCTTATTTATGCAGTAATAAAGGACTTCTATTATTCTATAAAGGTTGAAGGACACATGGATAAAGAAGAAAGAAGACTTGAATTTAAAGTGTGAAGAAAAATATCATCTAATCTGAGTTAATGTTATTAGTTTGATATTGATACAATTATTCATACAATTGATCATTTTCTCAGATTTTACCAGTTTCAGTCTAAATTTATGATGATAAAGATTGATAGCCCTTCAGTGCTCATGGAGGCTCTTAATTTTGCTTTTATACTTACCATTTTTATATTATAATTTTTTAAAGGTGCCCTTCTGGATTTTTTATTACTTCTTTCTTTTTCCCTCTCCAATTGGCCTATGTATGACATTTTACTTGACTCACTTCTTTCCCACCACACATGTTTTTAAATCATTGTGGCTTTCATAATGTTTTGCGTATCTGTCCTTTTTATTCTTACCACCACCATCCTCCTCTACACCCCTTTTACCTCTTTCCTGAATTGTTTTACCAGCTTCCACAGATGTGATGCTCCCTTTAATCTTTCCCCCACAGACTCCTCTTTTAGATGGATCATAATAGAACATATGTATGATCAGACAAATTCTTTGCTTAAAAATACTAAACAGTTTCTTATTGTATTTTTAGTTTATTTGTTTGTTATTTCTACAAATATACAATAAGCTGCTCTTGTGCACTAGGCACCTAAAATACAGTAATAAACAAACAGATTTTCTGATCTCATGTAATTTACAGTTTGGTAAAAACACAATTTTTAGGATGTTGGTAAGAAGGAGAAAAGAGAAAAATCATGTAAAGGCTCTTCAATAATGTGATATTTGAGTAAAAACCCGAAGAGCGGGAGGGAGTTAAAATACTGGAATATCAGCCCTGGCTGGTTGGCTCAGTGGTAGAGCATCGGCCTGGCGTGCAGGAGTCCCGGGTTTGATTCCAGCCAGGGCACAACAGGAGAAGTGCCCATCTGCTTCTCCACCCCTCCCCCTCTCCTTCCTCTCTGTGTCTCTCTTCCCCTCCCGCAGCCAAGGCTCCATTGGAGCAAAATTGGCCCGGGTGCTGAGGATGGCTCCATGGCCTCTGCCTTCAGGTGCTAGAATGGCTCTGATTGCAGCAGAGTGATGCCCCAGATGGGAAGAGCATCGCCCCCTAGTGGGCGTGCTGGGTGGATCCCAGTGGGGCGCATGCGGGAGTCTGTCTGACTGCCTCCCCATTTCCAACTTCAGAAAAACACACACACACACACAAAATAAATAAATAAAAATACTGGAATATCTTAGGAAAAGGCATGTCAGAGAGAAAGAACAGAAGTGCAGATACCCCTAGCCTGTACATTTGGTAAGTTAGAGGGCCAAGAGGCCAGTGAGACTGGTTTAGAGAGTCAAACAACAAAGGCAGATAAAGGACAGATTTAGAAAAATATGTTTGAGGGTTTGAGAAGAGTAGTTCTGAAAGACCTTGTAAACCATTTTAAAGCCTTTGGCTTTTACTCTGTGTGAGACAGGAAATGACTAGAGGGTGTTTGAGTTGTGAAGTGGCGAGACCTTTCTGACCACTGTAAAATGAACAGTTGAATGGGATTGGGAAGGACAAAATAAAATTATTAATGTTTTCCCCAAAACTTAAACAACAGCATTATGGCTTGGGACAATTGTGGTGTTAGGGAGAGAATGGCTGGAATTTGGTCATATTTTGAAGATAGAATTAACAGAATTTGCTACTGGACCAAATGTGGAATATGAGATAAGGGCGGGGTGAAGAATAACTCTAAGGCTTTTATCCGCTCCCAAAAGAAAGAAGTTGCGCTTTACTGAGAAGACTGTAAGTATTGGTGGTCAGGTTAGGTGCTGATGTTTAGCAGGAACTGACTTTTTACATTTGAGATGCCTATGGGTCCAAAGATATATATTAAGTTGGCTCTTGAATACATGAACTCCCTCCGGGTAGAGAACCCAGTAGGAAATTAAAATTTGAAAATACTTGGTTTATAAATGCTATATAAACCCATGAGATCAGATGAGTTCACCAGGGACTTAAAAAATAAAGAAGAAATTCAAGGACAGTCCTAAGAACTTCAAATTTAAAAATTTTAAAGATCAAGATGATGAAGAAAAACATTGAGTGAAGAGGTTGATTAATACAGGAAATTTTGCTGACAATGCATTGCAGAAAATTGAGTAGAAATCTGAGGAGTTATAGAAAATATGGTTAGGAGATATGTTTAGTTGTATGAGATAATATTCAGAAACAATGTATGACCTGGGATTTGCTTCCTCTTCTGGTAATTGACATGAACAAGGATGTATAGCATGGACTGATTAGTACTGCTGGTTGCTTAAGCAGATTGTTGATGCTACAAGCTAGGTAGGTGGTGGGGGAGTGGGTTCTGGGGATCTTGCCAAGAGTACATAGAGTTTTGGAGAACATAACATTTCATAACAGGATCAAGTCCAAAATTCACAATCTGGTCAAAACCTAGTTCTTTATACACATAGCAGTCTCAGTAAACTTCTGGTGATACAACAAATCAACCATCTTTGTTTTCTCTGTGCTACTGCATAGGCTCTGTCTTTTATCCTATCCTTCTCTATTTTAGAACATATCTGCCTTCAAGGGCCTGTAGAAATGCCCCCTTCCCCCATGTAGACATTCTGAACTACTTCAAAGAGAATCTGATGCCATCTTCTAGGCACCATACTGTATTGCTCTTGAAGATCTATCTTTTGGGAGATTGTGTAAATTCACTGTAGGACCAAATAGTTTTAAAAAAATTAATATTATAATATATATCATTCAATAGGATAGAATGTATAATTGTTCACTTTTATCTTCATTCATTTACCTTTTTGAATACCTTCCATATGCCACACTTTTGCCCTTCCTTCCACCCTTCCTTCCTTCCTTCCTTCCTTCCTTCCTTCCTTCCTTCCTTCCTTCCTTCCTTCCTTCCTTCCTCCCTCCCTCCCTTCCCTCCCTCCCTTCTTTCCCTCCCTCCCTCCTCCCCTCACTCCCTTCCTCCTTTCCTTCCTTCCTCCTTCTTTTCTTCCACTACCTGTCTTTCTCTTCTCTTTCTTCTTTTCATCTTTTGTTCAACACATTTATATATCACTTCATAAATTAGTAATTTGATGCTATTTCATTTGCCTATGCCAAACAAAATAAAATTAAGACAAATTGCTAGCAAGCATTTTACAGGCTAGTGAAGGAAGACAAAGATATATTAGCAACCACAACTTTTAACATTTCATAACCTGGTCCTGGTCTGCCTTTTCTACTACATGTCCTATGAGAGTAACTGATTCTAGGTGAACCATTTTATGTCCATTATTACTTAACTTATCAAACTCACTACTTATACCTTCTTCAACAAGCACCGGTAATCATGCTACACACAGTATTTAAAAGGCTTGCAACACAGTACTACCCCTTCTTAAAGTTTTAGTCAAGCCTCACCTTCCTGAAGATTTCTTTATAGCAGGAATGTATGGTGATCTCTCATACCTGTAGTTCTTATTGTCTGTTTCCCTCATTGACACTTAGCATCTGCTAATCTGCAACTCATTGCTTATCAAAGTTGTGTTCTCTCTCTTCAGTTAGATTTTTCAGCCATTTTGCAACTAGGATCATGTTTGAAAATATATAACAACACAATTCTTATGCATGATAGATATTTAATACACTTCTGTTAAAATGATACCTCAAACTAGACACACATTAGTGCATATATTTTTACTCCATTTATGTAAAGCACAAAGCAGTCAAAACCATTTCTCTGTAATCAATAGATAGTGATTACCCTTTAGTATAAGAACAGTGATTATATGTTTATAAGACGGGGACTTCCAGAGTGTTGATTTTTACTATGTTTGGTTTCTAAAAATTCATCAAGCTCTTGCTCCATATATTCATGTTCTGTATGTATAATATAAAAGTTAAAATTGTTTTAAATAGAAAGTATCCTAACATTATTTCTGATTCAATTTATTTTATAAAATATTGAACAATGTAAAATAGAAAAATGGGCAAAATGTAAATTTCCATAATACCTTATCATGTAATGATTCTTCAAGATTCTTTCTGAAAGTTTCTGATTCTTGAATTAAAACATTCTACAAAAGAGGGCAAAAAACCAGAAATAATATAATTAAACAGAATAGAATTAAATATGGAGACTCTATTTTATCACTCAAGAATCTTAATTAATTTCTTCCTTGATGCATCTAGTTATTAGTTTTCATGGAAACCAAGAATCAAAGGAATCTTTAA
Source organism: Saccopteryx bilineata (assembly GCF_036850765.1). Classification (NCBI taxonomy): domain Eukaryota; kingdom Metazoa; phylum Chordata; class Mammalia; order Chiroptera; family Emballonuridae; genus Saccopteryx; species Saccopteryx bilineata. The sequence goes on along the minus strand of NC_089491.1, from coordinate 107,054,910 downwards.
ACATGGTACCTTAACATTTTGAAAAATACATAATTTAAATGGGATGTATTATCTGGTAACATTTGAATTGACACATGGACTGAATATTATCTTTACATTTCTGTTTGCCTCTTCTCAGTCCTTTTTAAATTAAAATTAATTAGATTACTCTTCAAATAAGAAAAAATGAATTATAAGCTTCATATTAGCCAGAGGTGTTATTGATAAAAGAATTTAGATGAACTGATTATTATTATCTGAAAAAAAGAAGAAATAAGAAAATCACATTTTAAAAAGTTCAACTTCTAGACTTCTATTTCAAATACAGAATTAATTATTTTTATGATAGTTAAAATTTTAGAGAAATAAAAATAAAATTTTAGTTATTTAAAAACTGATGTTATATAACATAACATGTGAGAATAGTTGAATCACAGATATTTTTAAAATCTTTGCCATAACAGTATTATTGTTGTAAAAGCTTTATAATATTTATATAGTACTATAAAACATGATTTAAAACAATACATTTTTTCAAGTTTACATAGTTAAACTAAAATTGTAGTAATTGGCATAGTGGCCATGTATTTGGATTTGAATGGGAAAAAGTCATGCCTTATGAATTCTTATTAGGTATATTAATCAAAATACTTTTTCAGTTTATTAAAATATTTTTTGTATTAGATTATTAGACAGGCCAGAGGAAAGTGCCTAGCTTAAGTAGAGACTGGTACTCAATCAATCTAAATTTCCAAACTGACGTCTGCACCTAGGCTTTAGCCCCTCCCTTTGTCTATGCTCTGGGATTGAAAATCATCAGTTCACATAACTCTTGCTGGTTTGGTAGCTGTCAACTATCAATGAGACATAAAAATTGTGAAGGAAATTTCAGACTATACAGAAGTACTTTTTTAAAACAATGCAGCTAAAAATATTGCATATCTAAATTTGGTAGTAGGGTTGACATTATTGGTGATATAGACTCACATTTTGGCTTTAAGACCAATGGTAGACTCAGTTACTTGAAACATTTGAATATTTCAAAACAATCCTCCTTGTGTACCAAAACACATTTATTTTTGTCTCATCACTCTCCTTTTTTGCATACCAGCCAAAAGATAAATGAAATACCTTCATCACAAAAGCACAGCATATTTTAATACATTTGTCTCATATAATCAAGTTAATATACAAGATATATATACTATGAAGAATTTTTTATTCATTTCAAATGATCTTACACATTTTTCAGAAAAACTGTTCATTCACTTCTAAAAATAGCAGGTATTATTATTATTTTTTATTCAGTAAAGTCAATGAATCATCTGACCAATATAATCATTACAGCATGTATAAGAACACATGGTCCTAAGAACATGCTAAATATTTATGCAATTCTATTCTTCTGTCATTTTACCTTCTCTTCTAGAGCAGCCATTCTTTCCTTTAAGTGTAATTGTAAGCGTTCATTGGATTCAGTCAGAAGTCTGTCCACAGTATCGGATAATCTTTTGTTGTGTTCCTCATTCATTTTTTCTCTTTGCCTAGCCTTACATTCAAGAAAAGAAAATAAACTTGACATAAAAATTATTTTAAAAAGTATTTCAGTTTGTTTTTATATTTTTTCTATTTTAATATTAATTTTTTCTAATTAAAAATTAAATTTAATTTTCTATTTATTGTGATTCAGCTGGTAGAAACATTTTTTTCTTTAGAGGGCACAGGGCCTATCCATAAGAGTTTATATATAACTCTAAAAAAAGAATGGTGTTCACTTCTTCTATGTAGACTATAAATCCATAAACTGATAATTGAAGGGGAGGTTCTTAATACACATACTCTTTGAAGTTCTTGATTTTTCTCCTCAAGTTGGCCTTCTAGATGTCTCATACGTTCTTCAATATTTCCATGTCTCTCTTCAGCCTGTTAAAAAATATGAAGAATGTACCTGACATGTAAGATTTGATTAACACCTTTCCTCTAAATAAATTGAAATAAAATGTAAAGCAAGCTACTACCAACCGCAAATGTAGTTTCCAAAATAAACTTTCTTTAAACAGGCAGCTGAACAGCATTGCTTGAAATGTGTCAGCTACAAAGGCCTGTTACATCCAAGCATCAGCAAAACATTGGAGTTATTTATGAGCAATGAAATCAGCCAAATGTAACATGCAGACTGTGCATGGTTTGAACACAAACCTGCCATTGTCCAATTGTAAGCTCCTGAAGCACTTGAACTGCACAGATGGTCGATTATCAATAAATAAAAGTAACATAATTTTTTATAAATGAAAAGAAAAACTTAGATGGATTCTATTTAGCAATAGAAAGTAAAGTCCAGTAGGACTACCTTCCTACGAATGGAGATCATTTCTTGTAGTTTAGCTTCCATAACATATTGATAATCATCAGATGAGGTAGAAGAGGTTGGATCAGACTAACAAGTCAAGGAAAAGGAGAGGGACAAAATTGAAAAATCAGAACTAAAGACACTGACACCGAACAAAACACAGCACAGAATGCTTAAAAGAAAAGTGTGACAGCAAATTTAATACTCTAATAGACAGAATTTTATGTGGAAAGAGCTACACTGATATCTAGTGAACATGGTGCAGTTGATGGGTATAATTGAAAAACAATGATATGTTCAAATGAAAAGCTACCAGCCTAAGATATGGAAGGTTAGTGAGAGCTGGCGGTGAAAGACTACTACAGAATGAATTAAAGCAACTCTGAAAGAGTCATGTAATAATTGGAATTATGAGAAACCAAACACTAGAAAATGTCTCTGATAGATTATGTCTGCTTGTTTGTTTATCATATTATCTAAAAATAAGAGAAACACTGTGTCTCAAACTTGAGGGCTATGCTAAGGCAAATAAATTTGGAATAAAATTTATTATAAGCCCAACTCTGTAGAATTCAGAGCAAAAGCTAAGCCACAGGGTTAATTATATTAGTATTCTCCAATTCAAGCAGAATTGAGTTTCCTCAGCAACAGCAGCAAACTCAGAAAATGACTTCTGGTTTCTGAATATACATCATGGCTGTTCTCAGATATAGTCACGATTTGAAGTTTTAAATGAATATTATTAAAAGTCCTCACATTATCAAGGTGCCAATAATACTGTGAGGACATGAAAAATTATCTGAGAACTCCCCTGAATGACACTAGTGACCCCTCCAAAACTGTTTCTGCATTGAGTTGTTGCTATGGAAACAAAATAGTGCCCTTAAGTGTATAGGCAGCATTTTGCCTTTGTGAAATACAGTTTCCACAGTGCCAAGGTTAGTTATATGTCTTAGAGGTGAATGTCAGGTTACCACAGACACAGACTGTTTAACATATGTGACATTGCTGATAGTTGAATTGTATTAGTATGTTATACACAGGTTACAAGTATGGTTACATCAACATTTTCATCATAATTACAAATTAAGTAATTATAACATTCAAAGTACCTTATGTCAAGACTATAGAATTTAACTCCAGAGCATATTCTATTACATTTTATACGTTTATTCTAAAACAGTCAAACTTACTCTATGCAAATATAGGACTATAATAAAAATGTCATGTAGTACCTGAAAAGAAATAGTAACCTATTCATGTATTGGTTCACATAGGTATGTACTATTTAATACAACAAATTCCAATTTACTCTATGATTTGACATTTAACATTTCCCTAGTGTTTTTATGCAAGTTATAGTTCAACATTTATACTTTTTAATTTTCCTCCTAATATTCTTATTTCATATACAGAAAGAATTATGAAGAAATGACAATAACCATGTTTTCTCCTCAAATTTCCAGGCCAGAAACAACACAGAAAGCTATCATAGTACCCAGAAGTCATAAAATGGTTTTATAATAGCATTTAAATTAAACATAGAATTAAATTAAGACTATAGTAAGTGGATCAAAATGTTGTTGAAATTATATAATCTAAATTAATAAAGGTACCTATAATCTCTCAAAAGTGTAATTTAACTGACAGTGGTATAAAAATTAATCAGGTGACTGATTCAAGGTAGTCAGGACATGAGCATTTCAATTTCTAAAACTGTATCTCCAAAAATATATTTGAAGTCCAGTAGGTCTTCCAAGGTATTTAAAACTTCTACCTGTTTTTGTCTTAACTACTAAAAAGACACCAAGACATTGTAAAAAGTCACTTTAAAGAATGACTGAGAATTCTTTCATGTTTAAATTATTATGTTATTGCTGATATTTTTATTGGTACTAAAAATGAATAAAATACCATATGGTATTTAAGATGAATTATGTCCTTGCTGAGGGGATATGAATTTTAATTAAAGAAGTAAACATTATAATTCATAAAATTGGGAGCCCAAATCTTTATTAGTTAATTGTGTATACACTTGCAAAAGCCAAAATTTTTGTTTTATCCATAGCTATACTTTCGACTTTCTAAAAATCTTAAATGAGGTTTACCTACCTATCTATACACAAACACATGCATGCACATGAAGAAATAAAAGACAGTCTTATCAAATAAAGAATTGATTTGGATATCATTGCTTAACAAACACTGGAATCAACATTTTTGTGTGTGTGTGTGTGTGGCAGAGTCAGACAGAGACAGATAGGGACAGACAGGAAAGGAGAGAGATGAGAAGCATCAATTCTTCATTGCAGCACTTTAGTTGTTCACTGATTGTTTTCTCATATGTGCCTTGATGGGGGGGTGGGGGCTACAGCAGACCGAGTGACTCCTTGCTTGAGGCAGAGACCTTGGGCTCAAGCTGGTGAGCCTTGCTGGAACCAGATGAGCCTGCGCTCAAGCTAGTGAGCTCGGGATCTTGAACCTGGGTCTTCCGCGTCCCAGTCCAATGCTCTATCCACTGTGTCACCGCCTCGTCAGACTGGGATCAACTTTTTATCACTATTGATTTAGGTTTACCTTAGCCTTGTAAAGACAGCAGTTTAAGCAACTGGTATAAGCACAAGGATCACAGGAGAACAATCAGCTATTTTGTATTCTCCTTGATGGGATACAGGATTTATCAGAGTTCACTCTTTAATATGACACAGGAAAATGGCAAATAAGCTAAAGCTTTAGAAAAAAATCACATAGGCAGAAGTAGTTTTGGGAAGGGCAGGGATGGAATTTGGAAATGGAGAAAAAACTGAAGTTAAAAGGAGGAAGGCCACCTGACCTGTGGTGGCACAGTGGATAAAAACGGCAACCTGGAATGCTGAGGTCGCTGGTTCAAAACCTGGGCTTGCCTAGTTAAGGCACAGGTGCGAGCTGATGCTTCCTGTTTCTCCCTCCCTTTCTTTCCTCCTAAATAAATAAATAAATAAATAAATAGAGAAGATGGCCAAAGTTAAGAAAAAACAAAACAAAACAGGCCGCTGATAATAAAAGCAGAAAAATAATGTATAGGCAAAATAAAATGTCTGAGGGATTGATTGTGTGTGGGGTTTGTTTGTTTTTTATGACAGAGACAGAGAGAGAGACAGAGACAGACAGACAGAAAGGGAGAGACGAGAAGCATCTATTTTTCACTGTGGCACCTTCATTGTTCATTGATTGCTTTCTCATATGTGCCTTGATGCGGGGGCTCCAGCTGGACCAGGACCCCTTGTTCAAGCCAGCAACATTGGGCTTCAAGCCATTGACCTTTTGGCTCAACCCAGCGACCATGGGGTCATGTTTATGATCCCACGCTCAAGCCAGCAACATCAAAGTTTAAAACTTGGGTCCTCTGCATCCCAGTCCAATGTTCTATCCACTGCACAACCATGTCAGGCTGAGGGATTAACAGTACCATTCAAAATATAGCAGAGGGGAGCCTAGGTTTAAAATAGGCAGAAACTTTTTTACTATTGTGAGTAGTCAAAAATATTAAGATGTAGATAAACACTATGATGATCAACAGTAGTGAGGTACTGAAAATTAATTGAAATCCAATAAATAAATAAATAAATAAGGCAGATTGTAGAGGCATTTCCCAGAGGTCTTAAGGAACAAAAGGCAGGCAAGAGAAAAGTATGGTTATTGTAGCCATAACACTTGGAAGACAAATAAAAAGTTGATCTTCAAATATTATAAAAATGTTACAAGCAGAGGGAGTGTTTTGACGATAAAATCTCAGCACTAGAGGAGCACTATAATAAATTATATAGAGTAATCATCTAAAAACTGTATTTCTGGCATATCATTGTTGATATGGAGCCAGCCAAAAGAGAAATCAGTAAGAAGGAGGAGTATATTCTGGCATGTTTTTTACACTTTTAAAGAAAAATAAAACTACTGAGAAAAAAATCAGAAGGGTCCAGATGAAATAAAATATCAGCAATAGATTATTAGGTAGTAGTAAACTGAAGAAATTATTTTAGGTATGCAGCAAATATATGCATAAAAGGAGAGCTCAAGAAGATAAAATGAGAAAAGAAAAGGCGAGACACCCAATTTCACACTTTTAAAAAGTATTCTAAATTAAGAATTCTTGTGATTTAATTTAAAGCCTCAAAAGTAAGGTATTATATTTTAAATTATGTTTTATTTTTAGTCTATCAAAGGTTAATTTGAGCAAATTAGTTGCTGCATTTTAAATTGTGTTTCTTTGGAAGAGATTCCAGATTTTTCTGTATTTTACTTAGGATAATATTGATAATTATTTTATACTGGACTTTTATAAAAGTTATCTTTATTATTTAGCCACCTATCTCCTTCTAAAATAAATTTTAATTCAATAAAATACTTCTTTAAAATTGTTTTTCATGTCCCTTAGGTTAAAAGACTAGGTATATATATTATAATCTATATTATAATACAGTAATATAAAATATCTTTATAAGAAAAAAGAGAACACTACTACTATATTTATATATTTTGTATAATTTAGAAAATGTCTCTCTAAGTAAATGAGAAATTTATTTTTATCTTAGAAATCACACACTTCTGGAATTGCCAGAGGAGTTTATGGCATGAACTGTGACTGTAAAAAGACTAGATTCTAACATTATCCTAACCATACAAATGTTTAATTCATCTAGTTATTCCAATACTCTACAGATAACCAACTATTACAATATTTTCAAACCTGCAATACATTGAACAATGTTTGCCTTTTTACTACCAGGTTAACTTCTGTATTTCAACTAATAGGCATCAGTCTACTGTTCCTTTTTAATTATTTACTTTTTCAGAAAAGCAGGTATGTGTGCTTACTTTTATATTGCCACATTGTTTTGAATAGTAATCTAATATCAGAATTTGTAACTTTCAGTTCACATAGTAACTCACCCACTTACTGCAGTGAAGTGAAAAACTTAGCACCTGATAACAACTGTGAAACATCTAAGATACATGCACATTTAAAATTGATATTAAAAGTCAAGCATGCTTTCAATAACAAAATCTGGTTACTTTTATTCTAATGAAATGTATATACACTTTGAAGAAATCCACTTTCCACTAGACTGTGAAAGGTAAGAATCATTAAGATTATAATGTTTACAAAATTGTATAAAATATGCAGATAATTGTAGAGTCTAATTGCTATAACATGGCAGATTATATTTAAAGTTGTTTAGGCTATTATGGATTTTAATTGGTTAAGAAGAAATTGCATCTACTATAACCAATTTCTGACCCTTTAATGGCTGTAGACTTTAGACTTCTACAAAATCTAACTTCTAACTTCTAACATATATTTTTACAATCAGAAAGAAATAAACTGTTTATGGTATTTCCTATTTCAAATATCAACTTATATTAAGCTTATTAAATTATGATTCATGTATATACATATTAAATAACATCATGATGTATTTATATTAAGTGATCATCCTTATGTGTAAATATCACCATGGAAAATTAATATAAGAATGTAAAATTTTGTTTTTGTTAATGTTTAAGTAGGCAAGAAAATTAAAAGCCATATATTAATCATTTATATCAACATAAATAATATATGTATAATATGAAAAATTCACCTAAATAAAAAACCAATATAATAAAGATTAGATGAATTTAATTTTTATAAAGCCTTAAGAAAATCTTTATAGATTCCATTTTGATCACTAGTCATTTCTGTAAGTACATCTAGGCTGACTAACTGTTTTATTGCAATACCTTTGTCAGGGCTGCAATTCTCTGAGCCAGTTCAGCCTCTACTTCAGGTAAAGTCTCCGCTTTTCTCATGGTCTGCTGCAACTTTTGTTCAGCCAGCTCAAGACGCTCTTGTAACTGTCTGTTCTTCTCTTCCATCTGAAATAGGGATGGGAAAAATGACACTTGAAGGGTCACATTTAGGATAGCAAACATTTCAACCATTATCCTAGACTTAAAATCAGCTACTATGACCACACCTACTGTACAAAAAGATTACTGTCCTCATGCTTTTATATATTACTTGGCTGTATTCCTTAATAAAAGTCAGCACATTAAAAAAATAGAAAAGCTCTTATCAATGGCAGCAAAAAGAAAAGAAGTTAACAGTGAATATATACTTAGATGAATAGACTACAACTCAGTACTAACACATCAGATGCACCATGATAGCAAAATCTTGCTAATCATAGTATTAGCTGGAGAGAAAGTGGTAATGTATATATTATAATGATTCAGAGTGCAGGCTCTAGAGATGGGGTTGGCAAACTTTTTCTGTGAAGGACCAGATGGTAAATATTTTAGGCTTTGTGTATCATACAGTTTCTGTTTTAACCATTTGATTCTGCTGTTGCAGCACAAAAGCAGTCACAGACAATGATTAAATGAATGGGTATGGCTATGCTTCAATAAAACTTTATTTATAAAACAGAGCCTTAGTTTTGGCACATGGGCCACAGTTTGCCTACTCCTCCTTGGAGTAGGATGGACTTAGGTTTCCCTTATAGACTGGCAACTACCAGAGGAAAAGTGTTCATTCTCTGGACCTTACTGTCTTCAATATAATAAATGTGCTTACTTCATAGGTGTTGGTTAGATTTAAATGAGATAATACATGTAAACAGTTCAGCACAGTTTCTGGTTCATGTCAAGATCCAAAGTAAATGTCAATCATTATTTTTATTAATAGTTAGGCAAATTTCTAAATCACATGCTGAAAAGTACAGCTGTTTAGTTCACGTTACTCTAAACTTCAGAGAATGCTCGACTGCCAAGAAATAACGTATTTTATTTACTCCTTGTTTTGTGAGACTGGTGAGAACATGCACGAGGATCAGAACAAAACCAACGTAGAGATACCGAACCTGCCGTAGGATGGCCTCTTTATTGGCTAACTCATTTTCTAGCTTATCATTCATGTCATGTATGGAGGTAGATTCTCTCTGAGCACTGAGGTAACGCTTCTCAAGGGTTGTGATCCTTTCTTCCATATCTTCCTTCTGGGCCATGGCCTATGATTAAAATAATAAAAAGAATTCAAACTAGATTCTCAGATCGTTTAATGTATTGTGTTATTATTTAAATAAAATAGTAAATATTAATTTCTTTTTTTATGGAAGGAATGCAATATTTCATGTGAGTTTCCCCAATTTATCTGTCAAAATTCTTTTTACATCTTGAGTTAACCAAAAGCTTTCTTTCTCTGAGAATGCAAGAGAGTATATTTTGAAACTGCTTATTGTAGAATTGACATTCTTAGAGAAGACGTGGCAGATAAATTCATTCATTGCACAAAAGAGATAAGTAAAATTTTGGGTAGAGTTGCATACAGTAAAATTGGTGAAATAATTGCTATCGTTCAAGATTGCAAAGCAATCTTTAAATAAAGATTTGCATCTTCACATATAAGAGTAAGTAACTCAACAGTTAAAAGAGAAGGCAAACAAGGTAAATTTGAGCCTTATGAACAAAGAAATTGGTCATTTGACTTTGTTACTTAATCACTTTCCTTGTTACATATATTCTAAATTAAAAAGTACTTTAAAAACTCAATGGACACATAACTCTAGCAAAAGAAAAAAAAACTATTGGTGCAAATGTAGTAAAACTATTGCATTAATAATGTCAAACCATCTAATTCATAAATAATTTGGAGATTATCTTCCTAAAAGATTGCATGGGAATTTATTAGTAAGTTTGTAACCTACCTTTTGAGATGATATTGGCAAAAGTTAGCTAGAGAAGAGAGCCTCATGGGCCTGTGTGGTTTCCTAATGATGAGGGGAGCTACTTGGTATAAAGAGCTTGAAATTGATTGAAGAGACGTTGGTGTTTCCATGTATTACTATCCAGATTCACTAATCACTCATTCCAAATCCTTTGTTATTCTCCAGGATCTAGAGCCAATGCTGGCATGCCCATAGAACAGATAAATTTTCTTCCCATATTCCAAAAGAAATTGAAGCCCCTGAATGGGTGGTCCTTCAGATCTCTTTCACCACCCTGTGGAAATTTAACCCCATGTACACAAAGAAGTTGGTTCAGAGAAGAGGTAGAAGGCAGAAGAAAAAGAAATGATTCAGATAAAATAAAAATAAGAATGATAAATTATCTGCTTTTCTATTAGCCATAACTGATTTTACACTATGGAATTTTGCTAAACTGTTGGAGTGACTGGGAAGATTTCCTATAGTTTTAAAAATAAGTAAGCAAAGTAATATGTGAGGCAACTAATAAAATCCAGAAGAAACAGAAAAATGTCCAACAAAAGGGAATACTATCACAGGAAATCCCTACTTAGAGCAGTTGTGGGAATTATTCACCTAATCATACTAATGTGAACAATGGATGTATCTGAGATAATTATAGCAGAAGGATGGGAAGAGAAAGTAAGGAAGAGAATAAGAGAGCTAAATTCTCCATATAATATATTTATAATACACAGGCACAGATTAAGTTTAAATAAGAGAAAATACAAGAAGTAATGGCTAAAAAAATTGAAATTAAGACTCTCAGGTAAGTGAAGTAAGGTGGCGGGGGGCTATGTTTTTTTGTGTGTTTTATATTTATACTCTCTGGATATTATTTGGCTTTAAAAATTATGCATATAGGCCCTGGCCGGTTGGCTCAGCGGTAGAGCGTCGGCCTGGCGTGCGGGGGACCCAGGTTCAATTCCCGGCCAGGGCACATAGGAGAAGCACCCATTTGCTTCTCCACCCCCACCTCCTCCTTCCTCTCTGTGTCTCTCTTCCCCTCCCGCAGCCAAGGCTCCATTGGAGCAAAGATGGCCCGGGCGCTGGGAATGGCTCCTTGGCCTCTGCCCCAGGCGCTGGAGTGGCTCTCGTCGCAGCAGAGCGACGCCCGGAGGGGCAGAGCATCGTCCCCTGGCGGGCAGAGTGTCGCCCCTGGTGGGCGTGCCGGGTGGATCCCGGTCGGGCGCATGCGGGAGTCTGTCTGACTGTCTCTCCCCGTTTCCAGCTTCAGAAAAAAAAAAAGCATATATAATATTAAAATTAAATAAAAAGTAATACATCTACTGTGAAACTTACATTGTTTTCCTCAGTTACCCTGCCTACCCACAAATCGGCTCTTCTTCTTGTATTACATATTTGAGAATGCAATGACACCACTCTCCACGGAAATTTAGGATCATTCTCAAAAACTACTTCACCCTAACTTTCACTTTCCTAGCCTAACCTGTCATCTTGCTATTGGTCTTTCTTCCTTACTTAATAATCCTCCACCCTACCGACCATGAGACTACTCTAAATGCCAATCTGATCATACTGTATCTTGGCTTTATGTGTTCACCTCTATCTTTAACATAAACTCTGAGCTACAAAGTCTAGAAAAGAAGTAGCTTTATGGCCTGACATTTCTCTATCTCTTTGTACTGGGAAAAATCATGTCCCCAGGAAACTAATGCACTCTGGACTTCCTTTTCCCGTGAAATGCATTTTTGTTGCTAATCCACTGAGCTCCAAGGCCCAATTAAAGACTACTGTCTTAATTATGTTAATATTAACTTCAAATATGTAAAATCTAATTAATCTATCAATTTGGCAAAAAAAATAAATTCAGGTTTATTTTTTTGATATTAGGTACATACCCCTAGATTATAGTTACTATTTAAAAAGCTTTCATTTTGAATTCTGACTTGTTTTATTTTATATATGTTTTTAGTCTAAGGATGGTAGCGTATTTATTTGAGAGTATCCCTCTGAGTGCATTCAATTGTTAATGTTACATTCTGTTAATTTCAGTTTCATATAGAACCCTGGCAATATTTTGTCTATTTTATAGCTCAAAGAGAAAATTCTGAATCTAGTCTGTATATATAACATTTTTATTAAATTTTAATAGTAACAAATTAAGTAAAAGGCATACATATGTTTCTTTAAAAGGTAAATCCCGCAGTAGTACATACTTGCTCCAAATCCTAGTTTTTGATATATATTATCTCTGTCATTATGTAAGTAATACAAAGTTGCTTAACCTCCTCTCCACTTCTTTTGGATGGGACATTGATACTTAGCACATAAGCTGGTTGTCCTATGTTGTAATGTTTAAGTTCTTGGATGGTGTTTCTTGCAGAAAACACATTCAATAAATAATAGCTATTTTTTATTATTAATTAAACTATGTTTATGATTAGCAAATATGACTCTGTGTTATACATTAAATGCAGGAGTGATTGTATGTGACTTTGGTATTGAATTTTTGATGCAGTGATTCATATGGGAGATTCAATTTTTAACTACAGGCTGTGTTGACAAAAATAAATTTTGAATTTACAAGTTGAAAAAAAATCTTTTCCCTTGTGTCACTTGGAATTTCTAAAAAAAGAAGTTTTTTCTTGTCCCTGAAAACTGCTGTGTAAAAAAGGAAAAAACCAGAGAAAAGATTTAATTATCTCTTGACCTGAAGTTTATGTATAAACTGAATTTTATTATATAAAATAAATATAACTCTGTATATCTACTAAGGTGAATAATATAACTCCACATTTTAGATAAAAGTCAAAATTTATTTAATCACTTACAAATCTTTGAAAAGCTTTTAATAGGAAGTAGAAAAGATAAGATGGTTTCACTTATAAAACAAAATATAATTTAAATATTTCACAGGAAATTCTAATTTTTGCATAGCTACATATCTAATGAGATATTATATCTAATGCCTGATTAGTAGGCTTCTTGATTAAAATGTGGAGAGATAAACTTTTGTTATGACGTTGTCTATGTTTACTTTTGTTTGTCTTTGTTTTTTACTTTTGACTAAGATTTTAATGGATAATTCCCTTACTTTTTACATGTTAGATTCTGTATTTGTTCTGAACATTTCCTTATCAAATATTGCAGGAAAAAAAAGGTTCTACCTGAACTATTTGACTGCATTTTTGGATCAAAAACCTGAAGGTATCCAGTAACAGCTGCTCTTATAAACACCTCCCCAACACTAAGTACTAGGTTAGTCTATGTTTTCTAATATATGTATTGTGCCTAGATTTAATTCAGACTCCCACTCTAAGACTTCAAAATCAATTTATGGGGCAACTAAAATATAACTTTAAATAAAAATAAATTTCAAATAGGCTTATTCCTTGACAAAGAATAATTACAGCCTGACCAAATGGTGGCACAGTGGATAGAACGTTGGACTGGGACTCAAAGGACCCAGGTTCAAAACCTCAAGGCCATTGGCTTGAGCATGGGCTCATCCAGCTTGAGCACAGGGTCCCTGACTTGAGCATGGGATCCTAGACATGATCCCATGGTCATTGGCTTGAGACCAAGGTCTCAGGCTTGAGCCCAAGGTCACTGGCTTGAGCAATGGGGCATTCACTCTTTAGTAGCCCCCTGGTCAAGGTGTATATGAGAAAGCAATGAAGGTGATGCAATGAAAAATTGATTTTTCTCATCTCTCTCCTTTCCTGTCTGTCTGTCATTGTCTGTCCCTCTCTCTGTCTCTGTCTCTGTCACACACACAAAAAGAATAATTAAAAAATATAATTTGAAATCATTAATGAAACATACATAATTAATTTTAGATATATTAGACTTTTCATGTACAAACAAAAATACATTTCAGTTTTTAATTATATGGCTATAGTTTTCTTATTCTATATTTTTCTTACATCAAAAAATATTTATTGCTTATTCAATCATATTGCACTGGTAATGTGATAGGGGAAACAAAAAAAATCATCTTAATTTTTTTTTTACTAAAATAATTGTAATCTAATATATTTCATGTGACTACAGCCCAGGAATACATTAACATTCAAGAAAGTAAACGCTGAGCCTGGGTCTTTGAGTGTGAGTAAATAATACTTTAAATTTTAAAGTATGCGATTTTGATATCTTCTTGCTTATTGAGAAAAACCATCAAAAGATTGATTATTAATTGAGGGGCAGTTATATTGCAGATGTATGTTTATAACAGTTTCTATCACTGAAGTAATGACTGCATCTCACTGATTTTGGAAGCTGCTCAAAGTGGAAGGAGGAAAGGTTTCGAAGTCTAGCTTGTCCTGTGTCTTCCCAGTGCTGGGCCTGAGAGGGTGGGGTGAGAGGGCAGTGTATAGGCCTTGGACAAGTCACTTTACCTCACCTGAGATTCTCCACCTGAGAAAAATAGGGATAATGACAGGTACTCACTCTGTAGAACAGTTGTAAGGAATAAGAGAAATTAGATATAATGCACCAAGAATAGTTTTCATGGTTGGTCCTCAAAAATTCCTAGCAGGAAACAAGGAGTATGTGGTCTGCAACCTGAATCTTTTTGAAAATATTTTATTTGACCATCATAGTGTTTTTAACACACACACACACACACACACACACACACACACACACTGTACTCAGAAAGGCAGGTCAAGTATAGGCACTTTGTCCAGTTTCATTAACTCTATCATTCTCTACTACCCCACACCTGCATGTTATACATGAATACTACCTGCCTGGTTCTGAAGGCATGGTGTTTGCAACCTCCCTTCAAAGATGAATGGTGAGAGGTATTCCTTTCTCAGGAAAACTCTTCTAAAGTACAACTACATAGAAATTATAGAGCCAATAAAAATAGTTATATTTGAAAAGAATTTATGTGAAGTCAGAATACCTTACCCATTAGAAGGGATTCCTAATAAAAGAACACCTGGCATCAGAAAATTGAAATTTTTTATCACCTACATCTAAATACCATTAAAATCAAAGAATTATTTTTATGTTGGCAATAAGAAAGAGGGAGCTAGAGACACTGGGCTCCACCTGTGACACTGGATAAAATAAACAAGAATAAAAAGGATGTACGTCAAATGATAGGAAAACAGCTAAATATCTATGACTAATAGAATAAAGAAATATAGTGAGAAAAAGGTAAAAAAAAAATATGGCCCTGATGGTTTACTGCCAGAAATCTCAATATTACTTACTTGTGCTATAGAAGAGAGGTTAAGTTCATTTACTTTGTGAGTTTTCTGAGTTTGGGTTGTGAGGAACAGTAAAGACGAGAGACATATCTATAAATTGTTGATTCAAATAAGGGTGTAGGAGCACAGGATCTTTGTCAGGACAGTGGTAGTGCAATCTACCACTACATGAATCCTGTATCTTTCCCTGAGAGATTAGACCTTGTGTTAGGACAGAGTCTCATCCCATCCATGCCTTTTGATGTTTACATCAAACATCTATAAATATTCATGTTCTCTACAAAGATTTTTTGAGTGTCTATCCTATGCTCAATGGTTATAGGGGTGATTTAAATATATCAGTAAACAAGACAAGGCAAAACAAACAAACAAAAAATCCAGCCCTTATAATTTTTATGTAGACTTGGAGAAGGAGGCAAATGGTAAACAAGTAAGTCAGTGAAATATGTATTGTTTTAGGTGGCAGTAAGTGCTATGAGACTAAAGAATGAGAGAAGAGTGAAGCTGTACGTGTGTGAAAGTACATGTTCCTGAGAAAACATCTGAGCAAAGGGCAGAGTAAAAAAAAAAAAAATGTAACAGAATTGACCGAGGTTGTTTAAGAGGCCACCTTAACTGAACAGAGTGGGATAACACGAAAGACTTGAAGAGGAGATCTAAGAGGTTAGTAGGATAGTAAAGGAGATAGTACATGGCTTACAGGTCATTTCTTTTTCTTTTTTTTCTTTTTTTTTTTTTTGTATTTTTCTGAAGCTGGAAACAGGGAGAGACAGTCAGACAGACTCTCGCATGCGCCCAACCAGGATCCATCCAGCACACCCACCAGGGGGTGATGTTCTGCCCACCAGGGGGCGATGCTCTGCCCCTCGGGGCGTCGCTCTGTCACAACCAGAGCCACTCTAGCGCCTGGGGCAGAGGCCAAGGAGCCATCCCCAGCACCCGGGCCATCTTGGCTCCAATGGAGCCTTGGCTGCTGGAGGGGAAGAGAGAGACAGAGAGGAAGGAGAGGGGGAGGGGTGGAGAAGCAGATGGGCGCTTCTCCTGTGTGCCCTGGCCGAGAATTGAACCCGGGACTTCTGTACGCCAGGCCGACACTCTACCACTGAGCCAACCGGCCAGGGCCACAGGTCATTTCAAGAACTTTGATTTTAATTTAAGTAGGATAGGTAGTCACTGAAGAGTTTAAAGTAAAAACATGACTTGAACTGATTTAAATTGGCTGCTGTGTTGAACAGAAGCTATTATTATAATCCCCTAAAAGATGCTTCTGTAGACTAAGGAAGAGCCATGGAAATTGTGAGAATAGTTCGCATTATGGAGCTATACTGAAGTTGGAAGTAATAGGATTTATGACTGAATCAAATGCAGAGCATGGGGAAGAGAAGAAACCAAGGATAGCTCCGATGTTTTTGGTCTGAGTAACAATAATCAGTTGACATCAACTGAGATGTGTAAGACTTCAAGTAAGTCTGGCTTCCTGGGAGAATATCAGGAAAGTAATCTTGGCGAATCTAATTTTGAGATACCCATTGGAGATTTAGATACAAACATCTGGAGATATAAATTGAGAATTATGAGTTAAGGGGTGGTTTTTGGAGCCATGAGACTCCATGAACTTATTGAGGGAGTAAACACAGACTGAGATAGAAAGGCACTCAAAGACGGGCAGCAGGGGGAGAGAAAGCTGAGCCAGTAAAGGAGGCTGAAATGGGAATAGTAAGCCAGCTGGGGGGAACTGAAAGAGTGTAGTGTGCTATTAGCCAAGTGAAAAAGTCCTCCAGGGGGTGATAACTGGATCAAGTACTTAATAGAACTGAGAATGAATCCTAGCTTCAGCAACATGGACGTCAATGACAACTTAGATAAGAACAGTTTTGGTGAGACTGTAATGACAAAACTATGATAAAATGAGCTCAAAAGAAAATGGGAAGAAAAAAACTGATACATAGAGTAGGGACAACTCCAATAACAAACTAGTTAATTATACACAAATGATATGAAAAGGATAAAAACATAGGATTTAAATGAATATGTAACATTGGAAACAATAAGCTACAAAATGAAATTTCCATAAATATAAAAAAATCTTCTTTTTAATTGAATAGAATGAGAAAGTGCAAAATTCTAGACTTTTCACCTGGTAAGATGATTTGACAATATTACAAATAAAAAACCTCACTGTGTCTTTTGTAGTCACTTTCTGGAACAGGGGTTCTTGGGTTACAGTGGTCTCAACATAAGACATTTCGAGTTGACAACACTCACCCCCATAAAAGATTAAATAATTGAGAGGTGAGTGTTTTGCCTTACACTGTTAGTGTCGTACTTACAGACTACATGGGTGAACTAGTTTGGTTGCACGTGGTGGAGGAATACGCAGCAATAAGGCATGTGAGTGAGGGAGTTGGCATCCCCAGTACATTTACGCCATTTGGACTGTTAAAAGTACAAGGGTTCCATTTGTGTTAGGCTAGCCTAGGGTGTGTTTCAACTTAGACCAAAAATCAGGTTATGTCACTGTCGTAGGAATGATATTGTGTGGTAACCTGAGGACCCCCTGTACTATTTTATTTTTAAATAAATAACATGATATTAAGTCTAGCAAGAACTGAATATATAGAAAATGGAAGGTTCCTAGTCAAATATATACATTCATATTCATAGGCACAAAATCAAAATGTGAGAAGAAAAATTTTAAATAATGTCTTTGAGTAGTCTCATATCTAAGAGCAAAGCAATTTATTACACATACATTTAAAGGTGTTTAAAATTAACAGTTCAAAAAAAATTTTTAAACCTTTAAAAGCTGTATAAACTTTTGATTATACCTGAAACTTGATATCAAAATTTTTTTCCATATATATCTAAAGGGATAATGAAGCAAACAATTTTTGCCTTAGTGAACAAGTTTCATACCTAGCATAATGCATCCCAAATTACGGTCTTTTGAGTCGTAAAGAGCCTTGCCACTAGTGGAAAGTATGAAAAAAACATCTCAGAAGTAGTATTCAGGAAGTAAAGACTGGAAGTGTTGTCCATCACTTACCTCTCTGATGTCCCTCTGATATTTAGTGTTCATTTCTTCAGTTTTAATGAGATCCTTCCTTGCTGTCTCTGCTTCTTGTTCCACCTCTCCTACTCGGGAGGAAAGAGCTGCTAGACGGTCTTTCATTTGGGCCATTTCATAGTTTTGCTTTTCAAGCAATTCTTGTAGTTCAACTATCTGACTAGTTTCATCAGTTGAGTCTATAGAACCATTGGATAAACGCTGCAGGAAAAGGAAAAGTCACGGCACTTAGGATTTTCTTCCTCTTTAATTTAAAATTCACAGGCTTAAAGAAATGAAACTGATACAGCTTTTATATTAAAAAATAAGAACTCTAAGAGAGTTAATTTAACAGAAAATTTGAGTTTCTGGAAAAAACTCTTCGTTGTCAGAATGTAAAGACAAGTCAGTAGTTTTCAAACAAACAGAGGCATGTGAACTAAAAGGTATCATATACAGGATTTATTATACATACCTTCAAACAAACCACTGGCATACCCTAAACACTAAATAAGTGGCAGCTATTATGTCATCTTTTGAAGAAGGTTGTTCTCGCTGTGAATGTGACCTACCTAGAACAAAGGTATAGCACAGAAAAGTCTTGATCTCTATATTGCTATCAACATAAAAGTACCGAGTACATATAACCCATGGGAAGGAGGCTGAAAAAAAGTAAGAAATTTGAGGCTGATTTTTTTCCTTTCAGAAAGGGCTGCCTAGAGGGCAGGATGACCCATGTCTTCAAAAGCATTCCCGATAGCCTAGCTGCACCAAAGAAGTTTTATTATAAAGACTGTACAACAATTGGGGAGAAATACGTGCTAAGAGAAAAGGGCACAACCGAGTTGAAACCCAAAATGAATAAAAACAACAAAAAAAGTATAATCAATTCTGCTATAATGCTTATTTGAAAAATATAATTTGTTCCAACATAATAGATATATTAGGAAACAATTCCAACATACATAAATTTTGTATTTTCTTGTGTGTTATTTCATGTCTGAAAATCACTGGTTAAACACAGAAAACTGTACTTACTTGAACCAAGCCATCTAGGAAAACACAAAATGCAAATTCCCCAAACATCTAACATTGATCTCAGGTCATTGTGTGTTTTGAGACAAACCATCAACATCTGTCATAACTCTGTTTGATTTCCGATTCCCCTCCTTCCACCACTTCATAATCACTCATAGCTATATCCTTTCTGACAGCCATTCCATAAGCAAACTTCAGGTCTTTTTCAAAGTAAAAAATTACATTTATCATAGTGTTTATGCTATTTTGACCATATAACATGTAAAACTGTTCTACCATTTTTATTAATTTTATATTTTTATGTCATTGATGAAGTTTTTTTAAAAGAGATTATTTATTGATTTTACAGAGAGAGAAGAGGGTGAGGGTAGAGAGAAGTATCAACTCATAGTTGTTTCATTTCTGTTGTTCATTGGTTCTTTGTCACATGTGCCTTGACCAGACAAGCCCAGGGTTTCAAACCAGTGACCTCAGCATCCCAGGTTGAGGATTTATCCACTGTGTCACCACAGGTCAGGCTCACTGATGAAGTTTTTAGTTTATGCTACAAACCCCTTTCCTTCATAAGCTCTGTACTGTATTTTATATTGTGCAATTTTGTACAGCTTGTGATTTTTAGGAATGAGTTCAGTGTACACAAGATGTCTCTATATTATTTTTTCTAACTGAATGTGAATCTACATTATCTCAAAAAAAATGTTTAACTGAAAAAATGTTAGTGCAATTGACTGTAGGAGAAAGAAGATGGGGAAGAAGAGCAGAAACGTCATAATATAGTGAGAAAGAGGAGCAGAAAAAGATGGAGTCAGTCTTAGGGTAGGACCTAAACATGCCAGTCCATCTGTGGACCTAACGCTTTGAAGGTATTACTGAACTTTTGTATTGTAGGTACCGAACCTCTAATTATCTGCTAAATTCTTAAGAGATATTACAACTACATAGGAATATTGGCAAATACACTGCAGCATGTTGACCAGATCCTTCTTCAACGTCTCTCTTCTCTTCTCTGCTGACTACTGGTAGTTTAGGGATCACAGGTGAGAATATTTTTCCTGGAATTGGTCTTAGCAGAGGGGAACTACATTTCCAAAGTTATGCCCCTCATCTGGGGCATGCAATAATACCACATACAATGCAGCACAGTATTATTGTGAAACAAATAATAATAATTATAATGATAAACCCTTTTAGACAGCTTTTATGGACATAAAACTCAAAAACATTGATAATGACTTGTATGCAGGTCACAACTAACTGTACATTGAACCGAGAAAAGCCAGCTTCTAATGATTAGGCAGCAATTGAGAACTGGTTTAAGAAAAAAGGTGAAAGCAAATTTCTAGTCAGTTATGTCTAAATTTGGGGTAATTAAGGCAAAATATTATAGGTTTTTGTCATGACAGCAAACATCTTTTAATTCTGTACATTCATTAGAGGTAACTAGACAAGCTTAATCTCTACTAGAACTTCTCCCTCTTCACATTCAGAACTTTCTGTAGTCAACTAAAAACAGTAATTTTTAGAAATGACAATAATTACTAGAAAACAATTTTTTATTTTGAAAAATTATATTCAGGATTTCAGTGCCCTAAAAAACTTTGGAAAAACTGAGTCTCAGGTAATCACACAGAGCTGACCTGAATTAAATGCAGAACTTTGAATTCCTAGTTTAATTCATCTACCCTTTGTCATATTGCTTCTAGTCAGAACATATAAGTCAACATGATAAAGTTTACATGCTGTGTGGTATAAACAATTACCAAGAATATAGTGTGTGTGTGCTTGTATGAATATACATACATATGTATACACACATATGTACATATTCAACAAATATTTGTTGCGTGCAACTGAATGTTAATTTTCTAATTAGAAAAAATTGATTATTTTAATTCAGTGCACCTGAGGTCCATTAAAATCTTATTTAAAAATTGTGTATTTTTAGGAGGCTCAAGGTTAGAATAATTTTAATCAAAGATAAACAGTAATTAAGCAACTAAAATAAACATTTAAAAATGTTAACTTCTTTAATTCCTTTAAGAAACAGATGTGTGCTACATAAGTTTTATACTACTTGGAAATTTGGGACTATTCATAAGAAAATTTGCAAACTCAATTTTTTTAAAGTTTTTATGAATCTTTTATGTTTAAAATGTGTAATATTTCATCTGTTCAAATTAACTTAAATACATTGCATGGTGAGCTTAATATGTTTTCATAATTTCAGAGTGGAAAGACCATAAAAAACTTATTTATTTTATTTTATTTATTTATTTTTTTACAGAGAGAGAGAGTCAGAGAGAGGGATAGGGACAGACAGACAGGAACGGAGAGATGAGAAGCATCAAAAAACTTACTTTTATCTTAGAAAAAGAATATAAAACTTTTGTTCCAGGTCATTGTTATGTGGAATTAACTTTAAAATAAATTGTGACACTTGAACTTACATAACAAATGACTGAGGAAAGCCCAGTGTTTATCTAAAATGGTTTTATTGAGGTGGAATTTATATACCTTAAAATTCACCCATTTAAAATGTAAACGTCAATGGTGCTTAATATGCTTAAAGAGTTATGCAACTACTGAGGACATTTCTATCACCGCAATAGAAACATCATGCCCATTGGTAGTCCCTCATAGCTGATCCCCACCCCTAACAACCTCTAATCTACTTTCTATCACTATAGATTTGCCTATTGGGTACCTTTCACATAAATAGAATCATAGGATAGATAGTCTTTTGTGACTGCCTTGATTCACTGTACACACATTTTTTGAGATTCACTTATGTTGTAGCATCTAATCAATATATTATTTCTTTTATGGATGAATAAAATTGTATCATATGACTATACTACATGTTATTTATATATTTCTCAGGTAATGGACATTTAGATTACCTTCATTTTTTTGACTACTATAAATTATGCTGCTATGAACATTTGTGCACAAGTCTTTGTGTGGATATATATTTTCAATATCTTGGTTAGGGTTCTAGGAGTAAAATTGCTGGACTAGATGGTATTTCTAAGTTTAACATTTTGAAGAGCTGTTTTCCAAAGTGGTTTCCCAAGTTACATTCCCGCCAGCAATGATGAGAGTGCCACTTTTACACATCCTCACCAAAACTTGTTATTATCTTTTAGTAGACTTTTTTTTTAAAAGGCAGACTGCCACATGCAGCGCCTCATTTGGATGTGTCTGGAGTCTTGGAAGCTTGACTACCTTACGTTCTCCTGCAAATGGAGCTTGAGACTTGTTTGGAGGTTCTAGCAGGGAGCGCAGCTACTCGTATACCCTTGACTGAAGAACGATCCTCTCCTCTATCGGGGAAGGTCATCCTCTTCGACCTAGCATGCAGCTTGGGGAAGAACGCCCCTAGAGCGATGAGGGAGGAAGGGGATACCTGCCTAGCCAGCCAGGTCAGCCTAATCAACCCTGGTGATCAATGAGGTGACAGATATCGCAGCCAGATTGCCCTCACATCCTCTTTTAGTAGACTTTTAATAACCAAAACTTGTTATTATCATTATAGCCATTCTACTGGGTATAAAGTAGTATTTTCTTATTCTTCTCTTTTCTTTTTTCTTGCAAAGATAGCTCAAAATTTATTTATACATTTGTTTTAAGGAGTATACAAATTTTACATTTTTTATTTGTTCATGTGTGTACACTGGATTAGGGAAATAAGGATTAAAATCTAAAATGATACCAAAGGTTTGCCAAAGCTGATCTTAGAATTGGCTCCTTAGTGAGACAAGTATACAGCACCCATAACTCTCACTCACCCAAAAGCATCAAATGGTTCCTTTGTTTTCTATCTTAATAAAATTGCTGTCATTACACTTCCAATAGAGGCAAACCAATTAGAAAAATACTGTGACATTCACGGGCAGTAGAGAATAAATACAAGTTCAGTAATCAGCTCCTGCAAACATGCATAAACGATGACAGGGGAAAGCCTGTCATCCCTGGCTGCTTAGCTGTGTGGGTGGGCCATGGAAGTCAAGATAAAAGCAGTGAGGATGAGCAAAGTTTCTTTTAAAAAAAGCATCTCATGAAGTTTTTCAAGGTGAGTGGACAAAGGCAGATGTAAATCAGTGTTCCCCATATTTCCCAGGATTACCACTATTTGTATTCCAATAGCTTCCACAGTGGTCAAGGCCACCAGGTTGACTTTTATTTTGGAGCTGTCCAAGACAGCCTGATGGGTTTGAGTTCCTTCTTCCTCCTGTTGCTATTGCTTAACTTTCAGTAATTCACACTATTCAGATGTTGTTTCTTCCTTCAGCATTTGCATTTTTCAATGTTTTCCTTCTTGTAGAAAATCCTTATAAGCCTGGCTTCTGACCCAAATTGAAGACCGTGGGTCATGGACAGCAATTTGACAGGTACTTTGTTAGGCAGCTCTGTCTCCAGTCTGCTCAAGAACTTGGCAGTTTTGTATTCCCAACACTGAATACGGTACTTTTCTTCCAAGGTTTTATTGAGGTTTTGTTTCCTCTAGCTTTTTTCTCTTCTCTCTGAATTGCCTTCAGTTTTTCAGTTTTTAAATGTAAGCTGTGTGTGTGTGTGTGTGTGTGTGTGCGCGCGCGCGCGCACGCGTGCAGAAAGAAAGACAGAGAGAGGGACAGAAAGGGAAAGGAGAGAGATGAGAAGCACCATTTTTCATTGCAGCACCTTAGGTGTTCATTGACTGCTTTCTCATATGTGCCTTAATGGGGGGGGGGGGGTTACAACAGAGCGATAACCCCTTGCTCAAGCCAGTAACCTTGGGCTCAAGCCAGCAATCTTAGGCTTCAAGCCAGCGACCCTGCGCTCAAGCCAGATGAGGCCACACTCAAGCCGGCAACCTTACGGTTTCGAACCTGGGTCTTCCACATCCCACTCCAATGCTCTGTCCACTGTGCCATTGCCTGGTCAGGCTCCTATCCAACTCTTATAGCATATTCTCTTTTGATCTTTTGAGGTTTTTAGAGTGCATCAAGTAGTTACTGTCTCTGCCTGACTTCAACCATGGGTTGGCTCCCACCCATCCACTTTGGTACCAGGTTAACTGGCTTTGCTCAACCTTGCTCCTTCCACTGCTCCTGGTTCTCTAGCACTTTCTCAACAATGTTGTTTTTTTTTTTAATCTGATTTTTTTGGTTTTCATTTGGTGCTTTCAAGGTGAATGCATCTGTATTCTACCTGCTTTCCCATGAAGGGTTTGCCTTCAAACCCAGCCTGGGGCCATGCAGTGGGCCCAGCTCCTGGTGCAGTCTAGAGGGGTCTAGGGCTGGGTGGGGTGGGAGGCAGCGATGTGCCAAGCTTTGAGCCTACTACTGCAGGTGTACATGGTTCCGAGCCAGCAGGACCTGAGCTGCCACCAGTGTGAGAGGGAAAAGGGCTCTCCTTCTGCTTTTTATTTGCATATCCTAATGATTAATGATGTTATACATCGTTTCATGTGCCTATTGGCCATTTATATATCTTCTTTGGGAAAATGTTCATTCAAATTCTTTGCCCATTTACTAATTGGGTTATTTGTCTTTTTATTATTGAGTTATAATTATTTCATATATATTTTGGATACATTCCTCTTTATCAGATATATGACTTGAAAACAGTTCTTCTCAGTCTGTGAATTATCTTTTCACTTTCTTGATGATGTTGCTTGAAATGTAAGTGTTTTTAATTTGATGAAGTCCAGTTTATCAAATATTTATTTTCTGGCTTGTGCTTTTCATGTTGTCAAGAAATTAAGTTTTCACACAGGTTATAAAGACTTTCAATTTTATTTTAATGGTAGAAGTATGTGCTTTGATTATTAATTTTAAGTGCAACAAAGGCCCAGATGTTAAAATTTTAAGTATATATATTTTGATTCATTAAAGAAATGCTTGTTGAGTACCTACTATGTGCCAGGTATTAAGTTTTAGTATTTTTTTTAAATGTGATGATACATTCCTGGCATCATGGAAATTCTCAGCAAGTAGAGGAGTAACACACAGTTGAGCAGCTAGTATGCATTTGGATGCAACATTACCCTGAAGTTATGTGTGGCTTATATATTTGTGATGGGAGCAGAGAGAAGATGCATATTCTTGAAATATGAATACTATGTACTGTATCTCCAGTAAAATAAGAATAAGGGAGGGAATAGTTACTCCAGGAAGAAGAAACAGCATGAGCAAAGGCAGGGAGGCATTATTTTGCATAGGAATTACAAGTTATCCTGTGTGTAGAATGTAAGATATGATATGTGCTTTGGGGAAATGGGAAGATATGAGACTTGGGGGGGGCATAGATTAAGATAGCCTCAGCTTTTCATGTGAAAATGAATGAACTTTGTGCACTAAATAGAATGACAGAAAGTCATCAAAGGTTTTGAACAGGAAAATAACATAAAAATCTGCTCGCAAACTGTCCATTTTTCCTCATAATCCTGGTAGTCTATACAAAGCCTTTTAAACTCCCAGTGGTGGGCAAGTTTGCTCGATCAATATCCATATTCCCTTCCCTTTTCCCCACAGCTTCAGTCACAAAAATAACAAAGAATGTCCCGTTTTATTCAAATTTCAGATGAACAATCAAAAGGTTTTCAGTACAAGATATAACCTGCAGCCTGACCAGGCACTGGCGCAGTAGATAGAGCATCAGACTGGGACATAGAGGACCCAGGTTCAAAACCCTGAGGTTGCTGGCTTCAGCACGGGCTCATCTGGTTTGAGCACAGCTCATCAGCTTGAACCCAAGGTTGCTGGCTTGAGCAAGGGGTCACTCGCTCTGCTGTAGCCGCCCTCCCCCATCCAGGCACATATGAGAAAGCAATCAATGAACAACTAAGGTGCTGCAATGAAGAATTGATGCTTTTTATTTCTCTTTCCTATCTATCCCTATCTGTCCCTCTGTCCCTCCCTCTCTCTCTCTCTCTCTGTCTCTGCCACGAAAAAAACCCAAATAAATTAATTAAAAATACACACACACACACACGCAGTATTTGGGTCAATTTTTTACTAGAGGAATGGATTATGCAAAGAAAACATTGAGCCAAGATTAAGAGCACAATCAAATGTTTATCTGGCAGAGGAAATAGAAAAATCGAAGGTTGGGATTCACCATGGGTTTAGGACTTTTAAAGACACCAGTGTAGCTAGAGTGGAATAAGCTACATACAGCAAGAATATGGGAGTAGAAATAGGGAATAGATGGGCAGATCAAGTGGATTGGTGAGTTCATGTAAAACCTTAACTTTTCTCTGGGTGAGATGGGAACTATAAGAAGGTGTTGAACAGAGAAGTAGTATGATCGTAAATTTTTAATGGATCCTTCCATCTTCTTATAACAGATGGCAAGGGTTAAGAATAAAATTGACAATTTTTTTTATGAGGCTTTGTAATAATCCAGCTAGATGATAATGCTGGCTTGGACCAGGGTGCTAGCAGTGAACAGTGTGAGAAATGGTCATATTCTTTTAATGGAACAGAAGTGACATGTAACCAAAAAAATGTACTCATGAAAGACATCAATATTTTTTGCCTTCAATTAGAAGGGTAGAGGTATTATTTATTGCTATTTAAATTTGCATAAGAAACCCCCATCTGGGACATCACTCTTGTTCGAATTACTATAACAAACTTCCAACTGGTCTTTTTGCTTTTCACCTTGTTCTCTTATGATTATTCTTAAAATAGCCAGAATAATCCATGGTGATTATGTTACACTGTAGTTAGATCAAGTCACTGCTCTGCTCAGAACACTGCAGTGGTTCCATTCTACTCAGTATAAAAGCAAATATCCTACGATGAACAATAACCGCAGTATCCTATCCCCGTTTCCCTTCCCTATACCCCTATCATGCCCCCATACCCTTATCTCTTGATCTATTTCCTACTATTCTTCCACTTGCTCTCTTGCTACAGCCACACTGGCAATCTCACACTCCTCTAATGTCAATCACTGTCCAAAGTTACTGTCATTGCTTTAGTTTTTTCTTCTGCCCAAGGACTTCTCCCTAGTAATCCACACCTGGCTAACTGTTATTTCAGTGAGATCTACCCTGACCACCTTATCTAAAAATGCAAACTGTTCCCAACCTCTGTTTCCCCAGGACTTCTGATCCTCTTGTGTTTCTCTGGGTTTTTTTTTTTTGTGTGTGTGTGTGTGTGGGGGGGGTTTGTGTCAAGAGCATTTATCATCTTCTAACATACAGATAATTTACTGACTTATATTTGTTTACTGTCTGCTAATTCCTCCAGTTTGCTACATTATAAACTTCAAAAGGGAAAGGTCCTGCAGGTATGTTGTTTAGGGATATCACAGGTGTGTTTCTGACACCTAGAATGATGCCTGGAATATGGTGGTTAGGCAATAGAATTTTATTGAATGAATAAATATTTTGATTACTTCTCTGTCTCTAGTGACTAAAGTATTTTATACACACACACACAAACTATATATATATATTGAATATTTATATATGTATATATTCTATACATGTATGTATATATAAATGAATGGGTGAATAAATAAGTGATTGTTTTCATTAATGAGTGAGATGAGTTTTAGGAAGAAAGAGTAAGGAATCAAAGAGATGTTAAATATAGAGACAATATATTTAGCTGTCATATAAAGTTTATAAAAAATATTTTAAGAATAAGCAAATACAAAAGAGAACTTAGGACTTTTCTTTCATGTTTTAAAAGTACTTTATAGATGAATTATCTTTAGAGTAGAAAAATCTAAAGTATATGTAGGAAACCATTATTATAAATACACATTTTAACAAGTAATATGATAGAAATATATAACCCTGCAAATAAGACCAAGTAGAGTGATTGAAGTCCCAGAAATCTCTCCACTTTGGTCATGTTGGCTTCTCATTAGATAGAGCCAGGAATTGAAACATGTTCTTCCATTTTCTACCAAGTAAACAATAAACAATGGAAATAGGTCTCTCTTTTTTATTTGATAACTTTAAAACAAAATGACCTCACTAATATTTTTATCCTACTTGTAGTTTTAGTACTAACAAAATAATTTTCTTTCTGAATTTCATGGTGCTTTGCTTTAATGGTTATTACTTGTTTTGAGTATACAGTAGTGGCTATTCATTGCTCTTTTACTCTGCCAAAGAATAGTAGTTTATTAAACATAATAATTAATAATTTTCACCTTTCTTTTATGTGTTAAAATAACTCCTGTTGAATGTACAAAACAGAGGGCATTTAAATTGCTATATTACTATAACTTAAAAATAAATATCCCTTTGGATAGATATTTCTTGACAAGGTTTTCCAGAGGATTTAGGTGCTAATTAATTATAAGTTTTTAGAATTAGATAAACACTACTATGCAGAATGACTATTTGATTAAGCCCACCCACTACTTGGCCCCAAAGAGCTATTATAATTGGCAGCTGACAATTTCCTCTCCCCCAGATTTTTTGAGATATAATTGACTTATAACACTGTATGTTTAAGATGTACAACATGATGATTTTATATATGTATATATTGTGAAATTATTACCAAAAGGTTTAATACATCCATTACTTATATAGATGCCATTTTTTATAAGAAAACATTTAAATCTACTTTCTTAGCAATTTTCAAATATATAATACCGTATTGTTAACTATCGTTATCACGACAGCTGATAATTTCATCTTTATTATGAACATATTTGTAACCTTGATTCATATATTTTGTCACCCCTCTTCCCATGTTTTTCATATCTAAACCATAAGCCTTTGATTTTCTCCCAATGAATTTTAAACAGATACATTTTTGTCCTATGTATCTTACTGTACATGGTTTATTAATCTTTCTAAGAAAATAGGAAAAGGTGGGGCCAAAGAGTAAAAATTAAGAATTTGTCTTACTATTCACTAAATTCAAAAATTAAAGGCACAGGTGTACTTAAAACTTATAAGCATTTAAGGGGTAAACACTGAGCAGTCCTATTCTATTTTTAAAACAGTTCTATAAATTTTTATGGTTAGAAATGAATTGTTAATGGTTTAGTTAAAAATCTTATAGTAAGATTTGCAATCATTAACATAAGTAATCTAGCACTAATAACTCTGCAGAAGATTCAAAAGAACTGGTAAAATGAAAAGCTTAAAAAACATTTTATTTTGTGAGAAGAGAAGTGTATACTAAAAAATGTAGAACTGAAAAAATGAACACAAATCAAGAAAGGGGAAGTATTTGTAGGCATAATACTAATAAGAAAAATGAAATACTAGAGCTGATAGTTCATTCTAAATTTCATGAGCATCAGCAATGTATTAGGGTAAAAGAAATATACATATAGAGTGAAAGGCCAAATCAATTAGGAATCCCATAGGTAAACAATAAAGTCTATTTGTAAATATATGAGTAAGTCTTAGACTAGGCATTGACCCAGGGAGTCAGTTTGGAAGATTCAGAGTTATCCTCTAACAGATATTTCCTCTCATTCCAAAATATCATTATACTCTTCATTTTACTTCAAATCCTTAAATTTGAATTTACTTCCAAATCCCCAAATCAGACTGTATCTTTCATTAGAATAATGCCAAGTAATAATAATAGCTAACATTTTTGGGATACTTATTTACACAAAAATATATAGCTGGTAAATTTTCAGTTTGCAGCACACATGTATTCATAATTTACTCCATTTTGTTAACATTTATTAAGTTCTAACACTGTTCTAAGCACATTATAACAACCTACTGTATACACAAAAGGAAATTAAACAACCTATTGTATACACAAAAGGAAATTCAAAACAGAGTGTAAGTATGTTGCTTAGTGACATACTACTAAAAAACAATAAGGTTAAGTAAGATCTGAACCCAAGCATTCTTATTGCAGTGTCACATTACTAAGAGTTTTTCCTTTCTCTCTTTTTCTCTGTTCTTTTGTTTATTCTTTTTTGCTCATTCATTGTTTCATTTATTCACTCATTTAATCACCAAAATTCTACTATCTGTTTAGCTTCTACCATATGTCAGATACTAGGTTGGATGCTTAGAATATAAAAATCCTGCCTGAAAGTAACATAATGTAGAAAAAAGAATAAACTAACTCAAGCAGCCTAACAATTAACAGAATAAATAAGGTTGAGAATATTCAGTACTGGATAGTCCAAAGGCTTCAACGCTAAGACTTTTGGGCATTTTGGGTCTACCTACACTGTATTTGTTGATCTCCATATTGCTTTACAGCTTCAAATATCAGACCTGACCTCAGATTTCAAATCTTGTCCAATAAATAACTACATTTTGTCATTGATTTGAGATTCTCTAGTACAGAATTCACAGCTGTTATTTTTAATTCCACATTGACTTAAATCTGTTTCATCATATATAAACCATCTGTTTATAATCCCTGCAAACCTAAAGCCTAGAAGAAAGCAAAAATCATATTTGTACTCTACATTAGTATTCTTAGCCATGACACATTAAAATCCTTGGCAGAGCTGAATACACTATAGAAAGGATCCTACTGTAAACCATATCCATGGATGAGGTCCAGATATACACTTGATTTTACTCTTTAAGCAACTGTAATGCTTAGTTGGACTAAAGAATCATAGAGATATATTGTGCAGATACTTCTCTAAACATTGTATCTAATTTTTAAATCATCAAACCTGAAAAAGTGTCTGGCATAAAAAGGGAAAGAATTTAAAATAATAAAATAATAAAATGACTGATGAAGTGGATGTAATAGAAGATATGAAAATAGACCCCACATTTAATATTCTTTATTCCAGTATTAACTAATTATTTTTAAAAATAAATATTTAATGCTTCAAATTAAAAGACTATCTCTTATTTCTGAAAAATGAGAAGAAATAAATTCATTAATAGAGTTGACCATGTCTTGGCCACCATGAATAATGCTGCAGTGAACATAGGGGTGCATATATCTTTGCAAATAAATGCTTTCAATTTTTTTCAAGTAGATACCCAGAATAGGGGTTCTGGGTCATATAGTAACTCTACTCTTATTTTGGTGGGGGGAACCTTCAAACTGTTCTCCATTGTGGTTATACAAGTTTATATTCCTACCAGTAGTAAATGACGGTCCCTTTTTTTTAAAACCTCTCCAAAATTTGTTATTACTTGTCTTGTTGATAATAACCATCCTAGCAGGTGTGAGATGGTGTCTCATTTTGGTTTTAATTTGCATTTCCTTAGTAACTAATGAAGTTGAGCATCTTTTTATATATCTGTTGGCCGTTTGCACCCCTATGTTCATTGTAGTATTGTGGCCAAGACATGGAAAAAAACTGAAGTGTTTTTTGATAGATGATTGGATAACAAATATGTAGTACATACATACAACGAACTACTACTCAGACATAGAAAAGATAAATACTGCCATTGGAAACAAAATGGATGGACCTTGAGAATATCATGCTAAGAAAAATGTCAGACAGAAAATGTTAAAAACCGTATGATTTTATTCATGTGAATATAAAACTGAAAGCAACAAATGAACAAACAAGAAAAAAAAACCAACACAGACAAAAGTATGGCGGTTACCAGAGAAAAGGGGGTTGGTAGAGTAGTAAAGTGTAAAGGGGTCAAATCTATGTTAACGGAAGATGATCTGACTGTGGGTGGTGGGCACACAATGCAATATGTAGATTATGTATCACAGAAATATACACTTGAAACCTGTACAATCTTATTAACCAATGTTGCCCAAAAATTAGTTTAAAAAGTGAGAAAAACAAATCAAAACAGAACAAAAAATAATGGTACAGCTCACCATGTGCCAGGAGCTGTTCTATGCATCTGAGCTTCAGCAGGAATAAAACAAAGATCCTAACACTCTGAGCTTATTCTTTACTTGGTATGACAGACAATAAATCACCTATTTATAAATAAATAAATTATGTCTATATGACATTTGAACAAAGGCTTCATGGAGATGAGGGTAACAGCTTTGCAGATATCTAGAAGAAGATATCTGCAGATATCTAGGTAGAGGGAAGAGCAAGTCAAAAGTCAACAGGAGCCTAGTGTGGTTGGGGTGGAGGTAGAGATGTAGTCAAAAGAAAAGCCAAATCATGTAGAGCCTTTTTAAATGGAAAACATTTTGCAGAGTTGCGAATAGATGATTGGCATGTTTAGGTTCAGGTTTTAAAACATCACTGATTCATGCTATGTTGAAAACAGGCGGTAGAGGGCCCATGGGAGATGCAGAGGGTATAGGTAGGAAGTGATTACAATAATTCACATGAAACAAACAAACAAACAAACAAAAAACCAATAATCCACATGAGACTTAATAGTTTTTCAGACCAGAGTGATTAACGGAGTTAATGAGAGGTATTCAGATTTCAGATACATTTTTAAGATGGAACAAATAGAATTTCTATGTACAATAGTTTGATGTGGGGTGTGAGAGAGAGCAAGGACTTAAGGATGAGAGAGAGGGAAATCTTGAGGATGACTCCAAATTCTTCAGCTTGAGCAACTGGAAATGCAAGAATTTTATTCTCTGAGATTATAAACAAAAGATATAACCAAGTTTTTACCTTTGAAGTGCACAATGTCCTTTAAATATACAAGTGAAGATATTCAATAGACAGCTGGATATAAGCATTTGGTTGTAGGTTCTGTACTGAAGGTATAGTCTTGTAAGTCATTATCTTATGAATAATATTTAAAGCTGTGAGACAGACATCACTGAGAGACGATAAAAAGGACTGAGCCTTGGGTCACTTCAATTTTAAGAAGTCAGGCAGTAAAGTATTACCAAGAAAGGAGATTAAGATGGAGCCACCGGTGAAGTAAGAGAGAAACAAAAGGGAGTATGGTTGACTGCAGTGTGTGAGTGGGAAGAAAAATGAACCGAAGAGGAAAGAATGATGAGCTATGTCAAATACTGCTCAGATATCAACTACAACGGGGCTGAAGATTACTTGTAGTATTTGAAAATATATCATATTCCCCATGTATAAGACACACCTTAATTTTGGGGTCCGAAATTTGAAAAATAATGTATTATAGAAAGTTATTGAACTAAAGTTTTATTCATCATAAAATTCATACAACTCTTTATCATTGTCCAAACTCCCACCAATTAGCTTGTCCTAATCTGTGTCTGATGATGAATCACTGTCTTCAACAATGAGTGTAAAAGCAACCACAAAACAGCGGGAAATGCAAGTAAAAATATCAACAACCACTCAATAAGACGCACTCAGTTTTTAAACTCCAAAATTTTCGAAAAAAGATGTGTCTTATAAATGGGGAAAGATGGTATGTGTAGTGATGATGGCGACATGAGTGATTTTTGTAGAACAGTGTGGCAAAGTCCTAACTGGGATAGGTTAGAAAAATATGCAAAGAAAAGTGATTGGAGAAAGTGAGTATATTACCTTTTGATGAACTTTGATATAAAGGGGAATAATAGAATATAGAGTAGAGTCAAGAGATAATTTTTTTAAGTTGGAACAATTTTATATGTTATAGATAGAATAAGAAACAGAAAATAATGGCAAAGAAAAACACAATAAGAATTACTGGAGAAATATACTTTACTAGATGACTTATGAAGACATCCACACAGGTGTAACATAGTGTGCTTTGTTGAAAGTTTCCTTAAAAATTTTTTTAAGACTCATGACAAGTCTAATAAATTATTGAATTCTCTTAGACACATGGGCTTATTTAAGACTTTTCTTAAAGTAAATACTCTAATATTTTTAAAACCATGAAATCAGGTAGTTTATATGCTGCTTTTTTTTTTGCATTCATATTTCCTTTCAATATTTGTATACTTCTTATACTACTTATCTCAGTCCCTGACATTCATGAGCTAAATGACTTTAAGCCAGTCATCTTTGCTCTACAAACCGCACAGGGTTATTATAGAAATCAAAGAAAACAATTGACATAAAAGCACTTTGGAAAACTGTAAAAATTTTCTACCAGCTATTTATCTTGTTCTTATTGGTGTGTAGTCTCTCTCTCTCTCTCTCTCTTTTTGTGACAGAGACTGAGAGAGAGAGTCAGAGAGAGGGAGAGATAGGGATAGACAGGCAGAAATGGAGAGAGATAAGAAGCATCAATTCTTTGTTGTGGCTCCTTAATTGTTCAGTGGTTGCTTTCTCATATGTGCCTTGACCAGGGGGAGACAGCAGAGAGGAAGGAGAGAGATGAGAAACATCAGTTTTTTGTTGTTGTTGTTTTGTTTTTTGTTTTCTGTGTTTTTTTTGTATTTTTCCGAAGCTGGAAACGGGGAGGCAGTCAGACAGACTTCCGTATGCGCCTGACCGGGATCCACCCGGCATGCCCACCAGGGGGCGATGCTCTGCCCATCTTGGGGCATTGTTCTGCCGCAATGAGAGCCATTCTAGCGCCTGAGGCAGAGGCCACAGAGCCATCCTCAGCACCCAGGCAAACTTTGCTCCAGTGGAGGGGAAGAGAGAGACAGAGAGGAAGGAGAGGGGGAGGGGTGGAGAAGCAGATGGGCACTTCTCCTGTGTGCCCTGGCTGGAAATCAAACCTGGGACTCCCACACGCCAGGCCAACGCTCTACCACTGAGCCAACCAACCAGGGCCGAGAAACATCAGTTTTTTGTTGCAACTCTTTAGCTGTTCAGTGATTGCTTTCTCATATGTGCCTTGACTGGGGGGGCTACAGCAGAGCAAGTGACCCCTTGCTCAAGCCAGCAACCTTGGGCATCAAGCCAGCTACCATGGGGTCATGTCTATGATCCCACACTCAAGCCAGCGACCCCACGCTCAAGCTGGTGAGCCCACACTCAAGCCAGCAATCTGCATTTCAAACCTGGGTCTTCCATGTTCCAGTCCGATGCTCTACTCACTGAGCCACCACCTGGTCAGGCTGTAGCCTCTTTGTTAAATGAGGTTTCCAGATAGGTTTGAAGAATGGTTTGCCTATCTTGAAAAACAACAACAACAACAACAAAAACAAGCAAAAAACCCAGTCAGTGTTATGGACTATTCTGTATAACACTCATCCTAGCAAGTGAAATTCCCCTAAATACATATTTAGGAAACAGTGCATACTGCCTTCCCCCTTGGGACTTGACAATATTTAAAAATAAAAAATCTAATAAGTACTAAAAAAAAATGTCAGTTCAAAATTGTATAGCAAAATATTTCCTAATAGTCTTGTCCTGGGAATTCTTTGTTTTGAGGAGCAAGTTCTATAAAATAAATTCCCGAGGAACTAGTGCTTCAGGAGAAATGTCGAGATGGATAACCTCAACCAATGTGAAAAATGGAATGAGGTCATTTGTGGGACAGCTGAATGACAGACACTTAGGCCGTCTCCTGGATTGGTTAGACAGAATGATACAGAGGGAGGGGAAGGACACGCTCTTCTCTCTATCCCTGTAAGGGAACAGACTCCTTGGAATAAAATGATGCTCAAATTATGCCAATAAGATAGAGATAAATGAACAAACTTCCTCTTAAACTTGTATGTTAAACTCACGTGAATCGGTATTTTAAATTCTGAAGACATCCTACATCAGCAAAGATGTGTTTATTTTGCTTCCCTGAAATCTGGGCTAATAATGTAACTGACACAGAGTCTGTTATTAGAGACAGAAGCGTCAATTAGACACTTCCACATCTAGCATAGTCATTATAAAGCATAAAACCCATTTCTGCATTCAGAGAGATTTGTTTTGAACTTAATGTATTTCCATACAACATTAAAAGCTTCTTATTAATTTTGTCATTTCACAAAGAAGATGGGTAACTTTTAGTCACATGTCTCCTCTTTAGCTCAGATACTATAAAAGTGATATGGGATTCCTTCATGTACATAAAGGTGAACCATAAAACAGCCTAACCTTGTCCCTTCTGGGCCCCTTCCTACCCACAGACCTCCAGGACCCTTCATCTGTGTGAATCTAGGGCGGTACTTGGATCTGTTACTTCCTGGGAGCTGTACCAATCCTAACATGGAAAATTTATAAATTCCATCTTTCTGTTTGGTTATATTCCTTGAAAATTCAGTTGAAGAATAAAAGAGAAGTATAGACTTTATTGTTATTATGAGAAATTAGATCTTAATATATGGGATCAATACACAAAACAAAGCATTGTTAGTGCTATTCACATGTAAATAACTCCAAGTGACAACTATCTCTGATACTGAGGAGAAATGCATAAAACAGCTATTATTGACAAAGACTGAATGTTTGGGGGAACTGTTGTTGGCAGTACTTGATATATAGTGAGGAAGGCATATAAAAACGGGCAAAATGCACTTAATACACTGGAGACATCCGACATCCTTATGGATGATGGCTTTATGCTAGAACTTAGCCAAGTTTTAAAAAATGGTGTCTGTGATAAATGATGTTTGTAAGTATTTTTCAATAGAAATGTGGTCATTATAAGTCAAATATTTAAATGTATAGTTAACATAATAATATATAAATTATTTTTTATATAAGCCTATGAAAGCAAAGCCCTGGAGATCAGCTTTGGCCTGTTTGGTTGGAAGGTCTCAGCTTCCAGGTACCTGGCACATGGTAAAAAAGGATGGTGGTGTAATTTCTTTTGGTCTCATAAACTCCCCACCGCATAGAGGGAAGCACACAGGACTAAAACAAGAATCCAGAACTTGTCAGTTCAGAGCAAGGGCCCCTCTTGCCCAGGTGTGAAAGCCACATACATCAAGGTCAAAAAGTTTGAATGCCACTGACTTGGAGAATCAGCTCAGAGTAAAAAATTAACTGGGAGAATTGTGGAAAAAACTGAAGAATTTTCTTAAAAAGCATACTCTTGAGTGTAATAAAATAGTGAACTCTCCAATAAACAAATATATATTACAATTGTAAAAGAATGGAGAAAGATTAGTAAAAATTGAAATGGGTAATAATGAATTTTTTTTTTAAGTGAGAAGAGAGATAGTGAGACAGATTCCCCTATGTACCCCAATCAGGATCCACCTGGCAACCGCCGTCTGGGGCCGATGTTCAAATCCACTGAGCTGCCCTCAGTGCCTGAAGCTAATGCTTGGACAAACCAAGCTATCCTCAGTGCCTGGGGCTGCTGTTCGGTCCAATCAAGCCACTGGCTGTGAGAGGGAAAGAGAGCGAGAAGCGGGAGACAGAGGGGAAGAGAAGCAGATGGTCACTTCCCACGTATGCCCTTACCATGGATCAAGCCCAGGACATCCACACACCAGGCTGACGTTCTATCTACTAAACAAACCAGCCAGGGCTTATAACAAAATTTTTAAAGTCACTAAAGCACCTAGAGAAATCATCCTGGCATAAAGGAATATGAGAGCACAGTCTTGTCTGTAGGTGAGAAGACCAGGGTTCTGATCCTGTTTATGTCAATAAGTCATTTAATCTTCCAAACTCTCAATTTCCTTATCTATAAAATTAAGAAAAGAAACATCTCTACTTACTTCAGAAGTCTGATATGTGAAGAAAATGACAGGTCCACATATCATTGTAATGTAAATGATTGCTTAAAAAGTATCTAATCAAGATGCTTCCATATTTAAAACACTACTATGTCTTCCCATGACTCTGAGGACAAAATCAGACTCCTTCCTACAGCCTGCGAGAACTTAAACAGCTGGCCCCTCTCCCTGTTCTGTCCTGCCCCCTGCTGCTCTCCCCTGACCACTAGGCTTCAGTTATCTTGTCACTTTTGCTTCCAGGGAATGTGCCAAAGAAGCTCTTTCATATCCTTGGTGTTCCTTGGTACATGTTGTGTTTCTTTTGCTTCAGAAACTCTAAGCTTTTCCATATGGTTGACTCCTTACAGTCTTTCAGATCCCAGGTCAAACCCCACCTCCTAAAGAAAGCCCTTCCTTGCCATGACTAACATCCTCCCCAACCCTCTTGCACCTACCTCTTGATCACATCACTCTTTTTCAAACAAGATTTTTTTTACCTTTTTTTTTTTTGACAGAGACAGAGAGAAAGAGAGAGAGAGTCAGAGAGAGGGATAGATAGGGACAGACAGACAGGAAGGGAGAAAGATGAGAAGCATCAATTTTTCCTTGTGGCATCTTAGTTGTTCGTTGATTGCTTTCTCCTATGTGTCTTGACTGAGGGGCTACAGCAGACCGAGTGACCCCTTGCTCGAGCCAGCGACCTTGGGCTCAAACTGGTGAGCTTTGCTCAAACCAGATGAGCCCACGCTCAAACTGGCAACCTCGGGGTCTCGAACCTGGGTCCTCCACATCCCAGTCTGACGCTCTATCCACTGCGCCACCGCCTGGGCAGGCTTTTTTTTTTTTTTACCTTTGGCCCTCTTTACCTATTTATATGTTTTGGTTTATTGCCAGTGTCTTCATTTTATTCATTATTCTGATTTAACCTGGAACAGGACCTATTTTCTAGCACTTTTAATAATGTTATCACTAAATATTTACTAAAAAAATTAATGAAGATGATGGCTCATATTAAATATTCTAACCACCCTCTTTAATGCTTGTAGTCAATGTGCCAAAATCTTTGTCATTCATAGTCAGCATTTCTTCTTGTTGCAACAAAGCTGTAAGTTAGGCAAGTGTACTAACGCTCAGGGAGCTTGAAGCCTAAGGTCACGCACTCAGAGAAATTAGCAGAAATAGGTCCACTGACTTCAAACAAATCACCTTTCCACACTGTCTCTCCCATACCCCCCACTCAGAAGTAATTATCTCTTCTTTAAATTCTTGCATCATCTTGACTCCACTTTATCATTTTTTTGCAGTATTAATATGGGCTTGTTTCCTAGAGAATCTATTTACAGGGACTGTGTCTTCTGTGGCTCTACCACTGAGTGATATTCTACTTATCCACATTGTATAGTCAACATTCACAGTGGGAAAAAATTGGAACTGCAGGATATATGAATCAGGAACCCTATTATCTCCCTTACAAGAGTAGCATGTTTATTGAAAAAAATAATTCACAAGTTAACTGTCTTGTAGAAAGCAACAGAAATAATCAAGCTCAGTTTTAAACTCTTAATGAGATAACATTCTGTGTTCTGAAAATTTTTATTATCCTAGGAATATTTATGCTTTACTAGAATACTCATTAAATTTGTGGCAAGCACAAATATTTAAACTTGTTTTAGTTCAGCTTCAATTTTTTTTCACTTTTTGTTTAGAAAATGCTAAAACTACACAACTTTTCTGTGAGTAAGAGGGCCTGCTTCAGAGTGAGCTTTTATGAGACTATTTTTATCAACTATTTTGTCAGTGAGTTCTCAAGCCACAGACATAAAATATCTCTTGTTGACTAATAACCCACCCAGACTATGTAATTTAAGTAACTTGACTGCCCTAAACAAGGGGTAATCCATGCAACTATGATTTATAGGTCACTTTCTGACAGTTCCATGTACCTAACTATAGTTTGGTGTTTATCCGCAACAACCACTTTGCAATTTACACACTATTATGACAGTCACCCTACACTGGTAACTTTCATTCCATACACACTTCCCCAAATATACTCTTTTTCTTTGTTTGAATATAACTTTTAAGCAGTTCTCAATAAAATTAAGTGTTAGTATCAAAATTGCAATTCTATGGTACCTGTTATTTAATGGTATTGGTATACTTTCTCATATTACAGGAGGTAATTTTGAAAACAAACTTTATAATTATATTGTATAATTGAGGAATATTTACATAGAGATGATAGAGTAATT
Organism: Saccopteryx bilineata; assembly: GCF_036850765.1. Taxonomy (NCBI): domain Eukaryota; kingdom Metazoa; phylum Chordata; class Mammalia; order Chiroptera; family Emballonuridae; genus Saccopteryx; species Saccopteryx bilineata. Next base: position 107,014,907 of record NC_089491.1, on the reverse strand, counting down.
ATTAAGATGTTAGTTCATATTTTACCAAGAAATGTTAGCAGTTAGAAGATGAATTCAAGTTCTGGGGATTTAATGTACAGCATTGTGATTATAATTAACAATAATGTATTGTATACTTGAAAATTGTTAAGAGAGTAGATCTTAAATATCCTCATCCCTTCCAAACAAAAGATAGCTATGTGAAGTGGTGAAAGTATTAGCTGATCTTATTATAGTAATCATTTTATAATTTATCCATACACCAAATCACTACATTGTACATCTTAAATTTAGGCAATGTTGTACGTCAATTATATCATAATAAAGTTAGCAAAATGTCAGGCAGAGTATTGTGATATAAATAAATCTTGTGGAGTACTTCTATAAATCATCTCAGGGGTAATATGAGCTGAAGCACAGTTAACTTACTTTTAAATTTAAATATATATATATATATATATGACACATTTTGGTTCACTTGGAGAATAGGGATATAATATATTAAACAATATTAGTATATAGTTATTCCAAAGTATTTGGAAACCAGCCTTCTTATAATTCTGGAAATTTTTTAGAAAAGGAATATTAATAATAACACTGTTTAAAATCTTTAGCTACATCTCTAACAAAGAATGAATGAGATAGCAATGTCACAGAACTTTCCTTCTACACTTCCTGAAATACTTTCACCAAGAACTAGAAGACAAATATTAAGTTAAAAACAAGTACTCTAGGTCAGCAAATACTCAGACTATTCCATATGTACATCTCTATCTGTGGAATCCAAAAAACATGAATATCAATTATACATAAATCCTCATCCTAGTTCTGTAACCAGTTTCTGAAAATTAATCTGACATGAATTCTTATATTGTAGAATGCTTGGATATCTAAGATTTATATCTTAAAGAAACAATAGTTGCAAAAAGTAAAAATACTTGCATAAATACACCTCCTTCTCAAATACTAGAAGAATTCTTCAGCATTAAATAGTTTTTAGAGAATAGTTTTTCTATGCCTTTGAAAGGGGTATTTCTTCATTTCTAGTCTGGATGAGCATAAATACAGCACTGTTATAGAAACAATATTTTGTAGACTTCTAAGAAAAAAACTGTTGGGCAGATAAAATATATTATGCTCACTTTGTTAAAGATGGCACTGCCCACGTGAAAGCCATCGCCCAGGTGATATTAATGTGTGTTGGGGGTGGGCTGTGGGCAGGCAGGATCCTTGTAGCCTGGGGCTTAGTTTTAGGACTAAGCCTTTCCCACCCTTTTTGATGCGGGGTGGTACAATCCCATCATGACTCAGACAAGTGACTTTGTATTAGAGCCTTCCCTATTTTGTATATTGGATTAAAAGGTTTTGATTTCTACACTATAAAATGCGGGCAGAACGGGAGCTTGATCTCTTGGTTCTTGAGATTATCATTAGAGGAGAGAGCAGAGAGGAGAGCAGATAAAGGCCACGTGGAGAGGCCAGGAGAAGAAGCCAAGATGGCGGAGTGTTGAGTGAGAAGCCAGTTTGTGCAGAGAGAAGGAAGGAGATGGAGAACAGAGGTGAATAAGTCTGGTGAGCTAGAGACCTTTGATTCTAGGAAACTCAGATAAGTCAGTAGCTTTGTGAGCACTGAATGTGAGTGGGATTTGGAGCCCAGTGTGTGTTTTTACTTGCCCGCCGGGTGCAAGCTAGGATTAAAGATGATGGCCCACCAGTTTTTGGTTCCATTGTTTCCTTACCGACTGTCTGAATCCAATGCGACCTGCATAGGCCAGGCAGCTGTGATGATGGCCATGGCTACTGGCTTTACAAAAACCCAGATGACTATGAAGTCCATTTTCATACCCAAATGAGTGTGAGTCTACTATTCTCTGAGGAAAGGTATAGCAGTGTATTACTGATGACATACTTAAAATAGAGTAATAAAATGAAATGAAATGAAATAAAAATAATATGAAATAAAATAAATGTAAAAGAAATAAAGTAAATATAATATTCATAAAATAAAATAAAACAGTAAGAGAAAATTACATGTTATTTTCCTAAATTGAGTTTTAATGCAAATGCCTTACTATAAAGAGCTTGGTGGTTTATTTACTGAATTAATGTCAGTTTATTTATCTGAAGGAAAAAGAAATAATATTTACTCAGAATTGAAATATAGCTCATAAAATTTAGCTATCAGATTATAGTTTATTTTTAATATCATACTTAGTTTAAGATTTCTATAAAATACACAGATAAGGAATTATTTAAAATAATGAAATTATTTAAAATAATGAAATCTTAAATAAATAGCTATTTGCTCTCAACCACCAGAATTGATGGTGGTCTCAGACACTGGCCGGTTTCCTTTGGCTTCCTTTGCTTTTTAACCTGAATTTCGAAACATAAGAAGCCCCCTGCATTTGTTTTAACTCGGTAAATGAAGAAGTGCTCAATTTATTTTTCTAGTGAAAAGTCTAGTGCTATTTGTATTATGGCTTCTTAATCTCTTTGTTTTAAAACCTCTTTGCATTTATAATAGCACCAATTTATTTACCTGATTCATGCGATCTTGATGATTAAAGAGTTCAATCACCCAAAGATAAAACTGGTTAGAGGCAAATATCCTGGAGATTGTCTGAGCCTTGTGCACAAGACATGTGCATGACTATGTAATCTCTATCTGATTCCAGACCTACCAGAACTAACCTCCTTCCTCCTTGCTGGGAACAAAGGGTCAGCACAGACTGCTAGTTTCTTTGGCCGGGGTCTAAGCACCACCTGAAAGAATCACTCTCTTCCAAAAAAATAGTAAAAGTATCATGACTATAGATAGTCTTTTATGTAATTTATCATTAGTAGGAGTACTACCAAGACCTTCCCAAACAAACAGAATATATTAAATCAAACAAGAAATTATCAAAAGTTTTTGATGTGTTCAGTCACAGATTATTCAACAACTGTACATAATACCACTTATAAATAAAGAATATTGTTCTGATACTTTAAGAAGTCCTGGATTTATATTATTGATACATCTATAACTATACATATATATATTTATTCAATGATATATATGTTCAATTAGATATATAACTGAATTATGTTTAAGCAAATAAAGTTAACAGTAATGAGAAATGCAAATATATATGTGTATAAATGCACATATTTTTAAGAGAACAAAATTGAGAGCAATAAATGAAAAGGAATCATCATGAACTTTTGATAAGTCAAAATATCAATATAATAATTTTTATTATGTGGGTTTCATCTTTTACATTCCTATCCAGTGATATAGCAGGTAGACATTTCCAGGTCAGAGCATGTCGTGTGCTTCATACCTTCTCATGAACTTTCTGGCCAGGTTCCATCCCTTCAAGATGTTCTGACTCCGTGGATCCCTCACTTGATGCCATTTTTCTTTGTACATTTTGTTCACGCAAGGCAACAATCTGTAAAATAAAAGCATTATGTTTTTAAAATCTAAAGTAGAGCATAAAGTATAAAAAAGTTGAATTTACTTGAATGTGGTTAAGAGTTAATAACAGTCAGAAAATAAACATTAAATTTTAATCATTATTTCAAAAATATTTTAAAAATTAGGTTAGTGTTTAGAATAATATTTATAATATTTACAGAAATGTTAAATTTACTTTAAAATTTTCTAGTTGGATAATATATATATCAGGTTGGAAATGTATCTAAATCATAGCATGATCCATGTATTATTAAATCAGATATTATCTTCAAAATTAATTTATAAAATGTGACAAAGTTTGTTTAGTTTGTATTTTTAAAGTATAAAAGAAACATAAAGAAAAAAGATCCAAAGGCTGAAGGCTAATTATTAGTACATTTACCCTAAAAAATAGTGTATCTGCAATTTAAAATCTAGCAAACACATAAACTGGATTTAAATAATTGTAGCAGTATCATGAGTACTTAGAATTAAATTGGTCTCATTGTCATTATTTTAATGGCCATTGTCTTAGCATAGTTTGTCCAAATATAGTTGTTAATTTTAAAAAATTTCTCCAAACGCAATTATTTCCTGTAAATATTCAGCTCAATTTATAGATTTGATACTTTCAACTAGAAAGATTCTTAGATAGTTGTAGTTTAACTGATCTTGTAATATTCAAAGTGAAAAATAATATTAAAGCTTTTTTAATGGTGTTTTAAAATATATGGTTGAATCTGAACAAAACAAATTTGAACTATATAGGTCCATTTATATATAGATTTTTCAATAAATACTATAAATGTATTTTCTCTTTCTTATGATTTTCCTTCCTTCTTTCCTTCCTTCCTTCCTTCCTTCCTTCCTTCCTTCCTTCCTTCCTTCCTTCCTTCCTTCCTTCCTTCCTTATTTATTTTAGTAAAAATAAAGGAGGCCCAGACAGATTCCCACATGCGCCCCAACCAGGATCCACCTGGCAAGCCCACTTGGGAGCGATGCTCTTGTAGAGTCATTTTTTTAGTGCCTGAGGTGGAGGTCATGGAGCCATCCTCAGCGCCAGGTGCCAACTCGCTCCAATTGAGTCATGGCTGCAGGAGGGGAGGAGGAGAAAAAGGAGGAGGAGGAAGAGGAGGAGGAGGAGGAAGAGAAGGAGGAGGAGGAGGAGAAAGAGGAGGAGGAGGAGGAGGAGGAGGAGGAGGGGAGAGAGAGAGAGAGAGAGAGAGAGAGACGCATGAGGGAGAGGGGTGGAGAAGCAGATGGGTGCTTTTCTGTGTGCCCTGACCAGGAATCGAACCAAAGACACCACACACTGGGCTGATGCTCTACCACTGAGCAAACCAGCCAGGACATGATTTTCTTAACATTTTCTTTTCTCTATTTTATAGTAAGAATAGAATGTATTCTACATATAACATAAAAAAATATGTGTTTATCAACTGTGTATGTTATTAGTAAGGCTTCTGGTCAAGAGTAGGCTATTAGTAATTAAGTTTTGGGAGAGTCAAAAGTATGGGGAGGGAAGGAGGGAGAAGGAGAGGGGGAGGGGGAGGGGTACAAAGAAAACTGGATAGAGGGTGACGGAGGATGATCTCTCTTTGGGTGATGGGTATGCAACAGAACTAAATGACAAGATAACCTGGAAATGTTTTCTTTGAATATATGTATCCTGATTTATTGATGTCACCCCATTAAAATAAAAATTTATTTATTAAAAAAAAAAGTTATATGCTGATTTTTGACAGCGCAGGGGTTGACACCCCTATTCCCTGAGTTGTTCAAGGGTGAATTGTATTATCAACTAAGATACTGAGTCAGTATTAGTTCTAGGGAAAGTCAATATCCATAGTAGTATATTTAATACACAATAAGAAATAATCACATAAAACTTGTAATTTGAAATTATGAGACATGTCATACAACCAAAATCATCAAATTAAAAAAAAAAGACATCAATTAGTTGGGTGTTTGTCCCGCTGCCTGCCACTGCTTCCATGTCCAGATCAAGTGATCCTGCATATGAGCTCCAGCGTTTAAACATATGGCACGCTGTTTTGTAAGGGCAGGCACATCACTACATAATGAAGAACAATGATGTAAATGCTCTTTCTTACAGTACTGCAATCACCAAATAACTAGTTCCCATACTCCCATTCCCATTCTTGCCCATCTAAAATCTATTATCCACAAAGCAGCCAGTGTCCTCTTTCAAACTTCTATTGTGTCATTTCTTAGCTTTCTAAAGAACATCAGTGTCTTTCCAACTTATGTAGTATACCCTAAAACTTTGTAAGACTATAAAGTCCTACATAATCCCTTTGGCCACAATGATCTCCTTTCTGTTTTCTAAACATACCAGACTCTTTCTTACCCAGAACTGAGAAACTTGATCTTCCTGCCTAAAACATTCCAGCTCGGGCACAGAGGACATAATGCCAGCTTTCAAAACTCAGCTGAATTACCCACTCCTCAGAGAAAGCATGCTTTGCTATCAAACACATATTACAACATATCCTTTTTTTATTTTTGTGTGTTTCGCTCATGAAAATATAAAATTTTATTCCTTATGTACTTACTTTACTTGTTTATTTAGCTAGCAGAGATACTAATAATATCTCATGGGGAAAATAATTTTCAAAGAAATACCTTATTGAAAACATTTTTATATGAAGCAGCACATCTTATTATTATGTGCATGGTATTCAATAAAAATGTGTTAAATAAAATAACAAATAGATATGGAAACACAAAGAGTGTAAACCTAATTCATTCCTATATAACAAAAGATAAAGATTTGAAATGCTTGAGAACTCCTTCAGGGTTTCTTTCATATCAGTTTAGAAATGAATTAAACCAAAAGAAAAACAAAAATGAAATAGTTCCTGCAGCTACCATTTTTATATTACATTCTTAAAATTTGTCTTTGACCTAAAATAATATTATACAATCAATACATAACAAAATTTTATTATGAATTTATTATGAGTTTTTAAAGAGTTAAATTATCGGCTGGACTTCCACTAATATAACATTAATAATTTAACAGATATATTGAGACAAAGGAAACAATAAATTTTAAAATTCTGTTCATATTATTTCATTGTTCCATCTACTCAGAAGTAGAGACTTTTTAGAAAAAAAATAAAACATGAAATTTAACTCCAGGCTTAGAGATGAATTTCCAATTATTTAGTAAGCCATATAAATGTTAAATATGTATTATGCTTGAAATAAAGCAGGCCATGTATAAAGGTTTACTGAATGAATCAGTGAAAAGATGAATTAACAAATCAAAATATGAAAGTCATATGGAAAACATCATATGCAAAAATATATTAAAAATTATAAACATCAAGTTTTTATAAAGTAGATACATGAAAACAATGTTTATCCATTACATGCAAACTTTACTTTTTAACATATAAAGCCCACAAATTAGATTTTTAAAACAGGAGAATGGACATATGTACAACATTCTATATTCTGTCACTCTAATATTATTTTAATCTGTTCTACTTTAGCCCACTAACAAATTATCCTGAGTAGTTATGAAAGCCAAGCTTCAGCATATGATTTAATTGTAGGTGTTAATAAGTTTGATTCTTCCTTTCACACCAGGGAAAGTGAGAACTTCTCTCCCAGGAATGCACCTTTGGGGGTTGGGCCCTGTCTTCAGTGTGTTAAAGGGGTGGAGAAGGTCACGCAGCAATCCCTGGTGCTGAAGGAGGCACAGACCTGTGTAGCAAATTCTCCCAGATGGCTTGAGCAATAAACACAGATGATGGCTTGAGAACCAGCTTGTAAAAACAAGCAGAAGGAAAAGCAACTGATTCCCTGCAAACATTTCCTGAGCTTCCACTGGGAGAGGATACTGTCAAAGGAGGACCCTGTGACTTGCTCAGAATGCCGAGGTAAGACTGGATTCCTCACTGCTAAATACCATAAAGGACTACAAATAGGCTGGCATGGCAGATAGGAGGAATCACTTCTGGGCAGTGTCTGTTTGTTACATATTTTGTTACATACCTGCAGTGAAGTACTGGAAATTCTCCATGTGCCAAGCACTGTGCTAAACTATTTTACACTGAGAATTAGGTGTTCTGATCCACATTTTACAAGTGATTAAACAAGAAGAGAGTTGAATGAGAACTAAGTAGGAATCAAATAAAAATCAACTCCTTATCCTTACACTTTCTATTTTGTGACATTGTCTCACATGGCTTAGCATTTGGGCTCTCTGAAGTTAGAGGAAGTCAATGGCGGGTAAGGAAAGGGAGGAAGCATTCCCTTTCCTAGGACTGCTAACCTTCCAGCCTGGAATCCTCTTTGCTTCATTAAGGATAAACCCTTCCTTGGAAAGATTCATATCTAGGCAAGTTGTGCATACATTTTCAATCCACTAAAGGCCTATGAAACTAGCCAATAAAAAATTTGCACAATCATTTTAACTGATCAACTATGACTTGTCAAGTGCTTGTTGACATTTGGTTCTAAATGCCCACCATCCCTTCATATTCCTTTTGGTAACAACATCTTATATGTGCATTGGGAGTTTCTGAATTTCCTTTTCCTACTTTAATTTGAGAGGGACTATTCATCAAGGGGTCAAAGCTGAGGGAATAGCTGGACACATGATCCAAGCTAGGGCAATTAGCACATTCCTTGAGAGATTTCTGGGAGAGGTATAGGGGATGAACTACTATAAGATATGTTCAGGGTGCTTTCTTCCTTATGGAGAAAGCAGGGGGATGAGGTGAAGCCCTAAGGAATGCTTTTCTTGTTTCTAGTCATTTTTTAAAGTACAGTGGTACCTTGAAATACGAACAGACCAACATAAGAATTTTTAAGATACGAGCTGCAGCTCAGTCCGTATTTTTGTTTGAGATCCAAGTAAAATTCCGAGATATGAGTTGTGATTCGGGAAGCTGCCACTAGTTGGCGCATTGGTGCATGGGTCCAGTATTGGCAGTTTGATATATGAGTTGACTGACTTACAAGCTCGATTACAGAACTAATTAAATTTGTATCTCAAGGTACCACTCTACTTCTTTTGCCATTTCTTTATCATCCATGTTTTCTCCAAATTTTTAAAAACTTTATTTTTAAATTACAGTTTACATTCAATATACTTTTGTGTTAGATTCCGGCATACATAGAACATAGTCATTAGTCAATCTTATATTGTACAAAGTGTTTCCCCGATATTTCCAGTACCTAATTGGCACCAGCCATAGTTATTACAATAATATTGACTGTATTCATCTCTACCTTCGTCATTTCAGTAAGATAAGCCAAAAAATTCCCTTTTGTGCTCAGTTAGTTTGAATTAGTTTTCTGTCACTTGCAACTAAAAGTGTCTTTGCAAATATTGCAGGAAACGTGTAAGGAAGGCAACACAGCCCATGCAATCGCTAAGTGGAGATTTTGGAGAACGACTAAGAATTTACCAGAGATAAAATGGGAGAAAATTTTCAGGTAAATAGAAGAGCACAGCTCTTTGTGTCCATGGTACTGTTGGTTATTTATCATTTCTACACAAAAAAAGTGTCTGGAGGAAGATGGAAGAATGACAGGTAACTAAAATATCTAAAGTAGTTCAAGTAAAGCTCTGAGCTCTGCATACTCCTATCTTTTTGGTGTTTTCCTTGACAAACTCTGACCCCATACAATGGACTTCTGGTGGTCTTTCAGTCTGGAAAATTCCCCAGCTCTTAATCCTTTTTTCTATCAAACTCCTTCTGGGATCCTACCATCCATCTCTCTCTCTCTCTCTCTCTCTCTCTCTCTCTCTCTCTCTCAGAGACAGAGAGTCAGAGAAAGGGACAGATAGGAAGGGAGAGAGATGAGAAGCATCAATTCTTCATTGATGGTGTTCTCACATGTGCCCTGACTGGGGCTTACAGTGGAGCAAGTGACCCCTTGCTCAAGCCAGTGACATTGGGCTCAAGCCAGTGACCATGTCTATGATCCCACGCTCAAGCAGCAACCCCGGGCTTAAACTAATGAGCCTCCGCTCAAGCTGGATGAGCCCGTGCTCAAGCCGGTGACCTCAGGGTTTCAAACCTAGGTCCTCCTTGTCCCAGTCCCACACTTTATCCACTGCACCACTGCCTGGTCAGTCCTACCATTTCTTTCAACAGACCCTCTTCTATCTCATGTCATTGAACAGCTATTCTCCCTGCCAACCTGGAGTTATCTATTCATTCTACAAGTATTCATTGAGCCTAGGCATTAGGGAAATACAAATTGAGGGGAAAAAAGAAATTCTTTCCATAATAAAACTTTAGTACTATTGGGGGAAAGAAACTATAAATATACAATAATAAGTAGCATGCATATGTAAATGGTGATATTGTAAAATGTAAGTGAATGCAGGGGAGAGGTGCCATGAGGTGCAGTTTAATTAGTAATTGGTGCTTTCTGAGTATAGACCTGAACATGGGCCGAAGAAAGCAATGTGGTATCTAAGAGAAGAACTTTCCAGGCAGAGGGTCAAAGATTTAAATATTTACTGAAAGTGGAACTTGAGATTCATGAAAATGTTTCACTGAGTTCTTCAAATGATGTAAAATGTCCTCTTCAAAAGAAAAATAAAATGTCAGTGAAAATTGGTGCCTTAGATGTCAGGAAATATACAGAAACTTTAGATTCTTAAGAGAAATATGATTTTGGAGAAAAATAAGAGATTATTCAATATTTTTATGTCCCCAAACTTAGGGAGTTTTCAAGAGTTTAAAATGTATTGATCCATTACATTTAATATCATTAATCACTGTTCTAAGTATTAGACACTACTGGGAAAAATGCAGATAAAGAAACAAAATTTAGGCCTTTGCTGGTGGTCTCAGTGATAGAGTGTAGTCCTGGTGTGTAGAAGTCCTGGGTTTGATTCCCTGTCAGGACTCACAGGAGAAGCGACCATCTGCTTCTCCACCCTCCTCTTCTCCCTTCTTTCTCTCTCTCTCTGTCTCTCTATTCCCCTACTGCAACCATGGCTCGAATGATCAAGTTGGTCCTGGGCGCTGAGGATGGCTCCATGGCCTCCCCTCAGGTGCTAGAATACCTTGGTTGCTGAGCAATGGAGCAGCAGCCCCAGACATGGTTGCCAGGTGGATCCCAGCTGGGGCGCATGTGGGAGTCTGTCTCTCCACCTCCCCTGTCTCCCTTGATTAAAAAAAAAGAATAAAGAAACAAGATTTATTCCCAATTCTTAAGATACTGTCTGACAAATAGGAGGCACTATAGAAATTTTATAAAGTTGTTGAATGACAGCAGACTATCTGAATGAAAAAGACCTGTACAGAGTTAAAGAAATTGGATGAAAAAGTGCTCAAAAATTTATACACGGGGAAGAAAGTTAGCCATCCACAAAGAAGTCTATATAAACTTGAAGTATTTCTCAGAATTCATATTACAGGATTCAAGGTTAAAAAGGAGCCCTGAACATGGAAGAGTTCACCGGGGAAATAAAGAAAAAAAGAACATAGCCTTGTAGGATCATGGAGGAGCAGCTTAGTGAAGGTCAGCAAGAAATATAATGTAAACAAAAAAGTAGTAGGCAATTTCATTGTGCCGTAAAAATTCTACAAAATATTTACTAATATATTGCACCCTAGATAATGTAATTCAGGTGCAATGAACTATATGCCAAGCTTATTCGCTTTAGATTTAGAGTACATTAACAATAGAGGGGAAAATGGAATTCTAAGGGCATCTAAGAATTAATTTCTGCTAACATGATTCTTAAAATAGGAAAAGAAAAGCAATATAAATTAATTTACTTTTTACTTGTGTTTTTTTCCTCTTCTTCTAATTTTTGAAAATATTAATGTATGGGACATTGAATGAAGTTAAGAAAAAAAGACAAATAAGAGACAAGAGTTTAGAAAATAGATTTATAATTAATACCTATTAATAATAATAGCTGCCATATGTTGAACATCTGTGGTATGCCACACATGTGCTAAGTGGTGTATACACATTATCTCCTTTAGTCCTCCCATTAACCTTGTAAGTTGGGTACTGTTATTTTTATTTTACAAATGAGGAAACTAGCATAGAGAAAATAACTAATATCTTTGAAGTCATAAGAAAAAGTAACTACTGAGACCGATTTCCAAACCAGCTCTAATACTTTCAAAACTGATGTTTTTAAGCATTTTACTACAACGTAATTTTAAAAATTAATAAAGTAATTCAAGGGTACGTATTCCAAATATTTATCTAGGTCAGGACTACAGTTCTGTGATCTGATAATAGGGAATTTACTAGCCCTGTTTTGGCAAAACAATTTAAACAAAGAAGATGTCTTCAATTATTCCTAGGAATAAAATCATGCTATTTATTTACATTATTTACCATTTTTATTTATAACTCTTATGTAGTACAGGCGTTGCAATGTACCTTGACAATTTTGCAACTATTGTTTAAAATAAATCATGTCTATCCCTCTTGTTAATTCTCCAAAGATATTCATTTTGAGGTCTTCATATTCATATTTGCCTTTACCTACACAACTTCCAGACATTGCTCCATCTAATTAACAAAGATTTTTTTTTCATCTCTTTTTACCCCAAGCTCAATTTACAATTTCAAGAGTGAGACTGATAGGGTCTCATTACACCAATACATAATTTGTTTCTACACACGTATTTATTTTAATTCAGCTGAATTCTCTGCTTAGATTACAGTGAGATTGCAACATGGAAGAAGAAAAAAAAATAGTAGAAGACAAGGGCTTTACAATTTCCACTTAAGTAATTCTCCAGCCACTGTACTTTGGATTTGTGCTGCTTTCTATTAATTGGGAAACTATAAAATTTGAGACACTCATTCAAATAGAATTAAAGACCCCAAGCAGTGGTGGGATTCAGCCAGTTCGCACTGGTTTGGCAGAACTAATATCTAATATTTTGTTGAGTTTGGCACACGGGTTGTTAAAATGGCATTTGTAATCAGGGTTCTTTCTAAAGTAGGTGCCTGCGCAGCCGCCCAACGTGGGAATCACAAATTTACATTCCTTACTCTTTTTTAACATACATCTGCACAACAGTGTATTCTAAGCACCCGTAGTAATGTTCATTCTATCCATAGGTGAAAAAAATTTGATGGAACTATGCTTATATTTATTTATTTCATAAAACTCATTATACCTTTGATGAAATACTACATTTTAATTCTCTCACGTTATTTACTTCAGTCGCCTGTTTCTAACATTATCAAACACAATGACTATTAGTCTAATTGGCCTACCTCTAACGGAATGGGAACCAACTCCCACAGTGAAATGATGGCTAAGGGTAAATCACACAGCCAATGATGTACAGATAAAAGTGAAAAAAAAATTGCAAGTGAGGATGCCAATCAAGAAGTAATATGGAAATATCTTAAATAACAGTTTTATTGTTTTTGTCAGGTATTATTTAATATTTTTTCATTAATATTTTAAAACTCCTTCTTATAACACAATCTAGTTTTGTGTACCTTTTTTATTGTTTTTATTTAAGTATTCAGTGCATTAAATAATAAACTACCTTTTGGCATATCGTTTTATTAATACTTAAAATGATGATTAGGGCAGAGAATTAGTTGTTAAATTATTTGAATCCCACCACTGACCCCAAACCAATAATATTTCACTTTCCAGCTCTAGCTTTTGGACATAGGAATTATAAGCATCACCAAAGTATATTAAAACCAGTGTAAAGCAACTTCATGTAGTCTAAGGTAGGTTGATCAGCTCGCATGTAACCTTCGCTTGCAGTATTTTTCAGTGAGAATGGAAAGACTGAAAACTTGTGAAACTGAACTGATCCAATGAATGACCAAATCATTTTGAGATGAGAATTAGAGGTTTGCGTTATGAGAATTTGTCTCCTGGCCAATTCAAAAAACAGTTACTTAATGAATGGTTTAATGAATAAATCCACTTATCCCAATGAATTGAACACATAGCTTGGTGGTGGGCAACTTGGTGCTTTTTTAAAAAAAAATAATATTTGCCACTACACTACTTCTATTAGCAAACAAATATTTATTGGATGAATAAGAACATACTACATTGCTTTATTTTAAACCTCAACCTTTTGGCTGGCCAGCCTTTCAAATTTCCATTAGATGAACTGACTGGGTGTTAAGATTTAAATGTACATACCAGAAAATTTCTGGTGACCCTGAGGTGGTTGTGATGAAAAATATAGTTTATGGACAGTACATGAATGGCTAATTCCAAATTTTGCAACTGAACCGATTTTGCTTATACCCCAAAACATAAAAATACCTTGTTTTACCATGGACTCTACACTTGCTTAATTTTTAAGGGTGAAAATAATTCCTTAAAAATTATATTAAAGATTTTTTAAAATTTATTTATTCATTTTTTTAGAGAGGAGAGAGAGAGAGAGAGAGAGAGAGAGAGAGAGAGAGAGAGAAGGGGGGAGGAGCTGGAAGCATCAACTCCCATATGTGCCTTGACCAGGCAAGCCCAGGGTTTCAAATCGGTGACCTCAGCATTTCCGGGTCGACGCTTTATCCACTGAGCCACCACAGGTCAGGCATTTTAAAGATTTTAAAAGAATATTCTTAAAATGTTTACTGGCATGCAAGACTGTATTTTTTTTTTTTTTTTCATTTTTCTGAAGCTGGAAACAGGGAGAGACAGTCAGACAGACTCCCGCATGCGCCCGACCGGGATCCACCCGGCACGCCCACCAGGGGCGACGCTCTGCCCACCAGGGGGCGATGCTCTGCCCATCCTGGGCGTCGCCATGTTGCGACCAGAGCCACTCTAGCGCCTGAGGCAGAGGCCACAGAGCCATCCCCAGCGCCCGGGCCATCTTTGCTCCAATGGAGCCTTGGCTGCGGGAGGGGAAGAGAGAGACAGAGAGGAAAGCGCGGCGGAGGGGTGGAGAAGCAAATGGGCGCTTCTCCTGTGTGCCCTGGCCGGGAATCGAACCCGGGTCCTCCGCACGCTAGGCCGACACTCTACCGCTGAGCCAACCGGCCAGGGCTGTCATTTTTATTTTTAAGTTTAGGACAATAGCAATAGCAATACAATTTCAAATGTTTTTTAAGTACATTTGTTTTTATAGGAGATTTTGTTATATACATTGTTAACATTATATTATTCAACAATAGTAATCTGAACAATAACTATATTTTTAAGCATAGTGATTGATATAAAATTCTAATAAAAATTATAACTGTCTACCAAACTCTATTTTGTTTTTCCAATTGGTATTCAGTCATTACATTTTTTATACATGATTATTAATTTATTTCCCCTATTCAAATAGTTCCTAAATATTTAAAATGATAACAAATCAAATGTTGGCATTTTCAATAGAGGTATATAAACAGCTACAGAATATACCGAACAACTTAAATTGTACAGAACACTTAAGTGGACACTGTTAAGGCATAAGACTGTTTTTGCAGTAGATTAGCAGGTAAGAGTAGCCTGAAGTGGAAGAATAGTAATAGAAATGGCTGACAATGTTAATGTGGTGAAGCACAAGAATTAGTCCAGAGAACAAAAGCAAAAATATGTCTCAAAGAGTTTCCAAAAGTATCAGTAATAGGAAAATGCATTCTGAAAAAATTATATTTATCACTTCAAGAAACAAGCTTCAGCCCTGGCCAGTTGACTCCTTGTTAGAGCATTGGCCTGCTGTGTGGATGACCTGGATTCAATTCCAAGTTAGGGCACACAGGAGAAGTGACCATCTGCTTCCTCTCCCCTTCTCTCTCTCTTTCTCCTACCACAGCCATGGCTCTATTGATTTGAGCACATCAGCCCCAGGCACTGAGGATGGCTCTGTGGAGCCTCCACCTCAGATGCTTAAAATAGCTTGGTTGCAAGTATGAACACCAAATGGGTAGAGCAATGGTCCCAGACAGGAGTTTCTGGGTGCATCCCAGTTGGTGTGCAAGCGGATGTCTGTCTATCCCCCTCCTCTCTCTTGGAAAAGAAGAAAAAAAAAGATAACAAGCCTCAATTTAAAATATAAACGAGTCAATAAACAAACAAGGGGGAGAATGTTTGTTGATGTAAAACGATGACACTGAAAAGTGTAACATTGAGTATAAAACAACCACAAGAAATTCAGTGTTGAGGGCTGAGAAAGTTGGCAGTAATTTAATTGAAAGCTTTGAATTTCATGAAAAAGATACATTACAATCTCCATCTCTCAAGATGTCATTGCTCAAAACTTTTTGCCTCCCTGAATAACACAGCAGAATCATATTTAAAAAATAAGAATTAAAATGAAAACTAAAATATTAAATAAATAAGGAAGCCATTAGACTCAGGTGGCTGGCTCTAATGTCAGGGCAACCTACAGACACAAACCAAAATCTAAGTGCACAAATGCTTCAAGGTTACAATATCAAAACGCTAAGAGCCACCGATCATAAACAGCCAGCTAAGTTTTAAGCTATAGGCAAATAATTAGCTTTATTTGCTTCTGAACTTTGTCTATACAGGTATCCACTTCCTTTCCAAAAATTTGCATTAGGACATTCTGCTTTTACAAAAGACCTACATTAAATATGGCAGTGGCCTTTTTCATAAAAGTGAGAATCTTCTTCACATTTCTTTCAGTTAGTGGAAGCAGGTACTAATGTAGGTCCTTCCCTTTCCTAAAATGCAAGTGGCATAAAGCAAACTGTCATAAAGTGGAGAATACGCTGTTTTACGTCATTTTGGCTTAGGAAAGGTTTCATAGTAATGCTCTACTTTCGGATAGTGGGGACAACCCGTAAAAGCCTTTCCCTGCTCCTACCACGGAGTGGTGGTTAGGGCAACTTCCATTTTTGTTCAAGTAAACTCTTAAAAATTTTAATATACTTCTGTTTATCTTTCAACATGTCTCACAGTGAACAAATTAGAATTAAAGGTATTAATTATTATAAATGACATCTTGGCACGGAATAGAGGCTCTTTCATGATGCTCCCCACAATCACTCCCACTAGGCACCTAACCCTCTAATTTGACTTGGCCTTCAGATAAGGGCAGAATGACTCACTGCAGTAATTATCACGCCCCCTCCAAAAAAACAAAACAAAAGAAACAAAAAAACCAACAATAATAAGTCCAAGTTATGCCAAGAAGAGAGTCTCAGCAAACTAAATAGTCCAGTGGGTCTAGAAACAATCAGTTCTGAGTAGCTCTGTGAATGGGTCCCTGTCTTCAAAAATCTCAATAATAAGTTTATTTTTTATTAAATATGTGAAGACATGAATGAGTCTGTATTTTAATGAGTTTATGTATAGTGAGAAGTATTAAAATGCTTCGAGCCAATACTGATTATTAAATTAATAAAGGTAAATCTATATATTACTAATTATGTCTCTGTCATCTGTTTGTTCACGTGTGGTTCATCGGCTGTTAGGAATTTTTGCATGTTTTAGAATGAAAATTCCACTTTAATAATTCAAACATGCTATATTTCCATCAATAAATATTGTAATTTTAAAAAAATGTCACATTAAAATGAAACTCTCTTATCTGAGCACTCATCATGCCCCACCAGCTTAGATTCTGAGCTCAGACAAGAGATTTGGTGCATTCAGGGGTTTGAGGTACAGGGGGAGGTGCAGAGTTATTGCTCAGTGGATATAAAGGTACAGTTATGCAAGAGTAATGAGTTCTAGAGATCTGCTATAAAACTTAGTGCCTATAGTTAACAATATGGGTTTGTGCACTGTAAAATGTGTTGAGGATAAATATTATACAAAGTATTCTTACCACAAAAATAAAGACAAAGAACAAAAAGAAAAACAAACCAACACAAGAAACAAGGACATTTTTGGGAGTGACAGATATGTTTAGTACGTTGATTGTGGTGCAGGTATAATGAGTATATGCACACGTTCAACTCATCAAAATGTACATATAACCTATGTACAAATTTGAATATCACTCATAACTCAGTACCACTTAAAAAAAAGAGATGTCCAACAGCATATAAATATAATAAATAAATTAATTTATTTAAAGATGGAATATATTACCCTTTCAGCACTATAAAACCTGACCTCTTCAGCCAGGCATGGCTAACACTGTAAGTATATGCCTGTGCTTTTTCTTTCTTTTCCCCCCCCAGTTAGTGCCAAAGTGACAAAATTATAGGCTGTGTTTTAGAACAATTCTTTTCAGCTCTGTATGCCAAGGAAAAAAGTCTTATGGGGAAAAAAGCATTTGAAAGTGCTTGAAATGTACTTGAGAAAATGTATAGGCAGAAACAAAACCCATTAGTCATTCTTGCATATAAAAAAAGCAAGCCAGGGCAATAAAAAGGATTTATCCATTTAGCTCCTTCCTTAGAAATAACAACAAAAAAAAGCATACTAAATTCATTATTCTCAACAATTTCTCTAAAAGGAATCCATTTGCTTGGGTTTTAATGGTATTAATTATATGTTATATTCTTTTTCATGCATTTCAATTTCATTTTTATGTGATTTTTTAAATGTGTACATATCACAAAATGTCATAATAGAAAGGAACCAGAACTTATGTGGTCTTTATACTTTTTTAATGGGTAAAGAAAATGAAGTTTCCAGAGAACCTTTTCCTGTCCACAGCAAATGGCAACCTGCCAGCCTCCCTGTGAGATGTACACTCCTCCCCTTAGATTTCAGTTCAGTCATCCTAAGAAGTTGGACAGTGTCATGGCTAACCAGATCAACATCAAGATTATCAATAACAAAGTTATTTACTGAAAGTGCTCTCTGCCACGCACAGTGTCATGCACTTGGCTGTAGTAATTCATTAACAGCACCCTTAGCTGATAAGTTCTATTATTAGAATTGAACTAAGGAAGGCAAAGGGTATACATCAGGAAATTGCTTATAGTCACAGAGGAAGCAAAGGGCAGAAGCACTCAGGGGGAATAACATTCCCCTGGGTGGAGATTAGAGCTCTGGTTTGCAGTGTGTTTTCTCCTTTCCTGTCTTGCCCTCAGCTAGGGCAGAAGATATTCACAGCACCCAATTACACAGCCACTATAGGATGAAGGTTTTATACCTGCCCCATTCACCCACTTGCCCACACTAATTCCCACCTACTCCTGGCTATCCACTTTTCATAGAAAATTCCGTAGTCTTCTGTTTTTTATTTCTGTTGTGATACGTATCTCACTGCTCTGTAGTCTCCAGTTTCTGGGCTAATAGCTCTATGTTTAAGTTTTATTTAGGTCGAGGATCTTATTGGCAGTTCAAAATTATCTTCATCAAAATCACCTATGATACTTGTTCCAAATGTAGAATTCATTTTAATGAATCTGAATTTTAATACACTCCCAGGTGACCTTTAAAAACACCCTTTAGTTAGTGGACTAAACCTAAATTCTTCAAGTGCAGTTCTTCTCCTGTCCCTGTATTGGAGGTAGAGGCAGCCACCCAGAGAAAGGATGCTGAAGGCCTCTGACAGCCCCTACGACATGACATCAGTGACCATCTCGTGCAGGGGTGACCTACTTCAGGCTGGCGATTTTTTTTTTGCCAGGCCTGCAAGGTAAAAATGATTGTACATGCTTGAATGGCTGAAAAGAATTGAAAGAAGGATAATACTTTGTGACATAAAAATTATAAGAAGTTTAATTTCCAGTGCCCACAAATACATTTTTATTGGAACAGGCCAAGCTCATTTGTTTACATAATTGTCTATGATTGCTTATACTCTACAAAGGTGGAGTAGTTGCAACAGAGACCAAATGGCCTCAGCTTAAAATATTTCCTGGATGGCCCTTCAGAGAAAAGTTTGCTGACTCTTGGTATAGACATTTATGTCCTTCTCTCTTTTTTTTTAAACTGTTCAAATGGAACCAGTGAAAGTCAAAACTATAACTACTTCCTGATTTTTTAGGTTTATGCTCTCTTGAACACATTTATTTTTAATTTCACTTAAAACAGTAGAAACATCAGAAAACTTACCCCTGGAAATGCAATATTTCAATGTGTGAATGTACGGTATGTTTTCATATGCTATTTGGTATACTTGTGTCTGAATAGGAATATTCTGGATGATATGAGATTAGTTAATACTATTATGAAAGAACTAAAGAACCCAGGAAAAAACTTTAAAAGTATGGATTAACTTTGCAATACTCTCTACCCATAGGTCTCTACCCATTTGTTTCACAGAATTTGTCAGTACCTAAAATTATTTTAAAATTTATGTTTCTCATATAAGCTTTTTGACTATGGGGTTACTTCTGACCTGGTTACTGGTATGTCCTCAAGGCCCGAAACAGTGTTTGTACCTGTCCACTACTGAATAAGAGCATAAACTATGGAGTAGAATTCTCATTTTAATACTTTTGGACTTGAGTTATTTTCCCTCTCTGACTCAGTTTCCTTCCTCTCCCTCTCTCTATAAATGATGACATTTGTAATACCAACCTCAAAGGTGACTAATGTGAAGATCAAATGAGTTAAAATGTATAAAACATGTAGAAGAGGGCTTCTTATGTGTTAAGTACTTTGTAAGTGTTAATTATTGATGTAGTTTTAATCAATGTTTGTTGAAGGAATGTTGTTTCTGCTAAATATAATATAAATATGATCTTGAATTATTTCCTTATACATATTTTGATTAAATGTTTTCATGATATTCAGTTTTTATAAGTGTGGTTTTATTACTTAAAAAAAATTTTTTTTTGACAGATTTGAGAGAGAAAGAGAGAGAGAAAAGCATCAAATTGTCATTGTACTTAGTTGTTCCATTTAGTTGTGTACTCATTGATTACTTCTCATAGATGCCCTGACTAAGGGTCAAACCCATGACCTCTGGTGCACCAGGTTGACGCTTTATCCACTGAGCCACCTAGTTAGGGCTGGCTTTGTTATTTATTTCTATTTAGTTAGTACTGGTGTGGGACTGCTACTGATATTTGTGTATATATTTTATATGACTCTATTAAATTCACTTATAAATTCTAAGCATTCGTTTTTTGCAGTTCATTTTTCAGCTTTATTGAGCTATAATTTATAAATAAAATTTTAAGTACATGAGGTATCAAAGTGATTTTTTGATATACATGTACATTATGGCCAAGTATTCTTTATATCCTGTGGATTCTAGATGCTACTTCTTTCACTTTAATATCCATTTTCTTAGTAGTAATCAGTAGAAACTCTTCATATGGCCACACAAATAGACATTGTACTTGATGGTCTCTTCTATAGCTTAGAGTGATTGTTCAAACAGGTTTTGTTCAATGGAAGTATGAAAAAATAATTTTTTCTACTTCCTTAGCATGTCTCTCTATTATTTCTTTTTTAGTAGGAGAGAAAGACAGAAAGTCAGAGAGATAAGAAGCATCAACTCATAGTTGTGACACCTTAGTTGTTCATTTACTGCTTTTTTATATGTGCCTTGATCAGGGGGCTCCTGCCAAGCTACTGACACCTAGCTCAAGCCATCAACCTTGGGCTTCAAGCCAGTGATCTTTGGGATCAAGCCAGTGACCATGGTGTCATGTCTATGATGTCACGCTCAAACTGGCAACACCATACTCAAGCAGGTGAGCCTGTGCTCAAGCTGGTGACCTTGGGGTTTCAAACCTGGGTGGTCAGCATTCTAGTCTGATGTTCTAACCACTGAACCACTACCTGGTCAGGCCTTATCATGTCTCTAAAAGTTATCAGTTATCCTTCTATGTTTCTTGATCCCCTTTCATATCATGTTGGCTAGAAGACATGACAATTGTGGCATCTCAGGAACAGATCTCCCAGAAGTATTTCTGATGACACTGTAATCTAACTGCATTGCACTTCTCTATTTTAAAAAAACCAACTATACTTTTCCCTCCCTCCCTCCTTCCTCTTCTCCCCTTGCCATTTTTTTTTCAATGATTTTATAAAACATCGGCAATACATATTCTGATTCTACTTGCTGGTTTTTTCTCTGTATTTCTCAATTGTAGTGCTTTTCAGGTAGAAAGTTAACATACTGGTTTTATCAACATATTATTAAATAGAGAGCACTAAATGTTCATAAAAAGTCTTTAATTAAGATAGAAAGTTAAGAAGAATTGCAGCTGTGTTGTAGAGAATTTGTCTTTTCCATAAGAGAGGTCAGGTCTTTGTCCTAAGCTAATGGGAAGTAATCTTTGTCACACCTGCTAGGACTATCTTTGTTTAGGGTGAGGTCTGGCCACAACAGATTTTAGGATGGGACTGGCCACACTAACAGTCTTAACATAGAGGTAGGTTATGCCAGAAAGGAGGCTTTGCATCTCGAACTGGAGGCTGAGATCAACTACTTGGACAAACAATGATTTTTCTCTAATGAAAGCTCAATAAAACCTCTGGACTCTCAAAGCTTTGGTGTGTTTCCAAGGTTGGCAGTACTCTTGAAGTTGATGCTAGGAGGGAGGCCAGTCTTGTGAAGGATTATGCCCTGAGATGTGGCAGGTTGGCTCAGCACGGGTGACAGTGTTATAATTGGATGTTTGTATCCCTGAATATTCATATGTGGGATCCTAACCCCTAATGTGATGGTAGTAGGAGGGGGGACCTTCAGGATGTGATTAGGTAATAAAAGTGGAGCCCACATGAATTGGATTCAGTGTCTCATTCGTCTATAAGGACACAATGAGAAGGCACTATCTATGAATCAGGAAGCAAGCTCTCAACAGACACTGAATTTTCTATCACCTTGATATTAACTTCCTGACTTCTCTAACTGTGAGAGATAAACGTCTGTTGATTAAGCTACCCAGACTTTGGTAGTTTGTTATAGCAGTCACCCCTCCAAAAAGGCTAAGACAAATAAATAATATATGGTAGATACCAGCTAATCAAATTTGTGATGTTTTCTGCTACCGTGTTTTTAAAAATTAAAATCATGAGCAAATACCTATTTACAAAAGTAAAAACAAACAAAAAGTAGATTAAAGCAATTCATACATCTTTTTTGTCCATTCACTTTCATTTAGTGTCCCAGTCAACTATTTGGAACTTCTAAATTATTTAACATTTAAGATCCACTGTTCTTCCCTTTCAAAATTGAAATGTATATAAAGACATGCTTCAAAATTCTCTGATTTTGTTGACTATAACTTGAGGTCTCATATTTTCTACGCTAAATACATAAGGACCAACACTATGCTCTCATGCTATTTACTTAAGAAACTAGTCTGAGTCACTGATACTGAAATCTATACATAGGAAAAACATTTAGATATAAGGTTTAAAATCCAATAATCTAACTTATCCAAATAACTTCACATACTAGATGTTTTAATGCTTCTTTCCTCTAAAGTTAAATGTTTAATTTCAACCCACTATTTGGTAAATTAAAGGCAGGTTAATTTAACTGATTGACTTAATATATGTTTTTTTTTTTTGACTTAGTTAACACTTGTTTCTTACCTCCATCAATATAGTGAATCTTTGAACCTTGAAATAATCCGGGGAAATATGACAAATACAAAGGTGCTGTGATGAAGTTAAGTATCTAGTTGAAGGTAAGCTAAATTTAGAAACACAGTTTTCATATATAAATAATTTTTTTTATTAATAGAAAATCAGGCATCCTCATGGGTACTGTCAAATACTCAAATTTGGAGTCAGATTCCCTGGGTTTGGATTCCTGCTGACTAGTGATAATGTGAAAAACATTTCACTTAGCTCTTCTATGCCTCAGTTTTCTCATTTGCAAAACACTAGTAATAATAATTTTAGCTTCCTGATATGTTAACTGAGATGATTAAGTAAAAAATGTGCATGCATGCACCCATGTGCATTTTGGGGGGTGGGCTTTTGGGGCTTAGCATAGTGCCAGGCATAGAATATTGTTCCCCTCAAAATTATAGATGCTGTTATTATTACCAATTGCATAAATAAGTGAATTAGCAAGTCATTTATAAAATCCAGGTATTGCTACAGGTACAATACTTATTTATCCAATTAAATACAAATTTAGGCCCATGTACAAAATAAAGTACCGTTATTTTGTTTATCCCCAAGGCAAATTGTCAATGGAAGGCTGCTATTGATCTTTGAGCATAATAGCAGTACAATGTTAATACTTCAAATTTACAACATGCTTCCTTATATATTATTTCATCCAAATATCATCAAATTTAAAACAAGGTCATCCCCAAATTTAATAGTATTCCATTTCACAGATGAGAAAACTGAGGTGTACAGAGGTTAAATAAATTACCAAAGTTTGCATAATTAGTAAGTGATAAAGAACTCAAACTGGAATCTTTTGACTTCAAGTTAAATAATTAAAAAAGATTTTTTTTTACTTTGACACTTGTCTCTCACTAAATTTCATTAAAATGTATCCCATTTAAGTTATTTATTTATTTTTATTTTTATTTTTTATTTTTCCATTTTTCTGAAGCTGGAAACGGAGAGACAGTCAGACAGACTCCCGCATGCGCCCGACCGGGATCCACCCAGCCCGCCCACCATGGGGCCAAGCTCTGCCCACCAGGGGGCGATGCTCTGCCCATCCTGGGCGTCGCCATGTTGCGACCAGAGCCACTCTAGCGCCTGAGGCAGAGGCCACAGAGCCATCCGCAGTGCCTGGGCCATCTTTGCTCCAATGGAGTCTTGGCTGCGGGAGGGGAAGAGAGAGACAGAGAGGAAAGCGCGGCGGAGGGGTGGAGAAGCAAATGGGCGCTTCTCCTGTGTGCCCTGGCCAGGAATCGAACCCGGGTCCTCCGCATGCTAGGCCGACACTCTACTGCTGAGCCAACCGGCCAGGGCTCCATTTAAGTTTTTTAAATTATTAATCTATCTCATAAGAATGCTCTAATAAACACATGAGTAAAATAAAATGGGTCAGTTTATGATGTTTATGATCAAAGTATTAATATCAAGCATAATCTTGTTATTAATATAAAGAGATTAAAAGCAGTTCATAATCTCCATGTGCAAAGATAAAACAACCAGGTCTGCTATCACAAGGAGAACAAAATCTATGCTTTTATCAAAGAAGAGATATATTCAGAACAGAAAAGAGAGTCTAAAAAGATTGCAAATAGACTTCAAATGTCTCATACACAACAGGAGACAATTTTAACCTGTACTTTAAACAATTTCTTCACACAGGTCTTAGATATAGTTAAAGTAGTAAAAGTAGCAAACAGCAATTTCTTGAGCTTTCTTTTCATTGTTGTATTTTAATACATTTATCATAAAACATCTTGATTTTCTTTTATTTGGAAAAGATTCTTTGAAACAGCACAGCAGAATTATCAACAGCAAAGAAGAAATTTTCTATTGATGATAATAACTTAGGTAATTTAGTTGATACACTTATCTTGACAATGCAATACTATTATAAAAGATAATCTAGAGGCATAATAAGCAAGCATAGGCATTTGTGAATAATTGCCAGTTTGACAATGCTGAAAACTTGAGTGTACCAATATAAAGGAAAAAAAAACGACATTGATCAATTATCATTAAACTCTTCCATGAAATAAAATCAATTAAGAACTATACAATTTTCTAACTAAATGATACAATTCCAACAGAAAGAATAGTTTCCCACTAAGTGGGTTCTTTGGAAAGTCATAACAGTTTGCAGGCAAGCTAAAAACATCACATCAGCTAAGTTTATGGTGTCTTCAAGGGATACAAGTTCAGAGCTGCAAGGATGTCAGCACTACAGGCAATCACTGTTGTCAGTAAACAAATGCTATTTTCTGGTATATTTAGCCATGGTGATGTGCTTCAAATAGTAATCAAACAAAAAAACTTGAATTTGACTTCCCCTTAGAATGTTAATTCAAAGTTGATCAAAGGATTTTACTAATAATGAAAATAGTTTCATACTTTTATTGATGACAAAAATAAACTAGCTGAATTAGTATTTGTAATATATAAAAACCTAAGGAAATTAGAAAGTTGGAAGAGTGGTCATTTCTATAAAGGCAGTGATAAACAAAAAAAAATTATGTCTGCTTTCATTTCAGAAACAAGGGAAGAGATAGAATTAAAAGAAAAAATGAGGAATCAGCACAGTCTATCAAGATAAATAATATTAAAGTAAATCTGAAACAATTTACTTAACTTCAAGTGAGTGTTGCTATCAGTTACTCTAAGGCTAATTCCTTTAATGAGCACTACTTAACAACTCTCCCACATTCCATTTGATTGTCTGGATCACCCTCAGATATCAAATTTTTTTCTCTCTAAATATAGCTGAGTTGCTTGTGGATTTCAGTAGCATCCTGGTTTTTACCTCTGTTAAGTTTCCAGGAAACATTTCACCTCTCAATTTATTTCAAGTGACTAAAATCATCTGAAACAACTTGAATTTCATATTTGTGTCTCTCCCTTTCAAATTATTATGACTAAGATAACTTCATAGATTTAGACAAGGAAATACTGTGGTAGAATTCTAATTGTTTCCATTGGTAAGTGCTGTGGAAACTTAATTTGTTTAATATACTGGGGTAACTTAATGAGAACCTCCTGTGGGTCTATCATCCCACACTAAATGCCCTTGTATAATTTATGGGCTCCATGACAGATTCTACATTATCTTATACTCATTTCCATTAAGCTCACTAATAGTAATTCTGTTCCTCCTCTCTTTGCAGATAATCCCTGTTTCATTGAGAAGACTCTCTCTGATAAAATTTCTGTGTCTTTTTACCTCTCCAAGTCAAAATCCTTATTCATCTCTACACTACACATCCTGTGCTCCTTCCTCCATTTCTTGGGGGAAGCTGTTTTACAACTTGCTATTGATTTTGAAACCATGTGTACCCTCTACTGTGTTGCACACTAATAATCCTTTTTCTTTGTGTCTCCCATTCTTTCCACTGGCATCTTCAAAAAGCTATCCCTTATTATTGCCTACACATTCAGCTTTACTCTCCCCTTTTCTTTGATGCAAATTCTCACGAGTATCACTCCTCATCTCCCATTTTAAAATTCCTAATTGACTCAATTTCCTGTCATTATAGCTATTCTCCTTGCACTACAGTTTATTGAAACTGTCTTTGCAAACATTTTTAGTGACCTTCAAATGGTTAAGTCTAAGCCTAATCACTTCATAGTAGACATAATCTTACATGCCTTCATGAAACTTTTGACACTGTTGATCAGCTCCAATTCCTATATTTAAAACTCTCTGTGTCTCTGTCTCTGTCTCTGTCCCTCCCTTCCTCCCTCCCTCCTTCCTTTCCTCTCTCTATCTCTGGTATCTATCCATTAGATAGATCTCTTATTATTATTTTTATTTGATTCAAAGACTTGAGTTTCCAGCTTCCGTCATTCCTCTCCAGCCTCTTACTGACTTTTTAAGGTAGGTTCCATCCTTGTTTGTATCTATTCACCTTTTCCATGTTTCCATTCATTTCTGTGAATTCAATAGAATACTTGTTTTTAATCCAACTCAAAGGATTGTTGTGATCATTAAATGGTGAAATGTATTTAAAGCAATAGCTACGGTCCATCTGTAGTTCTACAAATCCCTTAAAAATGTCCATTACCACCACCTCCTCCCACTATCCTGATCCAGTATTCTTCTGAATATCAATGGTACTTTGTTTGCCCATGAAAGTTCTTTATTTTTTCCCCCCTAGGAAATTAGACTTCAGGGAAAAGACTGGTTGTAGATAAAGTAAAATAAAATGTCACTTTCTGTAAGAAAAGTATAATTTAAAGTTATTAAATTAATTGTTAGGAATAAACATAGAACATGCAAAATATAGTTCAGCCTACACCTAAATATGCCAGGTCACTTTATATATAATGCAATCATGCAGAAATTTTTTTTTAAATGAACACACCTGTTTATTCACTGAAAATTACTCTTTCAGTTGAATTTTTACTGTAGTTTCTGAATAATCCATATGTCTGCTTTAATTAAATAATTTAAAAATTATATAGTCTTCTTTTAAAGGAGAACATGTTGTTAAGACGTACTCTATTTCTCTTTTCACTTCCTTTGTACATTTTTTTGTGGTTTCCAATTTTTAGCAGTAACAAAAATAGTTGGCAAGAAATAAAGTCTTCATTGAATTTCCTGTGTCTATATCATCTGTGTTCACTTTTTTAAAGATAATGGCCTGTAAAATGTATTCAATGCTAACAATACAATTTGCCTGTGTGGGCTCTTCAAAGAGGAAAAAAAAACAAAAAACAAACAAACAAACAAACAAAAAACCCCACCAAAACCCAAATTTTGATTATGTATATTTATTTATTTATTTATTTAGATTGCTTTGATTCTTTCATTCATATCTAAAAGAAGATAAGAAATAGTAGATAGGGTTACTACTTCTGTTTTACACATTTCAGTATTTTCTCACACTAGCCTCTTGTTTCTTTTAAGAAATTGTAAAAAATCTGAACTTTAAACACAGTACTTTTATTATCATATATATATTTTTACCTTTAATATATATTTGGAGGTACCATTGATCTGAAAAATTAAAAATATGATCACTGCCTGACCTGTTGTGGCCCAGTGGATAAAGCGTCAACCTGGAAATGCTGAGGTCCCCGGTTTGAAACCCTGGGCTTGCCTGGTCAAGGCACATATGGGAGTTGATGCTTCCAGCTCCTCCCCCTTCTCTCTCTCTGTCTCTCCTCTCCCTCTCTCCTCTCTCTCTCTCTCCCTCTCCTCTCTAAAAAATTGAATAAATAAAATAAATAAATAAAAATAAAAAAATAAAAACCTTTAAAAATATGATCACATCCTTAAGCCTTGGTTGGCTCCCCACTTGCAGCAGGAGGAAGCCCACGTTCCAGCAATCCTGTCCCACCTGTCCATTGACCCTCCTGTCTCGGCGGCCTCCTCCCCGTCCCTGCTCAAACCTGCTTCCCGTCTTTTCCTCCAAGTCCATTGGCTAAGCCCTTTAGAGTCTCACTTTAAATTGTAGGTAAGTATTTTTTGCTAGAAATATTTAAAAATATACTTTTCCAGCTCTACTTAGAGAATGAGCAAATAACATTGTGTAAGTTTAAGGAGTAAAATGTGGTGATTTGATACATGCATGTATCTTAAAATGATTACCACAAAAAGGTTAGTAGCCCCACCATTACCTGACATAGTTACCTTGTCACTTTTGGTGGTGAGAATATTTAAGATCTACTCTCAGGAAATTGTAAGTATCTAATCTAATACTGTTAACTATAGTCACCATGCTGTACATTACACCTCCTAGTCTTATTTATCTTCTAACCGAAAGTTTCTATCCTTTGACCAACATCTTCCTATTTCTCTCAACCCCCCCCCCAGCCTCTAGCAACCTCTCATCTCCTCTGTTTCTATGGGTTTGACATTTTCCATTCTATATAATATATATAAGTGAGGTCATACAGTATTTGTCTTTCTTTGTCTGAGTTATTTCAATTAGTAAAGGCCCTCAAGATTCATCCATCTTGTTGCAAATGGCATGATTTCTCCAGGAATAACTTTTTAAATAACTTCGGCATTTCCTCATTCATGCCCATACAATTTAACACCAAAACTGTAGGTAAACATTGTATTTATTGAACATTGTACTTACTTTCATTTTCACATTAGTCATATTGTATTATAATTACTTATTTATTATGGTAAAGTATACAAAACATAAAATTTACTATCTTAACCATTTTTAAGTGTACAGTTTAGTGGTGTTACGGACGTTCACCACCATCCATCTTCATAACTTTTCTCACCTTCCCAAACTGAAACTCTGCTCATTAAATAACTTACTATTATAATTACTTTTTACCACGTCTATCTCCCATACTAGACTTAAGAGAATGACTGCTTTGTTAATATCTGAGTTTTATTATTATATATTTACACCCAGCACCGAAGACAATGCCTGCTTAACAGTATATGCCCAAATGGTTGTTGAAGTGTCATGATCAAAATCACGTATCAGATCATTACATAAACAAGCCATATCAGATTACATCACCTTTCCAACTCTACTCCTCTCTAAACTAACACTTTACAAAAAGAAAAAAATCCTCTGAGCGGTGTTCACTATACAAAACAAAAAGAAAAATAAACCAAAGCAAAACTATACCTTCAGTGCTTTCTCATTCATAAAGTATGAACTACAAATTTTGATCACAGCATTCAAGGCTCTCTAAAATCTGAGTCCTATCAATCTCGCCATCCTCTACTTCTACATCTTTACATATCTTGATTCTTAGCAACACAGCATCATTCATTATTACTGAAACAACCAATTTCTGGTTCTCTTAGTTGTACTGGAGGCTCAGCCTGAAATGTTTTCCACCAATTTTGAAGCCAAATCATAGGGGTTTCCTTCAAAGGTCAAGTCTTCCTTCAAAGGGGAGACCTTTCATTCTTTGGCTCAGAATGAATACCCTCCTCCTGTGTGCTCTTTTGCACTTTGTTTAGGATTCTGTTTTGCATTAATTTAGTTTTATATTAAATTGCATTTTATCTATTTGCTTATATGTTCCTCTCTATCACTTGAGGGCAAATAACATAAACATTTGCATAATTTCACAGTTATTTTATTTTTTTATACCTTTCTGTCAGAGACTCAGAACAATTTCTGCATATAGTAGTTGCTCAATAACTATATATATTTTTTAAATAATTTTATTTTTTTAATGGGGCGACATCAATAAATCAGGATACATATATTCAAAGATAACAAGTCCAGGTTATCTTGTCGTTCAATTATGTTGCATACCCATCACCCAAAGTCAGATTGTCCTCTGTCACCTTCTATCTAGTTTTCTTTGTGCCCCTCCCCCTCCCCCTTTCCCTCTCCTTTTCCCCCTCCTCCCCCAACCCCCGTAACCACCACACTCTTATCAATGTCTCTTAGTTTCACTTTTATGTCCCACCTACGTATGGAATAATGCAGTTCCTGGTTTTTTCTGATTTACTTATTTCGCTTCGTATGATGTCAATAACTATATTTTTAAAGAACCATCATCTTATTAATTTGATGCATGTGATTGATGTATTGCTGTTTATTAAGCATGCCTAAGGTTATTGCACAAACTCTCTATTAAGGAAATAGCCAATGAACAATGTGAAAACACTGGTCACAGCAAACTATACAGTAAAATTTGACAAAGGTTAATCACAAGGTTCATATCACTGTACTGACTGAAATAAATACAACTGAGCAGGATGCAGTCCATATTTTTAGAGAACTAACAACTTAAGCTTAGAGAGGTATATGATTAACCTTAACACTTGTTTAGCAGACATGGTAAGTGCTGAAGCAATACGCTTTAGCAATTTAACCTAAAGAGAAATTATTGTTGGCAAGAAATCATAAAAATATAAATATTTCATTAAAATTAAGGTGATGTCTGAAGTTGAGTTTCAATAAGAAAGTATAATTTGAGTGGGTGAACTGAAGTTGTGGAGGCATTCCAAGAGAGACATTAGCATAAAATTTAGAGGGAGGAAAAAATGTTGGTTGCTTTCACAAAAAATGAATACAGTAATTTAACAAGACCTTAGTCAGATGCAGAGGGGTAGTCAAGTTTGAAGGTTAGAACCATTGAAAAGATTCTCTATTTTTAAAAATGTTTTATGTAGGGTATAAATTAATCCCTAGGAGATCTCTACTTGAGAACAATTGGTTGAATAAAGTCCCTAGTTCTGAAGTATCTTTTTGGATAACAAAAGTTATGTCATTTCATTATTAATAAGTTAATATGGAATACATTACATATAAGTAGATATTACATATCAGAATATGTTATGGAAAATAATTGATATGATTGGAGCTTTGCTTAATAGATTTAACTTTGAAGGTCCTGGCTGGTTGCCTCAGTTGTAGAGTGTCAGTCCAGCATGTGGATGTCCTGGGTTCGATTCTCAGTCAGGGCACACAGAAGAAGTGACCATCTACTTCTCTACCCCTCCTCTTCTCTTTCTCTCTCTCTTTTTCTTCCCCTCCCACAGCCATGACTCAATTGCTTCAAGTAAGTTGGCCCCACGTGCTAAGATATGGCTCTGTGGCCTCTGCCTCAGGTGCTAAAAAATGGCTTGGTTGATGTGCAATGGAGCAGTGGCCCCAGATGGACAGAGCATTGCCTCCTAGTGGGCTTGCTGGGTGGATCTCAGTTGGGGGCATGTGGGAGTCTGTCTCTGCCTCCCCTTCTCTCACTAAAATAAAAAAAAGTTTAACTTTGAAGAACTAGATAGCATAAAGAGTCTGGAGCCTTACCAGGCAGTGCGCAGTGGATAGAGCATCGGACTAGGATGCGGAGGACCCAGGCTTAAGACCCTGAGGTCGCCAGCTTGAGCGCGGGCTCATCTGGCTTGAGCAAAAAGCTCACTAGCTTGGACCCAAAGTCGCTGGCTCAAGCAAGGAGTTACTTGGTCTACTGAGGGCCCGCAGTCAAGGCACATATGAGAAAGCAATCAATGAACAACTCAGGTATCGCAATGAAAAACTGATGATTGATGCTTCTCATCTCTATCCATTCCTGTCATTCCTGTCTGTCTGTCCCTATCTATCCCTCTCTCTGACTCTCTCTCTGTCCCTGGAAAAAAAAGAGATTAGAGATATAGCTAGAAATCTATAATTAAATCTCAGGTGTGAAATAATGAAGACTTGAATTCTGGTCATTTTAATGTTTATAGAAAATGATGAGAGTAAATGGATTGGGGAGGGTAGACTATGGAAACCGTTAAATAAATGAATCAAAACTGCCTGAATACAAAAATTTATGACAAATTCAAAAAGAAGCACATTTTCAAGAAGGAGAGAAGTGTGTTAGGGTGGCAGAAATAACCTCTCTGGGCTCATCTGTAGTATAGTAGTATGTAACTCTTAGTATTATTCTACTTATATACATTTAGCACAGTGCCTAGATATTTAAAGTGCTCAGTAAATATTAACTGTTGTTATTATTAAGTGAACAATAGAGTGATCAAGTATGGAAAATGGCATCCTAAGCTAAAATATGTTTATTGCTTTGTTTATAATATAATAAAAAGTTATTAAAAATTTAAATGAAACAGACATAGATGGTACATCACTTTCAAATACCAGAAACAACTAATAATAACAGCTTGGTATTTATATCTAATTTTTTTTCTAGTGTCATAATAATGTTTAATTATTATTTGTATTTATACAAAATTAGAATCATTCAATGCAACCTCTTCCTTTTTGTAAAGTAGAATGTTTTGGAGCTCTGTCCAGAACAGAACATGTAGTTGTCTCATATTCTTTTTAATAATGCCACTTATTTCATTGTATTCTTGTGCCATAGAGAATCTAAGGCTCACTCGGGAAAACTAGGTGGAGATTCAGGCCCAACAGTGCAGATGGTGCCTTTGTATATATTATAAAAATTCATCCCTAGAGATGGGTACAGTTCTGCAGGTGTATATCTTGATTAGCAAACCCTGAACTGGATTTTAATTTTTCCTCTGTGTCCCATGCTGGACACCTGTGGCAGACAACAATCTATTCAACTATTATCAGAGCTGGGTAGAAATGCCAACTCAGTGTTTAAAATCTTCTGTGGAGCTTAGAAAAGAGCATGAACTTTGAGCTATAGATTTGTTTTTCTTTTTCCTTCACAGCAAGCATGAGTGAAGACTTGGATGAATGAGAAATGAATGAGGACTTCTTGGAAAAGATCATATAAAAAAAATTAATGGGAGAGAACTCCAAAACCATCTGTGATAATGGGATAAGGGAAAAATGACGAGAGACACAGAGACAGAGAGAGACAGAGAATAACAATTCATAGATGATAGAATAAACTCTATTTCCATAATATAATGATGATAGAATAAACTCCATCATCTTTTAGACTCTGCATATGCATGTATATTGTTAATACATGTATATATCTTCAGTTTAAATTGTTAAACCTGGAGCCTGACCAGGCGGTGGCGCAGTGGATAGAGCGTCAGACTGGGATGCCGAAGGCCCAGGTTCGAGACCCCGAGGTTGCCAGTTTGAGCGCAGGCTCATCTGGCTTGAGCAAAAAGCTCACCAGCTTGAACCCAAGGTCGCTGGCTCGAGCAAGGGGTTACTCGGTCTGCTGAAGGCCCGCAGTCAAGGCACATATGAGAAAGCAATCAATGAACAACTAAGGTGTTGTAATGTGCAACAAAAAACTAATGATTGATGCTTCTTATCTCTCCATTCCTGTCTGTCTATCCCTATCTATCCCTCACTCTGACTCTCTCTCTCTGTAAAAAAAAAAAAAAAAATTGTTAAACCTGTAATAGATAAAATTGTAGATAAAGTTGTTCAGTTGCTGCCGCTTATTTTAAAGAACAGGGAATTGAGACTGGGTAAATTTTTAGCTTGGTTTAAAAATATGCGAATTTGTTTTTGTGTATGTGTGTTGTAAATGTCAATATTATTTTGTTAAGAATCTCTTAATAAAACATAATTAATTACATTGACCTCCCACTTCTTCAGTTATTTATTAAATAATTCAATAATTGTTAAATTATTTTAGTATGTCCACTAATAGTAATAACAATATTTACATTATAGGAATATAGTTCTGGAGAAAACAATTGCCTCATTAATAAAATGTTTATGTGTGTGTGTGTGTGTGAAAGAGAGAGAGAGAAAGAAAGAAAGAAAGAAAGAAAGAAAGAAAGAAGAAAGAAAGAAAGAAAGAAAGAAAGAAAGAAAGAAAGAAAGAAAGAAAGAAAGAAAGAAAGAGAAAGAAAGATGGTTGGGGCTATTTCAGTGGTCTACACAGACTGCATTTATTATACATATTTATAAATTTGTTATATAGTCTGCTGACCTAAGTTCATTCAGGTACTAATCAGCAAAAGAAATAAAAGTCTTGTAAATAAAAACAACTCTTTAAATTTGGGACAGTTATAAAATACCTCCTTAGAGTCGTGAACAGGATTTAAAGGAATGAATTCAATAATGCCATTAAGCATAGCATGCACTCAGTACTTTTAGAAGATAAGAATAATAAGGACCTGAGGGAAAATGTATTTATATCTGCAAGGAATTACCTTCGTTTTGAACATGTTCTAAGTTTAGCAGACATTTTACACGTTTTTCCATTTAGGATCTGTGTTTGACTTCTCACAAGGGATGGCGTTCTGACTGCAGCCTTTCTAAATCTCCACCTCACTAGCTCACATGTCACTAGCTATTGCTAAGTTTCCTTCATCTCTTAATGACAGATCTGAATCACCAGAAATGAGAAAACACGATTCTTGCAACCAGTTTCAACAGGCCTTGTTCAGTGGTGTGTATACAGAATGTAGTTTATTTTTTGTGACCGTTTCAATAAACGTGATGTAAAACAAAGAATATATTGTTAGCGACATTGCACCTCAAAAGAGGAGAAAGTTTGGTATGTTACCTCCTGATTAGCAGCAGCTAGTTCTTCTTCCAGTGCAGAGACTCTTTCTAAAGAAACCCTCAGTCGCTCCCTTACCTAGAAGGAAAACCAAAATATGTGCCGTAAGGTACATTCATACATGTTAAACTGTTAATAGGTCATTCGCATTATCCACAGTCACAGTTGGCTATTATTCAATCATTTATAGTCTTAAGTGTTCAGGAACACTACAACTACACTGACACCTTATAGTGTCAATGCATCAAGAGATTTTCTTGTAAGTAAGTCTTTTTAGTGTTTCAAAGATAGATTTTCCAGTGGGGTAGGAAATAGACTCGTCTTGCTCTCAATTCCGATTCATAGTAAATAGAGGCAAAGTTCAAAAATATATTATGAATTCATCCGAAAAATGGTCACAGATTAAGCATAAGATATAGGCAGGAAACTTTCTCTCTACTTCTTTAAAATAATAAATTAGCTTTAATTTGGCATTTACTACTCAATTTCAGAAATGATTTATCTAAAAGCAAAGCATCTGAAGTATGTTGACTATTGCTCATGTGTTTTGTATTAATTAGAGGTCTACATTGTTATTGAAGGATTGAAAAGTGCTTAATTATTTTGAAATTCCTAGCAGGTTTCCCACACCAAAGGTTAAACCTCTATAATCTGTAGAACTAAAAACTCTTCACATTTAATTTGAAAATAATGATTTACAAATCTTTATAAACAAATAAAACTTAAAGTGTTCCTTTTATTCTTGTTTACTTAGAACTTCTATAATTGTTATATTTGTTATATGTTCAGATGTATAGATATGTTATATTTATTAAATTTATCCAAAAGAATATTTTTATCACAAAGATATTACATTTATAAAAGTCTCAAAAAGAAATTTCACTGAATTAATATGAATGACTACAACAGCTCAATTTTCCTTAAGAAAATAATTAACAAAAAATTTATAGCATCAACATAAGATGCAATTTATGGTGAGTTTTTGAGTATTTATAAACTAACAGATTTTTTAATGAAAATATAACAGCATTTGCATAATGAATATATATTTTATATAATTATATATTTATAAACTTTTGGTTCATTATAATTTTGACATTTTATTAAGAGTGTTTTAATGAATGGTATTTTCTTCTTTTTAGTAACATTTAATGGGGAATATAGGTTAAATGTAATATGAAATATATAAAAACATACATCACAATTTTAAAGCTGTAGTTATAACATTATTTTTCAATTAGCACACAAACAGAAAGCACGTAGGGTCCTATAAATCTGAATGTAATCTGAAATTTTTTAAAAGCTCAGTCATATTTCTGTACTATATAATAATATCTGATATATATTCAGGTGACTTAACTTCTGAAATAATTGAGTAATAAAGAATAAGTATCTATGGAGTTTAACATAAGTCATATTTCATTATGCTCAAATTCTCTGCAGACTGAAAATACATATACATAAATGGACATTTACTATGATAGACAATTCTGCAGCTTTGTTCATGATATCTAGGTGTGCTAGATGAACTGCCAGGTTACAGTGCTGTTAGACAAATATCCAATTGTTCATAAAATTGCAAAAAACAAATTCTGATAAATAACTGAACAAGAGTTACTTGGAAGAAACTGTTTGATGATTTGACTCAGGGAATATTTTTTAATGAACACCTTGGATAGGTACCAAAGAAGCAAACGTTCCCAAGTCATAAAAATGAGGAGGGCGGCTGATACATAGAATGCAGATACTAACAAAATGTAGTGCATGCTTGATATTTAACAAAGGCGGTTAAGTTTTACACCCACTTCCTAAAATACGAGCTGTAAAACATGGGTGTTCTGAGAAAGGTCTACGATTTCTCAGTGATGAGAACAATGAGAAATGGTTAAGTACAAGTAAATGATCTCACTACATACAATACTAATCAGACCACATTTAGACTGTTGTGATAAAGAGGAAGGTACTATATTTTAAAAGATATACTAATACATTGGAATATTTCTGAAAAGAGCCATTCAAGTCATAAGAAATTACTAAAACCAGGCTATCTTGCAGGTTCAAGTATCTTCCTGACTTTCTTTGCTCAACTGAAAATCATAGAAACTATTTTAAACTTTCTTATTTACCACAAATTAAGTATTTATATTCTCATTTTGAGTCTTCAAAAAATAGAATCACCCTCAATAAGTTTAAAATAGCATTTACAACTTGAGATCATATTATTCACAGAATAATGATTCTGAAGCTGTCTTTATAAGAAAATACAATTTCTGAATATATTTTCCATTAATGTTATAAACGTAAGAATTGCTGATGTAAAAATCAACACACTATGATATGAATATTTAAATTCACATTTATATGAGAATGAATTGTTCTTTGTATTTAATTCATCATGCACTATTTCTGCATGGAAAAATGGGTAGGACAAAAGAGTAACTTTTCCAGGATTTAAAGAACCTTAACATTTTTGCTTCTTGTACATAGCTGGGACTCCATTAATATAAAAATAATAGTATCTCTGACAAGTCTTTTAGCTTGTTGCTCTGCACATAACATCAACAGAATGCCATAAATACCTTTATTTTTCTTGCTGAATTTGTTGTTCTTTTTTCTCTAAAAGTAAATACACAGTTGATAACCTTGCCTCTATATTTTTTCCTAATTTTCTACTATTTAATGAATAGTAGATCCATGCTCAATTAATGAATTTCTGCATAGTCTTCAGGTTAAGATATATTGATTGCTTATTTATAGAGCAATAATGTAAACTTCAAAATATATTTTATGTACATCTAGAATAGTTGATATATAATTCCATCTATTACATGTATATTCTTTATAATGATATAAAACTATTATTTTCTTCCCAAAATATGTTTCAAGGTCACAGAAATTTTATCCCTGGGAATTAAAATAAAATAAGTCCCTAAAAATGACAAATTGTTTCAGAACAACAAAGAATTTTAGTAGATAGGATGAGTGTACATTTTAAATAAAAATTACATCATGGCAGGCTTTGTTTCATTTCGGCCTTATCAATCCTGTAACAACCACCATTGTAAGAAAATCTCAGAATAGTTCAAATTCAGTGACACATCATAGGAAGAAATAGGGAGTGCATATATTTTAATATTTTGCTATAGTTCCCGTACATAGCCTATATATATATATTTTAAAAACTAGTCAATGATTTCTGAGTGATTGCAAAATATATACATATTTCTCATTTTCTTTAGCCCACAGAACTGGTGAATATATTAGAGAGAAGTGTCAAAATTACTATTGGTCTTAGCTAGTTGTAAAAGTTCTAACCTACAACTCAGTGGATGCATAAGTAAAGACATCAGTAATAAAGACTGCCTGTCATTGTTATTGTCCATAGCATGCTCGGTTTTTTATACAGTATTTAGCTCCTCAGGTGTTCTAAACCCCATATGATAAAGTTGGTAGTTTCTTGTCCTCAGGATATGGTTAACTGCATCTTCATTTGATCTTCTATCTATATTTTAATATAATATCTACAGCTTAAATAAAACTGTTGTAATTAATTGTTTTGTGTCTGTTTCCTTAACCATTCCTATCTCCATGAAAAGGTGTAAGCTATTCTTAGCAAGGAAAGTGTTTAGGTGCATATTAATTCCTCAATAACTGTCTATGAAAGTGTTTAGGTGCATATTAATTCCTCAATAACTAAATGAAATACTATATAAGTGAGCATGAGGATCACCAGTGATAACAGTATCTTGACAGAGTTTGAAAATTTTGTCAAATGCTGAAACTTACTCATGTTAATAGTAATACTCATTACCACTCACTGAGCATTTGACATATGCTGAGCATGGGCTAAGAGCTTTGCATATCAGATCGTACCTAATCCTCATATGAACTCTATGAGGTAGGTGCTATTATTCTCTTATTCCAAAGAAGATGTTTAGAGAAGTCACTTACACATGTCTGTCCAACTTGAGAGCCTAAAATCAAAACAATTTTCCTTTAGGCTGTTCAGCTATACTTAGTTGATAATCAGTTCAGTTGCTCTTACACTCACTAACATGCAAAGCACTTCTGATGAGTTTTTATATCTTATTATAGCTTCTAGGGCCATAGTATAAAATGCTTCATTTAATTATGCTAAGTGCACTGAATTGATAATCAATTATTTCTATATTCTAAATGGTACAACAGTTATTTTCTTCTTAAATGTACTCACCCTCAGCAGGTATTTGTCTTAAATGCTGTTTCTTGTTTTCTATTCATTCCTTAGGCTAAGGTGACTTCATGAAGCTATTTGTCACTTAAAATGTGCAGTGCTCCTTGGGAGCATCCCAAACCACACCTTCTCAAGTGCCTTCATTGAGGTCACATAAAATTTTCTCTGAACAGGTCATGCTCTTCTTATAACTCTGGGTTATTTTACAGATTGTTAATACTATTTATATTATCTTTATTTCTCTGCCTAAAAAACCCTGATATATTTTTAATACCCAGATCAAATGTCATTCCTCTATCAATACATTCCTGACTTTCTTGTCACTTTCTCAAGCAGAATAAGTCACATTTTCTGTGACTGCACATTGCATTGCATACATTTTTTCTTAGCAGTGCCTCTTATTGACATGCGAATCTCCATCACTAGTTATATACTTCTCATTTGTGAGAAGATATTATTTATCTTCATGTGCCAAATATCTGCCAAGGAGTCTGGCATGTGACAGATCTTCTATAAGGTCTTGCATAGTCTTAACAATGTACTTTTGTAATAAGAAAGGGGATAGAATATGATTTCATTATTAAATATATTAAATAATTAAATATATTAGTATTTAAATATATTAAATAATTAGTAATTAGTAATTAAATATATTAAATGATTATATATTATTTTTATATATGATAAGTAGTTACTTAATGTTATATTTTTCAGGGATCTTTATATAATTTTCATTTTATTTTATTCAATATTATTCATAAACTAGTTGCCTCTCAAAAGTAAAATAAAAATTAAAATATTTCTTCTTAATAATTGGAAGGAAGAATTATGGTTATCATTTTATACACATTCCACATAATCCCCTGCTCAAAGAACATCTGAAAGACCAATGATAAAAATATATATGTATATAAATATTAAATAGAACAAGAGTGTCTACATGTCAAAACCTAGCTATAACTGGGTAATAATCCCTTGTTTGGATTTTAATGCTCAAAATTTGTCATATAATTTACAATGAGGTGACCCAATTCCCACTACAAATCTTAAAACTTTATTAATTTAAAAATATTCATTCTTTAAAATTTAGAAAATGGAAATCATGTCATAAGTCTTACTAATCTGCGAAGGGTATAATCATCATGTTGGCTTATTTATGTCAGCAGAATTTATTTGAGGGATAGCTAAAAGAAATTTACAGCTACTTTTAAAAATAACTAAAGCAGCTTTTTCTACTAATACCTTATGCTGTTACATGCAGAGACTTAAAAATGTATATTCAGAACTATGATATTAGAGACCTGAAAAGATTGTATGGTTCTAATATGTACTTCAAGATATGCTTAATTGTTAATTAGTAGACTCCAATGTTGGCATCTATATACCTGTATTTCACAGAGGGATGGTGCAAGAGAAAGTGAGAGAGAGAGAGAGATTGAATGACAATATTAAATTTTAATTGACCATCTGAAGTGGGACGATAATGCACCATTAATAGAAGTCTAACTTGATAAGCCATACAGTCAGTGATATTCTAAAACATAATTATAAATATTACCCATATACACACAAAAGTCTTGCTACATTTACTAAAATGTGATTTTCTTATAACACAAATGTGTCCCTTTGAACTGCCTCGGCTGCAGATGAAGACGGGGTGGGGGTGGGGGACGCAGTTGCTGTGCTTCTCCGCAGAAGCACGATGAGGCTGAAATCTTTCTGAAATCTTTCGTCAATATTCTACTGTATCTTCTTTAGTAATTTTTTTGAATGTAGCTTTTTTTCAAAGTATAATTGAAATATAAAATTGTAAGAATCCTTGTACAATACTGTACCTTTTCATCCAAGGCCTTGTGGTGCTCAAACAAAGATTTCAGTGCCTTGAGAACCTCAACTTCACTGGAAACTCCCGAGGGGGACTGGGCTTGGCGCTTTACCACCGTCATTCTCAGTGACCTTTCATGTCGGGACACAAGGCACTCCAAATGCTCCAGCAACAGCTATTGGGTTTAACAAGAAATATAATGATCTTATAGATGAGTCACCAATACTTAAAAACGACTATAACCTTAAAAGAATGTAGGTTCACAATTCCCAATCTAATGATAACCACAGGTTTATTATAGGTAAACAGCAAAGAAATAAAACTTGTGTCAAAACCAGGGTTCATAAAATACATTAAAAGTAAACATGTAACTGAATTTAAAAATATAATGTAGCCCTGGCCGGTTGGCTCAGTGGTAGAGCGTCGGCCTGGCGTGTGGAAGTCCCGGGTTAGATTCCCGGCCAGGGCACACAGGAGAAGCGCCCATTTGCTTCTCCCCCCCTCCCCCCCTCCTTCCTCTCTGTCTCTCTCTTCCCCTCCCGCAGCCAAGGCTCCACTGGAGCAAAGATGGCCCGGGCGCTGGGGATGGTTCCTTGGCCTCTGTCCCAGGCGCTAGAGTGGCTCTGGTCGAGGCAGAGCGAGGCCCCGGAGGGCCAGAGCGTCGCCCCCTGGTGGGCGTGCCGGGTGGATCCCAGTTGGGCGCATGCGGGAGTCTGTCTGACTGTCTCTCCCCGTTTCTAGCTTCAGAAAAATACAAAAAAATAAAAATATAATGTAAATTTTATGTATTCTTTTAGAAAATGTAATCATTTTGGTATGGATTCAATAGAAGTAAAGCATAACATAATATGTGTGACCCAGTATGAAAATTATTAAAGAATATTATGCAATGGATAATAATTTTGTTAAAAGTGTTTAAAGTCAAAGCTAATTTCATTTAGATTTGATTATTTAAAAAAATTTAATTGAAGTAAATCAACATAATCATCACATGTCTTTAAATGCAATTATAATGATAGTCACATGTTTTGTACTGATTATAGTGATAATCACAATCACATATTGCTATAGTAATTATAGTGATAATCACTCAATGATTTTATGTACAATTAATTCTTAAAATACATCATGGAAAATGTATGCAATCAACTGGAATATAATAACTGAGATTTATAATAGTCATTTTGGGAAAAAACAGTTAAAAGACATGTTTTTAATCATTTTTTTCTATTTACAGTTGATGTACCATATTATACTAATTTCAGGTGTACATACTTTTTAACCTGAGTGATCTAGAACCTGCATGTACCCCAAGTGGCCTCTGGGGCTGTGACAGAGGTCAGGGACAGATAACAGTCTAGAGAACAGTGTTTCAGTACATGTCAGGCTCCATGCCGTGACATTTCCCAGAGAAATTTTACTCTTAGATGATTTGTAACTTGTCATATCACCTTTGCTGCATTTTATAAGGAAATTCTGCCACTAAAAACAAAGCTATATGAAAAGAAAATTAAAAATAAAACAACTACTGGGTTAAGTTATCAATTATTAAAATTTTTCTGTTGAAGAGCAATACTTGACCAGTGAGTTTTGTGGGAGGGCTTTTCAGAAGGATGGTGATAGCACAGGCTCATAAACGGTGTCCATGCAAAATCAAGCAGAAGTTACTTTATTCAAATAAGGAGAAAAAGCAAATAAAAGGTACTGGGGTGAAAAGAAAACAATTTTCTTGTTTTATAGGATTATTTTCTAAAGCTTACACTGTAACGAAAACATTTGGTTTTCACAATGTCACAGTTAGATTCAATGTCACATATTATTATCACATTTATTAGTGCTTAATAAGTTAATTTCTCTACATTTACTGTTTTTAATTATGGTTCAAAATGTCAGAAAACTTTGCCATGTCATTGGCATAAAAGAACATAACCTATAACCTAATCATATATAGACCAGTAGAAACAAGTCATATTTAATGGTTAACATAACAGTAATAAAAATTCCATATTAAGATGACACAATTATTAATATTTCAAGGAGTTTTTCTTTTATTTATCAACCTCTGGTTATATTCATGGTGTTTTACTCTTGAATTCTATAGCTACATGCCTGTATTCATTAAATCCAAGCTGTTTCATGTAGGTTATATGGAACTATATGGACTTAACCCTGCCTGCCTATTTCTCCAACATCAGCTGGTGTTAGTCTTTCTCTGGCAAAGTATGCTCTAAGCACACCAGCTTATTCTGGTTCCTCGGTATGCCACACCTTTGTGGACGTTGTACCCTCTGCCTGGAATACTCTTCCTTTGGCACCTCATTTGGCCAGCTCTTTCTCATTCTTTAGTCTCGGTTTAAACATCACCCTCTTAAAGAAAGATCTGCTCACTACTCTATATAAAGCTGGTCTCTCTTCCCAGCCTCCGTCATTCTCTATGTGAATCTCTTGCTTCATTTTTTCATAACATAACATGATGTATAATTTCTTAAGAACGGTTTCACTACATTTTATTGTTTCCTCACGAAATATAAACTATGAAGGTAGGTACCATGTCTGTCATGATAATTTTGTTCTCTATATTTGGATATTGACTACATTCCTAACATCTATAGATATGCAATAAGTATTTCTTGGGTAGATACAGTATTACTGTTGTTTAGAATTTTGATATGGAAAAGCATATGATAAAATTTGAATTCTAGAGTTCAAATTTGTGTTTCCCCAAATCTTTTGAACATACTCATCATATTTAATAGCTCCCCACATTCTGAATGCTATCATCTTCAACAATATAGGATTCAAGAAACAT
This sequence comes from Saccopteryx bilineata, assembly GCF_036850765.1. Classification (NCBI taxonomy): domain Eukaryota; kingdom Metazoa; phylum Chordata; class Mammalia; order Chiroptera; family Emballonuridae; genus Saccopteryx; species Saccopteryx bilineata. The sequence continues at coordinate 106,971,348 of NC_089491.1, read as the reverse complement.
TTCTCAGTCATGTCTACCACTAGGTGGCAGATATGTGACTTAAGGACCAGCCAACCAGAACCTCACGCACAGGCAGATTCTGCTTGGGTCAGAGGAGGAAATGTGGGCATGGGCTACACATTACTGGGACTAGGGGTCAGTGGCGTAGCGAACGTAACTGGCGCCCGGGGCACGATACTTTATTGGTGCCTCCCTCCCCTTCTACTACACTTTTCTTTTCAAATGGAGACCATTTGGCGCCCCTCTGTGAGTAGCACCCAGGGCATGATACACCCCCTTACCTCCCCGCCTTGGCTACGCTACTGCTAGGGGTGTGAGGAAACCTTACAAGATTAAGAACTGTGGGGTTAGAAATTGTGCTTGGAAGCTCTATTTAGAGATTTCTTCTCTACCTCAATATCTTGATTACGACAGCTAAATTGCACTGTTATGTGCTCCTAGGAACTCTCATCTACATACTAACAAAACCAAATTATTTTTATTAATATAAACTAAACTCCTTATGGGCTTAATTTAATTTATCCTGAATATTCATTAATACCTAGGAAAATATTGTATATAATTTATGTTTAGTACATGATGATTTAAATTATTAATAAATGTAAATTATCTAGCCTGGAGAATGTGGCTAAAAATGTTCTAATGTAGCATGTTTCTATGGTTTTTAAGCTTATAAATGAATATAAATTAAAAATAAAGAGGAACTTATCTAAGATACCACTAACAATCTGCTAATTTTTTTTTTCTGGGAGCCATAATTTAGTCTAATATTTATTAAAGATTGCAGAGGTCTACTCAAAAAAATTGCAGGGACTATATGAATAGCCATTAATCCTATGTTAGAATTCACTTTAAATGACTTACATAGGTATACAAAGAAACATATATCATACATGCATATACACATAGAGAATCATGGAAACTTGAACTAAATTTCTAAAACTACACATCTTTCTATTAAATCCAAGTTCAACATAACCTTATGCAATTTGGCTTTTATAGCATGGTCGTAACACAACATTATCATCTGAAAATGAAAACCTTCAAATGATTTGCTTTCATGCTCAGCCTACTTTATCTTTTAATTTCAAATACTGTTTACAGTCCCCTATGTTTCTTCTGTGTATGTTTGGGTCTTACATTACAATAGCTGTTGGGAAAACATTATGTCCTACCTTATTCACTCATATATTTATTAAATCCTATCATAGCATGTTCATAAATAGGCATACATGCACCCACATATGCATATACATGTATCTTTATCTGCTTTTCACTGCTAGTGTCTTCTTTTTCCTTGATTGGATTGGATTTTCTAGTCATTATGGAAATGTATATATTTGGAGGAAGTTTACTAATTTGTGTAGACAGGTTTGTGAAAAATAGGAAGCTTTTCTTTAGTAATAGCTGATGTATGACTGTATGTGATCATTTATATAATTCCCTTAGATCAAAATAAAAGTAACTCTGTACCATAATAAATTCCATTAAAAAACGAATGTTTTAAATTATCTTTAATTTGAATAGAAGACAAATAAGTGTGAGTCTGTGACTCATGAAATGGAATTACACCTTTATTAATTCTAACCGACTTTTCAAATTGTTAGCTTCTTTTTCAAAGTGATGCAATTGCTACATACTTAAACATTGTCAATGATATAACCATCCTTTGCTATCTTTAGCCACAAAAACAGTGGAAACAGTTCCAAAACAACAACAAGACTTCTCTACTCTGATATTAAGAGATAGTAAGTATATTAACATTTTTGGTTTTCTTTAACCTTTTCATTAATTCAGATAATTCTGGAAAAAACATGGTAAATTTTAGTAGACAATTTGAATAAGTTAAAATAACAGTAGAAATAAATTATTTTCTGTAAATATAACTTTGTCTAAGTATGGTCAGAAAAGTTTTTAAAATGACAAATTTTTATCACTTTTTAATATTATATTAATGTGGAAATATTAAACAACAAAACCTGTTTAAATGTTTCTGTAAATATCCACTATAATTTTGGTACAATCAAGAATAACATTGGGATGATTTTACTTAGATGTCCTCAATTTAAGTACTTGAGGCAGCTGGATTTATGAGAAACTCTAATGATTACCTTGATTTCTTTTATTCATTCATATTTGGGGGCAGGGGAACAGGTGTTTCTATCATGACATAATGATAAATGGCCAAAATTTTCACCTCAGACATCACAATAAATACCTAGTACATTATTTTCCATACAATTGATGCAAAAATAAATTGCTTGAACAGATTAGGAATTCCAAAAAAGAATTAAACAAACTCTGTTGTTGTTTTTTTTCTTAAACACAATTCCTTGTACCACATATGATTTGTGAATGACATAGGAATATGATTTCTTAAATGCATAGCCTGTGGTTAAGCTGAGCAGTGGATTCCCTGGTTGTCTTACTTCTAAGTTATGTGGCTTGAGGCAAGTTATTTACTATGTTAGTTCACCTTCGGTTCAATGGGGAAAGTGGGATTGCCATAAGGATAAGTGGGTTAAACACATGAAACACTTAGAATAGGGGTCAGGAATCTTTTTGGCTGAGATAGCCATGAACGCCACATATTTATATTTTAAAATGTAATTCCGTGAGAACCATACAACGACCCGTGTATATTACACATTATCCAATAAAAATTTGGTGTTGTCCCGGAAGACAGCTGTGATTGGCTCCAGCCACCCGCAACCATGAACATGAGCAATAGGAAATGAATGGATTGTAATACATGAGAATGTTTTATATTTTTAATGTTATTATTTTTTTTATTAAAGATTTGTCTGCGAGCCAGATGCAGCCATCAAAAGAGCCACATCTGGCTTGCGAGCCATAGGTTCCCAACCTCTGACTTAGAAAAACATTTTACACTTAATTGATTTAGCTATTATATTACTATCATTATTATTACTTGCCATATTAAATAAACTTTATTCATTCGACTCCAACTGAAAGTTCTGTTTTCTATTTGGAAGAAGGTGCAATTTATTCAAATATCAAATAGGAGGACCCTTTCTGATCTATTGTTTTTTGATAATACTGAAAATTAAAGCAAATTACTCTATCCACTTATGAATACTCATTGTGGAATGTCTTGTTATTATCTTCTCCATCCATGTTAACTGCTCAAGTTAGAAGGCAAAGAGTCACAAGTTTGAGAACCCTGGAAACTGAAATATGTAAATTCACTTTAAATACTTTAAGCTTTCTCGTTATCTAATAGCAATTTTCTTCAGGTGTGAGAAGAAAATACTAGCTATTACTTTTTCTCCATGACCAATAAGTAGGTGTTTATAACAAGAAGAAAAATATAACATGAAGAAGAAAAAACTATTATACAAAATCTATAAAACTGTTATATTTAGCAACATTTAATGAGGCCTTATCAGAGAAGAGAGAAAATTCATCTAAGTCTTAGCTCTGGATACTTTTGTGTGGTGGAGGGCATGAGAAGTGGTTATGAAACTTAGGTAGTTGTCATATAATTAATATTTTGCACAAGGAAGGTTTCATAAATTTGTTTTTCTTTGACATTTCAATAACAAAAATCCTAAACATAACTGCTATTTTTCCCCTTTTTTTCCAAAAGAGAGGAGGGGAGAAGACAAATTCCTACATGTCCCCCAACTGGGATCCATCCAGCAACTCCAAGTCTGGGGCCAATGCTTGGTCAATCTGGGGCCATGCTCACAACCATGCTATTTTTAGTGCTTGAGGTAGAGGCTCCACAGAGCCTTCCTCAGCTCCCAGACCAATGTGTTAGAACCAATCAAGCCATGGCTGTGGGATGAGGAGAGAGAGAGAAAAGAGGAAAGGAAAGGAGTGGAGAAGCAGATGGTCACTTCTTTTGTGTGCCCTGACCAGGAATTGAACTGAGAACATTCACACACCAGGCCGATGCTCTACCACCAAGCCAACCAGCCAGGGACTCCACATAACTGCTTTAAAAGAAGGTAGAAAAATGTTTTCCAGGTTGGGGATGGGTGAGAAAGGTAAAGGAAATTAAGAAATACAAATTGCCAACTATAAAAATAGTCACAGGGTTGTAAAGTACAGCATAGGGAATATAATCAACAATACTGCAATAACTATGAATGTGGCACACGAGTACAAGACAGGTTGTGGTGATGACTGCATATGGTATATAAATGTCTAATCACTATTTTGCACACCTGAAGCAAATATCGTATGTCAACAATAATTTTAAGATAAATTCAAAAAGAAAAAAAAATGTATTCCGAGTTTATCCATGATTTCAAAGTAACTTATTCATGTTTAAAATCAATGACTTCAATTTCCTAATTATTATTAACTTATCCTAATGGAACTTAATATTTTGTATTTTGCTTACAATGACTCCTGAATAGGTATTTCAAATAGTGCTGGCCTTAGTTCTTTTATTGCCCAATGTTCCTTTACAGATACAATAGCCACGAGTACTTCTGGGCCTCTTGGGTGTAATATGATGAAAACGGTGGATTCTATCCCCAGATCTCCTAGTTCTCTGAAATTAGTCATAATCAAGAAGGAATAGGAAAGAGGGATTGAGAAAAAAAAAAAGAGAAAAAAAATGCACACAGACAACAGTGTGATGGATTTCTGGGGTGGGGGGCAGTGAAGGAAGGTTGAGGAGGGTACGGGGGGGGACAAATGTTGACAATGGAGGCTTGACTCTGGGTGGTGAACACACAGTAGTACAGTGTACAGATGATGTTCTGTAGCATTGTACACCAAAAACCAGTATAATTTAGTTAGCCAGTGTCACCCTAATAAATTCAACAAAAAGGAAAAAAAAAAAAAAGAAGAAATGACCTACTCCATACTGTGGCAGTCTACTCTTAGGCAATATCTCATCTCAGCTGTCATAAATCTTTGCATTTTCTCATGGATTTAATTTGAATGGCTGTGCTGGTGGCCTTTTGGTTAAGGGTACGAGATCTGGAGTGATTCTGCCTTAGCTTTGCCTCCCTTCTTTATTACTGTGTGACTTCTGGTGAATTATCTGTCCTTTCCTGAGCTCAGCTGCCTCATTTGTAGATGGGGTTCATAATAACACAGAGCTGTGGACAGGGGTAATGAGGCTGGAGAAAGAAAGGCTGCATAAAGCAGAAATACATACACAGTAACAGAGTTTTTGTGCATTTTAAGAATGAGAAATAGTTAAAAGCTACCTGGAGGTTTGCATCTCCCTCCATTTTCAGTGTCTGGCTCCTACTTTTACATTTAGCATATTGTGCTGCATCAGGGAATATAGCCAAAAGTGTTAAAATAGAAAAGAGTGGCCTGACCAGGCGGTGGCACAGTGGATAGAGCATCAGACTGGGACACAGAGGACCCAGGTTCGAAACCCTGAGGTTGCCGGCTTGAGCATGGGCTCATTTGGCTTGAGCACAGGCTCACCAGATTGAGTGCAAGGTCGCAGGCTTGAATGTGGGGCCATAGGTATGACCCCATGGTCACTGGCATGAGCAAAGGATCACTGGCTTAGCTGGAATCTCCCCAGTCAATTCACATATGAGAAAGCAATTAATAAACAACTAAGGTGTTGCAACTATGAGCTGATACTTCTCATCTCTCCCCTTTCTTGTCTGTCTGCCTGTCTTTCTCTCTTTGAAAAAGAAAAAAAAAGAGTGATATGGGGCAGAATAAATTTCATGGCAGAAATAAACTTTCAATTTGGATGAAAAAAATTGTGTAATTAAATTACACAGAGAAAGAGAAAGAAACAGAAAGAAATAATTTGTCTCCTAATAACATGATCTAGGCTGCTCGATATGTCTTATCTGAGGCAGTTTGTGAGACCATCTCATCACAGTCTCAATGCAAACTAATTTCTGCGTGCACCCTTTGTAAATTCCCTATACCACAAAACAAGCCCCTGATAAAAAAGGGATAAACCAAGTTTGATCATATAACCATTGTTCCTGTAATGGTATCTCATTAGAGGCACAAGCTCACTGTGAAGCTGTCATTTTATTACTCTCTAAGACCAAGTGTAAAATAAATGAATCCATTAAAACTATACCTTATTTTCTCAGCGTTAATCTGTTAGCTCACTAACATTTAAAATATTTTTTACCTACTTCATGTAAAACTGAACTATATCTACACAAAGGTAGTTTTCTTTATGGTTTTTAGTAGGAAAACTGCTCTCCTATGGTTTTTAGTAGAAAAAATTTGTAGGCATTATACAATTTATATATTTTATAAAATAGTGACTTTTTTATAACTAGAAAGTACAGCATCTTTCATCAAATTCTGAACTTTAAAGTTCAATGCCATGAGGTTGAAATCATACGTAGGTTTCCAAGAGCAGTATATAGTAAATTCCATCAGTTTCATGAAATCAGAATATGAAAAATCTTCTAAAACAGAAAAAGTGGTGACTCTTTTAACTAGGAGATATCTGTTACAGTGCCTTTACATATTAACACATAAAAATTTCTGTTTATCTTTAAATAAACAGATATTTTTCTGGGTGAGGTGAGAACCAGTGCCATGACACTCACTCATAGTACTTCATAACTGAAACTCACGCTTCTCTCTCAAACCTCTCCTGCTTGCCCACGCCAGCCTCTGGGGTATTGGGCTCCAGCTCCAGTACAACGGTTTGAAAGTTTGCAATTCTGTATTGAAATTCAGCCTTTTCTTTCAAAATGGAAAAATAACAAAAGGCCAAAAGGAATAAGAACATTTTCTAAGGCAACATAGTGATTAAGTAGCCAAGACTATAATTTAAGTTTCCTGTCTTCCTGTTCTGTTTTATAGTAAATTGTCCTTTAGTTAACTAATAGAGTATAAGTGATGCCTGCTTAAAGTCTTCCTACATTTTTAAAAGTTTACTTTTTGTGCACATATGAGAGATAAAGAACTAAAATGTAGATGGTATTAATTCTAAGCAGAGGTACTTTTATACTTACTCTCGTGTTGTTTCTTTCAGCTTTAAGTTCAGAAATTTCTTCTTCCTTTTCTAGAAGTTGTTCCCTACAGGCATTTAATTCTTTTGTCAGTGCAGCAAATTCCTAAAAGGGGAATAAAAATATTTGAATACACATTTCAGATATTAAAAAATATATATATATTTCAGCAGGAATTTTAAAATATCATAATCTGGTCCTGTCCGGTTTGCTCAATGGTAGAGCATCAGCCTAGCCTTTGGAAGTCCTGGGTTGGATTACCAGTCAGGGCACACAGCAGAGGTGACCGTTTGCTTCTCCACCCTCCCCTTCTTCCTTCTCTCTCTCAATCTCTTTCTTCCCCTCTTGCAGCCAAGGCTCAATTGGAGCAAGTTGGCCCTGGGTGCTGAGGATGGCTCCATGACCTCTGCTTCAGGCACTAAGAAGAGCTTGGCTGCTGAGCAATGGAGCAATGCCCCAGATGGTCAGAGCATTGCCCTTTAGGGGGCTTTCCAGGTGGATCCCAGTTGGGGTGCACGTGGGAGTCTGTCTCTCTCTCTCTGCTTCTGTTCTCTCACTAAAAACAAAAAACCATAATCTAAACTCTTGAATGTAAAGAATAAAAAAAACAAATCAATTGTTTGTCAATATGTATACATTGCTGTCATTAAATTAATTTCAATGCTCAAAAATGTTAATCCATGATATTAAATATATGCATTTTATTATAATAAGATGCTTAGATGAGTAGATAAACTATATTTCAAAACATATCAGATATATCATACTGAACTTAACATTAGTATGATGACATATTAAGAATATAGAATAATTTAGGCCCTGGCCGGTTGGCTCAGTGGTGGAGCGTTGGTCTGGTGTGTAGAGGTCCCAGGTTCGATTCCCGGCCAGGGCACACAGGAGAAGCGCCCATCTGCTTCTCCACCCTTCCCCTCTCCTTCCTCTCTGTCTCTCTCTTCCCCTCCCGCAGCGAGGCTCCATTGGAGCAAGAATGGCCCAGGCGCTGGGGATGGCTCCTTGACCTCTAGTCCCGGCGCTGGAGTGGCTCTGGTCGCCACAGAGCGACCCCGGGAGGGGCAGAGCCTCGCCCCTTGGTGGGCGTGCTGGGTGGATCCCGGTCGGGCGCATGCGAGAGTCTGTCTGACTGTCTCTCCCCATTTCCAGCTTCAGAAAAATACCAAAAAAAAAAAAAAAAAAGACAATAGAATAATTTAAATTTGACTCATTTTGTTAACCATTCAAAAAATATTACATTTTTATTTCTATAGAGCAATTTCCCAACTGTATATCCTCGATCATCAAATAAACAAAAAATAACACCAACACCAACTAAAGCAACTCAACTAAAAGGGCTAATTAGAAAATAAGAAATTCATTTATTTGATAACAAGATGCAGAAAGACAATGTACCTCTTGCAAAATAATAAATAAACATCAGACTTGATGATAATGTTATCTGAGTCTTTTATTAATTCATGCATAGCTTTCCTTGTGAAATGTAAGCTCTGTATGAAAGGGGACTTTCACTTCCTTGCTACACTCCCAAAGCCTAAGGCATGGGGTGTGTGTGTGTGCTGAATTATTATTTTTTTCCAGTGAATAAACATGGGCCATGTTGTTACAAAAATTTGTAAGTTTTTGTGTATTCTTTTATGTGACAAATGACAGTTTGGAGGAATCTTCAATGGCTTCCTCCCCTCAAATGGGAACAGCTATTACAGGGCATAAATAGATTTATAATTGTGAATTTATGAAACAGTTAATTTTTGTAGTATTATTAATTAATATTATATTACTTTTATATGAACAACTGTAAACCTACTTTATGATAACCTGTATATCATATGGGTAATTTTACTACTAAGCAGAGCTTAGACATTAAAAATTACTTTAAAAAAAGTTCAAGAAATCTAATTCAATTATTCTGCTACTCTTAGAAGCAAATATTATTTTAAAATATTTTTTAAAACAATAAACAGATCCATATTTTTCATTAAATCATTTAGATTGGTTCTTAGTAATAAAATTGATGCTTGTCAAATATTTAAGTATTTAGGAAAACTTAGGTGCAGGCTGAGAAGGCACTGTCAGAAGATCCCAAAACAAAACAAAACCAAAATGGGAGAGATAGGTTTGCTTAACCTAACCTCCCCAAAAGCAAATGTAGTGTAAAGTAAGTGACTGTGATGATGATGCAAAGATGGGAAAGGCTGAGGGTTTATATTTTTGCTTGCTTCAAAGCACTTATAGTATTTTGCTTAGTTTCTCTGAGTGGCTTCAACCCCAGGGGGCAGTTCAAGGCCATCAGAGTAGATTTAGAGCTTAGAGTCAACATGAAAGTGTCCATTGTTATGTTAGGGCTGGCATTACAGAAAATGGTTTCCTCCCCTAAGTGCTGCCTGCTTAACTGCTGCTGATAGTCTCTGACATATTATTTAAGTGAGGAGTATAATTAAACAAGTAGAAAACAATAAGCATTTCCATAGAAATGAAGCCATATATAAACTGCATAGTTTTGTGGGGAAAAGAAGAAAATGACAAGTATTCCTTATTGTGTATTATTAATATATAGTCATTTAAATGTAATCCTATACATTTATAAAACATAAATCTATATACATAACATCAATTTTAAGCAGCATATATCTGGGTTGATTTTTCTGAAGATTTAGCTTGCTATCTATAGAAAGATAAAAAATCAAGAGGAATGGGATATTTCTAGGTGATGAAATAATAAATGATCTATGTATTTCTATTATCAAACTAACAATAGAGAAATATGCTTCTATGCATTGAGAATAAGAGAAACTATAACTCTATAAGTGCAATCAGGTATTCAAAACTGCGTGCTGATGTGTCAATGTTGATTCATCAATTGTAAGAAATGGACCACTTGACAGAAATCAGTCACAATGCTATTGGTGACAGATGCTCTTCATTTTTTATTCATTATCATCACACTGACTATAAGCAAGTTATTTAGTGACTCCATGGATGAAAATCAGACTTATTTTTATTGACTAAATTCTTAGCAAATTTTAAGCATTACTTTTTCATTTATTAGCTCATCTTGCTCTCTAAGTAACCAGTGATGGAGTCTCATTCCCATTTTTTGGCAGAGGAAACTGAATTACTAAGAATTAAGTCCAAGCCCATGAAGAAAGCCATTGAGAGTGAGTTAGGCTGTAAACATAGTCCTCCAGACTATTTGTTTAGTGCTTTTCCTATATACCATTTTGACTATAGCTGTTCATCAAATTTATATGATTTGAATTTAGAATACATTTAGCAATAGTCTTTTCCTTTATCTCAAGAATTAGATAACCATCACTAATAATCACTTTGCATGATCCTTCTTAATTAGTCCAAAGGGAGGGTGGGGAACTAGGAGGCCCAAAGCAGGGTGTTCCTTCAATGCAGAGCAGAAAGCACTAGACAAGCACATTCTGCATATCAGGGTCTGCATGGAGTTAATTACCAAATGATTTTACACTTTTCTTCAAATATTTCTCTATCTACTTTTCCATTCTTACTGTCAAAAATTGAGTTTTATATCATTTTTCATGAGACAATAACAGCAAATATAATTAACATTGATTGAGTCCTTATAATAGGACAAGTATTCTGTCAAGCAATGTATAGTGATTATCTCATTAATCCTAATAAAACCCTGAAAAAAATACAGTGTCTCACTAACCAAAACTATATACTGTTACCATATAATCCAGAAATCTCACTCCTTGGTATTTACCCCAAAGAACTGAGAACTATCTACACAAAAACCTGCACCTGCCCTGGTCAGTTGGCTCAGCGGTAGAGTGTCGGCCTGGCGTGCGGGGGACCCGGGTTCGATTCCCGGCCAGGGCACATAGGAGAAGCGCCCATTTGCTTCTCCACCCCCCCTCCTTCCTCTCTGTCTCTCTCTTCCCCTCCCGCAGCCAAGGCTCCATTGGAGCAAAGATGGCCCGGGCGCTGGGGATGGCTCCTTGGCCTCTGCCCCAGGCGCTAGAGTGGCTCTGGTAGTGACAGAGTGACGCCCTGGATGGGCAGAGCATCGCCCCCTGGTGGGCATGCCGGGTGGATCCCGGTCGGGCGCATGCGGGAGTCTGTCTAACTGTCTCTCCCCGTTTCCAGCTTCAGAAAAATACAAAAAAAAAAAATACAAAAAAAAAAAAAAAAACCCTGCACCTGGGTGTGTACAGCAGCTTCATCCATAATTGCCAACACTTGGAAGCCACCAAGGTGCCCTTCAGTTGGTGAACAGATAAATAAACCGTGCTGTATCCAGACAATGGAAATACTACACAGTGCTAAAAAGAAATGAGTTATCAAGCTAGGAAAGAAATATTTGGAAACCTTAAATGCATATTACTAAGTGAAAGAAAATAATCTGAAAAAGGTTACATTCTGTATGATTCCAACACTATGGTATTCAAAAAGAAAAAAGAAAACTATGGAGACAGTAAAAGGATCAATGGTTGTGAGAAATGCTGCTCTTGGGGTGGGAAGATAGACAAACACAAAAGATTTTTAGGACAGTTGAACACTCTGTATGACTACATGACAGATACATGTCATTATACATTTTTCAAACATACAGTGGTCCCTCGTCTTTTGCAGGGGTTAGGTTCCAGAATCCCCCACGAAAGGCAAAAATCTACAAAGTAGTGACCTTATATTTATTTTATTATTTGTATATATTTTAAGGCTTTGTAAACCCTCCCCACACTCTTATAAACCTTTTCCATACTCTTATAAACACTTCCTATGCTCTTAAAAACTTTCTACACTCTTAAGCCTAAGTAATTTTAACAACATATAAAATTCTATATGGGTACTCACCAGCGAATATACTACAACTTGAATGATGAAGATGATGATGAATTAGCTGTGCAGTACCGATGACGATGAAGGTGATGACGATGAGATGAATGTACTGCACAGCCAAGAAGAGCATTACAATATATAAAAATACCTATATATGGCAAAATCTCTCGATATAGCAAAAAATCCGCGATACAAAATTAGAGCTATACAATTTAAATATCCACAATACAGTGAGATTGTGAAAAGTGAACCACAATATGGCGAGAGACGACAGTATACAAGGCAGGGTAAAGGTAAGTTTACAGTTGTTTGTATAGAAAAAATGCAATAATTAGTAAATGTAATATAATAATAAACTCTGTGTTTCAGGTACTCACAACTGTAAACTTACTGTTGCCCACTCTGTAGAATGTGCAACACCGAGAGTGAACCATCATGTAAACTATGGACTCTGCATGATGATTGTGTCAATGTAGGTTCATCAGTTATAAGGAATGTACCACTCCGATGGGCGGGTGTTTTTAATGAAGGAGGTTGTGAATGTGTGCTTACAGGGGGTAAATAAGAAATCTCTGTACCGGCCCCTCCATTTTGTTGTGAATCTAAAACTACATTAAGAATATAAATATTTTTTAACTCTCACTGAGGCCTAAAGGAGTTAAGATACATCCCCAGAGCGAGACACTTAGTCCATGGTGTATGTAGCTGAGTTTTGAACTCAGACTATCTATGTCATACTGAACGAGGATGATAGGTTGTCTTTTTCTCTCTGAATCATAAGCTCCCTCTTTCCAATTTGTCCTTCTTTTGGTCTTTGTAAGAATTATATATTTTCAAGATCACAAAACTTTCTAGAGCTTCAAATAGATTAAACATAAACAAACTTTAATTTTTAAAATTTGAATCATCTACATGGCCCTTTCAAAAATAATTAGCTTTATTTCTTACTGAACAATAACAACTGGGTACACAATATAATCAACAGTTCAAATGTTATAGAGGTGTTTACCTGAAACTTATGTATTCTTATTGATCAATGTCATCTCATTAAATTTAATTTTCTAAATGAAATTTTTAAAAAAGAACTTTTTTTTTTGAGAATCATTTTTGAGCCGGAGCAATCTGCTTTGCCCTGATCTTAGCAATTTAAATGATTATTTAATCTCTTTCCTATTTGGAAGATAAAGGTACTAAAGCTTAGCATGAATAAATATGTTGCTCAAAGTCACCTAGTTAAAAATAATACACCCTGGTTCTAAAACGCTTTAATATCTGCAACACTGACTCATTCTGGCCAAAAATGACAAGCTATCAAATTACTCAACTGTATAAAGTATACGGATTTATCATTCGTCTCTAATTATCCATCCATACGTACACTATTTATTAAGCACCTACTACCTATTAGAGCCTTGCCAGGTACTGAAGATACAGAGATAACTTAAATATAGTTGTTGCATCTGACCCTCAAGATCTTTCATAATTCCAATCTGAGGCACATTAAGAGTCTCCATCATTAACAAGCACTCAAAACTCATCACCAATGTCCTGCACATAAAGTAATATTAACGCTTAAATACACTGTTGACATATAGATGACACTGACAGTCTAAAACTTTTTTCTTGAAAGGTGTAAAAGAGATTATTTTCCTTGTTTTTATTTCTATCTTTCCATTTTCTCATCTCTTGTTTTCCTTGTCTTTCACATACTATTTCTTATACCTAAAATACTTTTGGCCATCCTGTCTGCCTCATTCCTTCTTAAAGCACCTACTTGCCCTGTTAATGCTTTATAATACCTGTTCAAAATCTATCAGTGCGCTTACTGTATTGTTTTTATGTTAATTGAATTATGTATTCATCTCTTTCAAGTAAACAGCATGATCCTTTAAGGTAAGTTTATTTTCTTGTTTATCTTTATATCCTTAGGACTTCTCATAGTTCTGGAAAAATTATATACACTTAACAAAGTTTTCTTGTAACAATAAGTAAATGGATCACTTTCCCTAAGGTTTTCTACCTTAATAACAAAACAATATTTAAAAGGTATAATTAAGAAGAGTTATTTGTTTTTCTGAGTGAGATTAAAATTTGCTCAATATATAACATGTTTTATAGCTGTTGTTTTTGTCTACATCTGAAATATTATACTATACTATATTCTACACAATAATGGCATTATTGTCTTCTATGTTTTATTTGCATTTACTATTGCTCTCAATACTTTGTGCATTCAGATTTATCATTTGTTTATTGGATATATTATATTGGTCTTATTCATTCCTAAAATGAAAATACATATTTAACCCATGTTATTTCTCTACTCTTTTTTCCCCTCAAAATATAATCTAAAGAATAGTATTTCCGCCTGACCTGTGGTGGTGCAGTGGATAAAGCATCGACCTGGAAATGCTGAGGTCGCCGGTTCAAAACCCTGGGCTTGCCTGGTCAAGGCACATATGGGAGTTGATGCTTCCTGCTCCTCCCCCCCTTCTCTCTCTCCTCTCTGTCTCTCCCCCTCTCTTTCTCCTTTCTAAAATAAATAATTAATTAAAAAAAGAATAGTATTTCCACAAGATTCCCAGAAAAAAAAATTATAATCAAGTAGATTTGAAAATAATGAATGCTAACTTTCACTCTTGGACATCCACTACAGTTATCAGAATATAAAAGATTCTGAGGAAAGTTGGTTTTGTGATCAAGAATTGGGAACAATCAAATTTCCATCTATAATAAAAGATGAATTAAATAACCTACATACAAATAGTAGGTTATTATACAAAGAGCACAAAATAAATAGGTTAGATCTTTACTGTATGTGTGACAGAGACAGAGAAAGATAGAGAAAGAGACAGATAGGGACAGAGAGGAAGGGAGAGAGATGAGAAGCATCAATTCTTTGTTGCAGCTCCATAGTCTCCTTAATTGTTTATTGATTGCTTTCTCATATGTGTCTTGACCGGGGGCTACAGCAGACTGAGTGACCCCTTGCTCAAGCCAGCTACTTTGGGCTCAAGCTGGTGAGCCATGTTCAATCCAGATGAGCCTGTGCTCAAGCTGGCAACCTCGGGATTTCAAACCTTGGTCCTCCACATTCCAGTCTGATGCTCTATCTACTGCGCCTCTGCCTAGTCAGGCAAATAGGCTAAATCTTTACAAAGCAACATAGAAATATTTCAAAATTATCATTTATAGCAAAAAAAAAAAAGTAAGAAACAGAACACAGTGTATGACACAAAGTATTGTCAGACGCTTAAAACAGGGAAGGATATGTTAGAAGAAAACTTCATTTATACTTCACCATGTCTTAATTCAAAGGAGCTAAGTTAGCTATGAATCATTGAGACAGGAGTTGTAGATCAGTTACCAACCACAAATTATATTCAACCATTTCAGGCTAATCTTTGTGTTCTGCAACCACAGTCTACCAAAATTCTTACTTTGCCTGAGGACCAAAATTACTTTCCCTCTTCTCTCTTTTTTCTTAGAATTTTAAAGAGTGGTCAGGACACAGTACTGTATAAGCACCCGCAGACTGAAAGGGATGTCCTGTTTTTTCTTAGCATGTACTCATTCACCCCCTTCTCTCTCTCTCACGCACATACACACACTTTTGTATGCCCATTCCTTACGTATTGGGCACTAGTCTAAGTGCAAGGGAGAGAAGGCAGTGAAAGAAGCAAGTTAAAGAGTTCTTGCTCTCAGTAAATTTATATGTACTCAGGTCTTCACCATTCAATTCTTTTTTATTCAGGAATGGGTCATCTTTAGCTACAGCAAGCCCCCTCAATTCTAACTCATTCAACTCACGATGTAGAGCAATGATTTCCTTTAAAAAAAATAGAGCAAAATAAAGGGACTTTTTTCCTGTTAGTAGCTTAAAAAAACTGAAGGTGTCATTTCTTGTTAAGTAACACTGTCATCTAATTTTCTTGTGCTTTTAATTATGAATTACAAGTCTCTTAAATTACATAAAACCTAAGGTTCCTAAATTTCAGCTCAATCCTCTGTGTTACTGCCCTCCCCCCCTGCCCAGCTCTTCCTCTTCTTAAGGTATTGTTTCTTGAGCACTTACAATAGGCCAGGGATGTTGTTAACTTTACATCTGTTATGTAATTTATTCATTACGGCAGAGAGACTTGGATAAAAGGGTTTAACTCTAGCAAGGATCAAGCTGGTCTTCGGAAATGATAGCGCTGGTATCCTCATCCCTCAGGCCTCTCACAACCTGAGCGTAGTCAACTGGCTTTCATCTCAGCGGCGTTTCACCGCGCCTGCTAGTGAACTTAAGTGAGTCAAGTGGCCCGAGCTGCTAATATTTGAAATAACAGCCCTTAGGTCTGTTGGTTATTCTCAGTCAGCTGGTAATATTTCAAATAATAGTTTCATGCAAACAATCTTCTCCTGTTTTGGTCCCCACATTTGCTACTCTCAAAGTAAAAAATAAAAGGACAAAGTCCAATTTCCTCCGGTTGCTCTGCCTACTCAGATTCTGTAGCCGTAACCTGGTCAGAAGAGTGTACAGATCAGAGCTCCCTCTAGCCCTCCGTCCTCTTCTGTTCTCCTCCTGCCTCTTTCTGCCCAGCAAATCACACAGCCCGCCAGGCTGCCTTCAGACAGATGGAGAACATTCTATTTTTATTCATGTTTATCTTTAAGTCCGTTTCTGATATTTAATATTAAACACAGAAGGTCTGCAAAAGACTGTTAACTTCCCTGACTCATTATAGAATGATGTGCTAACTCGAGGAGGTTTATTATGTTTAAAAGGCCTGGATTTAACAGGTGTGCCCCCACCCCCCCACCCCCAAAAAGCACATCAGGAGAAGCTGTAGCACAAGAGGGGAAAACCAACCTTTTAATTTCAAGTCATTGACACCAGACAGCAGTCTTCAAAGCAGTCTCTGACAGTCCGTTTATCATAATTACAATTTTAATACTTTTTCCCCAGCAATAAAACCTGCACTCTCTGACCTTGTGGGTCACTAGATTAATGACCCGACAGTGGCCTTATTTTCGCAGTGATCTATCTGCATCAGCAGAGGGTAAAGAGTGCGTGCGCAAACCAGTCTGAGAGAGAAGAGCAAGATAGAGGGTGAGCTGGATCCGGCTTCACCGAGCACCACCAACACCCTCCCCAGCCACAAAACAGCATCTTTTAAGTTTATTCTCCAACCATCTAACATTTGTGCAAATCAGAAATAGCTCTGAGGAAAGCATATGGCGTAAAGCATGCTGACTTGACCATCTAGCGCTTAAATTAGACAAAATTAACTACTTCGAAATGTTTTTATAAGAACTTCCTTAGGCTATACCCCCAATTTACTATATTTTGGTGTCTTCTTGTTTGAAAATTGAACATTCTAATGCCATTTCTATTTGTGGTACTCAGTAGAAAGCTTCAGATTTTAAATCTATATGTTTTTCTATTAAATTGCACATAAATTTATGTATACAAAATACATACCTCCTACCATACACCATGGGACATACTTTCTAGAAGAGATTAATAACAGGGATACTTAATTGGACAGATGAAAACAAAATAGTAAAAGACAATATATTCCTTAAATTATATATATATACATATAATATATATCATATATAAAAATCTGAGAGATATATATATCTCAGAATATTAGTTATAAATTCACAAGAGACTTTAGAAATTCAGATTTATAAATCATCTAGTTTGGAAAAAAATCATTTATTTTATAGAAATCCATACCCCACCCATATGTGGGTATGTCCATGTAATTGTTTTCTATATAATGTTATGTAATCGAATGCAATGTTAATGACCTCGGGTCTTATAATTGCCTCATAGACTTGCGCGAGCTCAGGGTAAGCTGTCATCCAAAATTACCGTGTGACACAGCGTGTCTCATGGTCAGTCCTGGACTAGACAGCTTGGAGGTAGAACTGCTTGCATAACTAATACAATTTGACAGGCACAACTGGGCTCCTAGAATTTCACAGAAATTGTTGAGTAAGGATATAAAATATAAAGAAAAATTACAATTTAAACTCCATACTAATATAATTTTGTACATCCTTGAGTTTTTTATGTATCCATATTATAATAAGAGAACTGTTTTGTCTTTTCCCTAAAACTGCAATAGAAGATTATTTTAATGCATTAATAGTGATCTGAAGCATGCAAGTCTATTTAAAATTAAACATGCTACAACAGCCATTTTATAGTATGTGGACATAGATATTCAATAACTTTTGTTTTCAAAAAAAATCATGTAGTCAAGGTAACTGGCACCAAAAAGTAAAAAGAGTGAATGTTTGTTAAAATCAAATACAGGTGCTGCCAGGCAGCCTAAGGCTGACTGGCCATCAAGTCAGGCTCCTACCATACCTCATTTATTATGCTCCCACTTGAAAGTGCTAACCTTATATCTTTTCCCCACTTTGCTATCCGGGCTGTAGTTTGTTAGTGCATGTACAGAGTTGCCCCAGGTATCAGCACTCTGTAACAGCAAATGTTAGAGTAGACTCATTTTTGTGTCTGAATCCTAGAGAGCAGACAATGTAGTCATAAATTGGATGGGACTGTATTTAAAGGCAGGCTTGTTTTTTAGTATCCCAAAATCAACAGTATGACTTCCAAGGGTCTAGGTACTTCTGCCTTTTTGGGCCCTTTCATTCATAAAAATATATATATTAGTCTGACCAGGTGGTGGCACAGTGGATAGAGCGTCAGACTGGGATGTAGAGGACCCAGGTTCAAAACCCAGATGGTTACCAGCTTGAGCGCAGGTTCATCTGGTTTGAACAAGGCTCGCCAGATTGAGCCCAAGGTCGCTGGCTTGAGCAAGGGGTCACTTGGTCTGCTGTAGCCACATATGAGAAAGCAATCAATGAACAACTAAGGTGCCGCAATGAAGAGCTGATGCTTCTCATCTCTCTTTCTGTCTGTCCCTATTATCCTTCTCTTTGTCTCTCTCTGTCTTTGTCACACACACACACACACATACACAATATATATGTATATATTATATTTTACATATATATTATATATATATGTAAACTATATTACTTCCTGATAAAGAGATAAATATAATCTGGACTGTTTTATATTAATTTTTTTCTATTAATTTTAAAGGTAATTTAAATATTTTCATGGTCCCCAAAATGTATCGTGAGCCTTAAACAGTGTCTTCACTGTACCTAATGGGTAAATTGGCTTCATATTCTGCCTATTCAGGGAGTCATGTGTGCCATGGTCCAAACAGTACCAACTTCAGGGTGAACCAGAGCTAGTTTCATATCTAGGCCCAATAGTCTCATCTGACTTTTAAGCCTCGGTTGTCTTTCTGGCAAATGTAGGTATTGTGCCTTCGTATTGGATGCATGCTTGGTAAAAAAATGGATTATTAGTCCATACAATTCAGTAGTCATGCATCTTGTTATTTATCCAAAAGAACTAAAAACTTAAAATTTACAAAAAATTCATACATACTGATGTTATAACAACTTATTCATAGCTGTCAAAACCTGGAGGCAGGCACTGGCTGGTTGGCTCAGTGGTAGAGCGTCGGCCTGGCGTGCAGAAGTCCCGGGTTTGATTCCCGGCCAAGGCACACAGGAGAAGTGCCCATCTGCTTCTCCACCCCTCCCCTTCTCCTTCTTCTCTGTCTCTTTCTTCCCCTCCCCCAGTGAGGCTCCATTGGAGCAAGGATGGCCAGGGCGCTGGGGATGGCTCCTTGGCCTCTGCCCCAGGCGCTAGAGTGGCTCTGGTTGCGACAGAGCAATGCCCCGGAGGGGCAGAGCATCGCCCCCTGGTGGGCATGCCGGGTGGATCCCGGTCAGGCGCATGCGGGAGTCTGTCTGACTGTCTATCCCCGTTTCCAGCTTCGGAAAAATACAAAAAAACAAACAAACAAACAAAACCTGGAAGCAGCCAAGATGTCCTGAAATAGGTGAGTGGATAAATAGACCGTCCAGGGGTCCCCAAACTTTTTACACAAGGGGCCAGCCAGTTCACTGTCCCTCAGACGGTTGGAGGGCCGCCACATACAGTGCTCCTCTCACTGACCACCAATGAAAGAGGTGCCCCTTCTGGAAGTGTGGCGGTGCTAAAAAGAAATGAGCTATCAAAGCATGAGAGGACATGGAAGAACCCAAAACACATATTACTAAATAAAAGAAGCCAATCTGAAAAGATTGGATACGATATGATTCCAACTATAAAACATTCTGGAAAAATTAAAACTATAAAGACAGTGGTTCTCAGGGGTTGTGTCAAAAGGGATTGGGATAAATAGGTGGAATACAGAGCATTTTTAGGGCAGTGAATATACTCTGTATAATGCTCTAAAGACAGATAACTGTTATTATACATTTTCCAAAACCCATAGAAAGTATAACACCAAGAGTGAACCATAATCTAAACTCTGGGCTTTAGGTAATAATAATGTGTTAATATAAGTTTATAAACTATAGAAAATGTACCATCTGGTGAAGGATGTTGATAAGACTTGGGCTAGTCATATGTGGGGCAGTTGAGACATAGAAAATTTATGTACATTCCTCTCAATTTTGATGTGAATCTAGACTGCTCTAAAAAATAGTCCTGAAGCACATTTTAAAAAATAAAGTACATTTAAAAAAATGAGATCCTGAATATAAATGTGACTAGCATTGTTCTTGATTAAATCAATGTCCAATAAATAGTATGCACTTAGTAAGTTCTGAGATACTTGCAGTTATTTTACATACTATTTCATTTTCTTCCAACACCCAATTTTCTCCATTAGAGTTGTACATTTTATTAGATACTTCAGGAAATGCAAAAATCATGCAGGTTTTTTTCCCCATTAATGGTAACTTAGGAGTTACATACTGATTTAAATCACTTACATAAAACTTATTAAGTACCCTCCACTTTGGGCAGGAAGATCCTAATACCACTCCTAATAATAAATTGGGGACAGCGTGATTGCTCTCAAGACTAATAGTACAGAAAGGAAGGCCCCATTGTATCATTAGGAGCCTAGCATATTGAAAATGGTTGATATTAATATGATAGAGTAAAAACACCCAGCACATTTTTATAAGATAAAATGGCTTATGTGCCCCTTTGTTCCTTTGTACTTAGTAAATTTTTTCTGATCGATTTATTGGGTTTTTATTACCTAGAGCACATCAAATAACACTTTATGTTCTCTTATAAAAAGAAGGCATCATATTAGTGTCTACAAAAACAAGAACTATGAGAAAATTCTCTGGACATCATAAAACTATTCTTAAAAGCTCCCTAAAATATGTGACTCTGACCTTATCTTCTAATATTTCCTCCACATGTCTCTGATTTTATCTTTTACTGCCCTGGGGCTCACACAACTCTCAAGATGTTGTCTGGAGTCTGAAAAAAAAATAACAGGATAAACGTATGTGAGGAGTTTTCAGTGCACTCTTGTGTGATTGTTCTGAGATGCTGTGTGAGAGGAGCCCCGCTGCTTACAAGTCTAGCCCGAATCCAGGGTGACAGCCTCAAGCCTAGCCAAGTGAGTAGGATGGACAATGTTGAATGAAGACCCCTCTCCTTTGGGCCCTGGCTCTTTGTTTGAATAGTTCCCCAAATCCTACATTTGAGCAGCTTCTCTAATTTCCAAATGCTGTCTCTGTGCATGTTATTTCTGGAATGAGAAAGACAACCTCAATGGCCTAGAACCAATACTGAAGTTACCCACATCAAATAGCCTTTCCCTTTAACCTGCTTCCCTTATACTTTTCTCCCAAATAGAAAAAGCCTTTAGGCCTGATCTTTTAGAATCAGACATATGAAATAAGAGAAAGAAAGATCATCAGAGAGAAATCCTAACAGAGGAACCATGACTTCTAGTTCTGTAACCCAATTGATGACCTTGACCTTAATCTAGCCTCATCTTTATAAAAAGAGAGGGAAAAAATCTTTTATCTCTACCAATTGCCAAAATATATTTTTGCATATTTGATGCTTGAAGCGTTTGAAAATTTACTAAAACTCAACATTCTAGTACATTCGTAAAATCACCTGGCCCAGTATGCATTGTAGCTAAGGCATGTCAGGGCTGAGTCACTGCCAACCGAAAACTCTGTTGGCAGATAAAGCCAATTCTCAACAGCACTGGCAGTGTAAAGCAGGAGGCATGTTTGACAAGATGCTGCATATTAATTTCAAAGGCTTTATCATCTGGTTAGGTAACACCTGCTGTGGCGAACACTCCCAGGCATGCAAACAGCATCCCAATGGAGTATTTAAATCTCTCAACATAGCCTGACAAAGCTCAAACTCTAAACAAAACTAAATCATGTCTCTCTAGCAATCAACAGAGTTATAACGATCTAACCAAAATTATGTGGGCTATGGCATTGTTTGCTATTCACTGAGCTAAAATGGTGTCATGGGTGATTTGGAAGTCATAAAGTATATCACAACACATTGTCCCAACTTGGAGAATTTTACTGTGTGTAGCATTTAGAAGAGCAGAACATGGCTCAGGGAATAATATTTTGTGTTCTATTATGTTGGGTTCATGTAGAATTAAAGTAGTATTTTCCATGAGAAGGAGAGGGGATGGCAGCAAATAACAGAAAAGCAAGCCATAGAAAATAAAGAGCTGGCAGGGACCCGCTACACCATCTCGGTCTGAAAGGAAGCAAGGCTTAAGGATAATAGGCATCTGGGAAGAGGGGTAGATACAAGCATATGTGTGTTCTGGAACTGTCAGGACACACTAATGTGACAATTGTGACACGAAATGCTCAAATAACATAAGATCTGAGTCCATGAATACCAAAAAATGTTCTTAGAATAACTGGATTTTTAGTGCAATTTCCTTCAGAGAAGAGATGTGCCATTGTCAATGTGGATACTGCTTTGCTTGACAATTCTATTTCTTTCTGTAAATTAATAAATTGACATTTTTATCATTTGTTTCTTGATTCCACAAAATATTGCATACTAGCATATAGGAGGTCCTGCAATTTTTTTTTCAGACATTATAATGAATAAAAGTGAAAAATAGTAAATAAAGGTAACTGTAACAATTACAGTAGGATACATGTTTTAATGGGGATATATATACAGGGTGCTGAGAAAGCACAGGCACAGTTCAAATAATCCACCTAGTGGGTATGTATACGCAGGGGCATCTAAGACAACATGTGAAAAATGAGTAAGAGTAAACTGGCAGAAACATATGTTAAATAAAAATTTTTCCAGATCAAGGGAACAACCGCATGAATAACCTCTAAAGTCCAAAAAAACCCCCACAAAAAACAAAACCTAAGTATGTTAAAACTGTTATATTCTTACAAAAAAAAAATAGGGGTAAATCAGAACCTTGGATTAGGCACGGGTTTCTTAGAGACAATATTGCAAACCCAGGCAACATGAGAAAAGATAAATAACCTGGATACCATCCCCTGTGGCTTGCCAATTACGTGTGTTTAAGCTCTTCTCCACCCAGTGTAATGGTATTTGGAGATGGGGCTTTTGTGAGATCGTTACATTTAGATGAAGTGATAGTGGTGGGATTATTGCCCTTAGAAGTAGAGGAAGAGATACCAGGTCCCTCTGCCATGTGATGACACAGCAGAAAATAGCCATGGGAAAGGACTTGGCCATGATGGCTCCCTGAACTCAGCTTCTTCAGTCACCAGAACTATGAGAAAATAAATCTGTGTAAGCTTCCCCATCTCCTGTACTTTGTTCTGGTAGACTGAGATTTGTACACCATGAAAATGAACAACATTTGCACTTCAATCATCCAGAAAGGGAAAACACAGCCCCTAGAGTGAGAGAAAATGTTTCCCAATCAGATGTCCTATAATAAGGACTTGTTTCTAGGCTATATCACTACCTATTATAACTCACTAACGAAAGGACAAATAGCCCATTAAAAATGAACAAAAGGTCTGAATAGACAATTCTCCAGAGATATATGAATAACCAATAAGCAAAAAATAAAGATGTTTAACATCACTAACCATTAGGGAAATACAAATCAAAATCATAATGAGCTATGACTTTGCCCTCACTAGGAAGATATAATCAAGAAGATAAATAATAATAAGTGTTAGGAAGGGTGTGAAGAAACCTTCGAAACTGCTGGTGGGAATGACACAACTGCTTTGAAAACTGTCTGGGCAGTGTCTCAAACGGTAAAAAGAAAGTTATCATATAATCCAGCAATTCCACTATGAGGAATAAATGCAGGAAATAGAAAACCTATTCACACATAACTTGTACATGGATGATCATTTCAGCATTATTCCTTAAAGCTAAAAAATAAAAACAACCCAAATGTCCAACAGTTGAAAAATGGATTTAAAAAATGTAGGGTGTGTGTGTATATATATACATATGTATATGTATATATAGAATATATTCTATTCTATATATGTATATATTCCATATATGTTCCACATATAGTTTACATATATACATATATAATTTACATAGAATCCTGTTATATATCCTATATATAAAATGGAATATTATACAGAAATAAAAGAACTAAAGTCCTGATACATGCTATAACCTCAATGAACCTTGAAAAGTATTATGCAAAATTTAAAAGGCCAGTCACAAAGGACCATGTATTATATAATTACATTAATACGGAATGTCCAGAACAGGTAGATATGTCTATATAGAAACAGGAAGTAAATTAGTGGTTGCTAGGACCGTTAGGAAAGATGGGGAGATTGGAGGAGGTGATACTTAAGGGGTGCAATATTTCTTTTGGGGTTAATAAGACTGTTTTAAAAATTGATCATGTTAATGGATGCACAAGACAATAAATTGCCCTTTAAATAGGTGAATCAAATGGTATGTGAAATATGTTTCAATGAAGCTGTTTAAAAAGGCAGTTCAGTGAAATATAGCAAGTGTAAGCTATGTTAATTATCGTGTTCTCTGGTAAAGAGCAATGGAACATGAGAATGACATTATTAACTATTGTTCTTCTTCTAATTTAGTAAACACTTTTAAAGACATTGAAAACACCAGATTTCTGGACTTGCCAAGCTAAGAGCCAAATTCTGGACCTTGCTAAATTTATCAAGGTAGAAACACCCTGGCATAGTCTTTTGAAAAGCCATTCCATCTTCTTGTGGCAATTGTTTATTGTTGTCATTGGAAACTTTTTCATTCCTATTCTGACTATTTTGATGTCCCTCCCTCGGCAACAAGAGTTTTTTTAAAATGATACTTTACATAAAAAATCTGCCATTTTCCTTCCTTGCCATTTTCCCTTCTTCTCCCAGGGGACTTGTCTGAGTTCTGAGTATCTTCTTGGTTTTTAGAAGAAAAAGAATTTCAAAATACTGATTTCTTAGAAAGTAAGATAAATTTTTCAAGAAAACTATATGTAAAATCACTCACATATATTCATAACCTTTCAACATTTTCCTAAATTTGGCTAAGTTTTTGAAGAATTTATATAAGCTAAGAATTCATAAGAATTTTGCAAAGACGTAGCGAAATTTGGGTAAGACCTTTGACTTCCCTCTATCCTGTAGATATTTTCTTTCTGAAACATGTCCGGTCAATAAAGAATTGCTACATAAACATACATGAATAAAATTGCATATAAAGAGTAAAATGTATAATCAGGTACATAATAGATTGATTTTTAGTATTTTATACAGTTTTTCTACAGCTTCATTTAATAAATCATATGTATGTTCACACTCTATCTTCTTTTGCCTCAGAGCATGAAATAATCCGTCTTTCAAGCAGTCTCATAACATTTCTTGATGCTGCACTTTAAGCTTCAACTACTTAATAACCCAAACTGGCACCTGAAATAAATCTTATCCGCCATCCTGTTCTAGGATTGTATGATTTTTTTTTTTTACATTTTTTGTCCTTCTTCTTCTCCAAGGGAGAAGAGGGGAGATAGAGGGATAGACTCCCACATGTGCCCAGACTGGGATCCAAATGGCAGGCAACCCTTCTCTGGGACTGATACGCTGTCCATATGTGGCCATGCTTGCAACTGAGCTATTTTTAGTGCATGAAGCGGGGACTCCACAGAGCCATTCTCAGTGCCAGGGTCTGATGCACTGGAACTAATCAACCATGGCTGTGGGAAGAGAAGAGAAAGAGAGAAGGGGAGGGGTAGAGAAGCAGATGATCTGATCGTTTCTCCTGTGCACCCTGACCTGGAATTGAATGGGGACTTCCACACTCAGGGCCAATTCTCTACCACTGAGCCCAGGGCCACATTTTCTTAAAAAAATAAAGTGTTGCAAATAGTCAAAGTTAAAAACTTCTACTGTAGAAAATTCTGCGATTGAAGAACCATGACTTCATTACCATTATTTGTTTATGTGCATAAATTGCATTAGAATGATGGACAGTTGTGTTTACGTTATACAGGGAAATCAACATAGGAAGGCCACAGCACTCCTGACTCCTTTTTTATTGACTTAAGCAAATATTACGTGGAAAAATGAAATGTAGCTATGGATCAGTGTATGTAATCAGATGTTCTTTCTTTCCAATTTTATCTTTGGTGTTAGAATAGCTTATTTAATGATATGCTTCAAGAGAAAGAACATATTCCATGAGTAAGAAAATTTTATACAGGAAAAAGAAAAATAAGGTTATAACTCTCAGGGAAGAAAATATTTTCAACACTTTCTTCATGTTGAGTTTTCACATTCTCTTTTAAACAGCACAACACTTAGAAATAAACACTAACAGTCTATATTGCAATAACTTAATTGCTCTGAAATGCTTTGTCTTTTGATTAATGGTGCTCTTTAAAAAGCATTTACACTTCGCCAGTAAGTAAAATCTAATTAGTGTTTCTACATTTGCTTTCAAGGTATTGAAAAAGTAAGTTTGCTAATTGTGCTCTATTGCTTTAAATAGACCACTCATAGGATCATTGGGCAGTGAAGTCAATGAATGGTACATTCAAGTCTGATGGGTTGAAAAATATTGACAGATACTGAGGAAATTCTTTATTTACAAAAGATTTTTTGTAAAGTCCTACTTTGTATTGAAAATAAGTTCATTTTAATGATAAAAACTGAGAGATGACATATTGAAAAATACAAATAAATAAATAAAATTAGTAAGATTTTCAGGTGTGTTAACTCTACTTTTAAAATTGATCATGCCACTCTTCCTTTAGTTTGTTTTAGTCTAGGGTAGTAAATTACCACTAAAGCAGAATCCTGGAAGTTTTCATTCTACTCTAGTATAAAAATCTCAGCTCCTAGATGGGAAACCCTGTGAGGACCAGAACTAAAAATTTCTTGCCTTTGTTATATAGTTAGCTCCTCACACTGGGCCTGTCATAGAGAGTACATTTTTTAAATTAGGATGGTGTTAAATTTACCATTCACATTTAGTGATGATAATTTTAATGCAGATTAGTAAACATTTGCTTTAAAAGCATTTTATTAGCCTTGGACAGATTGTTCAGTTGGTTATAGCACTGTCCTGACACGCAAAGGTTTAGGTTCAATCCCTAATCAAAGCACATACAGGAACAGATTGATGTTTCTGGCTCTCTCTCTCTAAAATCAATACATTTAAAAAATAAACATACAAAAAAACAGAACTAAAATCTTTTTTTCTGACAAAACTACTGAGGAATGAATTTTAAAGCATGGGATACCAGTTTCATTTCTTTGAAAGTGTTATTCTTTAAACATTTTAAGCTTACTCTATGAGTATAATAATTCTATTAACTGATACCTTTGAGAATAAAATTTGTTATTTATTATTTCTTCTCACTCAAACACAAGGCAACTTAGTTCTCATGATTTAAAACAATGTTTACAAGATCATATCTGGTTATCTTAAACTGTTGGAATTGTATAAGGTCAGAATGAAAGAATTTCCTTAACAGAGAATGTATTTTTTTTCTGCTAGGTACTATGAAGAAGGAACTATTGTGAGTTCAAATAATTAATAAAAGTTTGAACTCCAACCCTTTTCAAGGGCAGCATTTTGGTAATCCTTGTTTTTTCCTAAACCTTAACTCAAATTCATATTTATAGTCTTCCTGACATCTTTCTGCTGATGGTAGATTTCCTCTAGGCTAGCCTGTGTCTGAGAGTGGTCCTGGATTTACATAGGATTGTAGTTCCAACTCTCTTCCCAGGTTTAAGGTCTTGTCTCCTTTGCTCCTAGCCTACCCTACTGAATAACTTCAATGTTCAATTCTTCAGAAAACATTGTGCTGGTTTTTCAGAGGTCTATTTATTGTATTTTATCTCAGTTTCTCATTTGTATCCACATTGGCAGAAGTAAAAGCTAAACACGATAAAATATTTATAGAGTTTGTGTTACTGTGTTGAATTAACATTAAACACGATTCAAGTCAGCAAGGAGTTATCCTTAGGAAATTTTTTTTCTCTATCAGTTACCTAGTTTGTGAGACACATGATTAAATGTGACATAAAAAATTAATGCGTTCATAAAAGAAAAACTGGAAATCTAGGTTTATATCACATAAAATATGAATTGTATTTAAAATCATGCAAACAACCGAAACATTCACATTTCAACAGTGCAGTGCTTTTTGTTAGTTTGGTCTGAAGAAAACAACCAGAAATCCCAGGGCTGAGAAGAGAGGCGGAGACGAGAGCTCTCTTCAATTATTTAAAAGGCTTTCGCTTGGAAGAGTTGCTTCCCATTCAGACAAAGAATGATTGTAAGAAAGTCAGAAAGGTGCTTTTATTAAATGATAAATCCACATTCCCATTTATTTACTCAACATTTTAGAAGTGACTGTCAATATGTCCAAATTGTGCTGGCATCTCAAAGATGAATAAGTAGGATCCAACTCTGAAGTCTGTTTACAGTCTGAGGAGGTGATAGATATGCTCCCAGTACACTGTGACACATATCAGTGTTTCCTAACCACCTGTCTGCACAGTTGTCTGCCAGAAATTTTGTGCCGATCTGAAAAAAAGTTCACCTCCTTGATGTTGTATGAAGATAATAGATCTTAGTCTAATTTGCTTATGCTCGGGGTGATTTCTGCTGTAGCAGTCTCAGAAATAATTCTCCTATTTTCACCAGTCCCCAGGAGTAAAAAGGTTGAAAACCACTGATATATACATAGTCTACTGTGTTAAAATTAAAATCTATTATATAAAAGTAGAGATGGAATTCTTCTGACACTCAACTGTGTGTCATAAAAAATTATATCTAACCTGCATTCATCATTATAGTGGTATTGAAAAATGATGCAGACACGTTGAAAAACAGTTTGGCCCTTTCTCAAAATGTTAACCATATAGTTACACTCTAACTCACAAATTCCATACATATAGCAGTTAAGTCCTGGCCTTCTTATAGTCAGATAATAGAATTTATGTAAATCATGGAAAGAATCATGTAAAACCCTGAGACCAGATTTCTTTTTAAAAAATGTTTATATTAATGAATTTATGTATTTATTCAATGAATATTTATATTATGCAAAACATAGTGTGATCCCTGCCCTTAAGGAGCTTCCCTTAGGAATAAAAACCATGTGAGTCTTGAAGAATCTGAAACCTCAGCTGGCTCCAACGGGGCTGATCTAGAATGCCTGTTGTGGGGTGTTCATCAATGGTCTATTTACATGAGGGAGAAAGGTGGCCTCTGGGAAGGTAAAGTAGCCCAGTGTTTAAAATCTCCAGCTCCAGAGGCAGATGTGTTTGAACTACAGTTTCAGCTTTCGGTAGCTTTGTAGCCTCGGAAAATTTTCTTTACTTTTCTTTGCCTCACCTATTCACCTTTATAAAAGGGATAAATCACAGAACTAAACACTCAGTCTCAGGCTGTGGTGAGACTTCGCAGAGTTAGTTATATGCTTATAGACAAGTTATTATTATTTTATTATTGGAATAAACTCATAGCTCACATCTTTAAGGATGGGAGGCTCATGTCAAAGGTGATTCTAGGAGTAAGCTCTATGTCCCCAAACCCCACCAATCCACAGGTACTGACATTGTTACATTAACCATCAGTTTCCATGGCTGGTATTTTACATTCATACCCTCAAGTCCACCAACAGAATTCTATCATAATCAATTTCAGTTATTTCTGTTATGGCAAGAAAACAACAGTGGCATTTGGACCTAATACCATAATACCCTATTCTTTTAACCATCAATACGGCTATCAGACAGAGCTGTGGGAGTCCCAGGCAGCTCCTCATAAAAGGACCCAGCACAGACTGACTCAGACTCTCCCTCGGAGCTCCAGCATTAGGGCAGAAGCTTGAAAGGAGCCAGGGATGTGTGGGGAGGAGGTGGGCTACCTGTCATTAGGACAAGAACAGGGGGGTTAGCTTTCTGTCAAGCAGAAGTGCTGGCAGAGAGCATTGTCCCTTTTCTGAGACACCCTCCCCCAATTCCCACAGAGCCAGCAGGCGGGCTCCATATCTGAGTTTCCATCAGCCTGCTTCATACTGTTTGTCCAGCCCAGGTGATACCCTGAGAACTTCTCCCCACCCAATCTGTGGGCCAGCCCAGTCATTTCCAGTGGCTTTTCCATATAAATGGCCTCTCTTGCCTTGTGCTTCTGCCTTACCAAAAATCTCTCAAACAAATAGCATCTGGCCTCGGCCTATCCTGTACCTCTTGTTTTGTTGCCCCAGGCCTGGCACTATGTATATAATGCTATGTCTATAGTGCAATGCAGCACCTGGCCTTGGTTCACAGCTTGCTCTCTCCTGGGCACCTCCAAGCCCAGCACAAGAGCCGCCATCTGCACATCACTCTGTAACTCATGCTGGGTGGCCCCAGGCAGGGCATTGATGGTAGCCAACCTTGCACCTACCAGGAGGCCCCAGAGCAAGTGCACCTGCGGGACAGCTTCAGACCATACCAGATTACAACCCTACAAGCTTCATGAGCTCCACACTCAGAGGGAAAACTCAGTGAGCACCAAATCCCCACTGAAGCAGTCCTGTTCCATGGGGTCAGCTCCTGCACAGCAGCTTCTCCAATGTAGTGGCTTTGCTGGTCCTCACAGCCAATCAGCTGGGGGTTCAATCCTTCCCAGTGATGCCAATAGCAAGCAAGGCTCAACTACAACAGGAAACATAGCCCATGCAGGTGCATACCTGGAGCACCCAGTTTGGGTAACAGGGGAGGCTGTGCCAATGGGCCCTACAGGACCTACTTATACACAGCCACTCTACCAGTCTGGGAGTTGTAACAACTCTACCTAATATGTAAAAAACAAAAACCCATAAGAAAACAGCCAAAATGAGGGGACAAAGAACATGTCTCACATGAAAAAGAAAAAAGAAAAGAAATCTCCAGAAAAAGAACTAAATAAAATGGAGGCAAGAAAAATACCAGATAGTGTTCAATATAGTGGTTATGAGGATGCTCAAGGAACTTAGTGAGGACATAAAAACCATAAAAAAGAGACAGTCAGAAATGAAGAGTATACTAACTGAAATGAAGAATAATTTACAGAGAACCAATAGAGTAGATGAAGCTGAGAATCAAGTCAGTGATTTAGAATATAAGCAAGGAAAACACCCAATCAGAACAGCAAGAAGAAGAAAGAGTCCAAAAATATGAGGCTAGCATAAGGAGCCTCTGGGACTTCAAGCATACCAGCATTCACATGATGGGGGCAAAAGAGGGAGAAGAGAGAGAGCAAGAAATTGAAAACCTATTTAAAAATGACAGAAAACTTTCCTAATCTGATGAAAGAAATAGACATACAAGTCCAGAAAGCACAAAGTCCCAAACAAGATGATCCCAAACTGGCCCACACCAAAACCCATGACAATTAAAATGCCAAAGGTTAAAGACAAAGAGAGAATCTTAAAAGCAGCAAGATAACAGCTTGCAGGCCAGAGGAATTGGCAAAAAGTATTCAAAGTAATAAAATGCAAAAACCTACAGCCTCTACTTACATAGCTCTTGCTTGCCTTGTTTACTTGAAAAACTTCTCCTCATTCTCTAAGACTTAGATGCTATATATTCTATCCTAAGAAGTCTATTTTCTGCAGAAAGGATTTAGAAAAAACCTATTCTGAGTTTTTCCATGGACTAGAGTTCCCTATTCATGGCACTGTAATTATTTGTTATTTGGGCAGTTGTCTAAAGACCCACACGAAAACATGTGACTCGGTGGAGCAGGAATTGTGATATTTTTATTTTTGTATCCTTCTCACAATAAGGTATTTGTGTCTGCATGAACAAATGACCTAATGAAACAGAGATACAGAATTGAGCACAGTGCAATGATTATAAGATTGCAGAGGTCAGCCACCTAAACAAGCACCTCTGTGATTTTTACAAATGGATCAGACAGGATCACCAATGTCCAACTTTTCTCAGATCACATATACTGTTTACCATATTCTCTATATATTTTAATTTGGTAACACTCAGAATTACAAAAATGATAAATTGTAGTAATGGATATTACTAATTAATCAGGTAGTACATGAATTTCCAGGTATTCAAAATGTTAAATTTCCAGGGAAAGTTAAAAAAAAATGGTTCTCTAATAGCTCAGTATTCTAATAATTGTATATAGAGAAGTTATTAAATATTAAATAGTTATAACATTTAATTACTTTTAAAAGTATATTACCAAAGTTTCTGTTTATTTGGATGTTTGCATCTGTATATGTTTCAAATCACCTGTTTAAAGCAATCAAAATAACACAGAAAATAATATATTAAACAGTTTTGATTGTGGACCAGAAGAAACAACAAAATATATTTTTAATATTTTAAAAAAATGTTTTCACTTAGTCACTATAGTCAATTATCACATAGTCCTAAAAAAAAATTCTAACCTGCTTTTGATAAAACTTAATTTTCACATAATTTCAAAATATTTAACTGTTAGCTGTTACTCCCTAGATAGCTTTCTGTGTGAAATAAAGTTTCTACAAGCATAATCTTAAAGATCTTCTGTATTTAAGCTATATATGAACTGAAAGAAGTACACTGTATTCTTTGAAATTTGCCTATGTATCATATTTAACAATTCAAAACATTGCACAAGTAGAAGTTGACAAAAATATCTTTTTTTTTTTTTTTTGTATTTTTCTGAAGCTGGAAACGGGGAGAGACAGTCAGACAGACTCCCGCATGCGCCTGACCAGGATCCACCCGGCACACCCACCAGGGGCGACGCTCTGCCCACCAGGGGGCGATGCTCTGCCCCTCCGGGGCGTCGCTCTGCCAAGACCAGAGCCACTCTAGCGCCTGGGGCAGAGGCCAAGGAGCCATCCCCAGTGCCCGGGCCATCTTTGCTCCAATGGAGCCTTGGCTGCAGGAGAGGAACAGGCAGAGAGGAAGGAGGAGGGGGGTGGAGAAGCAAATGGGCGCTTCTCCTATGTGCCCTGGCCGGGAATCGAACCGGGTCCCCCGCACGCCAGGCCGATGCTCTACCGCTGAGCCAACCGGCCAGAGCCGACAAAAATATCTTTATAACTATGACTGTTGGCCGGTTGGTTCAGTGGTAAAGTGTCATTGGGTATGTGGATGTCCCAGGTTCTATTCCCAGTTAGGGCACACAAGAGAAGAGACATCTACTTCTCACCTCTCCCCACATCTCTCTCTCTCCCTCTCTCCCTCTCTCTCTCTCTTTCTCTCTCTCTCTTCCTCTCCTGCAGCCATGGCTTGAATGGTTCAAGCAAAGTTGGCCCTGGGAGCTGAGGATGGCACTATGCCTCAGCCTCAGGCGCTAATATAGCTTGGTTGCCAAGCAACAGAGCTGCGGCCCAGATTGGCAGAGCATTTGACTGATAGGGAGCTTGTGGGGTGGATCCCAATCAGTCAGGGCACATGCAAGAGTCAGTCTCTGCCTCTCCGCTTCCCATTTAATAAAAAAAAAAAAAAGAAAAGAAAAAACCCCAAACAAATCTAACTGTATAACGTCCTGTTGAGGTCACTCTATAACCCATCTTTCAAGATTCATTTTGAATTTCACCACTGTATATAGAGGATATTCAGGTATTCCCCCAGTTAGAAATAAATAACCTCTCTCTTTTATATCTATCATCTATCTATCTATCTATCTATCTATCTATCTATCATCTATCTATCTATCATCTATCATCTATCTATCATCTATCTATCTGTGTCCTATCACTTATTCTTATTTATTATTGTAGTCTTTCTTTTGTATAGATGTCCAGGTTCCCCATCATAAGATCTTTCTCATAATAAGACCAAATATTCGTCTTGATATCATGGATAAACACCTTCGCAGTGTCGAGCACATGGCAGATGCTTAAAAAATTCATGTCAAGCAAAAGTAGTTAAGTAGTTTGGAAACAGCCAATTCAAAGTTACAATGTCTGCTAATTCACAAGTGGTTCTACCCAGGGAATTTTAGCAGCTATAGGTGACCTTTCAGAAAATTCTATTTTTGTTTTGTTAATTATTTCCTGGGAAGATTGCTTTGTAGAGTATTTCTGGAAATGCAATCCACTGGAAATCGGAAATGCAAACTCGGCATAAACATAAACACCTGCCTCAGTGGAAGCTCATAATTGCCAATAGAGAAGAATACATCCAGGCTATCAGCACCATTCTTTCCAGTGGTTGTCTCTACCACCATTTCCTACCACTCATGTTTCCAAATGAGCAACACACTATTTCTTCTAAATTGGATGTTTATGTCTAAGAAAATGCAAAAGTAAGAGCACTAGATGCAATTAGACATTTGCTGAAGTTTGTATATTTAGATCCTATAGGAATTCTGGGTGCCAGATCCATATACATAAAACAGAAGTAAATGTTGTTAAGTAGCTTTGACTGTGCAGAGGGAAAAAGCAAGAACAAAAATTACTTCAGACTTTTAAGGCTTCCAGAGAGTCAGAGTCTCTATTTCCATGCCAGGCTCTACCTTCAAATGTGCTGTTTTCCCTCCATCTTCTTACCTATCTTTTCCTGATACGTGGTCATTTTACACTGGTGCCTACGGCACTTAGGTATTTGCTGGTACACGTACCACTGATTGTTCCCATGTTGAACATCCTCCATCACTCAACTTTCTTTGAAGTATACATCCTAAGTATCCATCAATTAAAGAAAATGACACTTTAATTTATGAACTTTAAGCCATTATCTGACCCCATTTTTTCAAGGCCTCTGACTTTATTTCTGTCTGGCTTCATCTGCTGACACTACCCACTTTTACCTGTTCCTCAATAACACCAAACTCTCATTATGCCAGGAAAGCCCTACCCTCTTCAATATCATCTTCCAAGAGAGAGACTTCCCTGTTGACCCGTCCTAAGTTAGGTTTCTGCAAGCTTCTCATACTAGTCGCTATTTCTCTCAATTCTATCATACTTTAGGAAAATTACCTTTCTATATTTCCCTATATTAAACATTACTTTTTTTCCCCCTTAATCCCTACTGAAATAATTGCTAATCCAGGTTCTCTACATTCAGTTTTATGTGTAATTTGTTTTACAGCTAGAATGTCACTTATTCCAATGCCTTGTTTGGCCATTTCACTCCCCCAGTAACTCACCAAAATATGCCAGCCCAACATCTGATAATACCCATGCTTAGAAGATACATTATCTCTTTGTTCAAGGTCACCATGTGCTGTGTAAAGCCAGTAGCCTCGGCCACCATCACAGCCGCCTGGCCCATGAAGGTTAGCATTTGATTTGAACAGATGGTAATGAAACAATGGAGCCAAGAACTGGTGGGCCATTAGCTTTAATCCTAGCTTGCACCCGGCGGGCAAAAAATACACACAGTGGGAAAATATTTCCCTTTCCATTCAGGGCTCCCAAAGCCACTGACTTATCCAAGTTTCCTAGAATCAAAGGTTTCTACCTCACCAGCCTTATTCACCTCTGTTCCCCATCTCCTTCTCTCTGCACAAACTGGCTTCTCCTTCAGCACTCTGCCATCTTGGCTGCTTCTCCTCTCCTCCATGTGGCCTTTCTCTGCTCTCCCCCAGCATGGGCTCCTCTACCCCATTTTATAGTGTAGAAATCAAAATCTTTAATCCAATATACAAACAAGGAAGCCTCTGATACAAAGTCACTTAGGGTGGGAAAGGCTTAGTCTTAAAACTAAGACTTAGGCTATAACGATCCTGCCTCCTTTTAGCCTGTCCCTCACACTTAATGCAAACTATAAGCGAGCAAACATATACATTATATTTGCAAACTTATTTGACCAACATGCTGTCTCTACCTATATTCCTAAACCGCAACTCCTAGGAGTCCTTTGAAAAAAATGCACTGCCTCCAGCAACAACAGCAAATTGACTCTCAGTCCTGCCTGTTCAGTTTAGTGTCCCATCATTTCTCTTGCCTGGATCATTTACTTATTCACCTTTCTACATTTCCAAATCCTATGATTTTTTTTTGTTTGCTTGTTTTGTCTTAAGGTTGCATCAAGCCCCAGTACTTCCACGAACACTTCTCCAATTGTCCCAGAATTTAATGAGAATCCATTTGTATTCAATCTAAGCAGAAAGAGTTTTGCATTTCTGATTATGAAAACAATTTAAAATGGTCTTACAAATTGTTTTAGGAAAAGAAGTATCATGTAGTAAGCTGGATATGTTTGATAAATAAAATCTGCCAAAAAAAAAAAAAAAAAAAAAGAAGGCCAGAAAATCTATCAATTACTCCTTTTTCAAAAAGTCACCATTAAAAACATTGATAGACTTCCTAGAAGAGAATCAGGCACTCTGATGGAAAATAAAGACGTAATAGCAGACCCTATTTAGTCAAACTTAATAAAAATCCTTGTTCTTACAGAGTTCCCTTCTTTGGAGGGATGGTGGTGGGGGCTGGAGAGATATACAAATAAAGAAAAGAAGTAAGCAAATACAAATACAGGTGTGGGCAAAAGTAGGCTTACAGTTGCAATACAAATAAATAATATAATAAGTAATAATACAAAAGCCTGACTAGGTGGTGGTGCAGTGGATAGAGCATCAGCCTGGGATGCAGAGGACCCAGGTTTGAAACTCTGAGGTTGCCGGATTGAGAGTGGACTCAGCAGTTTGACCGGGGTGTTGCCAACTTAAGCATGGGATCATAGACATAACACCATGGTCGCTGGCTGGAGCCCAAAGGTCACTGACTTGAAGCCCAAGGTTGTTGGCTTGAGCAAGGGCTCACTGACTTGACTGGAGCCCTCTGGTCAAGGTACATATATGAAAGCAATCAATGAATAACTAAGGTGTCACAACAAAGAAGTGAGGCTTCTCATCTCTCTCCCTTCCTGTCTGTCTCCATCTGTCCTCTCTCTCTTTCATTAAGATAATAATACAAGAATAAACTCTATGTTAATATACTCACAACTATAAATTTACTTCTGCACATTCCTGAATATAAGATGGTGGTAAGTACTAAAGAATAAAATGAAATGGGAGTGGGGAGCAGCAGTTTAGTTGAGGTGGGCAGAAAACACTGGAGGAAACTGACATCTGACCTGAACATGTGACAGAATGAGGAAAAGGAGACCAGATCCCAGTGGTAACTTTATACTCAAGTGTGAGGGACTTTCTATAGGCCATTGTGAGGACTTGGCTTTTTGGAAGCAATTAGAAGATTCCAAGAAGTAAAGTGACATGATCTGATTTCTATGTTAACGTAATCCTTTTGGCAGCTGCTTGAGAGAAAGATTAAAGTGGGTAAAAGAGGAAGTAGCAAGGTCAGAGAAAGGGCTATTGCAAAAATCTGGCGAGAGATAATGGAGACTTGAACTAGACCTTAGCCATGAATGTGATTGAATTAGCAGATCCATATATATGTATATATGGATCAAGCCAACAGATTATGTTGAAAAAATTTATGTGGGTGTGGTAGGTTTGAGATTAAAAAAATATATAAGGAGATGGCCAATGATTCAAAGAATTTTGTCTAAAGCAACTAGAAAAAATTGTAGAGATAGAGAAAACTATGAGAAGAGCAGAGTAGAGCAGGGGCCAGGAAGTCAGGACATCAGTTTTTGATGTGTTAAATAAATTGAGATGCCTATTTGAAAACTAAGATGGGATGGATTTTTTAATTTACAGGAAGGAGTACAAATTAGAGACATTAATTTGGAAGTCATTATTTGTAAAATCGTACTTAAATCTGTAATTCAGCCAAGATTACCAGAGAGATGAGGTAAAATGAATACAAAGGGAAGAGGTCCACTGAATGATTCTGGTGTACTCCTCAATGTTCAGATATTGGGGAGATAAAGAGAGAGTCAATGAAAGAAACAGAGAGAGCAAGCAGGGAGGAGGGAGAAAAAGCAGAGGAGTGTATTGCTAGAAGGTTGCAACATGTAGTAAGGAAGGAGAAATCAACTCCACTAAATATTCCTGAAGACTAGAATTGGATTTGGCAACACAGAGATCGCTGATGTTCTTTATATTATTGTTTCACTGAATAGTTGGGGGTGGAGGCTGAAAGAATTAGAAGACAGAAATTGGAGAAAGTCAGCATTCACAATTTTTTGAGTTATTTTGCTGTAAAAGAAATATGAAAAATTGGAGTGGGGTGTAACTAGAAGCACAAATGAAATTGGGGGGGTTATTAGAAAAATAACAGAATTTTGAACGTTGATGGAAAAGACCATAGAAGAGGGAAATTGATCAAGGAGAAAGAAAGGAGAATTCTTAAAACTCATCATTGAGGAGGAGAGGAGAGCAGTGGGAGGGGTTGGCTTTTGTAGGGATAGGGCCAGTTTCTCCATAAAGTAGATAGAACATTCATGCATTGCATTCAAGTGTGCCGGGAGGTGGATTGCTGGAAAAGTCTCTTTACTCAGACTGAGCAGCAGAGTCAACAACCAAAAACAGGAAAAGGGTTCAGAAATATGAGAGATATTGAAGGTATAGAACTGTTGTTTAGGATACCAGTCTTCAAATATATTTGTTCAATACCCCAGAAAGACATTAAGTAATGTAACTTCTCACACATGTGTGAACTGAAATATAAAGTTTGTCATTTTGTGTTTAGTTGAAAGTAAGTTTATAATTTTAACATGTTGTAAATTTTGGCATATTGAAATAAAACTGTTACATTACTGTTTTTAAAAATATATCAAATTGAATCATAATATCTTTGAAAATTTTTGCTTACCATTATCCACTAAAACATAAAAAAATAGAAATTCTTCTGTAAGACTGAGTTTTTGCATTTTTGTTCTGCTTAAATTGTATTTCCATAGTATTTTCAACCACATGTATGTATTTTTAAACTCCAAGTCACTAATTGATTACTTAATATGTATGTTTGCAATAAATATATTTAAATAAATTAAATTAAAGTGTGTAATATCATAAAGGTTCAGTTTTTTTTTCTGGTTTGAATTCACATGAATTATTATTAGTCAAAATACTGCTAGTCAAAATTATGGACTGTTATTAGCCAAATTCAGTTAAAATACAAATAATATACATATGTTACAGTTTGATGTGCAATTAAAAATATAGAAAGTAAATTTTGTTGGCACTGTATAGAAAAATAAAAAATACACTGTTACTTGACTAAGGTTTGCTTCACAGATGACGATTTTGTGTTTTGTCTTATTGTTTGGTGCCCCAGGAGTTTTTGTAGCAGTGCAATGTACCATGAAAAAATTTGAGATAGATAAAAGTGATGCATCTCCTCTACCCCCCTTTCTTCCTACTTTTCTTCTTTCTTCCTTTCATCAGTCCTTTATATATATATATATATATATATATATATATATATATATATATATTTGTAGAGTGAAATGTGATAAAAGAGAATCAACTTGACTCTTCAATAGACAAATCAGTTTTAGGAAGGAGTTCAAGGAAAATCCAATCATAAATCAATGTATGATCTTTGATTAAATTCTGGACTGAATAAAAAGCAATGAATAAAAATATTTTAGGAATAACTGCAGGAAACTGAGCATAGATTATTTGTTAGATAACACTATTGTACCAAGTGAAATTTTTTGGCTGTAACAATAGCATTGTTGTTATAATAGGAAAAGTCTTCATTGTTGCAAGAGACACACTAAATCTTCATGGGTGAGTCACCATGTTATCTGCCTCTTTTTTTGTGTGTGTATGTGCGACAGAGACAGAGAGAGTCAGAGAGAGGGACAGATAGGGACAGAGAGACAGGAAGGGAGAGAGATGAGAAGCATTAATTCTTTCATTGCAGCACCTTAGTTGTTCATTGATTGCTTTCTCGTATGTGCTTTGAACAGGGGGCTATAGCAGACCGAGTGACCCCTTGGTCGAGCCAGCAACCTTCAGCTCAAGCTGGTGAGCCTTGCTCAAATCAAATTAGCCTGCGCTCAAGCTGGTGACCTCGGGGTTTTGAACCTGGGTCCTCCGTGTTCCAGTCCAATGCCCTATCCACTGTGCCACCACCTGGTCAGGCATTATCTGCCTCTTACTTACAAATATTTTAATAAGAAGTTGGAGAAAGAAATAGGTGAAGGAAGTGTGGCAAAGAAAATCATAAGCATAGATGAAGGAAAAAAATAATAATGAACTTTTTTACTCTGCACACTCTCAGCTCTAACACACATGTCAGACTTCAATGTTTCTGGCCAACAATCTTCTGAAACAGGATGAGATAGTTCAACATTTAGAAATAAAACATAAAATATATGCTGAAAAAAACATATATGTTTATATGCATAAGACTAGAAGTTTGGTTTAATACTAGAGGAAGGGAGCCAGCATTGAGGCACAAAAATAAATCTGAGAAGGTGAATATCTTATGCCGTGTACCACTGCTTGCTCTTCTTGAGTATGATGTGCCTCGGAGCGAATAGATTTTAATATGGCTTTACCCTTCCTTGGAGCTCAGCTCCCTGGAGGGCGGGTTACAGAAGATCTTTTGAAAAAAATTCAACAATCAGTTAACAAAAAATCTGTCATAATGAATAGTCCTGAATCATAAAGGTCAGAATGTGTCTTCACCCATGCTTAGTTCCTCATGCATGTGAGTGGGTTGGCAGCAGCCCACTTCCCTAGAGACAACCAAATGCTTATTCAACAATGACAGTTTTGACCACAGGAGCAATCCGCTTGGAGACGGTTCTTCATGCTTAATAAAACTGAGGACAGAAGCAATTGCACCAAGACCACACTTTCAGGTCATTTCATGATTATTTTTGGCTCAACAATATTGAAAATCAGAGATTAAAAAATGAGATGCCTTTGAATTCCTAGATGAGACTAATGACTTAATGTCTGTTTTTCCCAAGATTATTTGTAAGTTAAGCTTTGTATTAATCTTCTCTTTTTAGTGTACAGGTTATTTTATATGCTTTTGGAATGAGTTACATAACAAAACATAGTGGGCAGGTACCATAAAAAGGGTCTCCTCCCTTCTCCCTTCCCTCATGTTGGTCTTGCATCTATACACGTTCAATATCTCATAATTAGGTCCTTTCTTGGTGCTCTTAGAAACTATTAACAGTTCTAGATTTAAAGAGATTCCTTCACCTTCTAGCAGTAGTGTTCAATTTCCTTTCTGCATTGTTTAATCTTTCCCAAGCTCTTCTACAAAAGTGGTTTGGGAAAGAGACAGATAAGGAGGAGGGCACAGTCTCTCAAGTGCTGATAAAACGAAAAAAAATCCTAATGGCTGCTATTCTTATAAAGTTATAAAAAGTTGGCATGACTCTCAAGAGCACACCATGGAATGTGCCATAGATAATGTTTAAAATTTTGTTTGAGATAGTTTTAGATTTAAAGAAGAAAAGTTACAGAAATAGTACAAAGATTTCCTATATATTCTTCATCAGCTTCACCTTTTAGCATGTGACACTTCACTGTTAACATGTGACAGAACCACAGAAAAGCTAAGAAATCAACATTGGTACAAAATTATTAACCATACCATTTAGATTCCCCAAGTTTTTCTACTAATACTCTGATTCTGTCACAGGGTCCTATTGAAGATACCAACACACTCTGTTTTATGGAGTCCTCATGTCTCCTCTAATCTGTGAGTTTTTTGGTCTTCTGTGACCTTGACATTTTTAAGGTGTATTGGTCACATAGTTTGTAGAATGATTCTCAATTTTGGTTAATTTGATATTTTCTCATGATTACACTGAGGTGAGTTTTTGTTAAAAATTCTGCAGCGGTACTGTGCCCTTTTATTGTTGTGTCCTCTCAGGGGGTGCAAGTCATAGGTGTTTAAAAATGAATGTTTCTTCCCCTGGCTGGATGGCTCTGTTGGTTGGAGCATTGTCCCAGAGCACAGGGGTTGCTGGTTGGATTCCCTGGTCAGGTCAGATATAGGAACAGCTCGATGTTCCTGTCTCTCTTTCTCCTTGCCTCTCTCTCTCAAAAAGAAAAGAAAGAGAAAAAAAAAATTTATCTTGGGAGGTGAGGTAAAGAAAAAAAAGTATTGCACATCAAGGCAATGGCAAGAGACCTATTTGACTCTCTGCAAGCACTTTTTGCCTGTTGGCCATATGCTCTAAGCTAGCAGGCAGGGGATGCAAGAACATCAGTAGTTCTGCCATGTCAACCATTGTCAGCTCTGCAGTGAACTCATGGAGACTTCTCCCTGCCAGGACCTACGCCCTGTCTTTGCATCGGGCCTCTGCTCTGCCTCTTCCAAGGGTGCGCCATTCCACACCCACTCTATATCTTGTATTGTCAACAACTATGACAGCTAGCTGGAGTCCCTGCTTGTTATTTTTTTTTTCTTTTGTTCCAGCTAAGAAAATTGCTGAAAACCTAAAAAAAAAAAAAAAAGGGTGGGGGCATTAACACTCATTCTGTTTTTCATTTTTTTCCTCTCTCTTCTTTTAATATTTTAATCTACACCTGATCAGAAAGGCTCAGTCTACAGCATCTCCTGGGGGAATCCACACTCTTTTTCCCCAGTTAATTCTCACGTTGGAGGGAGAAATCCAGCTAATAACAATGATATTTTTGAGGAACAGGGAAAGAAGGAGAAGGGGAGACCAATCACTCTGCTTGTAACATGCAGAACACTTTCCATCAGGTGCCTTTAATGTAAGAAGCCTGTAAGACAAATATGATCATCCCCACTTTATAGTAAGGAGAGCGGAGTTCAGTAGGATTTAAAAAGTTCTTCACAATCAGCGAGGTAGTAAGGAGTAACTGCCTAGGCTTATTGGATGTCCCTTTCTCCTTCCCCTGGAGGTAGAAATCACACAGGCTTTCTGAGTTGGTGGTTGAAAGGCACACACCTGCCTGATATCACTAATCAATTTCAGTCTTGATCCCATTCTCCTCCAGGGAAGATTCCCTGGCCATTGCCCTGAGATATTGCTGTGCCTACGAGCCCTTTTCAAAGTCAGAAAAGATGTGAACAATAAGGGCCACAGCACACAGGGTTTTGCAAAATTCTTACTCAATATTGTTCAATGGTATACAGATTAAACCCTATTAGAGGTCAAAGAGGTTTTTGTTTGTCTCCCTCAAAGACCTGAGGGAAACCTTTCACATGGCTAGTCCAACTCTAATACAATTGAGTAGTTACAAATCATGTGATCCTAAAATACAAACACAGCATGTTTCACTATTTCTGATGGTTCTTTGACTCACAGTCAACAATAACTAAGAATTCTTTGTAGGGATATGACAAAATAATAATAATAATAATAATTATTATTATTATTATTATTCAGTGAGAGGAGAGGAGGCAGACAGACAAAATCCTGCATGCACCCTGACTGGGATCTACTCAGCAAGCCCACTAGGGGACAATGCTCTGCCTATTTCAGTATTGCTCTGTTGCTCAGCCACCAAGCTCTTCTTAGCAACTGAGCTGGAGGCCATGGAGCTATCCTCAGCACCTGGGGCCAATTCATTCCAATGAAGCCATGGTGGCAGGAGGGAAAAAGAGAGAGAGAGAAGTAAGAAGGGGAGGGTTAGAGAAGCAAATAGGCACTTTTTCTGTGTGCTCTGACCAGGAATCAAACCTGGGATGTCCACATGCCAAGCCAATGCTCTACCACTATGCTACTGGCCAAGGCCAGAATATAACAAAATTAGAAACTAAACTAATGACACAAAAACTCTGATCTTTACTCTTGATTTTATATCATATGTGAAAAGAATTTGAACTTACAGAACAAATTTCTTCATGTCAAGGCTTTATATTTAGAGCCCCCTATTAAAAATGAAAATTCCACTTGGGTGGTGAACC
Organism: Saccopteryx bilineata; assembly: GCF_036850765.1. Taxonomy (NCBI): domain Eukaryota; kingdom Metazoa; phylum Chordata; class Mammalia; order Chiroptera; family Emballonuridae; genus Saccopteryx; species Saccopteryx bilineata. The sequence continues at coordinate 106,927,484 of NC_089491.1, read as the reverse complement.
ACACAATACAATATACAGTGATGTACTATAGAATTGTGCACCTGAAATTGGTATAATTTTATTATTAACCAATGTCACCCTAATAAATTCAATAAAATATATATTTTTAAAAAGTCCAGTTGATAACATAACTCAGATGAAGGCCTGGGCAGCCCAGTGCTTCCTAGGCACTCTTCATTTCATGTACAATTCCATGCATAGGTGCTTCCTTAGACACTTAGTAGGAAGATTATTTCTCCAGAGGCCACTCTTCTAAGACTCTGCATTGCTGTTTCCAGCTCTCACCAGGAACCCTTAAACCAAAGGACATGATCCTCCCACACTGACTGAGTTTCACCAACTCAACTGTGACCAGTCCCTGTAAGCAGGGAGTTATCTGTGGTTGTCATTAGAGATGTTCACAAATATTCCAGGTCTCCTTTCCTTTTAGCACATAGCAACATCAGTTTCCTCTCTCACTTTGAAGTGAGCTGTGGTCATGTTCAAATCCTAGTTCTTCCGTCTGCTAGGTATGTGGCCTGAGTCTGTATCCTCATCTGTCAAATGAGGAAACACTTAACTCAGAGGCTTGTTGTGAGGATTAGCTAGGGGCATGTAAAGCCCCTAGCACAGATATTGGCATGATTTTTCTTTTCATTTATCTTCTCTCATTACTACAAACAGAATCAACCTTGACCTCCATCCCACCCTTTGGGTATATATCTTATAGGAAGTTTTAGGGAACAAATATTCACAGAGGATAACAGTTCATTCTAACAAGTTGCTCTCTTTGCTGTCATAGTGAAAAAAGGTGGGCAAAAATTATTTCTTATAAAGATTTGTGTTTTCAGTCTCTGGCATGATTCCAGGATATAGTATACAACAAACTTGTATTAATTAGGTGACTTTGAATGAATGAATGAATGAATGAATGAATGAATGAATTATGACCTTCACCTGGAAAGTTTAACTAATTCTTCAAAGTTCAGTTAATTTATTCCAATGTCTCTATGTGACATTGTTCTTGATTCTTCCAGATACCTTTAGTGGCTTCTTTCTTGCAGTCATATTAAACCATATGTCTACCTATCATCTATCTACCTATCATGTATTTATCTATCTATATATGATATTAATCTATTTTATTTATTTATTTTTTAATTTTTTTAATTTTATTTATTCATTTTTAGAGAGGAGAGAGAGAGAGAGAGAGAGAGAGAGAGAAGGGGGGAGGAGCTGGAAGCATCAACTCCCATATGTGCCTTGACCAGGCAAGCCCAGGATTTCGAACCGGCAACCTCAGCATTTCCAGGTCGATGCTTTATCCACTGTGCCACCACAGGTCAGGCTAATCTATTTTATAATAGATTGCAAAACTTAGAGTTTGTTATGCTACACTGTAACCCTGTAAATAGTTAAACTCAGACTAAAAGCAGCAACAAAGGAGCCATCATCATTAACTGAGTTGGTATTATGTGCTTGGCTGTCTGCTAAGTGTTTTGAATAATTATTTCTTTTAATCTTCTATCGGCCCTATGAAGCACATATTGCAACCACCATTTATACCTGAGGACACTGGTGTTTAGAAAGATTGAATTGCTCAATGTCACAAATCTATCAAGAAACGGCTAGAATTCTGTTCTTTTTGGCACCAAACCTGACCTCAAAACCACTCAGTAGACATCCTGTCTGTCCTATGCACCCCTGTCCCAACCACCCTCGCCCAGATCCTGTTTGTAGTAAAGTTCTTAGAACACAATCAGTATTTGGTAAATTTTGCTGAATATAAATTAAATAATAATCATGAGTTTTTATTCATTTTGAGTTCATTTTCACATTTTGCCCAAATTCTTAGGCACTTCAGATATTGGAAAGCTTCCAGATCAAAGACTGCAGTTCACACACAAAGCTACTTTTGGCACAAAGCATACCACATCTTGTCAATCTAACAGCATGCCTCCATTGATACACAATAGAAACTGGTCGATTTCTATTAAAAAAAAAAACCCCAAAGTAAATTAGTTTTTAAAATATAAATTAAATGAATGTAATTAAAATATAATTTTAATTATCATATTTTCCTTGGGTATTATGTTCTATTAAATAAGATTTAGGGTGTCAAGTGCTCATTCATTTGTGCTAGATTGTTCATATCGCAATCTGCTCTACAACCCACATCTCTGAACTATGGTCTTTCTGAATTGTATGTGTTAATCCGACCGTGCTTGACTTCTCAACTGTTATTTCTGTTTGTCTATGGTTTTAACTCTTGTACCCCTGACCTCTGCTCCTCATAATCAGATTAACACATATAAAGCTGCTTCAGGGAAGAGGTAAAAACCATTGCTAATAATAGTGGTTGCCCTACTTCAGTCTATTTCCAATGCAGTAGCCAGGAGATCCTGTTTGCACCGAAGTCAGCCCAGTGCCGTCAACCCCTCACACTCCTGCGGTGGCCTCTTACCTCACTCACAGGAAAAACCAAAGCCGTTGCTCTCACCTACAATGTCCCACACTATCTGTACTTCTCTTTTCTGATTTCATTAATGATGGTGTTTATTGTAATACATTCTCTTGTAGCAGGACTGTCTTCTTTGCTTGAACGTGACAGGGAGCCTCCCCCTCAGGCCCTTTGCACTTGCTATGTCCTTTGTTTTTTTCCCCAGATAGTTTCTCCCTCCTTTTAGTCATATCTTTATTCAAATGTCCCCTTTTCATGGAGGCATCCTCTGACCAATGACCTTACTTAAATTGTCAATACCCCTTCTTTGCTATATTTTCAACCAGGACATTGATCATTGTCTAACATACTCTATATTTACTTAAATTGTTTTAGTTTTTCTCTATTCCCTCTGAACACTGTATGCTCCATGACACAGACAAGAAACTGTACTTTGAGCGCTGACATATTTATTATGAGGCCTAGAGAAGTGCCTGGCACTAGAAATATCTCAAAACATATTTATCAAGTTACTGAATAAATAGATTAATAGACACACCATTATTGACTTTTGCAAATGTTTGAGACATGGATTATTATTACTAAATAAGGCTACCCAGTTTATAAAACTAATATTATGTGATTATATTTTGCTATCTCTTTACACATATTGTTGGAAGTTTTTCTTTTTAACTTTTTATTGAAATTTATTGAGGTGTCATGTTAATTTATTGTTAATAAAATTATACAGGTTTCAGGTTACAACTCCATCTATATACTGCACCGTGTTTTCACCACACCCGGTCAAGTCTCCTTCCATCACCTTCTAACCCACTCCACCTTCCTCCAATTCCCATTCATATTTTTATTTTTCAAATGAAACTTTTTTTTTTTTTAGTATTTTTCTGAAGTTGGAAACAGGGAGGCAATCAGACAGACTCCCGCATGTGCCCGACTGGGATCCACCTGGCATGCCTACCAGGGGGCGATGCTCTGCCCATCTGGGGCGTCACTCTGTTGCAACCAGAGCCATTCTAGCACCTGAGGCAGAGGCTACAGAGCCATCCTCAGCGCCCGGGTCAACTTTGCTCCAATGGAGCCTTGGCTGTGGAAGGGGAAGAGAGAGACAGAGAGGAATGAGAGGGGGAGGGGTGGAGAAGCAGATGGGCGCTTCTCCTGTGTGCCCTGGCCAGGAATCGAACCCAGGACTCCTGCATGCCAGGCCGATGCTCTACCACTGAGCCAACCGGTCAGGGCCTCAAATGAAACATTTAAGAGAATATGCTAGCCTGACCAGGCGGTGGTGCAGTGGATAGAGCATCGGACTGGGATGCGGAGGACCCAGGTTTGAGACCCCGAGGTCCCCAGCTTGAGTGCGGACTCATCTGGTTTGAGCAAAGCTCACTAGCTTGGACCCAAGGTCACTGGCTTGAGCAAGGGGTTACTCAATCTGCTGAAGGCCCATGGTCAAGGCACATATGAGAAAGCAATCAATGAACAACTAAGGTGTTGCAATGAAAAACTAATGATTGATGCTTCTCATCTCTCTTCGTTCCTGTCTGTCTGTCCCTATCTATCCCTCTCTCTGACTCTCTCTGTCTCTGCAAAATAAATAAATAAATAAATAAATAAATAAATAAATAAAAGAATATGCTAAAGGCAGTGTTAATTCTAAAGAGCAGATCAGCTCTTAAGCATATGTTCTGCTCTTATTTTCAATTTTCTGCTAAAGTAGATCAAAGAATAAGAAAATAAAAGCCAAGAATGGATAGAGCTAGAGACATCAGTTTGGTTTTGAAGAGGAACAGATCTGAGCCTGGACACTGACAGCATATTCCATAATAAGAAACATTCCTTCTCAGAAAATGGAATGTGCATTTCTGGAGCATTTCTCTCTTTTCCAGTGGAATACCATATTTTCATGTAAGTCATGTTCTGACCTGATTTGTAATTGCAAGAAAACAGGTCAAGCGAACTTTTCTCATCATGAGCAAACTTTTCAATCTTTCTTTCTTAGCCTCACTCTTAGATCATCTAAACTCACGTTAATCTAATTTTTTTCATAATTTAGCTAAATAATATTGGATCTAATAAAATTAGGCCACCATCTATTATCTAACACAACTTACATTGTTCCCTTTACTTGGAATGTTTCCTCTAGGAGAAAGTACAGCCTCTATCAAAAAACATCTGTAGTCTGACCAGGCAGTGGCGCAGTGGATAGAGCGTCAGACTGGGACACAGATGACCCAGGTTCGAAATGCCTAGGTTGCTGGCTTGAGTGTGGGCTCATCAGGCTTGAGCACGGGCTCATCAGCTTGAGTGTGGGGTTGCTGGCTTGAGCGTGGGATCATTGACATGACTCTATGGTCACTGGCTTGAGCCCAAGGTCATTGGCTTGAGCAAGGAGTCACTCGCTCTGCTGTAGCCCCCCAGTCAAGGCACATATGAGAACGCAATCAATGAGCAACTAAGGAGACTAAGGAGCCGCAAGGAAGAATTGATGCTTCTCATCTCTCTCCTTCCTGTCTGTCTGTCCCTATCTGTCTCTCTCTCTCTGTCTTTGTCACACACACACACACACACACACACACACACACACACACACACACACAAGGTAGCTGTATATATAGAAATTTTAAGAGAGAAGTAAATAAATAGAGGAGGAGAGAGGAAGAGAGAGAGAAACATTGATTTGTTGTTCCACTTATGAATTCACTGATGCTTGTCTGTGTCCTGACCAGGGATAGAACCCGCAACCTTAGCATATCAGAATGATGCTTTAACCAACTGATCTACTCAACCAAGGAGGACATTTTATTTTATTCCTTTTAGAAGTACTTTAATGAGCATTTTTATTCATTCAAAGTTATGATTCTTATGAACCTCTGCACTCTCTTATAATCTATTCACATGTAGATAAACTCTTTATTATGACCATGTAATTAGGAAAAAAAAAAAGACTTTACAGTGGTACTATGGCATTCTTTTTTATATTTAATTTATTGGAGTGACATTGGTTAATAAAATTATATAGGTTCAAGTACACAATTCTATAATACATCATCTGTATATTGTATTGTGTTTACCTTACCCCATTACCATGGTATTCTACTACAACTAAATAATACATTTTTGATAAGTTGGAAATTCAAAATAATTACATTTATATATTTTATTCTATTTCTTAAAGTAAATATACTAGACTATCCTGCTTGGTTTAATCTTCTTACCCTTTTTTTTTTTAATTAAGTGAGTCAGGGAGGCAGACAGATAGGCTTCCACATGTGCCCCAACCAGGATCCACCCAGCAAGCCTCCTATCAGTGATACTCTGCCTATCTGAGGCTGCTGCTTCATTGCTCAGCAACCAAGCTATTTTTAGTACCAGAGGTGAGGCCATGGAGCCATCCTCGTGCCCCGAGCCAACTTGCTCAGACTATTTGAGCCATGGCTACAGGAGGGGAAGAGAGAGAGAGGGAGAAGGGGGAAGGGTGAAGAAGCAGATGGGTGCTTCTCCTGTGTGTCTTGACTGGGAATTGAACCTGCGACTTCCACATGCTGGGCCAAAATCTTTTTACTTTTCTTAATCCACTGTCTTTTCTTTGAAAATAGATTGCAGAAATAAATTAACTTATTTGTTATACTATGACATTTTACCACTAAACTGTCACTTATGCTTTTATTGTAAAGAATTACTTGTGGATCCTTACTGCCTGTTTTCTGATACATTTTTAATTTTTGTTGCATCTCTTCAGTGTTCTTTTCTGCTATTAACTTTAATCTGGAAAATCATACATATGAAAACTAAAAGGAATTTAATAAGAAAATACAGGGTGTTGTTGGGTTATGATAGTTGTGACATATGATGTTTCAAGTTTATGATGCTCACTCCCATAAAAGTTTTAAAAAATTGAGAATACTAAACTAATGAAATCTACAATAAGGCTATAAGGCTATAACCCCTTCTTCCTACCAGTTCGATGTACTGAATTGTTGGTGGAGGATAAATCAAAAGGAAACTTATTGTTGAACAAAACCTGTTGCTTTTCAGAAATCTTGAGAATTATCCAACATGCTTATAAACACTTCCTTATGAATGCAAATAGTACAAAGATCCAAATGCATATTATTTATATTGATCAACATACAGTGCTTATGGTATATAATTAAATTAATTAAAATGTATATAGCAAATAATTCTAACTATTGTGCCACAATTTTTTGAGCTTCATCATGCACTTATCTGATTTCTGACTCATGTTTAAATCTGGCTGCTCTTCAGCATCTACTCTGGTATTCAGCTCAGGTTCTCAGATTCGAACTCCTTGGTGCACATCATGTGGATGGTTCAAAGTCACCTCAAACCAGGGTGCTAGAAACGTACTTTTCTCTATCTTCTCTTTTTGAGTATTTTTCTATATTTGTATACATGCTTTTCATGACTGATCTTTTTTTTTAAACCAGAAATATAGGAATTACTGGTATTTTAAACTATTGTTTTTATTACTAATATCCAATAAATCAAGACTTATACATTCTACTGCAGCTATATTTCTGAGATTTCATTCCTTCTCTCTTTTCCCATAGATCTCATCATCTCTTGTTAAAAATTTTACCAAAGTTTCTAGCACAAGTACCTGGAAAGTCCTTAATTTCCCAACATTCCAAATTTTCTATTCCTTGCAGTTGAAATAGTTACTATAATATTGTTCTTAGAAAATAGTTCTTACAAAACAGTGCTTACAATGTAAATATTTCCTTGATTGTGAAAGTCAAGGAAAAATACTTTCAACAGTTGTAATTCTTATGTAGCTTTTCTTTGTTGGGAAAACAGAGTAGAAGAATGGAAAAGTATATTGGATTAATTTCAAATAGATTAGGTTTAGAATTTTAGAGATGAAATACTGCCTTTATGCTTGCTCATATTGGCCACATTATGCAACTACCCAGAGACAGTCTACTCAGTGCTAAAATGTGAATACTTTCTGGTAGAGTTGTTTTTGAGATTAAATAAGTAAATTGATTACAATCTTCTTGTCTTTATTTATCAACTCCACTGAATACTTAACTTTCAGTTACCAGATGTTTATATTTTTGTTTTTTGTAATAGATTGAATTATGTTCCCTCAGAGCTGATGAAGTCCTTATCCCCAGTACCTGTGTGTGACCTTATTTGGAAATATGATCTATGCAGATGATCACATTAAGATAAGGTATTTCACCCAACCAGTGGTGGCTCAGTGGATACAGCAGTGATATAGAATGCTGAGGTCTCAAATTCAAAAGCCTGAGGTCACCAGCTTGAGCAAAGGATCATCAACTCTTCCCAGGGTTGCTGGCTTGAGCCCAAAGGTTGCTAGCTTGAGGCCAATATTGTTGGCTTGAACAAAGGGTCACTGGCTCAGCTTGAGACCTCCAGTCAAGGCACATATCAGAAGCATTCAATGAACAACTGAAGTGATGCAACTATGAGTTGATGCTCCTCATCTCTTTATTCCTTCTCTCTCCCCCTTCCTCTCTCTCGCTCTCAAAAAAAAAAAAAAAGATGAAGTTATTTGTTTTGGGTCTTAATTCAATGATTGTATTGTTAGAAACAGGGAAAATTTGGACACAGAGACAGATACATACAGAGGGAAAACATGTTAAGACACAGGGAGACCACTATCTCCAAGGAATTATTGAAGCAACCAGAGAGGCAAGAGCGTGAAACGAAGTCCACCTTACAGCTGTCACAAGGAGTTGACCCTGACAACACTTTGACTTCAGACCTTGCACATCCATAACTGTGAGACACTCAATTGCTGTTGTGAAAGCCACTTCATCTTTTATACTTTCTTACAGCAGCCTGAGGAAACTCATACAGTTGTTCTATAGAAATGTGTCTGTTCTTGGGTTAACTGTTTTAGAAGGTTAAGAAAGACATGTAGCTGAAATATGTAGGTTACCTGTCATATCACTTAGCAATACACAGTAGGTAACTAAATAATGAGTAAGATGTTGATAGTGCCAGACATGAGATTCTACTGAACCCAGAGGAAAACACGTTAAACAGATTGTCCTCACTTTCCACTGAGACAAAGGGATAGCTTCATGGGCAAAAGAGAAGCTAAATGCAGTAACTGATGTAACATTGTCCTTAATTTCTCCCTGTATGTCTGTCTACCATACAGAGTTCTACGTAGCTCTTTCTGACTAATTGTTCTATGTTGTTCAGGTTCCAAGAGAGAAACCAGATTTCACTCTAGCTAGTGGGGGATGGGTCAGAGCGTATTCAATGGCTGAACATTGGCAGGACTAAAAGAACAGACTCCCAGTTAAATATTTAGTAACTAATCCCACAGAACAAGGACTCAGGAGAATTGCTCTCTCCCACAATCAGTAAGACTTCAGGGCCCAACACCACTGCCTGGCCCAGAGGACAAACAGGGGCAGCTCCGGAACCACAGCGTAGCAGTTACAGCTCGCACTGGGTGATCTGTCCCAAGTGCATGGTTCTCGGTGGCCACAGAGTGGCTGACAAGATGCCGAGACCTCTGCTAAGGCCACCACGGAAGCCCCACACACTCTTTGGTGTGCCTGTCAGCCAACAAAGCAGAAGCTAGGCAAAGAGAGTTTTCTGAGAGGACACGAGATTGACTGAGCCTAGATCATATCAGGAATCTTGGCTGCAAGAGAATCTTGAAAATGTGGGCTATGGCTTTGGCTGGTTGGCTCAGTGGATAAAGCATTGGCCCAGCATATGAATGTCCCTGGTTTGATTCCCAATCAGGGCACACAAGAGAAAAGACCATCTGTTTCTCCTTTCCTCTGCCCCTTCTCTCTCTCTTCCCTTTTCGAAACCAGTGGCTTGATTGGTTTGAATATCTGCCTGGGCACTGAGGATAGCTTGGTTGATTTGAGCATCAGCCCCAGATGAGAGTTACTGAGTATATCATGGTCGGAGCATGTGCTGGAGTCTGTTTCTCTATCTCCCCTCCTCTCACTTAAAAAAAGAAAAGAAAAGAAAACAGTAGGTTGTGGCATATTCTACCATTCATCAAGGCCCATTAGAAAGAGGGTGGGATGTTTCAAACACCCACTCTATCCACCAGATAAACTAGTAAGGTTGGTTTGTTATGGAAGTAACTTAGGTGCCCAATAAAGTTTCTTCTTTTTTTCTTTAAGTAAGAAGAGGGGAGATAGTGGGACAGACTCCTGCATGCGCCCCAACCAGGATCTGCTCAGCAACCCCGTCTGGAGCTGATGCTCAAGTACCAAGCTATCCTCAGTGCCTGAGTCTGATGTGTTTGTGCTCAGACCGACCTAGCTATCATCAGTGCCCAGGGCCAAGCTTGAACCAATGAAACCACTGGCTGCCGAAGGGGAAGAGGGAGAGAAAGGGGAGAGGGGAGAAGCAGGTGGTGGTTTCCTCTGTGTGCCCTGACCAGGAATCAAACCCAGGACGTCCATACTCTGGGCAGACGCTCTATCCACGGAGCCACCAGCCAGGGCCTAAAGTTTCTAATATAGCAGTCTTTACTCTATATCGACACTTTCAAACTATTTCCTTCCTGAAAACTTCCACTTTTGAAGTCCAAACTCTCAGACTACACTTCCTGCTACCTTTCTTTGTGGCAGTAATTTAAAGGTATAATTTAATTTTTTTCCTTCATTCGTTAAAAGTTTCAACTCCTGGCTTACCACAACTTTTGTTTTACCACTTAGAATGTTTGGTGATTCACTATTCATACAAAAGAATCTTAAACTTTTCTTTTCTAATGATTTAATCCTCAATCATATTTCAGACACCCACTTTGAAAGTTATGCAATGCCCTGCTAATAACATGAGCTACACCCTGAGTCCCATATCTCAATTTTAAATATATTTTCCATACATCATCTTCTAATTTCTAACTTTTCCCTCAAATACCCTAAATTCAGCAATCCTTCAAAGCTAGGACTCACATCCACAGCATATCATTCCTTCATTTTTTTCTCATGTCCTCACAGCCTTCACTATTATAACAACCTTAGACACTATAGCCATCATTAAAATCATCATTATAATCTTGCAGACACCTTCTCCTTACAAAGTACCTCCTTCTCTTCCCCAACATTCTCTAAACTACGTTTCTTGCCTTGTAATTTTCTATAACATCTATCTATCTACCTATCTCATCTATCTACCTCTTTTCCTACTTGACTATAATTTCCATGATGCCAAAGACACTTTTGTTCACTACTGTTGCCAAGAATAAACAATAGTGTCTGGTATATAGTAAGAGATCAATAAATATTTATTGAGTAAATTAATGACAAAATTATCTTGTAATAATTCCTTTGTTTAACTAGAATATTGACTGCCACTTTGCAGGTGCTGAAATATTGTGGTGAATAAATGAGTATAAGGAATTGCAATTTTAAAACAAACCCTTAAAATTCTACTTAGACTACTGATTCAAATTAAATGAAAAATCCATTTTGTAAGTGATATATAAGAAATAAAAAGGTACACTATTCTTTTTGCTATATATTGCAAACTTTGAATATATATCCTTGAAATTTTTTTTATAAAATCCCCCACCTTTTAAATGATAATGACTTCAACTAAAGTGGCAATATAATTTTTGAACATTAAAAATATATGAGATAACTAACTGAATAAATTCTTAAATTGGTCAATTAATACAACTCTAGGTTATATTAATGCTGTGCTAAAACTATTATTCTCTTCAAATTGATTCTACTCTCTTCAATCTGTCTTTCAGGAAGGAAGTTAAATAGCTTTAAACTTTTTAAAGATTTACTTTAATGATGCCTTTCAGCAGTCGAATTGTAGTTCCCAAGTTATTAATTACATCAGTTAAATCAACCATGAGGATGTATTAATAAGAAGTGGAGAAGAAAATGAAATTAGTAAAAACTATTTAAACTGATTAACTAATTATCGAGATATCCACACTGTACAAGCATGCAATAGGAGAGCCTGTCTGTGCACTAACATGCATGTAACTAAGATTGTTTACAGCAACGCTGTCTTCATTGCTATAATGAACCATCCAGAAGGCTATAGTACGTCGAATCACATGACATTGCATAAAGAAATGTTTCGAATCCTGTGTAATTGGCATGCTCCTAAAACCTGCACAGTCTTTAGCTGTAGAAGCATATCACACAAAATATTATTTAGAGCTTGTCATCATAATGTGATGGATTAGTTTTAAAATGAAATGATCTCGGTTTAGGTATTGGTAACTCCACACAGTCTGCAATGAACAGTGTAAAAGACATTTGTTATTTTCTTCCTTTTTTTCTTTCTTCCTTCCACAAATATTCTTTGGTCACCTACGATGTGCCTGGTGGTTTAACAGGTTTGGAAGGATAAGAAAGAATGAGACAGACAAGATGACTGAGACCTGAAAGATGGAAGCAGTCCACCAGAAGAAGAGTTGTGAGAAAGGGGGTCAGGAGGTGGTAATTATCCTGCCCAAGGACATCTACAACTTTTCTCTGGTGGGAAAAGCATAGTATATTCTAAGATCCAATTGTTGGAAACAAAATGGCTGACAGTGAGCATGTTAAGAGAAAAGAGAGCATAGATAAGTAGGCAGAATTCATACCATTCAGTGCCTGTAGCCCAGGGAGGGAGTTTGGCTTCTACTGGAAGTGCCATGGTGCTTTTATGGGAGAGAGAGAAGGTAGGGGGAGCATCAAGTTATCCAAGTATTATAAAAGATAATAGTAGAAACCCTTTGTTTCATTTATATGTTGCCATAGTTTACATATAATGCTAGAAAATAAAATAACCCATGAATGACAGCATATTTAAAAAAAAAGAGTGGTGCTAAATATTCATAGAATTACAAAAGTATAACTAAAATATTAGCATTAATAGAAAAATGTATTTCACTCATTTAGAAATTGAAAAGAGTCACAGGACAGAAAGCATGGTCTAGTGATCACTAACAAAAGATCAAAGTGAGTTTGGAGCTTCCTGCATGCTCTAGAAAACAGCTCTTAATACTATAAATACTGCTTAATACAGTAACTCTCTGCCTGATCTGTGGAGGTGCAGTGGATAGAGTATCAACCTGGAATGCTGACGTCATAGGTTCAAAACCCCTGGCTTGCCTGGTCAAGGCACATATGGGAAGCAACTATGAATTGATGCTTCCCACTCCTCCTGTCTGCCTCTCTCTCTGTCCTCTCTCTAAAAGCAATAAATAAAATCCTTAAAAAAAGATGCAGTAACTCTGGTGAGTAGAAATGTGACATATTAATCATAGATGTGAGTGGGTAGAGGTTTATTTTGATCTTTACTCACCACTACTTCACTGGAAAAGAGCCAATATATTGCAAGCACCTGCCATGTATAATCCACAATCACATGCGGTGTTTACTGTGGTTATTTTCTTAATTTAAGTACAATTTTGAATAGTAATAAGTTATCCAAATAGAAAGGTTTTGAAATGCTAGTAGGATTTTGTTCAAATCATTGCACATTTTTATGTACAAGTCAATTTTATTATGTTATAAAGTTAAATTAAATCCAGCCTGTCTGGTTTTGCACTACAAGATTTTCATTGTAGGTTTCTTATGTAAAGATAAGCGAAAGAATTGATTTTTGCAATTGTTCTTATTTTGACCAAACATAATCGAAGAATTTATCTAAGGGAGCAAAATAGGATGATTAAAAAAATATTAAAAATGTGGCTTTTAATATATGTTTTCTACATAACAGCTTTTTAAAAATAATAAATCTGTAGATTAAAGAAGTAAAAAAAGTAAAAAAGTGTGAACTCTACTGCAGGCATTCTTTAATTGCTTTAAAATAATTTGTTGCAGCCATATTCTTCTCCTGATTTCATTTTCTACACCTTCCCAAAGATTGAATAAGCACTGTCATATGTACAAAAATACCTTATTTTGCCAGACCAGGTGGTGGGTGGCACAGTGAACAGATAGTCAGACTGGGACACAGAGGACCCAGGTTCAAAGCTCCAAAGTCGCTGCCTTGAGCACCGGTACACTGGGCTTGAGCACAGGCTTGAGCGCGGGGTTGCTGGCTTGAGCGCTGGATCATAGACATGACCCCACGGTCGATGGTTTAAGCCCAGGGTCACTGGCTTGAAGCACAAGGTTGTTGGCTTGAACCCAAGGTCGGTGGCTTGAGCAAGGGGTCACTTGTTCTGCTGTAGCCCCTCGGTCAGGGCACATATGAGAAAGCAATCACTGAACAACTAAGAAGCTGCAACAAATAATTGATGCTTCTAATCTCTTTCTCTTCCTGTCTGTCTGTCCCTTTCTCTGACTCTCTCTCTCTCTGTCTCTGTCATAAAAAAATAATCAAAACTTATTTTTAAAATATACATTGACCATCTACAGTGGATTCTATACATATAATACAAAACATATAAGAATTTCAGCCCTGGCCGGTTGGCTCAGTGGTAGAGCATCAGCCTGGTGCGTAGAAGTCCCGGGTTTGATTCCCGGCCAGGGCACACAGGAGAAGCACCCATCTGCTTCTCCACCCCTCCCCCTCTCCTTCCTCTCTGTCTCTCTCTTCCCCTCCCCCAGCCGAGGCTCCATTGGAGCAAAGATGGCCCAGGCGCAGGGGATGGCTCCTTGGCCTCTGCCCCAGGCGCTAGAGTGGCTCTGGTCATGGCAGAGCGAGGCCCCAGAGGGGCAGAGCATCGCCCCCTGGTGGGCGTGCTGGGTGGATCCCAGTGGGGCGCATGCAGGAGTCTGTCTGACTGTCTCTCCCGGTTTCTAGCTTCAGAAAAATACAAAAAAAAAAAAAAAAAAAAAAAAATTCAATGTAACACTGCATGTCTTATATGTTCAGAAACATGATGCATTAAAATAGAAGTTCTTATGCAGAATTCTTTAGATATAACACTTGAATCACTCAGTACTTCATCTATTTAAGTATACACAGAAATATTTCTGAATAGAAAATCACACAAGCTTTCTGCCTTTAATTAGGCTCATGTTAATTCAGTACCACAGTCTTTCCTGCATACTGACATGTGACTTAGTTTTATAAAAGTCACATAACTTCATCATTTTACCCCACTTTGCTTTCCTCCCTTAAAATTTTTTCTCAGAAGCCCTTTTCTAGGATAAATAACTCTCTCATTCACTTTAATTTTTCACAGAAGCCCTTCCATCCACCTGCTCTGCTGCTTAGGCTAAAATCAAACTTCACTTATAGTGTGTCACCCTCCTATGCCCTTACTCAAGGAGACAATATTCTGTATTAGTTAAGTAGTGGTAATCTGTAACAGAGAAACTCTCACATCTTAAAAGATTTTTTTCTAATCTGGGGAACTCTGCTCCACACACTCACTCAGGGACCCAGGCTGATGGGTGTTCTACGGTATTCAACATGTTGCTTCTAATTTGCTTGGAGAATCAACATCCCATCTATCAGAGAATTACATGGGATTTTATAAGCCACACTAGAAACTGGTATGTGCTTTTGTGGCCATAAATATGTCATAAGGCTGCTCCTAAGAGCAAAGAAAGATAGGAGACATACTACAGACAAGTGCCCTGCAGGAAAGGAGAACAGTTTGGCCAAATGGCTAACCAGACTCTCACAGTCTCCCATACTTCATGACTAAGTGGCGCTAGGTTTGTTGGCATTTTTTTTAGTTAGTAAATAGTTCTTTATTCCTTGAGAACCTTACAGAAATTACATCTTGTTAGATCTGACCACCTTCTATACTCTTGTCAATGTGAGAAGTTTTAGTCTTCATGTGGTTGACCTGTTCCAAAACTTATATTCCAGTCTTATTTTTTAAAAAGTATTTAAAGATAAATGCTTTTTTTCCCTTCCATCTCTTCTGTTACCCATATCCATGAACACTTTTGCACATTCATTTACACATGCCTGTCATTAGAACACTTGTATTATTTGAATTCTTGAATTTTGCATCCTTTCTCCCATCTACATGCCTTTTAAAAATGCTCACATTTTGGTAAAACACTATGTACAAGAAAATCTTTTCTGGCTTTCCCTTCCCGAGTTTGGGACTGGTACCTGTACTGAGTTTTGTCAAAGAACCTAGAGTTTAACCTTATAATGAATGATACTAAAAAAATAAAAATTTCTACTAACTTAAGCAAGACCTTAGTCTGAACTTTTTCACCCACACTTCTTGCTAAACCCAAATTTACCCTCCAAGAGCTGTTAAACCACAGCCTAGTCCTGTTCTCTCTTCAGTCCATGATGAAAGCAAAAGTCATTTCAACATACCTTCATAAACTGTGGTAAGTGAATAATCTCAAAACAAAATTAAATATTAATAGTCCCTTATCAATTTCTCCTCTAACATGTTAAGCATCTGAGTCCTCACAAAACTCTCATCTTCAGCCTTTCTCACCTTGCAATGCTTTCAATAAGGTCTTGCACAGATCAAATGTGGTTTGTTTTTCTCCTGTATTAAAATGGGTATTATTATTCTTCCGACAAAATTAAATACGTTAAAATATGGCTAGTGCCTATGCTTCATCTGTTGCTGTTGCCTGAAGATATTTTTGTTGTGTCTAAGCAGTACTTTTCCCCTAATCTTGTCTCACACAAAGGTTTTCAACTTGTTAGACCTGGTTCCTTTATATTTTTATATAAATAGTAAAAGACATGCCACATGTGGGGACAGGGAGAATGTGTATAGATTCGGGCTGGGTGGTGAGTTTTTCCAGTTTACAAAGATGAAAGATGAAAGCAGCTGCAGTATATGAGGAAGGTGGATGTGGGGAAAAAAACAGGTGAAGTTCAGGAAATAATGCGGCAAACTTCATGTTCTTTTCCCAACTTCAGGAAGCAAAAAGAGATGAATTATTTTGAAGTTATTTTGGTTGCTGAACTATGTTCTTTGGCTGGCAAAGTATCTCTAGGATTGAACCAGGTAAGACAGATTTATAACTGCATCAGAGTCATATTTAATAAAAGTTGCTGAACAAATTCAGTTCATTATTCATTAGACGGCAAATCCCCAGTGACAAGGAAAGGGTGCCGTTTACCTTCATATTCATGGCACCTAAGAGGTGTCCTGCACAAGGTGGGATTTTGTCAATATTAATGAATGAATACGTTAATGCATGAGCAAACACATGAGCAAAAATGAGAATATTTGTGATCATTTTCCATTGCATATACAGAATAGTCCAATCTTTTTATATTATAAAATGGACACATACGGTCAAAGCTAAAGCAGTTTTTTGTTATCAACATATTCCACATTTATTCCATTTTAGAACTCCATACTTCTGCTCATTTTAGTTGAGTAACTCCATGACCTTTTTTTCTCTTATCTACCAAAAAATAATCTTATTTATTTTCCATTACCAAACTCATGTTTTATCCCTTATTTGAAGTTTTTCCTAGTAATTCTCTGCTCTTTTAGATAGAGTCAATTTGGCTCTTGGGGTAGACGAATCCTGGGGACAGGCTCGTGACTCTCATTTTTCCCCTCTGTCGTTCACATTCTGTATGTCCCTTACCTTGAGGGTGGACAGGGACTGTAATTTGCTCCTGGTCAATAGAATATGGCAAAGGTGAAAAGATTTTGCATATATAATTAAATGAGTTCCAAATGGTTTGACTATGAGTTAATCACAAGTATTATTACCTTGGGTGGCACTGATTTATTCAGGTGAGAAACCTAAAAGGACTGGCCCACCTTAAAATGAGAGGAATTCTCTTACTGGTCTTGAGAGAATGTGTGGGTGGTCTCTGGGAGCTGAGAGACTCGGCACTACAATCTCAGGGGCCTGAATTCATCCAACTACCCTGTGTGCTTGAAAGGGAACCCCGAATGAGATGAGAACTCAGACCTGGCTGACTGTCGTCTTAATTATGGGCCTGTGACACTGAACAGAAAATGCAGCTAAGCTGTGCCCAGATTTCTGAACCAATTCAACTGTGAGATAATAAATCTGTGCTGTTTTCAGTTGCTATATGTGTGGTAATTTATTACTCAGCTATGGAAAACATATACAGATCTTTTTATACATTCTCCTAGTACTCTAACTCAGTTTCAAGACTTAACATGCCTTAATTGACTCATTCACGTCTTTCTTCACAGTGACACTTGCAGGAACCCCATCTCATCTCTAAAACCACATAGATCAGGAAATACTTTATTGTTGACTTGAATAATATGTTACTTGAATAATATAATATACAATAAAATCCCTATGAATTTCTTCACTACTCTTGTCTAAGAAATATAGTCATAGGTAAAATAAAGTTCAGAAATTCTTGTAAACACATAGGTCACAGCAATGGGCATTGCTGGCTCCCTTTCTCCTTTTTAAGTGTCTAGATTTTATTTTATTTATTTATTTTTTTAGATTTTATTTATTCATTTTAGAGACAAAGAGAGACAGAGACAGAGAGAGAAGGGAGGGAGGAGCAGAAAGCATCAACTCTCATATGTGCCTTGACCAGGGAAGCCCGGGGTTTTGAACCGGCAACCTCAGCATTCCAGGTCGATGCTTTTACCCACTGCGCCACCACTGGTCAGGCTAAGTGTCTAGATTTTAGAACAGTTACTTATCTCTTCTGTATGCATCCCAGGCAATCTGAGTAAAGCTAATTACTCTCCTAACTTCAGAAAACCTTTTAAACTTGAGATAATCAACATTTTTAAATTTCCTTGGGCTCAGACACTGTCCAAGGAAATCACCCTCCATGAATCTCTTACTTGGAATTCTGGAAACAGAAAGTGGTCTGTCTCCTACTAGAAGTGAATAGATGATAGATGTGCATGTGGTTCTGGGTGCTAATGGAAGCCAATTTGTGGCTCTGAGTTTTGCCCGTTTGAGGGTAGAGATTACTCGGCTGGAGTACAGAGCAGAGAAACAAAATAATTTGTGTTCTTGATGACATAACTGAAGTATGGTACCACTTAGTGCTGATTCTTAACTTAGTTTAGGATTTTGAGTTACTGGTCAATCTCTTCCTGGTTTATCAACAGTTTTACTTGGGATTCTGTTGCTTTAACATAAAATTTGACCTGTTGCAATTTCTAAAACTATATTCTCAAAGCATTACTTGTATTTGGTATAAAATAAAGATTTAGCCACTCAACTAATGATGTATAAAATATAAAATAACTGAATTGATTGTTTTGATATCCTGTTAATATAATCCTCGCATACTAATGTAAACAGAAAATAATTCCTCTCAGCTTAATGTGGAGTTGCAAAGATAGAAATAACAAACATCAGGTGCTTTAAAACATCTAACATATTAGATATTTTAAAGATATTTATCTCTCATTCTTTACACCCTGATGGTTCTGGTTAGATTTAGTGTATATATGATTTGTATTTGTTTTCATTGACAGATGTAATTACTCATATTTTGGAATTCCTATAACAGAATTTTACCTAAGCTTATAGATGAGACTATGATCTCACGGTTAAAATAATATATACCTTTCCATAAAAATTTAAATTAGCCTTTGATCAGAAGCAAAGCTATGTGTAATAGCAAAAATGGTAAGAAATCAAGTTAATTCTGTAAAACGATGATGGCAAAGAGAATTACTTTTTGAAAATTCATGCCACTTATATAATCAAAATGTGTCTTGATATATTGTTTGAACCATAATGTTTTCTTTGCCTGTAGGAACTAACATAATCAATATCTTATTTTAATAGGTGTCAGCACTTCATAAGCAAGGTGTGAAAGCAGACCACAAAACCAGGACCGGGTGTCTGATGCGGGACCAGTCCTGTCAGCATACAGCCATGCTGCAGTTCTAGCTACCCTAAGAAACACATTATTAATCTTGTACTATACTATCCCATTTCTCTGCTTCTTTTTAGAATAATATTATTTTAAAATGTGTCTACTCATGGTATTTACCTCCACACCTATTCTCTCTGAAACCCTCCAGAGTAAAAGTCATCTTGGCAAGGTCCACAGTGGTCTCTCCTCCTGAATGTCTGCATGTTCCCTTCCTTCCTTACTTTGAGTTCTTGCCCAAATGTGACCTTCTCAGAGAAGCTCTCCTTAATGCCTTCAGTGCCCCTGCTTTACTTTTCTCTTTAGTGTTTACTGATCATCTGATAATGCTGTATATTGTTTTCTATCGTCATCACCAGGCACTTCCACTAGAGTGTAAGCTCCACAAGGAGGGCTTTTTATTTATTTTATTAATTTCAGTGTCCCAGTTCCTAGACTAGTGCCTGGTGCTTAGTAGATACTCGATAATTTTTGTTGAATAAATGAGAGAGCAGCATTGCTTATATAAACAAACATTGGGGCAGTCATTATCAGTAGAGATGAAATGTCAGGGTTCAGTCTTAAAGCGGACAGGTTACCAGCAGACACTGATACAGAGAACAGGAATTCAAAGACTCAACAAAAAACACTAGGTGAAATGCACAGGACTCTACCTTCCAGAATAGAAATAGATAAAGCATCAACATTCTGTTGAAGAAAACACCCATGCATACTTCATATATTCTAGAGACAGAACTTTTTTTGAACAGAGCTGATTTATAAGTGGATGCAAGCAAATGTAACATCTAGGTATGAGGTGAAGTAAGAGTTTCTGACAATGGGAGGGAATCTATATTCCACTCAAACTACTGACCACGTACATGTCCAGCCCTAAGCAGTCATGCGTGCTTTATAATTCATTGTCTATGCCCACAAAATAGAACTTAAGTGCACCAATAAACAAGTAAATAAACAGAAACAATGCAACAGCAACACCATTTACCAAAGTGACATTAAATATAGTTTCTCACACAACCGAATCATCGGCATAAACAACAAAAAAGTATATTTTACATATGAGATAACCATTGTGCACTTGACAATTATATGTAAATTGATGGATAAAAAAACATTTAAAAAAATGATGAAAGGAGGCAATTGTGATATTTTTATTACCAGTCAAATGTGTCAGATTCTAATTTTGGATTACCTTCTTAACATTAGAGCATTGCTGCTGGAGTTCCAATTTTAGAAGAGGAAATGCAAAATGTTAAACATCTTAATTTGTATCGCCCTAATGAAACTGTTTTCCACTCAACACTAAGAACTCATCTGGAACCAAGAAAGTCAATGTATCAGAAGACCAAACTGACCACCAAAATGCTACTTCTTTTTTAATGGACTACATTAAAAAAATTATCACCAAAGAAAACACTTTCCTATATTAAATACTTAAGTCTCAAAATATAAAATTATGTTATTAAAAGTTATTCTGGCCAATCGAAAAAGACATCTGAGTCTAATGCTAATGTATTATTTACCTTTCTAGCATCAACTGATGAAGTAATAACTTAATATTCTTGAATTTATATTTTCTTGCTATTTGCAAGCTAATATTAACTCTTATTTTACATTGCACAATTCCAGAAACATGAATAACACATTAAAAAACAAAAGACGGTCTGACCAGGCGGTGGCACAGTGGATAGAGCATAGCCCTGGGATGCGGAGGACCCAGGTTCGAGACCCCGAGGTTGCCAGCTTGAGCATGGGCTCATGTGGTTTTAGCAAAGGTCACCAGCTTGGACCCAAGGTTGCTGGCTCGAGCAAGGGATTACTTGGTCTGCTGAAGGCCCATGGTCAAGGCATATATGAGAAAGCAATCAATGAACAACTAAGGTGTTGCAACGAAAATCTAATGATTGATGCTTCTCATCTCTCTCCGTTCCTGTCTGTCTGTCCTTATCTATCCCTCTCTTTGACTCTCCCTCTGTCTCTGTAATAATAATAAAAAAAAAAACAAAAAAACATGGGGGGGTGTAGAGAGAGAAAAAAGATGAGAGAGGAGCAAATGAGAAAATAAAACCCAAATCCAATGGTCTACCACGAAGGAATAATCTTTAGAAAGAATATAAGCTTTATACTCATTCCAGTTATAGTATAGGTTTCTGGAAATAGACAGAGATAGAAATTATTTATATATCAACATTTTTCTAGGTAAGAATAATATAATGTTAAGCAAGGTTATTTCTAATTCTGTATCTGTTGATTTAGAACTATAATTTTAATTTTAAATTTTACTAAGTTTGCAGTATTGAAATATTTTTTAAAATTTAAACTTGAATATATTATATTTATTAACATTGGAGAGTAATTTAAGCTATGTGAAATGTTACCTGTCAAACAATTTAAACCATTAAGAAGAAAATCAAATGTATCAACTATATGAATTCAGACCAAAATATAAAATGGTATTAAGTTTTTAAATGACAACATATAGATGTAACAATAACCCTTAAAAAGTGAACATCAAAATTTGCTAGATTTATAAGTAGAAAAATATGATTTATAATTTAAAAATAAAAGTCTTTAAATGAGAGAATAAAGTTGAGGATTTATAACTTTAAATTTTTGAATATTGATTCCTAAACAATGGTAATAATCTAATAAATATTGTCTACATATTAAAATAAACCTCATAGACGGGTGTAAAGAGTAGACATGAGATCAAAAAAAAAATGCACATGATTTACACAGTAATACATACTAAAGGAAAGTAGGCCATAGTATGGTGAGAAAACACGAAATTGAACTCGCCATCAGGGAGGCCTTCAGTAAGGAAGTGACATTTAAGACAGTGCTTTGGGGTCAGAGCACTCCGGACAGGCGTGAGTGTAGTAGGGGAGGGCTATGGATACCAGACTGAGGATTTAAAAAAATTTACCCCTAAGTACACTGTAAAGCCTTAAGTTTTTTTCGGTATGAATGATATAAGATCTGATATATATTGTTCAATAATAGCTTTGGCTGCTAAGTTGGAACAACAAAAAAAATGGAAGCATACAGTTAAAAGGTTATTGTTACATTTGAGTTCGAATTGATAGTGCCTTACACTAGGAGAAAATTAGGGTATTTGTATGTATGACATCAAGTAAAGCCAATAACATTTACTGATCTCCATTGAGAACAGGAGGGTAGATAAAGGCAAGATCAAGAATAAATCCTAGAATTTTTGGTTGAGAATCTGAGTAGATGGTGATGTTATTTATTGAGATTGAGAAGACTGGGGAGAAAAAAGTTTTGAAGATGGAAAATGAAGACTTCTCTTTGAGAAAGAGTATTATCTATTAAATATCCCAGTGGAGATGTGATGTAGGCAGCTGAATATATACACATCAGGGTTATGTGGATGTTCAAGGCAGGAGAAATACATTTGAGACTTGTACCTGTGTTTCTGTTTCCTTGTTTTGTTTTAATATACTTTAAATTCATTTATATTTATATATATTAATTAGGTGGTTAAGTCTAGCAAGCAATTATCAACACAAAATTTTGATTTACCAAAAGAACATTTATAATTGGAAAACACGTTATTGAACACTAAAGAGTAAATATTTTTCTACAATATTAGTGTTTTAGTATTGAGGGCTTGTTGGAGATGATTATTATAGTCTTTATATTATGGGTGAGAAATCAAAGGTACAAAAAGCTATAATTCTTTGGTTAAAAATATAAAAAACCATGTCAAAGAAATATATTCTTTTTCTACTGCATCATGCATCTTTCTGAAGGGAAAATTTTTCAGTGTTCTTATGTATAATAAATAGAAGTCATATCAGCATATCAAACTGGCATAAATAGTATAGTACTTATTTATTAAAATGCCCATTGAGGAATTAGTTACAATTTGCTTGGAAGTCAGTCAGGTATTACATATCCAGAGAAGAAAACAATAATATAGCAGAAAAGACAGATAATTAAACAACACTAAAAAAAGAAAAATAATGATAGTGTTAATTGAACGTGCCATAAAATCACAAGAAAGGGAAACAAAATGTAACATCAAAGGGTCATAGAAGACTTTAGGGTGAGTTAATGATTGGATGATATTTTGAATAACGAAGAGTTACTGAGGCTATGAATGGGGCACTTTTAATCAAACTGCAGAAAAACGACCATCTAAAAATGAGGAAAAAGAAAACACTAATGGGCAACCAGGATGTGATCAGGAGGTGATTGACATATTGGCATATGATGTTATGGCAAGATATGAGACAGAAGAAAATCTATATCCTCAGGTACCTTGTAGGATATATGAAGGAAAGAAGATTGTCTCCTAAGGGTATGGGAAGGTAATGAAAAAACTTCTTTTTCCCCAAGAAGGAGAATGATGCATGAGGACACACTAAAATAGAGTAAGACTGGGGTCAAGGAGATGAATTTAAGGATTATAATAACAACAAAGTTGATAAGATAAAATGAAAGCAACAGAATCTGAAAATTAGAAAGAAACTTGGAGATTCACCGTCAGGTATATACAATCACTTCTGGAAGTAACTGAGAATTAAGTAGATATTAATTCAATAAATGAACTGGACCCAGGTCCTAGCCACTGAGTTGTTCAGTTTCCTAAAAGGTCAGCATTATCTTTACTGCAATCCTGTCTTCTCAACCACATTTGTCCACAGATAGTTGGGCCAAAAGTACTCTCCTGAAATAAAGGCAGCCATGACATTTGCTAGAAGAAATTTATGACTTGGGTGGTCTGGCTTGAACAGATCAACTAATCTGATCAAATGAGAGATTTGGAGAGTACTAGTGAGCTGAAGACTTTATAGCTGGATGATTACGTACCCTTAGGTTCTGGAGTGGAGATTTTCAGTCTTGTGCAAAGTGATGACTAAGCCAACTCATAGAGAAAGAGGTTAGAGAAGACAAAAAAACAAAAACAAACAAAAAAAAGAATGACAGTAAGATCAGAATCATTCAGTACCAGAGCAACCCAGCTCCCAAAGGCCTGCCAGTTCTCATGAGGTCAGATAGTGCTCTCATGTCACATTGTAATTTTTTGAGTCCCTTCAAACCATTATAATATTCCCTATTCCCTATCTAGTTCACAGGTGAAGGAGCAGTGGGTGAGAAATGCAACAGATCAATAATCAAACAAACAAGTAAGAAACTATGCAGTTAGGAATTTTTTTAATCTATGTACGAAAACAAAAAAAGCTATTTAGCTTCTCTATGACTAGCTAGTTACCAGAAGCATAACTCATTTAGAAGCAATCTATTCCATTTTAGGTATTAATTATTAGCAAGTTCTTGACATGATGGCAAAATTTAACTTGAGCCTCATTTTATTATTGAATAAAAATTATGCCTACTGTTTGTTTTACCCCGGTCCGTAACTTCCTTCTTTTTAGCAGAGTGCCTAGAAATGGTTTACATTTGTTATTTGCATCTTGCTCTTTCTCAACATATTAACTGCAATAGTTTTTCACTGATAAAAGCAAATCTCCTTTATCTCAACCAATAATACTGGGGAACAATTTTTTTTTTCTGTTGCATGAGGTTTTAGAACTGTTTCTATGTATTTCTGCATTGCTGATTCCAAATCTGAAATCTGTTTTTTGGTGCATGCTCTAGTTTTTATGCAATTTTAATTTCTTTTTGTTACAGTTAATGGCACGCATTGGTTTTAAATTGGAGTTAAAGGGCAATGACTCTTGGATTGAACATAACCACAAGGCAATTAATGTTTTACAAATATCATCACTTTTACATAATTGTAGTTGTTTTTAAAGGTAAAAAATTATTATCTGACAAAAACACCCTATTATTTTGTTTTAAGATTAAATCATGGCTTCTTCGAGTAGGTGTAAATGTAAGAATAGTCCTAACACCTTCTGTTATATATGTGGCTGTTACACACTTCAAGGTCAAAGGTGCAATATTTCATCATTTATGACATGTGCATATATTGCCTATTTTCAAGTTCCCCTTGGCGATCAAGACAAGAATTTGGCTTCTCATATTGTGTGTACTAATTGTGAGGAAATACTTCATGACTGGACAAAAGGAAAAAGCAAAAGAATGCCTTTTGGTATTCCCATGGTTTGGTGTGAACCTAAGGACCACAGCAGTGACTGTTATTTCTGTCTGATCCATACAAAGGGCATTGGCAAGAAAAAACAGCATATGATCACATATCCTAATATTCCTTCAGCAACACGACCTATTTCACACTCTGAGACACTCCCAGTTCCAGTTTTCAATTGTTTTATTTCTTGTAAGGATGAAGAAAGTGAACATGGTGATCAAGTGTATTTTGATAAGATCTGAGGAAATGGTTGTAGAATCTGAAGGGTCTTCTTCTGATGCCAAGCAGTCATTAACACCTCAGCAGTTTAGCCAACCCAAATTGAATGACTGAGTAAGAGATTTAGGCCTATCAAAGAAAGCAGCCGAGTTATTAGCCTCCAGGCTTCAAGAAAAGAATGTACTTCACCAGTCAGCTAAAGTATCCCATTTCAGGAAGTGTGAACAAATTTTTTTTTTCTGTATTTTTCTGAAGCCAGAAATGGGGAGAGATAGACAGACTCCCGCATGCGTCTGACTGGGATCCACCCGACACGCCCACCAGGGGGTGATGCTCTGCTCACCAGGGGGCGATGCTCTGCCCCTCTGGGGCGTCACTCTGTTGCGACCAGAGCCACTCTAGCGCCTGGGGCAGAGGCCAAGGAGCCATCCCCAGCGCCCGGGCCATCTTTGCTCTAGTGGAGCCTCGGCTGCGGGAGGGGAAGAGAGAGACAGAGAGGAAGGAGGGGGGGGGTGGAGAAGCAGATGGGTGCTTCTCCTTTGTGCCCTGGCCGGGAATCGAACCCGGGACTTCTGCACACCAGGCCGATGCTCTACCACTGAGCCAACCGGCCAGGGCGTGAACAAATTTTTGTGGACTTTTTTTTCAAAGACAAACACTTTGTTTACTGTCATGATATCAGTAGTCTTCTCAGCCAGCTAGGTTTTACCACTTACAGTCCAACAGAATGGCGGCTATTTCTTGACAGCTCTAAATGGAGTCTGAAATGTGTTCTCCTACACAACGGTAATGTTTTTGCAGCAGTTCCAATTGGTTATTCAACTCATCTGCGAGAAGATAATAATGACATAAAAATTGTCCTTGACTTTCTGAAGTATGAGGAGCATAACTGGATTATTTGTGTGGATCTTAAAATGGTAAATTTCCTGCTAGTACAACAGAGAGGTTTCACGAAGTATCCTTGCTTTCTGTGTTTGTGGGACAGTGGAGCTCGGGAGAAACACTGGACACAGAAGGAGTGGCCGAAACGTGAAACTCTGGAAGTAGAGATGCAAAATATTGTGAATGAACTTGTAGTTAATTGAGACAGGATCATTTTTCCCCCATTTCACATCAAACTTGGCTTAATGAAGCAGTTTGTTCAGGCTTTGAATAGAGAAAGTGAATGCTTTCACCATATTATTTCTGCTTTTCCTGCCTTGTCTTTAGAGAAGATAAAAGCATGGACCTCAAATTCGAACCCTCATACGTGACAAAGAATTTGCCAGGAAGATGAATAAGGAGGAGAAAGCAGCATGGCGGTCTTTTCTGGCAGTTACAAAGAACTTCCTTGGCAACAAAAAAGCAGAAAACTCTGAGCTTCTTGTTCAAAGGATGCTGTTGGCTTTCTGCGACATTGAATGTAACATGAGCGTTAAGATTCAGTTCCTGAACAGTCACCTTGATAAGTTTCCCGAAAATCTTGGAGCTGTTAGTGATGAGCAGACTACTGCTGGAGCATCAAAAGAGATTGTCCTTACAAGTACACAAACATAAGAGGTACAAACGCAAATTTTTGCCTGAATAGAATTTAAATAAATTCTGCGCAAATTTTACGATTAAAATAAGTGTTTTAATATGTTCTATTTCAAAATTGTAGACAAATTCTAATGCAATCATATCTTTTAGTGTATTATTGTATTTATTGCATTATATAAATTATTATATTTTCACAAAGATGATGCACAAGAAGACATTCTACTACATTATGTTAAACTAAATGTTGAAAATTTTACAATAAGATGAAAACCTAAAATCTTGAATTGCAAAAAAACTGTAGCTTACAGAGAAAAACTAATGTTAGATTTGTGATCAGCACACTCTAATTAGGTAAGAACAAGTGTTTTTGTGGATGCAACAAATATTTTGTTCCTCAGTGTAATTTGTCTCCATTTGACAATATCACTTAAGAATCTTCTATTAAGAGTGTGTATCTCATATGCCTAGCTTTTTGCTAAAATTCACCTGGGATTCCAAATTTGTATCATAATATTGATATAAAATGCTGTGAAGGGGTACTTAGCCTTCTGAGCCAGGTAGGGTTCAGTTTTATATCCAATGTCACCAAAACCTTGGCTGAAGAAAGAAATTTCTTTAGGTAAGTGTTCTAAACATGATGAAAAGTACACTAGTTAAAATCTTCAAAATGCTTATAGATATTCAAGTATGTTGCTGTCATAAATAATATTTCATATAACATTTTCATATAATAATATACTCAATAAGAGTACTAATTTTTTCTAAGATCATTTATGATTATAGGGTCTATCAAATTTATACATATACTCTTTAATTGACATATGTCTTCAATAACCTTTCTATCGCCCTGGCTGGTTGGCTCAGCAGTAGAGCGTCGGCCTGGCGTGTGGGGGACCCGGGTTCGATTCCCGGCCAGGGCACATAGGAGAAGCGCCCATTTGCTTCTCCACCCCCCGCCCCCCTCCTTCCTCTCTGTCTCTCTCTTCCCCTCCCGCAGCCGAGGCTCCATTGGAGCAAAGATGGCCCGGGCGCTGGGGATGGCTCCTTGGCCTCTGCCCCAGGTGCTAGAGTGGCTCTGGTCTTGGCAGAGCGACGCCCCGGAGGGGCAGAGCATCGCCCCTGGTGGGCGTGCCGGGTGGATTTCTGTCGGGCGCATGCGGGAGTCTGTCTGTCTCTTCCCGTTTCCAGCTTCAGAAAAATACAAAAAAAATAAAAATAACCTTTCTATCCAAGTTGTTCTTTTTAAAAAAAGTGCTGCTGAGCTGTCCTCAAAATTTATAGCAAATAAGTACTGATAGGTTATCCTCAGTTGCAGACCTTCCATAGTGATTTTTTATTGGTTATGAGCTTTTAAAACTTACAAAGTTTTGGGGTAGGAATTAAATTGGTTGCAAAAATTGCTCTGTATTAGAAACAGTGTTAGTGATAAATGTAAAAACTACACATTAGAATTTACTAATGTTTTGGCAAAGATCCTATTCAATTATAATGGTTTCTAAATTCATATTTTGTTGCTTTGGGTCATAACCTCATGACCTTGTATAATGACATCATATTTATCTTTCAATCATTACTACCACTCTGCACTTTTTACCAAGTAAAAGAAGAGACACAATGAAGGCCAATGTTTTAAAATATTCCCAAGGCATTTTTTTTTTGGAACTTAAGTTGTTTTCTTGTACTTTTTATCCTTTTAGAATTCTTTTAGAAAAGGTCATGAGTGGATGTCAAAGACTGAGAAAGTTTTATTGAACTTTGAGTTTTAAACTCAAGAATTCATAGGAAGGCAGACAACCAAAATAAAGAGTAAAAGCTTTTCTAGAAACCAAAGCAGAGTCTACAGTTGTCAAGAACCAAAGCTGAGATGACAGACCATGAAGTCAGAAGTAATCAGATAAAGTATCTGATGTGCAACTAGGTTTAGATATACTGAACTGATTCAGGTAGATTGTAGAACTTGCTGATATTTGTGGGTGGAGCGCAGAGCGCATTCCTAGCAGCTGTGGCTGATGCAATGCTGTGAGAACACTCCAGCTCCCAGAACCCTCCTGGGCACACCCAGGAAGGGAGCTTGCCTGCTATAAGGAAGTGACTTAGCGCCAACCATGCAGCTCCCTGACCTTTTTAGCCATTGGCTTTGAAGAACACTCTGTAACACCCTTTAGGCTGAACCTGTGTATATAAGCTAGCTTACTTCCTGAATAAAGTGGATTTGCGTCACTAAACCTGGTCCCGGAGTCAGATCTTTGTGTCTCCTTCATCCTTACTCTGGGCAGGACTTGTCCGCAATATTTTCTGCTGGGTAGTTATGGCAAGCCCTGATGGTCTCAGAGAAGACTTCATTTTAGCAGGTGTTATGGCAACCATGATTTAACATGATAATGACTGAAGGAGTTGTCTAGGTGAGTAAACATGAGAGCAGCTTCAGAAGATCTGGAACACTCCAGTCCGGAATAAGAAATATGTAGTTGAAATAATTAGGACAATGGACACCACAGGCTATATAGAAGTTCTGAAAGTGCTGTGGATTTCAAAAGGCCTGCTTTTAGAATAAGAGAATCTCAGAGTGTATAAACTCTCGACTGCAGGCAAAGGCTAGGTCTATCGTCATCATCATGGGATTCCAGAATAATACTTGAAAGGTCAGATGGGGCCAGCCACACTTCAGTGGACACCCGGTCATAATATCCAGTTTCCTAGAAGGTAAGATTTCACTGAGGTGATGCCATAAGATCATGGTAAGACAACTAAACTAAAGAAAATCTACTTGCCTGACCTGTGGTGGCACAGTGGCTAGAGCATTGATTTGAAATGCTGATGTCATTTGGTTTGAAACCCTGGGCTTGTTCAGTCAAGGCACATATGAGAAGCAACTACTATTAGTTGATACTTCCTGCTCACCTACCCTTTCTCTTCCCACTCTCCTTTCTCTAAAATCAATAAAATAAAATTAAAAAAAAAAATCTAACTCAATACCACAAAAATTCCTGTTTCTCTCTCCATTCTGATATAATCTGGGCAAGATGGGATGGAATAAAATTGATGAGCATGAATAGAAACCCTGACTCCCCACAATAAAAAAAAAGACTAATTTTGTAAAAATTAGACTACTTTAAACTAAAAGAGGAAATGAAGGCTCAAGAACAAGATATCCATTGTGGAAAATGAGAAAATTTCTAGGACAATTTTTATACTTAGGAATTGCATAAAAATTTCAGTTTTATTATAAGGTGCATTAACTTTAAAAACTTTTTCATTCATGATGCCCTTGTTTTTGTAGATGAGTACAAATCCACCATTTATTTGTGAAATCAGAATAAAATATAAGGTAAAAACTAGGAAAAAAGCATTAGTAAAGCATGCTATTAGTTACTTCACTAAATTTGTTAAGTCATAAAATACAAAGCCACATTTCCCAAACATTTGTTCCCCAAATTCATTATCATACATCATCAAAGCTAAATCTTCAGTACAAAAATGAGTGCTATAAATATAGTCAGCATCTCAACAAGCATAGAATACACTAGAAAAATTAATTATCAAAGAACTTAAAATCATCCATCACAACAAAGCTGACAACTATTATTTACTTCCCTGTCAGATTAGCTGAGATAAACATGTAACAGAAAAAATGTATCAACTGCTCTGAATTCTCAACACAGTAATCCTCACTGGCTCAGCATAACTGCCAAATTTCCCTCTAACATAGGTATGAATATTGAATATTGTACATAAACAGTAATTTTTTTCTAAGACTCTTATGATTAATAAATAAAGCTTTTAGTTATATTTTCTAAACTGTTTAAGCATGTTGGACAGATAAAATATATTATGTTCACTTTCTTGGAGATGGCACTGCCCATGTGAAAGCCCATATCCCAGGTGATGATATTGGTTGCCCTTATGCTTGGAATGGGCGCAATTATATTAATGTGTGTTGGGGGTGGGCTGTGAGCAGGCAGGATCCTTGTAGCCTGGGGCTTGGTTTTAGGACTAAGCCTTTCCCACCTTTTTTTTTTTTTCCTACAGTGACAGAGAGAGAGTCAGAGATAGGGATAGATAGGGACAGAAAGACAGGAACGAAGAGAGATGAGAAACATCAATTATCAGTTTTTCCTTGCGACATCTTAGTTGTTCATTGATTGCACTCTCATATGTGCCTTAACCACGGGCCTTCAGCAGACCGAGTAATCCCTTACTCAAGCCAGTGACCTTGGGTCCAAGCTAGTAAGCTTTTGCTCAAACCAGATGACCCCACGCTCAAGCTGGCGACCTTGGGGTCTTGAACCTGGGTCCTTCCGCATCCTAGTCCGATGCTCTATCCACTGCGCCACCACCTGGTCAGGACTTTCCCACCCTTTTTGATGTGGGGTGGTGCAATCCCATCATGCCTCAGATAAGTGACTTTGTATTAGAGACTTCTCTATTTTGTATATTGGATTAAAGATTTTGATTTCTGCACTATTAAGTGGGGAAGACCGGGAGCTGGCTCTCTTTGTTCCTGAGATTAGCATTATTAGAGCAGAAAGCAGGTTGGAGAGCAGAGTAAGACCACATGGAGGAGAGGAGAGGCAGCCAAGATGGTGGAGTGCTAAAGGAGAAGCCAATTTGTGCAGAGTTTGTGCAGAAAGAAGGAAGGAGATGGGGTACAGAGGTGAATAAGGCTTGTGAGCTAAAAACCTTTGATTCTAGGAAAACTTGGATAAGTCAGTAGCTTTGTGAGCACTGAATGAGTGGGTTTTGGAGTCAAGTGTGTGTTTTTACCTGCCCGCCGGGTGCAAGCTAGGATTAAAGATGATGGCCCATCAGCTTTTGGCTCCGTTGTTTCTTTATCGACTGTCTAATCCAATGCGAACCTGCATGGGTCAGGCGGCTTTGATACTGGCCCTGGCTACTGGCCATACAAAGCACCATACTAAAAAGAATCAAAACCCGGCTAAATATGTCTTTCTCCACTACAAGTTTATCACAGAAAACAAAAAGTAAAAGTAAAGACTCTCAAAGTTCTAAAATTGTATACCAAAAAGAATAAAAGCATTTAATTTTTCTAAGGAATAATAAAAAGATGTAAATGACATATTAGCTACAGCAGACCACCCAATTAATGATATATACTATGTAATATATATTAAATGTGTGTAGAGCCAGTAGCCAGGGCTGCCATCACAGCAGCCTGGCCCATGCAGGTTTGCATTGGATTCGGACAGTCAGTAAAAAAACAATGGAGCCAAGAACTGGTGGGCCATCATCTCTAATCCTAGCTTGCATCTGGCGAGCAAGTAAAAACACACACTAGGCTCCAAAACACACTCATATTCAGTGCTCACAAAGCTATTGACTTATCTGAGTTTCCTAGAATCAAAGGTTTCTAGCTCACCAGACTTATTCACCTCTGTTCCCCATCTCCTTCCTTCTCTCTGCACTAACTCTGCACAAACTGGCTTCTCACTCAACACTCTGCCATCTTGGCTGCTTCTCCTAGTCTCCTCCACGTGGCCTTTCTTTGCTCTCCTCTCTGCTCTCTCCTCTAATGATAATCTCAGGAACCAAGAGAGCAAGCTCCGGTTCTGCCCCCATTTTATAGTGTAGAAAACAAAACCTTTAATCCAATATACAAAATAGGGAATTCTCTAATACAAAGTCACTTGTCTGAGTCATGATGGGATTGTACCACCCCACATCAAAAAAGGGTGGGAAAGGCTTAATCCCAAAACCAAGCCCCAGGCTACAGGGATCCTGCCTGCCCACAGCCCGCCCCCAACACACATTAATATCACCTGGGCAATGGCTTCCACATGGGCAGCGCCATCTTTAACAAAGTGAGCATAATATATTTTATCTGCCCAAAAATGTGAAAGTTAAACATTTTTTAAAGCCATGAATGGCTCCCTGCCAGTGCCTGACTGATTCATGGGTTTACATCAGTAAACATTAATTTATCAAGTATACACTGTTTGTACAATTCATTCCTAAATCTAAGTGGACAGCAGAAGGATAAAGAATTAAAAATGTTTTTTATAATGTACTTAAATACATAAACATTTTATAGACAAAACAAAAAACATAAAATGAAACAGTCACAGAAAAACCAGGCAACAGAGGATTTATTTGACATAATTTTTTTAAAAAATCTGTTGGGACAATTACATAGCAGAAAAAAATTTAATATTCAAGCATTTGACTTACTTTTCCCATTTTCCCACAAATCCTCCCCAATGGCAATCAAGACACTTATACCCCAAACCCTCATTTCCTAACTGATAAGAAAAAAAAGGAAGTAACAGAAGTAATGGTAGGAGAGAGAAAAGAACAGCTTAGCCAAATTAGAACCAAAGATATCTGAGGATATATCAGCTCTTTATCACTTCAGTGTCTTTACCCATGTAATTCCCTGTCCCTGAATTCTGTGTCCCACCTCCATCAATGATGTGTGGATAATTTACTCAACCTACCTAGATTCCTAAGATGCCTCTTTACACCTTCTGGAAAACTCAGATGCTCTGGATAGACCATTTGTTTTACTGTCAACATATCTCTACTAGAGTGAAGATCACAAATTATTCCAAGATTTGCTTTTTCCAGCCCTGGCTGGTTGGCTCAGCAGTAAATCATAGGCCAGGCATGTGGAAATCTCAAGTTCAATTCCTGGCCAGGGCACACAGGAGAAGTGACCATTTGCTTCTCCACCACTCCCCCTTCTTTATCTCTCTTTCTTTCCTTCCCGCAGCCATGGCTCAAAAGGTTTGGACAAGTTGGCCCTAGGTGCTGAGGATGGCTTCATGGCCTCACCTCAGGCACTAAAATAACTTGGTTGCTGAGCAACAGAGCAACAGTCCCAGAGGGCAGAGCATCACTCAGTAGGGGACTTGCCAGGAGGATCCTGATCCTGGTTGGGGCACATGGAGGAGTCTGTCTGTCTGCCTCCCTGCCTCTCAAATAAATAAATAAATAAATAAATAAATAAATAAATAAATAACAAAAGAATCCCTTCTTCTCATTAGACTGTGAGTGAGTTCTCTGTTTCCTCAATATCTTCTAGCACTTGGCACAGTGCCTGGCCTATGCAGAACAAGAGACTTGAGCTCTGAGTGAGAAGAGAGATGACTGGCCATCAGGGATCCCAAGATGTGACATTTCTTTGCTGAATTTTCCCTAGATCAGTACCCTCCCAACCATATTCTAGGCTTAAAATTTGATTTTGGGCCGCACACAGGATGAATCCATGTCTTAAACTGAGACTCATAGCACCCATGTTTATTATCTGAAGATAACAAGTTAAAATGCATCAAAAGCAGGCATCACAGAATAAGGGTTAAGGTGGTAATTCTTGAATCAGCTTGTATTGAATCAGATGTTGTCATCCCTACTAGATATTAGGGTTAGAAAGTTTTTATATCCCAATTATCTTTTTCCTTATGTGTAAAATAAGCATATTTAGAGCTATCCCAAAAGTTGGTTTTGAATATTGAAAAACAAAATATAATAAATTCATGGCACAATCACTGCACATTCACAATAAGCTGTAAATGTTGATATTACCATGACAACAGCTGAGGCAAACAAGGAAGATGAAATGATGTTTAATGAATTCCTTCATTAAACATTCTTCCAGCGTGCCAACCACTATTTTAGATATTTGGTTTATGCATGGACAAAGCAGCACTACGGGGTTTATGGTCTGCTGGGGGTGGACATACATTTTAAAGTGCAATAAATATGTATTTTATATAATAAGAGAGAAGATGATAAGCACTTTGGGGAAAAAAGTAGAGAAGGTACAGGGAGCACGGAAATGCTGACAGTGAGGAGGGAGAAAGAGTTTTCAGTTTTAAGCTGGGATATCCCAGTAGGTCTCATTAAAAAGATGCTATTTGGACAAAATTGAAATAGATGAGCGTGGGGATTTCCAACATAAAAGCTTTCTGGTATAAACCTCAAGCACAAAGATCCTAAGGTATAAAGTCCTGTGTGAGTGAGTGTGTGTGTGTGTGTGTGTGTGTACACGCTCAACAGAAATATAACCAGTATATGGCCAGTATAGCCAGAGTGGAGTAAACTAGGGAAAACTAAGGGTGAAGTTAGAGTGTGAATTTAACTTGTAGGTCATAAGATTTTGAGGTTTTATTTAGAGTGAGAAGGGGAGTTTTAGAGAGTTTTGACCACGAGAATAACAAGAACTGACAGTTTTAACATCACTCTGACTTTCAAAGTGGGAAGAGACTGTAGAGAGACAAGCAGAGTTGGGTTTAGGGTGTCGAGTTAGAAAATTATTATAATAATCCAAATAAAAAATAAGTTTCCCGACCCGGGTGATAACAATGTAAGTGATAAAATGTGGCCACTTTAACAGATGGATAGCACTGTGTGAAGGAGAAATAAAAAGTGATTTAAAGTTTTTAAAAATACTCCATTAGAAGAATTGAATAGTCATTAGGTAAGAGAGGGAAGTTTCTGGGTGGAGCAGATTGGAGGCAAAGTTAAGAGTTTTATTCTTAGATATGTAAAGCATGAGAATCTTATTAGAAATAGAAATAGAGAGGTTGGTTTGGCATTTGGATATACGTGTCTGAAGTTCAGGAGAGAAGTGTGGGCAGGAAATAACACATTTGAGAGTCCTTGGCTTATAAATGGTATTTAAAGCCATAGATTGGATGATATCA
Organism: Saccopteryx bilineata; assembly: GCF_036850765.1. Classification (NCBI taxonomy): domain Eukaryota; kingdom Metazoa; phylum Chordata; class Mammalia; order Chiroptera; family Emballonuridae; genus Saccopteryx; species Saccopteryx bilineata. The sequence continues at coordinate 106,891,849 of NC_089491.1, read as the reverse complement.
ACAAGTGACCAAGAACTAGGCTCTGTAGAATTTCAGTATTTAGGATGTCTGTAAGGGAGAAATATTAATACAGGAAAATGAGAAGGATGAGTAAAATATGTAAAAAAAAAAAAAAGCTTAGTTTAGTATGGTTTTCCCCAACCAGCATCAACAACATCATTAAGGAACTTTTATGCATGCAAGTCTTTGGCCCCACTTATGCCTTAAGAAATCAGTACCTTCAGGGTAATGCCCAGCAATTTAATAATAGTGTTCTAATAATTCTTTTATATGGTTCTGATGCATGTTTAAATTTCAAAACTACTGCCATAAAAACAAACAAACAGAAAACAGAAACAAACTACTGCAATAGAGGGTCAGTGGATTTGGAATAGAAGTAGAATTTGCATGGATTCTTTTAAATGTTAATAAACTATAATTGAGCTTTTGCAGAACCAGGTACTCTATTAGATATAGTACCAACTAGACACTCCAGGAGCTCACACGTTAGTGTTTCAAGATGTTACTACATTTAGATTAGCACTTTTACATACTTTTATATTCCTTATTTTCTCATTTTCTCTTTCTTTAAGGCATAATTACTTAGAGTAAGTTTTATCCTCCCAAATTGATTTCAATAACATCAATTGATTTCCATTAAATATGATTAAAGCAACTAAAATTTAACTAAGCTATTACCCATCCAGGGAACTTATTTACCCAAATGAATTCTCATGATGGAGAAAGGGGAGAGGGAGGGAGGGAGACAGAGAAGGAGATATAGATAGAGAGAGAGGAGAAAGAGAGAACCAGTAGATGTTATATAAAGTGTCTGTCAAATAGATTCCATGCTTTTTAGCAACTCCCACTCCAGCCTTAACAAGTCAAATGAACCAAATAAAATAATTAATAGCAAAGGAATAAACACACAAACCAGGGAGTAAACACATGACAGATCTTTTGAAGATTTCTTTAATATTTAAGGAACATAAAGACTTGTCATAAGAGCAGTTAAAAATGGAAAGAAGTGTGTTTTATTCTAGCCCAACAACAAATTTGGGGAAAGAGATTTAATCTCTCAGAACCTCCTCATGTTCAACAACAAATATATATAGAACCAGAAAACCTTCCTTGTAAACTCATCATGAGTGCTGATTGATCTCTCATATATGACAATGCTTTGTCAAACCAAAAACTAAGCAAAATTAAGTTATTAAAATAGGTGAAAGAAGTTATCTCTAATTAAAAGAAGGAATTTTGGGATTAGGATGGATTTGTCAACCATTTAATTTTAAATAACTATAGCTCTGTAACTATGGTTTTAAAAATATTTTAACGGCAAGTTGAATGTGTCTATGTATTTTTTGTGTTATTATGGATAAACAAAGAGAGTTCAAAACAGAAACTCATATACTTAAATAATTAATTAACCTTATTCATATATTATTACAGTTTAGAATTCTAAGGTATTATGATACATTTCAATAAAAATAACATAAAAAAGTATAGAAATAATATGACCTATCATCTGAACCTATCAAGATTTTAGAGATGTTTTATATTTCCACATTAATATTGATTCTCCCTTTCAAAAAATTTTTACATTTCATAGATACAATTAAAGCCTGTAACTCCTCATTGAGGCTCCCTTTATTTCATTCTCCAGGAATAGCCACTATCCTAAAATCAGAATATATTATTCCCATAGGAATTATTGCATATTATACATATATGTGAGCATTCATACACAACATATAGTATCATTCTGCTCAAGAATTTGTCTAAATAAATTGTTTCTTTACTTAAGATTAAGTCTTTGAAATTTATCAGTATGCACATCTAGACATAGTTTATTTGTTGTAATAGCTAAATAGTCTTCTCTGATAAAGACCAAAACAGTTCATTTATTCTGTTACAGAGAACCAGGTCATTTCCAATTTTTTGTTCTTGCATTACAAACAGTTATTTGGCAGGCATTGTTTTTATAATAAAATAATAAGTGCTATTCAAATGAATTCAGCTGTAGAAAATAGTCTATGACATAGTCAAATCTGACAGTCCTGTCCATGAGTCCCTCCTCAACAGCTGTCTACACTGATGCAAGATCATTTTATGAAAAATGAATGTTATACAAGAAGTTCTTATGAGAGAAGTTGTCTTTTCTGGTGGAAAATCAAGTACAAAAAAAATGACAACACCAAGAAGAAATACAAAAAGTAATCCATTTTGATAGCTCCCTATGTGATCTTTATAGTATCTATGACAATTTAGAAAAGGCTTGATTTTCTTTTGTGAAAAATAGAACAAATTTATGAAAACAATTGTTATTGCTCAACAAATGTTTTTTTCTGTTTGTTTTGTTTGTTTGTATTTTTCTGAAGTTGGAAATGGGGAGGCAGTCAGACAGACTCCTGTATGCGCCCGACCAGGATCCACCCAGCATGCCTACCAGGGGGCAATGCTCTGCACATCTTGGGGGGTAGCTCTGCCGCAACCAGAGCCATTCTAGTGCCTGAGGCAGAGGCCACAGAGCCATCCTCAGCGCCCGGGCCAATTTTGCTCCAATGGAGCCTTGGCTGCGGGAGGGGAAGAGAGAGACAGAGAGGAAGGAGAGGGGGAGGGGTGGGGAAGCAGTTGGGCACTTCTCCTGTGTGCCCTGGCCGGGAATCGAACCTGGGACTCCTGCACGCCAGGCCAATGCTTTACCACTGAGCCAACTGGCCAGGGAACTCAACAAATGTTTTTAAGCTGATCAGTAAACAAAAGCCTAATAGTTTCTTGAGTATTTAGATCAGGATATGTGGGATAAAAGGGCACTTTTTCCTTCTTTTTCTTTTTTTCTTTTCTTTCTTTTTTTTCTTTCCTTTTCCTTTCTTTATTCTTTTCTTTCTTTTTTTTCCTCTTGACACTGTTTCTTGAGTTGATTTGCTCCAGGCTACAATTTAACTATTTTGAAATAGATGTGCAATGGAAGTGAACAATTAAATAAATGGAAGGCTGATGATGACAGACAGATTTCTCTCTTGGAGTGATAGGTTACAGAGAAGCAAAAGGAGAAGACTAGAATGATCAAGGTGATGCTGAATTAAGGTTAATGACAGCAGTGTTAATTCATGCTCAGCTTAACAGAAATACAGAGGAATATTGCCAGGTGCTGATTAATGACCCCTAAAAGGATGTATCTGTTCTCATCTCTGGAACTTATCTATTCTGTTACATGGCAAAAGAGTGGATATCAACATATTGGGTAAAATGTATGATTAAATTAAGGAGCTTGAGAGGAACTAATCTAATTTATCCTGTTGAGCCCTAAATGCAATCACATGTCTCCTTATAAGAAAAAGAAGGAGTTTTGAGACAGAAGAGGAGAAGGCAATAAGACCACAGAAGCAGAGGTTGGAGTGATGTGGCCAGAAGCCAAGGAGTGCCTAGAATCACCTAAAGTTGAAAAAGACAAAAAATGGATTCTTTTCTAGAACCTTGGAAGGAGTGTGGCACTGCCTACAATTCACTTTTGGAATCCTAGCTCCAAACTATGAAATAATATCTTTCTGTTTTATTATGCCACCTGTTTCTGGCAATTTCTTACAGCAATTACAGGAAACTAATACAGATGTATGTATGTATGTATGTATGTATGTATGTATGTATGTATCATCTATTGTAGGCTTGAGTACAGGCTTATCTGGTTTGAGCAAGGCTCACCAACTTCAGCCCAAGTCACTGGCCTGAGCAAGGGGTCACTTGGCCTGCTGTAACCCCACAGTCAGGGCACATATGAGAAAGCAATCAGTGAACAACTAGAGAGCCACAACAAAGAATTGATGTTTCTCTTCTCTCTCCCTGCCTGCCTGTCTGTCCCTCTCTCTGTCTCTCACTGTCTCTGTCACACACAAAAATATAAAAAGAAAAAAGAAAAACCAACAAAGAATTAGAGAAAGGACAAAGAGAATTGCAGATATGAGCTTAATTCAGCATGATTTTCTATTAGTTTCCTTCACAATCTATGAAAACCCCCAGTGACCTATTATTTAATTAGAAAAATAATAACCGATATCTACTTATAGCAATAATAATAAGTATGTAGAAAAAATATAGTAAGGGAGGGAACCAGAATTCTACTGAGTTTTTTTCAGGAAAAGGACTATTGCTTCAAACAAATGAGAAGAGAATTACAATATTTATACTCTTTAGACAATGACAACATTAATTCATGACTCCTGTAGCCACAGTTAGGAATTATGAAGACAGTCATTAAACAGATGTTACGATAGATACTATGATTTTACACAAGTTTACTATAAAAATATAATACTAAATTTGCAAAGAAAATATCTGTTACTCCAAAGCTTTGGTTGGTAACTTTTTATTAGCAAAAATATAAGAGAGCTTAGTTTCCCATAAGAGAAATAAATAATAGCTATGGTCTTTGAGCCATAGCTTCCCTCCACACAAGTAGTGTATCATACTCTCCCATCTGTCCCAACCCAACTGTATATCTTAGTAACACATGCCTCTCTGGAAAGAGCACTAGCATAAGTATTTATTATTGCTTTCATTTATATATAGTCTATACTATGCCTCTATTTTAGTAGAACCATCTGTCCTTTAATAATGTTAATTTGAGTAAGAGTTATATACTTTATTGAAAACATACCTATCTCTACCATTCATAACTGGAAATAGTATTTCAATTAACAACTGGAGGATTAATATATATTCTAAAAAAGAATCTACTTTTAAGATATGTAATGATGCACATTAGAGACCTAATAGAAACTGATAGAAATTTTAGCTTCTATAAAAATATGACCTAGATGCTAACAGAGGTCTCTTTCATCTTGAGATTTAAATAATATTGACTGCTCCCTCCATATCATGTCCTATGGGAAGTCTAGTGTATTTTCTCTTGATGTTTTTAAAATATAGTAGTTATTCTCTTCACAACCTCTTCACACCAAAGTTCTTGTCTTACTGAATTTTTTAATATACTAGTTTCTTTCCTTTAAATATTCTCAAAACATCATTTACATAAAGCATTTGCATGTTTGATAGATAATAATAATCACAGAATAAATAATAGTGATGCATAATATAACAGCAAAATAAAAATATAATGATCTGAATATAAAGTATTCTTATTTTACACAGTTTTTTAGTGACTACATCTTCACAACAATGTTAACATTTCTGTCCAGCTGACCATTTTCATGCAGAGGTCCCACACTCACAGATCCCAATTAACTTATTATCGAAAGCAATTTTCTTGTCTCTGTCTCTCAAACAGCAGTCCCAGAGCATTTATCTTAATAAAAAACCAAGCTCATTAAGATATATCCCAATGCAAAGAGAGTATTCTTACTGGGAAGCATTTGTGAACTTCTTAGATGATGATAATAATAATAATAATTAAACCAAAATTTATTTTTATCTTTAAACTCAAGTAGCTATACCAATTAATTAGCACTAGAAAAAGGAGATACAAAGTAAACAACAAAATCGTTGCCCTTTCAAAATTCACAGTCTAGGCAGGAAAAGCTACAAGTGGAAAAGTTACAAATAATGCACTATTTGCCGTAATAGAGCTGTGTGAAGTGTTTAAGAAGCAGGAAAAATCCAGAGATCATAGAGCTCATGGTTTGGGAGAGAATTCACAAAGAAGAAAACAGCTAATTTGAGCTAAATCTTTGAGGATGGGTAAGAATTGGATAGGCACTTAGGAAGTTAAGGCATTTCAGACTCAAGGAAGAGCATCTATAAAAACATGGAAGTAATTAATTTGAAAAAATAGTGATGAGATATCTTTGACAGGGTATATAAAGACTTATGTAGTAAATTACACAGAAGGCAGGGTATTAAAGTGCTATATTTTGAAGAGAGGTGGGGGGTGTTGGAGAAAAAGGTGAAGGGATTAAGGAGTACAAATTGGTAGTTAAAGATAGCCGCTTCACTAATTGCAGTAAAAATAATGAGGCTGAACTAAGATGGCAGCAGCAAGGAAGATAGGATGCAAGTGGTGTCAAGATATACATAGAAGAAAAAATTTATAGGACTTAATCATTTGGATGGGAGATACAATTTTGAGTACTCAAATAGTCAGAAATGACTGCAACTGAAATTAAACTTTTTTTTTTTTGCATTTTTCTGAAGCTAGAAATGGGGAGGCAGTCAGACAGACTCCCGCATGCGCCCGACCAGGATCCACCCGGCACGCCCACCAGGAGGTGATGCTCTGCCCATCTGGGGTGTTGCTCTGTTGCGACCAGAGCCAGTCTAGTGCCTGAGGCAGAGGCCACAAAGCCATCCCCAGCACCCGGGCCATCTCTGCTCCAATGGAGCCTTGGCTGCAGGAGGGGAAGAGAGAGACAGAGAGGAAGGAGAGGGGGAGGGGTGGAGAAGCAGATGGGCGCTTCTCCTGTGTGCCCTGGCCAGGAATTGACTCGGGACCTCCACACGCCAGGCTGACCCTCTACCACTGAGCCAACCGGCCCGGGCCTGAAATTAAATTTTTTAAGCCAGGGTGGGACACATTTCTTGGATTAGAAGGGTTTCTCCTGGAACTCAAAGAATGGCATGTGTCCGAGTCTCTGGTACAACTAAAACTAAAAAACTTTCTTCTCTGCCTCTTTATTGTCTTTCTCTGTTGTTGGTCAAATAAGTTTGTAAATATGATGTATATGTTTGCTTGCTTATAGTTTGCATTGGGTATGGGAGACAGGCTGTAAGCCAACAAGGTCCTTATAGCCTAAGGCTTAGTCTTAAAGACTAAGTTTTTCCCATCCTTTTAATACTAAGATCTTTTCAATGTCCTTCTAATACTAAGATCTTCTCAAAATTAAGCTTTTCCCCATACCCTTGACTGTTGCATGATTTGGGGGGGGGGGGTGCACTCTTATGAGGAATCCCATTTATGCTTCAGATAAGTAGCTTTGTATCAAACTTTCAAACTTCTTTATTTGTATATTGGCTTAAAGGCTTTAATTTCTACACTATAAAATAAGGCAGACCAGGGGCTCTCTCGCTTGGTTCCTTCCATTAGCATTGCAGAGGAGAGGCAACCAAGATGGCAGAGTGCTGAAGGAGAAGCCAGTTTGTGCAGAGTTTGTGCAGAGAGAAGGAGATGGGGAACAGAGGTGAACAGGGCTGGTGGGGCCTTTGATTCTAGGAATACTCAGATGAGTCAGTTTCTTTGGGAGCCCTGAATGGAAAGGGAAGTGTTTTTCCTCTGTATGTATTTCTCACTCACCGGGCATGAGCTATGTTAAAGGTAATGGTCCACCAGTTCTTGGCTCCATTGTTTCATTACCGTCTGTCCAAATCAAATAAGAACCTGCATGTGAATGACCACGATGGCGACCCCTGGCCATACATCTTTACAGTGGCTTCTTTGAATTTTCTTATTTTAGTGGAGAAAAAAATGGCCTCTACATTGGCCAATGTTTGTATTTAATAATCCAAAATCTAACATAAAGCTTATTTTTAATTCTGCAGATCCAGAAACAAAATGTTTAAGAAATCTGAATAGATACTTGAGAAAGAGTTCACTCTGTAGTGCTCATATTCTCATAAGTGGGAGTTTTTCCTGGTGTGGTGAATAGTCTTACAGAAGAAAGTGATTATGTTCAAGTGAAAAGGCAATAGATCAAGAAGAAGTTACTAGTTCTATTATTTGAAACAGAAATGTTTTCTGAACCAAAAAGCTATATGGTTTTCAGCACAGTAAGTGAGGGCTGTTTGAAATGTATGTCAGGCTTCTCTTGTTCAGTACCATCTGAGTTCATTTCAAATTCAGTGATCGGACTGGGCATACATTCTGGAAATAAGGTTATTTGCTTTTCTTTTAGAGGTAGAAGTTCTTTCAAGAATAAGATCACAGAGTACAGTTTGTAAGCAAATCTTAAGAAACTTTTTGGATTTAGTTCCTCAATTCTCAAAGAGTAGTCTTTTAAATATATTAAAACATATGTTTCAGACACTTCTCCCAGGAAGAAATACAAATGGCCAACAGATATATGAAAAGATGCTCATCTTCTTTAGTTATTAGAGAAATGCAAATCAAAACTGCAATGAGATACCACCTCACACCTGTTAGATTAGCTATTATTAACAAGACAGGTAATAGCAAATGTTGGAGAGGTTGTGGAGAAAAAGGAACCCTCATACACTGTTGGTGGGAATGTAAAGTAGTACAACCATTATGGGAGAAAGTATGGTGGTTCCTCAAAAAACAAAATAGAACTACCTTATGACCCAGCAATCCCTCTACTGGGTATATACCCCAAAAACTCAGAAACATTGATTTGTAAAGACACATGCAGCCCCATGTTCATTGCAGCATTGTTCACAGTGGCCAGGACATGGAAACAACCAAAAAGCCCATCAATAGATGACTGGATAAAGAAGATGTGGCACATATACACTATGGAATACTACTCAGCCATAAGAAATGATGACATCGGATCATTTATAGCAAAATGGTGGGATCTTGATAACATTATACGGAGTGAAATAAGTAAATCAGAAAAAACCAGGAAATGCATTATTCCATATGTAGATGGGACATAAAAGTGAGACCAAGAGACATTGATAAGAGTGTGGTGGTTACGGGGGGAGGGGGAGAGGGAGAGGGAAGGAGGGAGGGGGAGGGGCACAAAGAGAACTAGATAGAAGGTGACAGAGGACAATCTGACTTTGGGTGATTGGTATGCAACATAATTGAACGACAAGATAACCTGGACATGTTATCTTTGAATATATGTATCTTGATTTACTGATGTCACCCCATTAAAATAAATTAATTAATTAATTAAAAAAACAAAAACATATGTTTCTGTGGTGATATAAGTTTTAGATGTGTTACATTCTATGTCTGCCTTTTAGACATTCACTACGTAGATTAGAAGATTAATAACTAAAAAAATTCTATAGATCTACGTCTATACAAACATATAGTATTTCTAAATGTATTTGACTTTTTTTAAATGATTTTTCTAATACAATGGTACCTTGAGATACAAATTTAATTCGTTCTGTAACCAAGCTCATAAGTCAGTCAACTTGTAGACCAAACTGCCCATACTGGACCCGTGTGCCAACGCGCCAACTAGTGGCAGCTTCCCAAATCATGACTCATATCTTGGAATTGTGCTCGAATCTTGAACAAAACTACAGACTGAGTTGCAGCTTGTATCTTAAAAAATTTGTATGTTGGTCTGTTCATATCTCAAGGTACCACTGTATTCTGTATACATGTTGTAGGAAATGCACATAAGAGAATTGTAATTTAAAAATGTATTTTTGTGACTTCAAAATGGAAAGGGTTTACAATGTAATTCCAATTTAGATTATATGGTGAGTGATATAGTATAGTATAACAAAAGAATATGTATAAAGCCCTGGCCGGTTGGCTCAGCGGTAGGGCGTAGGCCTAGCGTGCGGAGGACCCGGGTTCGATTCCCGGCCAGGGCACATAAGAGAAGCGCCCATTTGCTTCTCCACCCCTCCGCCGCACTTTCCTCTCTGTCTCTCTCTTCCCCTCCCGCAGCCAAGGCTCCATTGGAGCAAAGATGGCCCGGGCGCTGGGGATGGCTCTGTGGCCTCTGCCCCAGACGCTGGAGTGGCTCTGGTCGCAACATGGCGACGCCCCGGAGGGGCAGAGCATCGCCCCCTGGTGGGCAGAGCATCGCCCCTGGTGGGCGTGCCGGGTGGATCCCGGTCGGGCGCATGCAGGAGTCTGTCTGACTGTCTCTCCCCGTTTCCAGCTTCAGAAAAATGATAAAGAAAAAAAAAAAAAAAAAAAAGAATATGTATAAAATTATTATCACATAAATTATTAGCTAAATAAATCTTATTAAATATGATAGCTATAAATAACAGATGTCAGCATTAACTGACCCTGTTTTTCCCATTTGTGATTATGGTTTATTAATCTGAGATTCTTTGAATTGACAATCTGTGAATTAATAGGCACAATTTTCAGATGGTGTAAAGCCAGTAGCCGTGGCCACCATCACAGCCGCTTGGCCTGTGCAGGTTTGCATTTGATTCGAACAGATGATAATGAAACAATGGAGCCAAGAACTGCTGGGCCATTAGCTTTAACCCTAGCTTGCATCCGACAGGCAAGAAATATACACGTGGGAAAACACTTCCCTTTCCATTCAGGGCTCCCAAAGCCACTGAATTATTTGCGTTTTCTAGAATCAAAGGTTTGTACCTCACCAGCCTTATTCACCTCTGCTCCCCATCTCCTTCTCTCTGCACAAACTGCACAAACTGGCTTCTCCTTCAGCATTCTGCCATCTTGGCTGCTTCTTCTCTCCTCCACGTGGTCTTTCTCTGTTCTCCTCTCTAATGCTAATCTCAGGAACCGAGAGAGAGCAAGCTCCCAGTCTGCTCCATTTTATAGTGTAGAAATCAAAACCTTTAATCTAATATACAAACAAGGAAGTTTCTGATACAAGGTCACTTATCTGAGGCATAATGGAATTCCTCAAAAGAGTGCACTACTCCCTATCATGCAACAGTCAAGGGTGTGGGGAAAAGCTTAGTTTTAAAACTAAGCCTTAGACTATAAGGATCCTGCCTACTTACAGCCTGTCTCCCATACCCAATGCAAACTATAAGTGAGCAAACATATATATCATATTGTTGGGCAGATAAAATATATTATGCTCACTTTGTTAAAGATGGTGCTGCCCATGTAGAGACCCATCACCCAGGTGATATTAATGTGTGTTGGGGTGGGCTGTGGGCAGGCAGAATCCTTGTAGCCTGGGGCTTAGTTCTAGGACTAAGCCTTTCCCACTCTTTTTGATGTGGGGTGGCACAATCCCATCATGACTCAGATAAGTGACTTTGTATTAGAGACTTCCCTATTTTGTATATTGGATTAAAGGTTTTGATTTCTACACTATAAAATGAGGGCAGAACAGGAGCTTGCGCTCTTAGTTCCGAGATTAGCATTAGAGAGGAGAGAGCAGAGAGGAGAGCAGAGAGAGGCCACGTGGAGGAGGCCAGAAGAAGCAGCCAAGATGGCGGAGTGCTGAGTGAGAAGCCAGTTTGTGCAGAGTTTGTGCAGGGAGAAGGAAGAAGATGGGGAACAGAGGTAAGTCTGGTGAGCTAGATATCTTTGATTCTAGGAAACTCGGATAAGTCAGTGGCTTTGTGAGCACTGAATGTGAGTGGGTTTTGGGGCCCAGTGTGTATTTTTACTTGCCCGCCAGGTGCAAGCTAGGATTAAAGATGATAGCCCACCAGTTTTTGGCTCCGTTGTTTCTTTACCGACTGTCCAAATCCAATGCGAACCTGCATGGGCATGGCTGCTGTGATAGTGGCCCTGGCCTTAGATACTAGTTTTACACATCTTTACAAACTTATTTGACCAACAGATGGTGGCAGACTTTCATAAGGAGAAAGTAAATAGTTCTTTAGTCATGGGTTTCTGTTACTTGATTTTTTACTGATATTTTGGATGGTGATACACAAAACATTACAGTTAATTCCATAACAGACAAAAATAAGAGTAGAATACAAGTTGCTAAGTCAGAAAATTTTTAAAGTTAAAGTATTTTTTAAAAATAAATCTTAACTTTAAATGAGGAAGAGAAAATATGCAGAATCCCAAATCATTTCTTCAAAAGAAAAACCTTAAAGCTCAGAGATGTACATCTGGTTACACTTTTCCTGAATGTTTAAGTAGGACCCTTTTAAAATATATTCAGATTCACCATAAATTTTAACTAGCAGCTCTTAATTTATTTAACTACTGAACACAGTCAAATTCATTGGTTCTGTACATTGAGGCCCAACAGGATAATTCAAATAGTTTTTATAAATAAAGACACCTGGGGTATTACCTGAAATATATTTGTTGGGCAGATAAAATATATTAAGCTCACTTTGTTAAACATGGCACTGCTCATGTGGAAACCCTTTGCCCAGGTGATATTAATGTGTGTTGGGGGCAGGCTGTGGGCAGGCAGGATCCTTGTAGCTTGGGGCTTGGTTTTAGGACTAAGCCTCCTCCCACCTTTTTGATGTTGGGTGATACAATCCCATCATGCCTGAGATACATGACTTTGTATTGGAGATTTCCCTATTTTGTATACTGGATTAAAGGTTTTGATTTCTGCACTATAAAGTGGGAGAGATCTGGAGCCTGCTCTCTCTATTCCTGAGATTAGCATTAGAGGAGAGAGCAGAAAGGCCACGTGAAGGAGGCCAGGAGAAGCATCCAAGATGGTGGAGTGCTGAGTGAGAAGCCAGTTTGTGCAGAGTTTGTGCAGAGAGAAGGAAGGAGATGGAGAACAGAGGTGAATAAGGCTGGTGAGCTAGAAACCTTTGATTCTAGGAAACTCGGATAAGTCAGTAGCTTTGTGAGCACTAAATGAGTGGGGTTTGGAGCCCAGTGTGTGTTTTTACTTGCCTGCCAGGTGCAAGCTAGGATTGAAGATGATGGCCCACCCCAGGTCTTGGTTCTATTGTTTCATTATCATCTGTCCGAATCCAATGCAAACCTGCATGGGCCAGGTGGCTGTGATGGTGGCAGTGGATACTGGCTTCACAATATTAAATAAAAACAAATAAGAAGCTTTGGTATTGGGCCATGAATATTTACGTTTAAATGCTCCCCTGATGATTCTGATACCACTAGTCTCTGACTTAGCCATAATATGCGAGCACCACCGTACTGGGTGCTCTTACACCCAGGTCTTACTAGGTGATGACCTGTCAACCATTTCCAAATGCTCTTACAATGTATATTATATCTTCAAACATTCTGGTTATCATTATTTATTCATCATCATGAAAACTTACTAATCTGTTCAAATACTTAAGGTGATGTTAGTCCTATAATTATTCACTGATTAATGTGTGATAATTATTTACCAAAATTAACCCAACATATAAAAAAGAGTCTATAACTACTGTGGAGGGGAAACAAACTTTCCTCTACCCTCAAAATCTTGTAATCAAATAGACATGAGACAGACTAGCAAGAGAAAATAACAAAATTTAATTCATACCATGTATGGGAACCCTGATTACATAAGATAACAAGAAATACCCATGCACCAAGAGGTTCAGAGATCAAAAGGAGGACTGAGGTATATATAAGTCATCCTGCACTAGGGATGAGGTAAAGCACCATTGGGGTTTCAAAAGGTCATTGCTGGATGATAAGAGCAGATGTTTAGTAAATAGAAATTTGCCCTGCCCTATAGATAGACGAGAAGATATCTCTGATAATCTCATTATGGGGAAGGACCCTATTTCAAATTCTTCTACTAAGTTAAACAAATGGCCAAAAGTTTCTCTTGAGCCTAAAACTAAAATTACCTTTAGGTCAAAGTAATGTGCATACCAGTAAGGCACATCTGGGGTGGCTTGTTCTGAATCCCCACACTATCAGATGAATGGCATGTTTTATTTTTAAAGGTGGGATTATTGCAATTCTAACATTTTAAACTACCTCTTTGCTAAACTTGACTAACTGGTTTTGTGAACACCTAGAGAATATTTCTTACAATTTTTTATGCATATAAAATGATGCAACATTTTCCACAAAATAAATGGAAAAAGTGTTGATTGTATTTAGGTAATCTTATGAGCAAAAACTTGTTGCTAAAGGTGAGATTAAGTGATGAAGTATGGTTTCTCACCAAAAGGAAGTAGGGAAATTTGAGCCAGCTTTTGATGCATGTTTATTAGGTAGTTTTGTTTCAATCTATCTAACTGCTACACTAACTTATATGGCTAGTGTAAAGCCAGTATATACAGCCATCATCATAGCTGCCTGGGTGTTGGGCAGATAAAATGTATTATGCTCACTTTGTTAAAGAGGCCATTGCCCAGGTGATATTAATGTGTGTTGGGGTGGGCTAAAGGCAGGGAGAATCCTTGTAGCCTGGGGCTTGGTTTTGGGATTAAGCCTTTCCTACCCTTTTTGATGTAGGGCGGTACAATCCAATCATGCCTCAGAGAAGTGACTTTGTATTAGAGACTTCCCTGTTTTGTATATTGGATTAAGAGTTTGGATTGCTACACTATAAAATGGGGACGAAGTGGGAGCTTGGGCTCTTGGTTCCTGAGATTTTCAGCAGAGGAGAGAGTAGAGCCAGCAGCAGAGAAAGGCCACGTGGAGGAGGCCAGGAGAAGCAGCCAAGATGGCGGAGTGCTGAGTGAGATGCCAGTTTGTGTAGAGTTTGTATCTGGGATAAGGAAGGAGATGGGGAACTGAGGAGAATAAGGCTGGTGAGCTAGAAACCTTTGATTCTAGGAAACTCGGATAAGTCAGTAGCTTTGTGGGCAATGAATGTGACTGGGTTTTGGAGCCCAGTGTGTATTTTTACTTGCCCGCCGGGTGCAAAGCTAGAATTAAAGACTATGGCCCACCAGTTTTTGGCTCCGCTGTTTCTCTGCCGACTGTCCGAATCCAATGTGAACCTGCATAGGACTGGCTGCTCTGATGGTGGCCCTGGCCTTGACTGCTGGCTTTACACTGGGCCATGCAGGTTCGCATTGGATTCGGACAGACGGTAATGAAACAACGGAGCCACAAACTGGTGGGCCATTATCTTTAATCCTAGCTTGCACCTGGCAGGCAAGTAAAAACACACACTAGGCTCCAAAACCCACTCATTCAGTGCTCACAAAGTGTAAAGCCAGAAGCCGGGGCCACTATCACAGCAGCCTGGCCCATGCAGGTTCACATTGGATTCGGACAGTCGGTAAAGAAACAACAGAGCCAAAAACTGGTGGGCCATAATCTTTAATCCTAGCTTGCACCCAACGGGCAAGGAAAAAACACACACTGGGTTCCAAAACCCACTCACATTCAGTGCTCACAAAGCTACTGACTTATCCGAGTTTCCTAGAATCAAAGGTTTCTAGCTCACCAGACTTATTCACCTATGTTCCCCATCTCCTTCCTTCTCTCTGCACAAACTCTGCACAAACTGGCTTCTCACTCAACACTCCACCATCTTGGCTGCTTCTCCTGGCCTCTTCCACGTGGCCTCTCTCTGCTCTCTGCTCTCTAATGCTAATCTCGGGAACCAAGAGAGCAAGCTTCTGTTCTGCCCCTATTTAATAGTGTAGAAATCAAAACCTTTAATCCAATATACAAAATAGGGAATTCTCTAATACAAAGTCACTTATCAGAGACATGATAGGATTGTACCACCCCACATCAAAAAGGGTGGGAAAGGCTTAATCCCAAAACCAAGCCCCAGGCTACAAGGATTCTGCCTGCCCACAGCCCACAGAGACACACATCAATATCACCTGGGCAATGGCCTCCACGTGAGCAGCGCCATCTTTAACAAAGTGAGCATAATACATTTTATCCACCCAACACAAAGCTACTGACTTATCCGAGTTTTCCTAGAATCAAAGGTTTCTAGCTCACTAGACTTATTCACCTCTGTTCCCCATCTGCTTTTCCTGGCCTCCTCCACGTGGCCTTTCTCTGCTCTCCTTTTCTGCTCTCTCCTCTAATGCTAATCTCAGGAACCGAGAGAGCAAGCTCCCAGTCTGAACCACTTTATAGTGCAGAACTCAAAACCTTTAATCCAATATTCAAAATAGAGAAGTCTCTAATACAAAGTCACTTATCTGAGGCATGATGGGGTTGCACCACCCCATGTCAAAAAGGGTGGGAAAGGCTTAGTGCTAAAGTCAAGCCCCAGGCTACAAGGATCCTGCCTTCCCACAGCCCACCCTCAACACACATTAATATCACCTGGGCGATGGGCTTCCATGTGGGCAGCACCATCTTTAACAAAGTGAGCATAATATATTTTATCTGCCCAACACTAGTAAGACATCAAGCAAAGACCTTATCAAAGACAATAAATCAATTTTGTGAGGTTGGCAATGAGGGAAGGTCACATGAGGAACCACCCACGCCCATGACTGCCAAAAGAAACGGTCCAGGAAGGAACATTTTGAAATTGTCTGTCAGCCAATAAAATTTCGCCAACACTACCACCCTACCAATGCTATAAATTACCTTCGGGTGGGAGAAGCTGCGCGACTTCCCTGGCCCCTGTCTTGCAGACCAGTAAAGCTTGCCTGAGAGCACTCTAAATATAGCTTTAGTTTATCCACACTTGGTGGCTATGTCCTTTCTTTCTCGGTGGAAAATACCTTACATTTGGTGCCGAAACCTGGGAGGAGCTTGAGTCCTTGAAGACCACTACTCTCCCCTTCCCTTTCGAGGAAGACCAGGACCTCCGACCTCCCACCCATTTCGGCACATGGTGCAGTAAGTCCCCTGCCTCCGGCCTCCCCTCAGTTCTTTCTGACTCCGAGACTCCCTGTCCGAAATAGCAGCTGCGTCAGGGACCTCCTATCTGTTCCAAGTATGTGTGTGCCAGTGGAGATGTCCCAGACACTCCCACTCTGCCTGACTATCCAGTGGCCAGAGATTGAGTTGCAAGATGCCAATTCTCATCTCTGATCACCCCAAGGGTGAGGGTGGCCATGGGGGCACAGGAATCTAAACCTGGCTCAAAAACACCCCTAGGGTGCCTTATTCAGAATCTCTCAAACATAGATCCCTCCCTAAAGAAGAAGAAACTGATCATCTTCTCCACTGTAGCCTGGCCATGATACCCACTGGATATCCAGACCAGGTGGTCTCCTGAAGGGACTTTCGACTTTAACACCTTCACCGATTTATGGAACTGTTGCCAGAGAACTGAGAAATGGTCGGAGATCCCTTACATTCAGGGCTTCTGGTATTTGTGCTCCTGTCCTAATCTCTGTGCCACCTGCTCTACAGCACAGGTCCTTTTAGCCAGAGAAACCTCAACTAAACCCTCCGCTCCTGATCTTTCCTCCTTCGCCGACCCCCTTGAGGAACTCTCTCCCCCTCCTGCCCGACCCCCTCTGTCCTGTCAGGGTCCTCCTCTCCCTTCGCCGGATCCTGTTTCTCATCTGCCTGCAGAGACCAGTCCCTCTCTCTCCTCCCCTGTCAGTGCTCACACCAGATCTCGCTCTGAGCCACAAGAGGGAGACAACCTTCTCTGCACTCTCCGTGAGGGGGCCAGAGCAGAAGGAGTTGTTTGGGTTCATGTTCCTTTTTCCCTTTCTGATCTGTCCATAATTGAAAAGTGTTTAGGCTCCTACTCCTCTAATCCTACCACCTATACCAAGGAATTCCAATATCTCACTCAGGCATATGACCTCACTTGGCATGATCTCTATGTTATTATGTCTTCTACCCTTACCCGTGACGAATGGGACCGGATCTAGATGGCGGCACGGACTCATGCTGATCAGGTTCACCTCACAAATGACCAAATGCCAGTTGGAGTACAGGTGCTCCCCAACACGGATCCTGACTGGGATTACCAGATGGGACAAACAGGTAGGAGATGACGAGACCAAATGATTGAATGTCTCATAGTTGGCATGTACAGTGCAGCACAAAAGGTAGTTCACTATGATAAATTAAGAGAAATCAGTCAAGGGCCTGAGGAAAACCCAGCCTTGTTTTTGAACCACCTCACTGACACTATGGTCCTCCATACCAGTCTAGACCCTGCCTCTGATACCGGGGCCACTGTATTAGCTACTCACTTTATTTCCCAATTGGCCCTGGACATTTGGAAGAAACTTAAAAAGGCGGAAGAGGGCTCCCAAACCCCTATCTGAGACCTGATGAATATGGCGTTTAAAGTTTTTAATGGTCGGGAGGAAAAGGCCGAGGCTGCTTACCAGGCCCGCATGCAGCAGAAGGTGACACTCCAAACCCAGGCTCTTGTGGCAGCCCTGAGGCCAGCAGATCAACAGGGCAAGGCATAAGAGGTGCCCGACCTAAGTCCGGGGTTCAACTCCACCAGGAGCTTGCTTTAAATGTGGTAAAGAGGGTCACTGGGCCTGGCAGTGCCCTTGCCCAAGGTCACCCACTAAACCCTGCCCTGACTGCAAGCAGCCTGGCCACTGGTGGAGCGATTGCCCCCTTCGGGTAACAGGCAGAGAACAAGCCACCCAAATGAGAGGCCAGGCCAGCCAGGCAGGCCCATTGCTGGAACTTTTTGGTCTCATGGATGACTGATGTGGCCCAGACTCGAAGACCCTTATCACCTTCACTGAGCCCAGGGTAATGCTACAGGTAGCAGGTAAATCCATCTCATTTCTTGTGGACACGGAGGCTACCTTCTCTGTTTTGCCATCACACTCTGGACCTTTAGTTCCATCACAGGTCTCGGTTATGAGAGTTGATGGGACCCCTTTTCGCATTCCTTCTTAGTTATGCCCTCATGCCCTGTACCCGTCCTAGGTCGGGACATTCTATAGAGTCTCAGAGCCACTATCCAACTGACAACATCCCTAACAGCATCTTCCCACCTACCATTACCACTCCTGGCTAAAGGCTCTCCCACTACTACAAATCACCTTAACCCGATCACATCCCCTATTCCATTAGATCAGAGCAACCCTACGAAACCCCACTAGACTCAGCCCCTTTGAGCTGGTTTATGGTAGACCATTACTAATCAATCACAACTTACCTGTCAACCCCCCTCCTCTTGCCACATACCCCCCTTTCTGTCTTTACTCTGCCATCTTCTTAGGGAACACGCGGACCAGACTCTCCCTTCCATAGGGGGTCCAAGTGAAGCTCATCTAGCAGTCCCCCTCCAACCAGGGGACAAAGTTCTTCTAAGGAAACTCCAACCTGGCTCCCTACAGCCCAGGTGGACGGGACCTCATACAGTTATACTGACTACTCCTACCACAACCAAGCTCCTAGGGCAAACACCTTGGCACCATGTTTCCCACCTCAAGCTTGCCCCTCCCCCCCCTACAGGACCACTGGCAATCGGAACCACTGGGCCCCACCCATCTCCAGCTCACTAAAAAGTTGGGCCCCGCAGATCCCCTTGTTACTCCTGTCCCTCCCACAGGGAATTTGCCATCACCTTCTGACCTCCCTTAACCAGCAGGAAGTAGCCAGACAAATAGCGGTGCTCCTGTTTAACATAAAAGGTCAGAATGTGAGGTCAGTTGGCAATTGGGAAAGGTCACATGAGGAACCACCCATGCCCATGACTGCCAAAAGAAATGGCCAGGAGCATTTTGAAACTGTCTGCCAGCCAATGAAATTTTGCCACCACTACCACCCTACCAACGCTATAAATTACCGCCAGGCGGGAGAAGCTGCGCGACTTCCCTGGCCCATCTTGCGGACCAGTGAACCTCGCCCTGGAGTGCTCTAAATAAAGCTTTAGCTTGTCCACACTTGGTGGCTACATCCTTCTTTCTTCCTCAGCAGAAAATGTTTATACTTTACAAATTTAAAGAGAGAAATTCCACATATAGCATGAGTCTTAGACACTACCCATTGTTGGGGTGCTTATTACTAAAATTCATAATAAATCTAAGAGAAGTTTAAAATATAAGGTATACATCAAGTCTGTGAGCCTTTTATTTATTAGTATTTTTTAAATTTTAGCAAGACTGTAGAAGATTAATTTGTAGATTCACCATAAATTTTAACTAGCAGCTCTTAATTAATTTAACTAAAAAATTATTTTTATATTAATATAAATGACCTAAGTTATCTTAATAGGCCTTACTTTTATTTTTTCTCAATGAGACTGTCAAAAGAAAAAGAAGAGATTAAATAAGAAGTGGCTTACTTATCACATCTGTTTGATTTCAAAACTTACACACATACACACACACACACACCAGTAATCTTTTTCACAAAATGAAGTTAAATTTTTCTAATTCAATATAAGTTTTACAAAGCATTCTTGAAATCTTGGTTACTCTGATTGATAAAATTCCCATTCCTATGCACATTTAGAGCTGAATCATTGGTAATATCAACTCAATTCACTACAGAGATTGCTAGAGAATTATGAGGTACTAGATTTAAGATCAAGAAAACACAATAAAAATAAACTCATAGAAAACAAAACAGAGAACAGACTGACATCTATGTGTGTAGGGGAGTTGGGCTGTTGGGTAAAATATGTGAAGGGATTAAGCAAAAAAAAACCCTCATAGACACAGACAACAGTATTATGATTACCACAGGGAAAGGGAGTGGGGGTCAGGTAAAAGAGAGTAAAGGGGGATAAATGGTGTTGGAAGGAGGCTAGACTTTGAGTAGTGAACATAACACAATATACAGATGATGAATTATAGAATTGTACACCTAAAAACTACATACTTTTATTAATCAATGAAACCCCAATAAACTAATAACAAATAAAATAATGTAACTTATTGACTTATAGGAGCTTTTCTATTCCCTCCCCAAGTTGAAGATGACATGCTTATGTTTTTATAGAACTGTATATCCTTCCTTGATATATAGCGATGCATTATTTAGAGTGATTACTTGGTTAATATATGTCTGTCAACTGGACGGAAAACTTGAGTGGAGAGATCAAGTCTATTTTCCTTCATCATAACATTCCCAGGTCAGCAGGTTCTTGCACAGTGTAGATTTTAAATATTTCCAATTCCCTAAACTTCAAAGAATATTTAAAATTATTTCTGCTAGTGGCGTGCCTTCAACTCCTTCTTTTTAGAATTTCTGCATATTTTATTTCTGCTTACTAGAGTAAAGAATAATCTTTAAAACTGATCAACTTTAAGAATTTACATAAATTCAAGTTAATATTCTTATTCAAAGATCTTATCATGAAGGCTATCATTTGTTCTGGGAATAAGCATTATTTCAACAATTTCCACCAGCTATCCTTAAAGCTATAATTTGTGTACATGAATAGCTATAGTAATTTTCTTTCTCTATTATTTAAGCTAATTGCAGAAAATACAGTAAGTCTCAGCCATTACTCAGAGTTAAATGATTTCAGATCATAACTGAACCATCTTAAATTAAGTAGCATTTAGCTCACTAAATGGGTAATTTACTTAAAGTATTAATGGTCTGAGAGAATTAATGCTTAAGCTAAATGTACTTACAAACTCTCTGGCCATATATTATATCTTTAATAACATCTGAGACTCAGGAAAGCTGTCTATAGGAAAGCCATTGCTTAATTTGTATAAATGTTTATATAAACAATTTATGAATGTATTAAGCCTTAACCATGGGGATATGATTAGCATATTATGTTTCTCAATTGCCAAAAGAATTATCATAGGAAAAGGGGTCAACAAGGTCCTTGAAAAATGGTGAGTCAAGATGAGTACTTGGGAATCAGTGGTCCTGGATGATAATTTTAAAATTATATGGCGCCCTGGCCAGTTGGCTCAGCGGTAGAGCGTCGGCCTAGCGTGTGGAGGAGCCGGGTTCGATTCCCGGCCAGGGCACACAGGAGAAGCGCCCATTTGCTTCTCCACCCCTCTGCCGCGCTTTCCTCTCTGTCTCTCTCTCTTCCCCTCCCGCAGCCAAGGCTCCATTGGAGCAAAGATGGCCCGGGCGCTGGGGATGGCTCTGTGGCCTCTGCCTCAGGCGCTAGAGTGGCTCTGGTTGCAACATGGTGACGCCCAGGATGGGCAGAGCATCGCCCCCTGGTGGGCAGAGCGTCACCCCTGGTGGGTGTGCCGGGTGGATCCCCGTCGGGCGCATGCGAGAGTCTGTCTGACTGTCTCTCCCTGTTTCCAGCTTCAGAAAAATGAAAATAAAATAAAATAAATAAAATTGTATCATAATTTTTTCTGATTTTATTAATTTTGTTTATATAGTATTGTTGGCTATACAGTATGATCTTTTCTTTTACTTCATGAGAGAGCAAACATTTTAATGATATTCCTTAAAAATATGTTCAAACATTTCATGTATGTTTTTAAGAATTCTACATAGCTAATAGAAACAAAAATATAATATACAACCTGTGTTTCTTTCTTATTAGTCCAAAGCTGGCATAGAAATTTTTTGCTCATTTTTTAAAATCTGAAAGATAAGACTATAAAATTGTACCTGAATCAGATTTTATGGTGGCCATTACATAGCTCTCTCTTGATTGAAAATTTTTTATACTAATTATTGTAATTCAATTTTCTTAATGTGTTAACATTTAGTAATATAATACCACATTTTGATTTATGTTAAATAATAAATGTTTTTTCACTCGATTAAAAATCTATTTAATTATTTGACATATCTAAATTTATCTAGATTTGAAAATTATCAGTATTTCAATAAAAATTATGTTGCAAGGAATTAAGCAAAGCAAAAAAGAAAAATCAAACCAAAACAGAACTCGTAGATACGGACAACAGTATGGTGATCACTGGAGGAAAGGGGGTCTCGGGGAAGATAGAAGAGGACAGAAGGGGGATAGATGGTGACGGAAGGAGACTTGACTTGGGGTGGTGGACACACAATACAATAAACAGACGGTGCGTTACAGAATCGTACACCTGAAACCTATATAATTTTATTAACCAATGCCACCCCAATAAATTCAAATAAAAATTGAACATTTTATTGCTATCTGACATAACATGCAGATAAACAATATTTTTAATATAAAGTCCACACAAGATTTTTGAAACTGAGGAAAGAACGTTATAAATTTTAAAAGTATATATTAAAGATGCACATTCTAGAATAAAGTAAAGAAGTTGTAGAAGTTAACTCACACTCACCAATAAGAAATGTATCTATTTTGGCAAACTAAAGAATTTACCGTGCTTCCCCATGTATAAGACGCACCTTAATTTTGGGGCCCGAAATTTGGGGAAAAAATGTATTACATAAAGTTATTGAACTTAAGTTTTATTCATCATAAAATTCATACAACTCCTCATCACTGTCAAAACTCCCATTCATTAGCTTGTCCTCATCTGTGTCTGATGACGAATCACTGTCTTCAACAATGAGCGCAAGCAAGCATGAAAAAGTGAGAAATGCAGTAAAAAAAAATCGGCAATCACTGTAGAAGACACACCCAGTTTTTAGACCCCAAATTTTTCAAAAAAGGGTGGGTCTTATACATGGGGAAATACAGTAAATCCAAACCACAGGATGGCACAACAGGGCTCTCCCTGGAACCAGGCAGTCCTGTTTGAATCTGCCATTCTAGTAGGAATAGCAATGTTTAAAAAGTTTTTGAGTAATTATCTTGTTATTCTAAACGTGTCTTATTTATACACAAATCACCTTAAAAAGATGAGATGTTACCAGGTTTATCAAATATAGCTTCTTGGGAACCACAGATTGTGGCTCATTTCTTAAAGGAGATATTTGATTCACTTTGCCTTGTATGTAAGAAATATTACTTGTCTCCTGCCTGATTCTGCTCATGACTAAGTTGCTACATAGAAAGAATTATATTCGTGGTTTTCCAAACATTCTCTACACTTCTCAGTTGGTGGAGCTTGGAGCTTAAGCTGTATTTAGAAGAAATGAAAGATTGATTCTTTCATTTCAAAAGTTACTGTAATGCATATTTCCTTACCCTAATGCAAATGCCTTTTAATATTCAGTTTGTTATAAGCTCATTAAGAAAAATTAGGAAAAACAAATAAGCAAAATATAAATATATCACCAATAATTGCACCACTCACTCAAAAAGAGCAGTTCTATACTTTGGCACAAAATATAGCATGGCTCTGCCATATTGGTGGTAGTAACGCAAGCCCATGGTAGCGTGATCTCAGAGTTGTAGAACAATGCATATCGAAGAGGACAGAATAGTCAAGGAAGCCACGATGGCTAATGAAGACAACAGAAGCTCAAAGGATATGTTTAGGATGAGTGAGACATTTCTGGAGACTTATAAAATACTTGAAGATATGGTCAGCCTTTTGCTAAGTATTTAAAGTCCTGCAATGATAAGTGTGGATTAGCTAGTGAAAAATGGGTTACTACAGGTTATTACTGTACTTGCTGATTTACACTCTGGTTAGAGTGGACTGGGAAAGCACGCACTCTAAGACATGTTAGGAATATATGCCTGTTTCCGTTTTATATCACTCAATGCAGTTAGTGTCATTTCTAGATGAATATGTGCTCTCTCTAAACAACCAAAATAGGTATAGTTCTTTCTCCACTAGACAATGCAAATGACTTGTTTTTCTAAATTTTTAAATTAAAATATAGAGTTATTTGGCCCACTTATTATTATTTCTTAACTACATCCCAAAGTTAACAGTCTTAAAAGCTAATAAATGTTGAGCTTTTTGAAAACAATATAGTTTATGCAATAGTGGAAAATATCTTAAAACACACAGAAAAATTGCCAACCTTCATTTCTCTAAAAAAGACATTGCTTCAGGCTACTCTAACTTGTACAAAACCCAAGTAATAGCAGATAATTACATCTCAAAAATAAGTGTTAAAGAGTCTCATCCCCCCCTTTTTTTAAAAAAAAAAAAAGGAATATGGGCATGGTGGCAGCAGTGTGTGCTGTGTGTGTGTGTGTGCACGTGTGCACATGCACATGTTTAGGTGGTAAAGAAATTAGAGGGCAAGGAAAGAAGGAAAGACAAACAGAATTGGAATCCATGGAGTTGTGTGTTATTGGTACTCCAATGTTTTATTCATTTGGGAGATTTATCCCTAAGTTAAGTCAGTGTTTTCCTTTTGCAACCTAAGAAAATTTTAGTATATATATTAAAAATTATGTCCAAGATGACATTACACCTCTTTTTTTCCCCCTAGGCAAATTAATTCTAGACTTAGAATGAGTTCAAGTGCTATTCTATCCAAGAGTTCAAAAAATCTTCATATTTAGGTAGGATATTGTAAATCTCTTTAAAATTATAAAGTAAAGATAATTATTAAATAATTTTACATTTCATTCATTTCTCTTATCCAGTGACTTTAATGATGCTAAGTTCTTTTGCCATCTTCTGGCTCATGTTTTTCCTCATAGTGATGCTGACATAAATCTGCTTAATTAACATCCTATCTCAGTAGACTCATTTGGCCTATACATAAGGCTCAAATGCTAATTTATGGGCTGACTTATATGACCTCTTTCATCAAAAACATAACACATGGTATTGTATTGTTATACTTCACATTAACAGAGGCAGAAGAGCTGTCAGAGCCTCCTATCTTGTTCTTGTCTTTCTAACTAACATTTAATGGGCTATATATGTGATCCTGAGAAATATTAGTACTAGAGAACAGTATGCAGGAAGGCAAAATATGGTTGAAATGGTACAGAAACTAGAGGGATTGTGGTTAAGATGTTTAAAATATTGTCAAAAATAGCCCTGGTCAGGTAGCTCGGTCAGTTAAAGCATCAGCCTGATATGCGAAGGTTGTTGGGTTTGGTCCACAGTCAGACTGACCAATGAATGCACATAAATAAGTGAAACAACAAATTGATGCTCCTCTCTCTCTCTCTCTCTCTAAAATCAATAAATAAAGTTGAAAAAATTATTAAAGTATTTTCAAAACTATTGAATTTAAAAAAAACTAAATATGTGTGTATGAGAGGGAGAGAGAATTCTTTATCATTAGATATAGAATTATATGTAAAAAGCAACATGTAGTCATATATTATTAGTTACAACTACTGATTGACATGACCTACCATTTGACTTTTCTTTAAAAATACTAGCAGATGTGAGGAAACAGGGACACTGGAAGGTAGGCTTCCCCCTCGCTCCTCTAAAGGAGGGTTCAGTCTCTTCCAGCCCTGCTCCAGCCACCTAAGACCTAACCCTGCCCAGAATGCTGGGGTTAGCCACTGAAGGCTGAAGGTGCCCAGGGCCATTGGCCCCATCTACAACACTGTGGACGAGCCTAGGGTATTTCTTCCAAGAAGCAGGTAAACTGATCTCATTTGCACAAGGGCCACTTAACTATGTTTTGCCTCAATAGTCAGGTTTTTTATTCTTCCCTCAAAGATCTCTGTTGTGGGTATTGATAGTCCTATTTTCTGCTGCTTTGCTTAATATATAGTGTTTCCTTTATCCCTCCTACCTCAATGCCCCACTCATATTTCAGGCTGGGACCTACTCCTAATTTAGAGCTCTCTTTCCTCCTTTTGCCACCTTCTATTAAGAATCTACCTTTGCCACCCAGCTTAGTGTATCCCAAGGTTCTCTTGACCATGCCACAGTCGCAGAGCTCCAGGGAAAAGCAACCTGGTCTCATCTCTCCAGGCAGAGGAGAACAGAAGCTCCATATCCACGCATGCTGCAAATAGCTTTTCCAGTCTACCTGAATCATTACCAGCTAGAAGCAGCTGTCATTGGGACTTGGACATGAGCTGCAAAGTATAGAATGGTGACAACAATTCCAGTGCCATGAGGACTTTTCCTGGATGTAGACTTTTCCTGGACTCCTGCTCCCTGTGACAGCTCCTAACAGACTGAACTATTGTTGAGTTGCATTTTTCAGGAATTTGGCATGGTGATGGTACCAACTTGGACTAGGTGAACATGTTAAGGACACTACTCTTTTATGGATTCTTGCTGTATTGGCCAAGAGTTTGCTTAAAGGCTTTTAATCACTGTAAAAAAAAATAGAAGACTGGATAAAGAAGATGGGGCACATATACACCATGGTATACTATTCAGCTAGAAGAAATGATGACATCGGATCACTTACAGCAGAATGGTGGAATCTTGATAACATTATGCAGAGTGAAATAGTGAATCAGAAAAAAACAAGAACTGCAGGATTCCATACATTGGTGGGACATAAAAATGAGACTAAAAGACATGGACAGGCGTGGGGTGGTTACAGGGGGTGGGGGGAGGGGAGGAGAGAGAGGGGGAGGGGAAGGGGGAGGGGTACAAAGAAAACTGGATAGAGGGTGACAGAGGACGATCTCTCTTTGGGTGATGGGTATGCAACAGAACTAAATGACAAGATAACCTGGAAATGTTTTCTTAGAATATATGTACCCTGATTTATTGATGTCACCCCATTAAAATAAAAATTTATTTATAAAAAGAAAAAAAAATACTAGCAGAGAATCATGTATTTTGAAAAAGATTTAGAAGACTTATCAGGATGTCTTAGTTTGTTCCTAGATAAAACTGGATTGACTTATTTAAAAGCCTACTATTTGCCAAATATGGGGTTCACTCTCACAGAAGACTTTTTTTAGGTCTTAAATTTATAGCTCTAAATATTTTATTTTAGCTTAATCATGTAGACAATTTGCCTTTACTATGTTTTAACATCATGTAACCTTAAATTAGTAAGCAAGAGAAAGCATAGGACAGGAGAAAGGTGTTCTATTTGGTATCACAGAAACCTAAACTTAAACTTTAGCTCCAGTATAGGTGCCCCAAATTCTACTATTACGGGAATAATTTCTTGATGAACATAGAAGCTTAAATTTAGAAAATTTAACAAAATGTATTGATCTGAAAACATCTAGAGCATTTAATCTATTGTGATTCTAATCGGGGAGAGACTAGACATCAATAAACCACCTTCTATGTAAAAGACATTCTGCACAAAGTACAATAAATGAGCTTAGAGTCTAAACGAAAAGCTAATTGCTTATTTCTATATATAGATCTCTTAGCTATTTTAAGACAATGATTTCTTAGTTCAGTAATAAATTTAAAAGTGTAATAATATGCCAAAATTATATGTGTGGTTCATTTAAGAATAGAATATATTTCTATTGTGACTTACACAAGAAAAAAGATAAACACAGCCTGCCTATATAATATTATATGACAAAGAGAAAAACACATGAACCTAACACGCTGTCTCCTGTATTCCACTTTTCCCTTATGATATTGAAACTAATTTAATCTCCTTAGTTAGTGATAACATGTCAATTAGGATATAAGATAAGAACATAAAATAGTTTTGGTGCCTACAGTGTGATAGGCGACTAGTACAACAGAATAAGCGAGAATAAATTAGACACAGTCATACTGCAAAAATTTTACGATCTCTCTTATAGAGCAAGTACAAATGATAAAATAAGAGATAAATGCCAAGACTGAGATATGTAGATGGTCATATAGGAGAATCAGGAAATCACTTAATGGAATCTATTGTCCAGGGGCCTACTCAGACACCATCCCACTCCTTGGCCTCCTTTGAGCTAGCTAAAGCCAACTTTTCTTTTTTGTTCTTGACTTCCTCGGGGAAGGTTTCTCTGACCCTCATCCTTTTACTTTAACTAATTTTTATTATTATATTAAACTATTAACTAATTATTATTATTATATTAAAGTATTTCTTTATTTGTCAGGTGGCTCTAAGACAGCTAACTTTAGTTTGCCATAATTAGTAGTTTCTCAATTAAAAAAAACCCACATTTGTTATATTAATGAATAAAGAGGTGAAATCTGAAGAATTGTCAAAGGTTAAGTAGAGTTTTCCTGGTCAATGTGAATAAATTCAGCAAAAGCACAGGAATAAGAAAGAGTTTGCAATGTGCAGGGGAAAGTGCAATAAAAAAGCAGGAAACAATGCTAAAAAACACCTTCTGGAACTTCTAAGTTGTGTTAGAAAGAATGGAAAGTTTGTTTGTTTGTTTGTTTTTTAGCAAAATTGGGAGCCATTGAGAGATTTTAATCTGACAACTATGAAAGGGCAACTTTTGCTTTGCAAACAGTCAGTCCCAGGAACTTCTATAAGATCAATTATTAGCAGGCTAGATTTTATGCAGAAATGACCACAGTGAATGATGGAAAAGACAGCTCTTAAGGAAAGAAAAAAATCCTAAATGCTGCAATCCAAAGATAATTACTGTTAGTATTTTGGTGTTGATGCCTGATAATTATGAGTTATGCATTTGGAGCATTCTTAGAGTTGCCAAAGTAACAAATTTCCTATTTCACACAAACAACCACAGGGAAAAAAAAGGTTAATTTTACATGAAAATAGTATCTTTGGACAACTGACAATTTTACAAATACACTACTAAACTCATGCTTAGATATGGTAGGATGATATGCACAGGAGAGATAAGGCTTGCCGAAATGCGGTTCCAGAGAAGACCATCAGTGTGCAGAAACATTGCTGAAGGTTCTCCAGAGTTCCTAAATCTATGTAGATGAAAGGACTGATTATTCTATTGAATAATCTTTATATTCTCTGGAGCACTGAGGTAGTTTAATGAATCATTTTGTCTCAATTACAACACAGAGTTCTAATAAAATTAGTAACAGATGAAAGCCACCAACTTCTGTTTTCCATGTAAAAGCCATCACTATCCAAAGCTTCTCCACTTTCTTTAAAAAAAATTTATTATAAAATATATCAGAAAATATTACCCCTTTGATGGTTGGTTTGCTTAAGGTCAAGTAAACATTTCTCTCTTTAGAAACGTATGTACTCCATCAGAGGGAGAGTTTGTATTTATTGAGCACCTAAAACATGTCAATTACTGTACAGATTCTATCTAATTTTATCTTTTACTAATAACCCCTCTGAGCTGACATTGGAAGATTATACGTGGAGGTCAAGGACAGGAGAGTACAGTACAGGGGAAAACCAGGCATGACTCAGAGAGGAGGTGAGAAGATGTAGAACTCAGACAAGTGGGATGATATTTATATGAGTGGAAACGAGGGGTTTGGTAGTACAGAGAAATTACTCACAGAGGTTGAAATAGGCATGCACAGTGTTAAGAATGAAGTCACCAGTCTGATTGAAATAAAGTTCTATATGGGAATTTTCAACAATTAGAAATGAATAAACATGGTCAAACATTATAACTTAAAGACAAAAGAATTTAAAGATATCTACTCTTCTGATCACATATATAAACAAAAAAAGCAATAACTTTAATAAAAATAATTATTGTGCTAATAATTCAGGAATTGTGATTATAATTCAAAATTACAATTCAGGAATTGTTGCATCTTTTTGTAAAAACTATCTCTTGTACATCTATAATCAAGAAGATACGTGCTCTGGCCAGTTGGCTCAGTGGTAGAGTGTCAGCATGGCATGTGGAAGTTCTGGGTTCGATTTCCATCCAGTGCACACAGGAGAAGTAACAATCTGCTTCTCCAACCCTCTTGCATCTCTCTCTCATTCTCTCTCTCTCTCTCTTCCCCTCCCATAGTCATGGCTTGAATGGTTTGAGCAAAAGTTGGCCCTGAGTGTTGAGGATAGCTGCATAGATATGTCTAATTTAGCTCAATTGCCCAGCAACAGAGCTGTGGCCCAGGCAGACAGAGCATCACTGGGTAGCAGGTTTGACTTGTGGATCTAGATCAGGGCACATGTGGGAGTCTCTCTCTGCCTCCCTGCCTCTCACTTAATAAAAAATAAAATAAAGTAAAAAAAAGAAGAAGAAGAAGAAGAAGTAGAAGATACAGAGGCTCTGGCCAGGTACCTTAGTTGGTTAGTGTCATCTGGATACACCAAAGTTGTGGGTTTAATCCCCAGCCAGGACACATACAAGTAACCAATGAATGCATAAATAAGTGGAAAACAAATGGGTAATTTCTTCCCTCTCTCTCTTTTCCTCTCTCTAATTCAATCAATAATTTTTCAATCTATTTTAAAAAGATATAGAAAACATACACACATTTTATATAAAATTATCAAATTAAAAACCTCTGCTATCAATATTATTCTTAAATAAATTTTATTAATTTGGGACAGATATTTTAAAAAGCTCTTAAAGAAGAAGACCACTAAAATCTAGAAAATGTTCTAGTGCGAAGGTTTAATTGAAAATTTTAAGATGCTACAATGGAAAACTCTCTTCATGACCCCTGAGAGATTCTTTGCACTGTGAATGTAGACATGATAAGCTAAAGTATTTTCTGTCTCTAAGAAAAAAAATAGGTTCTTTCAAATGTATAGTTCTTTTGTTTTCTCTTTTTCATAAAATTTGTATATTAATGTAACCTATATGTCATCATTTATGGTAGAAGTTATTCAACAATTTTAAAAGTTTCTAAATATCAAACACTATATATCTGACAATCTCATCCACACCAAATCTCATCATATTTTGTCTCGATTTAATTGGCCTGCAAATAAAGAACATATTTATAGCAGCCATAGTTAACAGATAAACAATCTAAATTAACTTAAGAAGTGTAAGTCATTATAAGGACAAGTGGTGTCTCATAAAAGTCAGGGGAAGGAAAAGAACTGGGTCTTAGAAATGAAGAAAAGAATGAATACTTGAATATCAACAAACTCATCCTTATCTGTACTCATCTCTTTTAATCTTCTTGGTTCTTTTTATTTTAGCCCTCTGAAGTTTTGCTTTCTACCCTTTAGGTCCTTAGTTTAAAAAAAAAAAAAAAAAAAAGGAGACTTTATACAGCTCCCAAACTTTATATAAGTACAAAGCTTCCTCTTTTCCTGCTTCTCTTAAAATTTCCTAGAAAGATCTCACTGGCAAGTTCAGCTAAATTGGTTACCACTTGACTAAGTAACTGAATTGGGGAAGGGAGTGTTAGAGGTATGATTACCCAGATCCTTAGCACCTATACATTCAGCCATTTGAATTACAGCAAGAGTCGGGAACCTATATGGCTCGTGAGCCAGATATGGCTCTTTTGATGGCTGCATTTGGCTCGCAGACAAATATTTAATAAAAAAATAATAACAAAAATATAAAACATTCTCATGTATTAAAATCCATTCATTTCCTATCACTCATGTTCATGGTTGCGGGTGGCTGGAGCCAATCACAGCTGTCTTCCAGGACAACACTAAATTTTTATTGGATAATGTGTAACGTACACAGGTCATTGTATGGCTCTCACAGAATTACATTTTAAAATATGTGGTGTTTTAATGGCTCTCTCAGCCAAAAGGGTTCCTGACCCCTGAATTATAGTAATATTCAGCATCCAGTGACAGCCTTTCACATCCAGTAAATTCTGGCTAGACTTTCTTTTATTTATTTATTTATTTATTTATTTATTTATTTATTTATTTATTTAATTTTTTTCTTTTACAGAGACAGAGAGCGAGAGTCAGAGAGAGAGATAGACAGGGACAGACAGACAGGAATGGAGAGATGAGAAGCATCAACCATTAGTCCTTCGTTGCGGGTTGCAACACCTTAGTTGTTCATTGATTGCTTTCTTATATGTGCCTCAACCGCAGGCCTTCAGCAGACTGAGTAACCCCTTGCTTGAGCCAGCAACCTTGGGCTCAAGCTGGTGAGCTTTTTGCTCAAACCAGATAACCCACGCTCAAGCTGGCGACCTCGGGGTCTCGAACCCGGGTCTTCCACAACCCAGTCCGACGCTTTACCCACTGCGCCACCGCCTGGTCAGGCTAGACTTTCTTTTAACTGTAACAAATACTTTGTGTTCACATTTTTTATTTTTATTGATAATAACAGAAAACAGATATTATCAGAGATAAAAATCATTTAGTAAGCTAATATTGAAAGGATTCCTTTAATTCTAAGGTTTTCTTATCTCTCATGAAAGAATGGGCCTGCATGTTTTTCAAACCTAATTTTATAGCAATTGTCTGTCACCTATCATTGCAGAAAAATAAATATAACTCACAGAATACAAAGAGAAAATTATGAAAACCCAGTGGAAGCAACATAAAAATTGAATGAATCTAGAAGTGGTAAGTTTCTAAGAAGAATCATGTATGCTAATCTAAATCAAGAGTTATTTGTATAGATGTTCTCTGATCATAAACTTATAAATTAAGTAAAAAGTCATTAAACCAGCAGGTAAAATAAAAATAATTCAGGGAATGTAAATGCATTGTTTTTATTGCCAATCAATACTTTGTCATTATTACACAGATAATTACAGGGAAAATGCTATCAGGAAAAACAGTGAAAATTCCTGTATAGTTAGGACCCAGGGTGATAGCTGAATGAGGTTCTCTAAGGAATATTTTAAGAGTGTGTAGCCATGTTGCAAGAATTTGTATTGACTGTACAATAACCACTTGCTCTAGAAAATTCCAATATGGAAATAAGAAATATTATTGCAAGGAATTAGGCCTGAGAAATATTCTTGCAAGTCATTACAAATGGCAATAAACAGTGAATGTTGTCTTCTCAGAGGGGTCATAGCCTCCATTTTTTTCTTTCTCACTTAGGAGTGAGTTTCTTAATTTTGTCCTCTTTTCTATACATGCATTCACTTTCTTTTAAAATGATCTTTTCCAAAGAACTCAGACATCTATTTCTTTCCAAAGATATGTCTGTCTATGGCATTACTTTTCTCCTCTTTTACTTCTCTGATGTGTTACTCCCCTACTCTCTTGGGTACCTTCCTCCCTCAGCATCTCCACTAGCTCCTTCAGCATGACTTTCAAACACTCTACACCACGGACCTATTTAACAATTTAAAACAATATCTTTAATAGACATATTTACAATCTCTATTCTACTGCTTTAAATTTCTTCTTGTTACAACTCTGCTTAAGTGGTCCCACTTCACTGCTTTAATTGGTTTTAATTTGTTCACTGCAATCTGGCTTCAATTCTAATGAAATGGATCCAATGGTCCTTTCAGTCTACATCAAATCTGTCTAATAGTTGACACAATTTATGATTCCTTTCTTTAAAACTGTCTCCACTCTTGGCTTCTGTAATGACACATTATTCAGTCACTATTCATCCATTTGTTCACTTAAGAGATATCAAACCATTAGCATTTGGCAGACATCAATCATTGTAGATGTCAAATGCCAAAGTACAAATGTCAGGAAAATATGGTCCCTGAACTTTTGAGGGAAAAAAGTACACAAATAATTGTTATAAAAGTTATAACAGAAATATTTATATTATAGTATGGTATCATGAAAGAGTTTATTTAAAAACATTTAATACAAATCACTCTTTCCATTTAAGTATATAAAATGAATAAAAATTACTCTATATAAATCTCTTTAGGCCCTGGCCAGTTGGCTCAGCGGTAGAGCGTCGGCCTGGCGTGCGGGGGACCCGGGTTCAATTCCTGGCCAGGGCACATAGGAGAAGTGCCCATTTGCTTCTCCACCCCCCCTCCTTCCTCTCTGTCTCTCTCTTCCCCTCCCGCAGCCAAGGCTCCATTGGAGCAAAGATGGCCCGGGCGCTGGGGATGGCTCCTTGGCCTCTGCCCCAGGCACTAGAGTGGCTCTGGTCACGGCACAGCGATGACCCTGAGGGGCAGAGCATCGCCCCTGGTGGGCAGAGCGTCGCCCCTGGTGGGCGTGCCCGGTGGATCCCGGTCGGGTGCATACGGGAGTCTGTCTGGCTGTCTCTCCCCGTTTCCAGCTTCAGAAAAATACAAAAAAAAAAAAAAAAATCTCTTTAAGTGAAAATAAGCAAGCAAAAAATGGCTTCTAAAGAATTCTATGTGGAGGATGACGTCAGAGTAATGGCGGGGTAGGAAGCAATACCGATAAATCTCCCCCAAAACTCAACAAGATCTTCAACCAGAAACAGAAAAACCTATACTTGGAGCTGCCAGATGCTTCACAATACACCCAAAGGTATGATTGAGTGAAAAATTGGCTAAATATATAACCAAACCCTGAAGGAAATAGGGAGTAAGAAATGCTCCTCCTTCCTCACTAACCTAAACAGGGCGGCTTTCTCTGGTAACTGTGAATATAGAAACTGAGGTGGGCAAAGGGGGTGAATAGATCCAGGCCACCGCAGCACAAACGGCCGAACCAGGCTGTGGCACAGAGATCCAAGCTGAGGAAAATCTGATCCTGTGGCAACCCGGGCAATGCAAGCTAACACTTGTGCCAAACCCAAACAAAGAAAGAAAAGCAGAGCGGCCATTTTGCCCGGTCTCCTGGTCGGTGCGCAGTTAGTGGGCGAGAATTTCTTCCTGGGAAGGCCACGCACGGGAGGGAGTGAGAACTAATTCCAACGGTGGAGATTTTCCGTGCTGGAGGGTGTTTCACTCAGAGGGAACCGCGGCCGGCCTCATATCCTGGTTTGCGCACGCAGATAAGGAGTGAGCAATTCCTCCGAGTGCCTCGGCAGTGCGTGCCCGTGTTATCGCACAGAGGGGCAGAGTCAGGGGCCTTTGTGTGGGCCAAAGCGGAATCTCAGGCCGCCCCAGTGCCTTGCAAAAGCCGCGCACGGGGACGGAGCGAGACTCAATTCCAACGGTGGAGATTTTCCGTGCTGGAGGGTGTTTCACTCAGAGGGAACTGCGGCCGGCCTCATATCCTGGTTTGCGCGCGCAGATAAGGAGTGAGCGATTCCTCTGAGTGCCTCGGCAGTGCGCGCCCGTGTTATCGCACAGAGGGGCAGAGTCAGGGGCCTTTGTGTGGGCCAAAGCGGAATCTCGAGCCGCCCCAGCGCCTTGCAAAAGCCGCGCACGGGGACCGAGTGAGACTCAATTCCAACGCTGCAACTTTTCCCTGCGGTTGGGGGTTTCACTCAGAGCGTGAGACTGCTGGCTGGATATCCTGGTCGCAGACAGTGAGTGAGAGTTTCCTCCAAGCGCCCCGGAAGTGGGCGCCCGCTTGTGTTACTGGACAGAGTGGCAGAGCCAGAGGTCTTTGAGTGGGCAGAAAGCCCGCCTGATTATGCTAGCAGCTCTGACTGACTGAGCCTTACCCAGAGCCCTGTGCTGAGTGGAAATAGAGTGGGGAGTTGCCAGCTCTTTGAGGCTCTTACTATCCAGGCAGAGGCAGCAGCAACCCCATAGCTGGATTATCAGGCTACTAATTAAGGAAGGAAAGACTAGGAGAAAGGCTCCAGGAACACGGACTCTCTCACTGTCGGAGCCTATAAATGCTATTGAGCTTCGACTGCCAACGAGACTAAAGCACAATACATGACATTGCCATAGAGACTTATCAACTGCAAACCTCTACCTGAGCGTGCCAAAGGGGCAGAACCCGGGGTACAGAGTCACCGACCAGGAAGAGGGAGAGAAAAGAAAAAGCAAGAAGATAACCTCTCAAAATCAAGAATAATCTGCAGACTTTATAACCTATCCCATTTTATTATATTTGTTCGTTTGTTTCTCTTATCTTCATTCTTGATACTTTTTTTTCTTCCTCCAATTTGGCCGATTAACTCTCTACCGGTCTTACTCTCTCCTCTCCTTGAACTACACTACCCATAAGTGTTACATCTCCCATTATCTTTTCTCTTCTCTTCCTTTCTCTCTATGAGGGTTGCACTCCAAAACCCTTAACTCTCTCTCTCTCTCCTTTCTTTTTTCTACTTTTAGTGGTTACCTCTTTTTTTCTCTCTCTCTCTTTCTTTTCTCCCTCTATATTAGTTTCTTCCTTTCTCCTTTACATCTCCTCTCATTGAAACCTTAATAACAAACAAATTATCTTATCTGGGACTCAAACCTATGTTTGTGGCATTTTGGGGGGTTTTTACTTCACCTTTTTAACTCACTAGCAGTGCTCTCATCCCTGGCTCTCCATATTATCTAGTTCTTGTTCCACTAAATACAATAGTAATTTTTTAATTTGTCCCCCCATTTTTCCGTTTTCCTCTTATTCCTCTCATCATAACTCTTAGACAACCAACACCTAAAAGCAAATCATTTCATTATTGACCCAAATTTTTTCCTTATTTGCTTTTTGTGGGTCCATACGCTCTTTTTTTTTCTTTTTTCTTTCTTTTTTTTTTTTTTCCTTTTTTTGCCCCTTTATTACTTTTCCCCAATTCAGGCCCTCCATCACAGGCATTGTTTGTTTTAATTCACAGTCCACCACAAGATTTT
Organism: Saccopteryx bilineata; assembly: GCF_036850765.1. NCBI lineage: Eukaryota > Metazoa > Chordata > Mammalia > Chiroptera > Emballonuridae > Saccopteryx > Saccopteryx bilineata. The sequence goes on along the minus strand of NC_089491.1, from coordinate 106,855,348 downwards.
CTCAAAAAAGAGGGGAGAGGAGAGGAGAGGAAAAAAGGAGGGGGGGAATAATTTCCTTTTTTTTAATTTTTATTTTATTTTTCTTTATTTCATGATTAATTTTTTTTAAAAAAAAACAACTCTTTTCGATTTTTTATTTTTTTTGTTATTTTTTTGAACTTTTTATTCTTTATTAAATCTCATTAATACTATCAACAAAACCACCCTCAGATGCCATTAAGGAAGAGAAAATCGAATATCATGGATAAAAAAGAAAGAGAGGTAACACAGCTAGATGAGGAAAAATCTATGGAGAAAAAATTTAATATATTGGAAACCTTGGAGCTAAATGACAGAGAATTCAAGATAGAAATACTAAAAATCCTCCGAGATATACAAGAAAACACAGAAAGGCAATTTAGGGAGCTCAGAAAACAACTCAATGAACACAAAGAATATATGTCCAAGGAAATTGAAACTATAAAAACAAATCAAACAGAGATGAAAAACTCAATTCACGAGCTGAAAAACGAAGTAACAAGCTTAGCTAATAGAACAGGTCAGATAGAAGAGAGGATTAGTGAAATAGAAGACAAGCAACTTGAGGCACAACAGAGAGAAGAAGAAAGAGACTCAAAAATTAAAAAAAAATGAGATAGCCCTACAAGAATTATCTGACTCCATCAAAAAGAATAACATAAGAATAATAGGTATATCAGAGGGAGAAGAGAGAGAAAATGGAATGGAGAACATACTCAAACAAATAATAGATGAGAACTTCCCAAGCCTGTGGAAAGAACTAAAGCCTCAAGTTCAAGAAGCAAACAGAACTCCGAGTTTTCTTAACCCCAACAAACCTACTCCAAGGCATATCATAATGAAATTGACACAAACCAACAGCAAAGAAAAAATTCTCAAGGCAGCCAGGGAAAAGAAGAATACAACATATAAAGGAAGGCCCATTAGATTATCATCAGATTTCTCAGCAGAAACTCTACAAGCTAGAAGAGAGTGGACCCCAATATTTAAAGTCCTGAAAGAGAGGAACTTTCAGCCACGAATACTATACCCATCAAAGCTATCCTTCAAATACGAAGGAGAAATAAAAACATTCACAGATACAGAAAAGATGAGGGAATTTATCATCAGAAAACCCCCACTCCAGGAATTACTAAAGGGGGTTCTCCAATCAGATACAAAGAACAAAAAAAAACAGAGCCACAAGTAAAAGCTCCAAGAAGAACACAATAAAACCAAATTTAAACTGTGACAACAACAAAAAGAAAGAGGGGGAGAAGATGGAGATTAACAGTAGCAAAGGACGATGAAGTGCAAAAGTACTCACAAAATAGTTCGCTACAATGAACAGGGTAGGGACCCTTTTCATTACTCAAAGGTAACCACCATTGAAAAAACCACCACAGAAGCACATGAGATAAAAAAAGATAGCAACAGAGGAAAGATGTATGGAATACAACCAAATAAAAACAAAAGATAGAAAAACGAAAGAGAAGGATCAAACAAGACACAAAACTAACAGAAAGCAAGATATAAAATGGCAATAGGGAACTCACAAGTATCAATAATTACACTAAATGTAAACGGATTAAACTCACCAATAAAAAGGCACAGAGTAGCAGAATGGATTAAAAAAGAAAATCCAACTGTATGCTGCCTACAGGAAACTCATCTAAGTAACAAGGATAAAAACAAATTCAAAGTGAAAGGCTGGAAAACAATACTCCAAGCAAATAACATCCAAAAAAATGCAGGTGTAGCAATACTCATATCGGATAATGTTGACTACAAGACAGGAAAAGTACTCAGAGACAAAAATGGCCATTTCATAATGGCTAAGGGGACACTGAATCAAGAAGACATAACAATTCTTAATATATATGCACCAAACCAAGGAGCACCAAAATATATAAGACAGCTACTTATTGATCTTAAAACAAAAATTGACAAAAATACAATCATACTTGGAGACCTCAATACACCGCTGACGGCTCTAGATCGGTCATCCAAACAGAGAATCAACAAAGACATAGTGGCCTTAAACAAAACACTAGAGCACCTGGATATGATAGACATCTACAGGACATTTCATCCCAAAGTGACTGAGTATATATTTTTCTCCAGTGTACATGGATCATTCTCAAGAATTGACCATATGTTGGGCCACAAAAACAACATCAGCAAATTCAGAAAAATTGAAGTTGTACCAAGCATATTTTCTGATCATAAAGCCTTGAAACTAGAATTCAACTGCAAAAAAGAGGAAAAAAATCCCACAAAAATGTGGAAACTAAACAACATACTTTTAAAAAATGAATGGGTCAAAGAAGAAATAAGTGCAGAGATCAAAAGATATATACAGACTAATGAAAATGACAATACGACATATCAGAATCTATGGGATGCAGCAAAAGCAGTGATAAGAGGGAAGTTCATATTGCTTCAGGCATATATGAACAAACAAGAGAGAGCCCAAGTGAACCACTTAACTTCTCACCTTAAGGAACTAGAAAAAGAAGAACAAAGACAACCCAAAACCAGCCAAAGAAAGGAGATAATAAAAATCAGAGCAGAAATAAATGAATTAGAGAACAGAAAAACTATAGAAAAAATTAATAGAACAAGGAGCTGGTTCTTTGAAAAGATCAACAAAATTGACAAACCCTTGGCAAGACTTACCAAGGAAAAAAGAGAAAGAACTCATATAAACAAAATCCAAAATGAAAGAGGAGAAATCACCACGGACACCGTAGATATACAAAGAATTATTGTAGAATACTATGAAAAACTTTATGCCACTAAATTCAACAACCTAGAAGAAATGGATAAATTCCTAGAAAAATACAACCTTCCTAGACTGAGTCAAGAAGAAGCAGAAAGCCTAAACAGACCTATCAGTAGAGAAGAAATAGAAAAAACCATTAAAAACCTCCCCAAAAATAAAAGTCCAGGCCCTGACGGCTATACCAGCAAATTTTATCAAACATTCAAAGAAGACTTGGTTCCTATTCTACTCAAAGTCTTCCAAAAAATTGAAGAAGAAGCAATACTTCCAAACACATTTTATGAGGCCAACATAACCCTCATACCAAAACCAGGCAAGGATGGCACAAAAAAAGAAAACTACAGACCAATATCTCTAATGAATACAGATGCTAAAATACTAAACAAAATACTAGCAAATCGAATACAACAAAATATTAAAAAAATAATACATCATGATCAAGTGGGATTCATCCCAGAATCTCAAGGATGGTTCAACATACATAAAACGGTTAATGTAATACACCATATCAACAAAACAAAGAACAAAAACCACATGATCTTATCAATAGATGCAGAAAAGGCTTTCGATAAAATACAACACAATTTTATGTTTAAGACTCTCAACAAAATGGGTATAGAAGGAAAATATCTCAACATGATAAAGGCCATATATGATAAACCATCAGCTAACATCATATTAAATGGCACTAAACTGAAGGCTTTCCCCCTTAAATCAGGAACAAGACAGGGTTGTCCACTCTCTCCACTCTTATTTAATGTGGTACTAGAGGTTCTAGCCAGAGCAATCAGACAAGACAAAGAAATAAAAGGCATCCATATCGGAAAAGAAGAAGTAAAGGTATCACTTTTTGCAGATGACATGATCCTATACATCGAAAACCCCAAGGAATCCACAAAAAGACTACTAGAAACAATAAGCCAATACAGTAAGGTCGCAGGATACAAAATTAACATACAGAAGTCAATAGCCTTTCTATATGCCAACAATGAAACAACTGAGAAGGAACTCAAAAGAATAATCCCCTTCACGATTGCAACAAAAAAAATAAAATACTTAGGAATAAACATAACAAAGAATGTAAAGGACTTATATAATGAAAACTATAAACCATTGTTGAGGGAAATTGAAAAAGATATAATGAGATGGAAGAATATACCTTGTTCTTGGCTAGGAAGAATAAATATAATCAAGATGGCTATATTACCCAAAGCAATATACAAATTTAATGCAATTCCCATCAAACTTCCAATGACATTTTTTAAAGAAATAGAGCAAAAAATCATCAGATTTATATGGAACTATAAAAAACCCTGAATAGCCAAAGCAATCCTAAAGAAAAAGAATGAAGCTGGGGGCATAACAATACCTGACTTCAAACTCTATTATAGGGCCACGACAATCAAAACAGCATGGTATTGGCAGAAAAATAGACAGACCAATGGAACAGAATAGAAAGTCCAGAAATAAAACCACATATATATAGTGAAATAATTTTTGATAAAGGGGCCAACAACACACAATGGAGAAAAGAAAGCCTCTTCAATAAATGGTGCTGGGAAAACTGGAAAGCCACATGCAAAAGAATGAAACTGGACTACAGTCTCTCCCCCTGTACAAAAGTTAACTCAAAATGGATCAAAGATCTAAACATAAGACCTGAAACAATTAAGTACATAGAAGAAGACATAGGTACTCAACTCATGGACCTGGGTTTTAAAGAGCATTTTATGAATTTGACTCCACAGGCAAGAGAAGTGAAGGCAAAAATTAATGAATGGGACTACATCAGACTAAGAAGTTTTTGCTCAGCAAGAGAAACTGATAACAAAATAAACAGAAAGCCAACTAAATGGGAAATGATATTTTCAAACAACAGCTCAGATAAGGGCCTAATATCCAAAATATACAAAGAACTCATAAAACTCAACAACAAACAAACAAACAATCCAATAAAAAAATGGGAAGAGGATATGAATAGACACTTCTCCCAGGAAGAAATACAAATGGCCAACAGATATATGAAAAGATGCTCATCTTCTTTAGCTATTAGAGAAATGCAAATCAAAACGGCAATGAGATACCACCTCACACCTGTTCGATTAGCTGTTATTAGCAAGTCAGGTAATAGCAAATGTTGGAGAGGCTGTGGAGAAAAAGGAACCCTCATCCACTGTTGGTGGGAATGTAAAGTAGTACAACCATTATGGAAGAAAGTATGGTGGTTCCTCAAAAAACTGCAAATAGAACTACCTTATGACCCAGCAATTCCTCTACTGGGTATATATCCCCAAAACTCAGAAACATTGATACGTAAAGACACATGCAGCCCCATGTTTATTGCAGCATTGTTCACAGTGGCCAGGACATGGAAACAACCAAAAAGCCCATCAATAGATGACTGGATAACGAAGATGTGGCACATATACACTATGGAATACTACTCAGCCATAAGAAATGATGACATCGGAACATTTACAGCAAAATGGTGGGATCTTGATAACATGATACGAAGCGAAATAAGTAAATCAGAAAAAAACAGGAACTGTATTATTCCATACGTAGGTGGGACATAATAGTGAAACTAAGAGACATTGATAAGAGTGTGGTGGTTACGGGGGGGGAGGGGGGAATGGGAGAGGGAAAGGGGGAGGGGGAGGGGCACAGAGAGAACAACATAGAGGGTGACGGAGGACAATCTGACTTTGGGTGGTGGGTATGCAACATAATTGAACGACAAGATAACCTGGACTTGTTATCTTTGAATATATGTATCCTGATTTATTGATGTCACCCCATTAAAAAAATTAAATTTAAAAAAAATATATAGAAAATACCTTATTAATAATTTCCCATTGATTGCATGTTGAAATGATAATATTTTGGATATATTGAGTTAAACAAAATATATCACTGAAATTAAAAAAAAAAAGAATTCTATGTGAATGACATAAAATATTACTCATTTTTTAAAACTGACAAGTATGAAAGGCAATTATTTTGAATGATATTAGTTCTGATTAACATTGTAAATAAAAAACACTCATCTTCATTGGATATTTATAAAAATTAATCATTAATCCAAAGGTACTTTCAACTAAGAAAACTTATCAAACTGTAAACTTTTAGAAGTGGAGGGAACTTAGAAAACATTTAGTCTAAAATTGTTATTTTAGAAAGAAGGAACTCGCTCTCTGGAAGACACCTGCTCAGTTTCATAGGGGCACACCTGAATTAGAATCCAGGATGTTCCATACCAAATGATCTTTCAACAAAAAATCAAGTTGAGGTAAGTCTATACAGAGATGCACATACACCCCTTTCTGAAAGTATCTATAATAGTCTAAAAAAGTATTTTAATGATTATTACATGTGTTTTCCCACCCCCTCATTTACTCCAATTATAAAATGGTAGACCAACTCCCACAGTGTTGAACTCCCTGGAATTTTCAAATGGATGTTACTTAACATAGGTGAGACTATATTGCCCTAAAAAACAAGAATGAGCAAGTCAGATTCTTAGAGATGTCTCTCATATCTTATAAAATGTACACTCTGAGCCTCAAAAGATGTCATCATAAAGGCAACATTCCTTTTATTTGTCATCTGATCTCTTTATTTTGGGACAAATCTACAACTATTTATTTCCTTTTGAAAATGTCAGTTGTCAAAGGCAAACCTGTATCTGAAACCTGCCTCAAACGTGTCACATATAAGTGCTTACAGGGAAATCACATTTTCTTTGCAGATGGTTAGGTTTTAAAGTCAGTTCATAAAGTGAACATCAGTTTATTCAAAACCACCCTAGATGATTGAGAGTCACCGCACTGCTGATCAACCTCCTGTGTCCCACTAAGTCTCCCCAGTTAGGACATATCATTCCTCCTGGACAAGGGGACTAGATAGATGACCTTCTCTGACATAAGGACCTTTTGTATGAAAAATATAGTGTATACTTTCAAATATATGAGACGTAGCCATAAAAGCTGAGATTGCGTTTAGCATCACGTGGAGCTCACACTATGGGAAGCACAAGAGGAACTTCACACATTGTTTAGGTTTCCTTCTCACATGTGCTTGGGGGGATGTGCTCACTGCAGGGAGTCTTCTGTGACTTCTAAATGGTTACTGTGTCCCCTTCTTCTGGTGTTGCAGTACACGAGTAATTGAATTTAAGTGAGATATATGTGCAAATAATGCCACTCCACTTCAATATATACTTTTTCACATATATATGAGATATCTGTATACATGTCAATATATACATGTAAAATATATATGTATATAAGTACTCAACTACATGCATGTATGTAGTGTAAGAAATGTTTTGATGGTGTAAAAGTGTGTTTCAGGAAACTATGAATTTTGTTAAAATTAAATTCTAACACAAGTCAAATATGTAAACTATTATATAATTTTAAAAATTTGGTCTTTGTCCTGGTTTCTAGGAAGAAGCTTCTAAAACCTTAGTATTATATGTCCCTAGTGCTGAAGTGTTTATATTATTTATGGTAGGTCCTTTCAGACCACACCTGTGTTTATATGCTAATGAGGTGACTCATGGCAGGAACTTAGAACTCTTCAGGATAGGGTCTGGACAAGCCAGAAAGATCACCCATGTGATTAGAGAGTTCGGGCTTTGAGCCTGACTCTCTGACCTGCGAGTGGAGAAAACTAGAGATGGAGTTTCATCACTCAGCCAATGATTCAATTAACCATACCTGCATAATAAAACCCCAACAAAAACTCCAGAAATTTGAAACTTGATAAACTTTTTGATTTGGTGGTAAACATCAATGTGCCAGGAGGCTGAGGTATCCTGACAGCAGGAAGCTTTCCATTTGAGACCCTCCCAGATCTCACCATATGCGTCTCTGCATTTGGCCTGTCCTGATTTGTATCCTTTATAGTGAAATTTTACTTGCAAGTAGAGCCTTTCCCTGAGTTAAATTCTTCTAGTAAATTATCAAACCTGAATGGGTACTGGAAACCTGCAAATTTATAGCCAGTTGTTTGGAAGTATGAGTGGCTAGGGAAGCCCAAAATCTGTGAATGCAGTGTGGGGAGACTCGTGGAAGACTCTGCCCTCCATCTCTGAAAGCTGCCTGGCTCTGTGTCAGTCCTGCATTGCAGTAACCATGTCAAAAGTGTGACGAACACTAACGATGTTGGAAGGTACAGGGTGAGTTGTTTGTTTAATGAAGATAAGAAATTAACTTAATTTAGTTTGGCAATTGAAACGGTCCTTTTAGGTAAATTTCTGATTCCACAAAACTTCCATATCTTGTGCTCTGGCTACTGTCTAAAATGACAGCTCAGAGTGGTAGGGCTTATACAAATTTATAAAAAAAAAAAGACAAGAGTCATGGGCCTCAAAGGATACTATCTTCTACCTCCTTTGTCTCTTGCCTGTGTAGTGGGCAAATCTTCATTCTTATAATCACAAACTGTCAGTGGTTGATGTAATTTGAAATCTCTGTTGGAGCCTGGTCACTATTGCCAGCCAATTGATCCTTATTTAAGCCCCATGCTCCACCGAGTTTCCTTGAATGAGGGTCTACACTCCCTGCCTTTACTGCTGGATTAAAAGGCTTCTTTCCATGGCTTGCCCAATTGCAAGCCTCCAAGTACTCAAATCAGCTGCCTCTAACATGTCCCTTCAGGGAGATTTCACCTGAGAACTTGCAGGTCTGTCCATCCCACAGGAGAAACAGGGAGCCTAGGAAACCAAACTCCCTTCTAGCCCCGGTTGAGGGAGTCTCATCTCAGAGTACCAAACAGAAAACTATCATGTTCAACTCTTCTATCTGCCTTACATACCTCTAGTCTATCTAGCATTAGACTTTCCAAGATTTGAAAGGTCTTTGTAACATATTTATTAGCTCTATTGAAAAAAGGAAAAAATGATGTTTTAAGATGAGAATTGTATATAACTATTATCTTCCCTTGCAAAATATAGTAATGTATATTTACTGTAGACCAATTTGAATGCACAAATAAATTTAAAAAATAAAATTACCTAAAATCTTACATCTCTAACAAAAAAATACTTTTAACATTTTGCAAGATGTAAAATTAATTAATATCCTATTGTTTTGGGGAGAAAAAGGTCATCTTTCAGTGTATATGTTCACAATTTTACAAATGAATTCACTCAAAAACATTTATACCAGTAGAATCATAATGTACATGAAACATTGCCTTATATTTTTATTTAACATCAAATAGTAAACATAAAATTAGAACACTAACCAAGTATAGAACTTTGTAATTATTTTTAAGAATAAAGTAAATAATAACATCAATCTTTCATTTACTGGTCTTTAATGAATAAAATAATTATGCAAAAAGTTTTATATACTCTATTTAATATGCAAAATTTATAAATAGGATACTATCATTTTTTTTCTCATTTAGTAAGAGGAGGGAAGGCAAAGACAGATCCCTGCATGTGCCCCAACCAGGATCCACCAGGCAAGCCCATTAGGGGGTGATGCTCTGCCCATCTGAGGCCCTTGCTCCGTTGAAACCCGAGCCATTTTCCCACTTTTTTTACTTTTATATTTTTAGCTCCATAGCAGAGGCTATAGAGCCCTCCTCAGCATCCAGGGCCAACTTGCTCCATCGCATAGGAGGGGAGGAGGAGAGACAGAGAGAGAGAGAAAGAGAGAAAGAGAGAGAGAGAGAAGTGAGAGAGGGAGGGGTGGAGAAGCAGATGGGCGCTTCTCCTGTGTGCTCTGACCGGGAATCAAACCTGGGATATCCACATGCAGGGCCGATGGCCAGGGCCTATTATTAAATTGCATCCTCTAGCAAAAATTTCTTGGAAAAATAAGCCATATTTATCAGCTTTTTCACAAAGTCTCCAAATCAGACACATGCTAGCTAGTTATCCCAAACTGTTTCAAACCTGAGCAAGGCAACAGTTCACTCTTTTTCTCTCCTTTTTGTTTTCAACCTATTCCTACCACTACTTTCTACTTCTCAAATATATGATGACTTCCTATGTGGTTAACATCAGGAGTCAAAAGTAACCCGTCAAAGGACAAGACTGTTTTTTACTACATCCAGTAGAAGTACAATGAGAGATGATATTTTTTAACTTTACAGTTGCATTTAATATTGGTTTGTATATTCCAAAATGGTAAAATTTTAGATGAGAATTTTAAAACTTTTGGGTCCCATTGATTCCTTGCAAAGTCCAAACAAAGTGTTTTTTTTTTCTTCTTTACTTTACTTCTTGCCAACTTAAATTTAGAGAAAGACAACTGCTGTTGCCAAGTCGTGAAATGTGCTTAGGCAGGGTGATGGGAGTTGGATTATGAGCAATAAGAGATGCTGCTATTTTTGACAAGACAAATACAGTATGCATGACTCATTAAAATAATCTATTGTGCATCTTTATGCTATCTTATTTTGTTTTCAAAAATGGATTCTTTTTTAAAATTCATGAATAATATAAACACTTTTGTTAAAAAGGGGAATAAAATTTTGTCCCAATCTGTTATAAAGTTCATATATAGTAATGTAATTTAAAGGCACAAAGTTATTTATGAATTACAACATAGGAAACTGCAATGCAGATTATAAAAATAGCTCCAGAGTGCCTAGCAGGAGATATACCATCATAGAAAGACATTTTTAAACTCATTAAATTTAAGTTTCCCTTATGGTTTTTATTCTTGTAAGGTTTGACTGCTGTACAAATGTAGATTCACAAACTATCACTTACATAGTCAAGTTTAAGTTGCATCCTCTAGTAGAAAAATTCTTCTAGAAAAGGTTTATTGTATTCAACATAGAGAACAGTTCTTTGTGGTTTTATTTATTTATTTATTTATTTATTTATTTTGTATTTTTCTGAAGTTGGAAACGGGGAGGCAGTCAGACAGACTCCCACATGCGCCCAACCGGGATCCACCCAGCACGCCCACCAGGGAGCGATGCTCTGCCCATCTGGGGCATCACTCTATTGCAACCAGAGCCATTCTAGCACCTGAGGCAGAGGCCATGGAGCCATCCTCAGCACCTGGGCCAACTTTGCTCCGATGGAGCCTTGGCTGCGGGAGGGGAAGAGAGAGACAGAGAGGAAGGAGGAGGGGTGCAGAAGCAGATGGGCACTTCTCCTGGGTGCCCTGGCCGGGAATCGAACCCGGGACTCCTGCACGCCAGGCCAACGCTCTACCACTGAGCCAACCAGCCAGGGCCTTGTGGTTTTCTTTATGTTGAGAATTTATTTTCCACTTGGCTATGTTGTGATTACACAAACTAGCTATGATAACAGCATTCACCCTGCTTTACCTTGCAACCAGCAACATAGCATATTGGTTCAGCATATTGGTTCAAGGACTCAGAAACAAGCAAGTAGTGTGGGTTGAAATCACAGCTTTTGCACTTGCTATCTGTATGACCTTAAGCAAGTTATTCATGTGAAAATAGAATAATAATACTACCTACTGGGTTACTATAAAGGTCAACTAGTTAATACATGAGTGAACTGCCTTGGACAGATCACAGACTGCACTCAGTGTGTTTGTAAAACAAAATTACCTGGTTCTCTGTGCTTTATAACCCATGATAATTAGATATTTAATAATTTGTTCATTCACTTATTTCAAAAACATTTACTAAATACTATAATTGTTTCCCCCATTTTTTTTTTTTTTTTGCATTTTTTTCTGAAGCTGGAAACAGGGAGAGACAGTCAGACAGACTCCCGCATGCGCCCGACCGGGATCCACCTGGCACGTCCACCAGGGGCGAGGCTCTGCCCACCAGGGGGCGATACTCTGCCCATTCTGGGCGTCGCCATGTTGCGACCAGAGCCACTCTAGCGCCTGAGGCAGAGGCTACAGAGCCATCACCAGCGCCCGGGCCATCTTTGCTCCAATGGAGCCTTGGCTATGGGAGGGGAAGAGAGAGACAGAGAGGAAGGCGCGGCAGAGGGGTGGAGAAGCAAATGGGCGCTTCTCCTGTGTGCCCTGGCCGGGCATCGAACCTGGGTCCTCCGCACGCTAGGCCGACGCTCTACCGCTGTGTTTCCCCCATTTTTTTTTTTTGCCCTGGGTCTAGAACATTTTTGTTCAAGATAATATAAAACAATATCTGTTAATGTACTATAGGTATTAAGAAGTTAACAAAAGATAAATTCAATGTGGTCTATCTACTTTCATATATAAAAGTGGCATTACAGCAAAAATGTTCTGTAGTTATGTTATCTGAGACAATGTGGTAAACCAGTACTAGATTCTGAGTCTTGATAACTATGGAAGCTACCGAGAGAACCTGTTTTTTTTGTTTGTTTGTTTTTTTGTTTGTTTGTTTTTGCATTTTTCTGAAGCTGGAAACAGGGAGAGACAGTCAGACAGACTCCCGCATGCGCCCGACCGGGATCCACCCGGCACACCCACCATGGGGCGACGCTCTGCCCACCAGGGGGCGATGCTCTGCCCATCCTGGGCATCGCCATATTGCGACCAGAGCCACTCTAGCGCCTGAGGCAGAGGCCACAGAGCCATCCCCAGCGCCCGGGACATCCTTGCTCCAATGGAGCCTTGGCTGCGGGAGGGGAAGAGAGAGACAGAGAGGAAAGCGCGGCGGAGGGGTGGAGAAGCAAATGGGCGCTTCTCCTGTGTGCCCTGGCCGGGAATCGAACCCAGGTCCTCCGCACGCTAGGCCGACGCTCTACCGCTGAGCCAACCGGCCAGGGCCGAGAGAACCTGTTTTAGGGTATCCCTCAGAACATGCCAGCACGCAGTGCTGTCTGAGCCGTGGAGCACTCCGGCTCCAGCCACACTGGGCTCCTCTTATTCTTAGGACACATCAATCTTGTACTTCAGATTTATATTTGCTTCTCTTTCTGTCTAGAGCACTGTCCTTCCCATCCCTGCCTCTATCCCCAACACACAGCCTTAATTTAATGGGAATTAATTTAATGAAAATTAATATAGCATGGTTGGTATCATAAGAAGGTGAAAATACATTTGGTAAACAAATAAATAATAAATAAATAAATAAACTAACAATAGATTTAATTATTGTGTTCCCAATGTCAATACAGCTATCTTGAGATTTGATGGAAACAAACAGCACCAGGGTACTTGAAATAAAATTCCCAATTTATATGGTGATGGCTACAAACCTTAAGAAAAGAGGGGGCACATCATATACAGTAGAATATATTGGCCTGGCTTGTCCTTATCCTAAAGGATGGGTCCAATGGCTATCACATTCTCTGCATTAGTGAGAAAATAGCCAATTCCTTGCTAAGAACAACAGGTAAGTGTTTTTATCCTTAGAGCTTATATCATCATTTTGGTACACTAACATTCTATGCATGCCCACTTAGCAAACCTTCTAATTCTTGAACCCACAATGGCATTAGGACAACTGTATCCTCAAAGGGGAAACAGCAGAGTAATATCAAAGTTCTAAAGCTGTTTCTAATCCTAAATTCTTCTCTGGTGATCTTGAATCCCCACGTTCCACTCTCTGCCTCTGATATCGGTGTTTTCACCAGCTGGTTCTGATCTGCCAACCACAATCACAAGTCTTCCTTCACCTCCCCAGCTAAAAATTTATAACTTCCCTTAAGGAAGACAGAAAAAGAACAGCATGAGTTCAATCCCTAATCAGGAGCTTTAAAACTGTTATTAGAATGCTCCTTTGGAATAGAAAATAACTATTGTTCTTAAATATGTTAAATTGTTTTTGAATATTTTTTGCTGTTAAAGAAGTTTCAGTGGACCCTAAGGTCATAGATAGGTCAATATTTCTTTCTAAAAAACATTCTATATTAACTGAAAAAACAAAATGCAATTTAATCTGTTCTAGGCTGAAAACATTCTCAATAGGAATTGTACCTCTAACTTTCACCCTCTCATTAGAGCTTTACTTAATATGGCATCTCTGTGATCATGATTTTGGCTTGCAACTAGACAGATGATATTTAATGTTACATTTTCTAATGTCACAATACAAAAAATGGTTATTATGGGATGCGTATCCGTTTTCTGTAGACACTCAGGGAAAAATAACTTGCACATTTCCTCTTTATCATCTCTCTCTGTGCAGCCAGAAGCTTGCATGCCATGCCTTACAATCGATCTGTTGATGTATTGCTTCTTCAGATATTTTTGTTTTAATCAGAGAATTAATGGAGAATTCTTGATAATATAACATTTTGTTAATAGCAATAATCAGATTTTAAAGAATTAGACTATATCTAAAACCAAACCTACAGTGACCGTTACTGATGGTTTTTGCAATGTTTCAGAAATTCCATCAGAATTTTGAAATTCATTCTATTAAAAAAAAAAGCTTAAATAAACCCCATTAAATAAAAAATGGTTGGTTTGCTCAGTGGTAGAGCATCAGCCTGGCATGTGGAAATCACAGGGTTCGATTCCCAGTCAGGGCACACAGGAGAGACAGCCATCTGCATCTTCCCCATTTTCTCTCCCTCTCATTTTTCTCTCTCTCTCTCTTCTCCTGCAGCCATAGCTCAATTGATTTGAGTGTGTTGGCACCAGGTGCTGAGGATGATTCCATGGAGCTTCCACCTCAGGTGCTAAAAATTGCTCAGTTGTGAGCATTGGCCATAGATGGGCAGAGGATTGGCCCCAAACAGGGTTGCCAGGTAGATCCTGGTGGGGTGCATGATGGAGTTTGTCTCTGTACCTCCCCTCCTCTCACTTAATAAAAAAATAAATAGATAGATAGGTAAATAAATAAATAAAGGTCAGAATTAGAGCAAGTAATTCTTAGTATTGTGTCACTGTGTTCAACTTCCCAGGCATAAATTTTTCATTAAGACTAAATGAATGCAATACATTGCACAGCCTACCAATTGCCTTCTAGCCATAGAATCCTCAGAAAAAACCCTTTGACTTTCCAGTTCCCACAAACAAAATATGTGCAAGTGTATTTCTACCTATAGTACCATGGTGCCCATACAGATATTTTTATTTTCCTTGGAAAAAACCTCTGTTATCTTGTGAGGGCTTGCATTCATTGAGTCACTTGTGCATTTATAAAAACAAAGTATTAAATTAATTGTTTCTTTGTGGTTCACACTGCTGTTAACATTTGCCAAGTTTAATTGTTTGCTGTAATAAGGCTTTGTGTTACTTGAGGTTACACGACACACAACCAAAAAGATTTTTTTTTATATTTTCTCCTATTTTCATGAAATTGTATAAAAACTTATTGGAGTGCTATATAAACTACTACTTTTGGTTCTGAAAAGTTGCAGAATATTCTATTATGAACCACAACAGATTCATATATATTTAATTTTATTTTCAAATTATATAGGAGATTGAAGAATAATCATTTCAAAAGGATATCTTCTAAATTATAAAAATGCAATATTTGTGGGATCATTGATTTTTAAAATCACTTTTATATTGTTAAATTTCTATTTTTCTGTTGATTTGTGAACATACATTTAATAATTACTTTTCAGTACCTACAAATTCACAATGGACATAGGTATTGAAATTAAAGACAAATGTTAATAAGTACCTAAAACTGTGAATTTCATCACAGAGTAATAAAGACAGTGAATTTTATCATCCCACCGAAACAGCATTTCTCACATTGCTCCTCTCACCAATTAAGGCTTATGACAAATTAAATAGTTACAACTCAGTATCTACCACTGAACAGACAACCCAGGCAAACATGAGCCCGAAACATAATAATTATTCACAGTATTTCATGAAAAATTTAAAGTTCCACTTAAATTTATCAATCTCAGGTCTTATATATTGACCTTGTGATCATTTCTTATTGAACAAATATTTATAAAACATTAACTTTGTGGTCAACACAATGAAAGACTTCAGTGAATAAAAAGTGAGAAAAAATATACATGGGTCCTCTTGTCCGAAGTTTGCATTTAAAAAGAAAAAAAGGGCCAATATAGATAAATGTATAATTCTTTTTTTATTTTTATTTTTATTTTTTTGTATTTTTCTGAAGCTGGAAACGGGGAGAGACAGTCAGACAGACTCCCACATGCGCCCGACCGGGATCCAACCAGGACACCCACCAGGGGCGACGCTCTGTCCACCAGGGGGCGATGCTCTGCCCCTCCGGGGCGTCGCTCTGCCGCGACCAGAGCCACTCTAGCGCCTGGGGCAGAGGCCAAGGAGCCATCCCCAGCGCCCAGGCCATCTTTGCTCCAATGGAGCCTCGGCTGCGGGAGGGGAAGAGAGAGACAGAGAGGAAGGAGGGGGGGCGTGGAGAAGCAAATGGGCACTTCTCCTATGTGCCCTGGCCGGGAATCGAACTCGGGTCCCCCGCACGCCAGGCCGACGCTCTACCGCTGAGCCAACCGGCCAGGGCCAATGTATAATTCTATATTGAGATAAATAGTATGAAACAAAAGAATAAGCCATAAACATAAAACAGAGGAACTTGATCTTATTGAATGGGATAGCAAAGACTTTTATATTAGGATAAGTTTCAGTTAGATATAAAATATATAAATTAAAAGTGACAGAAACAGGAAAAGAGTTCACTGCTCTCTCATATAAAAGACTACTGGATATATGTGGTCCAAGGCTATTCGTGGAAGAAGCTCCCAGTTGACAGAGGCCCACAAGCCTTCTCTTTGCTTCTCCCAATTTAAGCCTATACTTTTATCTCATCATCAAGGATGGCTGTCTGAAATCCAGCTGTCAGCTCTGCATTCCAGTTAGCAGGAAGGAATGGTGGCTTCCATCTCTTTTAAAGAGCTTCCCAGAAGTTTCACACAACCTGTCCCCTTACATTAGTTAGTGAGAACTTAGTCATGGAGCCATACCTAATTGTAAGAGTGGATGGCACAGTCATGTGCCCGAATTAAGAATTCAGAATCTTTTCATAAAGAAAAAAAAAAAAGGATAATTAGAGGCAAGTAGCAGTAATTACCATAGATTGCCTGAGAAATGCTCTAGATCTAAGGTTTGAAGGATGAATAGATCTCAACCACATGGTGGGAGGTAGGAAGGAATCAAGAGCATTTCAGGCAGAAGCACAATCCACAGGGCTACACCACCTCCCTAGCAGTGGACATGGACCGCTTGTATCCAGTAGCATTTTATGTGGAAAAGAAAATAACTTCTCTCCTGTGTTAGTCAATATTGTTTCTTGAGATTTTTAAAGTTTACAATTCAACTTTATCCTAACTAAACCTATCTAATATAACAGCCTTTGTTAACCCCTTAGATAATGTCTAATTTCTCTATTTTCTTGATCCTGGCACATGATTAATGTTTGTGGGTGTGTGTGTTTATTAGTAATATAGGTTTATATTTACAATAAATTTATGTGAGTTTCTGATAGTATCACAGACATACATGTAATTATATTTTTCCTCTGAAAAGCATATAAATGTCATTAGAATATAAAAATAATATATATATATTATCAAAGCTTCTTGAAGCATTTTTGCTGAGCTAATGCAAAAAAATGGAAAATATTTAGATTATTAAATCTTATTTTTTTAAATACTTCTATGAAGAAAAATACAAAGAAAAATATTTCTATTAAAATATTTTAAAATAAGTCCATTTAACTGCTACATTTTCATATGATATATATTCTCTGAAGATATCTCCTACCCTTTGTATATATATTTAGGAGGGGGTATTGGCAATTTATCCAGAACTATTTCAAATGCTTTCAGACTAGTCCTTTGTTTTTTGAAAAACCCAGTCTTGTCAGGAACAGTTTTGAAATACAGTGGAGGACACTAGACTTTCACATAAACATGATATCTCAAATATGAAAATAAATGTTAGACTGAATTTTGTTAGAATAATAAAATGCTTTACTAACAAGGCTATTCTGATCTGTATGTTTACTTAACAGGAGTTCAAATTCTTTCAGTATAAAATGGCATTTTATCTAAGGAAGATAAACATTACTATATCTTATCTTTTTAAAAAAAAAAATTTATTTATTCATTATAGAGAGGGGAGAGAGAGAGAAGGGGGGAGGAGCAGGAAGCATCAACTCCCATATGTGCCTTGACCAGGCAAGCCCAAGGTTTTGAACCGGCAACCTCAGCGTTTCCAGGTTGACGCTTTATCCACTGTGCCACCACAGGTCAGGCTATATCTTATCTTTTATACAATAATTATTATTTTAAGTATTCAGCTTACTAAAATTAACATTCCTTTGTAAAAAGAAACTATATATTATAGTAAGATATTCCAGTGTTTTAAAAGTCTCTCTCTTTATATATATTAATTTAACCTCATAAAATGAGATTAGGTTATATCAGCTGTCAAAGGATTCCAAGAAGCTAAGGTCTGCTGACCAGCAACTTATAAGTGTAGTGTGTACACATCTTAGAAAAGGCTTACAAGAAGAAAGGTCCATAAAACAAGTTTAGTGTGAAATATATTGATGCCCTGAGACATCTAGGTCAAGTAGGCAGCAAATATAAATTAGGTGGACAAAGAGCAAGTTAGTTTAGCTAGAAAGGCTATGTCAGGGTAATGACATATCTATGGACAGACTCTACCGCCATGAACTCACTGGCTTAGAGACGATAAAGTTGTCTTGTGACACTGGCAGCTGTGTTAGTCATCTGTTTT
Source organism: Saccopteryx bilineata (assembly GCF_036850765.1). Taxonomy (NCBI): domain Eukaryota; kingdom Metazoa; phylum Chordata; class Mammalia; order Chiroptera; family Emballonuridae; genus Saccopteryx; species Saccopteryx bilineata. The sequence continues at coordinate 106,836,976 of NC_089491.1, read as the reverse complement.
TGCATAAAAAATCCCAAAATTTTGTGGCTTAAAACAATAACAATTATTTTTATCTCCCATTGTTTCTGTGAGTGAGTCTAGTAGGTCGGCTGGGGACCTCTTCTGTGGTCACAGTCATATGAAGGCTTGGCTGCTACTAGAGGATCCACTTTCAAAGTGCTTCACTCTCTTCAGTGGCAATTTAGTGCCGGCTCTTGCTAGGGGCATTAGTATCCCTTCGTGAGAGCAAGCGCACAGGACTTCTGAAGCATGCTCACAGCAGGGCTGCTGGCTTATAGGCAATTCCAAAAGAGCCAGGGAGAAGCTGCAGTGCCTTCATGATCTCATTACAGAAGGTACCCTCTTTGACTTGCACCATATGTTAGGGGTCATTTCTGATTTAATGAAGGAGGTGTCTACACAAAGGCATGCATTTTAGGAAGTGAGCATCATTAGCAGAAATCCTGGAGGGTAGAAACTAAATCAGGTATTATTATTTTATTATCATCATCATCATAATTTTTTATTTTAAAAAGCCTACCTACCATGTACTTGGTAGTTTACTTCTTCCTAATCTTTATTAAATTATTTTACTTCATTTGTTATCTTCACAAAATTACTCTGAACAGGATTTATTATTTTCATTTTATAGTGAGAGAATTAAAATTCAAAGTAATTAAATAACTTGCCCAAAGTCACATAAGTAGTAAGTGGCATGATATATATTGATCTGATTCTAAACCTTATATTCTTTCAACCATAACATGAGTCCTTTCTAAAAATATAGTCTGCTCTGGACTGACCCTGCTAGGTAGGTGTTCAATATTCTTACATAGTGACCACTGTACCTCTTAAATATAGTACAAAGTGCAGGAGATGGATACATTAATCAATACTAATAATACTGGGACTTTAAATAACTTTTTGTAGGTAAAATATAGTTAATATCAAAGCTTATTTTTGCTATATTAGGATAAGATTTCCAATTTTCTTTTCACTGGAGGTAAATTGAAAAAAATCTTGAAATAAGTAATTAGTGTTTTATAGCCAATCACATAGTAGGGCCCTCTCATAAATGTTTTAACATTATAAATTTCTTATGAACCTGGAATTTTGAACTTGAAAATATCTTGGCATAGGGGTAGGCATTTAATGAAAAGTAAAGTCACAATTTGTAGGCCTTAATGCTGAGATTGAGCGCAAGGCATAATGATAATGACCAAATTCACAAGGATGGGTTATTCTTGATATTTAAAAATTATGTAGTACAGGAATAGCAACCACGTAACACCCCTCTTCTAATGAACATGAATTATTTTAATCAAGATCTAATTTGAAATCAGAATTTTAAAACTGGTTATTTACTATATTGGATAATTTAAAGGTTTTGTTTCATTTTACAGTTTCCAGGTGACAGATAAATCATTAATTAACAACAGATGAATATTATTCTTGACATCGCAATGTATTAAGTCTGAATTTAGAAATTTCATGACAAACACATGGCCAAAAGGAGGGATAAGCAAAAGGTCATCATTACTAAGGTCTTGTCCTCAATTTAATCAGCTTATGTTTAGTTGTAGTTTAGAATCCTAAAAATTCATTAATCAGTTGAATTTAAAAATTGGCTCATGAGGCCCTGGTTGGTTGGCTCAGTGGTAGAGAGTTGATCCAGTGTGTGGAAGTCCTGGGTTCTATTTCTAGTCAGGGTACACAGGACAAGCAACCATCTACTTCTCCTTCCCTCTCCCTTTCCCTCTCTCTCTCTCTCTCTCTCTCTATCGCTCTCTCGCTCTCGCTTCCCTTTCTTCAGCCATGACTCGATTGATTTGAATGCATTGGTCCTGGGCACTGAGGATGGCTCTGTGGAAGCTCCACCTCGAGTGTTAAAAATAGCTTGGTTGTGAACATCGGCCCCAGAAGGGAGTTTTCCAGTGGATCCCAGTCAGGGCACATGTGGAAGTCTGTCCCTCTATCTCACCTCCTCTCACTTAAAAAATTAAAAAAAAAATTGGCTCATGAAAGAAATAACTAAATGCCTCCACCACAACAAATCAAAGCATGTCTTTCTAAAATAGAATAATTATTTAAGCCCTGACTGGATGGTTTGGTTGGTTTGAGCGTTGCCCCAAAGCACAGAGGTTGCCGGTTCAATCCCCAATCAGGGCACATACAAGAACAGATCAGTATTCCTGTCTCTCTCTCTCTGCCTTCCTCTTTCTCTAAAATCAATCAATAAATTAAAAAAATAATAAAGAAAAAATAAAATAATTATTTAAAACTAGGGGAAGATGTGGATATTTAACCTCTGCTCATCTGTTATCTTTCAAATAAAAAGTATCTTTCACAGTGCTCTATTTTCTTCACCTCTTGCTTGCTGTTTCCCAATTTGTGACACTGCCGTGAAGACATCACCTGAAATTCTGTTTTAAATGAAGATTTGTTGGCGCTTACCAGACTTTCTGAATCATCTCTGGGGGTGGCAAACCTGCATTTTGGATCATTGTGTATTCTGAAGCTTGAGAATCTCTATAAAAATTCAAAGGATCTTGTATTCCAATCCACAGGAAAGGAGGGATAAAATAAGCTGTCATCAACACAAAATCTGAAAGTTTAGTTTCAATTCCCAGACTTTGCATTGACAGTAAGCAGTAAATTTAGAATTCAAAAGCAAAGTATTTCATTCAAATATTTGATAGTTTAATAGAAATATTAATAAAGAGAATGCTGTAGGTACACCTGTTTCACATTTGTTCATTGTATGACCAATGGTAAGCATCTCTGTTGGCCTAATGACAGTTCTTTGAAGTTGGTAATTCTATTTACCCCATTTTACAGATTAGAAAAAGAGAAGTTAAAGAGATCATTTTACCTGTCCAGTAGGTGTCAGAGAATGACTAACATTCAGGTCTATCTGACCTCAAAGTGCTATATTATATCATTAGAAATTAAAGAAGATTTAATATTTAATAATAATAATTTTAGAAAAACTATTCAATAAGGAAAGAAAATTGAAACTGATATTTGTATAGCCTGATAAGATAGAGCATCAAACAAATTGAAATGGAGCATCTAAGTTTTTTATTAGAGTTCATATGAAGTGGATAGATATTCATATAATTTATTGAACATTAAATTTGAATTAATATATTTCTTTAAAATTTAGAAATGCTTAAGTTGTTAAATCCTTACAAAAGTAAATTATCTTAATTATAAATTCTTCACCAAATAAGGAAACCAACATCAGCAATCATGCACACCTTCACACATACACAAACATGCAAGATAATGAGGCTAATCAACTATTTTCTGTCAGATAATTAATATTTTATATTCAAATGTCAAGTTTAGTCAATATATTATCAGTATAAAGATTGGAAAAAAATGAATTTTGTGACCTTTGGGATAATTGAAGGCATTTTTATATATTTAGATGTTTATTGCCTGACCTGTGGTGACACAGTGGATGGAGTGTCAACCTGGAACACTGAGGTCATCAGTTAGAGACCCTGGGCTTGCCCAGTCAAGGCACATACAGACGGAAATTACTATAAGTTGATGCTTCCCGCTCCTCTCCCTTTCTCTCTCTCTAAAACAAAAATCAATAAATAAAATCTAAAAAATATATGATATATTAAAGAAAAAAGATGTTTACTGGGCAATCACAGTTTGTTCACCTACCAAATATATACTGTGTCTTTAAGAAATATATAGTATAAGGGGAAATATATATGCATACTTAAGTTAGATTTGTGTTAATTATTATGATTGAGATAAGAAAAACTTTTTATGGAATCTAAGCAGGATGCTAGGTGAACCTAAATAGAAACTGAGATGCATTCATAAAAGACATATATAACACTGAACTTTAAAAATTTAGTGAGATTTTGGGGCAAATAGAAATTGAAGAAAGGATGGTGTATGAAGACTATTGAGATATAATGAGTGATTTCTTACATCTTAAAGGAAGTCTAAAATCTGTTGAACACCACAGTCTGTTTAAGATGACTCTTACTACAGTGAGGTAGGGAAGCTTTGGGACAGAGGTTGAGAAGCCAGTCAGAGGCAAGCAAATGACAACATTTATGATTAAGGGAGGTCCAGGTTGGGCCAACTAGACTTCCTCTCCTTTGAATTAAATCTGGAGTAGTGTGATGCGGGTAGAGTTAACCTATCTAGTGATGGCACTGTGAAGAGACTCCACTCATTTCATTCTAACACAGAGATGTAAAAAGCTTCTCTGATTCCTTCAGGTTTCATTAAAATATTCTCTTCTTAAAGATACCTTCTTTTCATATATCTGTTGGCCATTTTTATCTCTTCCTGGGAGAAGTGTCTGTTCATGTCCTCTTCCCATTTTTTTATTGGATTGTTTGTTTGTTTGTTGTTGAGTTTTATGAGTTCTTTGTAAATTTTGGATATTAGGCCCTTATCTGAGCTGTTGTTTGAAAATATCATTTCCCATTTAGTTGGCTGTCTGTTTATTTTGATATCAGTTTCTCTTGCTGAGCAAAAACTTTTTATTCTGATGTAGTCCCATTCATTTATCTTTGCCTTCACTTCTCTTGCCATTGGAGTCAAGTTCATAAAATGTTCTTTAAAACCCAGGTCCATGATTTTAGTACCTATGTCTTCTTCTATGTACTTTATTGTTTCAGGTCTTATATTTAGGTCTTTGATCCATTTTGAATTAATTTTAGTACACGGGGACAGGCTGTAGTTGAGTTTCATTCTTTTGCATGTGGCTTTCCAGTTTTCCCAACACCATTTGTTGAAGAGGCTTTCTTTTCTCCATTGTGTGTTGTTGGCCCCTTTATCAAAGATTATTTGACCATATATATGTGGTTTTATTTCTGGGCTTTCTATTCTGTTCCATTGGTCTGAGTGTCTATTTTTCTGCCAATACCATGCTGTTTTGATTATCGTGGCCCTATAATATAGTTTAAAGTCAGGTATTGTAATGCCCCCAGCTTCATTCTTTTTCCTTAGGATTGTTTTGGCTATTCAGGGTTTTTTATAGTTCCATATAAATCTGATGATTTTTTGTTCCATTTCTTTAAAAAATCTCATAGGAATTTTGATGGGAATTGCATTAAATTTGTATATTGCTTTGGGTAATATGGCCATTTTGATTATATTTATTCTTCCTATCCAAGAACAAGCTTCATTAGTTATTAGAGAAATGAAAATCAAAACTACAATGAGATACCACCTCACCCCTGTTAGATTAGCTATTATCAACAAGATGGGTAATAGCAAATGTTGGAGAGGCTGTGGAGAAAAAGGAACCCTCATTCACTGTTGGTGGGATTGTAAAGTAGTACAACCATTATGGAGGAAAGTATGGTGGTTCCTCAAAAAACTGCAAATAGAACTACCTTATGACCCAGCAATCCCTCTACTGGGTATATACCCCAAAACCTCAGAAACATTGATACGTGAAGACACATGTAGCCCCATGTTCATTGCAGCACTGTTCACAGTGGCCAAGACATGGAAACAACCAAAAAGCCCTTCAATAGAAGACTGGATAAAGAAGATGTGGCACATATACACTATGGAATACTACTCAGCCATAAGAAATGATGACATCAGATCATTTACAGCAAAATGGTGGGAACTTTTTTTTTTTTTCCTGAAGCTGGAAACAGGGAGAGACAGTCAGACAGACTCCCGCATGCGCCCGACCGGGATCCACCCGGCACGCCCACCAGGGGCGACGCTCTGCCCACCAGGGGGCGATGCTCTGCCCATCCTGGGCGTCGCCATATTGCGACCAGAGCCACTCTAGCGCCTGGGGCAGAGGCCACAGAGCCATCCCCAGCGCCCGGGCCATCTTTGCTCCAATGGAGCCTTGGCTGCGGGAGGGGAAGAGAGAGACAGAGAGGAAAGCGCGGCGGAGGGGTGGAGAAGCAAATGGGCGCTTCTCCTGTGTGCCCTGGCCAGGAATCGAACCCGGGTCCTCCACACGCTAGGCCGACGCTCTACCGCTGAGCCAACCGGCCAGGGCTCAAAATGGTGGGAACTTGATAACATTATACGAAGTGAAATAAGTAAATCAGAAAAAAACAAGAACTACATGATTCCATACATTGGTGGAACATAAAAACGAGACTAAGAGACATGGACAAGAATGTGGTGGTTACCAGGGGTGGGGGGAGGGAGGACATGGGAGGGAGGGAGGGAGAGAGTTAGGGGGAGGGGGAGGGGCACAGAGAACTAGATAGAGGGTGGTGGAGGACAATCTGACTTTGGGCGAGGGGTATGCAACATAATTTAATGACAAAATAACCTAGACATGTTTTCTTTGAATATATGTACCCTGATTTATTAATGTCATCCCATTACCATTAATAAAAATTTATTAAAAAAAAAAAAAAAAAAAAAGATACCTTCCCTGCTGATGCGGTTCAAACTGCATATTCTAATATGCCTTCTCCACTTTCCGTGGTCTGTATTTCCCCTGAGCATTTATCACCATGTAACATATGACACAGTGTCCTATTTATCTTTCATCCTGCTAGAGCAGTGATCCCCAACCTTTTTTGGGCCATGGACCAGTTTAATGGCAGAAAATATTTTCACGGACCGGCCTTTAGGGTGGGGAGAATAAATGTATGACGTGACCGAGACAAGCACCAAGAGTGAGTCTTAGACGAATGTAACAGAGGGAATCTGGTCATTTTCTAAAAATAAAACATTGTTCAGACTTAAATATAAATAAAATGGAAATAATGTAAGTTATTTATTCTTTCTCTGTGGACCGGTACCAAATGGCCCACGGACCGGTACCAGTCCAAGGCCCGGGGGTTGGGGACCACTGTGCTAGAGTATTAGCTTCATATTTCACTTGCTCACTGTATATCCAGTGCATACATCAGAATGTGGCACATAGTAGGCTACCTAAGTCAATAAAATCCTGATCTTCCTATTTTCTTTCTGTTTCTCATGTTGTTCTAGTACATAATTCTTTTGAAAAATCCAAGAAAATTCTAAAAATCTAGGGAAACACAGAGTTTTAGCTGTCTAGAATGGTCACACAGATAATGTCCCCTTGGCCATTCATAAAATATGGGTGCTACCTGCAAATTGAAAATATTTTTTTCACCTATGTTTATGTGATAGTTATTTTTAATGTTTTCACTATAATTTTCAAATAATGTTCTTTCTTGAAGATACCAGACTCTTTTAGCACAATGTCACTGTATTTTGAATGATACTTATATTAACATATATTTTGGTCTTTTGTGTATTAAAATAACTGCTCCTTAGAAATATAGACCACTTGCCTGACCAGGTGGCGTTGCAGTGAATAGAGCATTGGACTGGGACATGGAGGACCCATGTTCAAAACCCTGAGGTCACTGGCTTGAGCATGGGCTCACTAGCTTGAGCGTGGCTTAAGTGTGGGATAATAGACATGACCCCACAGTCACTGGCTTAAGGCCAAAGGTCTCTGGATTGAAGCCCAAGGTCGCTGGCTTGAGTCCAAGGTTGCTGGCTTGAGCAAGGGGTCACTCGCTCAGCTGGAGACCCCTAGTCAAGGCACATATGAGAAAGGAATTAATGAACAACTAAGATGCTGCAATAAAGAATTGATGCTTCTCATCTCTCTCCCTTCCTGTCAGTCTGTCCCTATCTTTACCTCTCTCTGATTCCCTCTTTGTCTCTGTGGAAAAAAAAAAGAAATATAAACCACAAAATAGGAGATGATACTTGCAAACAACAGCTCTGATAATGAGTTAATATCCAAAATATTAAAGAACTCACAGAGCTCAGGAACAAACGAGCAAACAATCCAATTAAATGGAGAGAGGACCTGAATAGACACTTCTCCCAAGAGGATATACAAATGGCCAACAGGTATATAAAAAGATGCTTATCTTCACTAGCTATTTGAGAAATGCAAATCAAAACTACACTGATATACCACCTCACACCTCACACCAGTTAGATTAGCTATTATTAATAAGACAACTAATAAAAAGTATTGGTGATGCTGTGGAGAAAAAGGAACCCTCATTCATTGCTGGTGAGAATGCAAATCAGCATAACCATTAATGAAGAAAGTATGGGGCTTCCTGAAAAAACTAAGAATAGAACTACCATATGAACTGGAAATCCCTTTACTGGGTATTTACCACCAAAATTCAAAAACATTGGTACATAAAGATACATGCACCCCCATGTTCATTGCAGCATTATTCACAGAGGCCAGACATAAAAACAACCAAAGTATACCTCAAAAGAAGATTGGATAAAGAAGATATAGTATACACATATATAACTCAGCCATAAGAAATGATCACATATTGCCATTTTATGACAATATAGATGGACCTTGAGAACATTATACTGAGTGCAATAAGATGAGTGAATTAAAAAGCTGTAGTACATATACATGATGAAATACTATGCAGCCATGAAAGAAGGAAATCTTACTTTTTGTGACAACATGGATGGACCTGGAAACTATTATGTTAAGTGAAATAAGCCATGCAGAGAAAGAAATGTATCATATGACCTCATTCATTTGAGGAATCCAATGAACAATGTGAACTGAGGAGCAGAATAGAGACAGAAATAGGATCAGAGGGACCAGAGAGAAAGCAGACAGAGGGAAAGGGGATGATAGGATGGGATCAGAGAAGGGAAAGAAATTGGTGAAATTATACACACATAACACAACATTATAGAGAGCAGAAATGCAAATCCTGGAGGGAAGGGGGATGTGAGGGGAGGGGGCAAGTGGGAGGTTAAGGGGAACATGGGGGTGGGGGAATGTACTCGGTGGGATACTTGAATCTATGTAAACACAATAAATTAAAATAAATTAAAAAATAAAAGCTAAGAGCTGTATGATTTCACACGTAGGTTGGATATAAAACTGAGACTCATGTACATAGAGGAACGTACAGTGGTTACCATGGGGAGGGGGATGTAGGGGTGAGGGAAAGGAAGAGGGAGTGGGGGGAGGGTGTAAAGAGGGACAAATATAAGGTAATAGAAAATGATTTGACTTTGGGTGATGGGTATACAACATAATCAACAGTTTAAATGCTCTAAAAATGTTTACCTGAAACCTATATACTCTAATTTCTTTTTTTAAAGCAAGAGATAAAGAGACAGAGAGAGAGACAGAGAAAGGGGCAGTTAGAGACAGACAGACAGGAAGGAAAAGATGAGAAGCATCAACTCTTCATTGCGGCACTTTAGTTGTTCATTGATTGCTTTCTCATATATGCCTTGACTGGGGTCTGCAGCTGAGTCAGTGACCCCCAGCTCAAGCCAGGGACCTTGGGCTCAAGCCAGCGACCATGGGGTCATGTCTATGATCCCTCACTGAAGCCAGTGACCTCACATTCAAACTGGTGAGCCCACCCTCAAGCTGGATGAGCCCACACTTAAGCTGTTGAGCTTGGGGTTTTGAACCTAGGCCCTCTGAGTCCCAGTCCAATGCTCTATCCACTGCACCACTGACTTGTCAGACAAAACCTATGTACTCTTATTGATCAATGTTACCCTGTTAAATTTAATTTTCTAAATAAAATTTAAAAATTTTTAAATAAAAAAATATAGACCATATGCAAATTATTGTTTCCTAAATGAAAAAAATGTGTATGCAAACATTTATATTGTATTATATAATTGTTAAAACATTTGATTCTTTATGCACATATTTTAACATCTCAACAAAATAGTATTAAAACATGGCAGTTAAACAATAATTAGGTATAATTCTTCAAAAACAGTGAATTTACAATATTCTACTTATGATAGCTTATATCATTTAGAATTTCAAAGAAGCCTTCCTTTTATTTTTTTTAGCTTCTTTATAACATGAACCAAAATACTTCTATGGCTTTCGATAGCCTACTGAAACTTCAAAGATGAGTCATCTTAGAAAAAGCAGATTAATGATGTGCTAAATAAGAAAAACAAAAATACAAGATAAAAGTAAATAGACTGCTATAGAACAGTGTAACATAACATTGTAGTTCAGAACTGACACTTCTGTATTGATTTTATTGGTAGAAAACAAATGACATTATTTTTGATGATTTCTGTATTTTTTCCCAAGTATAATTAAAATTGCAAATATTTAAGATACAAGAACTAGGTTATGCTAATTTTTCCTGATGATATTGATATTTTCCATTTAACTTTGCCAACTTCCTTGTGATATGTTAAAATATTATTTTGTGATAGTCTTCAAAAACATTAAATACTTTTAATATTGTTAAAATGCCTAATAATTTTTTTGAGATGCACAGCAATTCTCAGACACTTCTGCAAATAACAGCATCAAGTCTTGCTGACTCTAGGTGATGTATACTACTTAAATATTTACATGCTGTACAGAGCACCAAGGGCAAAAAGTGAGCTGCCCTCTTTTAATTTGTAGATAGTTTAAATTACACACTAAATTAGTCAATTTCACAAAACGATGACCTTAAATTTACATCTGTATATGTGTAAAACTTAAATAGATAATAAAAGTCAATGAAGATACAGTGTAAACTTAAAAATAAATTTAAAAAATATATTTAAAAATACAGCCTGATCGGGTAGTGGCGCAGTGGATAGAGCGTCAGACTGGGATGTAGAAAACCCAGGTTCAAGACCCCGAGGTCGCCAGCTTGAGCGAGGGCTCATCTGGTTTGAGCAAAAGCTCACCAGCTTGAGCCCAAGGTCTCTGGCTCAAGCAACTGTGACTAGAATTAAACGTAGATTTGAGCGCTGGCTGGTTGACTCAGTGGATAGAACATCAGCCAGAGTATGGACATCCCAGTTAAATTCCAGTCAGGGCACACAGAAGATGTGATCATCTGCTTCTCCTCCTCCCCTCTTCTCTCCCTCTTTTCCTCTCACAGCCAGTGGCTTGATTGGTTTGAGCTTCAGCCCCAGGCACTGAGGATAGCTTGGTTGGTCTGAGCACATCAGACTCAGGTGCTAAAAATAGCTCAGTTGATTCAAGCATCAGCCTTAAATGAGGGTTGCTGGATGGATCTTGGTTGAGGAGCATGTGGGAGTTTGTCTCATTATCTCCCCTCCTCTCACTTAAAAATTATAATAATAATAATAATAATAAGTGGACTTGAAAATAGATTAAAGTTACCATCTTATAATAATAATATTTATATGCACCTTTAAAATCAAACCAAGTAACGTGCTATTGTGACTTTTTTTTTTCTATTTTGACTTTTAAGTAATTTTACTTGAGTTGGTTATAAGGTTTTTGAGTGCAGAAACTAGGTATTTTGCTCACCATTGTTAAAATTTAGCATGATGGGTATATGGCCAGGAGCCACCGCCGTCATGGCCATGCAGATTCTCATTGAATTCGGACAGACAGTAAAGAAACAATGGAGCCAGAAAATGGTGGGCCTTTCCTTTTTTTTTTTTTTTTTTTTTTTTATTTCTGAAGCTGGAAACAGGGAGAGACAGTCAAACAGACTTCCACATGCACCCCACCGGGATCCACCCGGCACGTCCACCAGGGGCGACGCTCTGCCCCTCTGGGGCATCGCTCTGCCGTGACCAGAGCCACTCTAGCGCCTGGGGCAGAGGCCAAGGAGCCATCCCCAGCGCCCGGGCCATCTTTGCTCCAATGGAGCCCTGGCTGTGGGAGGGGAAGAGAGACAGAGAGGAAGGGGGGGGTGGAGAAGCAAATGGGCGCTTCTTCTATGTGCCCTGGCCAGGAATTGAACCCGGGTCCCCCACACGTCAGGCCAACACTCTACTGCTGAGCCAACCGGCCAGGGCCGGCCTTTCCTTTTTTTTTTTTTTTAATTTTTTATTTATTCATTTTAGAGAGGAGAGGGAGAGACAGAGAGAGAAGGAGGGAGGAGCTGGAAGCATCAACTCCCATATGTGCCTTGACCAGGCAAGCCCAGGGTTTTGAACCGGCGACCTCAGCATTTCCAGGTCGATGCTTTATCCACTGCACCACCACAGGTCAGGCCGGCCTTTCCTTTTTTAAAGTATTACATCGGCAGATGAGCAAACACACAGGGAAGACCGCTTTTCTCTCATTCAGAGCTCCCAAAGTCCTGACACATTCTCCGGTTTCACAACCAGGAGAATCTTCTCTGGTTCCTCCTAGAATCAAAGGCCTCACCAGTCGCAGTAGGGCTTCCAAAGGCCCTCCCAGCTCTTGTTCCCCATCTGCACTCCTTCTCCTCTCTCTGCTCAAACTGGCTTCTTCTTCAGCACTCTGCATTCTCTCTGCTCTCCAGGCAAAAACTGCCTGGGTTCTCCAAGACCCCTCCTCTAGCAAGCATCAGCAAAACAATGGCCCTTCCCAAGCAGGAATGCAATCCACAATTTTCAATCAACTGCCCTGCTCTGAAGGCAAGCACACAGGTGGCTGCCCAGCACCATTTTTTAACAATAAAAGTGAGCAAACTCAAAAAATACACATTTTACAAGCTTATTTGCCGAACAATGGGGTTACTCAACAAGTTGTGTTGAATGTTTTACAAATTAATAGAAGAGAATAATTTTAGGGAGTCTTCAATTTAAACATGAATTCATTTATTCAATCTAATAGCACTGACACTTCTATCTGACAGGCAGATGGCAATAACAGCTATAAGCAGTTAAGTGAAATAAATTTTACGCTCTCCAGAAGTTCACATTAGTGGTAAAGAGAGATAAGTGAAGTGAAAGCAAAGTGGAGTATTAATAAACAGTAAAATGGACACACACTAATTATTTTATAAAAGTGTAAGGACGGGGAATTTAACTTGAATTAAGGTTCAGGGATGATATCTATGGAGGGAATTGAAAAGGAATTAGTAGTTTCCAAAACACAGTTAAAAAATAAATCATATACTCACATAAATAAGCAGAAGAATTTAACTTGAATTAGGTTCAAGGTAAAATTCAAGGAGGGGTAATAAGAAAAAAGCCTCCAGAATGTGTTTACAAAATAAACCAAGCACATATGATCAAAATGATAATTCTGGGAAAGTCAATGTGTCCAAGAACTTCATGTTCCCCCCACCACCTGCCCCAATCTCCTCATTCTTTGCCAAGGTAGCTTTATCCATTTCTATAGTGTACCTACCCCGTAAGCAGATGCCTCCCTGTTTGTATTTACTACTCACAGACCTCTCTCCGGAGAGCCAAACCTGTGCTTCCAACTGTCTGCTCAATCTATCCAAAACTGAACTCCACGTTGTGTTTTCTAAAGCTGCATCTCTCCATATTCCTCTCTCTCTCACCAGCCCCTTCAGAGGTTATCTGGCCCTTTTCTCTTCTATATTCTTTATTTAGTAAGTTAAGAAATTCTTTTGAACGTATCTCTTAATGACTTTTCTCTCATCTTTAACTGTTCTTAGCTCACATTTTTGCCACCTCTACTGTGGTCTACAGACTCCAACTCTGGCTACTTCTACTGTTGTGGCAGCTGAGTGTTGAGCTCTTATTAACCACTAGGCACTGTGCTTAGTGCCTAACATGCTTTATCCTAAGTCTCCTCAATCATTTCCCTATATTCTGTTTCTCTCCCCTTGAGGCATTACATGAAATATAAAGCTATTTTAAGCTAGATATAGGCGAAATATATTTATGGACCCGCAGCCTGGGAATCTTACCATTTATGTGTTCCTAGTGGAAGGTCATTCCAAATTAGGATATCCTCAATGCCTATATGATACAGAGCAAGACATTCTTATTTTCAATTTATAATTCAATACACATTTACTAATCATAGTTAGGTGCCAGGCACTCTGCTTAATGCTACTGATTTAATAGTAAAAAGAAAGACACAGTGCCTGTCCTCACAGAACATGCAGCCTAGCAGATATCTACTAAGCAGAAACCTCTGTAGGTGGAAGATATATCTTTCCTACATGGAGCCCCAGGAGCTATTCATTGATTTCTAGGGTTGGCCTCACTGATGTAGAGAGCATTATTAAATTAACAAAGGCATGTATTTAGGAAAGGCTTTCCCACTTAACTCCCTCTTCTTTGTCTTTCCGTGTAATTTTAGGTTGTAAGTTTGACAATTGTGTGACTATAAAAATCTATTTCCATCTATAAGAATCTTGTGTCTGTGAAGATAGAAGAGATGTAACTACACTACCCACAAAAATTAGGGGAAAGTTCAAAATGAATACTCCAGTACTTTCAGCTTTTTTTTTTTTGTATTTTTCTGAAGCTGGAAACGGGAAGAGACAGTCAGACAGACTCCCGCATGCACCCGACTGGGATCCACCCGGCACGCCCACCAGGGGCAATGCTCTGCCCACCAGGGGGCGATGCTCTGCCCCTCCGGGGCGTCGCTCTGCCACGACCAGAGCCACTCTAGCGCCTGGGGCAGAGACCAAGGAGCCATCCCCAGCACCCAGGCCATGTTTGCTCCAATGGAGCCTTGGCTGCGGGAGGAGAAGAGAGAGACAGAGAGGAAGGGGGGGGGGGCTGGAGAAGCAAATGGGCGCTTCTCCTATGTGCCCTGGCCGGGAATCGAACCTGGGTCCCCCACATGCCAGGCCGACACTCTACCGCTGAGCCAACTGGCCAGGGCCACTTTCAGCTTTTTTTATAGTGCATTTTTGCTAATGAAATAAAAGTTGGTTTTGAATCTCATTTGCATAATCGAACAACTTTCTTTGACTTGTCATTTGCTTTTCTGATGTTCTTGTTTAATAAAAATAAAATTAAGTGCTTCTTCTTATCGCTTCATATTCATTTTGAAATACCCCTAATTTTTGTGAGCAGTATAAATAAAAGTCTTCAGTTTGAAAACCTAATGTGGCCCTGGCTGGTTGGCTCAGCGGTAGAGCGTCGGCCTGGCGTGTGGGGGACCCAGGTTCGATTCCCAGCCAGGGCACATAGGAGAAGCGCCCATTTGCTTCTCCACCCCCACCCCCTCCTTCCTCTCTGTCTCTCTCTTCCCCTCCTGCAGCCAAGGCTCCATTGGAGCAAAGATGGCCCGGACGCTGGGGATGGCTCCTTGGCCTCTGCCCCAGGCGCTAGAGTGGCTCTGGTTGCGGCAGAGCGACGCGCCAGAGGGGCAGAGCATCGCCCCCTGGTGGGCGTGCCGGGTGGATCCCAGTCGGGCGCATGTGGGAGTCTGTCTGACTGTATCTCCCCGTTTCCAGCTTCAGAAAAAATAAATAAATAAAATAAAATAAAAAAATAAAAACCTAATGTGTCTGTATAGTGCAATGCTTTGAAGTGGTAAAGCTTAATTTCTATAAATTTCAGAATAAATAAATAATCAAAATTAAAAATTATGTATACTTTTGCTGTTGTCTTGAATTATCAACACTTTGGCTAGTCTAGTAATGAAGTAAGGATTCAGACTTTTGGGGTGTATAACCCTGAATTCAGACAGGAACTACATACAGTCCTTACTGTCTGCATTATTAACAATTATTTGGGTACCTTTCGTGAGCAACAGTTTTGTTTTTTATCAGTAAAGCAGGGAAATCATGACAATTCATCTGAATATTGTGGAAACCTACTGAATTTTTCTCTCTGCTCCTGTCTGACCACTCAGCCAAGGCACAACCCAATATCCTAACTAAACAGAAAAGACAAGCCTCTTTGTCTTCACTAAAAATCTTTAAATCTCTAAGTCTAAGATCCTGAGGATGACATTTAAATTTATCTTCATCTTCTGGAGTTTGCACATTTTACTTCTAGTCATTTACTATTTCCAGTTTAATGTTCCAGTTATACTATACTCTGCCTTTCCCACACACCTGTAAGTACCTTTGAACATGCCGGTCCCCCTGATTCAGACACCTCTTGTGTTGTGTCTGCCACTCATAATCATGACTGCATATAATTGGGTGACATAAAAAAACCTCTCTCATTTACCTGGGGGCTCTGCCTGTATTATTATGTAACCTGGAGCAAAGGGATCTTTCTTAACATCTTTGCCTTCATTACTTTATACATATACATATGTATGTTAGTGGCTATTTCTATTACTTTCTTTCCCATGGCTAATATAAAATACATTTTAAAAAACCAAAAAAAGTATTTCTGATAACTTTAAAGTAGTTTTCTGAGGATACAAATCACTATACAATCTCACAGTGCAAAAACAAGGTAACAGTGGAAAAGTATTTTTCAACTACAGTTTACGACTGTAAACTGTAGTTGAAACTACAAAACTATTGTCTATTAGTTTCCGGTGTACTGCATAGTGGTTAGACACTCATGTACCTGGTGAGACAAAAGCAGGTTGACAGTTGTGAGTACGTGCAAGTTTATCCTTGCATTAAATTTATTAATTATTTTTTTCATACAAACAACTGTTAATCAACTTTCACCCCACTCTGTCTTTTACAAAGTGTCCCCTTGATATTTCTAGTGCCCATCTGGCACCATACAGTTATTCCAATATCATTGACCATATATCCTATGCTGTACTCACAGCCTCGTGCTATCTCATAACAACTAATCTGTACTTCTCAATCTAGATATATATATATTTAAAAATAATAAAATTAAAGCATTTCACTGAATACTCAGAAAACTTTTACTTGCTTTGTTTGAATAATCTCATCGTGGTACACAAAGGCTGAGTATTAAACAAATTTACCTTTATATATCTTTACATATTCTCTTTAATAACATATAGTTATGCCTCACAAACTGCTTACATAGTTAAAAGAAAAAGAAATGTGTTGCCTGTTGTGTTAAATATTCATATTTTAATCACTTAACTTTCAAATATATGCCCCCAGCTTATTACACAGAGACATTGGCATATCCGTGTGCTAAAGACACAGCTTGCTAAAATGTTCTCAGGGATTAAAACAAAGCGTAAGTGCTTTAATAGTGGCAGGAACAGGCAAAGGATAAAAAGAAAGGCGCTTAATAAGGAATGCAGAAAAGAGGGGAATGAATGAAGGCTTCACGAGGGAGGTGGCATTTAAGAACAGTTTTTAAGTTACAACAATTTTTCAATGGGCAGGCAGTGAAGAGGCAAACAGCAGAAGCGCTCAGACAACTTTCTGGGAAAGCAAAGTCAAACAGTGTGCAGCCTGTGCTCCAGACCACAGAGGGTTCTTTATTGCCAAGGTAGGGAAACAAACCTTATTCTTTAAGGGCAGGGGATTCATGAAGTATTTTTAACAGGAAAATGGCAGATCACTATGTTTTCATATTTTGTGATTAAGTGTCTTTCTCTTGTTTTCAGTTGAGTACCAGGGTGTATAAAGTTAGCTACTTTTACACATTGTTCTGGCAATTCATGTTATTAACACTGGCATTGGATAGCAAAGACATGTATTTTAAACAGAAATAATTCCTCTGTGGGTTCAACAGATAAAAATGCTCCCGTCAGAAATTAATTCCATTAGTTTGAGGAAGTGGTTTGCAGACATTTGGTTTTGTACATTTTGGATATTAATCCCTAATTAGATGTATCATTGGCCAACATGTTCCCCCGTTCGGTGGGTTGTCTTTTCATTTTGTTGATTGTTTCCTTTGCTGTGCAAAAACGTTTTAGTGTGATGGAGTCACTTTTGTTTATTTTTTCTTTTGTTTCCCTTATCCAAGATATTTTTAAAATATATATTGCTACAAGAAATGTCTCAGATTTTATTGCCTATGTTTTCTTCTAAGATGTTTTCTTCCAAGCCTAACTTTTAAATATTTAATCTATTTTAAGTTTATTCTTGTGTATGATATAAGAAGAAAGTAGTCTAGTTTCATCTTTTGCATGTATTGTTCAATTTTCCCAACATTATTTATTGCAGTGGTTTTCAAAGTGTGCTTCAGGGCGCACTGGTGCACCCTAGAAGATTTCCAGGTGAGCCCTATGGTATTCCAGAGCAATATATGCCTGTTGGGGACCAAAAAACCAACAGGGTTTTTGAAGTTTAGATTTTTGGGGGACAGAGGTGTGGGGAATTGGCTGTAAGCTGACAGTGCCCAATCCCCCACCTCACTTGTCTGATTAGGTTGCAAAAGGCTGTTAAGCTGTGGTGCTGGATTGTTTACACTACCCCCCATGTTCCCCAGAAAGATTGGAGGCAAGTTTCTTCTATTCTTTGTTTGGTGTAAAATTGGGATGATATATATGGTGGGGGTTTTGGATTGATGATTACACATAAGGAATTGTCTCTTGAAGACTTTCAGATTTCTATAAAAGAAGAATATGTAGCAATATCTAAAAAAGCTTTGAACATTTTACTACAGTTTTCAACATCCTATTTATGTGAATTAGAATTTTCTACCCTCAACACAATTAAGAGTAAAAAGAGAGGAATTTTTCAATGTATTGACGATAAAATGAGAGTTTGTCTTTCAAATATATGCACAAACATTGAAGAAATTGCTAGGATATATCAGGCTCATGTTTCTCATAAACACAAGAATAAAAAACTTCACATTTGTACCAGGACTTGCCAAATTTACTAAGTCTTACTAAGAATGTATCTATATATATAAAAAGATAACTTTTTTGTCAGTTTTTAATTTTTTAACCCCTCTTTTTTACGAATTCTAAAAAGCATAACTCAAAAAATGTAACATAAAAATGTTTTTTAATGTCAGAATAAACTTAATTTTGTTGTATTTATTTTGTGTAATTACCATAAAAGCATGCCTGGACTTCATATTTTTTTCTTTAATATTTGACTTAATTATTACAACATATTTCTCAGAAATTTGTTTATAGTGTGCCTACAGTTATTTGTAGGATTTTAAATGCGCCCCAGCTTCAAAAAATTTGAGAACCACTGATTTATTGAATAGACGGCCTTTACTCCATTGTATGTTTTTGCCTCTTTATCAAATATTGTTCTTGATATAGCATACTATTTGTATTCTTGTCCATAAAAGCTTGCATAGAGCAGATAAATGTAGACTAAGGAAACATCCAGGGCCTCAGAGAGTGTATATATTTCTCTTTTCTGTTGTCTCTAGTAAATACTGACATACTCCTATGAAACCTCAAGGCTGTGCAGACAGTTTGAAAATCACTAGGTTAAAGAAGTTAACCTCTAGGAAATCAAGCATAGTGTGTTAGTCATTAAGACCTTTAGGAAGATTATGGTTAATCAATCTAAAAGTTTAGTAAAGCATTTAAATGGTTTTATTCTATAAAAACAGAACTAAATGTAAAATCATATCTGTGTATCATTTTCTGGGACATACAACTAAGCAGAAGTTACTGCATTCATCTATACTATATTATATATTATATGTATATCTATTTAATTTTGTTTTAATGTAGGTTTCACATCCATGTGTATTTGAGCCCCATAAATGAACAGTTCTAATGCATACATATATTATAATTATTCCTTTCTCATGGTAGCATTTAATCTTAATTTTTGTCAGTCAAAGAGCATTTTAGGCAATGATGCTCTTGAACTTCATTTTAGTGAGAAGTGATTTACTAAGCATATAGTGCCAACTGGGTGTTGGCATCATCCATGCTTCAAGTACTTCTGCATAGGAAAATGCTGACAAAAGTATCTTCATAATAATGTACAAGGGAGATCTCACACATAAGGAAATTAATTTAAATTAAGTGTTAGATGGGCTATACAAAAAGAACATTTGCATTTGTATAGAAGTATAAAGGCATTTGACTAAATTAAAATGCAATAAAAAGAAAATCTTGCAATTAAAATATCCCTTAGTTTCTTATTTGTTGTCTTTTTACCTTTGAACTATTCAAGTCAAATATATTGTAAATCTTACTCTTAAAATCTGGTAATGTATAATTTCTGTAAAAAATGAGAGGACAGTTTGAATATTTAATATGAAGATGCAACTGAAACAATACTTTACACACTAAGTTATCTTCAATTTTTTTTGCATATGTTAACTCTAGTGCTAGAATAATTTTAAGAAAGGAAGCATTAAAATCTCAACTCCTTGATGCAGAATCCTGTCAGAAATGCATTTATGCCATTCTGTAATGAGAACCACTTTTGAAAATTTAACTAATCATTTTCACAAGATATCTTTTTTGGTAATAATGTATTACTTTTACACATCTCATTTCTTATACCTGTATTTCAACCAAAAAAAAATAAATTGCCTTAAAATAGGTTAAAGTCTATAAATAAGAAAAATGGTCATGTTTAAGACTGTACATTTGACAATAAAAGCAGAGTCAATTTTTATAAACCTTTACTGTCATGATTTTTATTTTGCCCGTAATTCAGTGGCACAGTTTAATTCATATATATCTGATCATGTATGTTAGTGACTATTTTTATTACTTTTTTCCCAAGTTTGATATCAAATACATTAAAAGAGACAACAAAAACTATTTTATTTCTGATAACTTTAAAGTACTTTTACAAAGACACAAATTATTGGTTTTCATTTTATACCGTTTTATTTTTTCCTCTTTTTTTGAATTTATTGGGATAATACTGGTTAACAAAATTATACAGGTTTCAGGTGTACAATTTCACAACACATCATCTGTATACTGTATTGTGTTCAATACCCCAAGACTATCACCAATTATTTCCCCTCTACCCTTCTTCACCTCTTCCCACTCCTCATCTTCCAGCAACTACTACACTGTATCTATATCCGTAAATTTTTTTCTCCTTTTTTTTTCTTTTGCTTTTTTGCTTCTACCACCCTGGCCCTGCCTCCCAAACCTCCCCCACAGTGGTCAGGAGGCTCTCTTCCACCAAAACTAACAATAGCAACTAAAATTTAAACACATTTTCTGTTATTATAAATGTCAAAATAGAATACTATTTATTTTTTTAATTTAGTGAGAGGAGGGGAGTCAGAGAGACAGACTCCCACATGAGTCTCAACTGGGATCCACCTGGTAATCCCACTAGGGGGCGATGCTTTGCCCATTTGGGGCTTTGCTCTGTTTCTCAGCAACCAAGCTCTTCTTAGCTGCCTGAGGTGGAGGCAATGGAGCCATAGTGCCCAGGGCCAACTCGCTATAATGGAGCCATGGCTGCGGGAAAAGAAGAGAGAGAGAGAAGCGAAAGGGGGGAGGGTGAAGAAGCAGATGGGAGCTTCTCCTGTGTGTCCTGGCCAGTAATAAAACCCAGGATTTCCACATGTGAGGCCAACACTCTACCACTGAACCAACCAGCCAGGGTCAAATACTATTTTATAAATTAAAAAACGTAGGATAGAGTTTCTATCTGCCAACATTTCTGCTTTATCTGAAATTCTAGAGTTTTTACACAAATTGGTATAACAGCAACACAATAAAAGAGTGGCTAAAAATCATTGTAGTGTGTTTTCAAAGGAAATCGCCTGCCAAGAAAGGTGTCAGCAAGATCTTTACTGAAGGAACTGTGGAATGCCGGTGTCGTGACTGAACATATGGAATTCACTGAGCCCTAAACTTTCAGAGACTGAAGTTGAATATCTAATGTCAAAAGCTGCCCCAAAGTGCCAGCTACATTATAAAGACTGTTTATATCTCCGTGTATGGAGAAGGAAGGGGAAAAAAAAAAAACCCAGTAATAATTCTGGAGAACAGCCCCAAGGCAGTTGTATTTTGAGTCGCTGCCACAGTAAGCAGATCGCCACTGGGCAGCAAATACACTCTGCAAGAGCACAGACTTGCTCTATCAGTAGACATCAGTGTAAAGCAGGAGAGGCGACAGAATTAAAAATAGAAGTATAAAACGAGAGCAAGAGTAATTATATCTGCTGCTTCGAGTTTGCAAAGGCAAGAGACTTTAATAAAACACGCTACCTTTTAAAAAATTAGGATTACCTCTACTATGTATATTAATTTTCTAGGTCTTTATCTCTTTTTTTGTTTTAGAACATTATTAACTAGGTAGCTAAAATAATTTAGTGCCAGGATGTTTATAATCCCGTAATGTAAAGTATACAGAGAAAAGAGGTTCATTTTCCCTTTTCATGTAATGATGACATGACTGTTTTACAAAATAAACCATAGTACTGAAAGATGAAATGTGAGGATAAAAATGAGGTAGAATCTGATTTAATTTAGACTTAACCATATTTTTAGATGGATGACTGATTTATTCTCAGGCAGTTGAAATATATGTAGTAAGTGACAGCTTTGCAACTCACTATTATATATATGTTATAAATCATTTTGACTTTTTGATAACATAGAAAATCTCCCATCTTAATGAGTTTCCACTTTACCTCAAATTGAAAAGCATATTAAACCTGATACTTAAGCCTCTTGTATTACTGATTGCTTGCCTATTACCCACATGAAAAAAAAGAGAATTATGTTAACCTATGTATATAAAATACAAAACATTTTTCTAAGCCCAGAGGGCATAGCTTGCAAAGTTACATAAAATGTCATTTAATTCTACTCTCTCTGTGATCTATAATGGAAGTAAGTTTATAATGTTCACTATATTATAGCTATAAATAACAATATCAAGAGACACATCTCATCAACACTCAAGGATGACACTGTAGAAAATTTAAAAATCCCTGTGAAAATTAAGTGCTTACTATTATTTTGCTTGAATTCACAGAGACTTCCAATACCATTTTATTTTCATATTTAAAGCATAGATTAAATTGACATGCAGGTTATCCATTTCTTACATCCTCTTTAATACTTTCAGACTATGCAGTTTTCCTATTCTTATTTTCCCTTTATTATAAGTTTGACTAAACATTAACTTCCTAAGTAGTGAAGCCATTTAAAGCACACTTACTTGAAAAGTGTAAAACCGGGTCCCATTAGGAAGATGCACTTTAGGGGAGCCAGAAACGGTGTTCATATCCGAGAAAATCATTTCTGATCACAGAGACAATATAATCCACAAGGAGCTACAGATGCAGAGCAGAGAGCTTAGCGTACAGATAAATCCGTGCATGCATTGAGGGAGACTAAAGGGTAAAATGAAATCTGCCCCATCCTTCATAGATACACAGTGATAGCATTTTGAATCTTTCCCCTACATTGGAAATCTAAGCTGAAAAAGATCATCAGCCACTGACCTTTTGTGCAGCTAGTTCTTTAGAACATACAATGTTTAAAAAAAATTTAAACACACAAGGTAAAAAGCAAGAACCAACAATAAATGAAGCTTGTGCAGAATCTGGCAGTGCCGTGGACCTGCCCATCTGTTCTCAGTGATAATCACCTCCCTCCACCACAGTCTAGCAGAGTGATTATGCTAAATATCCTGGTTAACCAATAACATACAGTTTCATTTCAGGGAAGCATGCACAGTGTAATTCAGAGGACCTCTTCTGACTAACCTGAAGCATGTTTCAAATACTATTTAAAGCTGGGTTTAGTTACAAATTATTTTTCCATTACTCTTATTTCTGTGTTTCCATATCTCTTTGTAACTCTCAGAATTTTCAAAAAAGATTTTCAATTTTTGCAATAAGCCTTTTATTTTAAAGTAAAGGGTTTTGTTGTTTTTGTTTTGTTTTTATGGATCAAAGCATATCTGGCTAGGACCAGGCATATAATTCACAAGGCTATATAATTCACATATAATTCTCAAGGCTATAGATACTAGGAATATTATTATCAAATAAAATGAACTAAATATTTTTACTTTTCTGACCTCCTAAAGAACATCATAATATGAATATAATCATTACTCTATTTTCCCATTTTAACTCAAAAGTTATTCAATTTCATAGTCAATGTCCAGAAAAGTACATTTAAAGAATGTATTGATTGATTTTAGAAAGAGAGGAATGAAGAAACAGACAGACAGACAGAAACATCTATTGATCTATTTCTGTATGCACCCTGATTGGTGATTGAACCAGCAACCTTTGTGTACTGGATGATGTCAAGCTAAACCTCCAGGGCAAAAAAGAAAAAAAGGTACATTTAAAAAAAATCAAACTTTATCTCATATATAGAAAACAATGATAAATCTTATAGACACAGATTTTTGATGCAAGATCCAAAAATATTGATTGCAAATATCTAGACTACATTGAAAAGCATGTTCATTTTTCTATGTCTTCTAACACACATTAAATAGTCTGTATCAATGATCATATTAAGAGTGCATTACACTTTTTAGAGGTAAAAAAATGTATGTTCCATTACACCTGGTTCCAAAGTGGAGACTTTGAGAAGACACATAGAATGACCAAAAGTACTGTCTTTATGAATGTTTCTAAGATGATGTAATTATACATAATTGAGAACCAGAAACCACCTGCTTTGAATCTGAAGGCTATAAAACGAATACGGTGATAGGTTCTGAAAACTTATTATTTATTTGTATTTTGATTATCCAATTCTTATTCAGATTTGTAATATCAATGAAGTAGAAGCAGAAAACATGATTCTCAATTCCTTAGATCAGATTCCTACATTCTGGTAAATGATGTGAACAGGTAATTGTTTTGTTTTTTTTTTTTAATAAATTTTTATTAATGGTAATGGGATGACATTAATAAATCAGGGTACATATATTCAAAGAAAACATGTCTAGGTTATTTTGTCATCAAATTATGTTGCAAACCCCTCGCCCAAAGTCAGATTGTCCTCCGTCACCCTCTATCTAGTTCTCTGTGCCCCTCCCCCTCCCCCTAACTCTCTCTCTCCCTCCCTCCCATGTCCTCCCTCCCCCCCACCCTTGGTAACCACCACACTCTTGTCCATGTCTCTTAGTCTCATTTTTATGTTCCACCAATGTATGGAATCATGTAGTTCTTGTTTTTTTCTGATTTGCTTATTTCACTCCTTATAATGTTATCAAGATCCCACCATTTTGCTGTAAATGATCTGATGTCATCATTTCTTATGGCTGAGTAGTATTCCATAGTGTATATGTGCCACATCTTCTTTATCCAGTCTTCTATTGAAGGGCTTTTTGGTTGTTTCCATGTCTTGGCCACTGTGAACAGTGCTGCAATGAACATGGGGCTACATGTGTCTTCACGTATCAATGTTTCTGAGGTTTTGGGGTATATACCCAGTAGAGGGATTGCTGGGTCATAAGGTAGTTCTATTTGCAGTTTTTTGAGGAACCACCATACTTTCCTCCATAATGGTTGTACTACTTTACAGTCCCACCAACAGTGAATGAGGGTTCCTTTTTCTCCACAGCCTCTCCAACATTTGCTATTACCCGTCTTGTTGATAATAGCTAATCTAACAGGAGTGAGGTGGTATCTCATTGTAGTTTTGATTTGCATTTCTCTAATAACTAATGAAGCTGAGCATCTTTTCATATATCTGTTGGCCATTTGTATCTCTTCCTGGGAGAAGTGTTGTGAACAGGTAATTGTTAACCTAGCAAACTGCTAAATAGACCAAAAGATAATTTTTAAATAAATGTTTAATTTGGGACAATTAATTTTAGGTTTTTAGAAAAGTTACAAAGATATTACAAAGAGTCCCCATATAGTCTTCATCCAGTCTCCCCAATTAACATGCACTACTGTGGTACCTTTATCAGAACAAAGAAACTGACACCAGTACATTATTATTAACTAAACTCTAGACTTGACTTGAATTTCACTAGTCTTCCTGTTTGTCCCTTTTCTTTTCCAGGTTCCCATCCAGGGTACCACATTTCTTCATCTTCCATGTCTTCCCAGTTTCATCTGGTCTGTTACAGCTTCTCAGTTTTTGCTTGTTTTTCATGATGTTCATAGTCTTTAAAAGACTATCAAGAAGTATTTTTAGAAGACTACCAAGAAGTACTGTCCAAGTAACCTGCAGGTACCCTACCTTTATGCTTATATTACTTTCACTTAATGATTTCTTCATACTAGACTAGGGGTTTCAGATTTGGGGGAAGAAAACCACAGAGGCAGAGTGTCCTAACATAACACTGGTGAAGTGACCTCATCACATCATGTGGGGGGTACGTGAATCTACATATCACTAGAGACGTTCATCTTCATCATTTGGTTGAGGTAGTAATGACCTGATTTCTTTACTGAAAAGTCACTGCTTTTGTCGTGCCATACTCTGAGCTTTGGAAGTTAGTCACTAAACGAGCACAACATCAAAGAGGCGATAGGAGGGATGAAATAAGATTTACCTACTGGAGGAAGTAGTATCTACAGATTTTAAATGAAATTTTTCTCTACAAAAAATTTGCCTCTTTTCTTCTGATTATTTTTTAATCATTTACTTATATCAGCATAAACTACAGTATATATATTTTATACTTTTATATATTTTTAAAATATATATACAGTATATATATTTTATATTTTTATATATTTATACAGTATATATATTTTATACTGATAATACAACACAATAAATTTTATTTTGATGTTCAAACTGTCACTACTGTTTCCCTTTGACATGTTCCCATTCTTTCATTTAAGGTGATTACCAGTATTTAAAAAATTTTTCTTTCTCTTGTATAATTCATCTATTTGCTAAAACTACTAGCCTCCTTAACTATAATTCTAATTATCACAGTATGTAAATTTGAATTTTTTTTTTTTTTTTCTGAAGCTGGAAACAGGGAGAGACAGTCAGACAGACTCCCGCATGCGCCTTGACCGGGATCCACCCGGCACGCCCACCATGGGGCGACACTCTGCCCACCAGGGGGCGATGCTCTGCCCATCCTGGGCATCGCCATGTTGCGACCAGAGCCACTCTAGCGCCTGGGGCAGAGGCCAAGGAGCCATCCCCAGCGCCCGGGCCATCTTTGCTCCAATGGAGCCTTGGCTGCGGGAGGGGAAGAGAGAGACAGAGAGGAAGGCGCGGCAGAGGGGTGGAGAAGCAAATGGGCGCTTCTCCTGTGTGCCCTGGCCGGGAATTGAACCCGGGTCCTCCGCACGCTAGGCCGACGCTCTACCGCTGAGCCAACCAGCCAGGGCCTTATTTTTTTCAAATTATTTAAGCAGCCATATTTTTTTAAATAATTTTTATATATTTTGATACCTTAGCCCACATAGAGTTCATTCAAATAATTTTCAAATTAAATACACTATAGAAACATACCAGTTGTGGTAATCTGTAATGTGTGTAAGATATTTTAATTCTTCTCATTTGAAGGCACATGTTGAGATCATACTTCCTTATGTGGCTAGTGGTATCCCATAACTTGTGCTTATCAGAACTGTGAGTAGAAATAGGATTCCAAAACAAAAGTGTGGCTTCTTAAAAACTCAGGATTTAAAAGAAAAATCTCTTTGCCAAATAGATTATTATGATGCAAACATAACCTCTATGTACTTTTATGCTTACCTATAAATTAATTTCAATGTAATTTAGACCAGATAATTCCCTAAACTTATTATTATATATGATAATTATTATAGGGAAACCAATAAACCAAATATTTTATGGTATAATATTACATATTCCTAGTATAATCTCATATATTTGCTAAATTTGCATCAACCAGCAAATTATTTCAGTTAGGAATTCTGAAGTTTTGGGGCCAATAAGAATATGTCTTTCCTTTTCATGTTTCTTGTGTGGGAAGGAAAAGAGAAAAGTAAAAATTAATGTTAAAAGAGGCAGGAAAAAGAAACATTATTAATATATGTACAGTGCTTGATTCTAAATGTTGCTTAAAATTGACAAAATATACATTCTTTTGGGGGGGGCTCAGAGACAGAGACAGAGACAGGAAGAGAGAGAGAGATGAGAAGCATCAATTTTCAGTGGCATCTCAGTTCATTGATTGCTTTCTTATATGTGCCTTGACTGGGAGGCAGGGAAGCTACAACAGCCCAAGTGACCCTTACTCAAGCCAGTGACCTTGGGTTCAAGCTGTCTTTAGGAAATAATGTCATTTTCATAAATAGCCTACATAGAAAACAATGTTTGAAAAAGAATGTATATTTTTTCAAGAATGTATATTTAGGCCTGACCAGGAAGTAGCACAGTGGATAAGGTGTCAGACCTTAAGATGTGGAGGACCCAAGTTCAAAACCCCGAGGTCACTGGTTTGAGCACAGGCTCATCCAGGGCTTGAGTGCGGGCCCACCATTTTGAGTGTGGGATCATTGACATGACCACATGGTCACTGGCTTAAATCCAAAGGTTGCTGGCTTGAAGTCCAAGGTCGCTGGATTGAGCCGAAGGACACTGGCTTAAGCAAGGGGTCTCTCGCTCTGCTGTAGCCCCCCTCCCAAAGGCACATATGAGAAAGCAATCAGTGAACAAATAAGGAGAATAAGGAGCCGCAACAAAGAATTAATGCTTCTTCTCTCTCTCCCTTCCTGTTTGTTTGTCCCTATCTGTCCCTCTCTCTGTTTTTCTCTGTCACAAAAAAATAAATAAATAAAATATAGTCATCTTTTCATACTTTGGGTCAGTATATTTGATCATTTTGATCATTTTTAATTTTCTAAATAGCCTTCCAAAATTATTTTGGCTTATCAATTAACTTCAGTCCCTGGCCAGTTGACTCAGTAGTAGAGCATCAGCCCAGCATGTGGAAGTCCAGGGTTCGATTTCTGGCCACGGCAACACAGAAGAAGCACCCATCAGCTTCTCCACCCTTCTCCCTCACCCTTTTTTCTATCTTTCTTCCCCTCCTGCAGTCAAGGCTCCAGTAGAGTAAATTGGCCCGTGTGCTGCTGAGGATGGCTCCACAGCCTAGTCTCAGGTGCTAAAATGGCTCTGGGCACAATGGAGCAGCAGCCCCAGATGGGCAGAGCACTGCCCCCCAGTGGGCTTGCCAGGTGGATCCTGGTCGGGTGCACGCGGGAGTCTATCTCTCTGATTTCCTGCTTCTCATTTAAGAAAAATACCAAAAAAAACCACACACACACACACACACACACACACACACACACACAAACCCTTTATTCTTTGTTTGATAGACTTTATTTTTTTCTAAGACTATTTTTTAAAATTTTTCTTAAGGGAGAAGCATGGAGGCAGATACTGACACCTGGATGCCCCTGACTGGGATCCATCCAGCAAGTCCCCTATGGGGTGATGATGCTCTGCCCTCTGGAGCTATTGTTTTGTTGCTCGGCAACTGAGCTATTTTAGCACATAAGGCAAGGCCATGTAGCCATCCTCAGCACCTGGGGCCAACTTGCTTCAACTGAGCTATGGTTCTGGGAGAAGAGAGAGAGAAAAAGAAGAAGGGGCGGGGTGGAGAAGCAGATGGTTGCTTCTGCTGTGTGCCTGATCAGGATTCAAATCCAGGACATCTACATGCCAGGCTGATGCTCTACCATGAGCCAACTGACCAAGGCCTCTAAGACTATTTTAAGCATTAACTTGAAAGTAAAAGTATATAGTACAGTATTTCTATCTATAACAAAATTTAACGTGCTTATGGTAGCAGTCAGTTTGCAGGTAATGTCTACCACTTGAAGGGTAATATAATATGTCCATTTCAGTTGCTACATTTATAACAGCTCCCAACCCCTCTGAAGATCTATCTTCTACCAAGGAAAGTAAATTAAGAATATGAACTCTGGAACATATAATACCAGCTATCTAAGCCACTTGAATTTTAACAGAAAGAAACTGGAAATGAAAAAAGTAAAAGGGTAACTAAATTGTACTTTCTTAAAAATGAGTAAAATGAGACCTGAAGCCAGACACTTGTTTCTAATAGATTAATAGGAAAGATTTCTACACGTCATCTAATATGTCCTTCTGCCTCTGGGAATAATTATTCCTTAGCCTTCTGAAGTGTATGCTATCAGCTTATTTTCATAAAAAGTTCAAAAAAATACTTTAGAGCCTATTATTTCAAATTCTGTCCAGAAGATTTAGCTCAAACACTTTTTTTTATCTCACTCCAGCATAATTTTTAATCAAATAACTATAAATATATTCTGTTTCAGGACAACCAATTCAATATAGCTTTTCCTTCATTCATTTATGGATATCTGATTTAAAAGCTCTAAAATTTGATAGAGTGATAACAAATGGGGAATTAAAGGAATACACTGAAAAGGGCTTCTCGTTTGCTGTTAGTTTCTGATAAATGCTCAGGGAAAAATATGCCATCCTGGACTGTAACAGGAGAGAGAAAGAGAAGGAGGAAAAGAAGGGGGAAAAAGAATAGGATGATGGAGAGGAGAGAGTGAGAGAGTGAGAAAGATCACTACAGTTTATACCAGATTACAGTGTAGCACTATAGAATAACAAAGAATTGTATAGACAAGTGTTCAGTTACAAGTCATGCCAGATTAGTAAAATTTGCAGCCCAGATGGGCAATACCTCCTAATGAATTCATATGGATGGCATATGGAAGCTAATCAAGTATATACTGCCAGCTAAGTTATCTATCATCTACCTAAATATATTCATATTTTGGCACCCCTATCTATATATGTATTCTTATTCTTATATGAGTTCTCTAAAATGCAGCAAAGATGACCCTCTGACAATAGCCAAAATCCTGTTTACTTTCACATCCTGCTTCTGTGTGTCCTATCTCCTGACAGTCACAGCTGATTCTACACAAGTGTGTAGGATTCGTTTATTCATTCACTCATTTATTTGTTCAACAAATTCTTAGTGAGGGGTGATGTTGTGCCAGACACCTCTTACAGTTAGAATAGAAATGACGGGATGGTGAATCTAGTCATAAACACTTTGCATTTTGTAGTAAACCAATGAGAAGCTTCATCCAACAGGTGTAATCGATCCTAGCAGTGAGCTCTTTCTTGGGGTACCCAAAACAAACAAACAAACAAAACCTAATAATGCCTTGGGGACTTTCTTCCAAGTTTAAGTGATTTTATTGTAGCAAACCATTCATTGAAATGTCCCAAATAAATAAAGATGATATTCAAAATCTATTGGGAACCCTTGAGATTTGTAGCCATGTGGACCAAATAAAAAATATTGTGCACATTGAAATTGAAATTTATAACTTTCTGTTTAACACACAAAAAATATTAAATTTGGCTTTAATCTTGGTGATAATTTGTTGTTTCTTTTACATAATCTATATGTGTGTAGATTTAGGCCTGTGTGTAGACGTGTGTTCACTCATGTACATACATGTATACATACACCTACATACACTCATATACATACATGTATAGTGTCTTCTTAAATGAAATTACAAAATTTTAAAATGGTATCATATTTCCATATTTCTTCTTCTCTTTTACTTTAGTCCCTGTTTAAAGCACATTTTCCACAAATGTTTACATGTATTATGACAGCTCATGAACACCTTTGTGTAAATTATAAATATTAAATGATATGAAATTCAGAATTAAGTTTTGTTAACTGATTAGAATTCTATAACTTTACAATAAATAATTCTATTATATTTTGTTAAGTTTATCTCAAGTTCTGAAATACATCCTCAGTCTGGTTTTACAAAGATTACATTAAAGTTCTGTGACAGAATGTGATTTCTGCATCTACCCTCTAAATACTAGATGTTCACAAGTTCAAGTTCTTATAATAATACCTGAAAGGATTTCTGAGCTCTGACATTTACTAAATAAGTAGAGTTACTTGAGAAATATATGGTTGATGCTATAACATGAGAAACATATAGGGTATTATATGTTGTACTTAAAATTGGATATGGCCTACATGCTTTATTGTATACTATGGGTTTGAAGTAATTAAGTTTCCATTTTCCTTGGAAATTGGTAAATTCTTACCATTTGTAACCAAACAAAATATTTCCACTCTGGATGGGTCTATATTCTTTACTTTATTTTTACTGTCCAGTTCACATATATATTCTCTGATTCATAGCACTATAATTATTGTGCTGGAACACAAAGAATTCTCAGTCAGTTGAATAGAATTTGGATTTGATTTTTTTAATTGGGAAGCAAAAATTTTAGCTGTGAAAAAAAATTTTAGCTGTGTTTGTTTGATATGAAATATGCTTTCTTTTTATTTATTTATTTATTTTTTTACAGAGACAGAGAGAGAGTCAGAGAGAGGGATAGATAGGGACAGACAGACAGGAATGGAGAGAGATGAGAAGCATCAATCATTAGTTTTTCATTGCACGTTGCAACACCTTAGTTGTTCATTGATTGCTTTCTCATATGTGCCTTGACTGCGGGCCTTCAACAGACCAAGTAACCCCTTGCTGGAGCCAGGGACCTTGGGTTCAAGCTGGTGGGCTTTTTGCTCAAACCAGATGAGCCGGTGCTCAAGCTGGCGACCTCGGGGTCTCAAACCTGGGTCTTCTGCATCCCAGTCCGACGCTCTATCCACTGCACCTCCACCTGGTCAGGCGAAATATGCTTTCTTAGGGAAAAAGTTATACCTTTTTTATTATTATTTATTTTAGGGGGGGAGGAACAGGAAGCATCAACTCCCATATGTTCCTTGACCAGGCAAGCCTAGGGTTTCAAACTGGCGACCTCAGAATTCCAGGTAGATATTTTATCCACTGCACCACCACAGGTCAGGCCAGAAAAAGTTATACCTTAAATAGAACTTTTTGTCTATCACAAACTAGGATCAGCACAAAACATGGCATAAAATAGGCATCACTAAATATTTGAGAAATGCCTGAAACATCTTCCTCTGGTTGTGTTGCTTCTCTCTTTTCCCGGATTACATGTAATATTAATTATCTCATTTTGACTTGTTGACTAGTCTTGAGAACTCAAAAATATTAGTTCTTATCCAAGATTCTTATAGTTAATATGTGTTATGTTTGGCATTTAAACTTTGGGTTGGCTGTACCGCTTGGCACATAGTAAGCAAGACTTGATGAATGAATAAAGAAGAAAAAATAAATAAACAACTTTCAATATTCTAACTAACAACCATATTGTTTTTAGTATGTAATGCGGCCTAAGTGGTTTAGAAAACAGATCTGAAAAATTATTGAGACACAGAGCCTTTCAAATTTACATTCATTAACCCACCGAAATGCACATACAGATAACTTCATCTCTATGCACACAGCCACAGAGTGTGCAGGAAAATACCACACTGAAGGGGAAAAAGTGTATATAAACCAAGCAAACAAAGTAGATGATCTGATGTTTTTCATCTAGTTCACCTTATTCTAAACACTTTGTTTGTATCATTCCAAAAGAAAGAAATTTGAGCCTGACCAGGTGGAGGCACAGTAGACAGAGCTTTGGCCTGGGACACAGAGGACCCAAGTTTGAAATCCCGAAGTTCCTGGTTTGAGCTCGGGCTCATCAGCTTGAGTGCGGGTCGTTAGCTTGAGCATGGGATCATAGACATGACCCATGGTTGCTGGCTTGAACCCAAGGCATCTGTCTTGAACAAAGGGTCACTGGCTTGGCTAGAACCCCTCAGTCAAGGCACATACGAGAAAGCAATCAATGAACAACTAAGGTGCCACAACAAAGAATTTATGTTTCTCATCTCTCTATCTATTCCTGTCTATCTGTCCCTATCTGTACCTCTTTCTGTCTCTCTCCCTTCTCTGTCTCTCTTGCTAAAAACAAAACAAAACAAAAAAACATTTGACTGATAGGATGAGAGAAAAAGAACCATGATGCTCATTAATTGTATATGAGGGCTTTTAGGATAACATTACTGGTAATTTAAAATAAGAAAATATTTTAAAAAAATTATATAGATGGACACTCCATAATAGTACCATCTTTAAGAATAAAAAAATTGCAAGATTACAGGAACAAGAGCAATATTAGGCAAAACTATGAAGTAGTATTTTTCAAAATCTCTGCCACAGTTGCCATGGTAGCAAGTACTTTATTTTCTCCTTAATTTTACTTTTTCCAAGAATGTTCTTTGGAAGACAAGGCCAATCACCATTCTGTTTTGCCTTTTATTAAGAGCAAGAACAGTGGCTCAATAATTGCCATTTAGTGAATGATATTTTATGGCAGCTATAGTGCTGCCTTAGACAAAGCCCTCTCAAGGAGTATTTATTCCTCATCTTAGAAAAATTATAACGTGTCTAAGTTCATGAAACTGATAAAGGGAAAAGTAACGTCATTTGAAATTAGGTCTCTCTGATTACAAAGCCACATTATAAATCAAAATTACATCTTGGCACTGCTTTATCTGCCAGAGATTTTAATTTAGTACAGAATATGAAGAAAGTATTAATAAATACCTGATTAATTGATTTCATATCAAAACAGTTTTAGGTGACTGGCTATTTTGATGAAATATGCATTTTGATTTTCTGGACATATGTAGAATTTCCTGATGGATCAAATGTCGGTGTGGAAAATACAAAGCAACTGACAACGGGAAGGTTGTCGGTCTGAGCAACTTGTTGAAGTTCTGGGTCTGGGCAGGGAAAGAATGAAATCATCACTAAATGAGATGGAGAAGGCTACGAGAGAAGCAGCTTTGTGAAGAATTCAGTTGCTCAGTTTTCAGTTTTGCCCGTGGTGAGTTTATTAAGGTTTCTCTTAGTCAGCTGAAATGGATGTCACATTGGCAGTTGAATTTACAAATCAAGAGACCATATTAGTATACAGACTGAAAACCACCACCACCAACAACAACAACAAAACTGGAATGAAATCAACAAGAAGTGAATGCAAATAAAGAAGAGAAGAGAAGAGAAGAGGTACAAATTCAAGCCTTAGTGTGCAAGAAGAGTCCTAGAAGACCAGCAAAAGACAGTAAGTAGGAACAAATAGGGAGGTAGGAAGAAGATGAACAGAGGGGCATGTCGTTAAAGTCCAGTGATTAACATGAATTAAGTAGGCAAGTATCAACTGCTGCTGAGAGAGTGAAGGATAAGGACTGAGAACAGGCCACTGGCTTTCACAATGTAAAGGTTGGTTTCAGTGCATATTTGTAAAAAAAACTGGATTGAAGTAAGTTTATGATGAAATAACTAGGAGGAGAGAAACTGGAAACATTGTTCCTAGACAACAGTTTTAAAGCATATTGTTGCGATGGGCATCAAATAAATGAGACAGTGGCTGGCAAGGAAAAAGGGGAGGGAAATAAGAACAAGTTGTCCTGTTGAAAAGGCTCTAGGAGAAGGTGAAAAATTGATGGTGGAGAATGGAAAGAGGCAAATTTCCAGAGCAATGCCCTTCAGTAGGTAAAAGGAAATAGAACTTGCAAATCAAGAGATTGGCTTTAGAGGGGAAGAGGACACCATCTTTGATCACAGATAGGAAGGCAGAGTATGTGGATTCCCATGTTGGAAATGGTGATGGTGGGAGCATGTGCCAGTTATCAGGAGCTTAGGAAGCAAGGAAGTCAGGTAGCAGTGATGTTGGGGGAGAGAGTTATGAATGTCTGAGTAGTAAGGGAATGGTATAAACAGATACATAAGAGAAAAGAAGATTATAAAAGCATACCGTATGAAAGAACATAGATTAGACACACAAGCAAATCAGTTGACTGTCTCCTTAAATTAAAAGCTTTGGCTGGGTACATGGGTTGCAAAAAACTCCAGACTTTACAGCATGGCCCAAAGATGTTTCGAAAGCCCGCTTTCCGGGGGCATGCAGTTCCGTAGATGGCTAACAAGGGAGGAGAGGAATGAGCTGTGCAAACCCAGCTTGTCCTCTCAAACACACTTACCCAGGAAGCAGTTTCTTCCTGAAGGAGAGTAAACTGTATATGCGCATAATTTACCATGACATAATAAAGTCTTAATTGAGTGTCTGGATACCTAACTAAAAATCTGTGTTCTATTGGTGCTTCTATTCTCTTACCAATACCCTCCCCTGATTTCCTAAAACATTTTGACCCATTAAGTAAAAACCTGCACTGATCCAATTGCCCAGGTTCTCTGTGCCACCCTGCGTTCCTGTGTGCTGTTGGTGCACATGGGACAACCTGAGTGCTCACTGGCAAGCCTGCCATCCTCAACCCCTGTAGTGCCTTCTGCACCACTGGGCCCTTGTCAATCCACACTTTCTCTTCACGGCGGCTCAGTAAACCTTCCTCCCGTCTGCTTAGGGCTCCTCTCCACTGCTTGCCCGCTCACTCGCCACAGATGAACAGTTCACAGTTCGGCACTGGAATCCCTTTTCTTACACACTTACATGTATTTGCTCCTCTCCTTATCTTGTTTCTCTCGTTTCAAAAATCTGAGATCCATTCTTCTGCTTGAATTTTATCACAGGAAGAAAGAGAAGTTTCCTGGCCATTTTAAAGTCCACATGGAGACATTGTTATGCATCATTAGCAATGGCTTTCATTCCCTTTATGGAACAGTCTTTTTTACGAGTTTTCCTTGATTGTCCTTTTATAGTGTTCACATTTTTGTTCTCCAAACTCAGTTTGCTATAGAATGTCCCCGATGGTTAGAGATATAGAAGACCCTAGAGATCATTGAGCACAGCAGACTCTTAGAATCCTCCATGGTACTTTAAAAAATAGCAGTATTTATGTGTCACCTTTAATGATTTTCTTTTAATTAGTTTAAGGATACCAAATGGGTATTTTTCTAGATCTCCCCAGGTGTTTTTCAATGTGTGTACCGATGGTAGGAGGGAGTCACTGATGCAGTGCAGTTATTTTATTTTATAGTGAAACTGAACATAAGGGAGATTAAAATGTCCTGCTTTTCTTGGTCATACAATGAATCATTCTGAGCTAACTAGGGCAGCACTTCCCAACCAGTGCTGAAACATCAGTCTCTCGGCTTCAGGGTGGCTCCTTCTATCTGGGACTTCAGAGCCCCTGCAGTTCTCAATTCCAGGTTTGAACCTTCTCTGTCTACGTTACTATAAGGTAGAAATAGAAGGATTTTCTATTTGTGCCAAAGTATAAAAAAGTTTGAGAAACACTCATCTGGTATATTCTTATCCTCTTTGAGAACTTTATCTTTTCACCTTTTTTTCTTTCTCATTAAATTCTTTTTTTTTTTTATGTTGACTCTCTTTTGTAAGTCCAGGTCAAGTGACCATGTTTGTGTTGTTAGTATATTCATCAATCCAATAGCTAAATAAAAAATGAAAAGGTTAAATGCCCTTTAGGGAATGACTACAGCAAAGCTTTGTTTTGAACATATCAATAGTGAGTTATTAAAAAATACCCTGGTTCTCAACCTCTTCAGTGGAAATGTAGGCACTTAGACAACTGTGGTCAAGTCACAGTTTTGCAGATTATTGATTAGAAGGCCATGTAGACACATAATTAAGAGTTTATTATGTCATGATAAATTATAGACATACATTAGTTTCTTTAATTTATCTGCCTTGTACTTGACATTCACCCCACATAAATAAATGAAAGGAACATAAACATTAGCATTTAATAACAAAGGTGGAAATTCTTATTATAACCACTTCCTTTAATATCAAAGGGACATATAATCAGTAACATGATGACCATGCCAGGGACAGCATTACATATATTAGCAGCCAGGCACACAAAATAAATACTAATTAGATTAAATTGATTTGATGCAAGAAATTAAATATTTCTTTAAATTCTGATTGCATTATCATTACATCATCAACTCACTACATGGGCTCTAGTGATCAAACAGGCCCAAGTTCAAATCCCCATCTTGATAAATAAAGCTTTGACTTAGCATTTCCAAGCCTCAGTTTTTTTCTCTGAGAAATGGGAATTAAAAAGGGTTTAAGTCATTGGGGGTGTTGTGAAAATTAAATCAGATGATGTGATAAAATATGCACAGTAATTGTCACCTTCTCAGTCACTGTCACTTAGAATTAAACTTAGTTTCTACATTTCTTTTTTTTTTTTTCACTAATAGAGTGTGTTGCATTTATCCCTTATGCAATTGTGTTCTGTGGCCCAGAATTCTCTTTTTACTCATACTCAAGATCCAGCTCTGGTGAATCCTCTTTTATAAATTCTCACCAGTCCATAATCTTTTTATTCTCATGTCATGCATTTATACATCAGTTGTAACCCTTATTAAGGCCTGTTATCAGAAACTGAGTGTGTGTGTCCACCCAGCTGAACGCTACTGGAGACTGTGGATTGTATTTCCCACTCAGCAGCCTCTAAGATCTGTAAATGCATAAATCAGACCATTTCCTTCTCTTACCCTCAACCCTCCAATAACTTCTTATCACACCTTAGAGAAAATCCAAAGTCCTTTCCACAGCCTGTAAAGCCATACAATATTTGATCCTTGTCATTTCTGTCCTCACTTAATGCCACTAAGCTCCCACCCACTGTCCACTGGTCACACAGTGTCCTTGCAGTTCCTAGAATATAATGTCAACAAATACAGTGAAAATATTCTGCAGACCAACTATATATAAGCTGGGTGCTCTTCTAGGAATTTAGGATACATTTTTGAACACAATAGACAAACATGCTTTCTTGTAGAGCTTTCACTGTGGTGAAAAGACATGCAGAAGTCATCAACATTATACGAAGTAAATGCACCGAAGACCAGTAACACCAGGGACAAGAACAGGAACTAGAGCAAGGGAAGAGGAGACCAGGGAGCTGTGATTTCCAATCCTGTATTAAGTGTTTTCTACTCTTGGCATAGGCAATTGCTGTTTCTTTTGCCTGGCTCTCTCCCAAGCCAACCCAATATTCACATGGTTCTCCATCAGTTATTTAGGTATCTGCCCAAATGTTAGCACTTCTGGTAGTCCTTAACTGGAGTGTAACATGTATGCCTTCACTCCCACATGCAACTCTCTGTTCTCTTAATCAGCTTTATTTTCTTCATTGCATTTTCACTATATATTCAATATAATACTTAGTCATTTTATGAAGGAAGATATTTTTTTCCTGTTTTATTAACCATTGTATTCCCAGGGCACAGGACAATGTTCAGCATGAAGTTGTTAATACATATTTGTTGAATAAATAAATAGGAATAATAATTAGTCAGCTGATGGTTATTAAGCAAACCAAAAAAAAAAAAAAAAAAAAGAGTCAAGAGAACTGCAACTTAATTGACAATATATTATGTCTCAATAATTGAAAAAAAAATTCCTATTTAAAAATTCTGCTTTTGATGTTTATAACACTTCTATAACAAAGGCCTTCCAAACTTTTTGAAAGGAGATCACTTATTCAGTAATGTAACAATTTTAATTGAGTATCTATGATATTCTAAGCTTTCTACTAAGCATTGGGGATACATTCAGAACACAAATACAATGATTTTTTAAAAAGTATCTCTAATTATTTAAAATCTTGCACATATATTTTTATCAAAGTTAAAACAGATAGATTGCTTGTAAAGATCATTACACTGCTTTTTTTGAGCTAAATCATCATTCAATAGTAGTCATAAAAGATTGATTTTTTTTTAATGTGCTATTTCCTATATTCTTCTCTTTGACTGTAGAATAAAGCAAAACGACTCTCCCTGGTAAAGGACTAGGCACATAGGAACTGGGTAATGCTCCTTCCATTCTTAGAAGCTTTGGTTATGATGACAATGACACTTCAGAGGTTAGTGAAATAGATGTGTGAATCATGGTTAATCATGTATTTTGGGTACATAACATTATAAGTGGTTAAAGAAGTCAGCAAAGTAGTTCATCAACATGCCACATCATGTCATTATCAGTTATTACCTTTTTTTCACCCTCTTAATTTGTACCTGGAAATGGCCTGGTTTAAGAAAAGAAAAATTTTACATGCCCTTTGAACAGCGACTGGGATAGTTAATATCCTGACCTGAATTTACTGAAAGACATTTTTTCCATAGCAAGAAATTTGAGTAAGATCTTTATTGTTTTTGCAACTGAAGTGTTAAACTATTTTTCTGACAACTTTAGAGGTTCTCCCAAAGGGATAAAAGATAAATGCATTGTAAAATCCATGTTTTACTTACTTAGTTGTTAAAGTTTAATATTCACAATACCAAATATAGTTTCCCTTATGGCCACTAATAAAATTAATCTAACCATTTAAAAAGAAAATTACTGAACAGTAAAGGTAAATATTGATTAGATAAATGCAAAAAGAAAGACTTCTATATTAAAAGAGAATGAAACATATCAAAAGTGAAATGTCTTACAACTAAATATTTCATTTGTTTTCAAAGGAAAAAGTTTATTTATGAAATTTCCAAACAAAATAGGTTCACATAATTTAATTTTGCCCTCTGGATCCAAAATAGATATAGAAACTATCAAAATAATCTGAATCATGTTTATAATCTATAAATTTTAATGTACCAACATTTGCAGTTTGATTAGACTATAACTAAAATCTAAAACTATAAGGCTATCTACAAATATCTTAAAGCTTCAGGAAAAACAACAAGAAAGACATAACCTAAGGCCAGAGTGGCCAATAAATTTTATGAACCATTATGTCTGGTATTGATTTCAAACTATTTTCTATTTGGTGATGTAATCATTTATTTTCTTGAAAATCATCCATAAAAACCTTCATTACTGACACTTTGGGGAAGGAGGGCGGTGGGGAGGCGTCCATGCATGAGTCATGAAGTTAGGCTGGGGACGAGATCTGGTAGGAGTGTGGCTGAGAGTATCTAAGGTCATTGGAACAGAGCCCATGGCATGAATCAGAAGCAACATGTTTTAGGCAAATAGCAGCCAATTTAAAATCCCCTTTGACATCTTTATTAATGTTAAAGGCACTGACATACCCCCAGTAAAGTAGATATATTATTTATATATTAAAAAAAATTTTAAGGAAAGACTTT
Organism: Saccopteryx bilineata; assembly: GCF_036850765.1. Classification (NCBI taxonomy): domain Eukaryota; kingdom Metazoa; phylum Chordata; class Mammalia; order Chiroptera; family Emballonuridae; genus Saccopteryx; species Saccopteryx bilineata. The sequence continues at coordinate 106,796,608 of NC_089491.1, read as the reverse complement.
ATTTGTTTCCCAAATGTCTTTTTGAGCTCCCAAAGCTGTTCTGTTTGCACTGCTAAGATTCTACAGTGAACAAAACAGGGGAAAAATTATACCCTTTCCTCATGGAGCGTGTCTTCCGGTAAAATAAAGAAAGAACTGTGTACAGCTTATTGGAAGGTGATAAGTAGTATATGGAGGGGAAAAAGAAAAAGTTGGCAAGAATCAGAAACTAAATTTTTAAAGATAAAGAAGGCCTCGATGAGAAAGTAATGTTTGAGCAGAGAGAGATTTGAGGTGAGAGAGTGTGCCATGGATATCAAAGAGAGAGGGTGCCAGGCAGAGCAAAGAAGAGGTCAAAGGGGCCAAGGTGACAGCATGCTGAGAGTGTGTGGTGGGAAAACAAGAAGGGTGGTGTGTCCGAGCTGGGTATATGAGCAAAAGAGTAGCAGGTGATGATGTCAGAGAGAGAATAAGGAGCCAGATTATACTGAACGTTATAAGGCATTAAATAAGCCTTGGCTTTTATTTAGAGGAAGATGGGAAAGCAGGGTAGGAGAGGCTTGGGAAGGTTTTGAGGGGAGGAGTGACATAATTAAATGATTGGCAATATTTTAAAAATATCTGGCAAGAATTATATATTTGGGAGTCTTTAGTGTATATACTAAATTGAGTAAATATAGGGAGATAAGAAGAGAGATCCAATGAGTGAACCCTTTAGCACCCCAGTATTAAAAAGTCCAGTGAAATGTGGAGGAACTAGCAAGGAAGAAAAAGAAAAAACCAAAAATGAGAGGCCACTGAGCCTTATGCTGGGATGGGGTGTTTTACCACTGGAGCTGCCCATTCTGAAGCTCATGACTAAGGCAAGAGCTATTATCTAGGGAGGCTGGCTTCTTTGTCCAACCTGACAACTTAGACAGCAAGTCAGTTCGTCTAAAAAACGAGGTGGTATTTTTCTGCCAATGATCACCAAAATCCACTATGCTGACCAATGAAATGATAAGTTACATTATTATTTTTCTATTCTGAACTGAATGGAGGGCCAGAACGAGAGGATATTAAGCACCATGGGCTTGCAGTTTGATACTGGGCTCAACACCAACACCCAAAATAACCTGGGAGTTCTAAAGATCAGTGCGAGGAAATTCAATATAGACTCTTCAAGTAAAATGTTAAAAAACATAGTGATTGGTAATTTTTAACATTGTTTTCTAAACAGAAAAATACATTTGAAATAAAATCATATGTGGAAGTACAAGATAGAAGAGACAGAAAGTGTTGTTTCTTTGCTTGAGGTAGAAGTAACAGAATCCAAGACCTGCCTATTCAAGAGTTCCTGCTGGTGATTCCTGTGAGGTGTCCTGACACAGTGCTGGAGCCCTGGCAAGCACTTCAAAAACACTGGCAGAAACAGAAAAAGAAAGTGGTTCAGATATGAAACTAATTGGCCTTTGAAGCAGTTAGGGAATAACCTGGGCCATGAAGAAATAATGTTAAATAACTAATAATTTACGAAAGAGAAAATGCATCATTTAGAAGACAATTAAATAGATCTGAATGAGAATACATGTATATAGCAAGATTTATCTATTTCAGAAATAATACATTATCTCTAGGGAAGGAGATAAGAGGCATTCAAAGTTTGGGGTTTTCTTTCATGAAAGAAAAATTAGAGTAAATATGCTCTTCCATAACTACTTTCGGAAAGAAATTTTAATAAAGAGCAGGCATGATAATGAACCTATAACTGTATCCAATATCAATCTATTTTGATCAAATGAGAGATTAGCCCTCCAGCCAGCAGTAAGTGGAAGTGTGAATAAGAAAGCAATCTTGTTGGGTCTCTCAAGAGGAACAGTTCGGCTAATTTAGACATGTGAGACTTGCAGGGGGTATTTAAAAACAGTGAAAATAAAAATGCTCAAAATGTACAGAACTAATTGAAAAAGAGAAGATAACTATTATGAAAAATAAAAACTGGTATTTTGAAATGTTTATTACAATGATTAGTATCTTAGGCAATTATAATGACCTAAAATGATATATCATTAACTTCATCTATCTACTATATAGGAATGAGACATTAAATTTTCTAAGGCTGAAAGATGCATCACTAGTTTACAAATGTGAGCAGTTAAATAACTTGCCAAAGATGTCAGAGTGAGTTACATTTACGGTATAAGACTTCCACTACAAATGGTTTTTAGACTACATATGCATTATATTCACAGTTGTATCCTATGGATGCATGGTAGTGCTAAAGATGTAGATACATCTTTGAACCTTTTTAAATACAAATCTGATATAAAAACAAAACAAAACTTGACATGGACTGAAACTAACTCATTTTTTTCCTACTACTAGAATTATGTAAATTCTACAATGGCAGGGGATTTTGCTTTTCTCACTGTTGTAACTTTAATGCTTAGAATAGTGCCTCACATTAAATAGCTACTCAGTGAATGTTTGTCAAAAGAAGGAACACCAGTTACCACACACAAGCCAAAGTGCAATACTAATCCCTGGACTGCTCAGTAAAATATCCACTTTTAAAGAGCTAATTTGTGTAGTAGACTTATAGACTTGAATAGGTAGAAGGCCCAAAAATACATATTTACTTTTTAGAAAACAATTAGTTACTTCCAAATTATAGATAATACACGGTGGTTTTGTTTAAAATGGAAAGATAACAATATTTGTTATTGTTATTGAAACAAACTTGGGAAATAAGAAATTGATTTTTCTAATTCTACCTAAACCAATAATCATCAGTGATTAGGAAAGGAGAAAAGCCTTAAAACATGGTTAGGTGGCATTAGGTTTTTCTACTCAGATTAGAAGTATGTAAAAGCAGGTGAAAATAAAACAAAACAAAAAGCATACAAGGAAAAAGAACCACGCGTCGTTAAAACTCAATTTGCAGGTGACTCAAAAGAGAAAAGAATATTTAATTTTGAATTCTTAAAAGGACTGTGTGTGCCCATGCATCCAAGTTGGAAAAGAAAAATCTTGCATCTTAAATAACTTAAGTTATCATCTTTGCAACTTATCTTTGTGTGATTACTATATTGTAATTAAAATTTGTGAAAACACAAATGTTCATGTAATAATTATTCATTCTTATATTCAAACCTCCAGCCACGTTGGTCTAATTTCTCCCTCTCATATACTCCCAGATCATTCTGTTTATAGTTTCATTAGGAGCGTTTTAACTGTATTTCTTACATTAGAATAATTTGTATATTTTTCTCTGTCAAGTAACTTTCAGTTCTCTTCTAGAGCATGAATAATGGCTTATTAACTTTTAGCATCAATATATAAATATTTGTGTCATAAAACATGGAAGAAAGCTCTATATATTTTCATCTATAAATTGAGACTGTAAACCACTTGAGAGTAAACATACTTACTCATGACTATATAGTTTATGCCCAGAAGGAAGTAATATAATATTTACTGAATGGTTCATTATAAAGATTCATAATTTTGGAAATTGTTATAAAGAACCATAGATATCAGGACATATAGCATGTGATGTGATATAATGATACAGAGTTAAAAGAACTTACATAAAGATACTTAAATCATTAGATTCCAAATTACTTAAATTACATGTTAGCTAAAATTTTTGAGTTTGAAGTCATTTGAATAGAGAAGTGTTAATTACATCATTTTCCACCTAAGCTGTGATTAAGGTAAGTCTGTAATATTGGGGTTAAAACAAGCAAATTTACTTAGTACTCTTTTATCTCCTGTAAACAAGGCAACCACATTTGGGGCACTACTCAAAGAGCTACCTAAGAAGAAAAACACACACATACCAAAACCAAATTTTACTATTCTCTTAATCAAAACATATACTTTTATGGTGAATCACCTGTCACTTTATGTTGTACTAATTGGTTATTATAATTAATCTACCCTGCCCTTGCCAAGGGAAAAGATTTTATTGTGAAATGGTGAAAAGGAAGAAAAAGGTGCAATGAAAGAGGTGGGTTGGAAAATTGTTTTTCACATCTACAAGCACTTAACATCAAAATACACTCCTCATAGAGTAGTTGACAATCCTATGCCAACTTTCAAATCTGAGGAAACACAGAGTCGGTGCATGCTTGCTCATTTCTATATACCCAATGCTTAACTATTACCTTTTAGGTTCAAAGTGAGCCTCATTCAATAATCTGTACAGTGCTTTAGCACTTGTCTCAGAATACAATTCTATATATAATATAGAATCATAATAAATATGATGATAAACCATCTAAGATTAGCCTCTCCAAATGTTAACATAAATATCAACCACAATTAAGACATACTCTTTTACTGGTTTTTGGTCTATCTCAGAATTTTGAGAGAAGTTAACTATTTCTAAGTTATAGGTTACATATATTTAAAAATCCATATGTTAAATGTAATATCAATCTGCAAAAGTGAAGAAAGGCCATCCTACAATTAACCATGTTAATTTTTTTTAGAATAATAGTGCAATAAAAGGTGAATATTTGGGCAAATTTCATATAGATTAACTTTGTAAAGCACAGAGGTATTGATGCTCATATAAGTTATTCAATTTTACTCTCTCAAGTAGTATTAGAATTTAACCCATGCTCAACACTGCATTGCAAAGAGTTGTCCCAAGCCATAGGGAAACTTGGCTCAAAAATATGATTGGTTAAATAAAAAATTTATGACAGTATGGGATATTACACCACTATTACTCAAACAAAGTTAATAAAACTGTGGTTTTATTTTTCTAAGAAAATAGACAATACATTGCATATGTCTGTATAAACTATATATTATATATACATATATACAATTATGCTTCTCGGATATCAGAAATGACTCTCTTCAGCTCATGAGCATTGCATATAACCTGTAGACAGTTTTGGACTCAGATTAATGCCTAGTTGTTAACCTGTGCCCTTACACACTTTAACTATGGTCATGGTTGGGGCCTAACCTTATCAATTTCTGCTAATTCTGATATGTCAAGGTTGTGTATAATATGTCTAATTTGCATAAACATGTCCTAAGCACTTAGAAAGATCTGTGAACTAAGAATTCATAGCCTTTATTTATGTCCTGAAATAAGAAATTTGGCAAGAAAAATCATGCTTGACCTTAGGTGCATGCTCAGATTCATTATTGAAATCTGAACTCTAAGTAGGTGGTCCCGAGAAGCAGGAAACCCAGAGCAGGAGGAAAGACCTGAATTCTGTGGAGCAAAACCGAGGCTGGGATCATCACAATGATGTCCTGACGGATGACCTTCCTTGGTTCCTTGGCCAAGCTTAGCAAAAATTTCTCAGTTTAAAAAAATAATAACAAGAGTCAGAAAGGAAGCATGAATAAGCTTTAGACATTTGGCCAAAGTTACTAACATAGCTGTCACATCTAAGGGGAAGCCTTACCAAATTAGGTGACGCGTGAGATGCACCTAAGGCATGACCACAGGAGCTGACCGCACATGTGAACAACAGGGTCAGGGAAGAACGCAGGCTGGTGAGAGCAAATTCAGAGAATTGGCTTTTTCTACCTCTTGATTATGCTCTGGTGCCCCTCAGAGACAGAGCCCAAATTTCTACACATCAATCCTGGCAAATTCTATCCCTCTTCCTTACTTTCACTATTTTCTTTCTTTTTACATCCTTTCTCTCTCTTCCTCTTCTTACTGTGAGACATAATGAAGACCCAGAAATATTTGTTGATCTTAAATTAAGTGTTCTAGTTGTTTAGTGATTTCCATTGGGTCAAATGGTATGAGTTGAATCCTGGTTTTGCTAGTTTGCATAGTCGCTATTAGGTGGTGTCCCTGGGAGAGATAATTAAATTTTAAAGTCATGGTTTCCAAGGCTGTAAACTAATATAATAGCACACACCTGAGAGTTCTTGTGAAGATTATATTTGGACATACTATTTGAAAATAAGTAATGCCTGACCTGTGGTGGCACAGTGGATAAAGTGTCAACCGGACTGCTGAGGTCACTGGTTTGAAACCCAGGGCTTGCCTGGTCAAGGCACATATAGGAGTTGATGCTTACTGCTCCTCCCCTACTTCTCTCTTTTTTTTTCCTCTAAAATGAATAAAGTCCAAAAGTATATATATACATTTTTAAAAAAGAAAAGAAATAGCATTATAGGTAGTTAAAGAAAATATTAATTTCATTTATACTTATTTCTATTATTCTCTGGCATTTTTCAAAACATTATTGTTATCTCCTGATTTTTCTCCTCTCTTCTCTTGTTTTCTCCCCATAATTATTTTATGTATATAACTTACATATCTGTGATAAAAAGAAAAATGCATGTCACAGACAGAAGGATAGATGATTCTTAAAAACAATCATTATTAGATTTCATTTTAAAACCAAACCACAGAATCATACTTAGTTGATAGAAATGCCTAGTTTCCAGAGCAGAAGATGTAAAGCTAGTTTTTCTTATTCCTTTTCTAAATATCATCTCATGTTAATCATTTATAGCAAGTTTGTAAATGTAAGTCACACACATCCTACCATAATCACAGGAACATTAAAGGTAGTAGAGAGGACTCATCTCTGTCAAAAAGGACTTTAAAGTTACCTGAAAGAGATTTTCTCTATGAGTTGAAAAGCAGCTATTTTCAAGCTTTTTCCATTGCACATCAAAGGGATATTTTCTACTAAGTGGCCTACTTTGACTTATAAAATCTCAAATGAAAGCTAATTACATGATCTGAGGCACCACAAAAAATGTAATTCTATAAATATTCAATCTAGTATTATTTTTACATCTTTACCCAATTTGAAATGTTATAATATTAAACATAAAGGCACACAACTAAATAGACACAATGTTTATACAAAGAGAAACTCTCTTGCCAGCTGTTTGGGTCACCCTGCAGTCTGTTTGGTAGAGCAGTGAGAGTACTGCAGACAATAACGCAATGAATAAAACTGGAATTGTGTGCGAACATTATGTTCTTGGCAAGAATTAAGGTGATGCTATCATAAAGGACACCTGCTTCCAGAAATTCAACTGAAAGACTATTGTATTATTTCCCTAAGAACAAAATCATTTTAGGTAATATGCATTATTTTGGGAATTGTTGGAGTGGGAATTTAGGGAGAGCACAGATTTTGAAGTAATCAGTCTGACAAATCATTCTTTATCATCTCAACACTTTTCCCTCTTTGATTCAGTGAAATGAAATCATTTTTATGCTACATTACCTTGAGTCATAAGGCTACAGACAATATTAGCAATTCAACTACTTTTACCTATCAAAAGAGATCTTAGTTTAAAAAAAGGATCTTTGTCACCTTGAATCTTATGTGATGTGCTTAAGAGTGGGCAATTGACATTATCAGTGATTAGGCAAAGATCATTAAGACCATAACAAACTTTAAAGCTAAGAGTCATTTTGATCATTGAAAGACTATCACCCACCTAGGACATAAGTATTGGCATTACAATTGGTTTTTTACATAAAATCAGTATTACAAGAACATAATCGTATTCTGGTGTCACACATGGGATGTATCTATTGCATAGCTGTAACATCACAAACTATAGGAAAATTTAGGGCTTAATTTATCTTAGTTCATTTTCCAGTTTAGAAAAAAATTAAATGTTTTGTGGTTCAAATTGGGCCCTATTCACATAGTCTGACAACAATGCTAAATTAATGATCAAAGATACCACATAACATCCACATACTAAATGCTGCTAGTTTTCCTTGGAATTTCAATTATTTTCATGTATTGCCCTCTTGTGGCCATATATGATGCTACTAACAACAAAATGACAACATTTCATTTCTTTTTCTATTCTTTAAAGGTTTATTATCTTAATATTCACTTTATAATATTTCAAGACAAAATCCCCATGACTAGTCTTCAATGTGAGCTATAAGCAAAATCATGACTTCTGAAAATCAGTATTGATTGCAAATAATTGTTAAAGAAATATAATACATAAGAAGTAAAGGGGGGGCTTGCTATTGTTATTTATTAGTTTTAAACCATGGCCATTCACTGATACATAAAACTAACATAGCATTTTAATTTCATAAAATAAAGTTCTAGAGCACGGGTCACCAAACTTTTTACACAGGGGGCCAGTTCACTGTCCCTCAGACCATTGGAGGGCCGTACTATAAAAAAAAACCTATGAACAAATCCCTATGCACACTGCACATATTTTATTTTAAAGTAAAAAAACAAAACGGGAACAAATACAATATTTAAAATAAAAAACAAATAAATTTAAATCAAGAAACTGACCAGTATTTCAATGGGAACTATGGGCCTGCTTTTGGCTAATGAGATGGTCAATGTGCTCCTTTCATTGACCACCAATGAAAGAGGTGCCCCTTCCGGAAGTGTAGCGGGGGCCGGATAAATGGCCTCAGGGGGCCGCATGTGGCCCGCGGGCCATAGTTTGGGGACCCCTGTTCTAGAGCTACCTTTAATATAATTTTCAGAATAAAGAGAAAATTTAAAATATAATAATAATACCTAATATCAGAAAATAACTAGTACAGTATCAGTATTAGAAAAAGCTTTCCTCTTTGGTTACTTAACTTAGTAAACAACGTGCTTTGATTTTTCAAAGATAACTTAACAAATAATACAAATGCAATTGTACAAGTAAGGTGTTAAAATGTATTGAGTCTCAGCTAGTTATTGAAGCTCTCTAGGTCTCAGCTTTCTCATTTGGAAAATGATGTTTCAGCCAGGTGATCTTGATTAATATTTGTTTTAGATGCATCTTATTAGCAAGAACTAACTAGTAATCAACAGCTCCATTCTTACTTTTTTCTTTTTGCACCTGACTTCTAGAATGTAAGTAAAGGTATGTACTAAATCCTCGGTTTTTGGAACTGCTGCCTCCTGGTCACATTTGTAAGCTTCAGAGGTAGTTTTTATTGTTGTTTTTTTTTTTAGAGAAAAGTAGCATAGTGCCAGATGATGTTTATAGTCTCCTGTCGTTTTCAGTGCAAGACTCACAAGAGGGAGGTCCCAGAGCCAACAGAATGGAAGAAAAGGACCTAGACAGAGAGGTACTGAGTAAGCTCCCCTGGGTAAACTAAATTAGTTGACCTTTCTAATTCATCCAAAGGGATAAATGCCAAGAAGAAAGGTAAAGCAAGCTCCGTGTTCACCATTACAATAAGAAATGGACCTAAATTTAATCACACAAGCTTTGTAAATGTTTACATAACATAGATCTGAGGACGTATATATGTGTGTGTATGTATATATCATATATATGTAATGTATATATATAATTGATTTTATAATGTATTGATTACTTTAATGAAATTTAGATTGTATTGGATGAGCTTTGATAGCATGATTTAACTATGTAGATTCTTAAAATATAGGAGTCATAAAATACAGGGTGGGAAAAAGCAGGTGTTCATATGGAAAGATATAGAAACTAACACAATAATCAGTAAATAATAATATTAGAATAAACTGTTTTGCTCACTCACAGCTGTCAGTGAACAAAACCTCCCTTTGTCTCATCCTGTATTTCAGGGGTAGTCAACCTTTTTATACCTACCACCCACTTTGTATCTCTGTAAGTAGTAAAATTTTCTAACTGCCCACCGGTTCCACAGTAATGGTGATCTATAAAGTAAGGAAGTAACTTTACTTTATAAAATTTATAAAGCAGAGTTACAGCAAGTTAAAGCATATAATAATAACTACTTATTAAGTACTTTATGTCAGATTTTCGCTAACTTTGGCAGAATAAATCTTTATAAAACAACTTACTATAGTTACATCTATCTTTTTATTTATACTTTGGTTGCTCCGCTACCACCCACCATGAAAGCTGGAATGCCCACTAGTGGGCGGTAGGGACCAGGTTGACTACCACTGCTGTATTTTATAGATAAAAAGTCTTTAACATTAAAAATAACTAATTAATTACCATATTTATTCAGTAAATCAGTAATTTTCCTTTTAAACAGCTAGAAACTCTCTTTGGTTTTGTTTTTTGGGGTTTTTAGGTTTTTGTTACTATTTTTGTTTTTTTGCCTGGACCTTGTATCCTTGAACATCATCTGTCTCATCTCTATATGGTCTGTACTCACCCATCTCTTCCATAAAGTCAGGGTTCTCACTGACTCAAGCAAAAAAGGAATTTATGGAGGGCCTGGCTGATTGGCTCAGTGGTAGATCATCTATCCGGTGTGTGGAAGTACAGGGTTCAATTCCCGGTCAGGGCACACATGAGAAGTGACCATCTGCTTCTTCCCCCCAACCCATTCTTCCTATCCCGCAGCTATGGCTCGATTGCTTCAAGCACATTGGTCCCAGGCACTGAGGATGGTTCCATGGAGCCTCTGTTTCTAGAAATAGCTTGGTTGTGAGCATGGCCACAAATGGCCAGAGCATCAGCCCCAAACTGGGGTTGCTGGCTGGATCCTGGTCAGGGCACATGTGGGAGTCTGTCTCTCTATCTCCCCTTCTCTCACTGGGAAACAAAAGGGAAAAAAAAGAATTACAAAGTAAGTTTAAATCCTTACCTGTCACAGGAATAAGAAAGGAAATGATCAAGCTGCAAATACAGAACCTTTTAGTCTCTGAGGCAAGAAGAAGCAAGCTATGGTATCTATAATAAATAAATAAATAAATAAATAAATAAATAAATAAAAGGAAATAAATTTTAATAAACTAAATATCACACATTTATTCAAATGAAAATTATATAATTTAATAAAAGAAAATAATGAGAATAAATAGAAACATTAAAGAGTATAGGAGAGTATATAATTAGTCATAATCCCTTATTAGGATGGTATCTAGGTAATTTTATTTTTCTTTCCTGTGGGAAAAGGGTAATAGAGAGGTTGTTTATATTTTACTAGGAGTTCAAAAATATAAGCCATAAATGAGAGAACCAGGTACTCAAAATGCTGCTGGATTCTTTGGCAAAGCTTGGAAGTAAAATTCTGCTTAAGGGTACTCTCTCTATAAAGTGGCTGTTCACTTGGAATGGTTTGGAATATAAGTAAAATGTTACTATTTCATTTTTTCAGTGAAGCAGTTTTTATGTCTTGTCACACCAAATAAAAATACAGATAAAAGTTGGAGATTCTTTCATTTTTAGAAATTTCTGTAACCTTTCCAATAGTGGGTTTTGTTTCTATGGGCTGCTCCATATAAACTGTTGGTTTGAAGGTTGGCATCTCTTTGTAGCTTACACTATGAATTTTTAGCTTTTTGTTTTGTATTCTTTAGAACAGAGGGCACATTGCTGGTCTTCAAGTGAATTACTGAAGTGGCTCAATCCAATTGGAATTGTGCTATTCCCCAGCTCTGAGAAGGATGCTAATAACCGTCTGAAATTTAGTCATTTTCATTTCTTACACATTAATTCTCCATGGTTAAACCAGTTCCTTCCCCCCCAGAGGGATTTGGCATTACCCTCCTGTGAAGAAAAGTGAATTATTTTTTCTTGAAGGAACACACTGCACATTATAATACAATTTTTGTATACAATACTTGCCATCATAATTAGTTTGGAGAACCACATTAGATAGTGTAATAACTTTTGTTTCAACCATTACACAATTTGAAAACCCAAGAGGAAAAAGAAGGTCTGTATTTTTGCCCTATGTTTACTTTCTTTCTTTCTTCCTGATGTTTCAAGTATTCTTCTTTTATTATCTCCTTTCCATTTAGAAAATTTTCTTTTGATATTCTTTTAGAAGAGGTCTCTCGGTGCCAAAGTCTCTTATTTTGCTTTCAAATGAGAATGTCTTGATTAAACCCTGCAGTTTAAAGGACATTTCCACCAGATATAAGAGTGTGTGTTGAAGTTCTATTTTTTTCAGCACTTATTACTATACCACACTCTTCTGATATGTAAGTTTTTGATAAATTGCCACTGTCATTTGAATTGGTTTTCTCCTATAGATAATGGTATCATTTCTCTCTGGTTTCTTCTAAGATATTTTCTTTGCCTTTGAAAATTTGACTATAATGTGTCTTAGATGGGGATTTGCTTGACTGATCTCTTTTAGGGTTTGCTCAAAAATAAGAATTTTTTAGCCATTATTTTACAATACTTTTCCAACCCACCCTCTTTCACTTTTTCTTCTTGGACTCCATTGACTTAAATAACAGAGATTTTGTTTCAGTTTTAATATTTGTGTGAGACTCTTTACTTTGTTTTTCAGTTTATTTGCTTTGTTTTTTAGATTAGGTAATCTCTTATTTTTAGGTTTTCAAAATAATATTTATTTTTAATAGTTATGTACATAAAATAGAAAACTGAAAATACAAGAAGTAAAGAACAAAATCATTCATAATCACAAGCAGTTTACAGTCTAACTTGTCCTTTCAAGTTACCTATGCATTTAGTTAGTTATTTATTTTAGCGCATGAGAGAGAGAGAGAGAAAGACAGCTAGATAGGAAGGCAGAGAGATGAGAAGCATGAGCTGGTTGTTGCGGCACTTTAGTAGTTCATTGATTGCTTTGTTATATATGCTTTGACTGGAGAGGCTGCATCTGAGCCATTGATCCCTTGCTCAAGCCAGTGACCCTGTGCTTCAAGCCAGTGACCTTTGGGTTCAAGCCAGTGACCATGGGGTCACATCTACACTCTCAATCCAGCATCCCCATGCTCAAGCTGGTGAATACATGCTCAAGCCAAATGAGCCTTCACTCAAGCTGGTGGCCTCAGGGTTTTGAACCTGGGTCCTCAGCATCCTAGGTGGTGCATCTATCCACTGCGCCACTGCTAAGTCAAGCATCTTCTGTGCATTTCTACACAACTAAGCCTCCATTTTGATGCGTTAAGACCATACATTTACAGCCTTAGCCTGTGGTGGCTGTAAGTGGTTCTTTCCTCTGCTTTCTCTGTGCTGCTATTGAGCTAAGCTATTGAGTTTTTATTTTTGTTAGTGTACATGATGGTTCTAAAATTTCCATTTGGTTCCCTTTATATCTTTGATTACTTAAACTCTCTATTTCTTTGCTGAGAGTTCGTTTTTTAACTGTTTTCAAGCATGTTTATAGCTCCTCTAAGAAACCCTTTCACAATGAGTGCTTTAAAACCCTGTCAGATAATTCTAACAATTGGGCCATCACAAGATCGACAGCTATTGATTGTCACTTCTTATTCAGCATGAGCTCTCCCTGGTTCTTGTCATGCTAGTAATTTTCTACTGAAACTTGAACATTTTGTATATTATGTTATGAATCCTAGATCTTCTTTAAATCAGTGGTAGAGTCGGCCTGGCGTGCAGGAGTTCCAGGTTCGATTTCCAGCCAGGGCACACAGGAGAAGTGCCCATCTGCTTCTCCATCCCTACCCCTCTCCTTCCTCTCTGTCTCTCTCTTCCCCTCCCGCAGCCGAGGCTCCATTGGAGCAAAGATGGCCCAGGCGCTGAGGATGGCTCTGTGGCCTCTGCCTCAGGCGCTAGAATGGCTCTGATGCAACAGAGCGACGCCCCAGAGGGGCAGATCATCGCCCCCTGGTGGGCATGCTAGGTGGATCACGGTCGGACTCATGCGGGAGTCTGTCTGACTGCCTCCCTGTTTCCGGCTTTGGAAAAATGAAAATAAATAAATAAATAATCTTATGTGTGAACAGGTCTCCTTTGAACACTTCTGTGTGTGAAGAGGGGTGCTGTTTCATTACTTCCAGGTGGAGGTAGAAGTCCAGGTTTTCTATCTGTTCCTATCATAAATACATATTGACTTAAAAGATCACAGGAGCCTGACTAGGTGGTGGCACAATGGATAGAGCGTCGGACTGGGATGCAGAGGACCCAGGTTCAAGACCCCGAGGTCGCCTGCTTGAGCACGGGCTCATCTAGTTTGAGAAAAGCTCACCAGCTTGAACCCAAGGTTGCTGGCTCGAGCAAGGGGTTACTTGGTCTGCTGTAGCCCCATGGTCATGGACATATGAGAAAGCAATCAATGAACAACTAAGGTATCGCAACAAAAAACTAATGATTGAAGCTTCTCATCTCTCTCTGTTCCTGTCTGTCTGTCCCTATCTTTCCCTCTCTCTGACTCTCTCTCTGTCTCTATAATTAAAATAAAAACATGAAAAAAAAAAGGTCACAGGAAATTTATTCAACAACCTGTGTTTTCAGTTTTCAGTCTCTTCACTTTCTTTAGTTCATTGCTGATACTAAAGTGTGATCATGGCTATACCTTTATCGAATGATCAGTGACAGCCTGATCTTCTCAAGCTCAGCTTTGGGCATCTCACTGTTTATAATGTCCTGTGCTTCAACTTACTTCCTCCAATTTTCCATTGCAGCAATGCTGTGATCTGATTTAGACATTATAGGGCCGCTTGGTATAGAATTCAGAGAATAGTTTGTGGGGTGGGGATGTATGTAAGGAATCTACTGATAAAGTTTTTGCAGAGGTCCAATTGAGAGACAGCAATGGTTGATACTAGGGTTGTGACAGGCAAAGAAAAAATGTTTGGGTTTGAGGTGTATTTTAAAGATTGAATTGACAGAAATGGAAGAGTAAATTGATGGAAGTAGGTGATTGTGGTTCAGGAGGAGGAAGACTTGAGAATGATATCCAAGTTTAAGCTGGAGCACTTAACTTGGTAGTTGAACCATTTGCTAAAATATGCAGGAGAAAAAATAAGGGTAATATTGAATTTATTGATTATATGACACCCAAGTTATAAAATGAATCTAGGACTCAGGAAAACAAGTAATAACTTATAGAAGTTTCTGTGTGTTAACAGACATATTTATCTTTATAGTGACAGATAATTTTATAGCTATATTTGGAGTTTCAAGTTTAGATGATTTTTATGGAGAGAAATAAATATAGAGCTAAGGATGAATCTTGGAGCAATGTTTGTTTAGTTGATCTTATCTACTTAAGATCAAGGCAGGATGATGATCTTTTCATAAAATTGAAGTCTCTATACAAGGACTTCTTAGAGCTCTATATTTAATATTGTAAAGTGGAAATAGCAATTACAGTTTTTTCTTTTTTTTGTCTTAAAATTTCTTTTCCACTTTAATATATTTTGGATACTTCTTCCCATATTTCTTCTCTAGCTTCCTGGTACAAGTCTCTTCTCTTCCTTCAGGGAAGCACTTGTCACTAAGGAAATTGTCAAAGCCCTTAGTGATAAACAGTGTTCATCCCTCACTGTATTTCTCATGAAGAAACAAAACATAACTACAAAAGCAATAACAACTACCAGATGGGCGGTGTAGGAGTACATTTGACTGGTATCAGCCCTCCCCCCCAATTTTTGTATTAAAACATGTTCCTCTGGATCAAATTTCTGAACACTACTTGCAACAAAAACAACATTGAGAGCATCTCTGATAGAAGAAAATATAATAGAAACTACAATAGAACATTCACTCCCAAACCTTGAAATCTCACCAACATCTCAAAATACTGCCTACAGACAAGAAAAATAAAACATAACCACCTATATCCCCTCCCAGCTCCAGCAAGACCAAACTATACACATACCCCCTTCAACACATTTACAGAGAAAAAGTTCAGTTTCCCCACAGTCAGCAATAAAATACAATATGCAGTCAAACAGGTTCTACTGATGTGAGAATGGGTTTGTCTTTTTTTAACTTAAACTTAAAGAGTTAAGATATAGGTGTTTCACACAAAGACTGTAAATGTTTTTTAATTGATAAACAAGAACATTCTTTGCATAATAGCAGTTAAGTAATTGTCTATTGAATAGAACTGAAAAATTACATTACTCATGAGGAATTCACACTAAGACCACAATATTCTATTGTACAATGGAGAACAAAATGGCTAGTAGGCAATGCCTTGCCCTGTGGTGAGTCATTCAAAAAAATGAATGTCAGGTTACTGTTGAAGGAACCAGATAATTCCATGGGGTCCCAACTCAGTGTCAATTAGGTATAACCATTGTTACATGGTAGAGCTGAGTTGATACTGAACTGTCAGGAACTATCAGTTTTGTTAATATTTCAGTTTAGAAGGAGCTTAGCTATGACTGATGATCTTTGAATGTGAACACAATTGTATATACATATATATGGTTATATATATGTTTAAATTTTAATGTTATATAATATTAGAAGGATTATAATAAATTTTTGGAATTGTCTTTATATAATGAATCTTGTATCTACTTTTTATTCAATCAAAATATTTCTTGAATTGTTAATTTTTGCTTATACTATACTTCAGGCTGAGATCATTAAGCATAGAAAGTAGGAGATATAAGAAATAAGTCTCTGCAGAAGAATATGATTCTAACAGTTGGTGGTGATTTGGGGAATGATGGAAACAGAATGAGCAAAAATTTAGCGCCATGAAAGTAAACCACAACAAGAATATCATCTCACATATTTGGTTAAACATGCCAAATGAATTGGTTTTGGCTGCTTGCTCTTTTCCTTGCACAGATTTTTGCTTTATATGTCCTTCATTCCCATGGCTTTAACCATCATCTATCTCTATATGGACATCTCTACCTGTGAGTTTTGCCTTACAGTCCAGTTTTAAATTTTCAGTGCCCAACAAATACAATAGTTCCATTTATAATGTAATCAAATCTTATCCAAAATAGAATTATTCTCTATGAGTTTCCTTTCTGAGATATATTTTTATTGCACATAGAATAATACTATTCATACAACTATTAAGAAAAATATGAATTTTATAAATAATAAATTATTGACAGTTTTGAGCCTCTACCATAACAAGCATACAATTATGCACTTATTTGCAGGATTATTTATTTGTTTGTTTGTTTGTTTATTTTAGTGAGAGAGACAGACAGACAGGGACAGACAGATAGGAAGGGAAAGAATGAAAAGCATCAATTCATACTTGTGGCACCTTAGTTGTTCACTGATTGTTTTCTCATATGTGCCTTGATGGGAGGGGGCAGATGCAGCTGAGCCAGTGACTCCTTGCTCAAGCCAGTGACTTTGGGCTCAAGTCAGTGACCATGGTCTTGTGTCTATGATCCCACAGTCAAGCCAGCAAACCTGCACAAAAGCTGGTGAGCCCATGCTCAAGCCAATGACCTCAGGGTTTCAAACCTGCATCCCTGTCCCAGGCCGATCTCTGTCCACTGTGCCACTACTAGGTCAAGCCTATTTAATTCTCTCAGTCACCAAATTAAGTAGTTGTTATACTTTTTAGGGGTCTTTTTTTGTTTGCTTGTTTGTTTTGCCAAAAAAGAAATAAATGGGAACTTAAAGAGAACAAAATAAGATGCCTAAGGCCAATATTTAAAGAAGGAAATTGAATGGACTTTTAATCAAGGTCAACATTACTGCAAACCTTAAGCCGCATAAATTATGTTGCTTCTCATTAACAAAGTCACCTAGTTCAAACAGTTTAACTTGACTCTTCTTCCTTCATTTATTTCTGTGATTCCAAGTTCCAGTGATTATAATCTCCCAGTATATATCATTTCCATGGCTAAATTCTGGTTGTGATAGAGTACAAAAGTGACCATAATTCTTTGCAGATCCATTCCCTAACAAGTGGAGTACGGTTACCCACTCCTTGAATTTGGGCTGGCTTGTGATTTATTTTGGACCACATAATGTTTCAATAATTAAGTTGTCATACTTCTGATTTAAAACCGTAGGATGTATTTTATACTTCTGCTCTCTCTCTCGAGATCTCTGCCAGTTGGCCCAGCCTGCTGTAGACCACACAAGATGAGCCATCTCAGCTGAACCACCTTAAACCAACCAGCATCTTTGATTGGAAACTAACCAACAAGACCAGCCAAGCTCACCTGAACATACCACACATCAGCCGAGCAGCCCTGCAGAGTCCATCCCTGATTGCCTCCCTATAGATCAATCCTAGGCTAACTAAATGGTCACTGTTATAAAACACCAAGTGCCAGGTGTGTTGTTAGGCACCAAAATGTAGCCTATTCACTTATGAAAACTCTACTCTAGTCAAACAGATCTAATTACTATTCTCCCACTTTAATACCTGTATAATATATTTCAAACTTTGATATTATTTTCTTGTAATAATGTCATATTGATTAAACTCATTGATATAGTTTATCTTCTGATAAGACATTATGGCAGCTACCCTAGACTTGCCATTTCAAATATGATTTTGATATACATTTATTTCATCACAACTTATTTTAGAATAGGACTAACATGAAATTCACTTATATAACTAAGAGTTAAAGAGATACAACCATGAAAGTAGAAAAGTAGAACGTGCTAGCTCTAATTACAGAATGATTTCTATATGGAATTATATAAGATCTTGTATAGGTTATTTTATTTCTATGGCCTTAGTTTTCACATCTGTATAATATTTACAGCGTTCTGATCCTTCTTTTGCTGCTTGCTATAAGACTTTCCTGGGGCTCTGATAGTCATAAGGTCAATATGAAGTGCAAACCTATTTAGCTACTTCCAAGGGCCAGTCACTGTACTAAAGCTTTATATACATTAGTTCATTTGATTCTTGAATACATATCCAAATTCTTTAAAATGTCATTATAAAAAAAGAGTGTACTATTGTTCGTCACTCTATTCGGATTGGCTAAAAATGCAAGATACTTATGATTTGAAATTTATTCAAAATAATTTATTACCACCTGTCATCTCTCGGGACAGGTTTCTAACAAATACACCAGGTGGAAGATATTTACCTAAAAACTAAAATATAAACATCAAAGAGCCATCAACCACTAAAATACGTGCACAGATTCCTGTCCTAAAACTTCTATGAGTAGACGGTATGATTTCTGAAAACAGGCTAAGTCCAATAAGTGTGATCTCTAGTTTTTTGAGTCATACTTTTATTAGAAACAAAAAACTGTTAATGAAAATACTTATAAGCACAAGATTTATTTGACTTATATTTGGTTTTAAAAATAGAGAGATGAATATTGATAATGCCTAATAATCCTGGTGGGTATAAATATCTGAGTTGAGGCTCTTGGAAAAGATAAGGGCATGCAGGTTGGATGAGGTAATGGCAAAATCGTTTCTATCAGAATAAATACTAAAATGGGAATCACCTGAATGTAGGTTACCAGAAACAAAACTCAAATTTTTGTTACTGACTTTTTATAATTCACTGTTGTCTATGAAGATGCAAAGGTACATTTACAATTACGCTCATTGCTCAAGTCAGAGAAACATGAAACAACGAACAGAATCTGGATTCATAAAGAATCCAACAAACGGAAGGAATCAAGCCAGATTGCTTAACCTCATTGGAAATAACTGCCCAACTCAAACATGCTAGAAAAATCTGGATATAGAATAGTGCTATAACTTGTTATTGAAAAGTAGTAAGGTAATTTGGCATTTCAAAGCATTAGTACAGCGTTTAATTTTGCAAGATGATGAAACTTACATTCTTTTTATATTTGGGACGATGACTACTTTCTAGCACTGGATTTCCCCATTGTAAGAAGAATATCCACGGACTATAACACAACCTTTAAAAGTTAGCTGGGATGAAACACTGTAAACTATAGAGCATTGAAAAGAAACAGCAACACTTTAATCATAATAATATTAAGATTTTTTAAATTGAATTTCATGAAACACTAGATGCATTTATTATCTGGTGTTTAAAAAATAAGACACTAAAAACTCTAGAAAAAAATGAATATTGTTTTAGGAGGCAATAGTATATGCTGTGCACTGTTCTATAATAATAATAAAGTTTGCTTTAGTTATATAATCTATTCTCCAGTAAAGGACAATGAAGCTACATACTAATGTCTGACGATTGATCAAAAACTAGACAAACAGGAATGATGTTTCTGTGAACAGAACTAGCACATCATTTGTTATGCATAAGTTGATGAACACATTAAATACACCCTTGCTTTTGATGTCCTTATTTTTAAAGTAAGGTTTTTTTTGAGGTGTTAGGTAATAGTAATAGTTCCTTAAAATGATATTTATTGTTTTATACCAAAAATTAGTTCAACAGAATATTTGTATAAAAGTGATCATTAGAAATACAATTTTTCAGGGGACTTTTTTATTGTTTTATAAATATGAAAAACTGATATATGAGTGCATAAAAATTCTATATTTTTAAATTTTTTTCTCAGAAAAAGATTTGGTCTTTTCTATATATATTAATGATTTAATAGAGTATAAATTATTTTTAAATAAATTACTTTTCCTTTAATATTCTCATCTTCCATTTCATATAAGCATATATTCCCACAAGGTGGTGCTCTTTATTTAAAAATCATAGCACAAAGCAACTTTGTTCTATATTTGTATAGTTCTCGGTGACATAGGCATCAGCATATTGTAAATGAACAAATGAGCATTAAAAGTATATTTGTCACTTAAAATTTATCTTTATTGATCATACTATTTCACTTATTGAATTAAAGTTAGGTTTTTATTTCTAAAACGCCAATGTACAAGTAAGTTTTGGTAGCAACTCAGTCATTGAAAATTTAGAGGTTTTAGAAATTCAGGATTAAAATCTAAAAAGAAAAATTTATCCTATTCATAAACAAAAACATGAAATAAAAGATAGTAAGAAAAGTTTGTCTGACACAGATGTTATTTGGAAATAGAAGGAAACTAGAATAGCATAAAAAGAAGAAAATAAAGATAGAAGAAATTAAATAATGATAGTGCTTTTAATCCACCATTTCTTTCAAGATTATTATTTCCTGAATGTGCAGTAGGAAGTTTTTCTTTCTTTCTTCTTTGCCAAGTGAGAGGAGGGGAAATACAGAGACAGATGGAATCCTGCATGTACCCTAACTGGGATCTACAACCCCCACGTGGGGCCATGCTCACAACCGAGCTATTTTTAGTGCTGAATGGGTGGGGGGTGGGCTCCATGAAGCCATCCGTAGAGCCCAAGGCAATATTGTACAAATTGAGCCATGACAGTGGGAGGCAAAGAGACAGAGAGAGAGAGAGAAGGGGGAAGGAGAGGGGTATAGAACCAGATCATCACTTCTACTATGTGCCCTGGCTGAAAATGTTGACATGCCAGGCCAATGCTCTACCACTGAGCCAACTGGCCAAGGCCACGGTAGAAAGTTTGAATCTGCTATTTCTTCAATGCTCTCAGTTCCCTGAAGTCTCTCAGAGTATTGCATCTCTTCTTCCTGAAGTTCATACTAATGTTCAAAATTTTACATTATTTAGTTCATGTCATTTCTCAGTAAAAGTCAAAGAATTTATCCAGTAATTAACTAAAGGAGGAATGATATATTCTTCTTTTATCTAATATTAGAAAAATAAATTAAATGAAGAGTTCTATTTCTACCTAGGATATAGAAAATGTTAAAAGAACATTGTTCCCGTGCTAACAATGAAAAAGAACCAAGTGATCAAACATAATTTTTTTTAATACTCAGAGACCTGAAGATGCAACACATCCAGATAAGCCAAGTTCCCAAGGTTGACAAGCTCCTCTGAGGAAAGCCAGGATACACAAACCATTTAATTATTATCAGAACATGGGATACAAGTGAAAGCAGCCATAAAAGTAGGTAAGAAATAAATTCACATTTTAATGAATTCTTAAAAGCTTAGTGTGGGCTATTATGGGAGATCAGAATCCCTGAGGAATTCCCAAAGGGGTCTAACCTGCTTGACTAACAGCTCTTTTACAAGATGTACTCCGCTACTGCTTGGGGATAGTAATGCAAAGACACAAAGATACTTGCAACTGAGGTAAGGGCAAGAATGCTTCTAGCATCTATCATCTGGTCCTGCCTTGATAAGAAATGTCATCTCTCTGAGAGTGGACAGAAACCCTTCCATAAGTCCCAGGCAAAGGTTGGCTGCCACTAGGGAGAGCACAGAGAGTCCTCTCACTTCTTACTCCCAAGCCCAGGTCAGTTGCTATTGGGAGTGGAATAGAAATCTACTTACTCTAACCAGAACTCCCAAAGGTTAAAAAATAAATCTGCTATTGGAAGAGGATAGAGAAACCCAGGATTCTTCAATGACACAAATACAAGAGGTCTACTACTATAAGAGAAGGGTAGGAGACTAGCTTGTGGAACACCCACTGATTCAAGACAGAGATCTGTCTTGGAGAAAAGGTAGAAAACTACATATGCTTGGAAAAGGCAGGAAAATGGAGAATGGCCAAGACTTGAGGTTTGGTGCACAGAGTCTATTTAAGGCTGAAGCTGGAGAAATAGAACTATGAAGTCCTAGTCTCTTCTCCCCCTGACTCCTACCATGAGCCTTGTAACGAGTAACAATCAACAAGTAGTTTATTGCTAGAGAAAGCAAAGAGAGACTTCACCCCATGCCTTTTGTAGCATGTGCATGCAGAGTCTTCTGAAAGTTGAGGGTGAAACAGGAACACTTAGACAAACCCTCTGGCATTGCAAAACTCACAAAATATGACATAGGTACAGTTCATAAAGAGAGGAATGTTAAGGCTGTATTGTACTGTAAGTGTCATTAAAGCTCAAGTCAATTCAACTACTAACTACCAACTCAACTCCAAAAGTTAATAGCCTGATAAAGACAGGTGACCATTTATGGATATATTTATATATATATGAAAAGAAGAAGAGAGACACAGACATGTAAAAGGAAAAATGAAGGCCTATAGAACCAGACACAGTGAAATGGAGAAATGCAAGTTGTTCAAATGTTGGAACTTTCAGACAGAAATTAATTCATTCATAATTCTGGATGCCAGAAGTCTGAAATCAAGTTGCCAGGTCTGTTTGGCTCTTCCCAAAAACTCTGAGGGAGAATCTGCTTCATGCCTTCATCCTAGCTTCTGGTAGTTCTTAGCAATCTTTGCACTCTTTTCCATGACTCCAATCTGTCTCCATTTTCATATTTCATTCTATTCATTAGATTTAAAGCCCATCTAAATCCAGGATGATTTCATCTCAAGATTCTAAACTAATTGCATCTACACAGACTGTGTTTTCAAATAAGGTCACATTCCAGGGTTCTGGATGAATAGAAATTTGGGGTGGACACCATTTAACTAACTATTAAATCTGCACAGATCATTCATTATCTATTCATCAAATCATTTATTTTTTAAGTCATTTCCTCAGGGAGAGCTTTTTTGACTTTTTCTTCCACTCTTAATAATAATTTCCCCATTGTTCCTTCATACCAGATGTGTATAATTTCAGTGGCATCTTTTAAATGTAGTATATGATACATTGATAGTTTTAGATATATACATAGCAAATATAAATACAAAAGAAAAACACATATGATAGCATGTGTTTGTGTGTGATCATTTAAAGACACGGTAATGTGTCTTAATTTAATTGTGTCATGGCATGTACTCCAAAGAAATTAGCAAGAAACAACTGGAATATTTAAGGAATGGATAAGAAGAATAAATCATTAGAAGAATGCAGAGTATAAGTGAGGAAAAAAGAAAATGAAAAAAATACCTGTAAATCTAAATAGGTATCAATGTTACAATATGAGAAAACAGGGAAAAGGAAAAGGAAGGCACAAGGCAAATGACACTTCATATTATATGAGCTGTTGAGAAAAATATCTCTAATATTCTAAAAAATACACAAAACTGTCAGTCTATTAATTGGAATGTAAGAATTATAGTCTCTGATAGGATGAGCAAAAAAGAACTATTTTTTTGACTTAAATGCGCGCGAGCGCGCGCGCACACACACACACACCATAGCTTGCCGGAGGTAATAAATAGCATCTTAAAAAGGGAAAAGGAAGGAAAGTGGTCTTCTCAGTCATTCCTATTAAATCCAACCTTGACAGCAAACAATGAGAGTGAGATGACTGGTTATGATATCTTCCTCAATGTGATATCTAAATAAAAACCTTCATACACATTAGCAAAACCTGTAATTTTATAGTTACACTTTAGAAACAAAGTACATTGAAATTCTTGGCACGTCTTTGGTATTGATATAAATAAAACTTTGAGTATCTGCAGCAACCTTTCTTACTATAATATCTTAAAAATGGAAACCCTTCATGTCTAAATAAATATTTTAAATTGTTTGAATAGCATTGAAAAATGTGAACATACTGCCTTGACAATTTTAGAATTACCTTTCTTAAGGGCTAGAACATGGCATTCTTCCTGTGTTTCTTGTGATATCCAACATCATCTAGTTTCAATAAGCAAATCAAGACTGCCATAAAAACCCAACCCAAAGAGCTGATTTAGTGCTCCAAAGGAAATTGATCCTTAAGTAAGAATTTTAAAGGAGGAAGGAAGAAAGAAAGAAAGGAAGGGAAAGAAAGGGATTCTTACCATATGTTCCAGGATGTCAACTGTACACTTTAGCTTGATACAAAAACAAAACCAGGTAAAGACTGTTTTATATCTGATTTTTTTAAGATAAGAGATATTAAGTCTTGATGTTAACAAACATACACAAGGAACAAGTTCCATGCATGTATCAATATTTTAAAATCATGCTAACATAAATCCCTACCTGATTATTAGTAAAACTGTATGCATTTTGGTGATTTGTTTTTGAATTAAAGTTCTGCATAGCATAGCAAAATAAAAGAATATTTCTTTTTAAATTTTAATTCTGGTGCTGGTTATCTTCCTATATGAGTGTAACACTTTTTTTATACTTTATTCTATAACAATTGTAATATGTATAAATATATTCACTTTTGCAAAATTTTCATACTCCTAACATGCAGGAAATATGATATATTACATAATTTACTTATAATCCATCTTCTTTTTAGTTTTAAAAATTCAGACTAAGGTTAAAGTCACATTTCCTTAAAGATTTTTAATCTTACCAATTTAGTATGGTCGGCCAAAAAATAAGCTATGATCTAGCTATTAAAAGGAAATAATTATGTTCAATGAATTTTGAAAATTAGATACAAATCCAGCTACTAAAAAGGAAAAATCTGGAAGAGCTGTTATATTTATTTAAATAAAAAGGAAGAAATGAAAGAGATAAAAATGAAAGGAAAAAATATTATTAAATAGAAATAAATTTAGCTATATATTTTGATCAGTGTAGACTACTGTATTTTGTGTGTACTTTTGATGTATAAATACTTTGATGTATAAGTAATTTAATAAGTATAAAGTAATCTTCTCTGTATAGTGAATGCATATAGAGAGCTGCCAATTTTTTCAAGAAAGAGATCCTCATGAGTGCACATGAACACAGAAAACAGTTGAGCTCCTGGCAAATGTTAGCTAATAAATATTTGGATAAAATAATGACATTGACTAACAAACTAATAAGGAAGTTCACTTCTACTTCTAGGATGTATAAGATTACCTTTAAAAATAATTATTGTATCAATATATAGTTATATTAAATTATTACATGATTTCAATCATCATATGACCAGTATGTGATATAAAAGTATGTCATTATACATGCCAAATTTTTACCTATATTTTTCTACATTTATGTAGATAATATGATTTTTCTCTATTAACACAGTAAGTTATAGTCATTGAATTGTATACATTACATTAAAGTTTAAATTTTTTTAATTTTTTTACATTAAAAAATTTAATTTTAATTAAATTTAATTTTTAATTAAATTTAAAATTTTTTGCAATGAACATGGGAGTGCATTGAATTTAATTTTCTAAATAAAATTTAAAAATTTTAAATTAAGTTGGCCTCATTTATCAGACAGATGTAGTCCTCATGTTCATGTGATTTGCTTCTAATTATAGTAGATAAAATATGCTAAAGGCAACCAGATGTCATTCCCATTATTACACATGTATGTATATATAATATGTAAGTTTGTTCGCATATATATATTTATATATATATTTATATATATACATACAGTAAATGAATATATACAGTCTAGCCCACACCTTCACTGCAGCCAATTAAAATCTGAGTAGAGGACCCATCTAAACTATTCTCACACTTTATGTTTCATAGAAACTCAGATAATAAGTATGTTGCTTTAAGTTTCAAAAGTTGTAGTAATTTGTTACACAGCAATGAAGAACTAATGAAACTTGTAAAACAACTTGGGAAGTGCTTCTCTTTAATTGTCTTTTAGAGATTTTAATTAGTATAATTCCTTCCTTAAATGATTGTAGAGTTCATTGGTGAAGCCACCAGCTCCTAGAATTGTCTTTATGAGAAGATTTTAAATTATTCCATTTTTTAGAGAGAAAAAAATATTTTTTTCTTTTTCATGTGAGAGGAAGGGAGACAGAGAGACAGACTCTCACATGCACCCTGACCAGGATCTATCTGGCAACCCCCATCTGGAGCTGATGCACTGCCCATCTAGGGCCATGCTTGCAATGAGCTATTTTTAGTGCCTGAGGCAGAGGCTCCATAGTGTCATCATTAGTTCCTGGGCTAATGCTCTGAAACAATTGAGCCATGACTGGGGGGAGGGGGGAGGAGAAAGAGAAAGAAAGAGAGGAAACGGAGAGGGAGGGATGGAGAAGCAGAAGGTTGCTTCTTCTGTGTGCCCTAACTGGTTATAGAACCTAGGACATCCACATGCCAGGCTAACATTGACACTGACACTGAGCCAACCAGCCAGGGCAAAGTAAAATATTTACTTTATTACTCATTTATTGTGTTAATTTGGTCGAAGTATGTTTTCCTAGAAATTTCTCTGTTTCTCTACAGTTTTTAATTCATCAGAATAAATTATGTTCAAATTCTCAGAAAATTTTCTCATCTTGCCAAAGGAAATAAGCATCAATCACTTCATTAGGATCAGCAGCCCCAGATCTGTGGCTGTCCTGTTGCCTCAAGCTATGCTGGGCTTGCCCATCAGACCCTCAGAGGGTGCAAGAACCACTGGAAACTCACTGAGGCTTATGAAAAAGAGTTTAGCGGTTAAGCGGCAAAAGTACATGGAGTGTTCTAGGGTTTCCTGGGTGGGGAGCATATACGCTTTTAAAAGAATATCTAATAACTAGTTTTAACTTTATATTCTAAATAACTTTAGCAATTAATTTTAAACAGATGTATTGCAAATGAGTGGCAGAAGCCAGTTTTATTAGTGGCTAAATCCTATAGCACTGAATTACTTTTCGATACCCAGAAAAGGAAGACCCCTTATTTCCTTGTATTCAAAAACAAAGATCTTCATTTGATGCAAATTAGTTCTTCAAGACCTGAATCAACATTCATCTTTTAAAATAAGTCTTCCCAGAATATAATAAAATCTCCCTCAAATATTCTTACCATCATTATTTCCCTGTAAAAAAAAACAAACATATTGGCCCTGGCTGGTTGTTTCAGTGGTAGAGCATCAGCCAGGCATGTGGAAGTCCTGGGTTGGATTCCAGATCAGGGCACACAGATGTAACCAACTGCTTCTACACCCTTATTCCACGCTCTCCTCCCACAGCCATAGCTGGAATGGTTCAAGCAAAGTTGATGACAGGTGCTGAGGATGGCCTTGCCTCAGGCGCTAAAATAGTTTGGTCGCCAAGCAACAGAGCAGTGGTAGGATGGGGAGAGCATCACCTGGTAGGGGGCTTGCTTGGGTGGATTCCACATGCAGGAGTCTGTCTCTGCCTCCTCAACTCTCAAATAATAAGAAAAAAAATGTATTTACCTATATACCCATTCTCACCTTTATGGATCATGTTTTTAAAAGAAACAAATGTTAACCAGTTAGAGTACAAATATCTATAGCAGTGAGTTGTTATCTTTTACTTTTTCTAAAATGCCTTAAATAATACTGGGTACACAATAGGCATTACAAATATGCTTTCTAAATAAGTCTTTGTTTTTACTTTATATTTTTAACATTTTAATGAGCAAATTATATGTAGACAGTTGTATTCACCCATCTGTTTTTTCAGATAAACATAATAAATTATACACATATTTGATCAAGAATAAAAATGGTCCTACTTTATTGTGTTAAACAAGAACAGTCTAATTAGAAACCACACTTTTGTTTAGTCAAGGACTCAAGAGACTAAACTATCTGTCCTTTTTTTTTATATTCATTTTCAAGAGGAGAGAGAAAGGGAGAGAGAGAGACAGAGAGGGAGAGAAAGAGGAGAGAAAGACAGAGAGAGAAGGTGGGGAGGAGCTGGAAGCATCAACTCCCATATGTGCCTTGACCAGGCAAGCCCAGGGTTTCGAACCGGCGACCTCGGCATTCCAGGTCGACGCTTTATCCACTGTGCCACCACAGGTCAGGCTTATCTGTCCTTTTTTGTAAAAGAAAATACATATCATATATTTGTGTATACATATTATATATGTTTTATATATTTATGTGTTTATATATGCTACATATGTATAAATACACATATACAAATACATTTATGTATAATAAAATTAAACAGAAATAGAAAAGACAGAAGAAGGAACAAAATACAAGTATGTGCAATAGCTCCAGATGAAATTATATTAAATATATATATATTTTTTTAGGGAGAGAGAGAGATGGGGACAGACAGGAATAGTCAAACAGGAAGGGAGAAAGATAAGAAGCATCAATTCTTTGTTGTGGAATCTTAGTTGTTTATTGATTGCTTCCTTATATGTGCCTTGACCTGGGGGCTCCAGCAGAGCCAGTGACCCCTTGCTCAAGCCACTGACCTTGGACTCAAGCCAGCAACCTTGGGCTCAAAAAAGAGACTATGGGGTCATGCCTATGTTCTCAAAATCAAGCTGGAGACCCTGCACTCAAGCTGGTAAGCCTGTTCTCAAGTCGGCGAACTTGGGGTTCTGAACCTGGGCCCTCAGCATCCCATGCTCATGCTCTATCCACTGCATACTGCCTGGTCTGGTGAAATTATATTATTTTTTATCAGAATTATGATAGGTATTTTAGGGAACAAAGAGAAATAAATGAAAATAATTCAAATTGAAGTTTTAATTACATGAAGAGAAAACTAAGTATACCTTAATATATATATATATGTTTTAGTGTTTTATTATTAACAAAAGCAATATCTTTGAATTAATGCACATCCTTGATTTATTTTACTTAATTGTCCTTTTTTATTAACATAATAATTTCCCTTTGAAAAATTTCAAGTATCTTTATTTTTATCGATTGATTAAAAATTAATAGTAAGTAACAAGTACAAATCTATTTCCAATAAAAAGTTGTTTTATTACTCTGAGCTTGCCAAACAACTTGACTCATATTAGAAAAATTATTTCTAAAATATTTCCAATCATATTAAATCATCAGTGAAATAATATACTGACTGGTATCAATAATGCTTCCCACTTTCAGGGTTATTCCACACCCGACTTTCAGGTGTTAGCCTATGATTCATATCTCTTTGCTCACTTTCATATTTAACATGATTTAAGCCTTTGAATATAGAAACCCACATTCTAGCATGCCCTCCAATTAAGACATGTAATTGTTTTGAAATATAGATGCCTAAATAGCTCTAATAAGTAATACCTTAATGAAGTGGTTCTCAAACTTTTTGAAGTCGGCAGATTTAAAATTCTACAATTGTAGGCGCACTATATACAAATTTCTGAGAAATATGTTATAATAATTAAATCAAATATTAAAGAAAAAAAATAAAGTCCAAGCAGCTTTTATGGTAATAAACAAAATAAATATGACAAAATTACATTTATTCTGACATTAAAAAACATTTTATGTTACTTTTGTTATGCTTTTTAGAATTCATAAAAAAAGAGGTGTTAAAAAACGACAAAAAGTTACCTTTTTATATATATAGATACATTCTTAGTAAGATTTAGTAAATTCGGCAGGTCCCAGCACGAATGTGTTAAGTTTTTCCATTCTTGTGTTTATGAGAGACATGAGCCTGATGTGTCGTAGTGATTTCCTCAATGTTTGGGCATATATTTGAAAGGCAAACTCTCATTTCCTCATCAATGCATTGAAGAATTCCTCTCTTTTTACTCTAATTGTTTTGAGGGTAGAAAATCCTAATTCAAATAAATAGGATGTTGAAAATTGTAGTAAAATATTCAAAGCTTTTTAGATATTGCCACATATTCTCTTTTATAGAAATCCAAAAGGCTTCAAGAGAGACAATTCCTTATATTTAATCATCAATCCACAATCAGTGGATATAGCTGCCAGTTCTTCTTCTTCTGTTAATGTTAAACCAAAATCACTTGAAGCTTCCATGAATGAGTTTCTAATCCAATCATGTTGTTCAGTATTAAGTGATAGAAAATGCTATAAATAAAATTCAGCCTGTCAGCCTTCAAGTTCTATTTTATTTACACTTAACTTTTGCTCACCTCCAGAATTGGATTCTTCAATATCATGCTTCTTTTTGAGAAATCTATCCATTTTATTTGGATGTATTTATCTAAAAATAATATAATGATGTGTTAATAATAAATATAATAATGATGTGTTAACAAAAAGATCAGTATTTGGCCCTGGCTGGTTGGCTCAGCGGTAGAGCGTTGGCCTGGCGTGCGGGGGACCCGGGTTCGATTCCCGGCCAGGGCACATAGGAGAAGCTCCCATTTGCTTCTCCACCCCCCCCCTTCCTCTCTGTCTCTCTCTTCCCCTCCCGCAGCCAAGGCTCCATTGGAGCAAAGATGGCCCGGGTGCTGGGGATGGCTCCTTGGCCTCTGCCCTAGGCGCTAGAATGGCTCTGGTCTCAGCAGAGCGACCCCCCCGAAGGGGCAGAGCATCGCCCCTGGTGGGCGTACTGGATGGATCCCAGTCGGGCGCATGCGAGAGTCTGTCTGACTGTCTCTACCCGTTTTCAGCTTCAGAAAAATACAAAAAAAAAAAAAAAAGATCAGTATTTCCATAATGAAATGGTATAATAGAGTAACTATTTTTATTTTTATATCTGGGCATATGTCTTTAACCAGAGCAGCTAGTAATTCCAGGTCCCAAGAGGGAATGGTGTGGAATTAAGATTAAGAAAATACATGGAATTAAGAAAATATAAGGTTGGTAGGGCCCTGTAATTGCTGCTGGCATGAACAAAGTATGCCCAAAAACCATATCTTGCTTTATTTATAGAGCAAAGTGGGCCATTAGAAAATCAATGAGATCTTTGATCATGTTTCCAAGGCAACTCAAGAATTTTACCAAGTGCAGAAAACCCCCACCGTACATATCATCTTATCTTTACACCAAACAAAGGATAGAAGAAACTTGCCTCCAGTCTTTCCAGGGAACATAGGGGGTAGTGTAAACAATCCAGCACACAACTTAACAGCCTTTTGTAACCTAATCAGGCAAGTGAGGTGGGGGGTTGGGCAGACTGTCAGCTTACAGACAATTCCCACACCTCTGTCCCCCAGAAATCTAAATTCCAAAAACCCTGTTGGTATTTTTGGTCCCCAACAGGCACATATTTCTCTGGAATACCATAGGGTGCACCTAGAAATCTTCTAGGGCACACCAGTACACCCTGGTGCACACTTTGAGAACCACTGCCTTAATGAGCAGAAAAGGACCAACCAAGCAGATCTTTTGGTACCATATATGCTAAGCATCACATTTCTCTCATGATAAAATTCCTGCATATGAACAATCTTTCATTATTTTGACTAAATATTCATGCCACTGATATTTTAAGCACCTATTCTGACAAATTAAAGTATTAGTAAATTAATTAAAATGATGTCTTTCCTATTCTCTATCTGCATTGGCATATAGGAACATCTGATTCAGTTTTATGCATGCCCCCAAATTCTAAGGGATATATATATATATATATATATATATATATATATATATATATATATATATATATAAATTTCTTTTTGCCTTCACATCTATTCCACAGAATCACATGCTGTTTTAGCTGCTGAAAAAATATCCAGACACAGAGACCTTCTATGAGTCACTGCTTTGGGTTCATCTCATTGGGCCCGGAGAAGCACATCTTTTTCTCCTGCACAAGTAAAAATGCTGCAGGATTCCCTACCAGCTGAAACTCCAGTAATAGGTCCTTATTGGTTTTGTTCTAGAGAGACAAAAGGTGTTGATTTATACTTGCAGGACTGTTACTACTACAATTATTACTTACTAAGTCTGTGGTGAGTATATCTAGCACTTCTCCATAGAATGTAGGGATATTATTGTGGGACTGTTCCATTATTATTAATGGAACTATGCTTTCAGTCTTTAAGTAGGATTCTTAATCAACAATGGAAGTTCCATTTCACATTTATTACTTTCTTATTTATTAAAGTTTATGCAATAGTTCATTCACATTTTTTCCATCTGAATACTTTTTAGTATTATCATGCTTGGTTCATTCATTTGCTCATTAAACATTTATTGAAGGCTTACTAAGTGCTTGGACTGTTCAGAGCATTAGAGATGCAGTTATAAATTAAACAGATATTTTTGTTTTCAAGAGGCTGATATCTAGTGATATTAAACATAATGAATATATAGTATATCATGATATACAGTATATATAATATACAGTATATACTGCATATATAGTATATACATATATGTAATATATAGTATATCATAATTACAGTATATATGAATATACAGTATATCATAATGATATTCAGTATCAAAACTTTATCTTTCTGATTTTATATTGCTGTTTTTATATTTTCCCAGTGGCCAATATTTGACATTATCCTTAAATCCTATTTTTCGCCACCATAAAATTCTATTAATAGTGTTCTTATAAGATTTCTATTCTCTGAAATTTTAATTCTTACTACCACTATCGTAGTCTGAAGTACATCATGCAATCTCATTACAGAGATATTATAACAGTTTCAATGTCTTTCTTCATGTAAGTACTCTGCTAGTGTTATGAAATTAAACATATAAATATGATCACATATATCATGTGCTTAAGAATATTTGTTCTCATTCATTCATTCAGCAAATATACGTTAAGAACTCATAAAACAGATATTATTTTAGACCTTTGGAATGTAATAGTGAACAAAAAAAGACAAATCTCCTAATCAAATGAAGTTTATGTTATAGTAAAATAAAACAAACAATAAACACACAGGAGCAGAAAAAGGAATATTGAGTGTTCATAGATGCTCAACTAAAATAGCATTTAAACAGAGAACTAAAGAAAGTGAGCCATTGGGTATTTCTGGAGAAAACATGGCAAGCAGAAGGAATAATAGCAAATGCTTGCCTGGGTAAAAGATCAGCAAAATTGTTAGTGCAACCAAAGTGAAATGAGCTAGGAATGGAAGGAAGGAGATGAGTTTCCAGGGGCATTATAAGGAAAAAAGTCATGAAGGGCTTTAGAAACTACTCTGTAGACAATGGGGGTATCTATCTATATCTATCTATCTATCTATATATCTATATATCTATATATATATATAGATATATACACACACACATACATTCATATATATATATATATATATATATATCACATTCCCCCATGTATAAGACACACCGACACACCTTTTTCAAAAAATTTGGGATCTAAAAGTTGAGTGCATCTTATACAATGATTGTAGTTTTTTTTACTTGCATTTCCCACATTTTTGTGCTTGTTTTTGTGCTCATTGATGAAGACAGTGATTCGTCATCAGATACAGATGAGGACAAGATAATGGATGGGAGCTCTGACAGTGATAAGGAGTTGTACGAATTTTATGATGAATAAAACTTGAGTTCAATAACTTTATGTAATTTTTTTTTCAAATTTCAGGCCCCAAAATTAAGGTGCATCTTATACATGGGAGCATCTTATACATGGGAAAATACGGTATGTAAGAACAAAGATTTAAGCTTAGATGTGACATAATCTTACTTACACTTTAAGAAATTTATTCTGCTTGGTTCACTGCTTGGACACATGAGAAATGATGGTACATTTGATCAGAGTGATTGTTTTATAGTGGTGGTGAGAATCGGTTAGATTATGGATAAATTACGAAGATGGAACCACTGCTCCTGTTTTTCAAATTCATTCAGACTTGAATCTTCTGCTTCATCAATCCCTTCCTATCTTCACTGCAATTCTTAATCTCAGACTTAACAACATACAGTACTTGCCAAAAATATTCTGGTATCTTGTCCCATTGGCCTTCCATAGCAACAGTCTAGCAGAACAACCCCTTGAAACCAAAATGGCTGCAGGCATTCTCCCCTCCCACCACACCTGAGTTACAGAGCATCTTATAGAAAAGAAAAGAAGAAAAAACTTTGAGTAATTTATAACCGCTACAATTTCACTGCTTACAACCATAAGTGGACCCCAAATACTTGCCACTAATCCATTGATGGAGTACCTAGTTCTCCTACAGTCCATGATATTAAATAAATCTTCTCCATATTCCTGAAATACCTGATCCTCTCACCTCTGCTGCCACCGTCAGGGAATTCACTTTTTAACTGTGGGGAAATTAGAAGCCATTAAATGGAAACTCTCAACTTTGTAAGATCCCTACTTACAAATATGTTTGCATCAATTTCACCCTTTTTCCTACCCTCATTTCAACTTGGAAGAGGCATTGAGCTATTTATACAACATGCCCTGGAGTCCAACCCTTTCTGCCTCATCTTGTGCTCTACTAGTTACCTTCTCTTTCCTCTGTAACTTCTCCCTCCACACATGCTTTCTACATGTCTCAATGCACTCAAATGTTCTCTATTTAAAATAATTATCTCTCAACTTTTTGTTCTATCTTGGCTATTATTCCACCACTCCTCTTATAATTAAGCACCTTGAAATTGTTTTCTATAGCTACTGAATACAATTTTTATCTCACATTTAATCTTTCAGGCCACTAATAGACAGATTGACTTTTTATTTCCTTATCTTTTGAAGTAGATGAGCAGAACATTGGCATTTTTTTTAAAAAATGTCAAATTGAAATAGGTTTCGGAGATTTTTAAATTCTAAGATCATATAAATTGAAAAATATATAACCTGGTGTAAATAGCACCCTCAGGAAATTAAATTTGATTTAAGTTCTGTGGAGTGTTTACTCAAATTGCTATGAACTATCAGGAAGACCATTAAAATGAGAACAGAAAGTACAAAAATATGGAATGTACAATTCTGGTTCCTCAGTGGGGAAAAAAATTAATAGAGCTGGAGAATGTTCAAGACAGTGTACATATCAAGCCCAAGGACAGGAATTAGATAGGGAATAGTTTTTTAACCACACTTTAGAAATAAAGAGAACCATTAGCATTTGGATAAAGGAAACTTAAAACATTTAAAAGTACCAAGTTGTAAAGAAAGCAAATATATCTTATTACTTCAAGGCATCAAAGTAGAAAAAGGGAAGAACTGAATACCCCTAGAATCATTCTTGCCATAAATTCCAGATGAGGCAATGAAGTGAACTTAATTCAAACACTGATAAAAAGCTCTCAGAAATATCACACTACCACATTAGACCCAGGTGTTCATGAATGTTTCATGTAGTCTATGATTTGGCCCTCGTTGCTTCTTAATAGATTTTTGTCTCTATTAACCCTTAAAACAAATCAGAAATTATAAGAAAATAGCTACTTAATAATCAGAATGTTTCTTAAACTAAATTTAAAACAGAAACTTGGTCTTCTGCCCATTTTAATTGGATTATTTATTTTGTTGATTGTTTCTTCAGACATCTCTCCCAAGAAGACACAAAAATAGCCAACTGATACATAAAAAGGTGCTCAACTCTATCAGTTATAAAAAAGAAATGGAAATCAAAACCACTGTGTGATACCACTTTACACCTCAGAATGTTATAAAGTCCCTATTATCCCTTATCAAGTATTAGAAATAACAAGTGTTGGAGAGGTTGTGGAGAAAATAAAACCCTCATATAATGCTGAAAGAAAGGTAAACTGGTACAGCCTCTATAGAAAAGAGTATGTAGGTTCCTCAAAAAAATTAAGAACAGAGCTATCATTGGACCCAGCAATTTCTTTTCTGGGTATATGCCTAAAAATATTGAAAACATTTCATAGTAAAGATATATGTACCACTATGTTCACTGCAGCATTATTTCTGGTGGTGAAGAAATTGAGTATTCTTCAATAGATAATTGTATAAAGAAGATGTTGTACATATGTACAATGGAATACTACTCAGCCATAAGAAAGGGTAAAATATTGCCACTTGAGACAACATGGATGGATCTTGAGAATATTATGCTAAGTTAAATAAGTCCTCAGAAAATGATAAGAACTTTATGATTTCACACTTATGCAGAATATAGAACAGAAAGCAACAAACAAACTAAAACTCCTAGACACAAACAACAGTATGGTGGTTACCAGAGTGGAAAGGGGTTTTGGGGAAGGGGAGAGCGAAGAGGTAAAAAGGGTCAAATATATTGTGACAGAAGGAGAATTTTATTTTGCATGGTGAACACACAATGCAATATACAAAAGATGTAGTATAGAATTGTACACTTGAAACTTATATAATCTTATTAACCAAAGTCACACCAATAAATTTAATACAATTTAAAAAAGAGAAAATCCCCTCACTGTGTATGGTAGTCTGTTTGGGTCCATATTAATAAATTTTATATTTGCGGCCAAGCTAAGCTACTAAATCCCACCTTCAGTCTAGCCCACAGCCAGCGACAAATCCTGGCTGCTGGCCTGGGGTTGCCCAACATTTCTATGTCTTTGGCTTACTGGCTCAAGACAGAAAAATAATCTGTCACACTACTGGTTCCATACAGAACTGCATACTTACAGCTCTCCAGACACCAGGTACAGCTGGTACAGCTGAGTAAGAGTGTTCAGGCTCTGAAGCCCAGTTTTTCAATATCCAAAATTTTCTTGGCCATATGAAGCTAGGTTGTTTACTCCTTACTCTGGCCTTCCCAAAGGCTGGAAGACAATGTGATCTTGTGGAACACTCCTGATGCCTTAGAGTTCACAAGTTTTTCAAATTTTAATATTGTTATTATTTAAAATTTAAATCACAATGGCAAATTGGTTTATTTTTTTTAAAGTACTACTTAATACAGTGTGTTCATAAAGTCATGGTGCACTTTTGACCAGTCACAGAAAAGCAACAAAAGACGATAGAAATGTGAAATCTGCACCAAATAAAAGGAAAACTCTCCCAGTTTCATACCTATTCAGTGCAGTTAAATGTGGGCTCACGCACAGATTTTTTAGGGCTCCTTAGGTAGTTATCCCATATAGCCTCTACAGACTCGTCACTGACTGATGGCCTATCAGAACGGGTTTCTCCACCAAACTGCCGGTTTCCTTCAACTGCTTATCCCACCAAGTAATGTTATCCCTATGTGGTGGCGCTTCATTATAAATGCGCTGATATTCACATTGCACTTTGGTCACAGATTCGAATTTAGCGAGCCACAGAACACACTGAACTTTCCTCTGTACCGTCCACATCTCGATTGGCATGGCCGTGGGCTGCTCTGCTGTATACACGGTGTTATGTCATCATCTGTGCATGCGCACATGCTGCCACATCATCCTACAGAAACTGGGAGGGTTTTCCTTATATTTGGTGCAGATTTCACATTTCTATCATATTTTGTTGCTTTCCTGTGACCTGTCAAAAGTGCACCATGACTTTACGGACACACTGTATTTAAAACCCTTTAGATTTCAATAGATTTTTATCTATTTTCATTCCCTTAATTTTTAAAATTATTAATTTTAGAGAGAGGAAAGGAGACAGAAAGAAACATCACTTTGTTGTTCCACTTATTTATGCATTCATTGGTTGATTCTTATATGCACTTTGACCAAGGACCTTGGCATATCGGGACAATGCTCTAAGCACTGAGCTACCCAGCCAGGGCTCATTCCCTTTACTTTTATACATTTATATATAAATGTATGTTATTTTGCTGAAGTTAATGTGTGATCCATATTTTGTGAATGAAAAAGATATACCAAATGTAGAATATCTAATACAATTTTTCAAATAAAATTCTAAGTTAACATGTAACAGAAAACATTTTTTCTCACAGATAGAATTTATTTTCTATGTTAGCTATGTGATTTAGAAAAAGCTCAAATTTTATTTCCTGCAGCAACTAATTTTCAGTTTCTGAATTTATAAACATGATTTTTGAAATTCTTTTTAGAAGAAAGCCATTAGAAAACTTCTTTAGCTGCCCCTGAAAATCATGAATGATTCTTTTATTATTAGCAGTAAAACTGAGACTACTTGAATTTTTAAAATACCTACTTAGCATTTATTGTTAAAAAAAAATAGTAATGCAAGCTACATTTCTGGAATTCCTCACATTTATTCTTACTAGATATGAAAATTTATTTATAATGATATTTGCAAAATGTGACACAACTTTTATACATCGTTGTTATATTAAAAAAATGCAAGATTCATTATTTTCTTTTGCTTCAAGAATAATATTTATGTCTAACCACAAAAAAATTTGCAATTTTTAAATATAACATTTACATTTGAAGATGTATTTAAGATTTCATTATGCTGATAAAGAAATGTGTCTATAGCTATGCATCCTTATAAGAGACCATAAATTAAGCACTTTATATATCCTGTTTGATGAGTAAAAATTATAGAAATTTTAACTCCTTACCAATAATGATTCCATATTGAAGGGCTTTAGAAACATATTGTAAATATTTATACAAAAGACATTAACTTCAGAAATGGATAACGCATATTATTATTAAGATGATCTATTGCAAAGGCATTTTAAAAAATAATATAAAACTTCAAGTAGATTTAGATTATGTATAATTTAATCTGACTTTGTTTTCTAACTTGGGGGCAAAAATAATAGCTTCATTACAAGTCTTATTTTAAATGACTGAAGTAACCCTAGAATTCTATTATCATTTCAACTTGATACTTAAGATAACTTTATATAACCTTAGAGGGGACTAAAAATTATTTTATTACAGAGCTCGTGGTAATATACTCCAGATTGTTCTTTAACAATGCAAGACACTAAATTTATATGTATTTTACCCCCCCCACCACCAGATTGCTTAAACTCTTATGTACTCTGAAATTTGCATGATGTTCACCACTCTATGAAACGTTATAAAGAAAGCACAATCATTGAATTTCAGCAAACATACACAGAAATATAAAATACCCCTCATCTTAGCAGGACATAGCCAAGAGAGAGCCTCTATTTTCATAATACCATAAATTATGTCTAAAGAAGAAAGGCATATATATATATATATGTTTAAATATACATACACATACATATACTCCTCAGATTTAGCTAATGGTAATGAAGTTGATTAAGTTTGACTTCAAGACACCATCTTGCCTTTGTGTGACCATTTACCCCTGCAAAGAGCTTATTTCTATAACTAGGTTTTATGCCCACTCAATCTTTCATGTCTGGAAAGATGCTTTCTTCACATGACATGATAAACTAAGTTATTTTAACATTGATATAATGGGTAAAAGTTTTATTACCACTTGCAGAAAGGAAGTGTTTAGTTTTGTTTTGAACAAGAGACAGATCCTTTTAAAACCAATTGATCTTTATTGCAGAAATCTTTCTAGAATCAATGAACAGGTGAGAAAGATATTTTGAAGGACATGAATTTACTTTTCTAATAAAAGTTGAATGCCCTGTACAAACACTGTGCAAAGCAGTAGGGTGAAATTTATATCACATAAGCATTATATATAGGTTTGCCATAAATCCTGTCAGGACATATTTCTGGAGCTGACTTACAT
Source organism: Saccopteryx bilineata (assembly GCF_036850765.1). NCBI lineage: Eukaryota > Metazoa > Chordata > Mammalia > Chiroptera > Emballonuridae > Saccopteryx > Saccopteryx bilineata. The sequence continues at coordinate 106,757,100 of NC_089491.1, read as the reverse complement.
TTCATCTTGTCTTGTACTGCAATCTAATAGGTTCAGAAACTAAATATAAGCAGCTATCTGAAGACAATGCATTTTTAAAATTTCTGAATCAACTATGACAATGAAAGGAAGAAAAAGAACTAAAAATGTTGTCTAGCCTATTTAGAAAAAATTTCATAAAGATTAGATAACACCATGAGACACATGAGAAAGACAGAAGAGAAAAGCTGCAATTGAAAGGTATTTTTTTAACACCTCACTTGTGTTTTATTGTGATATTAGGTGAAATCACCTGGATGCCTTGATGAAATATAGTGAAAAATTGAAAACATTGGGTTCTGTGTGTTCCACATTAAACCTCACAATGGTACGTCAAAAAGCAAACAGTGATAAAAATTAATGCATTAGCTATTTGTTGAAATAAAATGAATTTTGCTACCTCAGACATACAGCATGGTTCATGTTTGTACTCCAAATGTTAAATCACAGAAATGATACATTAACTGTTTTCTGAAATCAGATATTACAGTAAGAACCAAGATGCTCCAATACTAGACCATTGCTTAAAAATGATAATTCTCTAAAACTTTTGAACACTTTTTCTAATTTTTCTAGAAGCTTCCTAGGTAAAGGAGGAAAGAAACAGCAATATCAAGAATCAATACTGTTGATTAAATGGGCTGAAAACATAATTTATCTCAGTAACTGGAAAATATATTGCAATCAAGACCATACACTGATAGATAGAATGATCAAGTGTCAAGTTCCAAAAGGTTTTAACTTTTGGCATAGCCCATTAGTAGAATATAAAAGTATTTACATATTTTAATGAAGATTTTATTCTTATTTTGTTGAGTCAATGTATAGAGAAGAATTTTATGAGTTACTAAAACTTTTAAAATACCAAGTGACACCATAAAGCAAGTTTACACTTTTGTGTTAGTTACTGCAATAGCTATATATTTCAAAAAGTTACCTACATGGCAAATGTATACAAGTAACTGGCTGGTGACCCGGTGTGTACATAATTCAATCTGTCAATAGTTAAATTTAATGAAGATGCTAACTTACCGGTGGATCAGCCCCTTTAGAACCAGTCAGACTTCCTGTTAGGGATTCGATATCCTGAAAAGGGGAGAGGTGTTGATTGTAAAATGCTACTCAATGGCATGGAGAATTTCCCAGTCCCACAGTGTAATATTTTCTTTAAGCTACAAACTTAGGGCACTCAGCTATATTTGCTTTGTTTTATTTTTAGACCACCTTGCTATACAAATGCTATGAATAGCTATGCAAATAGCCTGAATCTAAAAATTCAGATGATTTTCTCCAACTCTGTACAATCTGTAAAAACAAAAAAATATACATAGACTAATTATTCCCAAAATATGCAAAGAAAGTGGCTCTAGGTGAGAGAGCAGATGTTTTGTTCTCTAAGAAGTTGAAGTAAGTGCAGAAAAGGGAAAATTTAATGAAATTGCAATTTAATATATTATTTTCAAGAATATTAATCCCATGTAAAATGCTGAACCTAAGGAACTTTTTTGATTACTTACAGTCCACACTGTTATTCTACATAGATTAAAATATGAATGAATATGGCTTGACCAGGCAGTGGCTCAGTGGACAGAGCATCAGCCTGGGATGCAGAGGATCCAGGTTCAAAACCCCAAGGTCACATGCTTGAGCATACGATCAGAGACATGACCCCATGGTCACTAGCTTGAACCCAAAGATTGTTAACATGAAGCCCAAGGTCACTGGCTTGAGTACAAGGTCGCTGGCTTGAGCAAGGGGTCACTGGCTCAGCTGAAGCCCCCGGGGAAAGATACATATAAGAATGCAATCAATGAACAACTAAGGTGCCACAACTCTGAGTTGATGCTTCTCATCTCTCTCCCTTTCTGTCTATCTGTCCCTGTCTGTCTCTCTCACTCTGTCTCTCTCAACTAAAACTATATATATTAATGGATATGGATAGATTAGCTATTCTTTTACAAGGATCAATTTCTAATCTTGGATCAGTGACCACAGAGGATCATGCCTGAGTAATGATTATAACTGTCAAAGTTTCCACAGATGGAGAAATGAGTGATGTGACAAACGGAAGGGCGTGTGTACTGTTTACAGGGACCACTACCACTCAGCCTGATCATTGTAAGGGCTTTGGTTCCAGGGTTACTAATCATATGACTCTTTTATAAGATGCTAAACTTCCAGATTTTCAAGTAAAATTTCTGAGGATTTTAATGTCTGCAACTGTTTTAATTTCTTAAATCATATTCCCACACCTCCAAAATTAAAAAAAAAAAGTCACTCAGAGGCTGCTAGATAAGATTTTGGAGCTACATTGAAGAGTTATACTATTAGCTAAAAAGTTACTTTGTGACACTGGTCACTTCTTGTATGGGCTGAGGAACCTGAGGAAATATCATTGTAGTAAAAAATTAAATATGAAAGATACCTGAGTAAAGATAGAAAGAAAAGAATATTAGATATCTATGATCAAAGAAAAAGCCAACGATACCTTGATATCATTAAGAAGGTTTATGCTAGTAGTTCACTTGGGACTTAATCACATCATTTCTCTGGTTATTTAAAAAATGGGGAACCTTAAGGAATATGGGGCTTATATGAGCATGTGAAGAAAAATTTAAAGGCAGAGCAGGGGAAAAGGAAAGACTGGTGGGACGAAAGTTACCATTTGAAGAAGCTGACTTTGAATGAAGGAATTCAGTGGGTGAGGAATTCCCACATGTGTATTTTATTTGGGCCATAAGTAACAAGAAGTCACATGGAGGATTGCCAATAAAATTATAAAGTTGTCTCCTCTGGAATAGACATATTGTATATAATATGTTTTCTTGTATATAATATGTTTTCTTATCTAGCACCCCTTTTGAGGAATATTTCCTTCACCTCACCAACTCTAGCTCTAAAAAGGCTTATAAAAATTGTTTCAAATGTTGTAGGGGCATGCCAGAAATTAAGGTAATTTAAATTCTGGGAGGTAAAATGGTATAGTCTACATCTTTGATTTTATCATCTGAGCAATGTTTAAAACTAATTGTTCACCCTGCCTTCAAATTTAAGATAGTTTCTGGCCTGCAAAATCTTTAAAAACAAAACCCTAAATAATATGCCTTCATTGTTTCGTATTTTTTTAAAAGGCTCCCCTTCTCATCCTTTTAAAATTCTTTATTCCAACACCATGCACACTAAGCAACAAAATCACCTAAATTACTTGATCTCATGTGTTCTTTAACATTCCTATTAAGTCAACTAAGTACATTATGTCCTTAAAAGTGAAGTATAAAACATTCATAAGTTTGCAAGTGAAATCAATATTTTTTTGAATCCAAAGATAAAATATAATTTTAAAAATTGTTTTAGAGTTTTATGGGATGAACTGACAAAATCTGAGAGTAAAATAGCTAGAATATTAGATTAACAGAAAACAAAACACACAAATCATTTTCTTTTATGACCATGACAAAAAACAAAGTTCTAAGTTCTATTCTTGTAAAAGGTTTCTTGCAAGTACATTTAAAATCAAAGAAAATTATGTTAAGTATATTTTGAGTTAATTCCTTCTGTTCTTAATAGAAAGGTATATAAATTATATTGAAAATAGATTTATGATGGTATTTCCAGGGTAAAAATAGAGAAATTGATTCAGGTTTAAAAAAAAGGTATTTTAGCAATTTAGTTGACGCATTTTGTCACAGAGTTGAAAGTTCTGTTATGAATTTTTGCTATCATAGATAAGTTGGGAAAATTTTCAGGTTTCTAAAATCTTAAGCTTTTCACAATTGTCATGGTCCTGAAAAAAATAAAGCAAAAGTAGAATTTAGGAAATGAATGGAAATGGCATTGATATTAATGGTTGCTAACATGTTGAATGAAAGTAAACTATGAACACATGGCTCTAAATGGGATACCGATGTACATTTTTTTTTGTTTATTGAAAAAGTGTTTTGAGCTTGTTCTTTTTTTTTCTTCTTTTTATATAGAGATAGACAGGAACATTTTTAGAGAGAGAGACAGGAACATCAAGCTGTTCCTGTATGTGCCCTGACCAGGGATCAAACAGCCTCTGTACTCTGGGACAACACTCCACCCAACCGAGCTATCTGGCCAGGTGAGCTTATGTTTTATTTTGAGTATAAGTTGAAAAAGATTGTCCTACTTGGACAGACACCAGTGTGAAACATATTTTATCACTCAGTGCAAAAGAAACTTCAGGTATGGATGAGCATTAAGTGTGTATAAATGCATTTATGTAGTAAAATTAATAGGTGAAATAAATCCTATTAGAATCTTTGAACACTATTAAAAGTTAGTCAATCTTTATGATGCTTATTGAATATATTCTCTACAGAGTATACCTGAAGTTCTTGACAATGCACTTATTTTGTTATTTAATGCCTTTCTTTTTATAGAAAACAACAAAAGGGGACATCATCAAAAATACACTGTTATCTTATAAAGTTTTTAAATTAATTATTCTAATAATATACTGCTCACAAAAATTAGGGAATATCTTATCGCTGCATATTCATTTTGAAATATCCTCTAATTTGTGTGAGCAGTAGATTTGTTTGATTAAAAAATTCAAAACAAACTACTTTTTTTAACCTGCTTACAGAATTTATTTAACTATACTCTACGTCACACTTATTTAAATTTAATAGTTAATAAACTAGCTACCATTTACTGAACATTTACTATGTGCCAGGCACAATCTTTGATGCTTTATACGTACTATGAACAGCCATACCAGGTAGTTATAAAAGCCTTATAAGCTAGTTATCTCTTGTCTCACTTCACAGATTAAAACTTCTATATAACTTACCCAGTTATCACACAGCTATTAAGAAGTGGGCAATGAAACATTTGTATGATGCTCAACCTGTGTTTTAATATTACTTGTATAGGAACAGCTTCACCCTGGCATCCTGGCAACTGGCACATTTCCATACAGGCCATCAGGTAAGGCTACCCCACAAGCTAGTGGAATATCCAGCGAGCCACCCAAGAACAGGACAAGGTAGGTAGTCTTATGAAGAGTTTCCATGTGGCTGTTTGTCATTCTTCTTCCTGGAGCCAATAAGGCATAGAACTCTTTACCTCACTTTTCCCCAAACCAGATCTATCTGCAGGCTATAAAACTGCTTAGGTGCATTGGAACTGGTACTTGGCAACAGAGCAGGCCACCACTTTTATTGTTTATCATCTGGCCCATCCAATTTAGAGTAGTTTTATGGGACTAGGGACCAGGGCCAGGATTAAAGTGAGGCAATGATGTGCTGAGGGTGTAAAATTTAAGGAGGCACTCATTCTGTGGGTCATACAAGTGCTGACCCTACACTGGCAGGATCCTGAGATTTAGTGCCTCCTTAAATATTGTGCCCTAGCAACCTCATTCTTAGAGTCCTACAAGAACAGATTTTGCAGTTATACAATCCTGGGAGTGAGTGACTCCTTAAATTTTATGCCCTAAGCCACTTACTTGGCTCTCCCTAATCCTGTCTCTTCTAGGATTGTGGAGAGCTGATACCATGATAACTTTGTTTATGCTGTGTAGGTAATAAACTCTCTGTATCCATTTGGGCTCATTGTCTCCTTCACAGTTCAATTTATAGAACTGTGGCAAGACAACCTGTCACCTGCCCACATGCTGCTGCTCAATACTATTAGTACATAGCCTCTATTAAGTGACTCATTAACACCTGCACAGAAGGGAAAAACCCAAAAAACCAATTAGGACCTGTTAATAATCAACTTTATTTCTTAAAAAAGAATTTCAGGCAATGAAAGTCTCACTTCTCTCTCTAAGGAGTCAAATACCTAAGAGAGTTTGCCAGCTATCACACAAGCTATGTAGAGTCAGTCTCTACTAGTATTGGGCAGCTCTTCTCCTGGGATAGGAACCCGGTAATCCAAGGCTGACCTGTGAAGTCTTAAAGCTTGGAAAGATGGAGTTGGGCAATCAGTGTCAGATTTCTAATCAGAGTGAGATACCCATCCTGGAGCCTGCATATCACCTCAGCACAGGTCTAAAATAAACTCCATATTACACTGCACTGATGCTGTTGGTTTTCCAACTACACCAATCCCCAAATTCCCATGCTCCAAGAGTTGACCTGCTTTTCCCTTGACAATTTGAATGATGGAACCATAAGGATTAATCATGTGGTTCTAAGTCCAAGTCATTAAGTATAGATCTGCTTCCTCTGTGTAGAGGTGGGAAGAAGATGATATTGAAATTTGAGGTCTCATTCAAGGCTATTTTTATCCTTATTTTTATCCCTGAATAGTAGGATTAGCCAGTTATGGTCAAGAAGAACATGTTAAAATAAATTGGTATGAAATACATTAAAAATGAAGGAAATAAAATTCTAAACAGTCATTTGGATCTAATATTTCATCTGCCATAATCAGAACATCTTTAAATCTGATAGTCACATTAAAAATATCAAGTTTTCAAGTATTACACTTCCAAAAAAGTCATGTTATATAATATAAAAATACTTGAACCATAACAATATTGTTATCAGGTAATAGTGTTTTAAAATTTGATTTGTGCATAATTATAATTTAGAATTATTTTAGAAATTCTTTGGAGGAAAGTGATTATTATTCAATATAAAGAGTACATATTAGTGCATTAGACAATCTCTCTAAAATGTACAGTAAAATCAGTGTAAAATAGTAAAATATCATTTATAGTGAATGACTATTTTCAAAATTTGTTTCAACCTTTAATAATATTTAATGAAATATTTTATGTTTGTAGAAGTTTCTACAACTCATATATCCAAAATATCAAGATTAATCATTTCTCTCATCTTTTTTGTAGAAAAATTCCCCCAAATATTCTTCACCTCCCATTTCTCTTGAAGCAGGCTTTGTCCTCCCTACATCCCTGCCAGCTTTCTAATCAAGGGTGCCAATGATACCAATATGACTGAATCAATTTTCACTGCTCAATTATCATTCTTCTTGATCTCTAAGCCACATTTGATACAGTGGACCACTTCATCCTCCTTGAAATACCTTTTTCTCTTGGTTTCAATTTAGTTCCACCTACAATATGATTTTACTTAGTATCATAGCTTTACATACATATGTGGATAATTGTAAATTTATTATCTTCAGCCTCAACTTATCCTTTGTGATCCACTCTGCTTATTCAAATCTTCACTTGCAAAATCAAACTTGATTTCCACCTCAATCTCTCATTCAAATTAAGTTCCTATCTCCTTATCTTGACATCACTATTCACCTTGTTACCCAGATCCAAATCCATCAACAAATCCTGCCAAATATATCTCTAAAATATGGTTTGAATTCCACCTATATTTATACCATCGTAATCCCATGGACCATATCAACAATATTTCCTCCTTAGACTAGAGAAATAGGTTGTTTCCTAACTGTTATCCTCACATCTGTTCTTGTCCCTCTTGGCCCATGAGTTCACAGAGCAGTAGCAGTCAGAACTATTCATTCAAAATACAAATTAGATCAGATTATTCCCTTAACCAACCTTCCATTGTTTTCCCATTATTCTTAGAATAAAATACAAATTTATCACTATGTCCTACAGTGCCCTATGATGATCTGGCTTTGGCCATAACACTAATCCCATTTCTTTTACCATTTCTCCTATCTCTCATGCCATCCAGTCACATTGGCCCCATTGTTATTTCAAAAACAGTCCAAATATGGCTCTGATCTCAGTGCCTTTGCACATGATTGTCTTGTTGCTTAGCATACTTATTCTCCATATTCCCTTCCAGTTAACTCACTCCATTCAGATATCTCAGTGTAAATATCAAAATCTCAGAAAAACTTTTTCTAACTAGCCATCTAAATCAGTGAATGTTTTACCCAGAAACAAATGGCAAACACAAAAACACTATAGAAGAGTGTTTAATAAAATGATACTTTATAGAAGTATGAATGGTTTTGTCAATCAAGAGGAATGATGAGGCACAGTGACTAGCAATAGCTGAAAGTCATAACCACCTTAAACCCAAAGAAGTAAGGCAAAAGAACATGCTGTCAAGAGTCCAGCAAAAGGTGAACATCAGTGTCTAGAACGGCTTGCAACTTAGTAGAAGCTCAATAAATAGTTTTGAAATAGATGACTGACTGAATGAATGAATAAAGCACATAATACCATCTTTATACATAAAAAACATGAGGTTCAGATTACATAAATGATGAAGTATTTTTTATTTTTGTATAAATGTGTCACTTTGAAAGTATGGCTCAGGGCAGTAGTGTTTGCACAACAAAGCTTTATAGAATGCCTGACTGAACAAACTAATGAATGACTTGCCCAAGATCACACAGATGGTGAATGCTGGAAAGAAACTTTGAAATCTCAAGTGCTATAGCCTCAAGCCCAGTGTACTTTCTACTCCATTATACATCACTAATGAAACATCCTCCCAAAGAAAAATGTATTCAACTCTGTATTATCTCATCTTGAGGCAATACATTTTTATATATCTCAGGGTATTTAGTTCATAAGATGGAACATATAAAAATAATTTAATAGGCAATAAACAATATATTAAATTTATTCTCTGGTGAAATAGTGTCAATATCTCAAATTAAAGACCTGATACCTTCATCATAACAGAATGAATAAATCAATGCTTAAAAACATTGTGCTTAGTATTAATAAACAGTTCAAAGACATCAAACTAAAAATCAATTGTTCAGTTTTATGTAATATCTCATAGTAAGTAGTTTCATAGGAGAATAAGTAACGGTCAGGAGACAAAATTCTTTTTAAAAAATCATTCAGTTTTTCACATAATGCTTAACAAAAACAATCTTTTATCACAGAACACCAGCTCCTTGAGGCAAGCATCCAAATAATGAAGTTGAGTTTGTTAATGAGGTGTCTTCCTACCCGACCAGACTTAAGCTGTTAGTGTTTCCTTGGCAACTTTACAGGGTAAATTTGCTGGGAGGCAAAAAACAGGAAACACACACAACCTGTTTTATAAATCTTCTTTCCTATGGAAGCCAGAAGGAGCCCTGTTTAGTCATTCTTAAACATTTTTAAAAAGTGAAAAAATAACTATACTTTTACTTTGAGTATAGTCCAGCCCAAATCTGAATTTTCCTTAAGTCACATAATTAATTCCTTCAAAAAACAGAATGATCGAGCATATATTGTGACTGAGGAACTGTGCTGAACAGTGAGCAGTGAGAACATGACAATGAATAAGTCAAGGTCACAGCTTTCAAAGGGTCATAGTCAAGGACAAACTCAGAATGGCAAAGACAATTTAGTCAACAAGTGTATAGTGTCTGCCTAATAAGTGCAAGTTACTACACCAAATCTGGTGCATAGAATCCAGACTCAATGACATCCTCTCTGATTTTGGGGATCTTTCAGGCTAAGAGTATGTCAATCTGCAGAACAATAGGAAGAAAAATCCTGAGAAATAATTGTTACAATTATGATGGAGGATGCAGGGTAAATATTTACAGGGTGAAAACAAGTTTGATTATATTTTTTTATTCAAGATTCTACATCATTTTGAATGCATACTGGTAAAGTTTGTCCTAAGAACTTGGTTGGGTAACATAATAATTAACATTTATTCAGCTTTTACTGTACCAGTCACCTGCTGAGCTATACCCCCTCATTAAATAGAATCCTAGCTCTTTTACCTTTTATTATTTACAAGATGATGAAACTGAGTCTTTAAGAGTTTAAATGATCTGACAAAAACCACACAGTTCCTAGATGTTCAAATTTAGATAGGCTCATTCCATAGGCAATTATTTTTAACAATTGTGCTTTCTTGCTTAAGTTGAGGAATAAAAAAGGGGGGTTGGTGGCATGCCACATAGTGACTTTAGAGAATATATATGTATATAATTGATTCTTGTATAAGAAACAAATAAAAGCACAAGCAGAATTTTTCTGATGGAAAAAAGAATATCCGTGTTTGATCTACCAATAAAAGAGTTAATACTACTGGATTTAGCCAAAAAGTAAAATTTCAAAGATTCTTGCTATATATTTCTAATTTCAAAATATTCTCCTTGAATTTAAATGTAAACAGAAAATATAACATTTATCAAAGACACAACTGTGTTATTATTCCATGGAATAGGGTTTTCTAAAGAAAGCACCAGAGATGTAAGGCTCATGGCATCTCCTCTTTGAAGCACTTTCCCTTATGAAGTTTTTGAACTGCTTTTATCTTACCTGCTTCCATATGGCTGAGGTGATAAAGGGAAATTTTGCTAAATTCTGACTCAGCCTCACTCAGTTCCTCTTCGCCAACTTTTCCATGTTGACGTTTCCTTGTTATCTCAAACTCAATGTGTCCACATCAGACATCATCTCCTCTCCTCTGCCAGTACTATGGCCAACTGCCTCCCATCCAATTTCTTCCTCCAGCACTCATCTCTGTGGTAGTTCCAAGAAACAGTCAGTCACCTATGCTAGATTTCAGGAGGTCAATAGAGTCTTCTCACAATCTGGTATTTATATACTGCACTAAGCCAGTCAATTTTTCCTCCGAAAATACCTGCTCAGCCCAATTTATTCCCTTCTTTCAAAAAGCACTGCATTCACTGCCTTAGCCCAAAGTCTCATTTTACTTTTCCCCATCCTTGATTTTCTCCAAAATAATGTCTTTTATGAGTTATTTTTGAGTTATTTTTAACACTCTCACCCACAACACAGAGAAATGATTCTCAAAGTGTGACCTGGGGTCAATTGCATTACTGTTAGCTGGGAATTTAGAAATGTAGCTGCTTCTTTTGTATCACGTATTGGTTTCTGGTGTACAGCTTAGTGTTAGACAATCATATACTTTACAGATATTGATTTAATAGTTTCTGACCCCAGTCCTGTTGAATCAGAAGCTGTGTTTAACAAGACATCAAAGTAAGTCTGATGTAGGCTAGGGTTTGAAAACCACACTGCTCCAGAATGTTAATAAGGTCCCTGTTCTTCTTAGGAAGAAAAAATACCAAGGATTTTTATTCATGAGGTCCTTTATTATATATTTCTGAATTACATGTCTCATTTCACCCTTAACCACTTTCTCCAAAAGAAAACTTAGACTCCTGGAGACAGAAAGATGGCAATGGAGTAGGCGAATGTACCAACTTCCAACTCCCAGAACCAAAGTGGATTACAACTTAATTTTAAGTATCATCATCTGGAAAAACCAACTTTGGACTAAACTTGGTTAAGTATTCTTTAACCAAGGAATACTGAAGAAGCCACACTGAGACTGGTAGGAAACGTGGAAATGCAGAGAGGGCTGCCCAGCTCCCAGGAGGAAACAGAAGCCCTAAGAGACTCGCGTGGTCGGAAGTGAGTTTAGCGGAGAAGGGAGGGTCCTGGGCCCCAGCAATAAAGCCCCAGCCTGCAGCCCCAGAGCCTAGAAGAAGTGTATGGACAGTATTTAGCTGAGAAACAAGTCAGGATACTGTTTGTGAGAAAGAGACAGATTTCTCAGACACAGGATTCTTCTTAAAGGGACCACGCAGAAAACCTCTTTTACAATCACTCACCCGGGGCTTTGGGGGACAGAGAGAGATGAGAGGACTGGAGTAGCAGGAAGATAGTGTAATCTAGGAGGCACAGGGAGAAACACATTAAGGTACAACCACCATAACCCCTGGGCTGAGTCACCCCCCCCAAATCTAAGGTGAATATTTCCCCTGGAACCAGCAATACCAGCAAAGGGAAGTAGGACACCAGCCAAACAAGCTCTCCCGTGGCACTCTGAGCAGAGTCATTTAGAAGGAGAGAGCCTTCAGGAATACTGTATTGATTGCTAGGGTCTGAGCTGCATTGCCCCCACCCACATTGCTGAGGGGTCATCCGAGGGGGGGGAGGCAGCAGGCCATGGAGGCGTGGTCCCTTTGGTGAAGGCGGAAGCCACGCCAGCCACAACTGAAGCCCAGTGTGATCTCAGTCTTGCCCAGTGGGGGTGGAAGGGAATCACAAAAGTGGTGCAGCCAGGCTGCAGGGCCAGGAGAGCAAGAGTGGTCCCACCTGCAATCCCACCCGCAGGAGAAAGGCAAAAACCTGGGAAATGTAGAGACCCATGGCTGAGCCTGGGCATGCAGCCCTGCCTGGTCCACAGAGCCAGGGTTTGTGGCTCGATGCGCAAGTGCAGCTCCACCACAGGGACAGGGCGAAAGCCCAGTAACAGGCGAAGACCCATGGCTGAGCATAGGTGCACAGCCCAGCCTGTGGTCCCAAGGCTTGCAGCCCCAGGCATGGTGTGCTGCACCACTCGTGGGGGTGGGGTGATGGCCAAGGTTTGTAGACCCGGGCACATAAACACAGCCCCTCAGGTGGAGGAGTGGCAGAAGCCACAGTGACAACCGCAGCAGGCTGGCACTGGCAAGCCCATACCCGAACACCCAGAGTCAGCGGCAGAGGGGGAGGCAGGCCTGCAGACAGATCACACCTAAGAAACACAGAGGCCACACCCAGTGGCCACACTCTTCTTATACATTGACAAAATGGAAAGGCAGAGAAATGCAACCCAAATGAATCAAGAGAAATCCCCAGGAAAGGATTTGAATAAGTCAGATATAACCAAATTACCAGATGCAGAGTTTAAAATAATGATTGTTAGGATGCTCAAATATCTTAGAACAATAATAGATGAACATAACGAGCACCTAAATAAAGAGATAGAAAGTGTAAAAAAGGACATTGAAATAATAAAACAGAATCAGACAGATATCACAAATACAATATCAGTAATAAAGACCACATTGGAAGGAATTAAAAGCAGTATGGGTGAAGCTGAGTATCAAATCAGCAAGATAGAGGACAAGATAAATGAAGGCATGGACAGAGCAGCAAAAAAAAAAAAGAGACTTAAAAGTCTGAGGAAACTCTAAGAGAGCTCTGTGACAACATGAAGAGAAATAACATCTGCATCATAGGGGTTCCTACAGAAGAAGAGAAAGAACAAGAGATAGAGACTTTGTTCAATCAAATCATAGCTTAAAACTTCCCTAAATTGATGCAGAAAAAAGTCACATAAGTTCAAGAAGCACAGAGAATTCCATTAAAGAAAAACCCAAAGAAATCTACACCAAGACACATCATAATTAAAATACCAAAGCTAAGAGATAAAGAGAAAATATTAAAAGCTGCTAGAGAAAAAAAGGCTATCACCTATAAAGGAGCCCATGTAAGGATGACATCCAACTTCTCAACAGAAACACTTGAGGCCAGAAGGGAATGGCAAGAAATATTCAAAGTAATGCAGTACAAGAACCTACAATGAAGACTTCTTTATTCAGAAAGGCTATCATTTAAAATTGAAGGAGAAATAAAAAACTAACCAGATGAAAAAAGAAACTCAAGAGATTTATTACAACCAAACCAATGCTGCAAGAAATGTTAAGGAGTCTGTTGTAAACAGATCAAAGGGGGAAAAGAATATAGCAAAAGAGGAATACAGCTTTAAAGAATAAAATAGCAATAAACAACTACATATCAATAATAACCTTAAATGTAAATGCATTAAATAATCCAATCAAAAGACATGGGTAGTTGCGTGTATAAGAAAACAGGACCCATACATATGCTGTTTACTAGAAACACACCTTAAAATAAAAGATGCACATAGACTGAAGGTAAAAGGATGGAAAATAATATTTCATGCAAATTGAAATGAAAGAAAAGCTGGAGTAGCAATACTTATTTCAGACAAAATAGACTTTAAAACAAAGGCTATAGTAAGAGATAAAGAAGAAAGATATAACCATTATAAATATCTATGCACCGAATATAGAAGCATGTAAATATATCAAGCAGACTTTGATGAATATAAAGGGTGAGATCAACAGCAATATTATAATAGTAGGGGATTTCAATACTCCACTAACATCACTAGGTAGATCCTGAAGAAAGAAAATTAACAAAGAAACAGCAGACTTAAAGGACACACTAGATCAACTGGATTTAATAGATATCTTCAGAACCTTTTACCCTAAAGCAGCAGAATATACATTCTTTTCAATTGCTCATGGTACATTCTCTAGGATAGACCATATGTTAGGGCACAACATGTGCAGCCACTGTGGAAAACAGTATGGAGATTCTGCAAAAAAATTAAAAATCAAACTGTCTTTTGACCCAGCTATCCCACTTTTTGGAATATACTCCAAGAACACCATAGCACTGTTCCAAAAGGAGAAATGCACCCCCATGTTTATGGCCGCATTGTTCACAATAGCAGAGATCTGGAAACAGCCTAAGTGTCTGTCAGTGGATGAGTAGATTAAAAAGCATGGTATATATATAATGAAATACTATGGGGCCATGAAAAAGAAGGAAATCTTACCTTTTGTGACAGCATGGATGGACCTGGAAATTATTATGTTAAGTGAAATAAGCCAGGCAGAAAAAGAAAAATATATGACCTCACTCATTTGAGGAATCCAATGAACAATGTGAACTGAGGGATGGAATTGAGACAGAGGAGAGATCAAAGGGACCAGAGGAAAAGAGGACATAGGGAAAGGGGATGATAGGAGGGGATAAACCTGAAGGGAAGGGGGGAGGGGAGCAAGGGAGATGTTGAGGGGAATATGGGGGAGGAAGATGCATTCAGAGCAACACTAGAATCTATGTAAACACAATAAATTAAAATCAATAAAAAATGAGGAATACAAAATTAAACATATTCAATTATAAGAATCATGTAAAAAAAAAAAAAGAAACCTTAGACTCCTATTGCAATGAACCCTGTACCTCCTTTCTGTGTCTTGTATTTTTCTTTTCTTTTCTTTTTTTTTTTTTTGAATCTAAATCCCTAAAAGTTTTGTGTCTTGTATTTTTCCATCTAGGCTTCTGCACTATGGCTCTTTCTGCCAAGAAAGAGACCCCTCTCTTCTGGGTAAACTTCAGTTATTCTCTGAGTTCCTCAGGCTAGGGAGATGATTCTGCATACTGTTTCTTCCATAGCATCTTGAACTTAATGCTATCATGACTCTTAGTACACCATTTTATGATTTTTACTTTACTCATTTGTTCTCCAATCACCGAAGAGCTAAACAACTCAGTGGTGCAAATATCATCTCTGTACCCTCAGAAGTTATCACAGAAAAATAACCAATAAATGCTACAGAAATTAAATTTCTGTTTCATTTAGCTTCCCATGAACTCCTCCTACAGGGAAAGGATGAGCTCACATTAGTACTTGAGACCACTTTGAAATGTGCCTTATTCTATATTAATAGATTTGCATTCTGTTTGTATATTGGTTTTGTTAATGTAAACCAGCCATTGAGAAGCTGATTATCTTTGAGTTTACTGCAGGATTTAAAATTCAGAATGGCAAGACAAATGGTCATATATATATATATATATATATATATATATATATATATATATATATTTTTTTTTTTTTTTTTTTTTTTTTTTACATTACACAGGTACTATCTCAAGAGACTCTACCTGAGGGGTAGCTAGCAGCCCATCAGTTCTGCTCAAGCCTGCAAGATGCAATGAACACCAGGAAAAATATCTTAGAGATCAAGGGAACAGGTTTAAGCTTGTCTTCACTATTTACTGATTGTGTGACCTTGAGCAAATTGGCTTGATGTTCTTCATATAAAATAAATTAATCTATGCCTTCGTATCTATTTTAGGAGGATCTTAAAATAGTAATTACGATAGTTCATGAGAAGTTATTTATTGATAACTTATACTAAATTTTCAATTAATATTAGCAATTATTACCCATGGAATCATGCACAGGCACAGAGTAGATTACATGTGAAGAAAATGAAGATAGGCTATAGGCATAGGTTTCCCTGTATTTGTTGAAACAGCTGTGCATTAGAATGCATGTGCATAAGTCTCAGATATTTATTAATTTATCTATAATTTCCATTAGATTTCTATAAAATGTTTTCCCTGAAAGGCAAGAGATTTTGTTCATATTTTACATCCTCAATTAGCCCTATAATTTTCATGTATTTCTATGAATTGTTATAAATTTTTCAATATCATTTAAAAATATATAATTTTTATTCTTCCTATTAAAACTTCTACAACAATCTTTTTTTTTTTGCTATAAAGTAAGAATTATTTATTGGATAAAGTTCACACCGGTAAGCTATACACATTGTATTCCTCTTTCATTGGTCCATCACGTGTTTATGAACCATGGTGGGCAGCTTTGAGCCTGTTTAAAATGTGCTCAAGTAACCAGAGGAAACATCTGAATTTTAAAAGAGGATATCAATGCTATAATCCTAGACATCCATAACTTATGGAAGATTGATCTATCAGCCTTTCTTGGTTGAGAGTCAGAGAGGCTTAATTATTGTGGTCTTAGTTTATGATTAAATCTCCAATTAATTAATGATGCTTGATCTTTTCCCCTGACACAAAACACAAGTAAGTAACACGGAAAAAATACAATACACTTCCTTTTTTTAAAACAATCAACTTTTATTTCTAATTCAGTAAATAATAGCCTAAAATGTTTACTTGGTTTAAAAAAAAAAGATTATCCTATTTTATGTAATATTTTCTATAAAGAAAAAAAAATCTCTTTTCCAACTGTTATTATCTGCAGTTCTACTGAGTATAAGACCTTAAAGCCATTTATGATTTTTGTTTTTAAATAAATGCAAGAAAAAATTGCTTGTTAAGTAAAAAACAAAAGCAGTGCAAACACAATATATATTTATATATGATATTTCTTTTTTTTTTTCTTTTTCTTTTTTTTACAGAGACAGAGAGTCAGAGTGAGGGATAGACAGGGACAGACAGGAACGGAGAGATGAGAAGCATCAATCATTAGTTTCTCGTTGCACATTGCGACACCTTAGTTGTTCATTGATTGCTTTCTCATATGTGCCTTGACTGCGGGCCTTCAGCGGACCGAGTAACCCCTTGCTTGAGTCAGCGACCTTGGGTCCAAGCTGGTGAATTTTTGCTTAAACCAGATGAGCCCACATTCAAGCTGGTGACCTTGGGGTCTCGAACCTGGGTCTTCCACATCCCAGTCTGACGCTCTATCCACTGCACCACTGCCTGGTCAGGCTATATATGATATTTCTAATAAATATTATCTATCTCTCTTACTAGATTTTAGATATTAGCCCAATTAACATAAAAAAATTTAATGTGATCATGAGAAGCTGGTAAAAAACAGATAAAATATCTTCAAATTCATTATGTTAACACTTTCAGAGAAATTTAGCATGAGATTTTCACCTAAATATTCTGTAGTTCATGTTCATACCTTAATTTTGGAAATAGGAACCATAGAGAGATCAGATGGAGCTAGGGGGAGAGATGAGAACTTGAAAAAAATAGCAATTAGTAGTACTACCTAAAATCAGATAACCAAAATTTTCAGAAAGAATTCTAATTTGAATGTAAGGAATATGCAGACAAATTTGCATTGCTATTTCCTTTGTGAAAAAATTTATCAAGTTTAAAATCATAAGAAGTGGCCCTGGCTGGTTGGTTCAGCAATAGAGCGTCAGCCGGCATGTGGAAGTCTGGGTTCAATTCCCTGTCAGAGCACACAGAAAAAGCGCCCATTTTCTCTACCCCTCTCCCTTCTCTCTCTCTCTCTCTCTCTCTCTCTCTCTCTCTCTTCCCCTCCTGCAGGCATGCTCAATTGGAGAGAATTGGCTCTGGGTGCTGAGGATGGCTCCATTGCCTCCACCTCAGGTGCTAAAATAGCTTGTTGCTGATCAACGGAGCAAGGGGCCCAAATTGGCAGAGTATCGCCCCCTAGTAAGCTTTCCTGGTAGATCCAGGTTGGGGCTCATGAGGAAGACAATCTCTGTCTCCCCACTTAATAAAAAAAATCATAAGCTTAAAATTCATTTCATATTTCTTCTGTTATTTAAATGGTTAATAAAGAAGATAATGGTGAGCAAAGAAATAAATAGCAATACGACATATAATTTTTCTATTTTTCTTCTGGACAGTTCCATTGGAATTGATGCTACCAGGATTCTGATACAAATCAATGCTTGCAATACCAACATCACATTCTCAAAATACTATTAAATGAAAAAAATAAAACTGACTAAAATTAGAGCATAAAATGTAGTGATGCTAAGCTACTAAACTAATTGAGACTAGAGCATAATGTGAGTCTTCCAAACTGGGAATATAGTCAATGACAGAATGTTCAGTAGTTAGCATCTGCTGTATAGACAGTCTTGCTTCCTTTTATTCATCTGATCAAGTTTCCACAAAATCAACAAAACTAAGCTTTAAAGTTTTAAAGGCTTGTTTTGATTTACCAAGATTTCTTTAGAATATTTTATATTTAGATCTCTCCTCTCTTTAACTGAAGGCATTTAACTGAGTCACATGGCCAGGTAAGAATTCCAAAGTGCAGAGAAAGCTAAGACTCTTTAAATTAGTGCAGTGGCAAAGAAGCTTGACTATTTGTGTTGCTTTAAGCCACCAGACAGAAAATGAAGAAAGTCCTCACTTTGCATAGTATAGCAGTTACCAAAACTGATGAATGTGTTAACAGTGCACTGACTTTGCATTACTACATGGTAACAGTTATTATGTAAAGAAAGCAAGGGCACAGTTCCTCTGGTTCTGACATGTGCTAATTTCAGTTAACACAGTATCATGCAAAGTAAAGGCTGCCTGCCGTTACATTTTTTTTTAACTTTTGCATTGATGATTGAGAGAGAATGAGAGAAAGGAGAGAGAGAGAGAGAGAGAGAGAGAGAAAAGGAAAGAGAGAGAGAGGGGGTAGGAGAGAGAGAGAGAGAAGCATCAACTAGTTGTTCCACTCAGTTGTTCTATTTACATATTTGTGACCTGGTTGGTTGCATCTCTCATATGCCCTGACTGTGGATAGACCTCCATGTGGTGGGACAATGCTTTATCCACTCAGCCACCCAGCCAGAGCCTGCAGTTCCTTTTTTTTTTTTTTTCCTTTCATTTTTCTGAAGCTGGAAACAGGGAGAGACAGTCAGACAGACTCCCGCATGCGCCCGACCGGGATCCACCCGGCACGCCCACCAGGGGCGACGCTCTGCCCACCAGGGGGCGATGCTCTGCCCATCCTGGGCGTCGCCATGTTGCGACCAGAGCCACTCTAGCGCCTGAGGCAGAGGCCACAGAGCCATCCCCAGCGCCCGGGCCATCTTTGCTCCAATGGAGCCTCGGCTGCGGGAGGGGAAGAGAGAGACAGAGAGGAAAGCGCGGCGGAGGGGTGGAGAAGCAAATGGGCGCTTCTCCTGTGTGCCCTGGCCGGGAATCGAACCCGGGTCCTCCGCATGCTAGGCCGATGCTCTACCGCTGAGCCAACCGGCCAGGGCTTGCAGTTCCTTTTTAATGGTAAGTCAGTTTCTGTGTCTTTGCCTCCAGCATTCCCAAAACTAGACTGTAAATTCTGAATGCATAATTCAGTAGCTATATATAACCCACTATTGAAATTGGAGACTGCCTGACCTGTGGTGGCACAGTGGATAAAGCGTCGACCTGGAAATGCTGAGGTTGCTGGTTCGAAACCCTGGGCTTGCCTGGTCAAGGCACATATGGGAGTTGATGCTTCCAGCTCCTCTCCCTTCTCTCTCTCTCTCTGTCTCTCTCTCTCTCCTCTCTAAAAATGAATAAATACAATAAAAAAAAAAAGAAATTGGAAACTTTCTCAAATTTAGCTTGGCCCAAAGGCTGAGAATAAAGTTATTGTGACAAACAACCTAACATGCTCAAGCAAGAAGCTATACCAGACCATGCTAAAATACTATAGGAAAGGTTCTGCCACAATTGATAAGCATCTTTTCTTACTGACATGTTGGACAATATATACATATATATTTATTTAATATATATGTTTAATATATATGATAGAATGTTCAGTAGTCAGTATATGTTGTATATATAGTTGTGTTCTTTTTTTTTTCCATCTAATCAAGTTTCCATAACATCAACCAAATATATAGAGAGAATGGCTTACATAGTGACTGACTTACTTCGCTTAGTGTAATATCTTGAAAGTTCATGCATATCATTGCATTTGGTAGGGCTTTCTTCTTTTTTAAGGTTATATAATATTTCAGAATGTATATTTAGTATGTGTGTGTATGTGTGTGTGTTAATGTGAGAACATCCTACATTGTCCTTCATCAGCTATCCATTTAGGTCTTTTCCACATCTCAGTTGCTGTGAATGGTGCTGCAATGAACACAAAAATTTTAACATCTTTTCGAGATCCTGGTTTCAATTTTTGTAAGTAAATACCCAGAAGTGGGATTGCTGGATCATTTGATACCTCTATTTTTAATTCTTTGAGGGTTCTCTATACTGTTTTCCTTAGAGGTTGCATCATTTTGCATTCCCACCTTTAGTGCAAACTTTTTACACAGGGGGCCAGTTCACTGTCCCTCAGACCGTTGGAGGGCCACCACATACAGTGCTCCTCTCACTGATCACCAATGAAAGAGGCGCCCCTTCCAGAAAGTGCAGCGGGGGGGATAAATGGCCTCAGGGGGCCACATGCGGCCCCACAGTTTGGGGACGCCTGGAAGGGTTGTAATTCCTTCACACCTTTACTAATTTACTAATTTACTAATTTACACCTTTACTAATTTACTAATCTGTTGTTTTCTTTGTGTATAGTACAGTGTTATTGCTTTTCAGAATGTCTGGCATCTTTAGACATGGGCACCAAAATCTGTTCCTGCTCTTATATGCATGAATGCATGCATATAAACTGCTCACAAAAATTAGGGGATATTTTATCGCTTCATATTCATTTTGAAATATCCCCTCATTTTTGTGAGCAATATATATATTCCCAAGGACTGGATTTCTGCTACATAGGAGGGAGTGCATCCTGAAAGGTAGTTGACCAAAGAGGACTGCTTAGAATGGTTAATCAACCTAGCCTGGCGGTGAATGAGTGAAATCTCAGAAGATTAGGAGTGTATTAATTTTTATAGCTGCTTTAACAAATTAATCTTTTACAGCTGCTATAACATAAGAACCAATATAATTACATTGGACCTACCCAGGTAATTCAGAACAATTTGCCTATTTCAAGCTCTTTAAACATACCTGCAAAGTCCCTTTACTATATTAGATAACATAACACCCCACTTTTTATTTAAAAAAATTAAATTTAACAGGGTGAAATTGATCAATGAGTACATATGTACATATGTTCAGATAAACATCTCTATAGCATTTTAACTATTGATTATGTTGTGTACCCATCACCCAAAGCCAAATCACTATCCATCACTACATACTTGTTCTTCTTTACTCCCTTATCCTCTCTACCTTACCCACAACCCCTTCTCCCTGGTAGCCACTTCACTTTTATCTATGTCCATGAGTATCAGTTTTATATCCCACCTCTGTGTGAAATCATATAGTTCTTAGCTTCTTCTGATTTACTTACTTCATTTAGTAAAATGTTCTCGAGGTTCAACCATGTTGTCATAAATAGCAATATTTGAAGGTTCTGAAAATTAAGATGTAGACATCTTTGATGAATAGTTTTTCAGCCTACCACAGGGGGATGTTAAAAATGTAAGCCAGATTGGCCTGGCCTGTGGTGGTGCACAGAATAAAACATCAACCTGGAATGCTGAGGTTGCTGGCTTGAAATCCCGGGCTTGCCTGGTCGAGGCACATATAGGAGTTGATGCTTCCTGTTCCTTCCACCGTTCTTTCTCCCTTCTCTCTCTCTTTATCTCTCTCCCTCCTCTCTAAAATAAAATAATAAAATCTTAAAAAAACAAACAAACAAAGGAAATAGATTAGTCTTGTCTGGAATCACAGAAACTAATAGGATACCTCAGATTTAAAGCAATATTCTCATGATCAGCCTGTGACCTCCCTCCGCTAAATTCCTATTATACTTATTTTCATGTATATATTGCCTTATGTTATCATTCCATGTTTTTTTCTATATAAATTTTAACACCTTTAGCAGAGATTTATTTACATCTCTCTGCGTTTAAAGTCTTGCCACAAATTTGTTGATTCAAAAACACTGAGAAACCATGGAGTATGGATAAAGTAGACAGTTGCGGTTGCCTGGGTGGAGGAAGGAAGGATTTCCTAAGCCGGTGCCAAAAAGTGTCCCCTTGCAGTTCCTAGAATCTGACACTTTCCCATTATACATCACTCTTCTTTTCTAATCCATTGAAATCTTAGGCATTATTAAATGATAACACATATTGCTAACACTAACTGGATCATTTCACCAGATTCTACATAACCTTAAGCATCTCCAGTGTCCACTCATTGGGAGGAAGTGCATCCAGTTACTCATTCTTTTATTGTCTGCACTGCATTTGCCAAATGTTTTGCACATAAAATAACTTCAGCATATACCTATTGATGAATAATAGCCCAAAGCAAACTTTAATTAGTCGTGAAAGAAAATAGTAATTTCAGAACAGAGGTAGCACCCAGGAAGAAAATTCCCTAAGAATGAAAATTATCAAAAGGGGAAGAGAAGAAAAAGATACATCTCATTCATTTTACAATGTTGTTTAAGATGCCTTTGGAAAATGTGGTTAGAAAACTCTAAAAAAAATCTCTCAATGATTCCATTTCCTGGAATTCATGCCTTGGTGTAATCTCCTCCCCTTGTAAGTGGGCTGGACCTAATAAAAATATGGCAAAAATGATGAGATGTCATTTCTGATATTAGATTACAAAAACATGTGATACTTCTTTATCTCTCTCTCTCTCCCTCTCTCTCTCTCTCTCTCCCTCTCTCTCTCTCAGAACTCTCTGGAGAAGCTAACACATTGTAAATATCCCCTATGGAAGGGTCCATGTAGCAAGAAACACATTTTTCATGTTAATAACCAGCCAGGAACTGAAACTTGCTGAGCTCAGGTAAGTGAACTGAGAAGGCCTCCCATATTTGAGCCTGAGATGACTGCAGCCCTAGCTAATACTTAGATTGAAGACTTGTGAGACACACTGAGTTCGAGAACCTAGGTATGCTGTGCTGGATCCCTGCTCACATAAATATGTTGTAAGGCAATAAACGCTGTTGTTCTAAGCCAGTAAGGTTTGAAGTTTACAGAACTGTATAATCGTTTACAAAGAAAAGAGTAATTAATACCACCACTTAAACTCAAATCTTATATGTTTCTAATCTGTCAAATTTTTTATATTCAATATATAAGGGCTCTATGTAAAATTATATTATTTACAGTAGTGAACATTTTTTTTTACCAAAATATCTATACAAAACAATCATTTTTCTTGTTCTGATTTTTATGATCTCTACAACTCTATTTCTAAGAGTGAAGCAATATTGGGAAAAAACACTAAGTGATCAATTGATTGTCTGCATTGTTGATAATTACCAGTATCAATCATTAAAAAAAAAAACTACACATGCCTCACAATATATTTTCTTTCACATACATGTCTATTGTCTTGGCCACTTCTAAATATTGAAGTACCCTTAAATTTTTTTTTAATTGAGTGAGAGGCAAGGAGGCAAACAGACAGATTCCCACATGTACCCTGACTGGGATCCACCTGGCAACCCCCTACAAGGTGATGCTCTGCTCATCTGGGGCCACTGCTCCACTGCTTGGCTGCCAAGCTATTTTAGCACCTGAGGCAAGGCCGTGGAGCCATACTCAGTGCCCGGGGCCAACATGCTTGAACCTTTCAAGCCATGGCTGTGGGAGAGGAAGATAGAGAGAGAGAAGTGGGAGGGATGGAAAAGCAGATGGTCACTTCTCCTGTGTGCCCTGACTGGGAATCGAACCCAGGATTTCCACAC
Organism: Saccopteryx bilineata; assembly: GCF_036850765.1. Taxonomy (NCBI): domain Eukaryota; kingdom Metazoa; phylum Chordata; class Mammalia; order Chiroptera; family Emballonuridae; genus Saccopteryx; species Saccopteryx bilineata. The sequence goes on along the minus strand of NC_089491.1, from coordinate 106,733,323 downwards.
ACTGGGCCAATGCTCTACTGCTGAGTCAATGAGCCAGGGCCCTTAAATTTCTAAAAAAAAAATTTTATAATGATTACTATGTGATTGAGTTTGATACCTCAAAGCCATATAACTATCAGTTATGTAAAATCCTATATTTTTAAAAAAGCAATTTTTTTCTATTATGTATGAATTATTTGGTAAAACTGATACAGAAGAATGTTTTAAAAGCCCTGTGATTTTTAGCAGCTGAATATACAATCATGGCAGATGACTCATATTTTATTTTTAACCTGAGATATTTTACAACATAGATTAAAATACTCCTCATTCAATGTCTGACCACCTAACAAAAATATGAATATATTCATCCAACTCATTTCTTCCTAGTACTTTAGTAATAAGTAAGGTAATTTAAAAGCATCCTTTTGAGGAGGCACTATAAAGTATATAACATATTCTTTAAATTCCATATAATAAGATCCTGTTTATATGAGCATTTCTGAATGATCCAGCCTCACTCTGTGCACACTACAGACAGAGACACACAAATACCAGCCCTCAAACAACTGCATTTTCTTTAGAAACCTTAACTTTCTGCTCAAGTGACCACCACTACACATTACTTGATTTCTGCTTCTTCTGAATGGTTTTGCATTTTATATTCCCCAACTCTAGTTTCCTTAGGCAACCCTCTGACCTCATTCCTAATTCCCATCACTATTATATAAATGTCTGAACAAGCAGGGTCCTCCAAAACTAAGAGAGGGAGTTATCCATAATTTTGCAACCAGAAAATTAACGATGAAGCTAATTTAATTTCAACATATATGGTTCTGTCATGTAGTGTAGTATTAATACATGGGCTGTACAGCTTAATTAGAAATATGAGTTTTAGAGCCAGGATACCTGGTTTCGAATCCTGACTTTGCCACTGATTAGTGTGTATACTTGGAATAGTTACATAACATTTCTGTGCTTATTGTATCATACACAGGCTTGTATAATAACAGTACATGTCTCACATGGTTGTTGGGAAAGTACATGACTGTACATAGCAAATGCAAACAAAGGTCAGCTACCAGCAGCATAAGCAGCAGTAGTAGCGATTGCAATTTTCTTTTGATGTGCTTTCTCTTAAACTTATAATACACATTATTGTATTTCAGTTTCTTCAGAGTTTATTTTTAATAAAGATATTTCTCAAGCCCTATCATGAACTCTTGTCTCAGGAAAGAAATTAATGGTTTTATAGACAGTTATTTGAAAATAGGCAATAAAACAGGATCCAATTAGTCCTGACCTATTTGATCTCCCGCAATGTTTTTCTCCACCAGATGAAAAAATACTCTTTTATCCTTACATCTCATAAACTTAAAAGGATATATAGTTTTACCTTTGACCTTGATTTTTTTGTCTCTTGAGAAGTCCAAAAATTTTTTGCACGTTAAACTAAAAAATTTCAATTTTAAATCTGGGTTTATTATGAATCTACTATCATGTTGTTGTTGAAATGAATCATATACAAATATTACCTAATGAGACAAGTGGAAGGCTTACATAGAAAATTTAGATTTCCCCAGAATTCCTAAATTTAATGACTATGTTTTAATTGTATAACAAATTAAATATAAAAAGGAAGCTATTTTTCTCCATCCTTCTCAACTGGGAAGTCTTATCATAAAGTGTACACTCCAAATGAGATAAATTCTCAGTAATTACTTTTAAAGCTTTAGGCTATTCTGATTCACTAAATGAGATACCATATAATGTTATGAAAAAAAGGTTAAATTATTTTAAAATTGATTTACAAAATATAATTATTAACTCTAGGTACAATTCTTTACCCTTGCAACACATTCTCAGCTCAGACTAGGGAGGTGTGTCCAATTAGTTTGTAAAAGGAAAGGAAAGGAAAAGGAGGGAAATTCAATAATTGACATCTATAATTATGAAGAGTTTTATAGGTCACTTCAGCTGAAAGATCTGTTTATAAGTATATAACATTATTGGATATAGATTTACATTATTCAGAAGAGGAAAATTATACTACATTTTAGCAATAGCATTAACCTAGAAACTGCAAGACAACATGGGTTCTCTTTAGCCAGAAAGTATAAAAACATTCAAAATGTCAAAAAAAATTAATAAAAACTGTAACAAAATCAATTGAACACTGATTTGAATTTGATTTGTTATAATAGCAGTTTAAAAAATTGCTAGGATTCAGCAGATCTTACTCTATTACACATTATATGAAAAAGTTTTTAAATAAACACGATACCCAAACATTTATTTTAATTATTTAATGATTTTAATGTTGTATAAATACAATTTTGCAGAAATATTTTCTTCTTGATTTAAAGTTTTTTAAAAACATTTATCATGATTATTTTATGTAAAAAAATTGTGCAGAAAGAATAAAATTCTTTATTGAAAGAATAAAATTATTCTTAAGCACTTGTCAAGAATACCTAACCTTAAAAATATAAAATATACCCTAAAACAAAAGATGGCATCTTCCTTGAATATTAGAATTGGCATAAGTTAAAGGTCAACAAAATAAAGAGAGAAACAAATAAATAATTGGAATATAAGATGATTCCATAAACATAAAAGTTTCCTTCTAGTGTACTTTATCAACATGCTCTTTCTGTCTTACAACATGAAACAATATTATTGTCTGTGAATATGCAGTTCCTAGCCCCAATTCATCCTTCAGCTACCTCCCTCTGTCTCCTCTTTTTAAGCTACCTTCTAAAAGGACCTGTATCCAGTTTTCTCTCTCCATATCTTTACTTATCATTCAATTCCAAACCTGCCTCTGCTTCCAAAATTCTATTTAATTCTATCTTGCCAAGGGTCAATGATCTCAATATTTGGCTAAATATTGTTCTTATTAGATGTCAATACTACTATAACATGGGTGAATCTTTACTCCTCGAAATTTTAATCTATGAAACTATTTTCCATGAAATATTGCACTTTCTACTAGGTCTACTCTTCAGATTTCCTCCTTTTTTTTTTTTTTAGATTTTATTAAATGTATTGGGTTGACACTGATAAATAAGATTATATACATTTTGATAATGAACATAAAATTCAATAGTATATCATCCGTATTCTGCATTGTGTTTTTGTTTGTTTGTTTTTTTAGTGAAAGCAGGGAGGCAGAGATAGAATCCCAGATGCTCCCTGACTGGGATCCACCTGGCAAGCCTGCTAGGGGGTGATGCTCTGCCCACCTGGGACTATTGCTCCATTGTAAATGGAGCCATTTCAGCACCTGAGGCAGTGGCCATGCAGCCATCTTCAGTGCCTGGGGCCAACTCACTCTAATCAAGCCCTGGCTACAGGAGGGGAGGAGAAGAGAGAGAGAGAGAGAGAGAGAGAGAGAGAGAGAAAGAAGTGAGAGGGGTAGGGGTAGAGAAGCAGAAAACAGATGGATGCTTTTCTGTGTGCTGAGACCTGGAATTGAACCCAGAACTTACGCACGCCAGGCTGATGCTCTACCACTGAGCCAATTGGCTAGGGCCCTACATTGTGTTTTATGGATGCCTCTCTATCTGAGCTCCCCTCTGAAACTGGTGTTCCTCAGGGTTCAACCCCTCACCCATCAGTCTTCTTACCCTGTGATTCCCTTGGTTCATCTCATCCATTCATGGGATTACAACTACCAACAATAGTATGCAGGGTGAGGTTAAAACTCTCAAATATAAAAAATAGGTTTATAGTTGTGAATATGTAAAATAGTTTATTTCTCTATTATTATTTATTCATTATTATATTAATTTTATGCAAACAACTATAAACCTACTTGTTCCCCACCCCGTAGACAGATGATTCTGAAATCTTTCTCTGTCCTGGGGCTTATTGTCACTGAGATATCTCAAATATAAGTATCCAACTGAGGAAGTCCTCATCTTTTCTTCTCCTCTATCCCTCATACCTGAATTAATACCACCATTCATCATGCAGATCGGACTTTAAGAAATCCCTGGATGATTATTTTTTCCATCACATCTAATCAATCACGAGGCCTCTTAAGTGTCAAACTTCTGTGCACATAGAGTAACCTGTGAAGCCGATAAACACACACATCCCACATCTCACCCAAAGCGTCTGATGAAGATCAGTAATAAAAATCTGCATGTCTAGAAAAGCAGCTTTGTTGCTGTAGGATGGACAAGACCTGAGCATGTTCACAAACTGTACATAGTCTGTAGTTAAAGAGCCACCAAAGAAGAAAATAGGAAACTAATGATGTTGTCAGGCATGTGGACATCCCTTTGTAGTAAAATCGGTCCTGTGACATTTGATTACACATTGTAAAATGGATGTTGGGGGTGAGGGATGCATAAAACTTAAAGGTCTCATTATTTTCACTCTATCTAATATTTTCTTAGTTGTATGAGTCAGAAAAAATACATTTTCCCATTTCTTTTTGAAAGTTTCATTGTTATATTTTACATTGCATTAGAAAAAAACAATGACATCCTTTTTTAAAAAATAAAGACAGTGGGCCTAAAATGGGTCTAAGCCCATTTATGGTAAACTCAGTATGACCAGGCCTAGATTTAATTCACAGTTCCTGCTCTCTGAGAACTGCAATCTTAAACCAGTCCACCAAGAATCAGGAGTCACCCGGACCAGCACTACTTCCGTCATCGCCTCCTAGACCCCTGCCAGCCCCTGACGTGACCTTGCAGCAACAGCCAGCTGGCCTTTTCGCCTAGTTTATCTTCTCGTTCCGTGCTGCCTATGCAAGTCCTACTTTATACAGACTCTCAGAGTACCTTTCTATCTGCTACATTTTTTGCTTAAATAACCTCTAAAAATGTTTAGTATGCCTCAGGTAATCTAGTAACAGTGCTGGTGTGAGAAGATGGGGCCCAGGGAGACCTAGGAACAGAGCAACCAGGTGCAGGTGCCTGTCGAGCCCCTGGCGCGGCTGCCTTAGGAGGGGGCGATACCCTCCTCGCTTCATGGCTTTTGCCTGATGTGCTTTCAGACCTTATTTGAGCATTTATTTTTCTGGACTGGGTCTGAAAAACGGTGGCATCCCAATGGTCTGACTTAAAAATCAGATCGGATCGCAGTTCGAACGGGGTTTGACTCAGGAACTGGGCTGGTTCCGGGTTAGACAAGTTCTGATGAAATTAGATTCATGCCAGTGTGAAGTCTTAGGATAATATAAAATTCTGCTCTAAGCCTGAACAAGCAGGTTAACTTTCCCAAGATAACTGTGAATTACAGTGGCCACAGTTGAGAACACTGAACTTAGATGAGCTTCCCCATCTACGAGGTGCCCTAGAGAAACAGGAGTGTTCGACAAGCACTCATTATCAAAGGCGGCAGGGAAACTGTCTCCTGTCTCCTTTCCTACACTATCTCATTACCAGGATGAGACCCACTGGGACAGCCCACTAACTCCAGAGGCTACAGACTGGTCCTGGGAAAAGTCAGAAGCCCACAAACGGTAAGAGTTCTCACCAGAGTCAGCTCTCCCAGATTCTACCTGTGGCACCTGCTTGAGAGAGGAAGATAAAACTTTTTCCACTGTCTCTTCCTATCCAAATTTAGATCAGCAATAACAACAACAAAAATATCTGTAAGAGTTAGATCTTTTCACTGTGACTTGTTCATTTGTTTTCAGGTGCTCACTGGTTGTCAATCATTTCTTTCCCAGGGGCAACAACTGCCTCATTTGTCTCATTTTGTGTACTTTAGGAACTTGGCTTGGGCAACTGTCAGGTTGGGAGCCCCAAAAATATGGCTGGAAAGAAAGAGAATCACACCCCAGTTGAGGCTTAATATGGCTGGACAGATATGGGAATTGTACTCTATTTACGACTAGGGTCCCACTGACGGTTGAAGCTCTCAGGGAAATTGTCTAAAATCTTTCTTTTGGTTATCTTAGGGCATTGAGTAGTATCTTTTGCACCCTCTTTGAAGATGACTTTTGCATCCAACGGGTTTTTCTATACTTCCAATGAGGTCCTTGAGTAAGGGCTAAAATGGCAAAAAGAAATTGGATGTTCTTCCTTGCCATCTATGCTCATTGTGGCCTTGTTACCTAATATTATTTGTCTCTCTGAGACTAGCCTCTGAGGAATACAGACACTTCATTTGGAAAGCAAAGATCAACCTACTACTGAACTGTAAAAGTAACAGCAAAGATCACACCTGATATATAATGAAAAATATTATGAAAAATTACAGTTGTTAACCAAACATAAAGTTCTACCCACAGTATGTCTATTGCTTTCAAAGTTTAAAAATGCCCATTGTTATGCTTCTAAAAGATAATTACTAATGACAAATATAAAATTTGTTACAGCTTGTGAAAAAATAAATGATAGGCTTATAAGAATAAAACATGGAACCTTAAAAATTTTCTCTGTCCAAAGGATTTTTTTTTTTTTGGCACATCCAAAATCATATGTTTCTGGGACATGTTGTTTTTTTTATCTTGTTTGTTTGTTGTTATTGTTTTGTGTGTGTGAGAGAGAGAGAGACAGAGAGAGGGACAGATAGGGAAAGAGAGAAAGGGAGAGAGATGAGAAGCATCAATTCTTTGTTGTGGCACCTTAGTTGTTCATTGATTGCTTTCTCATATGTGCCTTGACCAGGTGGCTACAGCAGATCAAGTGACCCCTTGCTCAAGCCAGTGACCTTGGGCTCAAACTGATGTGCCTTGCTCAAACCAGATGAGCCTGCACTCAAGCTGGTGACCTCGGGGTCTCAAATCTGGGTCCTCTGCGTCCTAGTCTGACACTCTACCCACTGTGCCACTGCCTGGTCAGGCCTGGGGCGTGTGTTTTAAAACTATTTTATTTCACTTTATAAAAAATGACTAGTTCTAAGAGCATTGTGCATTATGTTTGAATTTACATTTCTTTTTTTTTTAATTTTTCAATTCATTTTAGAGAGGAAAGAGAAAGGGAGAGAGACAGAGAGGAAAGAGAGAGAGAGAGAGAGAGAGAAGGTGGGGAGGAGCTGGAAGGATCAACTCCCATATGTGCCTTGACCAGGCAAGCCCAGGGTTTCGAACCAGTGACCTCAGCATTTCCAGGTTGACGCTTTATCCACTGCGCCACCACAGGTCAGTCCTGAATTTACATTTTAATTGCACACAGCATTGAAAATGATATAAGATATAAAGCAATGGCTAACAATTACCACAGAAATATTTAAGAAATAATTACCAATAAAAGCAACAGAGGAAAAAATATGGGAAATAAAAAGATTAGTTGGATATAAAAATTTATTAAAAAATATTTTGAATGGAAATAAACTCCACTGAGAATGCTCAAAGTTTGTGTTTCTATGTATACATTAGATATCAATAAAATGTGACCTATAGGTTGTTCCCAAATTGGAATTAAAAGGTTTGGAAGATAAAGCAGAGGTGGACTATGAAAAAACAGTTAAACTGTACAAAAATTTTCAACAAGTGAAAGTGTTCAAGATTTTGAGATTGACAGCTAAGACTATGGAGTTATATTGGCTTCTCCTACACTTATGGCCTAGGTAGCAAAACAGCCGCTGTGAATCTCATTTTCTCATCTGTGAGATAAGGACCATCATGCACAGGGGTGTTGGGAAAATTAAATAAAATGCTACAAGTTAAGTAGTTGGCATAATGCCTGGCAGTCACCATTTAGCACAGGTTATCTCTTACCGAGTAAGGCTGCTGCAGCTGCTGCTATTACTAACTGCTTATACGTATTAGGTGAGTACTGGCACCCTCCTTCCCACCTTGGGTCAAACTGAGCCATGCATTTAGAGAGAGGTAGAGGGGCACCAACTCAAAGAAATGACGTGATGCTGGAATGCTAGTAGGACATCATCCACACCATTTGGTGACCCCAGCAGTAGAGTTTAGGGGTTAGAGCTTAGACTCTGTGTCATAATGCTTGGGTTCAAATACTGACTCCAGGACTTTCGATGCCTGATCCTGAGTTACTTAACTTCTTTCTCTATAACGTGAAGAATAAAAATAATAGCTGACCAAGTGGATTGTGTGTAATTTACACAGCAAATTTCACATAAGGTACTTACACAGTTTATGAAACATGGTCAGTGCTTAATAAATAAATATCAAACACTGTCTAATATTCTACCATTCTCTCATTTAGTATGTTGTAAAAATGGTAATGTAGTTCCCATTAAATCTATCTATATAAAAACTTACTACATATGTTTCATTTTATTGTTCACATGAGTATCTGATAAATCCTGAACTAAACTCTTTTTCAATTTTAATTAGCCACTTGAAAGGTGGCTATTTATTGGGTTAATTTTGTTATTTCCGTAGCCCTAGAAAATTAATGTACAAAAATTCTTTATTTTTCTGATTCAAGTATAAGACCCTTCAATCAAATTTATTGATTTCCAGTAGGACTTCATACATGTTAAAACTAAAGATGAAATCAAAATATAAATATCAGGTAGAAATATACACAGCAACATATTTATCGTAATTATCTTTCTTTTTCTTTTTTTTTTTTTATTCATTGAGAGGAAGGGAGGTAGAAAGACAGATTCCCCCATGTGCTCAGACTGGGATCCACCAGGCAAGCCCCCTGTAAGGTGATGCTCTGCCCATCAGGGGCATTGCTCCATTACTCAGTAATCGAGCTCTTCTTAGCACCTGAGGCGAGGCCATGGAGCCATCCTCAGCACCTGAGGCCAATTCACTCCAATTGAGCCATGGCTGCAGGAGGGGAAGAGAGAGTGAAAAAGAAGAAGTGGAGTGGTGGAGAAGCAGATGGGTGCTTCTCCTATGTGCCCTGACCAGGAATCAAACCCAGGACATCCACATGCTGGGCTGATGCTCTACCACTGAGTCAACTGGCCAGGGCCATAATTCTCTTTATTTTTAATTTTAAGAAATATAAAAGTAGAGAGGATAAAAATATAATATAGACTCAAACTGAAAATGGTTTTAAATATTCCAAACCTAGTTGTCAAAACTAAAGATTTTGGGATCCATAGACCATTTGCTGGAAAATTAAGAAAACTACATTTAGATTACTTGTCAGTTAACTTCATATGAAAAGCTTTCTAAAGTAATTCTGATAAAAGTCTTACTTATTTAAAAGTACAACTAATATTTATCTAAGCTAACATGAAGCAATAGTGGCATTCAATAACATTAAACTAATTATATAATTCCACTAATTCAAAGCAGTCAGTTCAGAGCCCCAGTCAGGGCACATATAAGATGCAATCAATAGCTGCACAACTAAGTAGAACAATGAGTAGATGCTTTTCTCTCTCTCCCTCTCTCCTTTCCTCTCTCTCTCTCTCTCTCAAAAAAATAAATAAATAAATAAATAAATAACTTAAATAAAAATAAAATAAAATGGATTGTTATTATCTACCGTGTTTAGGGAATGTCTGTTAACGTTGAAGACTCAGTTTATAGCTTCTTCAAATGACTGGAAATAACACAGCTGTTAAAATGCATGAGATTACACTGTAATAGCATTTTCTCCCTAATAACAATCGGGCCACAAATACTAATAAACATAATCACTGGGCCCTTAATGGCAAAGTTCTGCTAATTTTGAAAGCTTTAAAATTAACTGTGATTCAATGAACCTGATTACCTGTTAAATTAAACTGTTAGGGAAAGCAAGCAGTGTTGTTTTAGGAAGTCAATACTAAAGATTTTATCTGAATTTTTACTTCAAGGCAAGGTCATTTTAAAAATAATGGCTTCAAAATTTTTATAACTATAGCATTAACTCCTGTTTAATTCATACTTTGCACTAAGATTAAAATACATTTATTTATTCATCTATTTATATATTTTTAATATACATGACCCACCAGGACCTTAAGACTACCAGCATCTCAGACCTTCTCTCACCCCCCTCCTCATTGCTCACATCCCTCCATCACCCAGGTCTTCATCCTGCTGCAACCCTGCAATCCTATTCTGGTCTGAATCTTTTTCTTACTGTTCCCTCTTCCTAGAAGGCTATGTTCTTCTATCCTCTCACAACTAGCTCTTTCTTTTCATTTAGGTCTCAGTTCAAACATTACTACCTCAAAGGCATCTTTCCAAAGTTCCCTTTCTAAGTGCTCATTTCCCCTAGTTCAAACATGAGTCTTTTCCTCAGAACAACCATCACATTTGAATGTATCTTGTCAGTTGATGTTTTTTGTTGCTTACTGTTTGACTTTTCCTCTGTAGAATATACATACATTCCATGAAGAACAGAACCTTATTTCCTTGCCCACTGTCAATAACAAACTACCATTAACAAACTGATGATATACGTAGTTTCAAAGTCCATCAGCGTTACCTCTGCAGCCTAGTTTTCAGTGGTTACAGGCGGTCTACCTGTTTAATATACCAGACTTTGTTATCAAGCCCCCTATTGTTGGATACTTAGATTAGCACCATTCTGTACTATTATAAACAATATTTTGATTCACATCCTTATACTTAGATATTTGATCACCTGCCTGGTTATTTCCTCCAGGTATTCATCTAAGTTGCTAAGTAAATTAAAATATACATATTTAAAGACTTAACGTACATTGCCATACTGTTCTAAAAAATGTTTCACCAGTTTTTACTCATATCAACATTTAGTAGAAATGACTATTTCTCCATACTTCTGACAATGCTGAAGTTATAAATACTTTCCAGTTTAATATGGAAGGATATATTATTTCCTTTGGAATAAATTGTTTATTGCCTTTGGCATGTTTTCCTATTCAAAAGTTTATATTTTTCATTGGTTTCTAAGGTCTGTTCATATATTAAAAATATTCAATATATATAGTCAAAATATTCAGTTGCAAATATTTTTCCAAGTTTTCATATGTATTTTATTTTTTTGTGTGTTTATCTTTAGCTGTTTTATAGACATTGGCTTTTTGTTTAGAATTTTTATTTTTAGTATCAAGTTTTAAAAGGTCCTACTTTATCCCAGAACTAAGAATTAGACACACAAACATATATACAAAATGTGTTACTTTATAATACATATCACACATGTACATGCCATATTTTGGTCTCCTTTTCATCTTTAATATTCAACAAAAATTTACAAATAATATCAGAGAAATTACTTTGCAAAATTGAATGTGTTGACTGACCAGGCGGTGGCGCAGTGGATAGAGCATCAGACTGGGATGCGGAGGACCCAGGTTCAAGACCCCAAGGTCGCCAGCTTGAGTGTGGGCTCATCTGGTTTGAGCAAAGCTCACCAGCTTGGACCCAAGGTCGCTGGCTCGAGCAAGGGGTTACTTGGTCTGCTGTAGCCCCACAGTCAGGGCACATTTGAGAAAGCAATCAATGAACAACTAAGGTGTCACAACAAAAAACTAATGGTTGATGCTTCTCATCTCTCTCCGTTTCTGTCTGTCTGTCCCTATCTATCCCTCTCTCTGATTCTCTCTCTGTCTCTGTAAAAAAAATAATAAAAAATGAATGTGTTGAGGCTTATATCAATGTGCCATTATAATACTTTGATGCAAATTGCTTAACATTTTCTATTAATAGATCTCAAAGAGAACGTCCCAAATATAATTGTTTCTGTGTAGCACAAAAATGCTAAAATCCCTTAATGGCTAATGTGTATTTCCCAACTGACTTTAATTTTAGTTTATAAGGACATACATTGAAAGCAGGGCTGATTAAAGTTCTAAGCATACTTAGAAACTTAGAGTAGGGTTTAGTAATAAGTTAGCATCAGTTATAGAGATTTTGTTTCTTTAGGTTGCATTTCAGTACCACATGTTTTCAGTTATGACTAATGAACATCCCACTCTCAAATATATCCTGAACGCAGATACAGTTTATTAAAACATACTCTAACAGGTGGCTTACTAGATGACTCAGCCCCCACTCTGGTTCTAACAATAAAACAAAGGGAATTTTATTAGTGGGGCATCACTGTTTTTATCTTTTCATTTGAGCCTTTAACTTGCATCATGGGGCTGCCCTCCTGCCAGTGCCTCAGACTTCCTTATACATTGTGTTTTTCAAGTACATTGCCAAGGGAGATGAAGTCATGGGTGGCTAAAGTCCCACTGAATAAGTAAAGTCTGTTTTATCGAAAGCTCATGATTCTCAAGGCAAGAGCTCGAGTCTATTTCTGGAAGTCCAAAACACTGTAATTAAGGTTTTTTATATATATATGTATTTTCTTCTTTTTGTGTATAATAGAACTTAAGTCAAACATCATCTATGTGTAACATGACCAGAATTAGTATTTCTATGGTTTCTTTTAATATTTTAGTATGAAGTTATAAGAAAATATCATCAATAATAACAGCTGTTTTGAAAACTGATTATATGCTAACAGCTTTAAGCATTTAATTCATTTAGTCTTCATAGCAACATTATAACATTAGCGTTATATATATTCCTGTTTGATGGATAAAAAAATTGACATATCAGAAAATTGTTTTTGGAGGTGGAGGATAGGCAGGGACAGACAGGCAGGAAGGAAAAGAGATGAGAAACATCAACTCATAGTTGCAGCACCTTAGTTGTTCATTGATCGCTTTTTCGTACATCCCTTCTCTGGGGAGTTCCAGCTGAGCCACTGACACCTTGCTCAAGCCACTGACCTTGGGCTCAATCCAGTGACCTTGGGTTCACCCCACGCTGAAGCCGGTGACCCTGTGCTTAAACTGGTGAGCCTGCACTCTAGCCTGAGATCTCGGGGTTTCAAACCTGGGTCCTCAGCATCCTAGGTTGATGCTCTATCCATTGTACCACCATCTGATCAGGCAACATGTCAGAAAATTAAGATACTTGCTCAAGATCAGACATCAAGGAGTAGTAGAAATAAAGCCAGGTCATTCACTTCTATAGTATATGCTCTTAGATATACCACTTTATACAACTTTTATTCTTTTCTCTAGATTTCATAGCCTGAAGTTATAACAAGCTCTTAATGAAAGTAATAGAGTATTTCCTGGATTCAGCAAAGTCAACTTCTATAGTTCTATAGCATTCCAATTTCAATTACTACTACCAAGTTCTGGACATCTTAACATGTCAGCTGTGTGTCATGGGCTTGGCCATATATTCATTTTATAGCATATGTCCCAGGTCACTTCCATGAAGTTTTCTGCTCTCTAATTCAACTCCCAGGTTAGCTTGATTAATTTATTGACCAAATTTTATTGAGTGCTGGAAAAATAGCAAAGAATAAAACACAATCTCAGTTCTTATGATGCTTATATTATAGATAAGAGTGACGAATAATAAATAATTTGTCAGCAATGTCAAATGAGAGCAATTGACTAATCATTGCAGATGTGAGCCCTACTTCAGGAAGAGTTACTGGCTGGAAATGCTATTTGGGAGTTATGACACTATGAATTGTATTTAATTCCAGGAGACTGAATGAGCTCATCCTGAGTCCATGTAGAAAGACAAGATTGAAGACCTGTGCATGTTGATATTTAGAGGCTTGGAAGATGAGAAGGAAAGTACATTGTTTGAATCAAGAAAAAGAATTAGAATATAGAATCTGAAGGAACAGCAGGTCTTAATATCCTTCAGACACTATTCTATAATAATGTTATGCTTTGCAAGGTGACAATTTATAAAAGATACATACTGGAGGTCATAGAGATATGAGATTTGGATAAGGGAAGACCCTTTGACTTGAACAATGAGTCATAAGAAATGTAATTTGATAATAGTTCTATGAAAATAAAGGCAATGAATAATAAAATATATATACATTAAGTCTTGGCTTTGAATACCAAGAACACATGCCAACACTTACCATTTTCTTTACTTTTTCTTTCTTTTTTTTTTTTTGTGTGTGTGACAGAGACAGAGAGACAGACAGACAGGAATAGATAAACAGGAAGGGAGAGAGATGAGAAGCATCAATTCTTCATTACAGCACCTTCATTGTTCATTGATTGCTTTCTCATATGTGCCTCAACGGGGATGGGGGGCTACAGCAGAGTGAGTGACCCGTTGCCCAAGCCAGTGACTTTGGACTCAAGCCAGCGACCTTTGGGCTCAAGCCAAAAACCATGGTGTCTTGTCTATGATCCCACACTCAAGCCAGTGATCCGGCATTCAAGCTCATGAGCCTATGCTCAAGCTGGTCACCTCGGGGGTTCGAACCTGGGTCCTCTGCATCCCAGTCCTACTCTATATCCACTGTGCCATCACCTGATCAGGGAAGACTTACTATTTTCAAGAGGTGATTTCAAAAAGGGTTTGTTATGAATATTGGTAAATGATTAATAGATATTAATGAAGAGGAAAGTCCTGTTTCTAAGTTTCCCTGTGTCATTATTCTTATTATTCTGGCAAGAAATAGGAGTCAAATTGTTGAAGAAATAAAAGTGCTCCTTGGCCATAATCTTATAAGATACCACAAGACCTCTAATACTTATATGCAGCAGACCATAGATATAAAACAATTTTTATATGGTGTTGCACTTCTGGGAACACTATATACATTTGATAAGACTGTGAACTCTTTACTTTCATTTATATATTCCTCCCATTTACTAATATTAGCAAAATTTAATTATATTGATTATATTATTATGGCAATTATAATTTGATTACCTTCACCATATTTAATATAATAATTAAAATAACTTAATTATTATATTAATGATATTAATAGCTACATAGTAATAGCTAAATCTGGTACATGTTCTTAAACTCATACTTGTGCCCTAACTTTTATATAGAGAGTACTTTTTCTTCTTTTTAAATAAAGGGTGATAAAACTACATTTTTTCAAATGATTTCATTTTCAAGCTTCAAGTAAAGAAAGCCTACTGGTTACAGCTATTCATGCAATGATCAAATATTTTGTGCTTTTTCACAGCATTTTAAAAAAATAAGATTTGGGTGAAGGTCACATTAATGAGGAGACTGCCACATGGCTTGAAGACTTTATGAGCATAAACTTTAACTCTAGGATAAATAATGATGATAAAACATTTATATTTTAAGTATAATGCTTTGCCAGGTGTCTATGCACAACATTGGCAAGGAAACAAATTATATAAGACAAATGAAGAATTACTGACAAAATAATATAACTCAGAAGAATTTTTTTTTAATTTTTATTTATTCATTTTAGAGAGGAGAGAGAGAGAGACAGAGAGGAGAGAGAGACAGGGGGGAGGAGCTGGAAGGATCAACTCCCATATGTGCCTTGACCAGGCAAGCCAGGGTTTTGAACTGGTGACCTCAGCATTTCCAGGTTGACGCTTTATCCACTGAGCCACCACAGGTCAGGCTAACTCACAAGAATTTAAGAGAAGCTAATGGCTTATATACCCTTGACCTCATGTTGCCTTATATCTTTTATGTTTATTATTGTTTATTAAGATATATTCAGCCCTGCCGGTTGGCTCAGTGGTAGAGCGTGGGCCTGGCGTGTAGAAGTCCCGGGTTCGATTCCCAGCCAGTGCACACAGGAGAAGCGCCCATTTGCTTCTCCACCCCTCCCCCTCTCCTTCCTCTCTGTCTATCTTTTCCCCTCCCGCAGCCGAGGCTCCATTGGAGCAAAGATGGCCCGGGCGCTGGGGATGGCTCCTTGGCCTCTCCCCAGGCACTAGAGTGGCTCTGGTCGTGGCAGAGCACGCCCCGGAGGGGCAGAGCATCGCCCCCTGGTGGGCAGAGCGTCGCCCCTGGTGGGCAGAGGGTCGCCCCTGGTGGGCGTGCCGGGTGGATCCCGGTGGGGCGCATGCGGGAGTCTGTCTGACTGTCTCTCCCGGTTTCTAGCTTCAGAAAACTACAAAAAAAAAAAAAAAGATATATTCATAGGCCATAAAATTCACATTCTTCAAGTATAAAATTTAGTAGTTTTCAGTACATTCACAAAATTGTACAACTATCATCCCTATCTATTTCAGAAAAATTTTATCATCCCATAAAGAAACTCCATTATTCAATGGCTTTCAATCCCTATTTTCTTCTTTTTTAATTTTAGTATATTTTACTATTTATTAATTTTTTCATTTCTATTGACTTTATTGAGGTAACATTGGTCAATAAAATTATATAGGTTTCAAGTGTATAATCTTATTATAGCTTGTATTTTTATTAATTAAAAATAAATGGTTTAAAATAAAAGTTAATGTATTAACAAGTTATAGTTTATTACATATGACTGACCTTTCTTTTTTTTTTTTTTTTGTATTTTTCTGAAGCTGGAAACGGGGAGGCAGTCAGACAGACTCCTGCATGTGCCCGACCGGGATCCACCCGGCACGCCCATCAGGGGCGATGCTCTGCCCACCAGGGGGCAATGCTCTGCCCCTCCAGGGCATCGCTCTGTTGCGACCAGAGCCACTCTAGCGCCTGGGGAGAGGCCAAGGAGCCATCCCCAGCGCCCCGGCCATCTTTTGCTCCAATGGAGCCTTGGCTGCGGGAGGGGAAGAGAAAAACAGAGAGGAAGGAGAAGGGGAGGGTTGGAGAAGCAGATGGGTGACTCTCCTGTGTGCCCTGGCCGGGAATCGAACCCTGGACTTCCGCACGCCAGGCCGACGTTCTACCACTGAGCCAACCGGCCAGGGCCATGACTGGCCTTTCTATAAACAAATTTTAAAATCTTTCCAGCTTTTTAAAAGTCTAGTCGAAAAATAACTGTGTAAGTTTAAGGTATAGGATGTGATGATTTGATATACATATACATTGTGAAATGATCACTACAATAAAGTTAGTTAACACATCCATCACTTCACATGGTTACCTTTATTGTGTGTGTGACTACACTTAAGATCTGTTCTCTCAGAAAATTTTAGGTATATTATACAATATTTGTAACTATATATATTCACCATGCTATATATTAGATCTCCAGAATTTATTTTATAACTAAAAGTTTGTATCCTTTGTCCAATATCCCCAGTTTCCCCCTACTCCCCCCTTAGTAATGACCAATCTACTCTTGGTTTCTACTAATACAACTTTTAGATTCTATATATACATATAAGAGAGGTGAAGTATGTGTCTTTATATGACTACTTTTACTGAATAGATATTTTTAAAACAATGCATACTTTTATCCATGTTATCACAAATGGCAGGTTTCTTTATTCTTTCTTCTTATTGCTGAGTAATATTGCATTTTCTCTCGCTCTCTCTCCCCCCTTCTCTCCATTCATCCATCCATTTGTCAATGAACAATTAGGTTGTTTCCATGCCTTGGCGATTGTGAATAATTCTACAGTAAACATGGAGATGCAGATTATTTTTTTGAGGTACTGATTTTATTTACTTCAGATATATACCCAGAAGTGGGATTGCTGGATCATATAGAAATTCTAATTTTAATTTTCTGAGGGACTCCTATATAGTTAGCTATAATTGTCATAATAATATAATCAATATAATTATCAACTTATATTTGCAGTACACAGGGTTTCTTTTTCTGCACATCCTTGCCAACACTTGATATCACTTGTTTTTTGTTTGTTTGTTTGTTTTATAATAATCACTTTAACACCTGTGAGGTGATCATTCAGTATGGTTTTCACTTGCATTTCCCTGATGCTTGGTGATATTGAGCACCTTCTCATGTACCAGTTGGACACTTGTATGCATTGTTTTAAAAATATCTATTCAGGTTTCCTTCCCATTTTAAAAATCAGATTATTTTTCTCCAATTGAATTTGTGAGTTCCTTATGTATCTGAACATTAACCCCTCATCAGCTATATGGTTTAAAAATGTTTTCTCCCATTCCATAGTTCTCTTTTATTTATTTGTTTTTTTTTGTTTTGTATTTTTCCAAAGTTAGAAGCAGGGGGCAGGCAGACAGACTCTAGTGTGTGCCTGACCGGGATCCACCCGACATGCCCACCAGGGGGCAATGGTCTTCCCATCTGGAGCATTGCTCCATTGCAGCTGGAGCCATCCTAGTTCCTGAGGTGGAGGCCATGGAGCCATCCTCAGCATCCAAGCCAACTTTGCTCCAAAGGAGCCTTGGCTATGGGAGGGGAAGAGAGAGACAGAGAGGAAGGAGAGGGGGAAGGGTGGAGAAGCAGATGGGCACTTCTCCTGTGTTTCCTGACTAGGAATCAAATTCAGGACTTTCACATGCCAGGCTGATGCTATACCGGTGAGCCAACCGGCCAGGGCTGTCTTTTATTTTTTTGATGGTTTCCTTTGCTGTGCAGAAGATTTTTAGTTTATTGCAGTCCTGCTCTCTTATATTTGCTTTGTTACTTGTGCTTTGATGTCATTATCAAAAAAACATTGCCAAGACCAATGTCAAGGAGTATTTTTCCTATGTTTTCTTTTAGGAGTTATATTGTTTCAGGTGGTATATTTAAGTTTTTAATCCATTTTGAGTTAATTTTTGTGGTACAAGGTTAGTGTGTTCATTTCATTATTCTGACTTTGAATATCCAGTTTAATTAACAATATTTATTGAAGAGACTATTTTTTTCATCACTGTTTATTCTAAGCTTCCTTATAAAATATTAGTTGTCCTTATACATGTGGGTTTACTTTTGGGCTCTCAATTGTGTTGCATGTATCTATTTGTCTGTTTTTTAATGCTAGTACCATACTGTTTTGATTGCCATAGATTTGTAATATAGTTTGAAATCAGGAGTGTGATGTCTCTAATTTTGTTATCTTTCTCAAGATGACTTTGGCTTTTTGCACACTTGTTTCACTGGTGATTTCTACTAATCATTTAAAAAAAGAAGTAAGGTCAATTCTCCTCAAATTCATTCTAAAAACTAAAAAAGAGAAAACACTGTCAAACTTATGAGGCCATAATTACCCTTATACCAGAGCCAGATAAGGATACTACAAGAAAATAAAACTTCAGGTCAATATCCCTGATGGACGTAGGTGCAAAATTCTCAACTAAATTCTAGCAAACCAAATTCTGTAGCACATTGAAAGGATCATACACATTGATAAAGTGGAATTTATCCTTGGGATGCAAGAGTGGTTTAACTTATATAAATCCATAAATGTGATATACCACATTAATAAAATGAAGGACAAAAATCAAGAGATTAAACTCAAAACCAAAATAAGGATACTCACTCTCACCACTCCTACTCAACATAGCACTGTAAGTTTCAGCCAGGGCAGTTAGTCAGCTCTAAGAAATAAAAGTCATCCAAATTGGAAAGGAAGAAGTAAAGCTGTCTCTGTTTGCAAATGACATGGCCTTGTATTATATATACAGAAACCTAAAGGCTCCATCAGAAAACTATTAGAACTAACAAATGAATTCAGTAAAGTTATAGGATAGAAAATCAATTGCATTTCTACATAGTAACAATAAACTATCTGAAAATGAAATAAAAATTCACATTTAGAATAGCATCAAAAACAATAAAATACTAAGAAATAAATTTAACCAGGGAGGTGTAAGATCTCTACACTAACAACCACAAGACATAGTTAAAAGAAATAGAAGACACAAATAAATGGGAAGATATCTGGTGTCCATGGACCAACATAATCTATCTAAAGTAATATACAGATTTAACTCAGTCCCTGTCAAAATTCCAATGGTATTGTTCACAGGGATAGAAAACACAATTCTAAAATGTCTATGGAAGTACAAATTTTGTATTTTAGCTTACAATTCAGCTAAAACTTTAGAGAGAACCAGAAAATGTGTCTTTAATAAATCTAATAGACTTATTGAATAAATAAAGCAATATTTAATATTATAGTTCCCAAATTACCTGGGTTTTGTATTGATTATAATGGCCTTAATTAGTAATAATGATTATATCATATTTACTTTACCACTGAGTTTATATACAGATACAGCGATCTCCTATCTTAGGTTCCAATAGGCAAAAGTCCATGAAGTAGCAAACTTTTATTTATTTTATCATTTAAATATGTTTTAAGGCTTTATTTTAATTTATTTTTTAATAGTTTTTTTCTTGTATTTTTTGAAGTGAGAAGCAGGGGGATGGGGGTAGGGGTGGGGGGAGACAGACAGACAGACTCTCGCATGTGCCCAACAGTAATCCAACCGGTATGCCCATGGGGGGGGGTATGCTCAGCACCTATGGGGTGTTGCTCTGCTGCAATCAGAGCCATTCTAGCTCCTGAAGCAGAGGCCATGGAGCCATCCTCAGTGCCCGGGCCAACTTTGCTCCAATGGAGCCTTGGCTGCAGGAGGGGAAGAGAGAGATAGAGAGGAAGGAGAGGGGGAGGGGTGGAGAGACAGATGGGCGATTCTCCTGTGTGCCCTGGCTGGGAATCGAACCTAGGACTTCCACATGCCAGGCTGACACTCTACTGCTGAGCCAACCAGCCAGGGCCTTAATGTTTTAATTAATATTTTTATATTGTTTTCCATTTTTAGGCTAAAAAATGCTTATTTTACTGCAAAAAATAATTAAAATAATAAACATATAAAAATACCTATATACTGCAAAATCCTGCAATATAATGAAAGATTCATGACACAAAATTAGATATAGACAATTTAAAAATCCACAATACACTGAGACTGCAAAAAGTGAACTGTGATATGGTGAGGGATGACTGTAATCAAGTTTCATAAATATTAAAATGTGATATAAATTTCTAGCATAAAATAAGTTTTCTTCTAGAATGTGAATAAATGCAAATATTTAACTTTTATTGATTTTTATCTATTCTACTGCTTTATTTTCTATGCCAACAAAGAGTTGGACCAGCAAAACATGTCACTGAATTGAAGTTTATGCACCCAATGCAAAGCATAAAGATAATTTGGCTAAATAGGAAATAAGTACATCCCTTTCAACTCATTAAAACTATGGTCTAACTCAGGGGTAGTCAACCTTTTTATATCTACCGCCCACTTTTGTATCTCTGTTAGTACTAAAATTTTCTAACCACCTACCGGTTCCACAGTAATGGTGATTTATAAAGTAGGGAAGTAATTTTACTTTATAAAATTTATAAAGCAGAGTTACAGCAAGTTAAAGCATATAATAATAATTACAAAGTACTTTATGTCGGATTTTCACTAAGTTTGGCAGAATAAATCTTTATACAACAACTTACTATAGTTAAATCTATCTTTTTATTTATACTTTGGCTGCTCTGCCACCACCCACCATGAAAGCTGGAACGCCCACTAGTGGGCAGTAGGAACCAGGTTGACTACCACTGGTCTAACTGCTAACTGAGATAGTTAACACACAAAGCAGTTCATAAAATTGCCAAGACATTTATTTTTAATGTCAAGTATAATCCATGATTATTGTTTGAGATTTTATTTCTTACCTAACAATTCTTCAACTAATTATAAACCACCTTTTAATTTGGAAATCACCAACACACACACACACACACACACACACACTCACTCACTCACCTACAAGCTTTCTGTCCTGTGCGTACTGTTTGTAGAAAGAAAAAAGACTTGTTATCTAAGCAATGCAAGTTAGAAGGAATGCTGCTTAAAGTAGTTTCTTCTAAATAAAGGATTATGAGACTTGTACTTGCTAAGTAATAAAGATTTCTTAGAAGAAAATTGCCACAGGTGGGAGAATTTTGTTATGTTTTCATGTACTTTTTCTATTAGCAAGACTTAAACTGGGAACTTCGGGGGTATGGTAACACAGCAAATGTACTTAGAGCTGTGGATGCTTTGGACAACTAAAAAAGATTACTAGCTGGACGAGTAGCAGATGGTAACCAGGAAAAGACTGAACTTTGCTCCAGAAAACAATAAACTTTGTCCTTAATTGAAGAGGTCATAAATGTCATGTCATGTCAGGTCATGTCATGATGACATGACAAGGTATGGTATCATAGTCCTCATTGGACTAAAGACATGTCATGATCTGAAGTGATATTTCTAAAAATTCAAAGATACTGGGACAAATTGTGAGTTTAAGTCAGGAGCCAGGAAACTTTTTTCACAATGAGGCAGATAGAAAAATTTTAGGCTTTGTTATCCATATACAGAGATGGGCAGACGTAGGTTTACAGTTGTGAGTATGCAAAAGTTTCTTCTTGTATTATTATTTATTATCATTAACTTACTTTTACCCACCCTTGTATGTAGTCGCTGTTGCCGCTACTAAGAAACTCTGCCTTTGTAGCATGAAAGTAGCCATAGTTGGAGTGACGTCACGGAAATGGCGCCGTGAGAAGCGCGTCCAACAGCTCTCCCCTAAATCACAACAAATTTATCAACTAGAAACAGAAAAATTTATTCTCGGAGCATTCCGGAGTTCCACACAAACTGAAAGCAAAAGGACTGTTATCACTTGAATCTGAGAGACGAGGGTGTGGAGGAAGCTACCGCAGCGACGCTCATTCAAGCCGCCAGGGAGTGCGCCTGCGGTGAGTCAGCCCATATACTTGGGAACCGCAAGCCGCCGCGAGCGGCCGACCGCGAGCCGCCGTGAGCCCCGCGAGCTGCCGCGAACCCCCGCAAACCGCCACCGCGAACTGCCGTGAGCCCCCGCAAACCGCCACCGCAAGCGACCACCACGAGCCGCCGCGCGTGCGCCCGGTCAGGTTGAGCACCGCTGACGTTCCCAGCGGCCCGCACACTGCGAGTGGGGGTCGCCGGCCACCGGTGCCCGGAGCGCCCCATTCGCGCGCGTGCCTTGGGCATTCCACGCGCCCAGGGCGCCCTACTGGCCCGCACACCCAGGGGGCTCCATTATCCTGCGCCTGGTGCGGTCCAGCCGCCAGCGGCAGGGCGAGCGGGAGAGGCTTGAAAGATTCTCTCCGTGGGCGGGGCACCTCACCCAGCCATTCAAGCTAACAATCAAGCGTTGGGGGAGGGGCGCGCGCAGGCAGCCTAGAATACCTTCGGAAGCACAGCTGCGACCCAATCACTGAAATTAGTTTAACCCATAAAATCTGCGCACCCTCGGTTCTAATTGATAAGATCTCTCTCAGTTCAGCGATCCAAGACAAGAGGCGTGATATTTTTTAGTGCCTCTCGCTAAAGGGGCGGGGGCAACTTCTGATTGATAGAGCCTCCATATTCAGGAATAAACGCTAACAAGAAGGACTTGGCAGATAATAAGGTCTATACTACACTAGTCGTAAGCAGAGACTAGTGCCTCTTCTTCCCTGCAAAAACAGGCTACAAAGTGTGGAAAGCCTGGGTTGAGAGGTCCAACTAAATGATAGGCGCTGAACAGTCACCTTGACAACAATTGACTCCCACCCCCGCCTGATTACACTGGAGGCCCTGACTCTCAGAGCCTTTCCCAAAGCCTTGCACTGAGTGGGGATAGAGTGGGGATTTCCCAGCTCTTTGAGCCTCTTACTCCCCAGGCAGAAGCAGTTGCAGCCTTATAGCTGGATCACCAGGCTGCTAATTCAGAAAGGGGGGACTAGGAGAGAGAATCCAGGAAAGCAAACTCTCTCATCGTTGGACCCTGCAAACGCCAACAAGCCTTTACTTCCAGCAAGACTAAAGCCAGTTATATGACATTGCCATAGAATCCCATCAACTGCAAATCCCTACCTAAGAGTGACACAGGGGCAGAGCCTGGGGTACAGAGTCACCGACTAGGAAGAGGGAGAGAAAAGAAAAAGGAAGAAGTTAACCTCTCAAAATCAAGAAAAACCCACAGACTTTACAACTTGATCCACTAATTTTTTTTTGTTTGTTGTTGTTGTTGTTGTTTGTTTCTTCTATCTTTTTGCCTTTATTTCCTCCACCTCGGTCCTTCTATTCTCTGCCCATCTTATGCTTCCCCTTTCTTGAACTACACTACCCATGAGTGTTGCATTTTATTTTTCTTCTTCATCCTCACCCTCCTTTAAGGTTATACTCCAAAACACTTAACTTGCACTCTCTCCTCTTTTGTTTTTTTTTTTGTCTTGCTTTATTTTGTTTTTTTCTCCTCCTATTTTATTTCTTCCTTCGTTTTTCTCTTTTTCTTATTTTTTCCTTTCTATTTGTTTTTTCTTTTCTCATTTTACTTTCCTCCCATATAATCCTCAATCACGAACAAATTAGTTAATTTGGGAATCAAGGCTTTTTTTTTGGCTTTATTTCTCTTTTTTGCTTTTGTTTTTATATATTTTTTCTCTTGTTTGTTTACTTTTGTGGCATTTTGGGTCCTCCCAACCCAAGGTCTCCATTGTATTTAGTCTTCGCTCCACTTAATACAACAGATTTTTACTTATTATTTTTATTTTTTCTTCTTTATTATTCTTTTTTGGTCCTTTTTTCTGATTCCCTCTTATCCCTCTCATTATATCTCTTAGTTGACCATCACTTACAAGCAAATCATCTTATGCTTGTCTAAGATTTTCTTCCTTTTTTTTTTTTTTTTTTTTTTTGCATTTAGTAGGTCCCTACTCCCTTTTTTTTCCCCTTGAACTCTTCACCCAAAATCAGGCCCTCCATTATAGGCACGATATTTCCCTGAGGAGGGGAGAGGAGGGAAAGAGAAGAGAGAAAAAAAGGGGGAAATAATAAATTATTACTGTTTTTTTTTGTGGGGTGTTTTATCCTTTTTTTTTTTTTTTTTACTCTTTATTAATTCTAATTAGTGCTATCAATAAGACCACCCTCAGATGCCGATAAGAAAGAGGAAATCGAATATTATGGATACAAAAGAAAGAGAGGTAACACAAATAGATGTGGAAAAATCTATGGAGAAAAGACTTAACATATTGGAAGTCTTGGAGCTAAATGACAGAGAATTTAAAATAGAAATCTTAAAAATACTCAGAGATATACAAGAAAACACAGAAAGGCAATATAGGGAGATCAGAAAACAACTCAATGAACACAAAGAATATATTACCAAGGAAATTGAAACTATAAAAACAAATCAAACAGAAATGAAAAACTCAATTCACGAGCTGAAAAACGAGGTAACAAGCTTAGCTAACAGAACAGCCCAGATTGAAGATAGGATTAGTGAAATAGAAGACAAACAACTTGAGGCACAACAGAGAGAAGAAGAAAGAGACTCAAAAATAATAAAAAATGAGAAAGCCCTACAAGAATTGTCTGACTCCATCAGAAAGAATAACATAAGAATAATAGGTATATCAGAGGGAGAAGAGAAAGAAAATGGAATGGAGAATATACTCAAACAAATAATAGACGAGAACTTCCCAAGCCTGTGGAAGGAACTAAAGCCTCAAATTCAAGAAGCAAACAGAACACCAAGTTTTCTTAACCCCAACAAACCCACTCCAAGGCACATCATAATAAAGATGACAAAAACCAATGACAAAGAAAAAATTCTTAAGGCAGCCAGGGAAAAGAAGAGTACAACATATAAAGGAAGGCCTATTAGATTATCATCAGATTTCTCAGCAGAAACTCTACAAGCTAGAAGAGAGTGAACCCCAATATTTAAAGCCCTGAAAGAGAGGAACTTTCAGCCAAGAATACTATACCCATCAAAGCTATCCTTCAAGTATGAAGGAGATATAAGAACATTCACAAATACAGAAAAGATGAGAGAATTTATCAACAGAAAGCCCCCACTCCAGGAAATACTAAGGGGGGTTTTCCAACCAGATTCAAAGAACAAAAGAAAACAACACCACAAGTAACAGCTCCACCAAGAACACAATAAAACCAAACTTAAACTGTGACAACAAAGGAAAAAAAGGGGGGAGAGGATGGAGATTAACAGTAGCAAAGGATGATGAAGTGCAGAAATACTTATAAGATAGGGTACTACAATGAATATGGTAGGTACCCTTTTCATTACTTAATGGTAACCACCCTTAAAAAAACCACCACAAAAACACTTGACTTAAAAAAGGTAGCAACAGAGGAAAGAAGTATGGAACACAAACAAACAAAAACAAATGATAGAAAAACAAAAGAGAAGAATCAAACTAGATACAAAACTAACAGAAAGCAATTTATAAAATGGCAGTAGGGAACCCACAAGTGTCAATAATTACACTAAATGTAAATGGATTAAACTTACCAATAAAAAGACACAGAGTAGCAGAATGGATTAAAAAAGAAAATCCAACTATATGCTGCCTACAAGAAACACATCTAAGCAACAAGGATAAAAACAAATTCAAAGTGAAAGGCTGGAAAACAATACTCCAAGCAAACAACACCCAAAAAAAAGCAGGTGTAGCAATACTCATATCTAATAATGCTGACTACAAGACAGAAAAAGTACTCAGAGACAAAAATGGTCATTTCATAATGATTAAGGGGAAGTTGAATCAAGAAGACATAACAATCCTTAATATATATGCACCAAAGCAAGGAGCACCAAAATATATAAGACAGCTACTTATTGACCTTAAAACAAAAACTAACAAAAATACAATCATACTTGGAGACCTCAATACACCGCTGACGGCTCTAGATCGGTCATCCAAACAGAGAATCAATAAAGATATAGTGGCCTTAAACGAAATACTAGAACACCTGGATATGATAGACATCTACAGGACACTTCATCCCAAAGCGACAGAGTATACATTTTTCTCTAGTGTACATGGAACATTCTCAAGAATTGACCATATGTTGGGCCACAAAGACAATATCAGCAAATTTAGAAAAATCGAAATTGTACCAAGCATATTTTCTGATCATAAAGCCTTGAAACTAGAATTCAACTGCAAAAAAGAGGGGGAAAAACCCACAAAAATGTGGAAACTAAACAACATACTTCTAAAAAATGAATGGGTCAAAGAAGAAATAAGTGCAGAAATCAAAAGATATATACAGACAAATGAAAATGAAAATACGACATATCAGAATCTCTGGGATGCAGCAAAAGCAGTAATAAGAGGAAAGTTCATATCACTTCAGGCCTATATGAACAAACAAGAGAGAGCCGAAGTAAACCACTTAACTTCACACCTTAAGGAACTAGAAAAAGAAGAACAAAGACAACCCAAAACCAGCCGAAGAAAGGAGATAATAAAAATCAGAGCAGAAATAAATGAAATAGAGAACAGAAAAACTATAGAAAAAATCAATAAAACAAGGAGCTGGTTCTTTGAAAAGATCAACAAAATTGACAAACCCTTGGCAAGACTCACCAAGGAAAAAAGACACAGGACTCAAATAAATAAAATCCAAAATGAAAGAGGAGAGATCACCACAGACATCATAGAAATACAAAGAATTATTGTAGAATACTATGAAAAATTATATGCCACCAAATACAACAATCTAGAAGAAATGGATAAATTCCTAGAACAATACAACCTTCCTAGATTGAGTCATGAAGAAGCAGAAAGCCTAAACAGACCAATCAGCAGGGAGGAAATAGAAAAAACTATTAAAAATCTCCCCAAAAATAAAAGTCCAGGCCCAGACGATTATACTAGTGAATTCTATCAAACCTTCAAAGAAGACTTGGTTCCTATTCTACTCAAAGTCTTCCAAAAAATTGAAGAAGAAGCAATACTTCCAAACACATTTTATGAGGCCAACATAACCCTCATACCAAAACCTGGCAAGGATGGCACAAAGAAAGAAAACTACAGACCAATATCTCTAATGAATACAGATGCTAAAATACTAAACAAAATACTGGCAAACCGAATACAACAACATATTAAAAAAATAATACATCATGATCAAGTGGGATTCATCCCAGAATCTCAAGGATGGTTCAACATACGCAAAACGGTTAACGTAATACACCATATCAACAAAACAAAGAACAAAAACCACATGATCTTATCAATAGATGCAGAAAAGGCTTTTGATAAAATACAACACAATTTTATGTTTAAGACTCTCAACAAAATGGGTATAGAAGGAAAATATCTCAACATGATAAAGGCCATATATGATAAACCATCAGCCAACATCCTATTAAACGGCATAAAACTGAGGACTTTCCCCCTTAAATCAGGAACAAGACAGGGTTGTCCACTCTCTCCACTCTTATTCAACGTGGTGCTAGAAGTTCTGGCCAGAGCAATCAGACAAGACAAAGAAATAAAAGGCATCCATATCGGAAAAGAAGAAGTAAAGCTATCACTTTTTGCTGATGATATGATCCTATACATCGAAAACCCGAAGGACTCCACAAAAAGATTATTAGAAACAATAAACCAATACAGTAAGGTCGCAGGATACAAAATTAACATACAAAAGTCCATAGCCTTTCTATATGCCAACAATGAAATATTAGAAAACGAACTCAAAAAAATAATCCCCTTCACGATTGCAACAAAAAAAATAAAATACCTAGGAATAAACATAACAAAGAACGTAAAGGACCTATATAATGAAAATTACAAAGCATTGTTAAGGGAAATCGAAAAAGATACAATGAGATGGAAAAATATTCCTTGTTCTTGGATAGGAAGAATAAATATAATCAAAATGGCCATATTACCCAAAGCAATATACAAATTTAATGCAATTCCCATCAAAATCCCTATGAGATTTTTTAAAGAACTGGAACAAAAAATCATCAGATTTATATGGAACTATAAAAAACCCCGAATAGCCAAAACAATCCTAAGGAAAAAGAATGAAGCTGGGGGCATTATAATACCTGACTTTAAACTATATTATAGGGCCACGATAATCAAAACAGCATGGTATTGGCAAAAAAATAGACACTCAGACCAATGGAACAGAATAGAAAGCCCAGAAATAAAACCACATATATATGGTCAAATAATCTTTGATAAAGGGGCCAACAACACACAATGGAGAAAAGAAAGCCTCTTCAACAAATGGTGTTGGGAAAACTGGAAAGCCACATGCAAAAGAATGAAACTCGACTACAGCCTGTCCCCGTGTACTAAAATTAATTCAAAATGGATCAAAGACCTAAATATAAGACCTGAAACAATAAAGTACATAGAAGAAGACATAGGTACTAAAATCATGGACCTGGGTTTTAAAGAACATTTTATGAACTTGACTCCAATGGCAAGAGAAGTGAAGGCAAAGATAAATGAATGGGACTACATCAGAATTAAAAGTTTTTGCTCAGCAAGAGAAACTGATAGCAAAATAAACAGACAGCCAACTATATGGGAACTGATATTTTCAAACGACAGCTCAGATAAGGGCCTAATATCCAAAATTTACAAAGAACTCATAAAACTCAACAACAAACAAACAAACAATCCAATAAAAAAATGGGAAGAGGACATGAACAGACACTTCTCCCAGGAAGAGATACAAATGGCCAACAGATATATGAAAAGATGCTCAGCTTCATTAGTTATTAGAGAAATGCAAATCAAAACTACAATGAGATACCACCTCACTCCTGTTAGATTAGCTATTATCAACAAGACGGGTAATAGCAAATGTTGGAGAGGCTGTGGAGAAAAAGGAACCCTCATTCACTGTTGGTGGGACTGTAAAGTAGTACAAC
This sequence comes from Saccopteryx bilineata, assembly GCF_036850765.1. Taxonomy (NCBI): domain Eukaryota; kingdom Metazoa; phylum Chordata; class Mammalia; order Chiroptera; family Emballonuridae; genus Saccopteryx; species Saccopteryx bilineata. The sequence continues at coordinate 106,704,062 of NC_089491.1, read as the reverse complement.
CATTATGGAGGAAAGTATGGTGGTTCCTCAAAAAACTGCAAATAGAACTACCTTATGACCCAGCAATCCCTCTACTGGGTATATACCCCAAAACCTCAGAAACATTGATACGTGAAGACACATGTAGCCCCATGTTCATTGCAGCACTGTTCACAGTGGCCAAGACATGGAAACAACCAAAAAGCCCTTCAATAGAAGACTGGATAAAGAAGATGTGGCACATATACACTATGGAATACTACTCAGCCATAAGAAATGATGACATCAGATCATTTACAGCAAAATGGTGGGATCTTGATAACATTATAAGGAGTGAAATAAGCAAATCAGAAAAAAACAAGAACTACATGATTCCATACATTGGTGGAACATAAAAATGAGACTAAGAGACATGGACAAGAGTGTGGTGGTTACCAAGGGTGGGGGGGGAGGGAGGACATGGGAGGGAGGGAGGGAGAGAGTTAGGGGGAGGGGGAGGGGCACAGAGAACTAGATAGAGGGTGACGGAGGACAATCTGACTTTGGGCGAGGGGTTTGCAACATAATTTGATGACAAAATAACCTAGACATGTTTTCTTTGAATATATGTACCCTGATTTATTAATGTCATCCCATTACCATTAATAAAAATTTATTAAAAAAAAAAAAAAAAAAGAAAGTAGCCATAGTCAATACATAAATGAATGATCATGGTTGTGTTCCAGTACAACTATAATTATACACACTGGACTCTGAATTTCATACAGTCACCACATACCATAACCTAATATTCCTCTTTTGATCTTTTCCAATGATTTAAAGATGTAAAAGCCTTCTTATCTTATGAATAACATAAAACAGGGCTGGATTTGGCCCATAGATCATAGTTTGCTAACCTCCGGCCTAAATCATTTTATAGACCTAAAGAAAATCTAATAAACAGTTAATAAAACAGTAAATATTGGTTAATAAAACAGTAAATATTTGGGCTAATGAACCTCTGTTTGACTGAATTTTAAGATGATTGCAAGCAAGAAGGGGAAAGCTGGTAGGCAGATGAAATTGTTTTTGTTTGCTTGCTTGCTTGTCTTCATTTAATGTAGAATGAGTGCTCAAATAACCTAGAATGTTGCTCTACCTAAAATAATTAGGCACTTCAAGACTAAGACACTCACTCAAAATTACTTAAGCACCAAAAAAAGTCAGGCACGGTGCTGGTGCTGGAAATATAGCAGTGAATAAGGAAATACATCGTCTAACCTCAGGGAGCTTACATCCCAGAGGGGTGTCTTGGGTCAAGTTCCATTGAAGCAGAGTCTGAGGTGTGAATTCTTGAGTAAGCAATCCAACAGGGGAACACTCTCAAAAGGAGGAAAATGGAAGGAGACGAATTTGGTAGGAAAAGCAAGAACTAAGCAAGAATTCAGTCTTAGCTGAAGAAAGGTTTCAATTAGATTTCATGGAGAAAATGTGAAGTAGAAATAGCTTCACGGTTGACTACCTTGAGGAAAGGGGCTAGACTTCTGTACTGCTGGCTTGAGGTAGACATGGCTTTACTGGAGAGGGAGTTCTTATTTGACCTGAGGGCAATAGTCCCAGGACAGATACACAGGAACACCTGGGAGTGGTCAGCAGAAGAATCCAGACAAGGAACAAATATCACTCATTACCGGGAGAGATAAACTTTAAGATTATAAACATTTAATATTTCAAGTGGTGACATGACTATGTGGGAAGACAATCATTGGTAGAGGAATTGCTCTTTTTGATACAATGTATTTATTGATTTGAGAGGGAGAGAAAAGACAATAGAGAGACAGAGAAGCACTGACTTGTTGTTCCAATTATTTGTGCATTCACCGGTTGATTGTTCTATGTGCCCTGAGTATTGAACCTACAACCTTGGCACATGGGGATGATGCTCTAACCAACTGATCTACCTGGCCAGGGTGAAGAGGAATTGCTCTTTTAGATAGGATGAGCAATGAAGGCATCTCTGATCATGTAAAATTTGAGAAGAGACCTGAGGAAATTCAGAATCCTGGTCATATAGTAATCTGAAGGAAGAAAGACATTAAATCAAAACAAAACTAGCACTGGAATGTTCGAGAAATAGTGAAAAGATGGATGAGGCTGAAGTGGTTAGGGTGGGTGGAAAAGTAGGAGCTGGGGTTGCAAATGAAAGAGGTAGTGACAGATTATACAGAGCTTTGGAGATCATTATATGAGGTTGAGCTCTTAAACATAGAAAAATCACCAAATTTCACAAGATATCTGCAATGTAGTTTTAGAACCAAAAGGGTTCTCAAGTGCCATCTGGACTAACTCTCCAATTTTAAAGCATTTGTACAATCAAAAAAATTTTCACTGAAGCTAAAAGACAAGGATAGAATTCTAAAATGTATGAAAAGTGACATCTCGTTTAATCCATTTGAAGGGAATACTGTTAGAAATTTTTGAACACTTTCTGCATATTTGGATCCATTTGTTTAAGACCTGAATCTTAATGTCATTGTATCAATAGCAAAACTGTGAGAGGATAAAAGCTAGCTGGCTGATGTGCAGAGAATGTGTGCTCACAGTTTGGCATGGGCTTGGCATTTATTCTAGCTGTAATTTCATCACCTTGAAAAAGAGATATGGCAATAATGGTTTCAAACCAGTGAACCATATTTTCTTTATATGCAACTGCCAGGATGACTATCCTTTACATATTGTCACTTCTGCTAGGGCCAATGAAAAGTATTTTATGTTTAAGTTGATGAAAGGAGAACAGCAGACCATCCTTGAAGGGTAATCAGTAAGTAATCATAAAGTAATTTGAAAATAACTGCACAGGAATACCCAATAACACTAATGATAACCTATTACTTCTACTAGTTTGAAAAATATATTCCATTTTATATTAGTATTGGCCTTCACAGAAATATTTATTAGTGGCTTCAGCCCTCTGTTACTGTTGTTTAGTATAGAGCAGTGGTGGGATTCAACCAGTCACACCAGTTCAGCAGAACTGATACCTAATTTTTTTATTGAATTTGGCGAACCAGTTGTTAAGAGGGCACTTGTAATCAGGATTATCTCTAAGGTGGGCATCTGGGCAGCCACCCAATGTGGAAATTAAAAATTGACATTCTGGCCCTGGCCGGTTGGCTCAGCGGTAGAGCGTCAGCCTGGCGTGCGGGGGACCCGGGTTCGATTCCCGGCCAGGGCACATAGGAGAAGCGCCCATTTGCTTCTCCACCCCCCCCTTCCTCTCTGTCTCTCTCTTCCCCTCCCGCAGCCAAGGCTCCATTGGAGCAAAGATGGCCCCGGGCACTGGGGATGGCTCCTTGGCCTCTGCCCCAGGCGCTAGAGTGGCTCTGGTTGCGGCAGAGCGACACCCCGGAGGGGCAGAGCATCGCCCCCTGGTGGGCAGAACTTCGCCCCTGGTGGGCGTGCCGGGTGGATCCCGGTTGGGCGCATGCGGGAGTCTGTCTGACTGTCTCTCCCCGTTTCCAGCTTCAGAAAAATGCCCCCCCCCCAAAAAATTGACATTCCTTATTCTTTTTTAATGTTTATCTGTGCAACAGCATATTCTAAGTGCCCGTAGTAATGTTCATTCTGTCCACAGGTGAAAATAGATTGCAAGTGAGGATACCAATCAAGAAGCAATATGGAAATATCTTAAATAATAGTCCAATTGTTTTTTGTCAAGTATTATTTAATATTTTTTCATTGATATTTTAAAACTTTCTTATAACAATCTAGTTTTGTGAGCCCCTTTACTGTTCTTATTTAAGTATTAAATGCATGAAATAATAAACTACCTTTTGGCATATCCGTTTTTTATACTTAAAATGGTCATTAGGGCAGGGAACTGGTTGTTAAATTATTTGAATCCAACCACTGGTATAGAGTAATTATATCTAGTGCATCTATTACGTAAAACACTTTTATATTCTCTAAGACAAAAACCATACCTTATTTGTTTTCTTGAAACAATCAATTATATTTTTGAAGAAAGGAGAATGAGAGAGAGAGAGAGAGAGAGAGAGAGAGAGAAAGAGAGAGAGAGAAAAGCACCAACTTGGCATTCCACTTAATTGTGCCATTGATTGTTTCTCATATGTGCCTTGACCAGGGCTCAAACTGGTAACCTAGAAGGTCAAGCTGACAACACTAGGCTCTAGCCAGTGACCCCTGGATGCAGATTGTGACTCTAGGATCAAACAGGTGACATTGCCACTCTGGGCCAATGCTCTATTCACTGCACCACTGGCCAAAAATTGAAACAATTTTTTAATTTCTGGCTTTATTTTAAAGAGCCCAGATCTTACTCTAATATTAATTCTTCATATACCATTTACTAACCCTAAAACTGCTTCTTAATTGTTTGCCATTAAAAACTTTTCAATGTAGTAATTACCCCTTACTGAAGGGATGACCTTAAAATAGAAGTCTAATTTTCATTAGTGTCAGATTTCTTCAATTTTTAAAATATGCTGAGATGATGATTATTTTTTTTTTTGTATTTTTCCAAAGGCAGGGAGACAGTCAGACAGACTGCTGGCATGTGCCCAACTGGGATCCACCCAGCATGCCCACCCAGGGGGCGATGCTCTGCCCAACTGAGGTGTTGCTCCATTACAGCCAGAGCCATTCTAGCACCTGAGGCGGAGGCCATGGAGCCATCCTCAACACCTAGGCCAACTTTGCTCTAATGGAGCCTTGGCTATGGGAGGGAAAGAGAGAGACAGAGAGGAAGGGTGGAGAAGCAGATGGGCATTTCTACTGCGTGCCCTGGCCGGGAATCAAACATGGGACTTTCACATGCCAGGCCGATGCTCTACTGCTGGGTCATTTGGCCAGGGCCAATATGCTGAGATTACAATAATATCAAAATGAATCTTAAGTCCCCATTAATGCCAATGAATAGATCTTCTGGACATAAAATCAACAAGGAAATGACTGCTAGATCAGATGGATTTAAAAATATCTTCAGAGCATTTTATCCCAAAGCAGCAGTACATTGATCCTTTTCAAGTGTACATACAACATTTTCTAGGACAGACCACATGTTAGGCCACAAAACATGTCTCAATAAATTTAAAGAGATTAAAATTATATCAAGCATCTTTTCTAAACACAATGGTTTGAAACTAGAAATCAATGATGAGAAAACTGAAAGGAACACAAAGACATCGAGTCTAAATAACATGTTACTGAGCAATGAATGAGTTAACAATAAGATCAAGAAAGAAATCAAAAGATACCTAGAAACAAATAAAAATGAGAACATAACAACCCAAAATCTATAGAACACAGCAAAAGCAGCCCTAATAGGAAAATTAATAGTATTACAAGGCATAACACAAGAAACAAGAAAAATCTCAAATAAACAAACTAAGTTTACATTTAAAGGAACTAGAAAGAGAAAAAGAAATAAAACCAAAGTGAGTAGGAAAAAAAAAGAAATAAAGATTAGAGCAGAAATAAACAAAATAGAGTTTAAAAAAATACAAAAGATGACTAAAACCAAGAGCTAGTTCTTTGAAAAGATACAAAAGAATGACTAACTTTAACTAGATTCATTTAGAAAATAAGAGAGAGGACCCAAATAAAACCAGAAAAGAAAGAGGAGAAGTAACAACTGATACCAAAGAAGTACAAAAGACTGTAAGGAAATATTATAAATAACTGTATGCAAACAAATTGAACAATTTGGATAAAATGTATAAATTCCTAGAAACATTCTTCCTGATTTAGTTTTAGACTCCAAAATTGAATCATAAAGAATTAGAACATCTGAATAGACAGATTATACATAATAAAGTTAAAGCAGTAATAAAAATAACTTCCAACAAACAAACTCCTGGATCAGATGGCTTCACAGGTGAATTTTACCATTCAATTCAATAAAAATAAGTTTAAAGAAAAAAAAATTTAGCACCTATTCTTCTCAAACTATTCCAACAAATCCAATAGAAGGGAAGACTCCCAAGCTAATTTTAGGAGATCAGCATTATTCTAATTACAGACTATAAAAAGATATATAAGACAGTGGTAAAGCATCGGCCCAGCATGTGGAAGTCCTGGGTTTGATTTCTGGTCAAGGCACACAGAAGTGACCATCTGCTTCTCTACCCCACCCTTCTAACTTCCCTCCCACAGCCATGGCCCCAATGAGCAGGTTGGGCCTGGGTGCTGAGGATGGCTCCATGGCCTCACCTCGAGCACTAAAATAGCTCAGTTGCCTGAACAATGGAGAAACTGCCCCATATAGGCATAACACCAGCCCCAGACAAGGGTTGCTATATGGATCTCAGTTGAGGTGCATGCAGGAGCTATCTCTCCACCTTCCTGACTTTCACTTGATTAAAAAAAAAAAAGTACAAGAAATAAAATTATAGGCCAATATCCATGATGAACATAGATGGTAAAATCTTAAAGAAAATATCAGCAAATCAAATCTATTAATACATTAAAAGATCATATACCTTGATCAGGTGGGATTTATCCCAGGGACGCAAGATTGGTACAATGTTCATAACTCAATGAATGTAATACACCATATAAACAAAATGAAGGATAAAAACACATGATCATATCAATAGATGCAGAAAAAACATTTTATAAAATCCAGCACCTCTTTATGTTAAAAAACTCTTAGCTAAGTTGGAATACAGGGAATATACCACAATATAATAAAGGTCATATCAGAATAACCCATAGCGACATCATTCTCAATGAGCAAAAACTACCAATTTCCCCTAAGATTATGAATGACACAGTGATATCTGTTATTATCACTCTTATTCAATACTGTACTGGAAGTCTTAGCCACAGCAATCAGACAAGCAAAAGAAATAAAATGCATCCAAATTGGAAAAGGAGAAGTGAAACTGTCATTTTTTGCAGATGGCATGATACTGTATATAGAGAATCCTAAAGATTCCACTATAAAAGCTAGTACTGATAAGTAAAGTAGCAGAATACAAAATAAATATTTAGAAATTAATTGAATATTTATATAACAATAATGAACTATCAGAAAGGGTAACTAAGAAAATAAATGAATTAAAATTGCACTCTCAAAAATAAAATACCTAGGAATAAATTTAACTAAGGATGTAAAAGAGTTGCACTTGAAAATTATAAGACACTGAGAAAAGAAATTGGAGAAGATACAAATAAGTGGAAGCATATACCATGTTCATGAATAGAAAGAATTAACATCATTAAAAGCAATCTATAAATTAAACACAATTCCTATGAAGATATCAATGGTGTATTTCACAGAATGAGAACAAATATTCCAAAAATTTATATAGAACCAAAAAAGATCTTGAATAGCCACAGCAATCTTGAGAAAGAAGAACAAGGTTGGAGGCATCACACTACAGATATCAAAATATAATAAAAGGTCATAATAATCAAAACAGCATAATACTGGCATAAAAATGAACATATAGATCAATGGAACAAAATCGAGAGTCCAGAAATAAACCCACACCTCCATGGTTAATTGAACTATGTCAAAGAGGTAAGAATATGTAATGGGGAAAGACAGTCTCTTTGATGAATGATGTTGAGAAAACTGGAGAGACACATGCAAAAAATTGTAACTAGACCACCTCCTTACACAATACATAAGAATAAACTCAAAATGGATTAAACACTTAAATGTCAGACTCAAAACCATAAAAATCCTAGAAGAAAACATAGGCAGTAAAATCTCAGATATTTCTCATAGTAATATTTTTTCTGTTATATCACCTTAGGCAAGGGAAACAAAAGAAAAAAATCAACAATAAAACTACATTAAATTACCATGTTTCTCCTGGCCAGATAGCTTGGTTGGTTAGAACACCATCCAGAAGCACAAAAGCTTCTAGTTCGGTCCCCAGTCAGGGCATACATAGGGACAGATGATGTTAATGTCTCTCTAGCTCCTCCATCTCTTTCTCTCCCCCTTACACTCTCACTAAAATGAATAAATAAAAAAAATTTTTTAATTAAAATTTTTAGTACTGGAGAGTGATGTCAGAGAAATGGCAGTATGAGAGATTCTCCCAATTTCTCCCCTTGAAATTTCAACAAATTTGACAACTAAACACAGAGGAAAAAAAAAAACTTAGGAGCACCTGAAATTTACACACACCAGACAAAGGTATGATTGGGAGGAAACATGACTGAATATATAAGATGGAGGATGGGGCATTTTGCTTTCCGTGCTGATCTGAGGTAGGGGCACTTTTGTTTCGAGCCAGGCAAAGAGGAGAGACTGAACTAGTGGGGATGGAGATGAGTTAGGGTGGGCGCCCAAACAAAGGAAAGAAGGAAAGAACACGCCAGCTCTACCTGAAATTGCGGACACTGGGCATGCACATGGATGGTGGGATCCACTAAAATTACCAGTTCAGAGTGCCCCCGTGGGCTGATGCCAGCATCTTTGTATTTTCCAGCTCCACAATCACCAGAGCAGCACTAGTGGCTCCACCTAGCATCACCAGCAAGGGGAGTGAGTGGGCACGTGCGTTGGCCAAGGTGCTCTGCCCAAGAGTAACAACACTGCGCACCTGAGTGAGCACCAGCATTTTTGGGCACTCCCGGCTCCATGATCTCCAGCTCCAGGCGTGCACACAGGCCAAGACCCTTGGCCTGAGAATGCCCTGGCTGGGCACCTGAACAGCGGCTGCAAACCATTTGTGTGCAGTTGTAGGAGCTGTACACACATATGACCTGTTGCAGCTACCAAGCAGAACAAGTGGGAAAACCCATAGAGATTAAAACCATGGTGTGCTGAGGTATGCCAGATAAGCTCATCAGCCCATAGAATTTTGCCTGTGTGTAACAGAAAGGAACTTGGCCTTTGGTCTGTGCCCTGCCCTGCCTGCTCACAATGGTGTCTCTGGTTCCCACTGCCTTCCCCAAAACTGTACTTTGAGCTGCACTGGAGGGGGGACCTGGCTGTGCATAGATTCCCTTGTTGCAAGGACAGTAGCTGAGGCGGATCCCACAGCTAAGTCTCCAGGCTGCTACCTCCAGCAGGAGGGACATGTGGAGAGGTGCCTGGAAAACTGAGACTGCCATTAATAAAGCAAGATAATTGCAAAGCCTTAACAAGCCCTGTCTGCCAATGGTACTGAGGCCCAGCCTACGTCACTGCCACAGCAACACAACAGCAGACTTCTGCCCAGGAGCCGCACAAAGGCAAAACTCATAGTACAGTGCCACCTGCCAAAAAAAAAAAGAAGCTACCTATCAAAACCAGAAAAAAAATTATACTTCTTTTTAACGGTTTTTGTCATTTTTGTCATTTTTACTTCTTTCCTCTTTCTTTTTTTATAATTTTCCTTTTGAACTACATTATCCACAGTTGTTACATTTTTCTTTCTTGTTTTTTTATGAGGGTTTCATTTCAGAAAGCTTTACTTGTTTTTTTTTTCTTTCTTTGTTCTTTCTTTCTCTTTAGTCTCCCTTCTCATTTCTTCTCCTTTATCTTTTTTCTTTTTCTTTTTTTTTTGGCTGTCATCCAATCATCACTTATCATCAAATCATTATATTTCAAACTTATATTTTTCTTTGTGACATTTTGTTTGTTTTAGACTCATTTTTTCTTTATTTTGTCATCTCTCCTCAGTTCCTACTCCTTGTTCTCTATAGTTTTTATTCCACTTATTATTATAGAATTTTCATATTTTCACTGTATTTATTCAACTTTTATTTTACTTTCTTAATTATCTCTTATTAGCATTATTAACAATACCACTCTCAAATTCCATTAAGGAAAAATAAATCAAGTCAAATATCATAGATACAAAAGACAGACATACCTCAGATAGATGATGAAACACCTCTAGAAAAAAAAATTTAATTATGTGGAAACCTTGGAGTTAAATTACAGGGAATTCAAAACTGAAGTCCTACAAATACTGAGCGAAATACAAGAAAGCTCTAAAAGGCAATTTAGTAAGCTCAAAAACAATTTAACGAAAAAAGAATACTTCATCAAGGAAATTGAAATTATAAAAAGGAACCAAAGAGATGAAAAACTCAATACATGAACTGAAAAATGACAACCTTAGCTAATATAACATGCCAGATAATATAATTATTGACATAGAAAACAGGCAATTAGAGATACTACAGAGAGAAGAAGAGAGAGACTCATGAATTAAAATAAAAAGCCCTCCAAGAATTGTCTGAATCCATCAGAAAGAGCAATATAAGAATAATGGGTATGTCAGAAGGAGAAGAGAGAGAAAAAGGAATGGAGAACATATTCAAACAAATAATTGGTGAGAATTTTCCTAGCCTGTGGAAAGAATTAAAGCCTTGAATTCAAGAAGCAAACAGAACATCAAGTTACCTTAACCCAAACAGACACCCTCCAAGCACATCTTAATGAAATTATCACAAATCAATGACAAAGAAAAAATTCTCAAGGCAGGCAGGGAAAAGAAGACTACAACATATAAAGGAAAGCCCATTAGGTTATCATCAGAGTTCTCAGCTGAAACTCTACATGCCAGAAGAGAGAGAACCTCAATATTTAAAGTACTAAAAGAGAAGAACTTCCAGCCAAGAATACATTATTCATGAATGTTTTCCTTCAAATATGAAGAAGATATAAAAACATTCACAGATATAGAAAAGATGAGAGATTTTACCACCAGAAAACCTCCATTTAAGGAAATACTAAAGGGGGTTATCTGACCACATACAAAGAACAGAACAAAACAAAATCACAAGTAAAAGCTCCAACAAGAGCACAATAAAAACAATAATAATTAGTGACAACAAAAACAAAAAAAGGGAGAACACAAAAATTAGCAGTGACAAAGGAGAATGGAGTACAGAAGCACTCATGAGATAATAGACAACAATAAATATGATATATATTCTTTAATTACTTAATGGTAACCAGTCCTGAAAATACCACTACTGAAACATGTGGCTTAAAAAAAGAAGAAACAGAGAAAAGAAGTATGGAATGCAACCAAATAAAAACAAATGACAGAAAAAAGAAAGAGAAAAACCAAACACTAAATACAGCTATTAGAAAGCATTATATAAAATGGCAATAGGAAAACCTCAAGTGACAATAATTACGTTAAATATAAATGGATTGAACTCACCAATAAAAAGGCACAGAGTAGCAGAATGGATCAAAAAAGAAAATCCAACTGTATGTTGCTTTCAAGATACACATCTAAGCTACAAGAATAAAAATACATTCAAAGTGAAAGGCTGGAAAACAATTCTCCAAGCAAATAATATCCAAAGAAAAGCAGGTGTAGCCATACTCATATCTAACAATGCTGACTACAAGACAACAAAGGTAATCAAAGACAAAGATGGTCATTTCATAATGATAAAAGGGACATTAAATCAAGAAGATATAACACTTCTTAATATATATGCACCAAACCAAGGAGCACCAAAGTATATGACATCTACTAACTGATCTAAAAATAAAAACCAACAAAAATACAATCATACTTGGAGACCTCAATATATTGCTGAAAGCTCTAGATCATTCATCCAAACAGAAAACTAATAAAGAAATATTGGCCTTAAACCAAACACTAGAATAATTGGATATGATAGACATCTATAGGACATTTCATCCCAAAACATCAGAATATACATTTTTCTCCAGTGTACATGGTACATTCTCAAGAATTGACCATATGTTGGGACACAAAACTAACATCAACAAATTCAGAAAGATTGAAAATTATTCAAGCATATTCTCTGAGCATAAAGCTTTGAAACTAGAATTCAACTTCAAAAGAGAAGTAAACAAACCAACAAAAATGAAGAAATTAAACAACCTACTTCTAAAAAACGACTGGGTCAAAGAAGAAATAAAAGCAGAGATCAAAAGATATATACAGCAAAAAAAAAATGACAATACGATATATCAGAATCTCTGGGATGCAGCAAAAGCAGTAACAAGAGGGAAGTTCATATCATTACAGGCTTATATGAACAAACAAGAAAGAGCCCAAGTAAACAACTTAACATCACATATTAGGCAGCTAGAAAAAGAAGAACAAAGGCAACTGAAAACCAGCAGAAGAAAGGAAATAAAAATTAGAGGAGAAATAAATGAAATAGACAACAGAAAAAGTATAGAAAGAATCAATAAAACAAGGAGCTGGTTCTTTGAAAAGATCATCAAAATTGATAAACCCTTAGCAAGACTCATTAAGGAAAGAAGAGAAAGGACTCATATAAACAAAATCCAAAATAAAAGAGGAGAAATTACCACAGATATCATAGATATACAAAGGATTATTGTAGAATACTATGAAAAACTATATGCCACCAAATTCAACAATCTAGAGGAAATAGATGAATTCCTAGAACAATACAATCTTTCTAGACTGAATCATGAAAAAGTAGGAAGTCTAAACAAACTCATAAGCAGAGAGGAAATAGAAACAACTATCAAAAACCTCCCAAAAATTATAAGTCCTGGGCCAAATGAATATACTAGTGAATTCTATCAAACATTCAAAGAATTGGTTCCTTTCCTACTCAAATTCTTCCAAAAAATTGAAGAAGAAGCAATACTGCCAAACACATTTTATGAGGCCAACATAACCCTCATACCGAAAACTGGTAAGGACAACACAAAAAAAGAGAAGTACAGACCAATATCTCTAATGAATACAGATGCAAAAATCCTAAACAAAATACTAACAAACCAAAGACAACAACACATTAAAAAATAATTCACCATGATCAAGTGAGGGATTCATCCCAGAATCATAAGGATGATTCAACATACATAAAATAATTAATATAATACACCATATCAAAAAAAAACAAAGAACAAAAATCATATGATCCTATCAATAGATGCAGAAAAGGCATTCAATAAAATACATCATTTTACATTTAAAACATTTAACAAAATGGGTATAGAAGGAAAATATCTCATATAATAAAGGCCATTTATGATAAACCATCAGCTAACATCAGATTAAATGGCAAAAAACTAAAAACTTTTCCTCTAAAATCAGGAATAAGACAAGGTTGTCCACTCTCTCCATTCCTATTTAACATAGTGCTGGAAGTTCTAGCCAGAGTGATCAGACGAGAGAAAGAAATAAAATGTATTTGTATTGGGAAAGAAGAAATAAAGGTTTCACTTTTTGCAGATGATATGTTCCTGTATATAGAAAACAACAAAGACTCCACAGAAAGACTATTAGAAACAATAAACAAATACAGTAAGGTTGCAGGATATAAAATTAACATACATAAGTAACTTGCTTTCTTATATGCCAACAATGAAACTTCAGAAAATAAACACACAAAAAATAATCCCTTTAATAGTTGCAACCACAACAACAAAAATTCCTAGGAATAAACATAACAAAGAACGTAAAGGATCTATTTAATGAAAACTACAAAGCATTGTTAAGGGAAATTGAAAAAGACACAATGAAATAGAAAAATATTCCTGTCCATGGATAGAAAGAATATATATAGTTAAAATGACCGTATTACCCAAAGCAATATACAATTTTAATGCAATCCTCATCAAAATTCCAACATCATTTTTTATAGAAATGGAACAAAAAATCATCAGGTTTATATAAAACCATAAAAAACCCTGAATAGCCAAAGTAATCCTAAGGGAAAAAAAAATGAAGCTGGGGGCATTATAATACCTGACTTCAAATTATACTACAGAGCCACAATAATCAAAACAGCATGGTTTTGGTAGAAAAATAGACACTCAGACCAATGCAACAGAAGAGAGAGCCCAGAAATAAAACCACATATATATGGTCAAATCATCTTTGAGAAAGGAGCCAAAAGCACACAATGGAGAAAAGAAAGCCTCTTCAATAAATGGTGCTGGGAAAATTGGAAAGCCACGTGCAAAAAGAATGAAACTTGACTATGGTTTGTTGTGGACAAGTCCTGCCGGGGGTGAGGACGACGGAGACACAAAGACCCGACTGCGGGGACCAGGTTCAGTGACGCAGATCCACTTTATTCAAGAAGTAAACTTATATACATGGGTTCAGCCAATAGGATGTTACAGCATGTTCCTCAAAGCCAGTGGCTGAAAAAATCAGGGAGTTGCATGGTTGGCGCTAAGTCACTTCCTTACAGCGGGCGAGTTCCCTTCCTGGGTATGCCCAGGAGGCTTCTGGGAGCTGTATTCTCACAGCATTGCATCAGCCACAGCTGCTAGGAATGCACTCTGTGCTCCACCCACATTTTGTCTCCTTGTACAAAAATTAATTCTAAATGGATCAAAGACCTAAATATAAAATCTGAAACAATAAAATACATAGAAGAAAACATAGGTACTAAACTCATGGGCCTTGGCCATAGAGAACATTTTATGAATTTGACTCTAAAGGCAAGGGAACTAAAGGCAAAGATAAATGAATGGGACTACATCAGACTAAGAAGCTTCTGCACAGCAAAAGAAACTGACAACAAAACAGACAGCCAACTAAATAGGAGATGATATTTTTGAACAACAGCTCAGATAAGGAGCTAATATCCAAAATATATAAAGAACTCATAAAACTCAACAACAAACAAGCAAACAATCCAATAAAAAAATGGGAAGAGGATATAAATAGACACTTCTTCCAAGAAAAAATACAAATGGCCAATAGATATATGAAAAGATGCTCATCTTCACTAGCTATTAGAGAAATGCAAATCAAAACTACAATGACATACCACCTCACACTTGTTGGATTAGCTATTATCAACAAGACAGGTAATAACAAGTGTTGGAGAGGCTGTGGAGAAAAAGGAACCATCATTCATTGTTGGTGGGAATGTAAAGTAGTACAATCATTATGGAAGAAAGTATGGTGGTTCCTCAAAAATTTAAGACTAGAACTACCATATGACCCAGCAATCCTTCTAATGGGTATATACCCCCCAAACTCAAAATCATTGTTATGTAAAGACACACGCACACCCATGTTCATTGCAGCATTGTTCACAGTGGCCAAGACATGGAAACAACCAAAAAGCTCTTCTATAGATGATTGGATAAAGAGGTGTGGTATGTATATACTATGGAATACTACTCAGCCATAAGAAATGATGACATAGGATCATTTACAATAACATGGATGGACCTTGATAACATAATAATGAGTAAAATAAGTAAATCAGAAAAAACTAAGAAATGTATGATTTCATACATAGGTGGGAAACAAAATTGAGACTCATGGACATGGATAAGAGTGCAGTGGTTACCAGGGGAGGGAAAGGGAGGAGAGGGTGTGGTGGAAGGTGAAATGAATAGTGTGGGGGGAGGCAAAATAAAGAAAACCAATAAATGGTGAAGGAGGACGATTTGACTTTGGGTGATGGATATACAACATAATTGAATGTCAAAAGGATCTGAAGATGTTTTCTCTAAATCTATGTGCTCTAGTTGACCAATGTCACCCATTAAAATTAATTGTCTAAATAAAACTTTTTCAAAAAAATTAAAATATTTTTGCACAGAGAAGGAAACTGTCAACCAAATGAAAAAATAACCTACAGAATGGGAGAAAATATTCACCAATACTATCTTTATTAAGGGGTTAATATCCAAAATTTACAAAGAACTTATACAATTCAATACCAAAAAAAAAAAAAAATCAAGCAACCCAATTAAGAAACAGACCGCAGACCTGGATAGACTCTTCTCCAAAGGGGACATACAGATGGCCAACACACATGTGAAAAGATGCTCAATGTCACAAATCATGAGAGAAATGCAAATGAAAACCACAATGAGATATCATCTCACACCTGTCAGAATGGCTATCCTCAATAAAGGAACAGATCATGTGTTGGTGAGGGTGTGAAGTAAAAGGAACCCTTGTGCACTGTTGGTGTAAATGCAAACTGATGCAGCCACTGTGAAAAACAGTAGTTTCCTGAAAAGAATTAAAACTGAAACTGCCTTATGATCCAGTGATTTCACTTCTGGGAACATATTCAAAGAAACCCAAAAGAACATATGCACCCCTATGTTCACTGCAGCATTATTTACAATAGCTAAGATTTGAAATAACTCATCAGTAATTGAGTAGATAAAAACGCTGTGGTACATTTACAGAAGGAATAATACTTGATCATAAAAACGAAGGGAATCTTATTTTGTCACTGCATGGATGGACCTGGAGAGTATTATGCTAAGTGAAATAAGCCAGGCAGAGAAAGACAAGTTCCATATGATTTATTTCACTTATACGTGGAGCAAAATGAACAAATAAAATAACAAGCAAAATGCAGACTCATAGATACAGAGAATGGACCAAGAGTTGACATAGGGGAGGGGTGTTGGAAGATATGGGTGAAAAAGATGACAGATTAAATAAGGAAAAAGAATCCTCATAGACTAGACAAAAGTATGGTGATATCAGGAGGGAAAGGGCTGGGGGAAGGTAGAAGAGAGTGAAAGGGGGATAGATGGTAATGGAAGAAACCTTGATTTGGGGTGGAAAACACACAATACAATATGCAAATGATGTGTTATAGAATTATACACCTGAATCCTATATCATTTTTAATAGCACCACCCAAAATAATCCATAAAAAAATTTAAAAATAAAAATATACATTATAGCAGAAAAGGCTAACCAAAGTGATATATTTGGAAGAGTTAGAGGTTTTAACTGAACATCTCTATTTATCTTCAGTTAATTAAATTCATATTGTTAAAACATTCAACCAACTGATCTTAAAAGTATCACTGAGTAAAAATTTATTTTTTCTACAATTATTTAAACATATTATAATATATACTTATATTTATCTATTTTTATAACTTGGTAAGACCAAATCATTTCTAAATACTGTGTGTGCTTGTTGACTTGAAAATAGAATATGTCTGGTAAATAACACCATGGCATACTTAGCTTAATTTACTTAAATACCTTTGTTTTAACTATAGAGATGATTTAAGTGTAAAAGAGTATTTATTTCACTTGCTTACAGTTAAAGAGTGATGCTTATTTTACTAACAATTATATCCATTCTAAATATATTTGGAGTTAGTATCAAGAAAACAATGCAATTTAAAAATAGTCTGGCATTTCTCTAATTTAAGAAGTCAAGTATGATTCTTGTGAAATAATCTGTGATGTAATTGGTAAGGAAGCATGACCTACATATGCCCATGTCTTAAATTTCAAATAGAATCAAATCCCTAATTGTTACTTTCTTTTGTACAGACAGAATTCTTGCTCTAAGCAGAATTCTTTAATTAGGAAGAGAAATGGTTCTTGCAAAACACTTCACTGATTATAAACTTTGAAGGTGGAATTGATTGAAATTACTGGCACTAAATACATTTCTGTCTACACGTTGAATACATACACTAACTTCATTCCTGTATGGCCAAGAGCTACACACAAATCAGAGAACCTAAAATGGATAGAATGTGAGTCTTGTCTTCTGTTTGTGTCCTGGCACAGTATTCATTCCCCAGCTCTGTTAATGAGACCTCAGCTTCTTT
Source organism: Saccopteryx bilineata (assembly GCF_036850765.1). Classification (NCBI taxonomy): domain Eukaryota; kingdom Metazoa; phylum Chordata; class Mammalia; order Chiroptera; family Emballonuridae; genus Saccopteryx; species Saccopteryx bilineata. Next base: position 106,686,586 of record NC_089491.1, on the reverse strand, counting down.
GGAACGATATTTTTCCCCATCACATTATGACTGTCAATTAAAGTACTGATCTCCTCTGATGAAGGTGTGGGCTTTGACTTAAACTTGGGCTGCTTCAAATTTCTTACTTCAGAATATAAAATCTGGGCCCTGTCTGGTTGGCTCAGTGGTAGAGCATCGGCTCAGCATGTGGAAGTCCCAGGCTAAATTCCCGGCCAGGGCACATAGGAGAAGCACCTATCTGCTTCTCCACCCTTCCCCCTTTCCTTTCTCTATCTCTTTATTTCCCTCCTGCAGCCAAGACTCCATTGGAGCAAAGTTGGCCTGGGTGCTGAAGATCGCTCCATGGCCTCTGCCTCAGGTGCTAAAATGGCTCCAGCTACAATGGAGCAATGCCCCAGATGGGCAGAGCATCACCCCCTGGTGGGTATGCTGGGTGGATCTGGGTCGGGTGCATACAGAAGTCTGTCTCTCTGCCTCCTTGCTTCTCACTTTGGAAAAAAATTAAAAAATTTAAAAAAGAATATGAATTCTGAACATAGTGCCATTGAGGCTGAAAAAACTTCAAGGTGATTCGGCTCATATGCAAACCCCCAACTGATGTCCCTTAATTCTTTCCTGCTACATCCCTAGATTTTCCTTGGTCCCCATTCTTTATGAGACCTACCTTTTAATTTCTGAGGCTCTGAACTGCCTTGTATACCTCTGATATATTTGTGTTAAGCCACAGTCAACCTCTGTTACAAAGATTCCTGACCAAAGAAAGCTCATAAAAATGATAAAATATGTTCAGAGAAAATGAAATGTTTCTATGTGGTAGTAATACTAAATAAATTAGAACTGTAACATAAAATGTACCTTAATTTCAAGTGATTATGTAATGGATAAACTATAACACCTTAGCAAGACAAAAAAAAAAAAAAGACAGTTTTTATTACCTGCCTGCAGCTACTAAAAGTCTACATTAGTACTACAGTCAAGGTGAAAACTATAGGGCCTCTAACAAAATGGGGAAACAGGTGTAGATGGCACCATGATTAGAGATTCTTTCATGTTGATCCCAGGATTTTCCTAAAAAAAAATTTCCTGATTAATTTTGCTTAACCATGATCCGCTCTCAAGGACTGATATTTTGCTTTGTACATGTTCTATGATCTATTGAAGTCCTTAATGCATTTATAAACTTCAATTGGATAGGGTTTGTGATTACCATGTCTTCTATATCTTCTATATCTGCTAGAGTGAATTGTGCAGAATATCTATTTTATTAATATATGTTGACTTTATTCCATTTAACAAGTTCATAAAAACACACCCTTACACATGCATACACACAGCAATTTTATCTCTAAGGCTAACCCTAATAATTAGTTAGCTGTTACTGGGGCATGATTTCAGAGTTAGAGCATCTTAGAAAGCATGCTCCCAGTGATTTTACCATTAGAAAAATACTATTTTACTGTAAGTCTTTTTTTTTCTTTTTTTAAGACTTTATTTATTGAGTTTAGAGAGAGGAGAGAAAGGGAGGGACAGGAAGCTTCAACTCACAGTTTCTTCTTATATGTGCCTTGACCAGGCAAGCCTAGGGTGTTAAACTGGCAACCTCAGCATTCCAGGTCATTGCCTTATCCACTGTGCCACCACAGGCCAGGCTTGTAAGTCTCTTGTAAATAGAACTCTACCTTTTTCTTTATAATCTTATAATATAGCACAGGTGCCATACCATCCACACATTTTTTAGCTCTATAAACTTCATACACTTAAAAAGACACAGGGGAACTATAGAACTTCCAACACTCTTTGATGGCAATCTCTTTAAGTCCTTCACAACAAAATTTATGTCTATTTAAAAACCAAGAACTTTATAAAATCACAGAAAAGATTTTATCACATAATGCAGTAAAACACCCTTCCAAGACATTGACATGCCTAAAACAATGCATATGACAAAATATAGTGAACTATAAAGATTAAAAATCAATACCAGAAGGAAAAAAGATTTTACTGCTCAGTCACAAAGGTAGTTCTCAATATTCTGGTGATCGAAACAAAGAGGAGAGCACAATTACTTTTACCATTCAGGATCTCAATTCCCACGAGCACAAACAACTGAAACACCAGTAATGAAATGTGTTTATCACAGCAAACATCATGCTCAATGGGCAAAAACTACAAGCGTTTTCATAAGATCAGGAACAAGAGGGGGTATATACACTTTACCACTCCTGTTCAATATAGTACTGGAAGTCCTAGCCACAGCATTCAAAGAAAAAATAAAAATCTTCCAAATCAGAAACAAAGAAGTAAGACTATCATTATCTACAGATGATATGATACTGTACAGTATATACTGTATATACTGAGAATACTATGAATCAGCCAAAAAACTACTAGAACTGATCAATGAATTCAGTAAAATAGCAGGATATAAAATAAATACTAAGAAATTGGTAGCATTTTTATATACCACTAATAAACTATCAGAAAGGAAAACTAAAAAAAAAAAATACCATTTACAATTGCTCTAAAAAGAATAAAATATCCAGGAATAAATTTAACCAAGGATGTAAAAGACTTGTACTCATAAAATTATAAGACACTGAAGACAAAAATTGAAGAAGATACAAAGTAGAAATATATACTGTGTTTATGGATAGAAAGAATTAACATCACTAAAATGTCCATACTACCCAAAGCAATCTATAGATTTAACACTACAGAGGTACCTGAGATACGAATTTAATTTATTCTGTAACCGAGCTCATCAGTCAACTCGTATATCAAACTGCGGATCCTGGACCCATGCGCCAATGCGCCAACTAGCGGAAGCTTCCCAAGGAAGCTTCCCAAATAACGACTCATATCTCGGAATTTCGCTTGGATCTCGAACAAAAGTATAGACTGAGTTGTAGCTTGTATCTTAAAAAAATTTGTACGTTGGTCTGCTCATATCTCAAGGTACCACTGTATTACTATGTAGATACCAATGGCATATCTGACAAAACTAAAAGAAATATACCAAAAATTTATATGAAACCACAAAAGACCCAAATTAGAAATAGCAATATTCAGAAAGAAAACAAAGTTTAAGAAATCACCCTACCTGATATCAAACTATACTACAAGGCTGTAGTAATCAAAATAGCATGGGACTTGTCTAAAAACAGACATATAGATCAGTGGAACAGAATAGAGAGCCCAGAAATCAACCCATGCCTTTATAGTTAATAAATATTTGACAAAGGAGGCAAGAATATACAATAGAATAAAGACAGTCTATTCAATAAATGATATTGAAAACATTGGACAGATACATGCAAAAAAATGAATCCAGATCACCTTCTTACATCATACAAAAAAATAAACTCAAAATGGACTACAGACAGCCTGACCAGGTGGTGGCACAATGGACAGAGCATTGGACTGGGGTGTGGAGTACCCAGGTTCGAGACCCCGAGGTCACCAGCTTGAGCGCGGGCTCATCTGGTTTGAGCAAAGCTCACCAGCTTGGACCCAAGGTCACTGGCTCAAGCAAGGGGTTACTCAGTCTGCTGAAGGCCCACGGTCAAGGCACATGTGAGAAAGCAATCAATGAACAACTAAGGTGTCGCAGCGTGCAACAAAAAACTAATAATTGATGCTTCTCATCTCTCCATTCCTGTCTGTCTGTCCCTGTCTATCCCTCTCTCTGACTCTCTCTCTGTCTCTGTAAAAGAAAAAAAAGAAAAAGGACTACAGACAAAATAGAAATCATAAAAATCCTAAGAGAAAACATAGGCAGTAACATCTTGGACATTTCTCTTAGTAATATTTTTTTCTGATATATTGCTTCAGGCAAGAGAAACAAAAAAAATGAATAAATAAGACTACACCAAACTAAAAAGTTTTTGCACAGCAAAGGAAACAATCAACAAAATTAAAAGACAACCCACTGAATGGGAGAACGTATTTGCCAAAACATCTGATAAGAGTTTAATATCTAAAATTTACAGGGAATAAAACCCAATACCAAACCAAAACAAAAACAAATACACACACATGCACATACACACACACACACAAACAAACAAGCAAACAAAAAAGAAACACAAAAACCTTAATCCAATTAGGAGATGGGAAAAACATCTGAATAGACACTTCTCCAAAGAAGATGTACAGATGGCCAATAAACCTATGACATGCTGCTCAATGTCACTAATTTACAGAGAAATGAAAATTAAACCACAATGAGACATCACCTCCCACCTGTCAGAATGACTATCATCAATAAATCAACAAACAAGTGCTGGCGAAGATGGTGTGGAGAAAATGGAACCTCATGCACTCTTGGTAGAAAGGCAGACTGGTGCAGCCACTGTAGACAGCAATATGGAATTACGTCAGAAAATAAAAAATAGAACTGCTTTCTGACCCAGCAATTCCACTTCTGGGAATATATCCAAAGAAACCCAAAACACTAATTTTAAAAAATATATATGCACCACTAAATTAATGAATTTAGCATTATTTACAATAGCCAAGATTTGGAAGCAGTTCAAGTGCCCAGCAGTAAATGAGTGGATAAAAAAGCTGTGCACAATGGAATAGTACTCAGCCACAAAAAAAAGAAGAAAATCTTACATTTTGCAATAGCATGGATGAACCTTGAGATTATTATGCTAAGTGAAATAACCCTATCAGAGAAAGACAAGTACCATATGATGGCACTTATATTGTGGAATCTAATAAATAAAATTAACTAACAAAATAGAAACAGACTCATAGACATGGAGAACGAACTGACAGCTGACAGAGGAAAGGGAGGTTGGGACCCTGGGTGTAAAAGTGAAGGGATTAAACAAAGAAAAAAACCCTACAGATACAGATAACACTTTGGGGACTACAGGAGAGAAATGGGAATGGGGGGATAGAGAGTGATGAAGGGAGACCTGTCTTATGGCGGTGAACACACAATACAATGTACAGATGATGTATTATAGAGTTGTACATCTGAAACCTGTATAATTTTATTAACCAATGTCACCCCAATGAATTCAATAAACAATTTAAAAAAGAAAAGCTCTTTTTTTCTGGTGGGTTAAATCTTTTTCTTTTTTTTTTGCATTTTTCTGAAGCTGGAAACAGGGAGAGACAGTCAGACAGACTCCCGCATGCGCCCGACTGGGATCCACCCGGCACGCCCACCAGGGGGCGATGCTCTGCCCACCAGGGGGCAATGCTCTGCCCATCCTGGGCGTCGCCATGTTGCAACCAGAGCCACTCTAGCGCCTGAGGCAGAGGCCACAAAGCCATCCCCAGCGCCCGGGCCATCTTTGCTCCAATGGAGCCTTGGCTGCGGGAGGGGAAGAGAGAAACAGAGAGGAAGGCGCGGCGGAGGGGTGGAGAAGCAAATGGGCGCTTCTCCTGTGTGCCCTGGCCGGGAATCGAACCTGGGTCCTCCGCATGCTAGGCCGATGCTCTACCACTGAGCCAACCGGCCAGGGCCCTTAAATCTATTTTTTAACTGACCAATTTGATTAGTGCTCTACTAAAATGTTCAAATTTCCAGTTTTTTAGTCTAAACAAATCATCCACCAATAATTCCTGCACTGTCAAAAACTCAGAAAAAAATTTGTCTGAAGGGCCAATTGCTGTTCAGTTGAAATTTATTGTTTGTGAACAAATGCAAAAGCTCTAGTCACCAGATTACCTAAATTTTAAGAGAAACTAAAATTACAAATTTTATGTAAAATACACCAAATTTGAAACTTTAAAATTAAATTATATTTGGGAGGTTAAAAAATTACATCTCAAATCAGACGGCCCGAGTTTATGTAGGTTTCATCACTTATTGTTGTTTGATCTTAGATATAATAATCACACTTTTGATGCCTCATCTGGAAAACAAAATATTAATAGTATCAATCTTATGAGGGTTTTGTTAAAATTTCTTTCTTTTTTTAATTTAGGGAGAGGAGGGGAGGCAGAGACAGACTCCTGCATGTGTCCTGCCTGACCATGATGTATCCAGCAAACCCACTGGGGTTGATGCTCTGCCCAACGGGGTCATTGCTTTGTTGCTCAGCAACCAAGTTCTTCTTAGAGCCTGAGGAGGAGGTAATGGAGCCATTCTCAGGGCCTGGGGGCCAACTAACTCCAATTAAGCCTTGGCTGCAGGAGGGAAGGGGAAGAGAGTGAGACAGAGAGTGAGAGAAAAAGAAGGGAAGAGGAAGAGAGTGAGACAGAGAGGGGGAAGGATTGAGAAGCAGATGGGTGCTTCTCCTGTGTGCCCTGACCAGGAATTAAACCCAGGACATCCACACACCAGGCCGATGCTCTGCCATTGAGCCAACTAGTCTTGGCTGGTTTTGTGAAGATTTTAGTGAGATCAAAATGTCTTATGTATGTACTTAATAAATATTGGCTATAATTTCTTTTTAAAACAATGTGTTGTAAAACCAAAATATATCTGCAATGATATGTATAAGTCAGCAGTTTAGAACTATGACTTATAATTATTCCTACTGTCCAAAAAAAAAGTTTTTCAGAGAAAACTTTATTACAGTATATATTATCTAAATATTATATATTTAGATATATAAATAATATCCAAATACTATCTAAAATAATATTTTTATCCCAAATTTCATATAGATGATGAAATACATAGAGTAGCAACAACACAGTTCTACAGGGTGACATATTCTTCAGTCTCCCTCAGCTTCTATTTTACATCCAAGCTTAATCTTAATCAAAAATCAAGTGACTTCGAGTCACGCATTAGAAGACTATCTATAACAATCAACAACAAGAACTTAATGGTGTGCATATCAACCTGCCCCTATATAATTTCTTTTTCTCTAAATAAGATATACTGTCCATGAAATCAAGTGTATGAGAATTCTTTTGTGGCCAAAAAACAGGATGTAAGGCCAGTGGCTGCCTCCATCATGGCCATGCAGGTTCTCACTGAATTTGGACAGACAGTAAAGAAACAGTGAAGCCAGAGGATGGTGGGCTGTTCCTTTATTAAAGTCTCGCACCGGCTGATGAGCAAACACAAGGGAAACACTTTCCTTTCATTCAGGGCTCCCAAAGCCCTGACACATTCTCCAGTTCCACAACCAGGAGAATCTTCTCTGGTTTCTCCTAGAATGAAAGGCCTCACTCACCAGTCTCAGCGGAGCTTGCAAAGGCCCTCAGCTCTGGTTCCCCATCTGCTCACCTTTTCTCTCTCTCTGCAAAAACTGGCTTCTTCTTCAGCACTCTGCATTCTTTAAGCTCTCCCTGCAAAAACTACCTGGGCCCACAAAGACCTCTCCCCAGCAAGCATTAGCAAAATAATGGCTCCTCCTAAACAGGAATGCAATCCACAATTTGAAATCAACTGCCCTGCTCTGAAGGCAAGCACACACATGGCTGCCCAGCACCACTTTTTCATAATAAAAGTAAGCAAACTCAAAAAATACAAATTTTATGAACTCATCTGCCCAATGCAGGGCCACAAACTAAACCTGACAAGCTCAGGTGAGCCTACACAATGACCTTGCAAACTCAGAGACCTAAAGTAACCACACAGGATGGTCTGAAAATAACTAACTAAAAGCAGTTCATGGTTGGGAGTCAAGTCCTAGGGAGGTATTTTTCTCTAAATAAAGGTCCATACTTACTTTACTCAAGCCCGTCGTCATTTTGCATCTAAGTAGTGTACCTGATAACATGTCTTTGAAACATAAGGGTCATCTTTTCCTGTCTCCATCAGGGGAAGCATCCCAGAGCAGGAACCAACAGACCCCCTCATTGTTATTGTTATCATGTGAATCATTAACTGTTAACAGTCTTCATTCCAGCCTATGTAAAAGAAGTTTCAACATGTATTACATTTTTACTTTTACTTTTTACCCAATCCCAGAGATTTCAACCCCTCCCTGTTTTGCTTTCTCCTGCCTCCCTAATCTATCACCAATTAATTTCCTGTAACCCCCTTCCGTCTTACCCTTTGATACTAATGTATAAAATAAGTGGTGAAAGGGCCATTTTCTGGAGCACTTTCTCAATCTGTTGAGACTTTGTTTCCTGGCAATTGACAGTTTGGCTCAAATAAACTCATAAAAATTTTTTTTACAGGTTTGGGAGGTTTTTTCAGTTGCCAGTCTTAATGTTCATATCACACATAATTTATTCCCTGATCTAAACTGGCCAGATTTGAAACTGACCTTTGTAATATATTTGTAAGTGTAACAATGCTTCTGCAATTTCCTCCAAAAACTTTTACAAATAATTCCTCATTTATCAACAAGGTATTGCCTAACATCACAGAACCCATGCACGTGCATCCATCTTGCTTATTTTATTTATTAAGTGTCAGCTTCCGGTATGAAGGTATGAAGTCCCTTGAGGAATGCTTTCTGTTGGCTTCCCCTGTCCCTCTCATGCTAATCAGGACAGCACTTCAGCAAGCTTTCACTTCCACACAGGAAGATTTTTATTATGCAAAATTCAGGTCTTAATATTGGTTTTCCAGATCACTTCATTCTAACTTTCCTAATAAAGATACTTGTTTTGAAAAACCTGTTCAATTGATGCATATCTAAACTGATCTTTCTGTCTCGCCATTATATGATTTCTTTTTAAATTTCTCTTCTGAGATTTCATGAGGGTGCATGTGTCAAGCATAAAGGATACTAATTACCTCTTCAACTTGTCAGGTTTCTGAAAGACACAAATTATACACCAATGGGCAATAGATTATACCAACCTAACTCAACCTCAGATATAACCTTGGTCACCTGTGCTTAGCTTCAATTAAGTTTAGTTGCACACTTGTACAGGTTTAATCATATAGGCAAACATATTCAGAAACAGAAAGGTAATAAATATACTGGGCCTTTGCTTCACTGCCTCAATTTCACTGCTCCACTAACTCCAGGCAACCCCTTTGAAACCTATAATTAACATCTCAAAGGACTGCCTAGTAGTACATTACACCTTTTCTGTTTGCAATTGAATACAAAACATAAAGGGGACATGCTTCATCAGTCTACAGAGATTGCACAGCCAAGACTGTGCAAGCTGTCCCATAGTTTATAATGACAATTAATTGAAATGATATAGGACATGCCTATAATTTTTTTAAAATATATAAATTTAAAGAAATGTTAATAAATAGAAAGTTTATAGTTTCTTCAAAACAGTGAGCAAAGCAAGTTTCATTCTATAGAAAACTGCCTATATTGAGATACTTGGGGAATCAGTGAATTATAATCTTATATATCATAATAGTCATGTATTTTGTCCCAGGTATTCCAATTCTAACATACCCCCCAGGTGTCTAAAAAAAATAATTACTCTTTTTCATGAAGAAAAAAATCATGGCATTATTTAATAGAATACAATTCCCTATACACACTGAAAAGCTTCCAGTCCAGTACATTAAGTTCTTGCAAAGACATCTGTTGTAATGCAAATTATGAAATATAAAGACACTCTAGAATTCCTGTCTATAAAGCAAGCTCACTGTGGAAAATTCTGCATATTACAAAGAGATAATCCCCCCACTCAAGGTATTTTATTTCTGCAAGCACAAATCAGAGGGTAAAATTAAGAGACAGTTCTTCAACACTGTAAATGAGATAAATTATGTGATATTTTCTGTTAATTGTATACAAATTGTCATTAAAATGTCTGAGATTGGAGCACATCTTTTAAAAAATTTTCAAATGATTATTATTTTGTTTACTTAAATAATGAAGCTACTTGCAAATATAAGATGAAAAAACAAAATATTAGCTTCATATGAGAGTATTTCTAGTTATCTTTTGGCATAACTCTGCTTACCTTTAAATTTAAATAATGTTAAAAATAATATTAAACAATTTGTAGAATATCTTTTTTAAATAGGTGTGTTTGGCATTGTTAATAGTGATTGTTAATTGTTCCACTTATTATAAATTTCAAAGTGAAATTGTATTATATTGAGATAATAGTTTAAAAGCTCTAAAATGATTAGGAATAACAAAATGTTATTAAATTGTTATAATTAATTCAGCTTTTTCAGTTGATGTGAGATCAAGTGAACAAAAACTAAATAACTTAGTACTTAATGACATAATAATATAGGTCTATATAATATGTGTATTAAATTCTAGATATTGAAATACAAAGAATAAAGTTTTTTTCTAAATTATTTTAGAAAATTCAAAATCTTATTTAAACACAAAAATATGAATAATTTGAAAGTATAGGTCACAGTATCTCATCACAATTATCTTTACACAGAAATACTAATAAAATCAGAAAATAAACACAAAATATCCCATCGCCTGAAAATCAAAACTATTTAACCAGTCACTTATTTTTTTAAAATTGCACAGTTGACCCTGGCTGTTTGGCTCAGTGGACAGAGTGCCGGGCCAGCATATGACATCCTGGGTTCAATTCCTTGTCAGAGCACACGTGAGAATGGACCATCTGCTTCTTTTCCCCTCTTTTTTTCCCTTCTCTCTCTCTCTTTCCATCTCACAGCCAGCGGCTTGACTGGTTTGAGTAATGGACTCAAGTACTGAGGATAGCTCAGCTGATTTGAGCATTGGCCCCAGGTAGGGATTGCTGGGTGGGTTCCAATCAAGGCACATGCGGGAGTCTATCTCCCCTCCTCTCACTTAAAAAAAAAATTGCAGAATATTTTAAACACAGCATATCAGAAACTTTTAGAGAAAAAACCAACAGTTCTCAGGAAAAAAGTATGTCCTTAAAAACCATGTCAATAAAGAAAAACAATAAATGAAATTAAACATTCAATTAATAAAGTTAGAAAAATAACAATATAAACCCACAGAATACAGAATATTTTTAAATGGTAAAAAAATAAATTGATAAATGAGAAAACAAATATTAAAGAGCTGATGAACCAAATAAAAGTCCATACATTTCAAAAAAACAAAAAAATATATAACCTTTTGAGTGTTTTAATCAAATAAAAATGAGGAAAAAAGAGGGATCCAAGATGGCAACAGAGTAGGTGAATGTTACATTCACCTCCTCCCAGGACCAACTGGAGTAACAATTCAATTTAAAACACAAAGAATTCAGTTAAACAAAATATGGCAAAAGACCTGAATAGACACTTTTCTAAAGACGATATACTGATGGCCAAAGGACATAGAAAAGACACTTAATGTCACTAAAAAAATGCAAATTAAAACCGCAATGATATATGATCTCACATCTATCAGAATGGCTCTTATCAATAAATCAATAAACAAAAAGTGATGGCAAGGGTGTGGAGAAAATGTGACCTTCAAGTACTGTTGGTGGGAATGGAGATTGGTACAACCACCGTGGAAAACAGTATGGAGTTATCTCAATAAATTAAGAAACTGCCTTTTGACCCAGCAATCTGAATTCAGGAATTTATCCTAAGAATCTCTAAACACTAATTCAGTAGAATATATACACCTCTATGTCCACTGTAGCATTCTTTACAATAGCCAAGATCTGGAAACAGCCAAAGTGCCCATCGTGCCCATTAGTAGATGAATGGATTAAAAAGCTGTGGTGCATTTACTCAATGAAATACTACACAGCCACAAAAAGAAAGATCTCTTACCTTCTATGACAGCATTGATGCACCTCCCGAAGATCATTATGCTAAGTGAAATATGCTAGTCAGAGAAAAATAAGTACTTTACGATTTTACTCATATGTATATTCCAGGGGTCCCCAAACTACGGCCTGCGGGCCGCATGCAGGCCCCTGAGGCCGTTTATCCGGCCCCCGCTGCACTTCCGGAAGGGGCACCTCTTTCATTGGTGGTCAATGAGAGGAGCATAGTTCCCATTGAAATATTGGTCAGTTTGTTGATTTAAATTTACTTGTTCTTCAACCAAAAAGCCCTTCAATAGAAGACTGGATAAAGAAGATGTGGCACATATACACTATGGAATACTACTCAGCCATAAGAAATGATGACATCAGATCATTTACAGCAAAATGGTGGGATCTTGATAACATTATAAGGAGTGAAATAAGCAAATCAGAAAAAAACAAGAAATACATGATTCCATACATTGGTGGAACATAAAAATGAGACTAAGAGACATGGACAAGAGTGTGGTGGTTACCAAGGGTGGGGGGGGAGGGAGGACATGGGAGGGAGGGAGGGAGAGAGTTAGGGGGAGGGGGAGGGGCACAGAGAACTAGATAGAGGGTGACGGAGGACAATCTGACTTTGGGCGAGGGGTGTGCAACATAATTTGATGACAAAATAACCTAGACATGTTTTCTTTGAATATATGTACCCTGATTTATTAATGTCATCCCATTACCATTAATAAAAATTTATTTAAAAAAAAAAAATTTACTTGTTCTTTACTTTAAATATTGTATTTGTTCCTGTTTTGTTTTTTTACTTTAAAATAAGATATGTGCAGTGTGCATAGGGATTTGTTCATAGTTTTTTTTTTTATAGTTCGGCCCTCCAACAGTCTGAGGGACAGTGAACTGGCCCCCTGTGTAAAAAGTTTGGGGACCCCTAGTATATTCTAATGAACAAAATTAACAAACAAGCTAAATAGAAACAGACTCATGCATAGAGATCAGGCTGACAGCTGTTAATGGGCAGGGTAGTTGGGTGAGGGAGGTAGACAAATAGAGCAAAAAAGGACAAAAGAAAGAAAAAAGTCATGGACACAGATCAACAGTATGGTGATTGCCTGGGGGGGGGTGAAGGTGGAGGAGGGTATAGGGGAATAGATGTTGGTGGAGGAGGGTATAGAGGAATAGATGTTGATGGATGAACACTTAACTTGGGGGGATGAATACACAATGTGGTATACAGAAAGATATGTTGTAGAATTGGGCACCTGAAACCTGTATAATTATGTTATCCAGTGTCACCTCAACAAAATTCAATCTAAGGGGGCAGGGGGGACAAGCACAGGTGCACAAAAAAGAAAAAAAAAGAATGGTAACAGTTAAATAATAGCCAGTTTCACAAACCTTAACAGGATCCTCAGTGCTTTCCATCAATCATATTCCACATCCTAATTTATATTTCTTTCACTCTTAGAAAACTATTTCATCTATTCTCAAACCTTTTATTTCTCCGCTATATCCAATCTCAATTGATGCCCTTGCTCCCTACTGTACTGAAAATTGAAGCAACAGGCCTCCTAATCACATCGGCCCACTTACCAGCAAGTCTGCTGACATACTTTAACATCTCAGATGCTATCTTATTTTCTTACTGAAGCCATTGCCACTACTTGCCTGTTAAACCCCTCAAGGACATCCTCCAGGAAATCTCCCCTCTTTGTACACCACAAATTTATGAATTATTCCCATTTGCTTTCATCAGCATAAAAACATACTGTTATACTATTTAGAAGAAAAAAACATTTCTCTTGATTTTACCTATCAGTTACCACCTATTTGTATCTTCCTCTTTATAGCAAAATTCCTTGAAACATCTCCATCACCTTATATTTGTCCCACTTTATACCCTTCCCTCAACCTCTCATCTCCATCTCCTCCACATCTCCCTCTCCCTCTTCCACATCCTCTTCCCCCTGGTAACTATTGCACTCTTATCTATGTCCATGAGTCTCAATTTTGTATCTCACCTATGTGTGAAATAACAGTTCTTAGCTTTTACTGATTTACTTATTTCACTCAGTATAATGTTCACAAGGTATGTGAAGACACATGCATCCCCATGTTCATAGCAGCATTGTTTACAGTGGCTAAGACATGAAATATCTCTTAAAAACTTGAAATCTCTCATTCTTGATTAATTTTTTTTCTTAAATTCACTGAACCTTGCTTTTGTCCACCCAGCTTCAGACACAAAAAGTTGCAATGTACTAAAGAATTGGGCATACTCAAAATTGAATTAGACATAGGCTTTGCTTCTGAGTAGTTCCTAATGTAAAATAGTCACTGCTTTCTCTAGGATGACAATTAATAGACACCACCAACTGCAAGAGATTAAAAAGAAAACACAATGAACATTTTAAGCACTCAAATAGTAAGTACTCTTTAATGTTAGCAAAGAAAGTCAATAATCTTCGCTTAACCATCACATCTCTGTGGCTCCTGCCACCCTGGTATTGCTACTCTGATTGCAAATACCACCAACCACTCCCCATCCCTGCCACCACTGCCACAAAGTTCAGCTGAAATTCAACCTGTGTCTTCAGTAGTTTTGCTTTGGATGCTGCTTCAAGGTCCAGTGCTGGCTGCTCAAAACAGTTCTCCTCTTTCATCCTCTTCTTTTCGTTCTGAACCCAGCGGTTCAATAAAGGCTATCTCTGGGTCTGTCTAGGGGGACTGAGATCAGAACTGAAACTCTCCTGTGTATCTTTCCACTTCTCTTCATAACAATGAAATACTTGAATCTGCAGGTTTGCTCCTTTTTGCTGATTCAAACATAAAGACCCGGAGGCATGGAGAGGTTGGAGGTTGATGTAACTTGAAATCTAAACATCAAATTTCACAGGCAACGCTTTTTCTTTGCACTTCAAGACATATTGCCTTGGAGTAAAAAGACTATATGAAAGTTTCTAAAAATAAATATCAATTCAAGTTAACACAGAGGGGGAGGTTCAGTATGAGAAAATAGCAAAAACAGAGAAGTGCTCAATTCTTCCTCTCTATAGGCTACAGTAATGATGCAGTTACATTTCTAATTTCGCTAAATAAAATATTAGAGATAATAATGTTTAAAAAAATGGAATATACTAATTTAAATACACATAATTTGCATTTTTTACATATATTGCAGAGAAAAGCAAACAAACCCAATTAACAACCAAAGCAAATAAGCAAAGGCAACATCAAAGAAGAAAAACAAAAAAAATATTAATGAAGAGAAAAACTGTTCATGACATGAGAAATGAGAAAAGCCTTATATAAAATTAAATATTGTATGATTTTAATCTTGAGAAACGTATCTTTCCCTTACTATGGCAGATGATAAAGTTCTACTTAAATTTAACTTTAAGTAATTGTAAATACAGATACCTAAACATCTACTGCAAAGCACAGAAAAAAAAAAAACAATGCGAGACAACTTCCAAGAACTGAACAATTTTACTATGTGACTCAAAATGAAGATTCAGCAAATTGCCTGTCATAAACTGTTGAAAATTAGCACAGTGTCAGAAATAAAAACCTCTTAGTTATGTCTGGTCTATGTTTTTAAAAAATTCTTTAATGAGGAGCTTCTTTAAATTAATATAGCAATCCCTTTGTGGTCTCTATATAATAGAGGTCACAATATATAAATATATATTATATTTAAATTTATGATGATGAAATATATTTCATTCCAGTTCTAACATGTGAATTATAATTCTCAAGATTTTTATTTTATTTTATTTAAGTTTTAGGTCAATAATTTCTCCAGAAATATAAAATGACTAGTAAGTGTCACATGGTTAATAATGTTCTTCTATCTTTAACTGGCTTTGACTAACATATCAAGTGCTTTAAGAGAGGTTGTGTTTCAAAGGTGTCATGGTATAAAGTTTCAGTATGTTAATATACATAAATTCTAGAGATTTGCTGTGCAACAAATGTGCCTATAGTTAACAATACTGTGTGTTCTGCACTAAAAAATTTCTTAGAATAAATTTCATTTTAAGTGTTCTTACCACAATAAGAAAAATAAACCAAAATAAGACAAATCAGAAAAACTTGTACTTAAATCCTGTTTTTGATACCAGTAATATGAGAGTAGAAAGCAAACTTTTCTGAGACTATCTTACTATGTATGAAGTAACATTGAAGGGATTGTTTGAGGACCCCAATGAGAATAAAATATTTGAAGGAGTCAACTAAGGTATTACTTGGGAATATAATAAATGATCAACAGATGTTTCTCCTCTTTCTCCATTCTACTACTCTATGTTCTTTACTCTTATTTTTTATCTGCATACTCCTATCATTAGCATATGTAAGGCCAGAGGCTGTTGGCATGGCCATGCAGGTTCCCATTGGATTTGAGCAGATGGTAAAGAAACAGTGAAGCCAGAAAATGGTGGGCCTTCTATAGACTGTACACACATGGAGTTGCCCCAATACAGGGGAGCAAATTTAAAAAACATTTGTTTACCCAACAGCATACTTCTGCCATATATTATCATGAATATCAGTTTCATCATCAGTCACCTCAAATAACCTAAGTAGTTCTTGATGGAGAGATATTTTTCATTTGTGTTTTCCATTTCTGGAAACCCAGAACCATGAGCCCCCAGGATAACCTAAATGCCTACTTCATGTGTTCTTATTATACTAGTAGTCACATGCCTATTACACAAACACAGTTTATTCTTGTATTATTATTTATTAATTATTGTATTATTTTCATATAAACTGTAAACCTACTTTTCCCCACCTATATTATAATTTTCCGATTAGGAATTAATCTCTTCAGAAAATATGTAAAATCATTGAGGGCAGGAATGCATGTTGGAGATGATCAGTCCATGTCCTAGATAAAACCATGATCTCCTGTCACCACTGCTTCCTATTGGAGGGGTACATATAGCACCCAAACCTGAGAATGCTCTGGTGAAAATGATAGGTGCTTTCTCTAGAACTGGAGAGCTCACAATTTGTGTTTCTTTTTAACTTCAGGTGAACCTCTTCAACATCTAACAATCGTTGATTACAGATAAAGCCAGGCTCAGCACTGGATTAATAATTTGGGGAGATATGGAGATACATGATAAAATCTTTGTATGATCAGAGGTTATATTGCACTTGAAGAAAAAATACATAAAATGACACTGAACGGCCCTGGCCAGTTGGCTCAGCGGTAGAGCGTTGGCCTGATGTGTGGGGAACCCGGGTTCGATTCCCGACCAGGGCACATAGGAGAAGCGCCCATTTGCTTCTCCACCGCCACCCCCTCCTTCCTCTCTGTCTCTCTCTTCCCCTCCCGAAGCCAAGGCCCCATTGGAGCAAAGATGGCCTGGGCGCTGGGGATGGCTCCTTGGCCTCTGTCCCAGGCGCTAGAGTGGCTCTGGTCGCGGCAGAGCGAGGCCCGGAGAGGCAGAGCATCGCCCTCTGGTGGGCAGAGCGTAGCCCCTGGTGGGCGTGCCAGGTGGATCCTGGTCGGGCGCATGCAGGAGTCTGTCTGACTATCTCTCCCCATTTCCAGCTTCAGAAAAATACAAAAAAAAAAAAAAATGACACTGAACAAGACATTATTAATAACTTTAGACTTGAGGAAGTTTAGACTTGCCTTTAAGTTATCAGACAGAGAGTGGAAGAATATGAGGTGGGAAGAGGCAGATTAGAGATCAGATTTAAAGACACAGTAAGAGTTTAATAATTTATATTCTAGATTCATGTTTTCCAAACCTAATTATGTGAATTATCTAAATTGATTGCTAAAATTATGAAATAAAAATCTCTGGAGATAATGATGTCATTATCAACAAGCACTGTGATTCCTGTCTTCAATCAAGTTTGTGAAGACTTTTAGATGACCGGGAACATGAAAAGGGTTCTTTTGCCTGACCAGGTGGTGGCGCAGTGGATAGAGCATTAACCCAAGATGCTGAGGACCCAGGTCAAAACTGCGAGGTCACCAGCTTGAGCATGGGCTCATCTGGCTTGAGCATGGGATATAGACATGACCCGAACGTCACTGGCTTGAGCCAAGGTCACTGACTTGAGCAAGGGGTCACTGGCTCAGCTGGAACTTCCCAGTTAAGGCACATATACAACTAAGTTACCACAACTATGAGTTGATGCTTCTCATCTTTCTCCTTTTCTGCCTGTCTGTCCCTCTCTGTCTCTGTCTCTCTTAATAAAAGAATAAGAAAAAAGAAAAAGGGTTCTTTTAACACCGTACTTGAGATGTAATTTAAATACAATAACATTCATCTGCTTTAAGTGTACTATGGCATAATTTTATTAAATTTATGGAGTTGTGTCATTATCATAATACGATTTTAGAATATTTTCATTACCCCAAAAGGATTCTCAGTGCTCAACTGCAGTCACTTCATATCCCCAACTCAATTCCTAGCAACCTCTGATAGACTTTCTATCACTATAGCTTTGCCTTTTTTAGATACTACATATGCATGAAATCATACACTTTGTGACTGGCTTCTCTACTTAGGAAATTGCTTTTGAGTTTCATTTAAGCTACTGTAGTATCAGTAGTTTGTTATTACTGTTACTGAATACACTTTACTGCATGAATAGACAATATCTTGTTTATCTACCTTCCAGTTGAGGGATGTTTATGCCACTGCCATTTTTGGCTATCATAAATAATGCTGCTATGAATATTTGTAAAAAGGCTATATGTGGATATATGTTTTCACTTCTGTTGGGTAGATTTCCAAGAATGGAATTTCTGCTTAACTATTTTAAGAAACTGCCAAAATGTTTTTTGATGGCAGTTGTACATTACATGCCAATTAGCAATTTATGGAAGTTCAAAGGTCTATACAACCTCATTAGCACTTGAGATTAGATGTCTTATTATTTATAAAGTGTAACCTAATTGTGCTTTAAATTTTCATTTCTCATAATTAAAGATGTTGAGTATATTTACATGTGCTTGTAACACTCATTATTTTTGGCAAAATATCTATTCACATTGTTACCCATTTTTAATGTTCCAGTTTTTTTATTTCTTTCCACCTTTATTAAGATAATATTGACATGTAACATTGTATAGATTTAAGGGATACAACAGGATGATTTCATACATTTATACTTTGTAAAAGGATTACCACAATAGGGTTAGTTACACTTCCATTATCTCAAATAATGATCATTACTTTGTTGCTCTGAGAACATTTAATCTATTTTCCTTGCAACTTTTTTTTTTTTTTTTTTTTTTGTATTTTTCTGAAGTTGGAAATGGGGAAGCAGTCAGACTCCCGCATGCGCCGGACCGGGATCCACCCGGCACGCCCACCAGGAGGCGATGCTCTGCCCATCTGGGGTGTCGTTCTGCTGCAACCAGCGCCATTCTAGCGCCTGAGGCAGAGGCCACAGAGCCATCCTCAGTGCCTGGGCAAACTTTGCTCCAATGGAGCCTCGGCTGCGGGAGGGGAAGAGAGAGACAGAGAGGAAGGAAAGGGGGAGGGGTGAGAAGCAGATGGGTGCTTCTCCTGTGTGCCCTGGCCGGGAATTGAACCTGGGAACCCTGCATGCCAGGCCGACGTTCTACCACTGAGCCAACCAGCCAGGGCTTCTTTGCAACTTTTAATTATACAATATATTATTAACTATTGTCACCATGCTGTGCATAAGATCCCCAGAAATTATTTGTCTTGCAACTCAAAGTTTGTACCTTTTGACCAATTATGTCCTTATTCTCAACCCTCCTCCCCTAAGTCCCAGGCCCTGCCAACAACCATTCCATATTCTGTTGTTATAATTTTGACTTTGTTAGATTCCACATATAAGTAATGTCATACAGTGTTTGTCTTTCTATATATGACTTATTTCACTTAGCATAATGCTCCTAGGTCCATTCATACTGCTGTGAATATTTCCTTCTTTATCATGACTGAATAATGTTTTATTGATATATATAGATGTGTGTGTATGTGTGTATATATATTATATATATTATATATTATGTATATATATAATATAATATATATATATCTCCCACATCTTCTTTATTTTTTTATCCATTGACAGACACTTAGGTTGTCTCCATATCTTGTCTATTGTGAATAATTCTGCAATGAACATGGAAGTACAGATAGCTCTTCAAGGTTCTGATTTCATTTGTTTTAAATACCCAGAAGTGGGTGCTGGGTCATACAGTAGTTCATTTTTACATTTTTGAGGAATCCCATGCTCTTCCAGAGTAGCTGTATCAATTTTGTTGGTACTGCAATTTCACTAGAAACATGGACTTCCAGAAAGATTTTCTCAACTGTAGGTGTTTGTCTAAGACATTGTTCTCTATGAGTTCCTGGTTCACAGCTAAGAGGGACTGGATACAGTTCATGGGCCATTGAAGGGTTCATAGCTCAGATCCAGATCAATATGTCTATTACCTGATACACAGGTGGGTAAGACTCTTCCAGAGGATCTTTTCACATGGTGCTGAATCCCACAGTTTCCGCAGTCACTTTGTCCATGAATAGATGCCAAATTGTTGTTGAGTAGGGCATAAGAGTGAGGGGCTATTTTTTGGCTATCTTCCTGACATCACTTCCTGCTTACCAATACTTTAATTTAGTTGTTTTCTTATTATTCAGCTATTAGAGTTACTGTATCAGGTAAGTGATTTGGAAATATTTTCTCCCAGGTGTCTTTGTCTTTTTATTTTCTTAATGGTGTCTTCTGTAGTATAAAAGCTTTTAATTTTGATAAAGTTCAATTTATCAACTTTTTATGAAGTATGTTCTTAGTGTCATGTATCTTTGCCTAATCCAAAGTCTCAAAGACCTTTCCTTATTTATTCTTCTATGATGTAACAGTTTTGCCCTTGCATATTGTTTTCTGAAACATTTTGTGTATGGTGTGCAGTTAAGACTAAATTAATCTTTTTGCACTTGTAGAATATCCAATTATCCCAGCACTATTTGTTGAAAAGACTAACTTTTCCAGATTGAACACTCTTGGTATGTTTGTTGAAAATCAATTGACCATAAATCTAAGTGTTTATTTTTAAATTTTTTATTTTTGTCATTATTCTTTTCTTGTCTATTCTTTTTTTAATATTTATTTTTTATTGATTTTAGAGAGACAGGAATATCAATCTGCTCCCATATGTGCCCTGACTGGGAACTGAACTGACAACCTCTGCGCTTTGGGCCAGGGCTCAACCAGCTAAGCTATCTGGCCAGGGCCTTTATGTTTATTCTTCAGCTATCTTGAGAATATGCTATCTTTAAGTTTTTTCGATCACTGCAATTATAAGTTGTGAAATCACTGATTTAAATTTTCCAACTCAGTTATTATTTTACAACATTGTTTTGGCTACTTTTTGTTTGCCTTATCATATAAATTTAGAATCACTTTTTCTTTTCCTGAAAAAGAGCCATCTGACATTTTGATAGGAATTATGTTCAATCAGTAGATCAGTTTGTGCATATGTGCTATCTTAATAATTTTGAGTCTTCCAAAACATGAACATGGAATGTCTCTCCATCTGTTTAGAATCTTTAGCTTTTCTTAGTAACATTTTACCACATTCAGTGCATAAGACCTGAGTATATTTTGTTAGTCTTAATTATTTTTTGATGCAATTTTGAATAAAATTACTTTAGTTTCAGTTTTGATTACTTTTTGATACTATACATGAACAACTTTTTTATATTCTTCTTTATTTTGTGACCTTGCTGAAGTAGTTTATTGGTTCTAGTAGATATTTTTGTCTCTTTGTGAACATGAAAGCATTTTAAGAAAGGGAATAATATAGGGAATTTTCATTTTAACTAGATAATTTTGCAGCTGTGAGGAGAATAGTATTTGAAAGAGGAAGTGCTGGAGAAAGGAGTTTATTTTTTTTAACACTGTTAAAACAGTTACTGACCTCCAGAATCTTGGCCGGAATATAAGACTGGGAGTAGACCACAAAATGAATTAAGAAAGGTAATTGCCAATTTTTTTTCACAAAAATTGGCCTGTTTATCTTAAGAAAATTGCTTTAAGTTGCCTTTTGGCTTAATTACATGTATTGTACTCATTAAAGCTTATTGACTTCTGCTTTCAGTAATGGCAGGCTATGTATGATGAACCAGCCCTTTTGTTTGGGAAACTACAAATGTTGAAAAATATTTTAAGTTCACTAATTACCTAATACAAAAATGACAATGAAGAACTGAGAGTTCGAAATTGAAGGAAAGTTAGGTCTAAGACATTAAAGTCTGCTTTTTCTCTAGATTAAGAGAGGTTGGCTCAGACATTTGGCAGCTACATTGGACTACAACAGTGATTTTCAATCAGTGTGCCAAAAGAATTTTTAAAATATGCTATACTTGACTATTTAGTTAGGAGAACTGACCTCTTTTTCCTTAGATTGTCAAATAAAAATAAATTACAATAGCCAACACAATAGTTGTGTGGTGTGAATGAATCAAAATTATACTTACTTTTTGTCAGATCAGCAAAAAATATATATTTTGGTGTGCTGCCTAATTTTAGTAATTAGTTTATATAAGCCATGAGATTAAAAAAACAACAACAAACAAACCAACAACAAAAAGTTGAAAATCACTGAACTAGAGTCTAGGGACATTAATTGTCTCTGATGAAATGGTATGGTTCAGGCAAATCCCCTCATTCGGAGTTGAGACACAAAAGTGTCATATTCTATCAATAGAACAGTGGTCCCCAACCTTTTTTGGGCCATGGACCGGTTTAATGTCAGAAAATATTTTCACAGACCGGCCTTTAGGGTGGGACGGATAAATGCACAAAATAAAATTATGCGACCGGCATAAAAACTGTGGTATTTTTAAATATAATTGTCGAACCTACAAGACAAGTGTCAAGAGTGAGTCTTAGACGGATGTAACAGAGGGAATCTGGTCATTTTTTAAAAATAAAACATCGTTCAGACTTAAATATAAATAAAATGGAAATAATGTAAGTTATTTATTCTTTCTCTGCAGACCGGTACCAAATGGTCCACGGACCAGTACTGGTCCGCAGCCTGGGGATTGGGGACTACTGCTCTAGAATAAATAATCACTGGATAATGATCTTCTCAGGAATTATTTGGATAGAAGTGATTGAGGATTGCTATTTTTTCAGCCACATAGTCAAAACAAGTAACATCTTGCACTGTGCAAGATGATAATATAATCTTAGAACCAAAATGACGCCCATTAAGAATTTTACAAATAAAACGACTGACACCCATACAAAAATAACATGTATATTAGTTGACAAGACAATAAGACTAAACAATTATACAAATAAAACAATAGGAATAGATTACAGTATGTTAGGCAGTTAGACAGACCTGAGCAGAGCAAGGACTGTAGATAAGGCACAGAAGGACACCAGGGTGGAAAGCTCCAGGTGCTTAATAAAACTGGGAATATAAGGACTTCGCCCTCAGAGTGACCTTTCCTACCTTAGCTGGTCTTGTGGTTTACACCCCTGGATTTCATATTGCTGGTCAGGAAATTTGGACCCTCCCCTGACCTTTCCTCCCCTGGCATTATCACTAGGCATGTGGTTTTAGATTCCCTTAGAAGAGGAACAAACAAAGAAGCCAGAGAATAGTGCTTAAGCATTAACCCCTAACATCTAGGCCTTAGCTGTGTTTCAGCTCCAGGCCCAGAAAAGCAGCAAAACTAGACAAAGCTACAACCTCAGGACCACCTGCATTAACTAATGACCCCTTGCCTTGGTACTGACCAAGCAGTGAAGAATAAGACCCTAAAAGGCACACCTGGAGAGTTGTTAAATATTCTTTTTGAGATCCTCCCCTGGGACATCCAGTAAAATCCCCACCCTTAAAAACCCTTAGGTCAAAGGTCCCAGCTCCCTCCCAGGAACACACCTAGTATCTTTCCTTCCCCCCTTTTTCTCCCTACTTCTTCCCCCAGACTCATTTTCCTTGCCCTTC
Organism: Saccopteryx bilineata; assembly: GCF_036850765.1. Classification (NCBI taxonomy): domain Eukaryota; kingdom Metazoa; phylum Chordata; class Mammalia; order Chiroptera; family Emballonuridae; genus Saccopteryx; species Saccopteryx bilineata. Next base: position 106,663,053 of record NC_089491.1, on the reverse strand, counting down.
TCTTTCTCCTGAGCTCTAAGGGACCCCACAAGACTTGCAACCAGGGGAGCAGTGGGCAGCAGCAGTTTGTCACAGGCTAACCCCCTGTCCCTGTCACCTGTCTTCAAGGTCCCCTTTTCTCTAACTTTTTTCCTGCATGACAAATAAATTCTTCCTTTACTTGCTGCACTTTGTCTCTTGATTGAATTCCTTCTCTCAAGGAGACAAGAATAGATGTCTTGTCACTGCCTCTGTAGCAATAAAAATTCTACATATTAAAGTTATCTAACAGACTTAAAATAACTATGCTTACCTGAAACTATGTTTCAGGTAATAAAAGACAAGATTGTAATTCTCAAAGAGAAACTGGAAATTAAAAAGTAAAACAAAGGAAATGGAAACTGTAGAATTGAAAATTACAATAAACATAATAGGGATCCACACAAGTGGTTCAACAGCAAATTAGATACAGCAGAGAAAATTAGGGCAACAAAAGGTAGGTACAAAAACAATGTCTAATGAATCATAGAGACACAAAGAGAAAACACAGAACAAGGTGTAAGAGCCAAAGAAGATAAAATAAAAAGGACGAGCATATGGGAAGTGGAATTCCAAAATTAATGGAAAAATAGAATGTGACAGTAGTATTTTAAAAAATTAGTAAAAATTTTTCCAAACTGATAAAAGGCATTAAGTTACAATGTTAATAATCCTTATGAATATAGAACAGAAAGAAATTTAAAATTGCATCTTAAGTAAATCATAATTAAACTTCTAAAATATTATTTAAAGCATCTAAAAAGAAAAACAAAGAATAAGAAAACAATTTGACCTTCAAAGAGACAATAGTGAGACATCTGCCTTCTCAATAGCAAAGATGAAAGTTAGAATAAAATATGTTAGGAGTGTCAACAGAAAATACCACTAACCTAAAATTCTATATCCAGTGAAAATATTCTTCAAATATAAAGGTAAAATAAAGACATATTCAAAAACTTCTAAGCTGATAAACTACTCATTTACACTAAGGGGAATATGAAGGCTGTTCTTCAGGCAAAATAAAAATGATCTCAGATAAAAGATTTGAGATCCAGCAAGATTAATTAGTAACACAAATAGTAAATGTGTAAATAAACCTAAAGAAATATTGCCTACATAAAACTACAAAATACTAAATACTATCTCTCACATTATACACATGGGAATAAAAGGTGGGAAAAGTACACATTAACATTATACTTTGGTATGCTGATGATGCACATTGTAATTTTTATGTTAAATAATAAAAAAGATGGCAAAAGATTATAAAACCACCAGAGCAATGAAAGAGAAAATTGATTTAAAACAATAGTATATGCAATCAATTCAAACTGAGGCATGAAAGAGTGATGAAAGAAACACAAAGACAGGGAAAGCCCCTGGTCAGACAGCAGAATAAGTACAAATATACAGTTAATTACGGTAAATTGAAAGAGATCAATAATTAAAGTAGAAACATTGACATGTAAAGAAACAAAAACATTAAAAATAAAAGGACAGAGGAAAGGTGTACAGTGCGAACAGTAACAACAACAAAACATTTACTCTAATACTATTAGTGCAGACGAAGCAGAATTTATGAGAAAATGCCTGTCTAAAAATAAGAGTGGACATTTCATGATATTAGAAGGTTAATTGGCCATGTAGATATAACAATGATAAGGTTGAAGGCAATTAGTAACAGCCTGAAAACATATAAAAATCAATAGTATTATAAGGAAGAATAGATTTATAATCATAATAAAGGAGCATTAAAATTTGTGGTTATACTATCAAATTTTAGACTTCAAACTATAAAATAAAGCTGTATTTTTACAAGAAGAATTAAATTTGCCTAACAATATTACTAAAAAATAGGATTTTAGCCTGACCTGTGGTGGCGCAGTGGATAAAGCATCGACCTGGAAACGCTGAGGTCGCTGGTTCGAAACCCTGGGCTTGCCTGGTCAAGGCACATATGGGAGTTGATACTTCCAGCTCCTCCCCCCTTCTCTCTCTCTGTCTCTCCTCTCTCTCTCTCTCTCTCTCTCTCCCTCTCCCTCTCCTCTCTAAAAAAAAAATGAATAAATAAAAAAAATTAAGAAAAAAAAATAGGATTTTAGAGGTCAAATCTTTTCTACAAAAAAGATACTACTAGACAAGTTTCTTCTAACTCTAGCAATATCAAGTTCCATGGATTATTTCATACAGATTAAATACAGTTCACAGGACCATATTCTTCTCATGACAGAGTATTTCAGGCAACTGTATATTAGAATTTTTAAATATATTTACGAATATTGTTAAATAATATTTCCCATATACAAAATTAACAAAGATAAAACAATCTTGTTATTATTTGAAAGTGATTTATCTCCTTTATCTTAAAAATATATTATTAGGTCTGACCTTCCTTCATCATTAAAAACTGTCAAAGTATAATAATAACTTGTATTATTTTTAAACTTGATTCATTAAAAATCTATTGTAAGTCATCATGTTTTGGTGCTTCTATGCTCTCACAAGCATAGATATAATTTTTGAGCCAATATATTACATATATCAATGCAAGCAGACTATCCTGAAAGTGGCATAAAAGGAAAGAATCATAGGTCAGAATAATTTAAAAAAAAATAGTTTACTGTAGAATACTGTAGTGTCGAGTTCTAATAACATCCATTCTTGAACAATTTCCTATAATTAACATAAAAACTAACATGGGTTTTTAGAAACATTTCAAAGCAAAACTCTTCTTTCGTCAAATGCTTTAGGAATAACCTAAAAGTTATTTGAAGGTGACCTGAGACCTCTTGATCGCCTCCTAGTTGGACAAGAATCAAGAAGGATAAAATTTACCTTGTTTCCACTGCACGTATTTCAAATTCTAATATTAAGGATATCATTTCTCAAAAGGTTAAAGAAAAAAGCATTTAAAATTTTCATTTTGAGAAAATGAATTCTAATTTAAAGTACTGTACAGGAAAAAATTAACAATAATTCAGATCTCAACCAATAAATTCTGTCATGCTTGGGGAAAATTACTAGATATTTTATGTTAAAAAATCACTAGATTTACAAATAAAACCTGGATTGCAATGCAAAATGCAATTTAAAATTCAGGACCTATGTACTTTTGGCCTACGAATCTTCACTAAGATTATAATACAAAATCTTTCTGCCAAAGTAATCACAGAAGATATATTAAGGGTTTACTAAGAGCCATGCAGCATAAGTTAATACAGAGCTACTATTTTATAAACTAAATTGCAGAAATCAATGCAAAGATAAATGATATAATTAACTAGAGTGTATATAATCATGTTTTAAAAGAATGCCATAATTAAAGTTCTAAATTCTCTTTCTCCAAACTAGAACATTATGCTGGCTGTACCTAGCTTTGAGTCCTAAGGACCTGAAGAGAAATGTCCAGGGAAAAGTACATAGTGAAGATTTTAACTCCTATGTTACAAAATCTAGACTTTTCCTTCAAATATTAACAAAAACAAATAAATCATATGTATTCTAATATTAAGAATACCAAATTAAACTATAAAATTTAGTGCAAAACAGGTTAGACATTTATCTAATGGTTGTTTTTCTGTTGATATTATTTCTTCAGTAAGAATAAGCATGCGAGCAAAGGAAAAAAAACAATAATTACAACAAACTGATTCAAAAATCAAAAAAGAACCAAAATATTCTTTTACTTTTGCCCTCCATAAAATGAAAGTTAGACATAGATACCAAACAGTGGCAGTAGGAGTATAAATCACTTAATTATCCATGTCATTTCTTTTGTAAACACTGTCTTCTTTTAGGTAATAAACTTCTCAGTAAAAGAACATGAACATAAAAACATGATTGGACTTAGAAAGAAAAAAATGTGGATTATGCTTATCTTCAAAGTAAGTAATTTATATCTTGATATTCTTTGCTCTGATGTGTAAAATATTCAAAATGTCTCCACCTATTGATATAAAACCCACCTCATAAAAAGGCAAATGTATGACATCATAAATATGAGGATTTGGAATTCTTGAACAATTGTGTTTAGTATAATTAGAGTTGGTTTAATAATTATTTCACATTTCATTAACAATAATTTTTTTGCCTTATTAGCACTTAAGTATAGTCATGAGAAACACTTTCAAAGGCCCCATGTCTCTTTAAGAAGGTTTCCAGAGAAGGACTTCTTTAAATCTAGAGGAACATAATAAAATGAAGGAGATGGTTCAGAGCAGGGGTCCCCAAACTACGGCCCGCAGGCCGGCCGCATGCGGTCCCCTGAGGCCATTTATCTGGCCCCCACCGCACTTCCAGAAGGGGCACCTCTTTCATTGGTGGTCAGTGAGAGGAGCACATTGACCATCCCATTAGCCAAAAGCAGGCCCATAGTTCCCACTGAAATACTGGTCAGTTTGTTGATTTAAATTTACTTGTTCTTTATTTTAAATATTGTATTTGTTCCTGTTTTGTTTTTTTACTTTAAAATAAGATATGTGCATTGTGCATAGGGATTTGTTCATAGTTTTTTTTATAGTCCGGCCCTCCAATGGTCTGAGGGACAGTGAACTGGCCCCCTGTGTAAAAAGTTTGGAGACCCCTGGTTCAGAGTAAAATAAAAGTAAGTTGTGAATGTAATTCTCAGGAGCACCACTTACTAACAATGTGGTGTTGAACAAGTTATTTACACTCTCTTTGCCTTGGCTTTATCACCTGTAAAATGGGAATAATAATAATGACCTCATTGGAATGATTTGAGGATTCACTGAGATGATACAACTAGATAATTTAATGTATGACCTAGATTTAGAAATCATCATTATTATATCTCCTCTGACTCCTTAAGATGCAGAAAGAACCTCAAGTAAAATTTATCTTAGCTCAGAAGACAAACTATCTGCCATTTTGTTTTGGAATTTGTAACTCAAACTATCTCATTGTTTTAGTTCAGTATAGGACTGCATAATATACAAAGCCCTGGTCTACTATCCAACTTAAAGTTTCCACTCTGATACTCAGTTCAGGATTGTTTTGAGCTTTGTAGTCTGCACTGAAGGATGGAGGCATGATGGTCTCTCTTTTCTTTGACATCCTTCACTCACAGCAACAGCTTCTGACTCTTTCGAGTGGAGGCCTGATAAAGGGATATTGGGGAGAAAGATCACACAGTACATGACTTACCCAGTTGTCATCCATGGTCAGTCAGGGCTTTCTAAATGGGAAATACACAATCAGTGACCCTCTTTCAAGAGTATGTGGCTTTCCCAAGTAAAACTGGTTCTTCCCAGTTATATTTTACTTGGTTTCAGTCTCTTCTCTGATTCTAATCTCCCAAATTGTCACTCATTGTTCACCATTTAGGAACCTGGGCTTCTAACAAGGTACTCACTCTGTGAGTTTGTTACCAGAAACAAAGCTGGATTCAGGGTGACCCGTCACCCCTTTTGGCAATATAAAGAGAGATGAGGACCGAATAGGTACAAAGTATGTCTTTATCAGAGAAACTGGTAGCCCTGAGAAGGCAGGGGAATTCTGTCCACAAAGACACCTTAACATCTTCCTGGTGCTGGTCTTTTTATAGGGTTTAGGGGCTGTTAGTAATGGTGTAAGGGGCAAGAAAGAAAAGGGAAAGTCTGTGTGGTTAATCACATAACAATATGCAGGGGGTGGGGGTTCAGTTGCAGGAATGTCTCCTCTGCAAGTTCTTTTGATGTAACACAGGCCCAATTAGCATGGTTCTATCTGGTGCCTTGGACAATCTTCAGGGCAGCAGGGGCAGGTATCTCTCAGGAATAGCTGGGACCTGGCATCTCTGAATTGTCTGTAAATGTCTGTGAAAATACTCCCTGTTTTCTTAGGATACAAAGTAAAGATTAAAGATTGGTGAACTAAGTTTCTAATTGATTTATAGGCCTTGACTTTTCACAGTAAACCCTGTTGTAGCTAGGCTTTTACAAACAACTATTGTGATTTAAATTCCTCTAATTGTCAGGTCCCTCCCCAATGTAAGCTTTCCCAGAAATTCCTGCAAAGGTAAACCTTTCACTGCATTTCATAGTAAAGGCCAGGGAGCCATGAAGTGAGAAGAGCAAGCAGATTAACAACTTCCTAACTGTTACATATCTCCTACTTATTACAACTAAAAAGTTACTATTAGTGAAGCCAAATTTCTAACTTTTGGGCTCCCCTATCAGGTTTACATAAAGATAACTCTGGGCCCTGGCCAGTTGACTCAGTGGTACAGCATTGGCCCAGTGTGTCAAAGTCCCAGGTTCAATTCCTGGCCAGGGCACACAGGAGAAGTGTCTAACTGCTTCTCCATCCATCCCCCTCTCCTTCCTCTCTATTTCCCTTTTCTTCCCGCAACCAAGGCTCCATTGGAGCAAAGTTGGTGTGAGTGCTTAGGATGGCTCCATGGCCTCCGCCTCAGGCACTAGAATGGTAGAATGGCTCCAGCTGCAATGGAGCAACGTCCCAGTTGGGCAGAGCATCACCCCCTGGTGGGCATGCTGGGTGGATTCTGGTTGGGCGCATGCAGGATTCTGACTGCCCTCTTGCTCCTAACTTTGGAAAAATACCAAGAAAAAAATAAAAATAAAAATAAATAAAGATACTCTGAGCATGCTCCCCTTTTGAAGGTCCCATTTGCTCTTCACAAAATCACTAACTTTTATTTTGACATTGGAAAATATATAACTTGCTTGATTCATATATGCAGGACATCTCAAGCCACAGCTGTTGTTTTTTAGACTTTGACTCTATAATCTTCAACTTCTAGAGAAAGCAAACACATCATACTCTTCGATTGTTTTCCCTGAAGCTCTTCTCATTTAGCTAAACTGAATGGGAATGACCCACCCCAGCCTTCATACAAGGAAGGGTAGATTATGCACAGCAAGCCAACAGCTGTGGCAAATAAACTCCATTTCTCTTCCAACTTTACCACCTCTAACTGTGTAGAATCTTAAAATGGAGTTTGAGGTAATGCAGGACTTATTAGTTGGACTATATCTTAGCACCTCCTACAAGTAAAGTCTTTCCCCTCTCTTATTTAGCCTTCCATCAAGCAGAAAGAAAGAATCCCATTTTAATATGTGGATACTTAAATAAAACATTGTATGGCATCATGGGTGTATACAGAAATGTTAGATATTGCTATTATGTATCTTAACTTTATTATTTAACATTTAAAGAGTCGCTAGATGAGGAGTTGCCCATATGAAAAAAACTTAGAGAAAAAAAACAAAATAATTTAGAAAACCAAGATAACAGAGTAGGTGTTTTGTTTTGTTGGCAATAATCACAGTGTTAAATTAGGCAGTGAATTTTAATAAAACAAAGCAACTGCAGTTGTCGATTGGTTACTGATAACTTGATTTTAAGTAGTGAATTAGAGAGAAAGCCCGATGGCATTTGTCCAATGAGAGAATAGAAGGTGAAGAAATTGAGACGATAAGGACAGACAAGTTGGGAAATAAGTTTATGGGTAGCTGTGCAGAGATAGTGTTTTGTTTTTGTTATGATTGACATTGTATCTGCTATCATTTTACATTTAAAGAACAGATTTTAATACATTATTCAAAAAGCTAGTTGTGTGTGTGTGTGTATGTGTATGTGTATGAGAGAGAGAGAAAGAAACTGAAGATACTAGAGACAGAGAAAAAAATAATTTAAGGGAGATCAAGGTTTTAGAATGAAGTATAGTATTTATTTGTCCTAAGCAGAAAAAGCAATGCTTAGGATTGTAGAATGTTTGCCCTGGCTGGATAGCTTGGTTGGTTAGAGCATCACTCCAAAGCACAGAGCTTGCTGGTTCGATCCCGGTCAGGGCACATACAGGAACAGATCAATGTTCCTGTCTCTCTCTCTTTTTCACTCCCTTCTTCTCTCTCTAAAATCAATAAATAAAAATTTCAAATAAAATAAAATGAGGTTTTATGCAAAAAAGATTATAGAACATAAGTGAAAAAAGACAGTTATCAGTGCTAATAAATGTAAAATGGTGCTAAAAAAGATAAAATGGTAAGTGAGAAAAGAATGTATACAACTAGCCTTGGAAAGAAATGGTTATAGAGGATTAAGGACATAGGAATTTCTAGATAAATAATTAATAGCACTGCTTGGCACAAAGATGTAAGGGGCATGAAGAATGAAAACGGATCAATAGATGTGAAAAATATATATCCATTGGTAGCATCTAGGAATACATTTTTAGAAGAATGGTGATAATGGAAATCTGATTGTAAGGTTTAAAAAAATATCTAAATAAAGAGAAACAAAAAGATATAAATAATGAAAAGTAAAAGCTGCAGGTGAACACCATTTCATTTGGCCAGGGGAAAAAATACCTAACTGATAGAAAGAAAAACACATTAAGAAAGTGAAATGACTAGCAAAAGATGCATTATCTTTCTGACAGGAGCAAGGGATAAAATGCTTAGTATGGTGGCATTAGGTTTCCCTGAAAAGCAAGCGGCTCACTCCATATGTTATCTTCTCAACACAAGAGGAAGAAATGTTGTTTGACTTCATCTAAAGGCACGTGATAGTGGCCTTTGAGGAAGGAGAGGATTTGGGAAGACTTAAAGAGTGTAGTTAAGCATTTTTTAAAAATATATAAATAAGTAAATAAATAAATAAAAGGACTTGTAAAATTTGATAAAGATTTTGGAAAGTAAGGATTTTAGTGCTTCTTAATGCGTGCGAGTGTTCATTATTACCCAGTACCGTTCTGCAGTTAAGACTAGCTAAGAATAATGATGATAATGTCTATGGCAATAATAACAGCACCAATAGCTGCATTTAACATTTATTGAGCATGTACTATCTATGAGACATTGAACTGATCATTTCACATGTTCCAGCTCATTTATTTCTCAGAATGATATTACTAGGCAGGTTCTATCATTATCTGAATTAACTACTTTGACCAAGGTTACTGAGCTAGTAAGCAGCAAGCAAGCCGAAAAGACACCCAGGTCGTGAGCCTCCAGAATAAAAGTGACTTCAGTCACTCTCAGCAAGTTTCACTTGAATATTTTGCATTTTAAAATGTCAAAATATAAACATATCCCTCTTCTCTACAAATAGCCTCTTTTAATTTAATTCCTATTCAGGTGTATACTGGAACATCCCAGTTTATGAAAAATACTTTCTGACATTTTATAATGTTCAGAGATTTTGAAGCACGTACGTATACCTCCTTTCAATCAGTCCTAAGGGAAGATATTATTTCTTCTTCCAATTAAGGAAACAGAGTTTCAGAGAAGTCAGGTTGTTTCCCACTGGTTCCTCAGTTAGTAAGTGGAAGGACTCCAATTCTAATTCAGATCTTCTGACCCAAGTCCAAAGTTCATTACCAATCCATGTTTCTTCTTTCTCTTCAGATTCTTTCCATTTTTATTGTCTCTATTAGATTCGAGATTCATAATCTAATTTTAAATTCCTCATTTTACTAAAACTCTTACATTATCATGACAAACTTTCCCTAACATAAGGATGGCCCAAGTTACTCTTTTAGCGTAGAGTACACAGTATTATTTTAGCAATAGACCAGTTGTGCTTATCATTCCTCCCTGTAATTTTGCCATGTAATTTTGTATTTCTTTCCACTTTGTTTTCAGTCTTAGCCAAGTGATATTACCAAAAAATATCCAAGAAGAAACTCTTTTTTATTTAGTGAGAGACATGGAGGCAGAGAGACATATTCCCACATGCAACCTGATGGGATTCATCCGGCAAGCCACTATGGGACAATGCTCTGCCCATCTGGGATCAATGCTCCATTGTTCAGGCAACAAAGCTATTTTAGTGCCTGAGGCAAGGCCATAGAGCCAACCTCAGCACCCAGGTCAACTTGTTCAAATCATTTGAACCATGGCTGTGGGGAGAGGGGGGCAGAGTGGAGAAACAGATATTTGCTTACCCTGTGTGCCCTGACTTGGAATCAAACCTGGGACTTCTACACGCTGGGCTGACACTCTACCACCCAGCCAGCTGGCCAGGTCCCCAAGAAGAAACTTAAGGAGCACTTGCTGGTTTCTGCTTTGCTCTTACTCCCTTGCCATGGCCATGAATAATCTGGCCTATGCTTAGAGTTGAGTGACTGCAGTTGGTCTAACTAAGACCATCTACATCAGACAATGCCAGGATAGCTAACTGAGCTAACCTTTAGCCAACCAGTGGCATGTGAGCCCAGCCAAGATCAACTGACCCAAATAAAGATCAGCTGAATTTCATGAACCTATCATGTTGCATAACACTAAGATGTTGTGGCCTGACCATGTGGTGGCGCAGCGGATAGAGCATCGGACTGGGATGCGGAGGACCCAGGTTCAGAACCTTGAGGTCATCAGCTTGAGCGCGGGCTCATCTGGTTTAAGCAAGGTTCACCAGCTTGAGCCCAAGGTCGTTGGCTTGAGCAAGGGATCACTTTGTCTGCTGGAGAACCCCAGTCAAGGCACATATGAGGAAGCAATCAATGAACAACTAAGGTGCCGCAACAAAGAATTGAGGCTTCTCATCTCTCTCCCTTCCTGTCTGTCTGTTCCTATCTGTCCCTCTGTCTCCCTCTGTCTCTGTCACAAAAAAACAACACTGAGATGTTGTGTTGCTTGTCACGCGACTTTATTTTAGCAATAGGTGGTTAATGCAATGAGTGTTGTGCAATCTCTCCTAAATCAAACATCAAAATAACATTTTTTCATTATTACTTTACCATGTCACCAGTTCACTCAAAATTCTACTGATCGTCCTGTCTACACACTCCTGTCCTTAGCTGTCACCACACATATGAACAATCCACACTTCTCTATTGCCACTATATAAAACTTCATTCCTACCTTACAACCCTTCAATAAACAAATCTGTTATTTGTTCTCTTTATTTAATTTCTATTTAGTCTTCTTTAAGAAAAGAAAAGAAATACTGCTTGCTCATCAGTCTTCTTTATGATAATTAGGAAACCCCAAGCCTAACCTAGAAAGTAGAGTATAGACTAAATTTGTCTCCCCCAAGTGTCCTTGAGTGGGATCCTAGGCAAAAGCCTACCACCCAACATGGAACACTCTTGAGTTATTTCCAACCTTTTCTTAAAAAGAACTCTCTAAAATCACTTTCCACATAAAACTTTCTGTAGTCAATCACAATCAATATTATATCTCAAATATTTTCAGTACTTCTATAATTTTCTTGGACTATATTAATTTGGATTCATTTACATATATTTTTGCTTGGCAACTCTATTTTCTAAATTAATCTGGGAACCAAATTATATCCCTTTTCTCTTATTCCCTTTACAAACATATGTAACAATTTAACAATACACAGAAGGCCCTTAATGTTTGTTAAAATAAGTGATAAAATAAATTTTATACTTTCATATGTTATTATTTGGAATGGAAATCTCACAGACTTTAATTTTTTTTCTTGTGATAGGGACAACAAGAGACAGAGAGAAAGAGACAGATAGGGACAGACAGCCAGGAAGGGAGGGAGATGAGAAACAACTCTTTGTTGCAACACTTTAGTTGTTCATTGATTGCTTTCTCATATGTGCCTTGATGGGGGGCTCCAGCAGACAGAGTGACCCCTTGCTCAAGCCAGCGACCTCGGGCTCAAGCTGGTGAGCCTTACTCAAACCAGATGAGCCTGTGCTCAAGCTGGTGACCTGGGGGTTTCAAACCTGTGTCTTCCACATCCTAGTGAAATGCTCTTACCACTGTGCCACTGCCTAGTCAGGCTCTCTAAATATTATTAATAAGCATATTAGCAATTAACAAATATTTTCTCTGATTTAAAAAATGTTAGACTATTAATATTTCTAGTAAACTGTTCTAATGCTGATTGACATATATATATTTATTTATTTATATATTTATATCATATATAGTTTATATTTTGGCATTCTGGATAAAACAAATACAAGTATTTTCATATTTAATTATTTACAAATAAATTAGTTTTTAATTATACTAATACTTACATTATTTTCTTTAATCATTATAAACTACCAGTGAGGTATTAATATTAACCCCTTTTTGTAGCATGGAAATCTGACATCCTGACAAGTTGATGATGTTGGTAGAATCACAATACAAACCAGATCTTTCTATTTCAAGTTTACTGCTCTTTTTATCTCAAGATACATATACTTTTAGTTCTGTTTTTACTTTATTATTATTATCTTTAATTGAGAGGAGGGGAGATAAGATAGTAAGGCAGACTCCCACATGCTCACCAACTGGGACCTACCAGGCAACCCCATCTGGGGCCAATGCTCAAGTACCAAGCTCTTTTTTAGCCATCCTCAGCTCCCAAGGCCACACTGGAACCAATCAAGTGACTGGCTACAGGAGGGGAAGAGGGAGAGAAGGGGGAGAGGGAGGAGGAGAGAAGCAGATTGTCACTTCTCCTGTATTCCCTGATGAACTCAGGATGTCCGCACCACAGGCAAAGCTCTATCCAGTAAGGCAATCAGTCAGGGCAGCTCTGATTTTACTTTAAAAGCACTTATGGTCCTGGCTGGTGGTTCATTACATAGAGCATTGCCTGGTGTATGGACATCCCAGGTTCGATTCTCATTTGGGGAAAATCAGAGGTGACCATCTGCTTCTCCACCTCCCCCTTCACTCCATTGCCCTCCAGCAGCCAGTGGCTCCATTGATTCTAGCATGGCCTGGGGTGCCGAGGAGCACATGAGCCTTAGGCACTGAAGATAGCTCAGTTGATTTGAGCTTCCACCTCAGAAGGAGGATGCTGGGTGGATTCTGGTCAGCGTACACAGGAGAGTATGCCTATTTCCCCTCTTGTTATCTTAAAAAAAAGAAAGAAAGAAAAGAAGAGAGGAAAGGGGAAGGAAGGAAAGAAGGAAAGAGAAGGGAAGGGAAGAGAGGGGAGGGGAGAGGAGGGGAAGGGGAAGGGAAGGGAAAGGAAAAAGAAGAGAAGAGAAGAGAAGAGAAGAGAAGAGAAGAGAAGAGAAGAGAAGAGAAGAGAAGAGAAGAGAAGAGAAGAGAAGAGAAGAAAAAAAGCACTTACTACTGGTACTCAACCAGTTCAGAGGGTTGTAGATGATTGACATATGTTCCTGTTCTCATGGAGTTTATAATCTAGGCTAGTAAGCAGGCATAATCAGATAACTTAATGATAATGTGGTAAACAATAAGGATAAGGAACACAAAGGAAATGTACTTGAGTGTTTAGAGAAGACTTCTGTGAAGATATAAAGTCTTGGCCGGGATGAGAGGAAGTCAGACAAAGCTACTGTGGAGGAACATTATGGGCAGAGAGATAAATATGCATTAAAAAGTCTGGAATAGATGAAGTTTGTGGGGACACTGCAAGCAGTGAAGAATAATCCAAGCAAAGAACATGACATATTTGCAACAGTGAAAATGTTAGGTCAGGGGTCCCCAAACTACGGCCCACGGGCCACATGCGGCCCCCTGAGGCCATTTATCTGGCCCCCCGCCCCACTTCCGGAAGGGGCACCTCTTTCATTGGTGGTCAGTGAGAGGAGCATAGTTCCCATTGAAATACTGGTCAGTTTGTTGATTTAAATTTACTTGTTCTTTATTTTAAATATTGTATTTGTTCCCGTTTTGTTTTTTTACTTTAAAATAAGATATGTGCAGTGTGCATAGGGATTTGTTCATAATTTTTTTTTATAGTCCGGCCCTCCAGTGGTCTGAGGGACAGTGAACTGGCCCCTTGTGTAAAAAGTTTGGGGACCCCTGTGTTAGGTGATAGGATGACAAAGAAGTTCAAGGCCAGGTGTAGAAAAACAGAAAATACAAAATAATAAAGAAATGTAAAAATTATTAAGAGATTAAAACCAGTATGGCCCAAAGGGTAGTAAATTAATAGATGAGGGAGAAAGCAGCATTTATGAGGAGAACTCTCAGGTGTCTGGGTGAGGAATTCAACAGATTTGATTGAGGAGTGGAAGACAGATGAAGACTGAGTTTGGGGTATACTAATTCTGAGGTTCTGTGGAACACTTAAATGCATCTATGTAAGATACAAAATTGAGTGTGTAGTTTAGAAAATTCAGGACTAGAGATGAGCAATAATTTAAAATTATAAGTCTTCTTTTCTTTTTTTTTAAGTTGGAGGAAGGGAGATAGTGAGATAGACTCCTGCATGTGCCTCAGACCAGGATCCACCTGGCATACCCCGTCTGGGGCTCATGCTGAATCTACTGAGTTATTTATTTTATTTTTTTCTTTTTCTGAAGCTGGAATGGGGAGAGACAGTCAGACAGACTCCCGCATGCGCCTGACCGGGATGCACCCGGCACACCCACCAGGGGCGAAGCTCTGCCCACCAGGGGGCGATGCTCTGCCCCTCCGGGGCGTTGCTCTGCCGAGACCAGAGCCACTCTAGTGCCTGGGGCAGAGGCCAAGGAGCCATCCCCAGCGCCCGGGCCATCTTTGCTCCAATGGAGCCTCAGCTGCAGGAGGGGAAGAGAGAGACAGAGAGGAAGGAGGGGGGGGATGGAGAAGCAAATGGGCGCTTCTCCTATGTGCCCTGGCCAGGAATCGAACCCAGGTCTCCCGCACGGGAGGCCGACGCTCTACTGCTGAGCCAACCGGCCAGGGCCTCTACTGAGTTATTTTTAACTCATAAGGCTGACCTTGGACCAACTGAGCTATCCTCAACACCTGGGGCTGATGCTCGAACCAATCGAGCCACTGGCTATGGGAGAGGAAGAGGGAGAGAAGAGGGAGGGGGAGAGAAGCAGATGGTTGCTTCTCTTGTGTGCCCTGACTGGGATATCCATACACTGGACTGACACTCTATCCATTGAGCCAACCAGCCAGGGCAAAAAATTATCAGTATTATCTAAACACATTTACATTCAATCACATAATGAAGAACTAAACACTATAGCTACAACACCCTTTATGTGGTTACGATTGTTAAAATCACTGCTGCTAGGCGAGTGATAGGTGAGAAAGAGACTAATGCAAAAAACTGACACATCAAAACCTGAAAGTATTATATAGATAACTTTTACAATGATGTGTTGTAAAATTTGACTCTGCTTTGAATTCTCTCCCATGTTTGCTAAAATAATTTTTATTTTTATGTTATTGTAGTAGATTTCAAGTTTATATGCTTATTTCTGCCTCAAAACTCACATTTATGGAAACCATGTTCTCCTTCAAGCTAAATGTCAAATGTGATGCCACCACACAATGTACATACATTATAAAATATTCAAAAAGACTCAAAGATACCAATTAAGAAGAATACTCTTCTATTACTTACATAAAACTTATATCCCTTAAAGTAAAGATTAGGTTATTCAAACTATGCTTTAAAGACATTGCAAGACCACCACTGTCCTAATAATCTGTAGATTACTAAGAATATTCAATATTTATAATAGTGAAATACAAAACAATATTGAAAAATGTGTTAAAGTATTTGTAAAAGGGATTGAAACTGTATGCCTCTAAACATTCAAGTTCATAATCCCTAGTATATAATTTTCAAACCTATACACTCTATAAACTGGTGTGTTATTTGTAAGTGTGTTACAACCTTGACTGATTGCAACATGAGACATTTATAGTCTTTATTTTTTCCATGCAATAGAAATGGTCACAGAATTCTCTTCAGATATGAAAATGCATTAATTATGGAGTGCTATCCAGAATCCTTCTGGAGGATTGTTCCATAATATACATTATATACATACAAGAATCTCAGGAAAATTCTGAACTCTAAAACACAAATTGTCTCAAGTGTTTCTGATACGAGATTGACTCAAATTCAAAACCTGAAATTTTGATCACATTATCAACTAGATATTCAACACAACTGAATTTCTAAAATTAAAAATTTTCATTTGTATACCTTTAAGAAGAGATTTATCTATATAATATCATTGTGTATGAAAACGTTTATAGTTTTTTTCTTTTTCCTCCAAAATATCTTGTTCTTCTATATTTTATTTATAGCATCCTTGTGAACAGATAGAGAAAAAGATTAAAAACCCAAACTATTCTTGATAAAGTTATAATCCAAATTGACATCATCAGGCTTAAATATAATATAAAATGATAAATGTAGAAAAGGTACACATAGACTCCTACACTCTGTACCAAAGAGTCAATTTCCAAGAAGAGTAGGGAAAAAGGGAACATAAGAAGCATTTATGCAACTCAGCTATAATCCTCATTCAATTACTGTCCCAGGACCTGCTGAAAGTATGTTGAACTTGTTCCCAAATAGAATACAATTCTAGGCTTCTTTAATGGAATGTTCTATCCAGAAAGAGAATGCTTGTCCCATTCTATGCTTGTCACAGAAAATAATAAATAGTATGATTGGTTCAGGGACTACACTTTAACAACAGCACTGACCAACTCAAATAATCCTAGTGAAGAATAGACATGATGGTGATCATTCTAGAACTTCTCTTATGAAGAACAGTTGCAAAGACTGAAATGTCTAGCTTGAAAAGTAAAATTCTTGGTGGAGATATTTGAAATGAATCAACTACAGTCACCAACAGGTGACAGTTACTGGAAACATTATTGTATCTCAAATCAGACAAGATTGGGCGCATTCAGGGTGGTATGGCCGTATCAAATCAAAACAAACTGACTGAAAATGAAAAGGACTGGACAGGAATTATCCATAAGTAAGGATATGGGATTATGCAAGGGGGATGTAGCAAAAGGTTATGATCTTTTCTATTCCAAAAGTGATCAATATCTCAACATCACAGTGCATGTTAACAGTACAGTTTGGTTTATAATTTTATCAATTTTTATTATATAATTTTAATATTTATGAAGACATAATATTTACAAGATATAATTTCATGAAAAAAAAGTCAACTAACATTTACCACACTATACTTAAAGCAGAGGTCAATCAAACTTATGTTTTCAAGAAAAATGTAATGTTTTGGAAATGATTATTAAAAATCTCATTCATTTTGGGTATTTTGGCCATTAATAATTATAAAAAAATCTCATTCATATCCTCTGCTTTTTCTCACATTTAAAATAAACACAGTTATGCTATTCTTATATAAAAAATTAACTTTCATTACTAACTTTGTATATAAATAAGGTGAAAATACTTACAATATTATATTATTTTTATAAAATAAGATTCTTGACAAAAATATTCTAAAAATAATTCATCTAACAATTTTAAGTTTGTGAGAATAGGGCTGAACTCTTGCCATTTTTCTAATATACAAAATAATTTATTTAAGAAAGAAACTTGTTGAATGTTTTTTGAGTAGAGATGGTACTCCCTCAATAACTCTAGGAATTTTTTTTATCACACATTATGCATTTTTAAAGGAAAACGAAAAATAGACTGTAGGCTTCCAAACTATCATGACTTCCAAAGACAGAATGAAGAGTGCATACTTCCGAATGGCATGATTCTAATTAAAAATCAAGGAAGAGAAAATGAACTCTTCCCATATATTCTGGTGATTAGAAGCTGATCAACAGGTGATTCTTTACCCACACCAAAACATACAGATAAAATAAAAATAAAATTAAAAAAAAAAACACCAGATAGGAACTCATGCTTCACAGTTTTCATCACCAATGTACCGCAATTTTCTTTGAGGCAAGGTTGCATGTAAATTAATTATTCTTAATTTTTTCTCACCAAAATTTGCATATTTTAAAGGGAAAAATAATTACAAGAATGGGAATAAAGCGATACCTTATCCCATTTTCAACTGCAATGGGAAGAACAAACGTTACCAGGAAGCATACCTGTGGCAGGGCTGAATTGAGCTGTCTCTGAAGCGAATCTCTGTCATAGATGACATCCTGCAGTCTTTGCTGGGCTAGTGAAAGACTTTCTTGGGTCTCCCGAAGCGTGTCTAGAAGACGGTCCCTTTCATCTAGCATATTCACCATCAGCTGCTCAAAATGGGAGTCAGAGTCCGAGCCACTGCTTTGGGACCCCCTTTGGCTCATCGGGGTGTCCTCATTAATCGTGGGCATCACTTCACACATCATTGCTTAAAGAAAGTAAAGGGAAGGGAAGTCTTAGTAAAAAAATGGTTCCAATAATGCTGCCTGGCCCTCAACTCACCAAATGCTCTGCAGCTCATTAGCCTAATTATCTCTTTTTTCCCTTATTCACTACCCCAACTCCTAAATATTATTTACCTCAATGAAAACTGATTCATTGACTTCCTCAAACCAACAAGCTTTCTCTTTTAATGGAACAGCTTGGTTTCACCTACTGCTTAAAGTTGTTTTTTTTTTTCTTTAATGATTTATCCCACCTAATTCAATTTATAGTAACATGTTATTACACTTAGTAATTGATCACCTTTCTTCCCCTGTAAGTTTACAAATCCCTTAATGCTAATACTTCCATGTTACCTTTATTTGTTATATTGTTAATTACAAATACAGTCTCTGGCACTTACTGGGTGGGCAGTAAATTATTTTTAAACATCTAAAATAATTTAATGAGTTAATGTTCCAGTTTTTTTTTTTTAAGGAAAATCCACAGATAGTTAATATTCTGTTTATAGAATAACCAGGTTTTACTTTTTAATTTTATCAACAGATTATTTTCATATCAATTTAATGCTTCTTGACTTTACAACCCCTATTTTATTTTATTTTTATATGCCCTCCTCCTAAATTCCTGTGGTAATCTATACAATAAAGTAACTGAATTAGATATAAGCTTCATGAAATAGATTGAGGTTCATAAATTTGTTTAGGTTAATATACTTCTAATTGCACTTAATATTCTTTTGTTTCCTGTGAGCTGCATTGTCTGGTCTTCATCCAAACAATACAAACTAACACTCTTTCAAATATTCCACAAAACAGATGCCATAAATTACATTAGCTAATGTAGTAACTTCACATCTCAGCTGCTAATCTGAGGCTCCCAGTCATGAAATAAATGAACTGCTCAGGATATTTTTTAAATCATTTATTAATTGGATTTAAAATAGACAGCACAGGCATTAGGGTGTAACAGTGATCTATTGTGTAGCATTTTAATGATCAGAAAGTATATCATTTTCTCTTTTATCCTTTATCTTATATTTAAAAAAGAATCAAACACATCTCAATTTTAGTTGTTGTATTGAATGGAGGCCAGGAGCTATTAATTAGAGGGCTTGGTTTCATAGGAGGCTGATGAGGAAGGAGAAAGGGTGATTTGGCTGTTGATGCTAAAGTATTCTTTGGTTTTATAATGCAAGGTCAGTTCATTTTTCTGCCTACATATTCCTGTTCTTGGGGAAAATGTTAATGGTGATATTTTCAAATAAAATGTCAGGACTTAACAGCTCAACAGTTAATTAGTCTTCATGTGATTCTTCATAAAAATTGAATTGAGAGAAATTCAGTTTTCTGTAAATGATCTGGTCAGAGCTCACTGAAAACTAGGAGAAACTTTCAGAAAGATAAGAAGCAAGTACTTTTATGACTGACATCATATGTAAAAAATTTATGGAGGGTGATTTTTAGAATAATTCTAAGATAATACTTTGAATTATTGTTCATTATTCAAAACAGTGGGCTACCTGAAGGTAAAAATTTGACTTGTTCAGTTTCTTATTCATCCTAAAATAAATAACAGGATAGATGCACAGGATGTATTAATGTATACATATGTATGCACACATACATTGTTACTATTATTAAATATTTAATAATGAAAATACAATATTTTTTGTTTTATAATTTTAAATTTTATTCAAACACTATTACAAATATGGGAAATTAAGGACACTCTTTGCTAACTGCAACAAATTTTCTTTACATTGATTGAAAATAAATTGCAAAACAAAAACCTGTCCCACCACATTTGAATATTTAAAACAATTAGTTCACTTGCCATGCGTGAAATACACACACTGAACAGCTGTGTCATTCTGAGAAATCACTACCAAGGGCCAATGTGTTTTGTTGTTATTTGTTTTGATTTTCTTTTTTATTTGACATTTGAGATTATAACAAAATACTGGAAGAGGAAATGGTAGCCTTGTGGCAGTTTGTGCCAAAACACTCGCAAGGTTTAAATTTTAGGTTTACTTAAACATTATTATATTTGTATTTTAAATTATATCCTTCTTGAAAGAAAGCCAATAGTCCATCTCCACTTGGAATTATAATAAATTTAAATTCCAAGAAAAAATATAACTTCAGTGATTACCTCTACTATAATTTGTTCTTGAATATACTACCCTAATTCTAGCAAACACTTGTCTTCACCATGGGACATTAGACATTCATAAACTTTAGGGTCTTAAATCAGTATAAAGCTGGTCTTTGATTTAATCCAAAGATGCTGTGATGAGAAGCGCCTTAAGGACTTAGAAAGTCTATTAAATCTACATTCAAGAGAACTTGATTCAATTTCACTCCTATAGCCTGTGAATCAGGAAAAGTCACCTTGCTGTTCAAAACTTTAGTTTTCTCTTCTGTAGAGTCAATTATCCATGCTTTAGAAAACACACACATGCACACACACACACACAAGACTGTTCTAAGGCTCTGGTAGTATACCTGATTAGGATCACACAGTAAATTAATAAAGGGCTATTATAAACTCAGAAATTTATTTCTGTTATAAAGTGACCAACATCATCTCTGCAGAAAAAAATATTTTGTTTGTAATTTATTCTGCTTCCATGCCTAAAGATCTAAATCCAGTCGGTACTCTGAACTTTCCAAATACAATTTAAAATCTGCTCATAAAAATTAGGGGATATTTTATAGCTTCATATTCATTTTGAAATATGCCCTAATTTTTGTGAGCAGTATATGAAACTATGCAAATTTACTTAAGAAATAAAATGACTACATGCTATTTTTTTCACCAACATTCTACCCAAATAAGTGAGTCTAAACTATTATCAACAAAACCAGGGGGAAAAAATGTTCCACAAAAATTAAATCCATTTTCATAAATGGCCTTTTTAGCTTCTTACAAAATAACTAGATTCTGACTAATATAAATTACAAAATGCGTGGATAATTCTTAAAATATAACCTATTTCTTGAATGCACATTTTAGGTATTAAAGGCAATTAAAAATTTATATTCAGTGTAAAAGTTAAACACTCTCAGAGATGACATCTGAAGCAACTTGGACAGTTCAGAATGGTATGGTCATTCAATCTCTAGTACACTTCATCCTCATATACCACTTTCTTTTTAAAATTTTTTATTTATTGATTTTAGCACAAGAGGAAGGGACAGAGAGAGAGAGAGATAGGAACATAGATCTGTTCCTTTATGAGCCCTGACTAGGGATCAAACTGGCAACCTCTGTGCTTCCGGGTGATGCTCCAACCAACTGAACCATCTGGCCAGGGCTCATATATCACTTCTAACTTTTATACCGTTTTCAAAATTAAAAGTGCCTTGTATAGCATAATTCCTGAAAAACCAGGAAGGGAATACTAACAGTTTGCTTTGATATTTGCCTTTTTGTCTCCTCCTCCTCAAAGTCAGCTGGATACATAAATTATATTATGCTTTTCTAGATGTTGATGCCTTGTTTTTTAAATAGTAGTTAAGGTTTCAAGACCTAGTAGAGGTTATTTTGTTTATTTAAAAGGAAAAAAATAATAATCAACTTGGTTGGTTTAATTATCCCACTGCTTAAATTTAGCTTGAATAACTTTATACAAGAAAAACCATTTCCCTTAGCACATAACCTTGACTGTCTTCTAAATCTCTCAGATATCAAAATAAAAGTTTGAATACCCACTGGAGTCATTATGCAAAAGCTGTCAAGATCCAACGTGTGTGTCTTTCTTTTAACAATATATACCCTTCAAGCAGTACCTATTTAGATATAACAGTGCTATATAAGGCTTTATTTATTTTCTGTTAGTGAATCACTTTATTCAGGGAGATCACTAGGATTTAGAAGGTGAGTAGAGGTAAAGAAGAAATTATTTTTGGCAGTGTGTTTCTTTTGCAAAGATTTAGTCTTAAGAACTAACCTAGCTCCATTTCAGTTAATCCACAAAAAAAGTAATTCGGTGAGAGAAATCCTAGCCATTGTCTGATTACATTACATGAATATTCCTCCTCCTCTTTAACTCTTTGAAATCCCCTGTCCTCTGGAAATATTATCACCTCTAACGGAAGTATTTTGCACTTTCTTGACCCTAATGCATTTACAGACAGACTGCCAAAGAGCCAGCTCACCTCACATGGCTGGACAGTTATCTCTCAGCCACACCCCCCACCCCCTGAAGAAGTTGACTTCATAATTTCCACACTTAAAATTCCTCATGCTGCCGAACAGGAGAGAACCAAGTAGGGAAGAAGAGGTAGTAACAGAGGAGGAGGAATGGGAAGGGGGTGGAAAGCAAAAGGCACAGAGCAGTAATTGGCAAGGAGGAATTTGCATATCATCTTCCCTGGGGGCGGGGTGGGGCCGGGGGTGGGGAGGAAAATAAATAAATAAATAAATAAATAATAAATAAAGCGGTAGGAAACCATGTAACTCAAATACAGTTTTTGTACCTAATGTCAGTAATTTCGGGTCCTGCTTCTTCAGTTGATCAATGACAACCGCAGTCTCGGGCTCGACAGAGGGGAGGCTCACGCCCGGCAGTCCTGGACCATCTCCCTGGCAACGGGAGGAGAAAGGCAGCTCAGACACCGGCGTGCCCCGGCGCCCTCGCGGGTGGCGCGGCAGCACCTCGGCATCCTCCCGCGGCTCCGCTCAGCAGCCCATCGGAAGGAGAAGCGTCCATCGGAAAAATGGCATATTACAAATTTTGCTTTGGGAAGCAGAGCTCGGCTCAGACCATTGTCAAAAGGAGGAGAGGGGGAGGCGTCTCTTAAAGCAGCAGCGGCCCGTTTGCGGGAGCCGGGGCTGGGGACGCGGGGCGGGCAGCCGGGGGCGGGGGCCTGGGTGGGACTTGTGGAAACTTAACCCAGCGGCGCTGCTCCCGGTCCGGTCCGCGGCCGGGCCACCCGGAGGGAATTCCGTCTGAACGTGAGCTCTGGGGGAAAGGAGTGAGCAGTATCTGGAAGGGAAGTTCTCTACCTCGTCCCCCCACCGGAGCCCCACCGGAGCCCCTCCGGAGTTTATGGATAACCTGGGGGAGGAAAGAAAAAGGAAGCGAGTCCCCGGGGGATCCAAGAAGCGGGACAGGTTCCCTCCTGGCCCCCATCCTCGTTCCGCGCTGCTGTGTCTCATTTCACTTAAAAGAGGCGCTTCTTCTCCCAAGAGGCAAGCAGTCCACCCCCCACGCCCAGTGCCTCCTCCCAGCCTCCTTGCAAGCCTCCTTGCTTGCATCAGTGGGCCGGGCGGACCAACCTGCTGGGAGCCGGTGTGGATGCTACAGCATCTTCTCTGCTCACTTTGCCTCGTGCTGTTGCTGCTGCGGCTCCTCCTCCTCCGTCTGTCTCCCCACCTCCTCCTCCTCCTTGGCAGCCGCCACCTCCTCTTCCTCTGGAACAAGGGCTTCCCCTGGAAGCTGCTGCAGTGGTTTCCACCGGCCCTTAAATAAATTCTGAAGTAATCACGTCTTTGCTCTCCTCCTCACGCACACGCGCTCGCGGATACACACAATTACCTACCCCAAAGCCGCTGCCGGGCTGCTGGGGCTCGCGCCGGCCCCAGTGCCCCCCCCCCCCCCCCCCCCCCCCCCGGCAAAGGCAAGAGCTGGGGATCGGCAGGTGTGGGAAGGGGGTGCTCTCCTCCTTGCTCTAGCCCCCCCCCCCACACACACACACACAATGGTCTTCGCAGGAAAGCGTGTGTTGACCTGCGCTACTGGGGAGGAGAATGGGCTTGGGCACCTTCTGGCTCTCCCGTCTCCAGTGCCTGTCATTTCTTGAAGCAGCATCTTTCTCCCAGGACTAGGGCATGATAGCCATGATTGTAAAGACCTGAGGCAAACCAGGGTGTGGTGGCATCTGTCACTTCTCATTACCTCTCCAGCACTTCTCCATTCATTGCTTTGGCGATGGGGACAGTATATTAAGTACTCCCTACCCTAGTAATTTTCAGCTTTGAGCAACGTCTGGTCTCCATAGTTCCAGTTCCTCTAGACCTACACATCCCTTTACCTATTCTCTTTTCCTCCTTCATTCATATAAACCCATTTTATCAGGGATAGAGAGGAAGCAAAAGACAAAATCAACACCTACTCTCAGCAAAAACGGAAATGCTTCAGTGAGGGAAATTCACATTCCTAGTTTTAGTGGAAAGAAAGAGGGCGTGCAGAATGGAATTGGGAGTAAGGTTAAGCATTAGGAATAATTTGGGAGTTAGTGCAAGTAACTTCAGGACATAGTGCAGGAAATCCTAAAGGTGTGTTTTACTTTTGTTTAAAGCAAAGAGTCACTAGCTAACTAAAGAAATAACATTCAAATACCAGCTATCTTAATTAAGTACACTATTCAAAAAACAGATCTTTGATTTGGAGGGTATCATTAAGTCGATTAGTGATTCCACAGTGAAGTGTGAAAACTACATGTATTTAACCCCTTCTTTTCTAGACTATTATTCAAACTCTGCATCACAAGATAACCCTATAAGGTTTACGTATAAAAGTAATGTGACGCCCTGGTGGGTTGCTCATTTGGTTAGAGCATTGTCCTGAGGCAGCAGAGATGCCAGTTTCATTATCGGTAAGGGCACATATAGGTGCAGCTTGATATTCCCGTCTCTCTCTCTCTCTCCCCCCCTTCTTCTCTCACTAAAATCAGTAAATAAGAATTTTTAAAAATATATTTTATAAAATAATGTGAAGATTCATTAGATGTCAACTGGAACACTTTCTTAAACATAAGGCACACTGATGGTCAAATAAGTTTGTAAATATGATACATATGTTTGCTCGCTTACAGTTTGCACAGGGTGTGAGGGACAGGCTGTAAACAGGCAGGGTTGTTATAGCTTAAGGCTTAGTTTCAAAACTAAGCTTTTCCCCACACCCTTGACTGTTGCATGATGTGGGGTGATGCACTCTAATGAGGAATCCCATTATGCCTCAGATAAGTGACTTTGTATCAGTGACTTCCTTGTTTATATATTGGATTAATGGTTTTGATTTCTACACTATAAAATGGGGCAGAGGATCCCATGCTGCAGGAGAGAGAGAAAGGCCATATGGAGGAAAGGAGAAGCAGCCAAGATGGTGGAGTGCTGAAGAAGAAGCCAGTTTGTGCAGAGTTTGTGCAGAGAGAAGGAGATGGGGAACAGAGGTTGTATGGTCAGTAGCTACGGCCACCTGGCCCATGTGCAGGTTTCCATTTGATTCAGACAGATGGTAATGAAACAATGGAGCCAAGAATGGGTGGGCCGTTACCTTTAATCCTAGCTTGCACGCAGCGGGCAAGAAATATACACAGTGGGAAAACACTTCCCTTTCCATTCAGGCTCCCAAAGCCACTGAACTTATGTGAGTTTTCTAGAATCAAAGGTTTCTACCTCACCAGCTTTATTCATCTATGTTTTCCATCTCCTTCTCTCTGCATAAACTCTGCACAAACTGGCTTCTTCTTCAGCATTCTGCCATCTTGGCTGCTTCTCCTCTCCTCTACATGGCCTTTCTCTGCTCTCCTACAGCATGGTCTCCTTTGCCCCATTTTATAGTGTAGAAATCAAAACCTTTAATCCAATATACAAACAAGGAAGTCTCTGATACAAAGTCACTTAGTGTGGGAAAGGCTTAGTCTTAAAACTAAGCCTTAGGCTATAACAATCCTGCCTGCTTACAGCCTGTCCCCCACACCCAATGTAAACTATAAGCGAGCAAACATATATATCATATTTACAAACTTATTTGACCAACAGAGGTGAATAAGGCTAGTGAGGTAGAAACTTTTGATTCTAGGAAATTCGGATAAGTCAGTGGCTTTGGGAGCCCTGAATGGAAAGGGAAGTGTTTTCCCACTGTGTGTATTTCTTGCCCACCAGGTGCAAGCTAGGATTAAAAGTAATGGCCCACCATCCTCCGACTCCACCATTTCTTTACCATCTGCCCAAATTCAATGCAAACCTGTATGGGCCAGGTGGCTATAATGGTGGCTGTGGCTACTGGCTTTACATTTGGTGTAGTCTGTGGCAGGAATCAATACAGATTGGTATAGAGCCACCACCACCTTTGAATAGTGGAGTAGAGCAGTGGTCCCCAACCTATTTTGGGCCACGGACCGATTTAATGTCAGAAAATACTTTCATGGACTGGCCTTTAGGGTGGGATGGATAAATGTATCACGTGACCGAGACAAGCGTCAAGAGTGAGTCTTAGACGGATGTAACAGAGGGAATCTGGTCATTTTTTAAAAATAAAACATCGTTCAGACTTAAATATAAATAAAACAGAAATAATGTAAATTATTTATTCTTTCTCTGCGGACTGGTGCCAAATGGCCCACGGACCAGTACCGGTCCACAGCCCGGAGGTTGGGGACCACTGGAGTAGAGGACTGGCTACTGTTATGGTTCCCATGGCTGTCTTTTTGGGACCGTAGGCTGGCTGACTTTTACAGCCATGTGTGAGGAAACTGAGAGCTCTGTGGAAGAGGGTGCTTGGGACCTGCAAACCGAGCAGTGGAAGGAGCTGGAGCACACATGGGAGAAAGAGATGACGACCCTGGAGCTGGAGCAAGCACCAGAGGAGGCTGACCAAGTTCGTGAGATTTGCTTGGAAATGGAGCAGCCGTTAGAGAAGGAATCACAGGTTTGAGAGTTGCAGATTGCCCTGGATGTTGTGGAGAGCCAGCAGAGGCGAGAGGCCGGGGGCCAGACCGGGGCCTGGGTTGCAAGACCCATGGAGCAGAAGGTAGTGGTGGCCCTAGGTTCAAGCCCAGCAGAGGGAGCTGGTGTTTTCAGTTTCTCTTTGGAGAATAAGGAGAATTGGGCTGGAGTTGAGATTTGCAGTCTCCAGAAGATGAGAGCCCAGCAACAAGGAGTACCTACTATGCCCCTGGTAGGTCTGCGATTTTGGGACATAGGGGTGGTTGCCATCATGCTCTCCAGAGCACAGATGGAAATGCTGACTGCCATTGCCAAGTGCTCCTCCTTGGGACAGTGTAAGACCTGCCAGGATGGCAGGGATGAGAGGTTGGCTGAGGCCCCATGTGTGTGGACTGATTTCCTGGACTACCACCAGAGTGGGCACTGGCTCCTTTGTTAGATGGACTTATGGATTCTGGACAATGTGAAATACCCTGATGGGGTTGGGGGGTGGCTTTTCTGGAGACCCTCCCCTGCCCTGGGAACCTTTTCCCATGCCTAGAAAGAAGTCCAAGGACATTTTGTGCTTTTAGCAAAGTGCTCAGAGACAGATGAAGTGTACCTTGTGATTATTGAAATTGTATGATTTGTCATGTTGTTGTAATTTGTGTTATGTGCCTAATTTCTTTGTGCAGGAATACCTGTGCTTTAGATTGTGACGTGAGCAAAAGGGGTGGTATGTTGGTTAAATAATTTGTAAATATGATATATATGTTTGCTCGCTTATAGTTTGCATTGGGTGTGGGGGACAGGCTGTAAGCAGGCAGGGTCATTATAGCCTAAAGCTTAGTTTCAAAACTAAGCTTTTTCCCAAACCCTTGACTGTTGCATGATGTGGGATGGTGCACTCTCATGAGGAATCCCATTATGCCTCAGATAAGTGACTTTGTATCAGAGACTTCCTTGTTTGTATATTGGATTAATGGTTTTGATTTCTATACTATAAAGTGGGGCAGAGGAGCCCATGCTGGAAGAGAGCAGAGAAAGGCCATGTGGAGGAGATGAGAAGCAGCCAAGATGGCAGAGTACTGAAGAAGAAGCCAGTTTGTGCAGAGTTTGTGCAGATAGAAGGAGACGGGGAACAGAGGTGAATAAGGCTGGTGAGGTACAAACCTTTGATTCTAGGAAACTCGGATAAGTCAGTGGCTTTGGGAGCCCTGAATAGAAAGGGAAATGTTTTCCCACTGTGTGTATTTCTTGCCTACTGGGTGCAAGCTAGGATTCAAGGTAATGGCCCACCAGTTCTTGGCTCCGTGGTTTCATTACCATCTGTCTGAATCAAATGCAAACCTGCATGTGAATGGCCACGATGGTGGCCCCTGGCTTTATATACATCTAGATTATTCTTAGATCTTGTTAAGTTATAAATTCTGACTCACTAGGACTGGGGTGGACCCTGAGTTTCTGCACTTCTAACAACTTCCAGATGGGACCACACTTTGAGCAGCAAAGATCTAGACCACAAAATCAACTTATCCTTCACTTAAATACTCTTAACCATAAGAAACCTATTACCTCACAAGGCAGCCCAGTCTGTTTTGAAATAGATCTGATTATATAATGGCCTTATTATATTAATCAGATCAGTACTCATAACTTTCACTTTCTGGAATTCACCAGAAGATATAAAATGTGCTTATACACAGACCTTCAAAATTTTAAAGACAGTTAATATGTCTCTTAATCCAAGAATTATTTCCTTTTTAAACCTTGGTTTTAATTTCCTAGGTAATCAACATTTGTCAAATACAGGCTCAGAGATTGTTATAATTTCTAAAAAAAAGTCTTGTTTTGCCTGACTCCCATCCACATATCAAATAAAAGTTTTACTTCTATGTGTAATTCCCATACATTCAGTTGACACAACAGAGTTAAAAGGCTACCCCATCATTGGTATCACAGAATGAAAAAATTTGATAATAGAGGGCATAAAATAGTTGGAGTAAAAGATATTTTATTAAGAATATATAGTCCTGCCTGACCAGGCGATGGCACAGTGGATAGAGCGTTGGACTGGGATGCCGAGGACCCAGGTTCTAGACCCCGAGGTCGGCTCATCGGGCTTGAGCCTGGGCTCATCGGGCTTGAGCAAAATAAAAAATGCTCACCAGCTTAGACTCAAGGTCGCTGGCTCAAGCAAGGGGTTACTCGGTCTGCTGAAGGCCCGCGGTCAAGGCACATACGAGAAAGCAATCAATGAACAACTAAGGTGTCGCAATGAAAAACTGATGACTGATGCTTCTCATCTCTCTCTGTTCCTATCTGTCTGTCCCTGTCTATCCCTCTCTCTGACTCTCTCTCTCTGTCCCTGTAAAGAAAAAAATTAAAAAAAATAAACTTAAAAAAAAAGAATATATAGTCCTTATGTTTACTCTCAGCTTAGAAACTATATTTTCTAATGTTATCACCCCCCCCCACACCATTGTTAATAGTGTAACATTTTTCTCTCTCTCTTTATTTTTTTATTAAGTGAGAGGCAGGAGGCAGGGAAGCAGAGAGACAGACTCCTGCATACACCCCAATTGGGGTCCACCCAGTAAGCCCCCTAAAAGGCAAGGCTCTGCCCATCTAGAGTCACTATTGCTCAGCAAACAAGCTATTTTAGCGCCTCAGGTGAGGTCATGGAGCCATCCTCAGTGCCCAGGGCCAACTTGCTCAAACTATTCTAGTCACAGCTGTGTGTGTGTGTGTGTGTGGGGGGGTGTAGAAAAGTAGATGGTTGCTTCTCCTGTGTGTCCTGACCAAGAATCAAACCTGAACTTCCACACACCAGCCAACATTCTATCACTGAACCAACAGGCCAGGGACATATTTTTCTATTAAACTGAGAGCCATTTTTAAGAAGGAATTTTGCTGAAAGCATCAGGTAAACCAATTCACATAAGAAAAGTCACTCCCTGCACCAGTCATTCAAGTTTAGTGGCCCTCTAACTTAGCATGCAAGAGAGTCTCGAAAGGGTTTGTTACAATACAGATTTCTAACTCCATCCCCACAGTTTCAGATTCAGCAGGTCTGGGGTGTAGCCAGAGATTTTTCATTCCTAATACGTTCCTAAGTTATGTTAATAATATTGCTAGGTCAGAAATCCCACTTTGAGAACCACTGCTTAAATTAATCTGGAGAAATTTGGGAAGACAATAAGTTCAGAACAAGAAAAATAGCTGATATATATTTTGTAATCAAGGCAAAAATCTGTCATCCAGATATAAAACCAACTATAATGCTGAGGTTATCATCTGCTCCTACTGGTTTTTGACAGCCAAAATTCAATGATTAAGATGGAATATATTTATCTCCTAAATAGTCAACTAGGTTTAGGCAGAGGTAGTAGAAGCCACTTCTTTTTATTCGTCTTCATGCCTAAAATCAATTAAATGATTTAGTCCATACAGGCAAACAGTATTGCTAGCCACACTTACTAATGCTTCTACTATACATTTTATTCCAAATATAAGAGTTATATTTTTTAAGTGGAGAATGTCATACAACAACTCTCATGTTTACTATATGTCTAGTCTTTTTATCTCTTTAGATATTCTGAATATTAAGATATATTAGTACTATCATGACAGTAATGAGAAGAAACACTCATTTTATTTTAATTAAGGATAGTGATAGTTTTGTTTGTAAAGGTAATGTTTACTTAAATCAACACCAAAGAAAATGGGTAATTAAGCATGGGCCATGACAGTAACAAAGATTTAGTAAGTGGCAGTAATATGTCAAATTTTAAGAGTAAGGATAATTTTCATGAAAAATGAAAGCAAGTAATATTAGTTGTAACAAACATGTTGATATCAATATCACCTCATTTTAACTATATAGTTACCCATTTATGAAAATATTTTGCTATATTCACAATAGTTTACATTGACATCATTAAAACAATTAAACAACATTTTCTGTATTTATGCTTACTGTTAAATTTAAAGTGAGAGTAGGAGAGATAGAGAGACAGACTCCGCATACACCCCAACTGGAATCCACCCAGCAACCCCCTTCTGAGGCTGATGTACTGCCATCTGGGGTCATGGTCACAACTCAGCTATTTTAGTGCCTGAAGGAGAGATTACAGTGCACAGAACCATCCTCAGCACTGGGGCTGAGATGCCTGAATCAATTGAGCAATGGCTGCAGGAGGAGAAGAGAGAGAGAGAAAGAGAAGGGGTAGGGGGAAAGTGGAGAAGCAGATGGTCGTCGATCCTGGTGTGCTCTGACCAGGAATCAAACCTAGAACTTCCACATACCAGGTTGACACTCTACTGCTGAGTCAATTGGACAGGATCTAAATTTTTTAATAGATTTGAATAGATAATAGAAGTTACTCCCACCATACACTTTACTGGTGGTTTTATGGGAACATAAATTTTATTTTATTTTTATTAAACAATAAGGCCATGTAATATTATTACACTATTTATTTAAAATAGGCAATAGATAACCCCAAATATATAATGAATCAAATGCAATTGAAGTTCAGTTTTTACTTTTTAATATTTAAAGTTGAGAATTGGTTAGTGGGCTCTTTTCTCCCACACAATAATTAAGGCCTCTTTCTTGTCTGATCCCTACCATTTATCTCCTTGAGTTCTCCCAAATGATAGAGAAAGCAACTGGAGGAAATGCACCCATTTCTTAAATTCTAGTCCCAGATGTTACACACACTTTTCTCATGTTCAATTGATAGGACCAACTCAAAGGGCAAGATCCAATTACAAGAGAGGCAGGAAAGTAGTCTGGCTTTAAGGCTAGAAGACAAGTAAAGAAGCTTTTGTAAAAAGCTAGCTTCTCCCATGTAGTGTTTGTGAAAGTGCTAATGGAAATAAAAAGTACGTAAAAAACATGTTATGTTTACATTCTTCGTTTTGCATGCATTTAAAAATAGATTAGATGCAATTAATTGGAATCAATAATCATAAAAGTAATGCCAATTTTGTCACAAATAGTGAGCCTTATTTATTGTCTCTTTTATGTTTCTTATTTTTTATACTACACATTCCTCTTCCTACCTGTCTAAAAAAGCAAATTACAGAATATGAAAACTATACTAAACACATAGTTGCTGAATCTTCTACCTTCACATAAACATATAAACATCAGTTCTCACAAGATAAATTGTCATGAAAGGCTGCATTAATCAACCTTTATCTATGCATTTATATGGAATCACTGTAAAATGTAGCAATTTGACAAATAGTCACTGAGATTTCAGCTCATAACTAAGGATATCTTAATGTTATAAAAGAGCAAAAACTGTTAGTTATTTTTGAAATCAGGCATGATAAGAGAAGACAAGTTTCAAAGAATTTTCTTTTTGCATTACTCAGTGCTATTGGATATCAATCTAAGAGCAATGCAAGGGCACTGAAAAATAAATTAACATAGTGCTGCCTTTTGAAATAGTGTTTCATTTTTTAAAGGAAAAAATAACATCAAAGAAAAATATATTTCCTTTTTAGCCCCTCTGAGATAAAATATTAAGAGAAAAAAAAGCCCATTCTGATTATATGTATTTTCCAGTTGTTTTTACCTAGAGAAGAGATTTATTCTAACGTAAACTCTCATAATAAAAGTTTTCATTTTTGCCTCTCCTCTAATTAAAAGAACATCACTTCGTAAATAAATAACCATTGAATTATATGCTGGGAGTTCTAATTCCACTCTTACAGATGAGAAAAGTAAATCACAGTAGTACTAATTCCTGGGTTTTCCAACTGAAATAGCTGAAGAAGCTAAGCAGGTACTGCTTGACTTCAAATAGCTCCTTTCTAACTTTTATCAAATATAAATCTTCCAGAATTGGACTCAAAATTATTAATGATTACCTAAATATACTGCTCACAAAAATTAGGGGATATTTTAAAAGGAATTGAAGCAATAAAATATCCTCTAATTTTTGTGAGCAGTATACTTCAATCATTGACATCACTGATACCAATTCATTCTTCGAATCAATTGTTAACACAAAGTAGATGAGGTTGAAATAAGTTATTATTGCTGTTCTTCAGATAAGAAATCATTAGGGTTAAAAGGTCACCAACATACAAATAAGCTTTTCCCTAGTGCTCACCACTAAAAGACATGTGTAAGCAGTCATGGATAGTAAATTAAACAATAAAAGTAATTTATATGGATAATCCACATTTTGAACAATGTTTAAAGATTCATAACCTGAATGGGGGTGGCACAATGCATAGTTGACCTAAGACACTGAGGTCCCTAGTTTGAAACTCCGAGTTCACAGCTGAAGCATTGGCTTGTCAGCTTGAGTGCAGGGTCACCAACTTGGGAGAGGGATTGCTGGCTTGAGCCTAAAGGTCACTGGCTCAGCTTGAGCCTCCCAGTCAGGGCACATATGAGAAGTAATCAACAAGCAACTAAAGTGAAGCAACTACATGTCGGTGCTTCTCATCTCTCTCATTCTCTCTCTCTCTCCCTTCCTGTCTCTCACTCTCTCTCAAATAATAAATAAATAGATAAATGAAATCTGTTTTGTGAAAAGATTCACAGAATAAGAAGAATACAAATATATGCTCTAGAAAGACTGTGATTAGAAGACAGCGTCTTCAGTATTAAATTAATAGGAATAGTTTTTAACAAGTCCTAGACAGTTGATATTATGTAGAAAACTCTCTTCAAAATGATAGTTAACCTGACCAGGCAGTGGCGCAGTGGGTAGAGCATTGCACTGGGATGCGGAGGACACAAGTTCGAGACCCCGAAGTTGCCAGCTTGAGAGTGGGCTCATCTGGTTCGAGCAAAGCTCACCAGCTTGGACCCAAGGTCGCTGGGTAGAGCAAGGGGTTACTCAGTCTGCTGTAGCCCCACGGTCAAGGCACATATGAGAGAGCAATCAATGAACAACTAGGGTGTCACAACAAAAAACTAATGATTGATGCTCCTCATCTTTCCCCGTGACTGTCTGTCCCTATCTCTGACTCTCTCTCTGTCTCTGTAAAAAAAAAAAAAAAAAAAAAAAAATGACAGTTATATGTAATGTCTTTAGTAACTGACTCTTGTCTCTTCTTTCAGTCTTACCTGGGGTGAACACAGGTTTATATCTCCTGTATACGAGGAGTTAGATGTGAAAGGGAGGTCAAGACCAAGTGGGGAAAATGGCAGTGTCCTGGCATGTATTACATGGATTAAAAAAAATTATTCCAAAACTTAGTAGCCTAAAACAACAGTCTTTTCCTCCTTTATCATAGTATCAGTGGGTCAGGAATTTGATAACAGCTTGCCTTGGCAGTTCTGGCTTAAAATATCTCATGTTGATGCAATATAACAGTGGCTAGAATGGAGACAGCTAAAGCAGCTGTGCATGGCCGAGAAGCAGTCTCTCTCTCTACCTCTCTCTCACTCATTTTTTGGCTTTTCCATGTGATATTAGTAAATGGGATAATTAGGGCCCCTCATAGCATGGCAGCTTAAGAGCAGTCAGGCATGGCAGTGTTAGATTCAGGGAGTACTGACATGCTGGGGCTGCCAAGAGTGTACAAGGTCCCTGTGACGCTGAGAACAAAGAGTTCAGCAACATCCTGCATTGAGTCAGAGACCCTTATCAGAAGTTTATGTTTGAAATTCTCCACTGAGTAATAACCCCCCCCCCCGTAACTGCGCACGACCTCCCTAGCCAATGACTAACAGCCACATCAGCTTCTGTAGGATGCTTGCTCATCCTAGATAGCCACCCTATAAAAAGGAGCCATTTTAGAAGCTCGTGGCTGCAGTGCTCCAGTCTCTTCGGAGGTGTGGGTTGCCTGCAGTCCCTGCGCAGGTTTGGGGGGCTGCAGGGTTCCCCTGTGTGGGTTACTAGAAGTCCCTGTGCAGGTTTGGGGGGCTGCAATGTTCCCCTGTGTGGGTTACCTGCAGTCCCTGCGCAGGTTTGGGGGGCTGCAGTGTTCCCCTGTGTGGGTTACCTGCATCCCTGCGCAGGTTTGGGGGGGCTGCAGTGCTCCCTTGCATGGGTTGCCATGGGTTGCCTGCAGTCCCTGTGCAGGTCTGCAATAAAACTTATAAAACTTACTTTGTGTCTGCTGTGGCCTGTCTCTTAGGATGTAACAGATGGAGGCCTCCAGTGAGATTGGCCGTGTAAGACCCCTCCTCACGGAGTGGGCTGCAGCAGACTTTGGTAGCTGGCCAGCCTCTGGCAGTTGCCATTTGGAAACTGAATTTGGCTGATTTGAAACCTTTGAAGTCTCGAGACTGTTTGGTAAGGAAGCTTCCTCTTTGAATATTTGGAAACAGAGCTCTGGTTAGAAAAGGGTGTAGTGGAGCAGGCGGGATGCCACCTGATTTCTCCCCACCAGGTCAGTTGGGGAACGCAGGACGCTGCCTTCTCCCTTTGGTTTTGGTTTAGAAGTTTTGTTTGTTTTGTGTGCATATTTGGTTTGTTTGTCTGCTTCGCCCATTGCTTCCTCACAGGATTCCTTCGAGAGTCAAGGACCATGGGCCGGGGCAATCTGCTGCCCTAATGCCTCTTCAGTGCTTGCTTGATAACTTTTCTGATTTCTCTCACAGGGCACAAGACCAAGGGACCCCTGTTGCTTCCGCCACGTTGCGGTCTCTTTGTGAACTAGAATGGCCAATTTAAGAGCAGACTGGCCAAACCAAGGATTGCTAGACCCATAGAAAACATAGAGAGTTTAGCGTACTATCACCAGCACCCACCTGCAGGCAGGTGGCACGGTCAGTATGCAGCCCAGTACGGCAGCAGAGGTAGAGAAAGAAAAGGCGGCCAGGCTGCAGCTGGCTGCAGAAGAAGCGGCAGGCTCCCCTCAGAGTTTCAGGCACTTGCCCCTCCCCCTTGGGCACCAGCTCAAGGGCCGAGCCACTGCTTAGTGAGGCAAAAGATAACAGTGCAGTAAGCTAGAGGTTATCATCACCTTGCTACAGCCCCCTGCACTCTTCTGCTTTGGCTCCAGGGAATCCCCACCTCCTATCTGGAGCCAGACCTGAGGAGAAGATTTAGGGAATTACGGACCCTTCTAAACCCACTGCCTTAGGGTTCTTTAAATACAGGATTCCCAATTTTGTTCTCTTAGTCAAGCCCCTCAGTGAGATCTTCTGAGCATGGCTTTTAAGGTCTATAATGACCAAGGAAGTAACAGAAAAGGCAAATAAGGCCCAAAAGAAGTCAGGAAATACCAACTTTTGGCTCCAGCGCCCTAAGGCGCTTCATAGCATGTCATCAAGGCCCTGCTCCAGAGTGGAAAGAAAAGTCATTGAACTGAAGCCTGCCTGGCTTCCCGGCCCCACCGGTTGACACACCTGTACTGTGGAAAGAGGGACATGAGAAGGTAAGCTGCCCCCTTGCTCCATGGAGGGAGGGTTCAGTCTCTTCTAGCCCTGCTCCAGCTACCTGTGACCTGACCTTGCCCAGCGTGCTGGAAATTGCCACTGAAGGCCTAAGGACATCGTTCACAAGCCTAAGGTATTTCTTCCAAGTAGCAGATAAGCTAATAACACAAGGGCCATCTACTATGTCTTGCTTGAATATTTAAGTTTTATTTATCCCTCAAAGATCTCTACTGTGGGTATTGACAGTCTGGTTTTATTGCTTTATGTTTAGTATCTCCTTTATTTCTCTTATCTCAATGCCCCATGCCTATTATAGGCTGGGACCTGCTGCTAATTCCAGCTAGAAGCAGTAGTCACTAGGACTTAAACTCTAACTACAAAGTGTAGAAATGTAACAC